>NC_089899.1:1344116-2688233 GCF_040182565.1 Anser cygnoides | reverse complement strand
TCATAAAGCTCTAGATTTTAATTAGTCTCTCACCCCTGCTATATCAAACGATCATCATTGCTCATGTCAAACTGATGCTTATTCTGGGATATAAAAAAAAAAAGTCTGAGTCCCCTGACAGGGCTGAGGGATATAAAGGTGGAGGAGGGAGCTGAAAGAGCCATATGGGCCTGAGCGGTTCCTGGGCTGTGGTCTCTCTGGCACAGAGTTTGCCTAGAAGTCTCCAGCACAGATGGGCTGGAATTTCCTTCCATTTCACGTCAGTATGGTGGGGACAAGGCAGGGAACTCCACGGAGGGATTTGCACCCCAAGATAGCCCCAGCCCCACACGTGCTCCCAAGGAGCAGAGCAGGGACAGGGGCATTTCTGTGCCTTGGGCAGCCCTGGCCTGGAAGCAGGAGCTGTGCAGTGGGTCCCAAGGCAGCCCCAGCCGAGGGGAGCAGGAGGCTGAGTGATGTCCCTTCCAGATGCTAGAAGCCTCTCGGCATACAGAGAAGGAAGCCTGTGGGTTTTTTTTTCCACTTTACCTTCATGCTGCCAGCCGTTCAAGCACAGGTGCTAGTTATGGAGCTGTTGTTAAGGGTTATTAAAGATAAATTTTTTTCGTTCTCCCTTTGATTGATGCCTTAATAGATTCCTCCAGATGTGATAAGGTCAAATTTAAATTTAATCATTTTTTCATTTTTTGTTAATTCCTGGGTGATGCATAAACACACCAGTGTTGGGAAGGTGCAAGCAGCTGGGGAGCCTGTGTTAAGTTTTGCTCTCTGCTTCTGTTTAAATCATTGTAATGACAGGCTGGTGAACTGCAGGGTTCCAGAGCTTTCTAGGTAAAATCTTGAGCGTGGAACCTTTCTAGATGAAGAAATTCCTATAAATCAGTAGAAAATTCATAGAAGGTTCTGGAAAAATCCTGTTTGGGAAAACCTTCTGAGCTCCTAGATCCAGGAGTTCCTGGAAAACACCAGAAAATTTCTGCAGATCTTTCACAGAACAGCATCAGATCTTGCTCTAAAACAGGTCTGAAAACTAGCACAAATATTTGGGCGTCCTGCTCTCAGCTCTGCAGCTGCCTTGTGCAGTTCTTCTTTTGGGAAGTGACATGGAGTTGTCTCAAGCAGGACCTTGCAGAAATTCAGGTACCAGATGTTGGTGACCTCTTTTAAAAGTACCAGCCCTGATTTCTGCTTGCCTCAATTCTTCCGCTCATGGGAAGGTGATGTGTTTGGGGAGAAGCCCCAGTGTGGGAGGGTGATGGGTTGTTTGTTTTTGTTTTTTTTTTTTTTTTTGAAGTACTTAGTCATTTGGCCACAATGACACCTTCCAGTTTCATAGATGTTGGTGAAACGGAGGAAGCAGGAGTTGCAGCCAGGCTCGAAGTGAAGTGCTAGTGTCTTCAACAGCAGTGTGATGCTTCGGAACACCCCTCGCTGCCGTCGTTTCCTGCCTGGGAACAGAGCAGGCTCTGCTGCAGGACTCTGCCCTTCGCTGCTCTTCAGCGGTTGGTGGCATGGCTGATGAGAGCATACACCTCTCAATTATTTTGTGAGGTCTGGGCTGGTTTTCAGCAACACTGGTGTCTGGAGTGATGTGAATGCACCAGACTTGGCTTTCTCTTTTATTATTCTCGCTCTTTACCTCATTTTGCTTTGCCCACCATTCCTGTTGCTTCCATCCAGCAGGAGGTGCACACAGAGGGGTGCCGCAGGATGGCTCCTGCCTTGCCAAAGGCAGGAGCAGCTCTCGTTAGGCTGTGGTTACTGTTGTGTTAGCTGATATTTTAACAAACATGTAGCTGTTAAAATACTGGTTCTCTGCGCCTTAATGCGAACAGCAGCACAGGAGACACGGCTTATGAGGATTTGTTTGCGTTAGGGATGTTTGCAGCAGGTTAGGCACCATGTGTCGTGCTGCCAGAGCGTGCTCAAAGGGAAGGGTCCGTGCTGCAGGTGAGATGACTCCAGGGACCAGGGGGGCTCTGAGGGTCCTGGCCTTGGCCAGTGCAGGGAATCAGTGTCTTCAGGGGCCCAGGGGGGCTCTGAGGGGCCTGACTGTGGCTGGTGCGGGTGATCGGTGTCTTCAGGGGCCAATGATACTGCACTGATAATCCATCCCCTGCTGTGGTTTCAGCTAGTCCTAGCACCGCTCTCCCAGGTGGCATCAAGGCAGGACTCATGCCAATAAGTGCTCTGGCTGATGCCAAGACGAGGACTTCAGGGGAGAAAGGAGGAGAGTTCAGCTATATGGAAACTGGCCAGACCACGCCGTTTACCCTCACAGACTGGTTTTTGGCCTGGTTTATTCAACTTGCTATGTGAATAGCTGCAGTGGGGAGGAGCTGTCAAGTGTAAGCCAGCTTTTGGTGGACTGGGCCGTAGCAACTCAGGGCAAACACATCACGTTCCTGTCAGCACAGAGGTGATGAACATGGCTGCCCCTCACCTCCGCACAGCCCAGGGACGGTGCTGAGGCCCACTGCGAGCACGGTCTGGGTTTAAGTACAGACTTGGCTCCTACTTGACTGTCAGTGTAGACACATCCTTAGTGTTTTCATTGCTGGGGGAAACAAACCCTTCGGCGTGTGCTTGCCTTCACACCCTGCGCGGATCCAGCTGTCTCTGCTTTCTCTCTGCTCGCAAGCAGATGGCGGAGCGAGAGAGGAGATGCCTCAGGTGAGCTGGGCTGGGAGACACAAGTGTGAAGAGACACATCGTTGCGTTGTCAAAATATTGGGATGTCTAGTTTAAACCAGAACAGAAGGGATTGCAAAAGCCACCGGCTCCCCTGGTAACAGCGCACGGGTCCGCGTGTAGGCCGCGAGCCGGGGGAGTACGAGGAGGTGGGGGTTAGCGTGAGCTGCGGGGCCGTGGGTGGGCTGCGCGCCCTGCAGGCACCCCTGCTCTGCAAACAATAACAGGAACATTTAAATGCCGTAAAACTCGTTTTATCAGGGAGATGGTTTGCACCGAAAGCGGCTGTTGTGCACGGTTCCTTTGATAGGTCTCAGCAGATAGCACCAATTATAAAATTATTAACAAACGAATGTGCTCCTTCGCTCCAATTAAATGATAAGAGCTAAAGCAAAGAGGCAGATTTTTATCATTATCAGATTACAGGCCCATATTGTGCTGATAATAAAGTAGGCACTTTCTGATATGCTACCTCCAGTATGACTCCTTAGATTATTGTTTGGCTGTAGAAAAAAAATATAAAAAGAATTTTGCAAAAGCAATAACAACGTTGGAAGTGTCTTATCACAGACCGTTCGAGGGAGCGTAACAAAGGGGCACAAAATGACTCAGGCTGATGGCAGCGAGGATAATAAGAGCATCAGGAGTGGGGAGGGTGCCCACACGACAGAGCACTGGGCCAGAACATCTCAAGGCTGTTAAGCGAACTCCCTCTTAAGGCTTTATCTCTTTCATATAATCAGGGAGGCAGTCTTCTGCAGCGTGTGGAAAAGTGAAAAGATCCACAGGGGGAGGAAATATTTGATATTGGAAGATCTTACGGGGGTGGGAGGAGTGTTTCCCTCCTGTTCATTTCCCCCTAGAAAGTCTGGCAGGATTTGGGCTGTAGTTACAAATGCACAGTTCCTTTTTCACCAGCTGAAATCTGATGTTTCAGAGGTGATCAAATGTAATTAGGCAGCGTAGTACTAATTCAGATGCCATGTGATGTGTTGAAGGAGGGGAATAGCAACTGCATGGCAGGAGGGACAGAATCAGTTTCCCCTTCCTGACCCTGAAGCAATCATATATAAAGCCCAAGAGCTGATTTTATTTTCCTCTCTGCAGGGGAGAGACAGCAGTTTAAGGAAGAGTCCTACTCTGTATTTGACTCTACGCCTTGCTATGTGTTAGGTTGTTAGGCTGGTAAAATATGTAGAGGATGTGATTCCCTTTCTGTACTGGCATAAATCAAAAGTCACTCTAGCTGTGCTGATTTACACAAGCTGAGGGTTTGGCTTAACAAAATTATAACAGCATAAAGCTGGTGAGGAGGAAAGGTCAAGCCCACCGTATCTGTCTCGAAGCATGGTGATATTAGCCATGAAATTGTGATCATGACTGATCAGGGAACCTCATCATTAAGTGACTAATTATTATTAATTATCGTTTATTAGTGTAGCACCAGGGAGCCCTTGTCACGTTCATGTTAAGCTCCCTTGAACCTGGATCCACTCCAAATTTTCTGAAGTCCTTGAGTTTGCAAAACAGAGCTGCTGATCTCCTAGGAACAGGTCTCGGAGTTTAATACTCCTGGAACTGACAGGTCTCAAAGGAGGAGTGCTGTAACGCGTGTATTGCTTGTGGCGGGTCCTGAGAGAAGCCCAGCAAAGGAGAACTGGGAAATAATAATGCGAAAATGGTGAGCTGCAGTTAGACTTCTGCTGAACTCGGGGATGGTTGTGTGTATGTGTGGCTGCAGGCTCAAGCACTTCTAATTACCCATCCCTAGTGATCAGATCAAATTATCTCAGAGGGCTAATTTCAATGAATTTTGCTCTCATTTTCACCGATGTAAATCACAACCCCTCTGCTGTCAGTGGAGCTGAGCTGGATTTACACCCAGCGTAACAGAGGCTGGAAAGCATCTGCACTGAACTCCTGCCAGTTCTTTTCTGAGTCTGCCTGCAGAGACTCCAGAACCGAGTGACATTGGCTTTCCTAGGCATCAAAGGGCCTCTTGAAAGGCTAATTAATGTTATCTCTGTGCCAGATCAGGGACGTAAAGGACTGTTTTCTTGTCCTGATGCAGCACCAACATGTGCGGTTTTACAGCCCCAGCCTGTTGGCTGCTGATTCTGCTTGCGTTCACTGTTATTTACAACCCTGTACACAAAAAGGTCTATTTTATTTATTTGTATGTTTTTGCTTCCCGGGAAGATCTTCAGCTGCGAGCTGAGTCAGCAGGATCTCTAGTCAAACGGCGAGCCTCTTTCCCTACAAGATACTGAAACCCCGTGATGTTTAGCCTGACGGGAGAGAACTTTTGCTTTCAGTGTGCCACATCACTTTGTTTCGCCTCCCATCTTTCCCTGCAAGCAGGAAGCAGCCCTCTTGAATGTAATTTCTATTGAAAGCAAATGGTGTCTATGTCTGATTAGTTCTGGCTTGAGGCTGTATCAACAAGCTCAGTGTTGGTCCTGCACTTGCAGCCTGGAATATTTTAGGGCACTTGAGTCTGACAGATTCATGTTTATTACATTAAACCATTTTATCATTGACTCGCCAAAGTGTTATTCTCCCAGCTGGAAAGAGGCAGTTAAAAAAAAAAAAGGCAGTTACACCTCAGTCTGAAGTGCTGACACCAAGGCCAAATCCTGCAGCCTTCACTTAGAGCCTTAGAGGGGCTAATCCTGCTCTTGTTCAGGATCTCATTCTGACCCTGCTGTAGTGAATGACAAAGCTGTGGTACGAGAAGGGCCAGGCAGGAAAGATTCCTGAAATCAACAGTATTTGATTGAGACGTGACACTGGGTAAGTGTGAACCTGCAGGTTGGGGTCTGTTGTACAGACCAGAGGCTCTGCTGGTGTTCCTGCACAGGACAGTGCAGGGGGATTGCCCTAGCTTGTCCCTGTCCCCGTATAACAGATCAGGCCCCTTCTCCTCAGGGAGCCACAGCTGTTTCATAGCACTAACATCAGCAAAACCTGTGTCAGCAACCAGGACTCTCCAGACAAAGAGGGAGCTGTGAGGGGAAGTGCTTTTGCTGTTATTTTTTTCTTTTGCTAAGCCATTTCTCGCAGTGCAACTGTACAAACACAGTAAGTCACCTTTTTCCCCCCATAAGTCCAGGGCCTCAAGGATTTTGTTTGCATTTCCTCCCTGGGGACAGGGTTTCCATTACACCGAGGCCTCTCTGCTTCACTCTGGCAGCCTACGAAGGTCTTGAAAGGGTTGGAAAATGTCCCCTGCCAGCTTCCCTTGCTCAGGAGAGCTCCCTGGCCCACACGGAGCTGGCAGTGGGCCTCAGTGTGCCGCAGAAGCCTCCGCCCTGTGGGGAATCCCAAGGGGACGAGCTGTGGGCTCTTTCAAAACAAAGGTATACATTTCAAAACATCCTGTGGAAGGGAAAATACCATCAGCAACCAGAAAACGGTTTTGAAGCAATCAGGCTGTTCCATTTAAAACCACCCAGAGTCGGGCAGCCTCCTCCACTGTTTTTCTTTCTTGCTTAACATCTAAAAGTCTCTGAGGAATTTCCCGGTACATTTGCTCTGCTTCACCACAGGTCTCCGTGGAGTGTCTCTGTGACATGCACTGTGTGGCCTGACGCTTGACTTTGTCATTCTGCCCATCTTGTCACTCTCATAGATTAATCAGAATAATTCTTAATGTTTCCCAGAAGTAACTTCTGCCTGGGTTCTCCTACAGGTGTTTTACCAACGCTACTGGCAGCTGCGTGCCATCCCAGCAAGACAAGGGAGATCGAGGTGCTAAAAGCAATCAGAAGTGAGCTGGAAGCTAAGCATGCTAACCTAAGCTACCTGTCCAGAGTTTTCTTGTCAACAAAAACAAAATATACAAACTCCCAGAGGAGAGACGTCCCGTATCACGGGGGGTGAGTAGTGTTTTGGGGATCAGAGGGCGAGGGGATGCCTGGAGTTGGTTAGGGCAAATGGCTGATGTATTTATCTGGAACTCCTTGGTACGTGGGGTTCCTGGAACTACGAGGGAGGTGAGTCCTTACCGTTGTTTCAGGGATGTGAGACAGCTAGAGAAGTGACAGGGGATAGGATGGAGAGTGGCGGAGCTGAGACGTGTCAGGCTCCCCGAGTTCCAGGCCAGTTCCTTGTCCATTAAACAGCACAGCCCTCCTTGGTGCCTGTGGACTGTCTTTCAGTCCAATACTCTGTTCACAGTCCAAGGCATCCTCAAATTTAAGGAAGAGACGATAAAATAGATGAAAGCCGATCAGGAACTAACATTCTTTAAGATTGCACCCAGTAACCCTTTGTTTAGCTAACCCGGTCTTTGAAGAAACTGGCTGCACATCTGAAATGCGTTTGCTCTGTAGACAGATAACTGTGAAAGTAGAACCCGGTCTCCAAAGAGCTTTAAGCTTTCTTTGAAGAAGGCAACTGACTACATGTCATGCCACATAAGACATTAACCTTTAAATGTTATGCAGATGACTGGGGAAGGAGGCCATTTGTTACAGGAGGGGAAAAAAGAGAAAGGGTGGTTTTGGCTATGCTGCCAGGAGAGCCAATTCCCATCAGTGGGTTTGATGCATTGTTTCATAAGTAACAGTGTTGGTTTTGTACGGGAGCAGCTCTCAGAAACCGTGATGTTTAATGCAGAATGAAATGTGTTCGAGGAGAGAGAATTTTTGCAGCCAGTGAAGCAGGATGCGTCTCAGAGACTCTCTCCTTAATGCTCTCTGATTCTACAGCAAAGGCATGGTCTGCTTTGTGGTCCTTGCATCACATGTAGGTCTCTGCACCACAGACCATTTCTGGGATATTTTTGTTTTCAAAAACTGTTGCCGTTGTGGAAAGCAAGCCAGAAAGCATACCTTGTGTTGTCCTGGGCAAGAGACATTTTGTTCTTTGGTATGTGTTCTATTGAAAACAAAAGTAATTTGTGCTAATGTAATGTGCTATTTGTGTGCAGAAAACAGCACGTGGCATTGAACGTATTGGAAACTGTAACTGTTGGTGGGATTCTGTATTTATGCTGATGTGGTGCACCAAGTTCTGAGCATAGGGCAGTTTCCCAAAGGCGATTTTAAGACAGGCAGCGCTGCTGTGAAACTTGGTCACCACCCTCGCTGAGTCCTGTGAGCTCCCTGGGTGGGCAGTGCTGCCATCAGTAGTCCAGAAAGCATGTTGCTGCTCTGCTCTCTGCCCTTCCAACTGTGGTGTCAAATACTGTAGATGGCTCTTGTGGGGAGGAAAATTGATGCTAACGTAGATGTAGAAAGGCCTGGCTTTTGGAGCAGGGCAGAAGCCCAAAAACCTAAAACAGCAGCTCCAACCGTTTTGTATGTAAGCACAGATCAGAAGCCTGTTCCTCTCTCCTGCCTCCCTACAAGACACACATGGTTGTGTTCAACTGTCCTTCTCTGCCCCTTTTCTCATTACCTCTTGAAATTAAACTGTGAATCCCCTCCTCCCTTCCCCTTCTCAAAGCTTTCTCACTCAGGGCAGCTTTGCATTTCCTTTCTGTTTTCAATAGACACGTGCTTACTGCAACTATTTTATCAATGAATAGCAGTTGAAAAACTACTGGTTTTGGTGTGGTTTATCCCAACCTGTAGTAAGAGTCTGACCTTCCCGTTAGAGATTGCTCTGCTTCGCATGCAGGAAACATTACCAGAACGTTGCTTTGCCCTCTAGCACGTTTACCTCTCTGTGGGCATTCTTGAAGCACTAGCTATTATGGCTATACTGCTCTAGCACAGCTCCTCCTAATAATAATATTTTTCCCTTCTTAAAACAACTTCAACGACCATGACTAAGTACCCAGCAGGTCAGCTGGGAATAATCGGGTTTCTGCCTGCCTCTTTCAAACAGAGCGAGGCATCCTTGGGTCTCTGCGTCACACACCCAGGCTTTGGGGGAATCGCCATTAATGGCTGGGAATGTGTCTTGGCTTTCCTCTTAATCTCTTATCACAAGATTAGCTAATGTCTGCAAAGCCCAGGAGGATTGGGTAATGATAAGGGATCGTCAGGCGAGATGGGAAGATAAGCATTGTTCTCTAAGAAACCAGCCTCCCAAGGAGATAATTATCTCGTGCTCTCCATCAGCGCTCTGCTCGCCCCCATCCCGGAGGCCCTCTGCACTGCGGCTGTTGCGCCGGGGCACAGCGAAGCAGCAGCAGGAGAGCGAGTGCCCCTTGCAACCCTACCAAGAGCTGCAAAGTCCCAGACTTCGCGTGAGGGTAGCAGCTTGTGCTGCTCGGGGCTTTGCACGGCCCCCACAGCCCCTGGCTCCAGGATCCCAAGTACCACATGGGGTTTGAGATGACCCACTGTGTGCAAAGGACAATTGGTGTTTTCAGCCCCGCTGGTAAAAAGAAGGAAGAAAAAAAAAAAACGTGTGGGGGTGGAAAAGCCCAACTCCTTTTTTCTGTGCTCTACAAGGTGCTAGAAAAGCAGAGCAAGCATCCTGCCGGATGTCTGTGTCGGTACAGGGAGCGGTTTGAGGCATTCCTTTCCATCAGCTGCTTGTAACCTGTCTCAGCTGAGTCGTCGTCGCCCACGGTGTGTGCACATTCCCAGCTGCTCCGCTGCAAAATGAGACGGGTTCCTCTAATCCGCCTCTCCCCCTGACTGTGTCTCGGGGCTCCCTGGGGCAACTATTTCTTCAGAGACAGTGTTTTGGCGAACAGTGGTTTGTATCCCTGCAAAACAAGTGCTGAGTCTCCAGCAGAGCAGGACCGCCCAGCCTAAAACTGGTTTTGAACTGTGGTGGGATTGGAAGTGGGTTCAACGTTCCTCCACTTTTTCGTGTTTACAGCGTGAGCCCCAAAGGAGCTTTGGAGAGGTGCTGGCTACCAAACCACACCGTCTCCAGGGCAGCGTTGGGTCTGGGTCATCCCTCTCGTGGAGCCAGGGGGGACTCCAGCACGTGGGGACGCGGTGGCACGGAGCAACTGCCCGGCACCCAGTGCTGCTGCCCGCTTGGCAGCTCCTGCTCCTCCTTCCTCCTGCACTCCCGCTGCTCCGAACGTGGTTAGCTCAGATTTACACCTCGTGAGGCACTGTCTGTGCTGCTGAGTATCCATTTCATTATCTGCTTGTAATTGTTTTGTCTTCCCTGATCTTTTGTTCACCTGTGATGAGTGTACAATCAGTTTTGCTCTCCTCTGACATGAGTTACATGCCTTTTGAGCCCTGACTGATTAAACTCTCTTCCTTCTTCAAGTAAATTGGTTCCCATAGAGCTGTCCACTAGTGTGACTCCATTCAGTGTCTGAATTACATCTTCCCAGCTGACAGATGGATCGCTTGAGGGCTTTGTGGTCATTGTGCTAGCCTCAGAAGTTTGTGGATGATTATATTCCCAACCTGGTCAGCCAGCTTTTGTTTGCTGGAACTTTTCTACTCTAAATATTGGTGACTGATGCCTGGTCTCATTGTTCTCAGACTACTGGAGCCTGCTGCTGCGAGGGAACGTTGCTGTGTTATCTGATAGTTGTGAGCAGCGCGTTTGGCCCCCTTCCTGGCTGATGTTACTTAGTGCCAGCATCTGCCTCCAACCTTCACTGCCTTGCAGCAAGCAGTGGCTGCCCAGGCAGGGATGCAAACCAGCCTACGCACGTTTATGTGCAAAATAAAACTAAGTGGACTTGAAGGATGCTGCTCGAGAGACTGCTTAAAGGAGGAAGACAACATCCATAGGTGAGGACAATGCCATGCTCCATCCCATACGGTTGTCCCATGCAGGCTGGCTGTCCCTGCCTGGCACCCTCTCTGTTGGCAGGGTGACAGTTAACGTGCACAGCTCAAAGACACTTTGCCAACAGGGGTGGATTAAACTCAGCTTCATTGCTTTCAGGGGCTTCTCTGGCTCTTCCCTGGCTAGTGAAAACGTTTGGAAAGTTGGCCAGTGGGTGTATTAATTGGCTTGTGTGATATTTATTTGAATTTTAATTGGATGAGAAATCAATAGAAATAACTATTATTATGAAACTGAATAATGAAGCAGCAGTAGAATTAGTGACCCATTTCTAGCAGAAAGAAATACTTTTTTATTACTTAAAACAAGCTTAAATTAACAACTGCAGATAATGGTTCCCCAGAGCTAGATAAGGGGTTAAGGATCGTTGCTCGCAGCGATGACAGGCTACTCGCTAAAGTTGGTGAGTTATGTTTCAAGGTTAGGGTTTATAGCTCGGATATATTGTCTCCAAGTGAGTGAAACTTGGTTGACTGGCATGCCAAATGACTCACAAATTGACCTGAAAAATAGCATTCCCCCCTGCAGCCCCGGTTGTGTAAATGATGTTTTGGAAACCTCCGATTGTGTGGCCAGTTATAAGATTCATCTCATTTGAAGGAGAAGTGGAAAAGATGAGTGTAATCTGGAAACAAAGGACCCTGTGCCCCCAGATTTTGGCACAGGAGCTGAGCTGCTGATGCCAGTTGAAAGGCTGCTGTCACTCGTTCCGGCTTTGGGAAGTGACGAGGTCGACACCTTATTTCGGAAAGATGTTTCTCAGCCTGGCCCTACGGCTGGCAGCGTCAGCACAGTGGAGGGGCCGTGCACGAGGAATGAGGACGAAGTTGCCCTGAAAGCTTTAATCTTGTGAAACCTCAGCCTGGTTCTCTCAGTGCCTTGAGCCTGCCTGAATATGCATTAGATCAGAGCAATGCTACCCACTGATGTTCAGGAGGTTCGGTGTTAATGGATTAGACACACGCTTAGATTAGAAGTTGAGTTTCGGTGCAGTTCTGCCTCACCAGCAGCTTTGCGGGGCCAGATGAGAATCCGTTTGTGACAAAAACCTAAAAATATCAAACAGCTCTGGCAAACTGACTGGCCCTTTATTGCGAATGATGTCGGGCCCTTCGTGGAGACATTTATCCCAGCACTGATTGCCCGTGGCCAGCCCAGTCCAGGTGCCAGAGTCCAGCTGCAGGGCATGAGAAAATCAGTCACATTTTCATCCAGATGTCACCAAGGGGAAGTTTCTTTCATGTTTCTGTCATATTTAATGGTGTCTGAGCTTAAAATAAACCTACTAAAGGCTCGGCTTCACCTTGGATTGCTGCTCCTCTGTAATCATTTACGCTGGTAAAAGTGGTGTAATTCACATTTCATTTATGCCCACGACATGGTACATGCAGCAGCAGGGGAACGTGGCCTCTTTTCTCGCTGGAACCTTTAAGGTTTCCAGCTCCAAGTGTAATTGGACACTATTACAGTGTTTTATGAGCCTTGTTTGCCTGCACTAAGAAGAACAAAAAGTAGTTCTTAACTCAAGCTAAAAGAGCAGGGAAAACAAAGCAATTTGGGTTGTAACTTAAATTCCTAATACTAATTAAAGCAATCTGGTTTGCTGAGCGCATCGGGTAGACGTACCCAACGGGGTGATGTGTGCTCCCTGGCACCACAGCCCCAGGAACGGGCTGGGGGCCAGCTGGGAGACCCAGCCTGGGATTTCGGTTGTCTCTCTGCTTTCACCAGGGCCCATAGGCTGCACGTTACAGGTTGCTTTGCTTGGATGGTTGTTTTTTTTGAGCGAACCGTTATCCCCGCTAATATTTATTGGGGTCTGTCTCACTGTAAACATATCTGTATCGAAGCTGTTAGATATAAACCAAGTCAGGTAAATCCAGCGCAGAGGAGGATATACTGAAGAAATGTAGACTAAAGCCTGTCAGATTTATTTTTATTTATGTCGATTTCTACAAACATAAAGCAGCTCTGCTAGACTTTGAAGGAGTCAGAGAGATTCATGCTGTATTCCCCCATACCCGCAGGAGCTGCATGCAAAGCTACGCACTGGGTTTTGACAGCAAGGATTGAGCCCACAGCCTCAGGTTAAAGCTAAATTATTTGAGCAAGAGAAACAATCCACAGACTGTGGAAAACAGCTTAAAGCCACGCGTATCTGAAATATATAAAGCTTGAGCCAGAGCTTCCTGAAGCCAGTGGCATCCTTCGCTGCTTTGGCTGCCAGGAGATGACCGGTTCCCATCCCTGAGCTCTGGGGGATCCATGGAAAAGGGCTGATGCAGCCACAAGTGTGTAAGAGCCGAGCTCTCCGTTACATCCCAAGTAAGCAAACTGTCCCCGTCCTCCCTCCTTCCCCTGCGTCAGCACATGGGACAGGAGATGGATGTTCCCACAACACCCATTTCCAGTCTTTTTTCATGTCCGCAAGTAATTCCATTTCAATGGAAGACTGCTGGAGTTGTCCACTGTCCATCAGTCTGGTGGTGGGGATTTATTGGCAAGATAGGGAACTGTTTCTGTCCTAGCAGCTTGCAGCAAAGCAATCAGGAGTGTTTTTTTTCTCAGTCAGGTCTAAGTGGGTACGTAGCTGAGTGAACCATGGCATCTCCTGGTAGCCTGGGGGTGCTTTTCTGGCCCTGTGGGACCCATCTGTAGCTGGTGCTGCTCTGGTTATTTTGTCCAGACCCAGCACTGCAAACATTTTGCATGGTGGAGCAGGAATAAAGACACTTTCCAGCAAACATAATCCTGCGTTATCTGCAGCGCCTCTGACTTTAAGTCTCCCCCTCTTAGTCTCTACTTCCTCCTCCACATCTTGAGAATTATCCAGGGGAGGAGGTGGCTCCTGGCTCCTCTGCAGCCTGGTGGCTGCCTGGGACCCTCCTGAGCAGTGGGAGCACACACAGGACTTCACTGGTCACTAGCTGGCACCCTTGTCACCTCTTCCTCGAATCCTGTGGCTAATGCTTTCTTAATTTGCTCATCTGTAAAGTACTTAACATCCATCCACTGAATTATGGTTTAATTGTGCAAGCTTCCCTGATAATGCTGTTCGTTGACATGAGGCTTAGTATAAAATGTTGATTTCTTGCTTGCTGGTAATTGTGGTAATGATGCTTCGTAGTCGTAGGACAGCGGCTGTGCTTTTGAGCAGGAGTAGGAGCACTTCACATCTTTGCAGCCTGAGTGAACACAAGCAGGTAGCGTTCCTGCTGTCACTGGAGATGGGGAGACTGGGGCAGGGGATAGCTAAAGCTAATGCTGTGTGCTGTGGATACTGATCATTTGGGAAGAGGTCTCGAGTCCCTAGACCTCTAGAGCCTCTGAGCAACTCCAAGTTCAGAAGAAAGCAAGCTGGAGCTGGGCTCTAGCAGGGAGCGTAGCGATGGGACAAGGAGTAATGGCTTTGAACAGATGGAGAGGAGATTTAGGTTAGATGTGATGTGAGGAAGAAATCCTTCACTCAGAGCACAAAGCGCACATGGGCGTTAGGGCTGAAGATACACCTTGCTTCTGTTCTTTTCCTTAAAGAATAGAAGGAAATTACATAAAAACCATTGTTAAAAATAAACCCAGGGCACAGGATGGGAGGTGGAGGGCAGCTGTTGTGGTCCAGGGCAGCCAGCCCCAGAAAAGGGGCCCTCAGCCCCCCCCAGCCCTCCTCCTTCTTTCATGTGAGGGCATCTCCCGGGCTGCTCCCAACACAGCTGCCTTTGGGCACGCATGGGCCACTCCATCACAGAGGCCTGCTGAGGTCACAGTGGGCACCGCTGCCCCGCCTTTGCTGCGGGCCCTATAAAACAGCCCCCCTGCAGCTGGCCCACCACTCGCTCAGCGACTAGCTCTTCTGGCAGCCAGCGTAAGCGGCAGGAAGACGACTAGAAGCAGAAAGGCGAGAAGCGGCCCTCCTTGGTGTGCAAGGATAGCGATGCCATCCAAAGAAGCACCAAGAAGGAATGCAGCTCACAAGATGTGTCGTGGGTTCAGGGATGGTGCCAGCAGCACAAGAGACATCAGTGCTCGAGAGACCCCTGGTGCCCAGCCCTCAGGCACACATAAGCAGTACCACAGGTACCGCAGTGACGCGGGGAACAGGCCACCCCCTCAAACACCCAGCAACAGGGGGCCTGGGCCTTCCCATCGGCGTAACGGTGGCATGGGGCAAAGTCAGGAACATCAGACAGAGAGCCGTGGGGGGCAGAGGCATGCCCGTGGTACAGAACGGAGCGTGGGACCCAGGCATGGCCATAAAACAGACAGCAGCCTCAAATCCATGCGTGAAAATCAAACCAACAGTGGCATGGGTCCTGGGGGCGGAACTGGACGACCTCGTGGTTCAGCACCCTGGCCGGAAAACATTCCCAATGGAAGGCATCCCATCTGGGCAGTCCCAGGCAACGACTGGCTCATCCTTCTGCCAAGCACTGTGGAGCCCATGGAGACGAATCCACCAGAAGATGTGGAAGAACAAATGGAAGTGGATCCACCTCCACCAGAACAGACGTGGGACTACCGCAGCATGTCGTTGCTCTCTTCCATCTGAGAGCACCAACAGCGGCGCAGGAGTGCCCACCCAGCTCCCTACTCGTTGCTCAGGCTCCATCCCAAGCATTAGCTTGGAGCCACCAAATACTGCAGACGTCCCGCAGGCTTACCTGCAAGATGTCCAGGCAATAAACAACTCTTGCCAATTCCCAGAGGTTGCGTGAGTGCTTCTTTCCCATTCCCCAGCCCTTGTGCGAGAGGTGGCATCCCTTCTGCGCAGAGCCTCGAAGAAGAGCACAAGAGAGGACCCAGCTTCCTTCGGGCTGCTGCGGTGGGGTGACAGGAGGAGTCCCCGAGGGCTACCATGCGCCCTTAACATTTGTGAAAATAGACCGAGGGGTGAAAATAGTAGTGTGTGAGCGATTGTAGGTGGCTAATTTCTTATATTAGGAGTGAGTTTCTGTATCTGAGTAATTGGTAATGACCGACGTGGAGAAGGCTGAGGTACTCAACTACTTCTTTGCCTCCGTCTGCACTGGTAGATGGGCTTCCCAAGTCTTTCATTTCCCTGAACCCATAGATGGAGGCTGGGGGATCAAAGTCCCACCCACTGTAAGTGAAGAGCAGGTTTGAGACCACATGAGGAATCTAAACAGGTACAGGTCTGTGGGACCTGATGACATGAATCTCAGGGTCCTGAGGGATCTGGCAAGCCTCCCTCCATCCGAGCTGAAAAGTCCTGGCATTTGGGCGATGTTCCTGGTGAGTGGAAAAATGGAAGCGTCATGCCCCTACTCTTCAACAATTAAAGCAAAGAATTGAACAAAGAGCACTACTCTTCAACAATTAAAACAATTAGGAGACATTTCTGCTCAGAAAGAGCAGTCAGACATTGGAACAGGTTGCCCAGGGAAGTGGTCGAGTCACTGTCCCTGGGGGTGTTCAGGGAAAGGTTGGACCTGGCGTTTAGGGACATGGTTTAGTGGGTGATGTTGGTAGTAGGGTGATGGTTGGACCAGATGATCTTGAAGGTCTTTTCCAACCTTAATTTTTCTATGATTCTATGAAGTGTTTTGTCTCCTGCCATACGCCAGCAGGATTATAAATCCTCAGGCTGAGAAGAGGCATCTCTCCATGGGGAAAGTGCCACCAGGAATGTTTTGGGGGTGAAGATCTGTAGCAAAAACTCATTCGGAGTGCTTATCTGCTCCTCTTTCGGGTCAGGCATCTGCAGACAGCTCAGGAAACCTGTGTGTGTGTCGCTGGGACTGAAGTGGTGGTGTTGTCACGTCTGACACTAATGGAGAGGACGTGTTTCTCCATTAGAAGTTTACCGATAGTGATTTCCGCTCTGCTGGTAGTTCCAGTTCCCCTGTGGTTAAATGAGGACTTTGGAGGTTAAAGTCTGTCAGGCCTGGATCAAGGTCAGGAAACCTGCATTTGATTCTGAAGATGTTAATTAACTTTGCACCACATAGAACCTGGGCATGCTTGAAAAGAAATATAGATAAATTTTACATTTAAATATTTGAATAGTGTCTATATCTTATGATGGCTGTAAAAAGCCCTGTTCATGCAGGCTGCAGGAAGAGAGGAGATTTGCATAGCAGAATAATTGGTTTTGCAAATAAATCTGGTTCTTGAAATTTGTAGATTAGCAATAATATGTCTCCAGATGAGAAGGAAAGGTCATGGATGAATAAAGCAACAATTAAACTTTCAGGAGATTATTAAACTAAACACAAACCTGGCTAAATGCATATGAGAGAATGTCAATAAAGGACAGGAGTGGCCTGTCAGGACTTGCAAGCCTCCAGGATATTAATGTTACTTTGAGATCTTTTCTTCCAATGCAGCTGCTGCTCTTCTTGAAGTAACAGCCTTTGCAGATTCCTGCCTAATCTGGACAATCCATTAAATAACCCAGTTAATTTAAACCATTTAAATCCAATAAGGCTGGTATGTAATGCTATAAAACTCTAAACAAAATCCTTGGAGTATTACCACATTAACTGTTGCATTGCAGGCTCTATCCACGCCTGGTGCTGTCCAGTAGGTGCCTTGCAGGAAACCGAGGAGGTCTCAGCACAGACTGCACCGAGGAGAGGAAATACCGAGGCTTTATAGAAATGTGAGTTTTGTTTTGAATCTGAATGGGGAAAAAAAAAATAGTAGTATTTTCCAAATGGGCCATGAAATAGGTCTTTTATGACAGGGAGAATGAAGGTTGGGGGGAAATTCTCATTTCAGAGTATTGAAAAGTTGGGTCCAGAGCACTCAACTTTTCTTTGGAGCTTTCAGAAAGATCCTAAAATGAAATGTTCCTGAAATGAAAAACTTCCTTTCATGGTACTTTTTGCAAAAGTTCCTCCAGAAAGGAGAAAAGAAAAAAGAAAAGAAAAAAGTCCCAAACATCTTCTGAGGAAAAAATCCTGCATCCCCCTTTTCTCCCACATCTCTGCCACCACACAGCACAGGAGGCACTGGGCTGACCGTGCTCCAGGCTTGAGAATCTGCATCTGAGCTTCTTTACACCACCCTGGTTCTGCAGGAAAGGGGCTGCATGTGGCGATGATGGGCGAAGACCTTGTCCACCTTCTCCTGCCTCAGAGGCTTAAGAAGATCAGAGTTCCTGATGCCCAGCAATGCTCCTGCTTTGGATCTCTTGTGCTCCCAAGCGTGGCACGTTGAGGACCAAGGGGCAGTGCTGCCGGATCACTTCCCTTCGGACAGACAGACAGAGGAGCTGTGGCTGGATGTTTGGACACATCCCCATCCAGGAGGGAGAGAGGTCAGGGCCTCAGCTGGCAGTGGGAGCAGAGGGAAGGAGAGCTTTCCACGCCTGTTTTTCTCTCTCCTGAATCTCAGGAAAGGGACAGGAGTTAAGACAAAGTAGAAATAAAAGTCCAGGGGAATTTTGGTGGACAGAGGCCCAGCCCTAACTCAGCTTTCCCTAGCTTGGTGCCACTGGAGCTGCCTCTTCCAGGCATATTTTGCCTCTGAATGTCAGGCCGGAATGCCCCCCGACCTGTGAAATGGCTGCCTGTTGCCTGGTTTCCAAGCAGCTCATCACCCTCGCTTCTCTCACGTAGACGCAGAGCGCTGTAGCTGGCTAAAAAAAGCAACACACACACAGGGAGCCCTTCATCCAGAAACAGAGCCCAGGCATGAAACAACCCTGCCAAAACAAAACACGCCACCACATATCTAATTTTCCCTTTGGGAATCGTAGAGGAGTCACATATGACAGACATGAGTCATATCGCTTTGTGCGGGTCTAGGAGATGCTCAGATATTACCTTGAGGAGGGCAGGTGAAGGAATTAGATGGAGCAATAACTGTAATGCAGCACTCCTCTTTGCTAGCTCCGAGGGCATTTTACAAGGGAAGACAGTGTCGGCGTGCTTGTTTTAACAGGGACAGGGAGAGGAGGCATTAATTCTCCAAGGCCACACGGCCTCCTGTGTCAGAGCAAGGGTGAGAGCCTGGGGCACCCGGCCCTGCTCTGCGCCCGGGGCCACGCTGCCCCAGTCGTGCTCTTGACATTGGCGTTATTGCCTGAGCGAAGGACAGCAAAAACCCACAGGCTCAGCCTGTGAAAAACGTGATCTCTCTTCTTTAATTACACACACTGCAAATCAGTGGGGAATACCTCCCCCTGCTCCTTAGGACAGGAGCACGGCCACGTAGAGGCTCGTTCGGGGCTTTTCATTCCTTGAAATGATTCATTTGTATGTAAAATCATATTAGCCTTTATTGGTTCTCTCCACAGACCCTCCCAGCGCAGACAGATCTAAACCTTGAAGTGCCATTAATCTTTGGTGTGCTCTGCCCGCTCTTTCACATGGTACTTTGTGGCTGGTGACCTTCAAGCAGAGGATTTTTGTTGTACTCTTTCCCCAGGAGCCCTGGCAACACCTGCAGCAGCTGGTGTTAATCTTCCCAGAGTGGGAGGGAAGCGGGGGGGTCCGGGCTCCTTCACGTGTATTGACAGCTGAACGCCAAGCTGCTTTTTTTCCCCTTGCAGGAGATAATTGCTGAGAAAAGGCCAAGTCCTGGCATAGTCGGGAGGGTCAGGCAAATTCCTGCCCAAGTTATTGTCTGAGCTGATGGCGAGCAAGTCGAGGCAGCCCGCGAAGGTTGTGTTTGTACAGCGCCTGGCACAGGGGGGCCCACCTCTGCCCATGGCTTGGAGGCACCATGGTGATGATAAGGTGAGGCTGAGGCCTGATTTTGGGGAGACAGCAGCTGGAAACTCAATCCTAACTGCTGCAGAGCTCTGACCTCAGGCCCGTAGGCTGCACTCAAGCATCAGTACAAGTCCCATGAAATTCAGGTGCATCGGTAAATGGGCACATTGGTGTTAGGTGCCACTGGCTCTTCAGAAGAGACCCTGGTACGTGTCGCGGTTTCCCCAAGGTCAAGGATGCCTTTTTGAGGTTGTTGGGGCCATAACAGCCTCAAGCTGAGCCAGGAGAGGTTTAGATTAGGTGTCAGGAAGTATTTCTTCTTGGAAAGAGCGGTTAGGCATTGGAACGGGCTGCCCAGAGAAATGGCGGAGTCACCATCCCTGGAGGTATTTAAGAGACGCGTGGACGAGGTGCTTAGGGACGTGGGTTGGTGGTGTACTTGGTAGCATCAGGTGCTGGTTAGACTTGATGATGTTGTGGGTCCTTTTCAACCTAAATGATCCTATGATTCTATAATCAACCCTCATGAAGAACAGCTTACCCTGGCAGGTGTGATGGAGCTGAAAGCAGCTCTGGAGAGCAGGGTGCTGGGGGAAGGCAACACAGGAAGGAAATCCTAAGCAGAGCTTGGAGTGTCTTGTCCCTGCGAGGCTGGGGGAAAGCCTGCTTGCAAGGCTCTCCTGCTCAGTCCCTTCTGGGGTGGTTTCTCTAGTGTGTAGTAAGGGTTGAGCTGACACTTCAGCAGTTTTTTTGCCCTGTCACTTGGGGTTTAACCTTGTAGAGACTTCTGTCTCTCTGTCAGATTGGACTTGGATTGGTGAGCAAGTCCAAAATGACGGGGAGAGGTGTATAGGTACACATATGCGAGTGTGCACACTGATCATCTAAACCTGGTTTGATAGGAGACCAGGCTAAATTTAAATCTATCAGGCAATTCGCTGGCTGAAGTGAAACAGGTGACAAGTTGGAAACTTGCTGTTTTGGAAGGAGGAAAGTTGTATTCTTGCTGCTCATGTCAAATCACATTACATCCCCCCCACCTCGTGTTGACACAGGAAGCAACACAGGACACTCTAGGCCCGCGTTGTCTGCCAGACGTGTCCTGCCTCCCCATTCCTGCCCTCATCAATCGTGTCTTTGCGGGCCTGACTCAAGTTTACTGCGTCACATTGAACCTTTGCAGATGCCAGAGCCCTGGTGCTGCTTGCAGAGAGGAGCATGCTGTCTGTTTGAATTAAATTCAAGCTATTGCAGCTCTCTGTTTTACTCAGGCAGGATTGATCTTTTGTAGGGGGTGCCGTGGGAAGCAGAACGAGATGCTTGAGTCTCTTATCACTTGGACCCGAGGAAAGCACGAGTCACACTCAGAAACTGATGATGCTACACCAGGCTTACTTTACCCTTGCCAAGAACAGGAGCTGGCCTCTGTATTAAAGACACTTAAGGAGTCGCTGCCTTCAAAGAGGTGAGGTTGTACGGAATTATTCTGTGCAAGGAGAAAAATGTTCCCTTAATTTGCTTCCTGAGCTCTTACAGTGGGAGGCAGAGGCAGAAACCTCCATCCTGTCTGAAGAGCTCCTTTCAGGAGCCACCCTGTGAATCAAAGCTGTTCAGTTTTATTCCCCTTCTTAAACTACGGGGGATCTGGAGCCCTTCTTCTTTTTGCGATCGCTTGCCACTGTCTGTCAGGCTTCAGAAGCTAAAGAGAAAAGGGGATTTTTTCCCCTCGGCCCTTGGGTGAGAGCCATCAAAAAGTAAATGAGGCAGTGACGGTGACAGCGAAGGTGTCGGTGCCTGCTTGGGGAGCGCCTTGAAGCAGCACTCAGGTGTGAGGCAGGCGATGTGGTTACGAAGGTGTTGTGCTCCTAGTCCCTGAAACCCACCTGGGGTCATTCAGAAGGGACCCACGCAGAGCCCCCAAAAATCAGAGGCTGCTTTTAGAAATGTTGGTGTGTGAACGGCCGGTTACTGTATGCTACATTTGCATCAGCTGGGAAACCATAAGGAGGTTTTCATAACCATCATTAGGAATTTGCTTTAGGAAAAATATATTGAGAGTCGTTGTGGCTTGTTAGATAGCCAGACTGCGAGACAGCTGGGCTGAGGGCAGCACTGAAATTGCTCTTCTGGCTAAGGACTGCAGCTGAGTGAGACTTCTAATTTGTTTCGTGGCTTTAACTGGAGGGAACCGAGGAGTGATGTATTGGGGGGAGGCCACCTGAAACGAAGTTTTTCCATTATCCCTTGCCAAAGCAGGAGTAGAAGTAATTAGACTCAAAGAGTTGTATTTGTTCCACACCAAAGCAAAACTTTCTGTTGCTTTTCTGGATGCATTTACCCTGTTATTGCAGTTCTAAACAAAATGCCTTTTTTTTTTTTTTCCAAAATGCAGTATTGAGAAGATTTTGTTCTGAGTTTTTCAAAAGAGGATTTTTCCCATAGCACCAGTTTGACCCATCCTTTCTTTTCCTGAGGTCTTCCCTTTCCTTGTATTCTGTTTTCTCTTTTGTATCTGGGTAGGAAAGCAGTGCCAGACCGATGCCAGGGCATGTCGTGTCGAGGTTATGCTCCCCCTGTCCCTCTCTCTGCCCTGTACGTGACATTCCCTGCTAACCTCCTTAGCTCCTGGAAACCCCAGGTCATACAGCCTCTTCCCAAACTGGCGAGCACGTGCTGTGACCGGGGAGGTGCTTTTGTGCTGGTTTCAGCGAACTGGATTAGCCCTGGGGCAGTGTCTCCTTGCCACGGCTGGTGGCAATCCACCACTGCTTGTCACTGGACTCCTCCTTACCTTTCTCCTTCTTTATGTTTGCAAAACTACGGCAAAAGCCCGGTGTTGTGACCCGGAGTGTTTTGCCTGGCTGTCGGTGACAGCAGGTTTGACAGCGGAAGGGCTGGAGCACGCATTGCTTCTGCTTGAGCTAGCAGAGTGGTAGCGGGTGACTCCTTTGAAGAGCGTAACAGCCTGCCAGGGAAATGGGTGTCGGGGCTCTGGATCGCTGCCGATCCTAGGCACTTCATTCTCTGTTGCACACCAGCAGGGACGGGGGAAAGTGCGGGCAAGCCCAGGAGCCCAGCTTGACTGTATCGCCGAGGAGAGCTCGAAGTCAAGGATCATCGTCTAATTAGTCCATGCAGCGCGTAGCAGGGCTATTTTTATCTCGAGCCCTTCAAAACATACATAATCGTTCCACCTTAATTCTTTCCAAACTTGGTCTCTATGGAAACCCTAATATAAACGACTGCTCCTTTCATTTCTGCACATCTGAGCTGCGTTGCAGGCTCCCTCGGTGTGCATGTGGCCATTCATGCACATGTGCACACACGCGCGCGCGGGGTGGCACCAGGCTGATCTTTATTCTTTGCTGCCGGCCTTCCTCTCCACCCTTCAGATAATAGCACTTGGGTTTTATTTCTTCCAAGCACCGCGTGTTTAGATCTGCAAACCTCTGAGGAGTCTTTGTCTCTGAACCGCAGGGAGGTGGGGGTGGGAGGGAAGCCAGAAACCTTCGCGATGCTCGTGTTGATGTTCAGCCTGCTCCTGTGGGATTTGGGGCAGATGCCTGTAGGATGCTGCCTATGGCTCCCTCAGCTTTATGAATGGAGTTTAGGGTGTGGAAAAGCCACTTTTTCTAATAACCCTCTTGTATTCAAAAGCGTTTGTTACCGGTTTCTCCAGGTTTTGCTTATGAACACAAGAGGGCCACGTTTAGTGGAAACAAAAAAGGCTGGCAGCAGCTTTGCAAAGGGAAAAGAGGAGGCTGGGTGTAAGAAGCAAGCTGGGAGCGCTGCGCTCTGCAGCTTTGCGTAGAGTTTAATGCATGTGGCTCCGAGCCCGTCAGGCTGGGGGAGGATGCAGTGCCCAGCTGATGCTCAGCTGCATCTCAGTCACTTCAGCATTAGCCCCCGCTGCCCTTCTGCTGTTCTGCCTTCTCTTAGCCCCATCATAGTGGTAGATGAACCCCTCTCGGGTTTAACACACTTACCGTTTCCATTCTCTGCAGTGGAGAACTGGAGCACAGGCGGGTTGCAGATTTGATCCACTAAAGGACGTAGTGCTTCAAAGTTAGCCTCAGCACGTCGTTTTTAAGCAGCTGACTTGTGGATAGGAATCCACAATAGCACTGAAGTGCCTCAGCTCTCACAGTCAGGCCCTGGAAGGATATTCCTCTCCAGTGCAGGAAAATCTCTGCTTCTTGTAGAGCCCCATCTCTGGGTTGGGACAGCTGAGACGTGAAGGTTATGGCTGGTATGAAGGAAGAGGAATTGACCCTGGGTGCACAGCCTGGGGAATTCACCTCTGGGGCAGGAGGCTGTGCACCACTTCAGCATGGTGCTGGGCACACCAGCACCGCACGGCGAGAGCAGGCTCCCGGGGGGGCCAACCTCCCCTCCTCTGCCCTCTGTGAAGTATCTGCCTGCTGCAACCAGGCAAGAAGCTTACTGGTGAACTACTGGGTGTGTTAATGTGCTTTCCTGTGCCTTCTGGAGCGCTCCTTACTTCCCCATACGTCCTAACGTGGAGGGATGTCACCAGGGAGCAGAGCTTCACCATACACCCCCAGTCCAGTAACACTCCTGGTAATGCAGGACGTTGCTGAATGCCCCGTTGGTGGTGTTAAGAAGCTGGTTGGGCTGCAGGTGGGAGAAAACCCACAGAGAACAAAACAGATCCGAATGTCTTTGAGCAGTGCTGAGGGTTATTGTCCTCCAAGGATGGCCGTCTTTCTTCTAAGCACTCCTCTTGGAAGCACTTTGCTAATTCTCTGCTTCTCCCCTGTCCTTCGGCCCCTCCAGGCCAGCTGAATGGCTGCGGGGTGTCGAGGCTCCCTCACCAACCTCATTGTTGCGATCTCCTTTGAAAAGGATTCAGAGCTGCTCCACCAATTTTAGCTCAGCCCTCAATTCCGTGTCCTATTTGCTGTCAAGTCCAGAAGGACCCGGCTACCACCACCCCCAGAAGGATGACAGTGAGGAATCTGGCCCGCTCCTGCAGGCAGGAGGCTTGTTCGCACGCTCGGTATAAAAGGCAATTTCATTAGTTTGCAGCCCTGGCTGGGAACCAGAGCTGGCACCAGAGATTGTTTTTATGAATAACACTCTGGCAAAACAGAGCTGGTAGCAGCTTGGGTGGGATATATATATTTAATTCGTCCCCTTTCATTCTTGGATTGGCAAACTGGCAGGTTGCAGAGCAGTTGCGTGTCTCTCGCTGTGTGCTGTGAGTCACAGCAGCGCTCGGGGTGCCCAGCACGTGGCCGGGGCTGCGCTCCTGTACCTGCACTTCCTGACCAGGGCACAGCGTGAAAGACTAGTAAAGGAGAGATCTTCAAGAAGCAGATAACACTGGATGCACTTCAAATTGCCTTGGCTTAACCCACTGGGCTGTAATGGGTTGGTTTTCCCTGCAAAGCCCGACAGAGCTCTTTTTGTAGGCAGGCAGCGTTTGGTCTTCTACATGGTTAACGAGAAACTGGAATAATGATGCTGAGTACTTCGTAGAGACGTTCCACGTCTCAGCATGAACTGTTGGGCTGTGTTAAAATATCCTCTATTGTGCCTAGTGTAGTGCTGTCGCAGGGGTGTTTGGGCAGCGCCCAGAAATCCCTGCTTGCATCTTGTTTTCTGTTGTGAGCACAATGCTGCTGCTGTCTGCTCTACAGAAGCACGGCAGAGGTTAAACTTCATTGCTTGAGCAAATAGCCTGTTACTCAGCTTCTGCTGCTGCAGCAGGCTGAGTATCTCGGGCTGAATCAACTTTTCCAAGCTGCCAGAGTGATTTAGGAGCTCACAGGCGAGTTCACAGAGGGCAGGAGGTTGTGTACCATCGCCTTTGTGGAGTCATGCTGCAAGGCAAGGTATGTTAGCTGAGGTTTAAAACCACCCAGGCACAGCTTCACAGCTGGCAGACTGGGGCTAAGGCTCTTCCCTGGCCCACGGAAGGGGGGAACCCAGCACAACTCTGTTCTGGCTACATAAACAGGCCCTAATCCCACAAAAGCCCTGTCAGCCACCGCAGGATTTTTCGTTCTGGTCTCCGGTGGAATAGGGCTCTCACTGAAGCTGACTGGAAGGTTTTCCTTCCAACAATCTTATTTTGAGTGAAAAAAGTGCTGTGCACTCTTCTCCATGGTGGGCAAGGCAAGGTTTGTTAATTTAAGCTTAAGTAAGAGGGGAAATTAAGGTATGCAATGGGGAGAAGCTCCAGCAGATGAGAAGGCAGGCATACCGGACAGGTTCAGTGGTAGGCAATGGGGCTGGGCCCCACGGCTCGAGGATGCTGCTGAGCCCTGGGAGTCTGGTCTGTCTCGTGGGTTTGTCCCCGGCTGCAGAGATGAAGCACTTCACAAGGTGACTCGTTCACCTTGAGCTGGAGACAACCCTCCTCGCTGCTGTGCTGGAGAAACAGGTAAAGACCAGTGGCCTTCCCTTAACAGTTCAGATGATATCACTCGCTAGAAACAGCATCCAATTTCCTGATCCTTTGTTTGAACAACAAACAAATAAGATACGAGTGCTGCAGCTACAGGCACATCTTCTTCATAAATATCAAGAGGCACGAGGCTCTTGCTCTAAACACCTAACTCTAAATAATGCTTCGAGCTAGAGTTGTTACCCGCTACCTTGAATACAGCCCCACTCCATCAGCAGGTTAAAATAATAACAAATAAAACACGGAATTATAGCTGTGCAATGCTCGAAAATGAGCCTGTCACTTTGTGTCTGGGTTGGAAATCAATCACCAAGTCTTCGAATCAGGTTCTGCTATTAAGGTCTGGAAGCGGGAAAGATTAAAGACATGTCCATGAAAGGCTCTTTCTGCAGGTATGCTGATCTTCCCCAATTTTAAACAGATCTTTTTTCTTTCCTTAGCCATGGTTTCTGTCATTGCCTTCCAAGCTGGTGTCCTTTTGGGCAATTATTATTAACTATTACATGTTAAAAGGATCTGTTTCACATATAGGCAGGGACGAGGAGATGACATTGGTTTGACCGCGTGTAGATGGTATAAGAGCCATGTGCAAAAGCCCTGGTCTGCTTTGCAGCAGCAGGCTGGAGGACAATGAAGCCCTGGAGGTTGTAGCATCCTCTCCATCGACTGCAGTTCTCTTGCCTGCATCCCTTCTACCATCTCCTCTTGGGCTTCAGAGCCAGGTCTGCAAAAGGTTTGCCTGGAGAACAGAAGCCCAGCCAGAGCTGTGTTGTGTCGGGGTACAGCAGTGCACTGGCATGCTGAAAGCCGTGTTCCACACCCTTCCTGCAGCATTTTGGTGCATTCCCTGCAAAAAGCATTTGGACTCCACGGCATGGGAAACAAACCTAGGGCCAAGCGCTGCACTTACAGGGATCCAGCACCTCGCCGGCAGCAATTCATCACGGATCCATTTGGCACCATAGCCTCTTACTTTCTTCTTCTTCTGGCTGCTTCACAAAGGCTGCTCCGCTCCCATCACGCTGCAGCTGCTGTGGCAGAGGATGGGGATGCTTCGAAGCCAGCGGAAGGCCGTTGAGCTCTGGGCAAAGGGGCTCCCGTCTCCTTGACTGACAGTAATTACCGCTCGCTGCGCCGGGGGTGTTGCGGAGCGCTTGCTGGAAACGGAGACAGGGCTGTGCACGCCTCAACAGGTTTCTCCATTTAAATATCTTTTAAGCTTTGAGAGCGGAGTGCTTTCTGCCTTTACCTCTCCCCCCACCCTCCCCTTCCCCATTCGGGTGCTTTGAAAGAGTTTTGTTTTAACTAAACAGCGTTTTACATTTCATGCAGAACCATCATGTATTGCGCGTTTGTTTTCCCTCCACCGTGACAGGCTCTGACATTATTTTGATGAGAAGATTTCTCAGCATTTTGAAGCGATGTTCAGTCTTTCCTTGCTTGGGGTTGCTTTTTAACCCTCTGAGTTGCAGCTGCCTGGAGGAATCTGCCAAAATTTGGGAGCTGCCAACAGAAAAATTTCCTTTTCCTCTTCAGTTACTGCCCCACACATTGCCTGTGAGGTCTTGTCCACACAGAGGAATCATGTGGTTATGCTGGATGGGTTATCCTGCTGTAGAGATGCTGGATTAGCAGCTTGCAGACTTGAATTTAGTTTGGAATAAGAGTAAATCTTTGCCATGCAGGCAAATCCTCACAGAGACACAGAGCCTGTCCGCAGAAGATAGGAGGACAACTCCTTTGACAAATAAAAGCAAAACGTTTCCTCTCTTGGCAAAAGGATCCAATATAAATTGCTTCTGCATGGCAGGGGCAAAGGTGCGTGAGGGGCTGCTGGGCTGGGCGTGCTGGGGAAGGGGTTTGGGGGCAGGCGAGGGCAGAAGCGTGTGTTTTCTCGTGTCTGATTAACCTAAGGATGCCAGCAATGTTGTCTTGTGAGTGTAAATGCAAGGACTGGTTTTGGAACAGGTTTGCAGCCTAATTTTACACCCAGATGCCTGGTCCTATAATGTTTCCCCTGTAGCAAAGTTCCCCTGTGGATGAAGTTGCCTGGCACAACTGGGTGCCTGAGAGACGCCTCCAGGGCCCATCCTCACACAGCCGCTGGTGCCCAGGGCTTGGCGCTTCTGTTCCCATCTGCTGCCATCCAACTTGTGCCACTCTGCATCCAGCAGGTCCTGATTACCACAAGGACCCCATCAGCGTCTTGAAATGTTCCCCAGCGGTCCCTGAAATCAATCCAAACCCCATTCACGGGCTTCATCAAACTGTCAGCTGTCCTAAAAACCTGTTTGGGATCGCAGGCAGGGTGTCCTGCAGCCAGCTACCCTGCCAGGAGCTGCTGGAAGGCGAGCATCCTCCCAGCAGTGCTCTGCCGCTGTGAACTCAGTTCCCCAGGCCTTGATTGAGCTCTCTAATTTAATTCTGGCTTCCTTTGGGGTGGGGAAGAAGTAGGGGAGGAAGAGGGGGAAGACAAGGAAGGTGCTTAGAGATCAGTAGCAGTGTTTTGTGCTGGAAATTGGAAGCTTTTCAAAACCTTCCAAAGGAGCTTAGAGGAGTCCGCAGGTAGGACGTGCTTTTAAATTTCCTGGCATCACTTAATCATTAGCTGCATCCAGAGGGAATTAAATAACGTCAATCAACATAAATTATTCTTCATGGGAGCATCAGCAGTGTGGGCAGTTTTTATTGTAACTTAAGCAGGAAATTGAAATATCAGCATCAGAGTGTGAAATACGCCATTGCAGTGAACTGTTCTTCATAAAGCAAGGGGAGAAATGTAAAGAAGATTACACACTATTAGTCCCACTAGAATTTTGCTCTTAATCTGCCTTAAATTGAAAAATTGTTTGCAAGTCTTAGCAGTTTCCTCGTGCTATAAAACAGGGGGTGTCACAGGCATGCGGGACCCAGGAGGGATCCCCAAATTGTTAGGACCTGAGGGGCGCTTTGGGGAGGCAGAATTAGGGGTCTGGACACAAGGGGATGGGGTGCTGGGGTGGCACGTGGCATGAGGCAGCAGGGCTGTGCCTCCTTGCATCTCCCATCTTCGCTCAGCACCTGACTGCCCAGGGCATCTCTGCTCCTTTCGGGCCCCAGAAACACATCAGATCTCTTGAGAAGGCAATTCTTGAGCCCCATCACTGACGTTTGGTTCAATTTGAGACACTTGGATGCACAACTGAATTGAATTCCTAATATTTTAGATGTGGGGAGGGGTCTTCCTGTCACAACAAGGGAATGACATGTGGTAAGTACCCAGGGAAAGAAAATTCCAGGAAAACATCTTCCTGGCTCTGGTGGATTGCTTTGTTTCAATTGCGCATAATCATTTCACCCGATAATGTTGAAAGATTTCATTTGGGCTTTTGATTGTATTAAAATATTAAACATGGAATATAAAATTATAATAAAACGTTAGCATTAATATTTTAATACAATCCAAAGGTTGAAACAAAACATTAAAACTGCAGAGGAAACGTAGGGTGGAGAAGGCAGCTTATAGACAAGGGGGATTTATGCACATCAGCAGCCGTGTCTGTCTTCTCCGCATTGCAATTATCTTGACATGCACACTCTACCCATTGCCTGAGCGTGCATGCTGCTTACTTGCTTCTTAATCTGAGCCGTTTCCCCTTTCCTTAGACTCAGGAAGAGGCTCGGGCACGAAGGAGAAAATGTGCCCTCACTATTTTTGTAAATGAATGACTCTTGATCTTTAAGTTCACACCAAAGAGACAGACGCACGCGGAGGCCCTGTGCTCCAGGGCACCATGAAGAATGTCACTGAGCTTGGGACTCACGGAAGAAGAAATCTCCTTGCAGGGAGAAAGTTTATGTCGACAGTATGTCAAGAGGAAAAGGAAAGAGAAAGAAAAGACTCTGGGGGGTAATTTTTATAGCGTGCATTGAGAGAAGAGACAAACCTTGAAAGCTCCCATCAGTTGACGATCTGTTATTGCTGTACAACTCCTGTTACCTTTCTGCTTGGAAGAATATGAATGGTTTCAGAGCAAATGTGGGCATAATGTTATTTACCAGGCTTGGCCTTATTAGGGACATTCATTCTCTTGCTCATAACCTGCCCTTTTATTTTGAGGGGAGCCGGGACGTGGATGGATGTGTGATGAGGTTATTTGCTCTGCCTCAGGTGTTGTCAGCAGTACCTCTGGGATCTGGGGATCTGCTTCTGGAGCACCAGTGCAGTGGTGGCACACAGAGCTGGAACAAGTGTGCACGACCCCACATGCCAGTGAGGAATCAGAGCTGTCTTTCAGATTCTCACAGTCACCCATGGGAGTTTTGTTTTCGGTCAGAAATGGGACTGTAAGGGGGGGCAGGGGCTCAAACAGGAGCTTTTTCTTTTAGGTTTTACCAGTTATAACTGGCTCTGTGTTGAGCTGAAGTGAAATATGCACTGAAGCTCAAGACTGCTTGGATGGGTTGAACCAATGAGCCTTGAATCTCCCCCTTTAAGTGTTCAGTGCTAACAGCGTTAAGTCTTATATTACCGGGTAGAAGATTAATGGGTTGTAGAAGCCTAAAGAAATTTGCCTCGAATGTTTCAGACACGGAGTTTGTGGTCATGGATTTTCTAATCTTTGCCATCTGCCATCCTTGGCCCAGGTCTCCTGGTGTGGGTCAGAGCCTCACAATTTTTCTGAAATCTCCAGTCAAAGCCTGCAATTTTGGCCTCTTGTTCGCTCAGAGGCGAGCTCCGGCCATGGAAATGGAGCCTCAGAGAAGCATCGCGCTTGGCGATGGAGGTTGATGCCCTATTTAACTCCCGCTGAGGAGATGGCTTTGAACAGGGGTCTTCTTTTGACCTCTAGTTGTGCCTGTAATGTTTTGTTCTCCAGCCAGTGACTGATGGGTGAATAAAAGTCTTGTGAAGCCCCCAGAGCCCCAAAGAAGCAGGTATCTTTAAACCAGAGCTACAGACCCTCACGGCAGGCTCTCAATGAAGTGCAGAGGAGGGATGGGAGTGAGGGACATCTGAAACGCTGCCTGCAAAACCAGTACCAGGTAACAACGAGCCTCCCACTGCCAGTCCAGCCACAGTGCTCACTGCCTGCTGCAGTGCTTCTGCTTCCCAGTCAGACCAGTGCAACCAGTTGCTGTGTTGTCCTTCCCCGTGGCCCTCCTCTTCCTCACTTTCACACACCAGCACTGTGATTCAGCACGGAGCTTACAGGTGTGCTTTGTGCCTGTGGACTTCAGCAGAGGCTCTGCGTTTGCCTCATTGCAGTGGATTAGCAGAGGCTGGGTCAGAGCCTCTTGTGCCCTCCAAGCTCTTCTGCTGCAGGTCTGAAAGATTCGGCTCTCGCTGCCGTCTGGTAGAGGCTGCTTGACACCAGCCGCAGGGGCTCTGTCGCATTTAGCAAAGGGGAAGGGAGGAGCCACATTATTTCTTGCTAGTGAGGATCATAAAAAGGAGAGGTACAAGAGCTGCAGGAAGCAGTGCTGGGAAGAAAAGGTAGCCCAGGCTCTGGCTTTGAAATCTTACCCCTAATTTTTGCTCTTGACTTGGCCGCCTGCTGCTGCCCACCGCTGGAGATAGGACGCAGGGGCAGCAGGCAGACCTGTGTAGCTGTTTCACCTAACGATTACCCTTATCAAATCCATGGAGCTGGGATCCTTGCGTACAGTTCGGCGCATGCAACCTTTGTGGCTTTGGGGGACGCTTTCAGGGTCCTGCAGTAGCATGTAGTACTTAGGAGCAGGGCTGAGTCCCCACCTAAATCACTTCATGTGCAGCAAATCCATTTGTGCAACAGTAATGCCACCCCTTTGTCCCTCTGTTCTGGTGTCTCAGGACCTCGGGAGGATCAGATCAGTCACAGATAACTGGGATCTCCAACCCATTCGGGCCACAATGCCAGAAATCTGCCAGCTTATAATTAGCTGCCATGAATTATTCATCGGAGGCACAGCGTCCGTCAGATCTGACAGCCGTAATCGTTTTGCCAGCAAAATATGGGGTTTGTCTTATTTGTGAAAATGATTCAGGCAGCATTTTTTTAATAGAGAAGGGAGGGGTATGTGTGTCTATGCCTGTGTATAAATATCTATATATTATATAGATAAACATACGTATAACCACATGCACACACATACATATATGTTTTGCGTGCTTGCTCTGTAATTAAAGCTGTGTTTGTACAGCATGGATCAAGCCTATCAGTGATGTAACTGATTAAACCAATTGGATTGCAGCAGGAATGAAGACGTATTTATATCTGCTCCCTTTTACAGTCTAAAAATACCCTGTAATTCTGAATGGATGTGTTTTTAGGCAGCTGCATTTAGAAATACCTCCAGATGCACATTTTGGTGTTGTTTTCGGGAAGGAGGCAAGGAGATGAGAGACGAGGGGTCTTGCCAGGAACCCTCCGATCCCCTGTCTCTTTAAGGCTCCGTCACACTCCCTCTCTCTGCTTTCATTCTTAAATACGGGATGTGTCCAGGCTTTATTAATTTATAACAATAGCTGATGGTGCTGGGGAATGAATGGGGCTATGAAATATCTGACATGGCAATTAGGGCTGCTATCGCAGCAAGGCCTGATTTTTGCTGGAAGGGAAGTTGCTGTAAACCAAGGCTAATTAATTGCTTTTGAAAAAAGAAAAAGAAAAATCACACATAAATGATCTGGGCCAAAATTCTCTTCCTGTCATGGTGTAAATCTGGAGTAGATCCTCTGTTTTTTGCACGGTTACCCTTTGTGTATGGCAGGGCTGTAGCAAGCACGCTAACAGTGATACTGCAGGCAAGGGTGTGTGGTGCAGAGCAGCAGCTTCCTCAAAAATCACCATTCCTGAGGCACATCAGGCACGTTGCACAGGATCGCACACATTTCACTCTTTTGCAAAGGGAGGCTGGTGCAGCACCGCGAGGCGGTTCGGCTGTCTGCGTTACAGATGTCCCCACCTCACTCGCGTATGCACATGATGCTTTTAGTCCAGTTGTGTCAGGACAATGAAAAAATCATCTCCACATTTTCTCCCCTTGTTCTTCGTGGCCCTGAGCACCTCATGCCTTTCCTCCTTTCTGCCCTGCTCTTTTTCTGGTGTCTTGCAGGATCGGGGAGAGATGATGCACAGTGGAAGGAGAGAGACTTTATCAGCTCCTAAGTGCTGGGGCCTGGGTGGGTTTCGATATTGAGAAAGGGTTGTGGGGACAGAGCTCGTCAGCAGCTTTAAAACAAGGTGTCAGAGGGTGACTTCAGTAATAAAGCACTCTGCAGTGGCAAACGGCAGTGGAGAAGGTGCAGGCAGGAGGTCATGAGCATTGCCAGCTCCCCTTTCCCCATCTCTGCGCAGTGATCCCAGGCAGAGGTGTGCCGCCACCTCCTAACACACCACTCAAGATGACTGATCCCAGTAGAAGTGACAGCTCTTGGTAACACATCACCAGCCTGAAAACTCAAACCAGGTCCTCCAAAATGTTCAGCTGAGAGGCAGCAAAGTGGATTCTGCCTGCTGGGCCTCTCTCCTCATTCACAGACCGGTGATGTCCCCACCGTGCCTCTTGCTGTGGTCGGGAACGTGGCCATGGCTTGTGGGGGTAGAGGAGAGGTCTGTCCTCTTGGGCTGCTCTCTCAAAAGACCTAGGGCATATCACAGATACCCCGTTGTAAGGAGCGTAGAGCACTGGGGCCCCAGTTGCTTGTCCTCTCTCAGCCAGCACTTAAATGCCAACACAATAACAAACACAATGCATTATTTAAAAGCCACTGTGCTCGACCCTACAAGGAGCTTTTCAATCACTTGAATGTCAAGGAGAAAGATGTGGCTGTTTCGCTGATGGCTGGGGGCTTAACCTCCTCATTTACAGTGTGACCAAGGTGGGAGGCAAAGAGCTGCTGAGATGGGTGTGTGCATGCTCGAGGGCATGGGTATGCAACCAACACAGTTGCCTGCAGGGGCTGGGTGCTTGCTGGGACTGGGCCAGGCTTGGGCTGCTCAGAAGCGTTGGGTCCAGTGGTCTGGAGCTGCTCCTCAGCAGCATTTCAGCAGCTTTTCACCTGCCACCCCCACTCCCTTTTCTTGGGGCAAAGCAGGGTAGGCCATGGGCTTCTTATGGCTTATTTACCAAACTCTTCTTGCTCGCTGGTGGCTGTTAGCAAATTAAATATTTCCAACCTCCTGTCCTGCTGTCTGGCTTCAGAAGAGACGACTTCTTTCCCACAAAGTTTCAGCGAAATCCCTCGCAAGGCTGCAAGTCATTATCTGAGAGTCACTGCCGGAATGAGGTTGTGGGCAGTAGCAAAAGTCAGAAACTGGGATCTCTCTGTAAGCAAAAATCCTCAATCACTTTGTAAACAACCAGTAGTGTGTGTCTATATCTAGCAAATGTTGTTTTGGAAATGAGAAAAGGTCACCAGTTGCAGTGGTGGCATTTCACCCCTCATGACCTCATTAGAGGTTTTTTCCCAAGTAAGTCACTATTTTATTTATTTAGCAATGAGACTGGCTCCATTTCCTCTGTCTGCACAAAATACGAGCCAAAGCATCCTGTGCGGGGCGAGATGTACTGTGTTAAGCAGAGCGATTCTTTGTATTCAGATGGTTTTCGCATTCAAAGCACTTGAAAAGTGGCACATAGGAAAAGGGAGAATGAAGCTGATGGGTGCGTTGGGTGATGTTAGAGCAGGACCATTACTTCAGGTGCTGGGAGGCTGTAATCACAACCGGCTTTGGATGAGAAGGTACAAAGCCGGGTACGCAGAGGGAAAGCGGCTGTGGTTCGGGATCCAAAGCTGTCCTCCCGGCCCTGCAGAAAGCCTCGGAGCTCCCCGGGGATGCTCAGCGCACGGGTGCTCCTGCCTTGCCGCGTGGGAGGCGAGTCTGGCGGCGAGCAGATGGCGCGGGCACAGCGCGCGCCTGTCGCGTGGGTGCGGGGAGACCCCGCACCGCCACCAGAGAGCTCGGGTCTGTCCTGGGAACAGGGGTGGAGTTACTCCAGATTTGGTTGTTAAATAATTGGAGCCGCCTTGGTCACAAGCTGAGGTTTTTATTATTCTTTACAGGGATTTTTGATAGTGCTCGGTGAAGTACCCACAACAGATAGCAGAACGTGATGGAGGAGAAGGCTGGGGCTTGTTCACTTCTGCTCACAGGCGGAAAATATCTCTTAGGAAATATCTCTCAGGCAGCCTGATATTTTTGGGCACCTGCAAAGATAGGCATATCTGTGCCTCCCTCTTTTGTTTGTATTGTGGAAGGACCAAAAGGCCACAAATGCCACAAATGTGCCACAAATGCCACAAATGGGCCTAAATGCCACAAATACCGTATTTCATCTCTCCTAGACTGATGCTGTAGATCTGCAATACAGGTTCCCTGGTTCCCTGCTGCTGCCCTTCCAGGCACGGCGGCCACGTTACACCTGGATGGAAAGTTGCCTGAATCTAGCTGGAATGGACTCAGTCCCGGGGGCAGAGGGTCACATTTCCCAAGCACTTTAGGAGTAGCCGTCATGTTTTTGACCCAGATCTAGGCACCTAATGCACACAGACTATACAATTTATAGCAAGTCTTAATCTTCTCACAAAAGCCTTTTAAAACTTGTTCTCAGAATCCAGTCTGGATTATAAATCATTAGAACAGATGAGACGGGATCCAGAATGGATGAGGCACCAATAAAATAGATTAGTTAGAATACAGAACAGATATAAAGCATGAACAGCTAGAGAGATTATTAGTTCGAGAAGATGAGATTAGATAGAGCAGCTCTTCTGCTACCCTGGCTTTGCTGTTCATACTCCCAGCCAAAAACAGCTCGTGCAACGATGCCAAGAACCAGAACACGCTTCCTCGAGGCTTCAAAAGCAGGCAGCGTTTGAATTTGTCCACAATTCTGCCTCCATCCCAGCCTGAGTGTCTGTACTGAGATGCAGAAAGAAAGGCTGAGGAACAAAAGGCAAGCGCTAGCAATTAGCAGGGGCTGTGGCTCAAGGCCTTTTCTGGAGCTGCGGCGCAATGGGCAACCACTTGCAGACCTCATCAGCTTCGGTTCTCTGGAGCGAAAAAAGAGGGCAAGAGCCTAGGCAGACAAAATCATGCAGTGCTTGGTTTTATTGAATTCTCCATTCCACAGCAGCAGTTGTTGGAGTTGACCTTCTAGGTGTCTTGCTTGTTGTTGGAGGCTTTGAGTGTTTATTTTTCCAGAAGCAATCATTCCAGTGGATGGAAATGCGGCTAAAGCTTCTCGAAGCAATTAACTCATTTGCTTTGGTCCACACTGCTGGATGTTATTGTTAACAGGAAAACACCGTCTATTTGTTTATATTAAAGAGGAGAAGCGGGAGATTTGTTAAAAGGAGATTGCAATGAGATTGTTTGGTCCTAGCAGGCCGTAAAATGTTCATCTAAGAGGAGCGAGCGGAGCGCTTGCAGCCTCCATATGCAACCCGTGTAATCCCCTTGTTAACACACTTCCCAGCAGTAACTTCGCTCACTCCTGCCTGCTCAGGAATATTCATGTGCTCATGCATCATTTTAATGAACTTATCAACACGTGCATAAGCTATTAATTAAACATTTATTAGTAATTATGCTTCGGGATCTCTTCATGTGTAACTCGTGATGTTATAAATGCAGCGTCTCGTGCCAGCATTTCACCAGCCCAGTCCGCAGAGCGAGAAGGACCCTCTCAGCCCGTCTGCAAGGAGAGAGGCTGCTTCCCTGCCATCCTGCCTGGTCCTCACCCACGTCCAGCTCAGCTTGTGCTAATCAGTGTATTCTGCTTCCCTGGACAACCTGGAAATGAGCTGGTAGGAGAAAACAGCAGAATTCACCGGTGATGGCTCGCATTTCCAAGGCAAATGTGTGCTGTGGGGCAGCAGCACGCACAGCCATGGCACATCCTTGCTGCAAATGTTACAGGGATTTCTAGATGAGAATTAATGGACTTTCCTTGGCTAGCACAGAAGAAAATGTTCTATGTGGGGTTGTTTATTATTTCTGTTACAGTCACTGTACTTGCTTATTGCTTCCATCTGTTGGCATCAAACTATTGGCTCTTGTCTTATCGCTGGGATGTAAACCCTTCACGGGCAGGGAGCATGGTTTGGTGAGAGGCACAACAAAAGTGCCTGAGAAATTCAGGTGCTTAAAAGCTGAGAGATGCCTTGGAATCGGTTTCAGAGAGGAGCTCAGGTACTTAATTCCCAGAGGTTTCATTCAGGAAGAAAGACATTTGATGGCCTGAAATATTAAGTGCATAAGTTGTTAGCCTTTAAGTCTTGCAAAGTCATTTGCTCCAGACCTTCATATCGCCAGTTGTTGCCTCAGGAGATCGCTGGCTTTGTTGTACAGGGTTCTTGGGAAGCCAATCGACCCAGACCATGTCTTGCTTAAGGAATACTTAAACCCTTATGTGGGCTTAAGTTGTTCTCCTTATTCTTCCTCGCTGCCTCTCCTCTTTACTGCTGCCAGATCAGATAAGAGAGGATCAAGCAGGCCAACTGGAAGATCCAGAACCGTCATTAAAAACAAAGCTGCTCTCTCCCCCCTTCTCCAGGCAGTGTCTGGATCCACTAACGTTATTAGTCAGAGGAGCACAGGCTAGAAGGAGCCACGGGACCCGCTGGTGCCCAGCAGCCTCTGCTAACAAAACTCCGTCCACTGCAGGCGAGAGCTGGCTCTCCGCTGCCCCGAGGGACCCGCTGAATAATCCCGTGCAGGTGGCCCCAGCTTTGCTGCTTATGTGCAGCGATTTGGATGAATTGGCAGGAGCGGGTGATGCTGCACTAGGTCGTGTGCTGTTTTATAAATTTTAATCCTCGCTTTGAATTTTCCAGCAGAATGGGTTTGCTCTACCTCTGGGCTGGAGGGAAACTTTTTGTCGTTACCCTGGAAACGTGGAGACGACAGATCCGTCGTTCATTGGCAAGTGGGGAAGGATGAGAGAAAAGAGGATGACAAAAAAGCGTTGGGAAAGACCAAGAAAGTAAAAGGGCCTTTTAAAGGAGGCGTCTTCACCTACAGCAGCAAGGCTGGGAGCACGAAACACTCAGGCTACCTCTAGTGATCAGGATTTCCCAGCACTTCCTTGGATCCTCCATAGCATCAGACTTGCTGGAGCAGTTTTGCTCAACTTCAGCAAGAGAGCCAGGGGTGATGGATTTATGTTAACATCCCCTTGCTCCCTTCCCAGCTCTGGCAGCCCGGAGTCAGCTCACACTCTGCATACTTAATCTTTTACCTCATTTAAACCTGGGATGTTGTACATGTGGAGCATGGCCAAAGGTCAAAGAGCCACACGGTGAGAAAAGGGCCAAGCTGCAGAATGAGAGCAAGTGCCCAAAGAGTACTTGCTGAAAATTACCAGTCCTGGTACTGCAGGGAGCACAACGTGGAAGAGGGAGGAAGCCAGACATGCCCACCCGGAGGCCACTTTCCCTTTGCAGAGAGCCCAGAGGGCATCTCTGGCCCAGCAGAGCAAGTGGTCAGCAGAGCTCAACAGGGAGAGAACTGAAAGGCTCTCAGCCCTTTACTGTGCTTACACTAACGCCGTTCCTCACTCAGCAAAGGTCTCGGCACTCAGCTCTCATGTTGCCTGATGTCACTTTGTATCCTGGAGGGCACAGGAATCCAGAGTGCCAGAGTCCCATTTTTCCCCTGTGAATTGAGAGCTCTGGAGAAGAAAAACCACTCTTTAGTGTCCTGCTGAGCTCTGAGCTTCAGTTAAGGGGAAAAGAATACAGATGTCTGCAGTTCTCTTTGAATTTGATGGAGTTACACTTAGGAATTTGTTTTTTCTGCTGGAAATGCGAGTGAAGAGCAGGTGAGAAAGGACACTACAATGCAATATCCGACTGCTTAAAGCCCGTGGATAGGTAGCTCGCTGTGGTCACCGCCTGTTCCCATGCCTTGATGATATAAGTCCCTCTCGTGAACTTCATCTCCCCGCTGCCCTCCAAGGCACCAGCTCATATTAATCCTCTCTCTCCTTGCTGAGTCGCAAAGTTCTTAAAGGCCAGAGCTCCGTTTTCCTGCTCTTATAAAGTCCCCTGTGCACTCGTGGCCCCACGCAAATAAATACAGGGGAAGAAACGGCAGCCTCTCATCTGCAGTGCTCCAGGGGCCACAGGGAGCCTGGGGTTCACCCGGAGCTTGCACGAGTGCCCAGGCAAAGGTAAGTTGGCCTTACCCTGCTCAGCTGCCTCCTCCTGCATCTGCGCCCCTCACTCCCTCACGCTTCTCCTCCCTGGACCCCAGCATCACCTTCGTGTCTCCACGTTTCTGCTTGTCACAGCCCCGTGTCCCCCCTTTCTGTTGCCTCCCTGCACCTCTCAGCGCTGCGGCTCCGCTAACGCCTCTGAAGCAAGCCCAGGGAAGAAGAGAAAACAAAGAGGAAAGATTTCCCTTTAAGCAAGAAGAAAACCAGCCCGGGCCTGGTAAAAGTTGTTGGCTTTGTCAATATTCAAGGAACTCTATCTGCTGAGACATGTAGGCTGCTATTGGAGGCAAAGAGCGGAGCTGGCTGGATTTTAACTTGCCACTGCCATCTGCGGGGCTGTTGTTGCTAGTAGCGAAGCCGGGCGGTCTCAGGAGGATACTGATCTCTGTTATGGTTATTATCCTCTTCCCCAAGGAAGTTTGCAGTCCCTTTTCCCTCCCTCAACCCTGTTGCTGGAGCGGTGTCAGCGTAGCTGCCGGGCAGAGTAGTGGCAGCAGGAGACAAGTGTAGCAAACACTATTTGACAGTGTGTTTTGGATGCATTTCAGGTGAAAACACACACACACACAAAAAAAACAAGCACGTTTGATCCTGGCTGTACCTGCCTTCCATATTCATGTTCGTGTGCCTCCATGTCATTATGGGATTAAAGCATCATTAAGCACACAACAGAAGCCTTTGATAACCCTCTGTTCAGTGCTCCTCCTTGCCTCTCTTTTTTTGCATTTCTCCTACTCCATCTTCTTCCTTTTTTTCCCTTTTCTCTTTTTTTTTTTTTTTAACCTAGCCTTTTTCCAACATCCCTTCTTTCTTCTCCCCAGTGGTTTCAGGGATGCTCTGGAGTAACAACTCCCAGAGATATGGTGTGGTTGAAAGGAACCTATTCTGACTCTCTTTTACACCAGAGTGTATCAGGATTTATGTGGCGAACGGGAGGCAGCATCAGTGAGCAAATCTGTGCAGCTCTGCCCTGTTCCACAGCAGCTCCGCTGGTCTGGGAGAGCAGAGGATGTGCTGCAGCTGAGTTGGTGCAAAGAGGCTGGGGAACGCAAGCAGGTCCCCGGCATCGGGTCTGGTGTAAATCCAGGAGTTATTCCGCTGGCGTCAGGGAAGCTGCTTCAGATTTACACCAGAGTAGCAGTGATCGGTATCTGGTGTTCAACATCTACTTTGCAACCTCCTGACTGAGAGCTGCGGAGTTTCAAGCCGCAGCTGTAGAATGCTCGTAGTATTTTTAATAAGGGTGCTGAGACCAATCTACTCCTGCATGGGAAACGTGACAGCAATTTAGATTGAAAGCTTCTGTTTTCCAGACAGGCACTCACCCAGTTAGTGCAAACAAAAAGGCACTTGTAACTCCAGTCCTTTAATCTTACTCTTTGCTTCATGATAGATAAGGCGTCTTGACATCAAATTGCACTAATATGGTCCTCTGAAGATTAGCACTGTGGACAATGCTTGTCGCCTGGCTTTCCCTGATAGGTTTTCTGAGTGTAGCAGCGTCTAGTGGTCAAAGCAGGGATGCTGGTATGGAGAATGGACTGACCTCCTAGGCTCCCTGCCTCTGACTTCTAGGCTGCCAGAGTCTGACCTTGCCTCTTGGTTTTCACAGTTGTAAAATGGGCATAATAGATAGTAATTAATTGCCTTGAGGGGAGCTCGTTGAGGGATGGCTAATGATTATTGGCCTGAAAATTACAGAGGAGAGAGGGGAAGAAGCAGAAGGAAGGTTTCACAATGAGTGTGGGATGCAGGAGCTGCTTCTCTAGAGAACTCAAAGCCTTTTCCTACAGATGGTCTCATTCCCCTCATTTGAACAAAGGGGCAAAAAAACACAAGGGCAAGTGATTTGCCCAAGGTTATATGAGAAACCCAGGAATGAACCCAGGTGTTGCAGGTGCTGCCAGCCTGCTGTGACCAGCATGTCGTGCTGCCTGCTTACAGCCAGGCTGTACAGGCTGTTGATGCCCCACCAGGTGTATCGGTTCCCTGTCCATGCACTGGGCGGGCACAGGGGTCACTGGCAGACCCACAGCGACATTTGAGGGGGAACATTTGGCTGCACAGAGGCTCTGCTTCAATGCACCCAGTGTACGGTCAAAGAATGTAGGGCCTGTGCTCATTTCTGCTCCCAGTTGCCTCCCAGGTAAACCCAGAGCAGCCCCTGGACTGGGGCACAGACTTGCTGGGTTAGGTGTGAGAACACCGGAGCCCGGAGCCGCTGTGGCTTTTTTCTTTTTTCAGTTACAAGGCAGATTGCAGGCAGCTTCTCCGAAGTGTTTGAGGGAGGTGGTGTCAGGCAGCAGCCTACAGCACCCAAAAGATGCTGCCAGCCCCTCTCCTCCCAGCTGCACAACGGAGCTGGTTTTACAGGTGCTTGCAGCTAAATGTGACTCCTCCTGAGTGCTACCGAGTCCAGTGCCTGGCGCACAGCACCCAGGCTGAGCTCCCTCCACCTTCCTAAGGACCCTGTCAAGGACCACAGGCATAAAACCAGCCCAAAGCCCATCCTGATCTCCCACAAGTCTGTGGATGAGCCCCTGCAGAGCCCAGCCCTGGGCTTTGCTTTGCTTGGTCACCCAGAGCACTCGGATTGCTGGGCTCAGCCCTTGCCCTGCATGGGGAAGTGCCTCCATCCCATGGCTCACATCCACCCTTCCGAGAGGCTTCGCCGCTTCCATGGAGGTGGGAGGTAGGCCAAAATGCAGCCTCAGGGAAGGGGAGGTAAGGACACGGCCCTGACACGAGGAAGGTGACAACCACTGCTCTGCCTGACGGAGGAGACGGAGGTGTCGGAGCAATGTCAACCCAGCAGGGAGCTCCCGGCAGCCTCTCCGAGATCAAACTGCAGAAGGCTGGATAAAACGGACAGGGGGAAAGAAAAAAGGAGGAAGACGCCTCGAGTCGATTACACCAAGAGAAACGCTGCGTGAGGTGAAGGAACCTCACAGCAGAGCCAAAGCAAAACCAGCAGCTGAAGTCGGGGAGCAGATTATAGCCATGTGGCGGGGAATAGCAACCAGCCCTGCACAAGCAGCCGTGAGCCAAACCACGGAGGGGCCAGGCCAGGCCAGGAGAGGCCGTGAGGGCTGTGCTGGGGGATGTTCCTTCCTGAGAAACCCCTGCTGGGGCTCCCTCCGGAGAGGCCTTGCTCCCCCAGCTCTCGGTGGATGGAGACAGGCGTGGAGAGATACAGAGCACTCCATACAACGCTGCTTACCCAGCAGCAAAGACAGGTAAAACACCCCTGAAGTGAGGAATCCATCTACACGCTGCAGACGCTGCGAGCTCCGAGATGTCATTTTGTGACCGACTTTGTCCTGAAAGTTGGCCGGGATTAATTCTTTGCCCCGAAGATGGAGGCACGCCGCTGGCTGGGGCTATTGTATCCAAATCCACGCTGTGCCGGCACAGATACCTTTGTGCACGAGGGAGGGCAGTCTGGAGCCAGGCCCTGCTTGCCCCTCGCTCCCGGGCTCCTGCCCTGGCTGCTGGCTCCCAGGGATGGGAGCAGCCCCGTCCCTGCCCGCAGGGACCAGTCCGTGGGCACGCAGCTATTGCCAGGCATGCGGTACCAAAGGATTCCTGCACTAGCACGAGCCTTTTGTTGTTGTTTCAAAGGCTTTGAAATGCATGTTTCGTTCTTCCTTGTTCTGACATGACAGAGGACTATTTTAATAGCTGGGTATTAAATGTATTCAGGGGGAGAAAATGAAGAACTGCTTTAGCCTGCAGTTCTCAGGGAGCCTGTCTGTTATCAATAGCCTGTTTCCACCAGAGTTCAGCAGGAGATGGCATCAGCCTCGCCAGGGTCAGTGCCGGAGTACTCTGCAGCCTGTATTCCCTAGGTGCCGATGTTCAGCCTTGAAATGGGACATACAACAGTGCGAAGGGCTGGTGCCTGCTTCCCGTCCCTCCCCTCCTGCTGTGCCCATGAAAGCCTGGAGATCCCTGACTTAGGGCACTTCCCTTTCATTTTTTTTTTCAGGCCGACATAAACACAGCTCTCCAGCTCCTGGCGTGGGCACCTCGTGCCAGGCTGCGAGGCAGACCAAGCCAACGACGCCAGACTGGCCCTGAGGAAGGCGTCACTCCAGCACTTTGCCTTGGCTGCAGCTCAGCTCTGTCCTGTGCTGGGGCTGCCCGCACCTGATGGAGCCGGCTGGAGGATCGCAGGGGCAGCGAGAGGCGGGCGTCGCAGCGGAGCAAGGCGAGGGACCGAGAGAGGGACTCAGTCCGTGAAACCTGACAGCTCCACGTCGAGGTCTGGCCACGGCACAGGGCCACGGAGGGGGAACGAGGCTCATCAAATTGAGCCTGGGAAGGCTTCCAAGACCTTGTCTTCGCGAGGCAACAGCGTGCAGGTTTGCATAAATATCTCTGAAATTCATCAAACAGCTCAAATGAAATACATTAGGGAAGGAACTTCTGCTGCATTTAAATCCGCACACGGTTGCTCCCCTGTCTTTGAAATCCAGTGATGCCCGCCCCTCCATCAGCCTAGGAGCAAGGTACATTCCAGATGGTTCCCCCATCCTAAAAAACTGCACTGCACAGCCGATTAAATTCTGCTTGTTGTAATTAAGCCCGACACAATTAGCTGTCAAGCAGGGCACTCATCTGTTTTATGTTGCAATCTCTTCAACAGGCGAGGCTGCTAGACAAGATTGTCACTTTTCGAAAAGATTTTCATTACTTACCCTGGGCTCTGTGTCAGACTATGAAATATAAAAATGTGCTCTGTAGCCAAGTCAGGGAAATTCTCATTTAATGTTCCACACAGTATTATGAAAGTAATGTACTCTGAAAATGAATGCATTTTGGAACATTTCGGAAGAAATGTAATTTGTCTGCTAAGTAATAACTGCATGTTCATGAATTTACTGGTTTTTTTTCAATATGCCTTTCGTAAAGTTGGGAAGACTTTTTCTGACCTAAAATGAAAAGAAGAGAAACTGTTGATTTTAATGTTACTCCTTCCTCCCTCCCTTTCTCCCTCCCTCTTTCTTTTATTCTTTCTTTTCCATCACTTCCAGGCACTTCCAGTGTAAAACCCAGGCACTGTCCCATGAAAGCAGAAGCTTGGCAGAAAAGAAATGTGCAGCTCAAAACAGAAAAGACAGAAGATAACTGAGGTCGGTGAGGAAGACGGGAACTCCATCTTTCTGTGCCTTTAAGAACAGAGAGCCCGAAATCCCCTGTTGCTCCTCACAGTTCAACAACCAGCATCTGTCAGTGGCGATGCAATTACAGTTCCCCTGCTTTGGTGGGACTGTGAATTTTCTGCATTTCTAATGTCAGAGGCTAAGTGGGGTCAAACATACAGAGCGGCAGTGCTTCTCGCCACCAAAATTCAGATTTTGTCAGAGAAAATAACAAAGTATTCAGGCTGGCAGAGCCTTCTCTTTGCCTTATAAATAGATGCTGGGCTCTGGGACAAATGCTGGAACACGCTGAGGTGCACGGAGGGAAGAGACATGCCTTTGGCTCCGGTGCTGAGCCTGGGTTCAGATCTGATGGCCTAAATTAGGGGTTATTTAAGTTGCCCAGTCAAGGAGTTGGGAGGCAGTGCCACTGAAATGCTGGCTGAGCTTTCCATCAGGAGAGAAATGGCTCACCCAGAGAGTCACTTGGGTTTTCTGGGCAGGAACCAGGTAGGGGCTGAGGGAGAAATGAAAACCGGGATTATTAATGGGAACAGACTGGAAAAAAATAAAAAAAAGAGGAAAGTAGGTGGGGAATGACAGTGAGAACTGGGACTGCAGTCCCAACTGGGATGAGTGGGCTCAGCAAGCTTCTGCCATCGCTTAAGATGTGATTTCGATAGTTGCAGGATGACGTGGTCCAGGCCTGGGTGAGCCTGCACGGCTGAGGCAGTGGTGTCACTGCGTCCCTCCGAGCTGTGCTTGGAAGTGATTCTCCTCCAATCTGTCATTACCCCCCCAGTTGTGTACTTACAGCCCTTGAACAGGAGCAAGTTAAGAGTGGCATATATTACTGTCTTCGTGTGTCTGTACAAATTTGGGTTGTCAGTTTATATACCGAGATAAAATATAGTTTGCAGATCATAAGAAGTTATGTGCTGAAGTTTGAACCCCACTGTGCTGAGCATTACCCGGCTTTGTTTGCTGCCTGTTACTGGCCATTAACTCCCCAGGCAGACTCTCTTAGTCAGAATTCAAGTGGCTTTAATCAGGCTTCGTTTACCCTCCTTGGGAAGGAATAAAGTTCATTCAAATTAAGACCGCTTTATCTCCACGTAGAAGCACCCCTCACGTGAGGTTTAGCGCGTTTTAAAGATTTATCTTTTATGGCACACGTTTTCCTCACTCAGATTTCCTTTGCAGAGTCCTTCCCTTGCAAAAGCTCCCGTTTTCCCAGGAGCACTTCTGGAAGACGACTCGTTCGTGCCCTGGGTGTCTGCCCAGGGCTGGGAGCTCGGGGCTGGAGTGGCGCCCGGTCCATTAACATTCAGCTGCAGGAGGAAGGGGAGGAAAAACTCCACAGAAGCATGAGACGGAGAGCAAATAAAAGCAGAGCGGGTGAGCAGGAAAACATTGTCTCTTAATTGAGCCGGGGGAGAAGAAGGAGTTGTGGTGATTACAAGGCCTGCAGATCTTTGTTTACAAGAGCTGCCTTCCTGCGATCTGTCACCATCGGCCAGAAGCATCCAGGCTACCCTTGAGAGAGCATCATGCAGGGGGGAGCTGAACCAGAGCAGCTGTAGCAGAGCGTGTGGGGTGCCCGTCTGCGTAGGCACTGCTTCAGTGCTCTTCCCTGCAGCTGCGAGCATCTTTGGTCCAAAATGCAGAAAGACAGGGCTTTTGCTCTGCGGCATGTTCCCTTGCTTCAGCCAGGGGCAGAATCACCACGAAGCAGCGCAGGATAAGGCAGGGCTTGCTCCCATATCCCAGATGCTGGTTGTAGAGATGCTTACATACGCCGTGCTGTGCATGGATGGGGCAGGAAAACGTGGAGTCAGTTTGTTCATCATGATAACAACCTGCATAAGCAGAGTAAGTCTAACGTGTCTGGGACGGGAGATACCCAGGGTGTCAGTGCTGGAGAGCTCAGCTGCACATGCACAGGGACCATTTCACCGGGTCTCTGGACATCTGCTCTCCACCCTGAGCTACAGCTCCAGCCCAGCTGCCGGGGGCTTCAACATCCCAGACAAATGGCTCACATCTTTTTTTACGCTGGGATGAAGTGCCTGGGCAGAAAGAGAAGGTCTGTGCAGGAGACACAGATGTGTGGCAGCTCTGCTCCGAGTTCTCCAGCCATCTCCTGAGCAGGCAGCCATCAGTCTGGCGGATGCTGCTCTGAATTCTTGCCTTGTTTCCCCCACAAGCTGCTCACTCTGCATGGGGCTCAGCCGACGCTGGCACCCGGCGTGCTGCTGGCTTTGCTGCTGCAGGTGGCCAGCGCGTAGCGGGGATGTGCTAGCAGGGACTCTTGGCTTGCTGCAACGTGCTGCTTTATTGCAAATAGCTTTGGCCATAGCTGCTGTGATAACAGTAAAAACCAAACCCCCCAAAATCCCTTCCTGCTCTATCCCTTTGGCTGGATCTGCTGCTGGCAGAGGCTTTGCCGGCACCAGGTGCAAGGGGATGCTCAGGGGGTGCAATGAAACCCAGCTCTGATTTTTTGGTATGTCCATTTAACCCTTTCCTCACTCCATTGATATTTGTCAATGGGACTCCCTCCCATTGACAAATATTAATTAATTAGAATTATTTATTTAAAAAGAGAAAAAACGTTTGTGAGTGTTTTAATGCTGGGATAAGATCAGGAAAAGATCACTAAAAGAAAAGGCCTCCAGGTGCTGCAATAAAGGTCCAAGTGCCTCCCTTCTCCCGCCTTCTCCCTACACCAGCGCTGCTAGTCACGGGCTGTGCTACACGGGCTGCCGTGTTCTGATTTTTGTTCGGCTTTGGTTTGGGACATCACCTGAGCAGAGGCCTCAGCATTTACCCCTGTGCTTGAATTGAAGCCGTCTTTAAGGAGACTCACAGCCCTTTTGCTGCCTCCTCAGCATCTCCCTGATGAGGGCCAAAGAGTCCTGCCAGTCCCAGCTGGATTATCACGTGGGGCCAGCATCCTCCGCACACTGCACGTCTCAGCGCTGGTCACAGCTTCCTCGTTCCTTCATTCTGAGTCTCCCTTAGGTTTCATCGAAACCCCACATGGGTGAAGGTTTTACCACAGTGACCTCCTACACATCACAAACCACTAAGTATCGCCCCAGTTCTCCGAGAAGAGCCTGAAGGGATGCAAGATGTTCAGCTCTCTGTTGTCTTTCAGGTAAGCAAATTTAAACACGTAACTCCGTCTGACAGTTTCAATTATTATTCTTCTAACTGCACTACAAGAGAGGGAAAAAAAAGATTTATCACAAAAGATTATTTTGGGGGAAGGGGGAGGAGGACGGGGGAACTCTAGAATGTTTTATTTATGGGAATACTGCAAATTACCTTAATAAATTCCTTTACTAAGCTGTGTCAGCTACTAAAACATTGTTCTTTGTGGGTGAATAACTTTTAATTTGAGTGTTCTAGTATTCAGCAGAGTGAGGTAATGGATTAGCAATTGCCTGTATTGTAAATGTCATCTTGGCATAATTAGGGTGATTATTGTTAACCAGTGGAGTTTAGTATTTATCTGTCACTGGGTGAGAGAATATAACAAAGCCCCAATTAGTTATAAATGGTAGTGGGTGGTGGGAATGGAACACAGCCTCTGAAATGCTATTTTTGTTTTAAATTTGTTTCAGTGTTTATTTGGTTTTAACATCCGCATTAATGTGATCTCCCCCTGACAGGAGGGCTTGCGAATCACGTGCGCATGTAGACGCCATGGGTGTGAGGCCAGGAATTACAGCGGAGAAGGCATGAGCAGCGCTCTGATTTCCTGCACAAAGCATGGATTTTCTCAGTGCCAGACGGAAATACGGATGATCCGTGAGTCTGTCCAGTGTTGCAGGCCCAGGAAAGCAGAAAGAGGAGTAAGAAAAGCTTTTTCAATCGACTCCATCCTAATTTCTCCTTTCCTGATGACACCCTCTATCGGCCTTTTGCCCCAGGAGTCGCATTTGCCCTTCAAATGGGCCAGGTGAATGTTTGATCCATGATAACAGTCCCTCCTTGAAAAATGGGAGCAGAGAAGGAGGAGGAGTTTACACTGGTAAAACAGAGATGTCGGGGTGCTGGAAGTTAGTAAACATTACTCCAGCTCACATCCGTCTCTGTTTGTGGTGCTTGTGCTAGCTCCCAGACGTTTGCACCCACTGATGGCAGGGCAGTTTAGGTGGCCTTTCCAAATCCAGCCCTCAAAGCAGCAATAGCCTGGAAACACCTGACTGGGCTGCACTCGCTGTGTAATCGTCTCTGACAGACACCTGCACGCCCAGACTCGGTGCCAACACTGAGTTTTAGGTCTTAATTCCCACTTAGGTTCCTCCCTGCCCATTCATTGCTAACAGCACCCTGCTTCTGATGGACAAATGGAAACTTTGGAACAAGGGAAGGGATGCACAGCCATATTACAGGTGGCTGTAGAGCAGCTTCCCCATTGGGAACTTCATCTCCTTTCCCCCCAGGGCAGTCACCATCTAGCTCAAGGCACCAGGGTTAATGTCCTCTGCGAATACTTATCTGGTCTAATAGAACCGGGGATATTGCTATCACTCACAGAGATTTCAAATCCTTCCTCTTAATCCTGACAAGCTCTTGCCCTTAATAACTTCAGTGGGACTCTTGCCAGAGCAAAGACTGTCAAGTCAGATTCTCAAATGAAATGAAAAGAAAAGCAGGAAGGGAAGTTCAAGGTGAGGGTTTTTTTCCTTGGTGCTTTATATGGATGTTCATAGCTGCACACTGTTGTTTTTTTTCCTTCTGATTATCTAAATGATGGATGAGTCAAATGTCCTGAGAAATATTTCCAGATCCAGACACAAATGACATAGGATGATCTGCGCAAAGCCACCAGGGGCTGAGAAAAGACAGAGAAAGGAGACTTAGATTGGTGATAGAAGACGTAGTGGGAAGACAGAGGTTTCAGAGGGAAGCAGGGATCATGTAATGTATGAAGCTTATACATAGTTTATACATCTTTAGTTAGTGGATATTTAAGTATATTGTAACAATCAGTTGTTGTAGGTTATCTTAGACAACAGGTTGCTTGTGACTGCAGTGTGTTAGGTGGGAGCTCTTTAAATTCTTCAGAAACCTTTTGCTATGCTCAGTCTCTTGTGACACAGATTATGTGATCTTTCATTAAAAATGAGAGGAACATTTCTATACTCTGTCTCTAGCAGAAAACCTAGGAAACTTGAAGCTGAGAGACACAAAACAAGTAATGCTCCAGTTCCCATTTTAAGACATTCTCTGATTGCTGGAGACATTCTTACTCTAGGGATGGAAGAGGCTAGATCGATGGTTTGCAGTGTTTAAGGCAAGTGGTGCTGATAAGCGATGAGCTCTTGTCAGGCTATGAGCCACGGGAGGCAATGAACATCAAGAACAGAAAATTTGAGCTGCTCTTAGGAAGAACTGGCCTTTTCCTGCAGCCTTTTCCAGGTGCCATGGTATCCCTCCAGGCACCAGCTCAGAAACAGGACAGATCTTTCTTTGCTTAGCTCGGCTTTGTTCATCCCTGCACCATATGAAGCTTGGCAAGCTAATATCCCCTGGAGATCTGGTATCCCTCCAGGCCCAACCTAACCCTAAACCATTTCTTTTCTCCCAGTGGGAAGAGACTCACCTTGTCACCCAAGGAAGGAACTAATGTCACCACCTGAAGATCTGCAACATGTCTGGGAGGATCCATGAGCCTGTGGCCACAGCAGAGCATGACTGCAGCAGCAGGGACTTGCCAAGAAAAACAGAGTTTGACCTGTTTTTTTTGGAGTGGGCGGTAGCTAGATTTACTTTCCACAAGACTGCACAGGTACTGCTTCCATTGTAAACTTAATAAAGCTAGTAAATACTCAGTAAACCTAACTTAGATTCTGATTATACCTGAAACAAGCACATAAATCCTACATTGTGTTTTTTTGTTTGGTTTGGGCTGGTTTTTTTTCTGCAAATGCAGCCAAAATTTTGCTGTTACTTGTTTAGGTACATCTGGGAGCTGAAAAATTTGCAATAATTTGCCAGCACAAATATTTTTCAAAAAAGTGTTTCCCCTCTTTCCCTGTAAATATTCTGCCTCTGGCCTTTGTGGGAAAAAGATGTTTTGGACAAAGTAGGAAAAAATAAAAATCTATAAACATTTTATAGAACTCATCAAATACAATTTTAGTTTAGTTTTACAGAGAAGTAGGACTTTCTTTTCTCTTCAGCACCTGCGGGAAGGTCAATATTACTTCCATAAAACATTCAGCAGCAAGGTTTTTTACATAGATATGTCCGCTTTCCATGGAAAGTCAATAGATACACTCAAAGCAATTCCTGAACAGAATGGGAGGGATCAAAGGGGACTTTTGAAAGGCTGAGCTCACTTGTATGAACTAAAGTAGAGTCTAATTCCTTAAAGGCTTGATCCAACCCCCACTGAGAGATATAAAATTGCTTCAACAGAAACAGGACCTGACCTTAACTGAGGGACAAGTCGGGAGACCTGCAGCAGTCCCAGCTGCTTGACACAGGCACAGACACGCCAGCAGCCACCTCCTCACCCTGCCTCAGTTTGAATTGCAGTTGATCCCTGGGAGAAAATAGAAATTTGTCGTAATGAACAGAGCGGGAGGCTTGGCTCGGTAGCATCATTTAAAGCTTTATAATCCCTTATCACAATTTGCTTCAGTTTATTAGACATCCCTGGAAACAGGTGTGATGGAAATACCATGGAAACGTGAGACAAGTGGAGCCATCAGTTCACAGCCTCTCCATCAACGGATTCATCCCAGAAAGAAGAGCTGGAGTCTCATGGGCACCTCCCTCTCCTCTTCCCAGTTTCATGTCAAGAGCCCAAAGACATCCCCATGCCGCAGCCAAGAGGGGCATTTCTTCATCAGGACTGGAGGGGAAATCAAGCCAGCCACACGTCCACAACTGTCAGCACTGCCAGTCCTCCCAAAGTAAGAGCAGAAATCCCAACATGGGCAGAAAGGGACAGATTAAACTGGCTGAGCTAAGCCGCTTGCATCTGGAGACACCCGATGGGGTGTTGCTTCCCTCTCCTCAGCCCTTACGCTTCAGCACTGCCGCTTGGCTCAGATAATTTACTTTTAATAGTCTTGTTACAAATGAGATTGCAAAGGAAGCACGTGACTCAGAACAGGGAATTCTGAGTCACATTCTCATTTCCCCCTCGTGCCTCCTAGGCCTCTAATAAACTACAAAGAGACATTAAGACAACACTGAGAACTCTTTATCTGCTGAGACTGGGGAACTGGAACAGTGAGCAGGCAATAATGGATTCCGCGTATTTGCAATACGTCCCTGCGGCAGCAACCAAACAAGGGAGACGGGAAGTTCAGGTGCTCAGGACATGGACTGCCCGGATCAGACGGCCAGCTGTGGATAGAAAGCAGGTAGGCAGTGTCTGAGGTCGGCTGAACACACCTTTCTAGCCAGTCTCCCTGGAGGCATTCAGCCATGCCCATGCCTTATTCCCTAGGAAAGCCAGGGGGAATTAAGTAGCTGTCATGCGCTTTGAGACATCTTTTACATCACCCCCTAGCACGTACTGTATCGCTTGGGCCAGGATAAATCACAGGTGTTAGCAGCAGCATGTAAATGGGAAGGGAAAAGGGGCCACATCCTACCTCTGCCTGCAGCATCTCTGACTGTAACACCAGTTCTGCAGACAACTGCAGGTAAAGGGAAAATCAGGCCTAGGGAATCAACAGACAAATGTCCCCCCAAGGCAAAGAAATCAATGCAAAAATCAAGTAGAGGTTAAAAACACATACGCAAAACTAATTACAGAAAGAGAACTGAGCCTGGGGTGGATGAGAGCCCTTGATAAAGGAAATGGCTCCACCAGGTAAACAGAGCAGTTGGCCTCAATGGCTTGGGTTATTTATTTTATTTTTTCTCTTTCTTCATGTAGGTCAGATGTCTTCCCAAGGGGGTTTCTCTTAAACTCCCTCTTAGGATCTCAATTACACACTCAACACAGATTAACAACAACAACAGATAATAGAACAGTTAGAGCAAAAGAAACCTCAGAGGAAAACACAGTGCACTTAGACCAGAACAAATAGCAAAGGGTTCATGGGGAAGGAAAATCAATGTGGCTGATATTTATTATGGTCTTTATGGAGGGAGATGGTACTCAACCAGAGCCCATTTAGAGTTCTGTTCCGCTTGGGTTTTGCCATAAACAAAAATAATGGGTCCAGTCCTTCATTACAGTTTTGTGCCCTGCACATTTTAATTAGGGTTAGGAAAATAGAAGGGAGAAAAGAAAAGCCAGAAAAAGAAAAAGAAGAGAGATGAAAAAAATCTCCAGCTAATTCATAATTTAGTATCTGATCTGCTCAGGCTTCTGCTGGATCTTCCAAAAGCAACATTCCCTTTCATTTGGATTGAGTAGTTGCTGCTCAAACGTCCTTTTGATGCCATGAATGAAGAGAAAACAAACAACCATGAATAGGGAGGGAAAGAAAAAAAAAGAGGGCAAACAATTCAATATGTGTAGCATCTAACACACTTCAGCATCCCACACTGGGTGGCAAAGCCCAATGGTGGTGACTGTAAATCAGCACAAGTGGGAACACACTAGAAAAAGAAAGGACAGAGGAGTAACATGTTATGAGTAATGAAATCCGTGCTTTCACCTCTTTGCCTCCCAGCATACACACACTACACAGCGAGGAATGCTCCTTTGCATTTGCACACACATTTGCTTGTAGGGCCATGTGCATGTAGGGCCAGAACCACGATCTCCACGAGGCCACGGTGTGGGGTACAGGAGCATGTGCCATGGTGGCAGGTGCGAAGCAGTTTCTCACTCTGCCCAACATCGGATTGCATGCAAGCAAAGTCAAAAATACGTGTGTGTGCTTGTGTACAGGTATCTGCAGCAATCGATAAAATGTATTCTCCCTGCTTGATCCAGCCTGTTACATGACTGACTGTTCTTGGACATGGTGGAGATTGGTAGCGTTGAGATCGGGCTCCTATCAAGGAATTTGAAATCAGATTTGAGGTGAGTCCTGCTCCAAGTATAGCTCAAAATCAAATTATTTTAGTTGTGGTAGGGAGGGGGAAGAGAAACAGAGTAGGTGAAATAATAGCTACTGTCTAACTAAGATAAGCCAGACAAGACAAAATATTAATTCTGATTATGTTAGCACACCAAACAGAGAGAACTGTAATTCTGTCTACCTGTCTAAATCAGGGAAAATTACTGTCACCAATGGTGCATAATTCAGGGATGATAAATCATTAAAAGTAGGTAGAAATGGTAACATCCTATTATTTGATGCTATTGATGATAAGCCTGCCTGAGAAAGGGAGATCCTCTGAGTTAGAGGCTCACGTTTCTTTGCAAATAGAGATGTAGTAAGCTCTCTGAAAGTTCATGAGTCTCGCTGATAACGGAGAATATTTCCAACACAAACAGCCTGCTGATGTGCCATATCCCCCCATAGCCCTCGCACAGACCCAACACAAGACTGAATCAAGCTCGCAGCTATCTCCGCTTGCACCAAAGGGTGGTTGGGATGGCTTAGACCTGGAGCAGAGCCCTGCCTTGCCGTGCCATGCCGTGCTCTGTCTTTCCCTAGCTCTGCCAGTGATTTGCTGTGTCATCTTGAGCAATCACTAAGACTAGATGTGTCCCCTTTCATATCAGCTGGCTCATACACAGGTGCCTCATTAACCTCATTAACTAATGAGCCAAACTGATCACACAGGTCTGCTGATGAGACTCACTTTGCATCTTGAAGTGCAAGTATTTCTCCATTAGTCCACAATAGTCTGTCCAGCATGATCAAAGGTCTCTTTCTGATATTTGCCACCACAGCAGGGGTACAAGGATATTGAACTGAGCTCAGGGCTTGGAAAACAGAGGTGTTGCAGATGAAACACAGGTCAGATGAGGACTGGGAGGAAACTATTCCCTGCTCTTTGAAATTAGTGTATTTCTGAAGGAGGGCACTGGCAGTTCATGGAGCATCTTTGGTTTGTCGTTTCCCCCACTGCTCCAATCACTTCGGGCTGTTCTGAACAAGTGGGGCCTTAATCATCCAAAGACAGGAAAAATATGTCCTGGTTTAGGGAAGTAGGGAAACCTGTGGCTCAAGCTGTGTCTCTGCAGGAACTGGGGAAAGCTACAGTTTTCTGCAGCTACCTGGAGCTTAATTGCCACTTAAAGGAATTATCTCCAGCCTTTATCCGTAAGAAAAACAAGTATTAGTACAGAGCAGAGAGACGGATAGGAAAACAGGTTGGAAATTGCTTTGTAGACCTGCTTCCCCTCCTTTCCCCATGTTCAAACTGAAAAAGAGAAACAAAATGCTGTCAGCAGGGACTGGGAAGAGAAGAGGTGCTGGGCAGAGCATGAGCCTCCAGAAGGAACAGGAAAGAACAAGACCCATCCAAGCTTCCCCTGGTCATACATTCCTTCCCCAGACACCTGAAATTGGTCGCTAGCAAACATTTCTGATGGACTTGATCCTACATCTCACCAGGGACACCCTTCTCACATCATCTCCCAGGGTAGTTCCTTACTTCTTTTGATGTTATCATAATCAGTGCTTTTAGGAATTTCTCCCAGAATTTTATAGACTTCACTCGGAATCTGTCAGGAAGGCTATTTCTTTTCTCCTTTAAAGAAAAAAGGAAGCTCTTTTCTCTTTCATATACACCAGGAATAACTCCTGGCTGAAATGAACTACTTGCTGTGGGAGAAAGGCACTGTGCTGACAGGCTTGAAAACTGACAACTTACTATTAAACTACAAAAAAGTCACTTCCCTAGTGATGGTGAAGGCTTAGCAGCAGGAGACTCGTCTCTTCCAGAATCCTTTTGCTGTAGTAAAAGCTTCAGAGGAAGTTCCAAGATACCAGAAATGGGCAGATCTAGCCTAATGTACCCAGGGCTTAAAGCAGCCTTAGCTTAAGCCCCGAGTTGTTTTTATACGGTCTTCATTGTCATACAGTCTTACCTCATAACATCATGTTCAGATTCCCTTCTGAACATCTCTCTGAGCACATGGTAGGCACTAGGGGATCCAAACCTCTTTCCAAGGTACCACGCTGCAGCAATATGGAAGGACGCCCTGCAGTAAGAATGGATTTCAGTGCTTAGGGCTCTAAACCAAGGCTCCATTTACTCATTCTTCCTATTTTTCTCCATTTATTCTTAATGCTAGTGTCTCATTTGTCTGAGGGGCACTCCCTGCTCAGAGTTCTGTTGTGCATTATGTTCCTGTTTCTCCTTTCTGACACCCAACAATCTCTGTACAAGCTGATCCACATACTTTATCTGTTGGATTCTCAGCATATAGCTTTCAAACACTTGCTTTTAGAAGCATTAAAATCACATAAAATAAAATAATCCAGACTGTCCCAATACAACCACATTCTCTGATTCACAATCAGGAGCTGTTGCCAAAGGCTTTGTTTAAAAAACTTACTGTGATTTTTTCACAATTAAATACTTCAATTCAAACCTTCTGCCATTATCTGAAAATGACCTTGGGGGTAGAACAGACAGTGGAAAAAAAAAAAGTCCTCAAACTATCAGCATGAAAAGGGATTGTTTCAAGAATGGCACTGGGTCACGGAGACATATGTTCTAGACATTCATCTCCCAGATGAGTAAGATTGCCATTTTGGATGAATAATTTTTTTAGGAAATAACACATTGCCTGGAGTAACCACTCCAGGTCAGAAAGCTTCGTACCTACCAGTTTCTTGCTTTCATTTTCTTGACCTTGATCCTCAGCTCATATATATCAGTATCTCTTTACAGAAGTCCATTGAAATACTTCCATGTATGTGAACTTCTGTAAAAGTGTGAGTTGAAGATCTGATCCAAGAGTCAGTCTATATTACATAGAAGTTTAAAAGAGATTCTTGGCAAATGAAGAAGGAAAGTAGAAGTCTTTTTGTACTCTGAAATTTCCCAGGAATAAAACAAGTGTGCAGTCAAAACTATTCAAATGACGTTTCAGGAGATCAGTCATCTATTAATGCATTTCTTTTTGAACAGACAGAGTTTGCAAATTTACTTTGGGCTTATAGGCTAACCAGTTCTATTGCCATCATGGCCAAACCTGATTTCTGACATAAGATCCAGCTCTGCATTCAAATGAGTCTCACATCCATGCTAAAATGGATATGATTCTGCTTAACAGAGATAGGGTTTAATTAGAAGAATAACTTAACAAAAATCTTACCAAGGTTGTAGTGGCTCTTGAGGCCAGGTCACATGCATATTCAAGTAAGTCAGGTATATGCCCACCGACAATCACTTGATTTCTCAGAATGCAAGATCAGATTCAAGCGTGGGGCCTCGAATCCATGCTCACACAAAGCAGTGCTGCACCCTGGGGAAAACTGGGATTTTGAAATCAATGTGACTACCTAGTAAAACCGCACAGCACAGTCCAGTCCACAGTATGTAAAGCTAAAGGTTGTAACTACAGTCTTGGACATGACTCCCCACTGCACTGTGTGAACAGTAAGTCACAATTATCCCCACTTTTAAAATTCTTGCCTAAAGAGTTTTATTCCTATAAAATCAAATAATTTCCCCTCACCCCCGTCTTCTTGTATTGGTGGAGCAGCAAATGTGTGCAATTGTGATTCTCTCTTTACTCTGTTTTTGGTGGTCCTATTAAATCCACCTCTATATAGTTTTTATTATCATGTGCAATAAGACCACTTACGGTCAGCGAGTAAAATGCAATGGTGCTGCTGAGACTCTCCAAGGAGCTTGGCAAATTGGCTTTAGCTGGTTCCTTAGGATTACATTACACTTTGCAGTCCAGTGCTGTCCATGTCTGCATATGGTGCATTCTTGCAGAGAGCTGGGATTGGGCTGGGACCCAGTTACTTCTCATTTCTGCTTTCTCTCTGCTTCCAAGTCTCCTGTGTTAACTTCACTGACATGGATAAAATAAGCCTTTGGTACATGGTAAACAGAGTTATGGAGGCTGTGAGCAATAAGTAAACTGGAGCTTTTGTTTTTGTATCAACAACACAACCATCAGGTGCATCCTGGCTGCAGGCATTTATTCCAGGTGATGCTGTAAAGAACAGAAACCAGATAGGAAGACTTTGCATGCTACACAGAATCTGCAGTGCCAGCAATGAGAAAGCTCTCACAAATTAAGTATAGCAGACCTGCAGGAATAAGCCTAAGCAAGAGTAAGCCATAATAATCACAGCTACTTGAAAGCCTCTGTTTCATTTGAGAGTCCTGAATGGCTTTATAAAATCAGGCAAGTATTTATTATAACAACTTACAGATGGGAACATAAATGCCCTGAGAGGTAGTGGCTGGCACATTCAGATGCTGGTTGAGATCCGTGTGTGCTTTGTTGCTAATGACCCAGAAAAGGGTGATTGCTCATGTCTCAGATTGAACACCTACGCATGCAAGCAGTCATAGAGAGGGGCCACTTGTGAAAATCTTGGCCAATTAACTTCCTGAAGATCCCACAGAAAAAACAGTGGAAGAGTGGGAACAAGTGTTGCAGACCAGAGTGCTCCCCTACCTCTTCTGCCCAGGAGACTGATTGCAGGTGAGTAGCAAGTCCCTTGAAAGAAGGGTGTCCAAGCAAACAGTTATCCAACTTTCAGAGAACTCTTTTACCTTGAAACATTCTCTGTAACTGTGACTACTATTTTGGGTGGTTACCAACAGGATTTGTATTTGAATAATGTATTTGAATTTGAGCGCTTTGCCCTTCCCTGAGTCCCATCGACTTAGGGCTTTGTGCATCATCGTCTTCTCTTGTTTTAGTTCAGATACATTTTCCTAATTATCCAAGAAAAAAAAAAAAAAAACACCACAGATTAAACCCTGAATGATATAAGGAGCTGGGGTAACTGATATTCAAGGGAAGGGGCTGACATGGCTGTGCTCTTCCTCGGACATTGTGCTTTTCCAGTAACTTTTATCCAGGAAGCCTAGTTTGCAGCTCAGACATTAATTAGCCTTCTCAGCTCCCCCATGAAGAGTGCCCCATCAGCAACAGGCTCTCGTGGCCAGCTGCACAGAGGCACAGAGAGGAACGGTAACTTGCCCAGAGGAACAGAGTGTGACACAATTTCCTATTAGACACATTAGGGAGGGTTACAGCTCCTTTCTGACCATCCGAACACAGCAACAGCAGAAGTATGGTGATATTTTGCTTATCTACTGAAAGGTCTCCTGTGTATTCTAGGAAATAGCTGGCCCTGACCATTGCTGGTGATGATGGGAAGATGATTTGGTGTGCTTTGGGGAAAAGAGAATAGCAACAGTCTGTTTTCACGTGAGCTCAACCGTACTACTCCATATTGTGAACAAAGAGGGACGGGAGCAAGTTTAAGTGACTCCAAAACCAAGCTCAGTACTTTAGACTCATCATTTAGATTCTGAACGTGCTACTGAGAGCAGGGGCTCATTTGTTGATGTTTGTTTGCAGGGGTTTATTTGTTTGAAAAGGCTAATCAGCTATCAGGATGCAGAGGCAATTGCTTAAATGTAAAGGGAAAGGAAGAAATTGTTCAAAGCTATTCAGATGAGGTAGCATGGTTTGTGTTTTGATGTCGGTGTGCAGCCAACTGACAAATGCTGAGCCACGGTCTGGTGTAAATCCAGATGAATTCCATTAGAATCGACAGACTTGCTTCCAATTTATTCTGATGTAACAGAGAGCATGATATTTCCATTTAGATTTACATTTGATTTGTTTCCTGTTTCCCATAATTCAGTCAGTTTCCATTGTGTACAAAAACAGCCTGCGCCAGATTTTGATCTCATTTGCATTGGATGAAAACAGTTGTTTCAAATGGAACCACACTGGATTTATAATTGCATAAATGAGAGCAGAATCTGATCTATTCTGAGTGAGAATTTCCCAGGGCGTCGCCATGTGAGAACACCCCTGCCGTGGTGAAGCGATCAGGTGCTTTGTCATCAATTTCCGTGGAGAATTTTCATCTAAATCCTGGACCGGAGCCCTGAGCTTGACAGCTGCTGCATCGCAGACCCGAGGTATAGATGCCCCTCTTTCCTTCAGAAGATGAGCTAACAAGCCAACACTGCCACCATCCCATCAGCTGGGGATGAATACCACGCTTTGGCTTAGAAGGTCAGAAACAGAAAGAGCTCAGTCTTGCCTGGCACAACTCTTCTTCAAAAGATATGTTGGCCCTGATATATTTCACTTGTCACACACATCATTTATAAGCCAGGTTCTCCATGTTGCCTTTTGCTTTCTTCCTTGAGGCCTTTCTGACTCCTCGTGTTCAGTGGCAGTTCGAAATGTTAGGAGCAATGTAATTATTCTCTGGCAGATAAGGCTGTTCTGGTGGCTACAGTGCTAGCAATAGGTTGGGTTATTACTAATAAGTAATAAGATGCTGATTCCCAGCAACGTGGGCAATCAAATGGATTTACTCCTCCCCATTGAAGCTGCTTATTTCCCTGCTAGGGGGAAAACAAGGCCATTTGGAGTCATTAATGGCAGTTGCAAAGGTTTTTCTGAGTAGATAGATGAGCTATGGTGCCATAGCTTCTCAGAGGACTTTGATCCCCACTCATCCGTCTGGCTTCACAAACTCTCATTCTTGTTCCTTGCTCTCTTCTAGAAGTCACTGTTTCAATGGGATGTGAACAATCATTACTCTCACTCCGAATCTTACAGGTACTTCACAAGCTTTGCTAAGCCTTAAAAAACTTGCCTCCTGACTACCAGCAATGACATATGAAACATGGATAGTCCACCTCGGTCCTCAAAAATGAGTTTTGCTATGAAAACATGCAGCTCAACTCTTCGTTGCCCAGGGCTTGGGGAAATGCAAAGCTGATGTGCAGTAAAAGCAGCTACACCAGCAGCATCAATAAGGCTTGGCATTTTAAACGTGCACTCTTCCATGTGCATTTGCAGGACTCCTGTGTGTTTAATTCCACAGAAACTTTAGGTTCCTCTTAATTTACAAGGCTTAGCACCAGACTTGGGAAAGATAACAATGGCAAGAACTACAGCAACACCGCCGATGACAACACACTTATTAAGACCATCCGTATTAGGAGCACATTATGTGGCAGATTGAAATTTCAGCATCTCTACGCTTCTCTCACCACGTCAGCTCAGCCCTGTGCAGAGAGACTGGAAATTACCCCATGGGTTTGGCCTGCAGTATATAAAACAGAGCCTTGGAAAAAAACAAGGCAATCATCAAATTTCCAGTGTAGGCGGCAATCTGTCTGTTAGGTTTGCACACATACACATTATCGGGGCCCGCGAGTGCCTAAAGGCAGTCTTACCCAGAGCAGCTCGGCAGCTTGTGCCTATAAAACACAAAGGCACACCAGGTTCTCCTCTGTCTAATGCTTCACAGCGAGCAGTAACTGAGCGGGACCTATCACGCGGTAACAAAGGCTGACATAAATACTTATTTGTGATTTTGTTCCCCACAGTTTTTATTCCACCGTGCAATTTGCATTACAACTGGATCCTAATTGTCCATTTTAGCAAGCAAAGAGCAATCTGATACAGATTATAATACGCAAGGTAAAGCGGCAATGTCACAAAATAAGTGCTACCAGCCAAGGACAGCCTGCTTGTCTCCCAGGGTTTTGACACTGGCTGATTAAGCAACTGGGCAATACTGCGAGGGAATATGCTTAACCAAAGCAAAAATGCCCAAAATCGTTTCATCGGGGCTTCCTGATAGCCCTGAGTATGAGGCAACGAAGTCCTGAAAACATTTTTGAGGTGATTTGATGCAACTGTCCTTGGTGAAGGAACACCAGAGGCACCATAGCATGACAGCCTGGCCTGAAGGCCCTGCAAAGCCTCGAGAACAGAGCCCATGTGAAGCACCGCTGGTCCCGTGGTGTTGCTGGAAGCCCCTGCGAGGTACTGAGGCACATCTGGCATCAGCAGCCTGTCTGAGGTAGGATGGCAGAGCGACTGCGGGGACAGAGCCCCAGAAAACAGCGTGGCCCTGCAGAGAAAGCCACGTGGCTGAAAACCAGGAGCACCTGGAAGGAGAGGAGCAGTTTCCAGGAGGGGACACCACACAGCCAGCCTCTCTCGGCTAACGGGGCACAGCTGCCTGGTGCCAGCGGCCCCTTGAAGGAAATGCAATGCAGCTGCCATCTATGTGCAAGTGCCTCTGGGGCAAGGAACACCATTATGAAGCAGCCTCAAAGGAGACATGACACAGCCTGCTTGAGACCCTGAAAGCTCAGCTGGAACAGCCACCACATTGAATTCTCCTGTATATGAAAAAACTTCTGTATTCCCAGGGCCAGCAGTGCAGACTCATTGATTAGAAGGCAGGGCAGGAAATTAAATGAGGCAGGTGAATTAAAGCCAGACTTCACAGGCTGCATCTGTTCCTCCGTTCCCTCTGGGTACAACACTGATGTAACTTTAAAAAGTAAATTTAGTGCTGAGGAAAGCTGCCAGACTGATGGCCCTGTAAGCTGAAGCACTTGATGCATCCACAACTCGGGTAGAGGAGAGGCACGGAAGAGCCGCTGAGACATGCCTCAGCCTGACCTGCCTTGCTGAAATACAGCAGCTGGGGGAGACGGCCCTGCCTGGGCTTGTCTTCTGCTCATGAGGCTCAGGAAAAAGCTGGTTGGGAAGGCCTGGCTGCAGCTGCGAGGTGGAGGTGAGTGCAGCAGCAAACAACAGTACTCGTGGTAATCCTGGCTGTGATGCCTCAACAATAGGAGGATCCCAAAGATAAACACTCCTGGCAAGAAGAAAGCCCATCCGTGGTGCAGCAGGCAAAGTTGCAAATGTCTCCATCTTACGATACGCCCAGGCTGATGTGCAAACAGGAGCTTGCACACCTTTCAGCTTTGGTCATCGGTCTTGTCCACACCTGTGTTTGCAGAGAACAAGGAAAACATCTATTTCAGAGCAGTTCTTAGTATCTTTCCTGGTATTTGGACATACAGCAGCAGCCCTGTACTCTGCAGGCTGAAGAGACTGGCTGTTTCTTATGCACCTAGATGAGCAAGAAGAGACAGGACGTCTCAAATGAGACCCATTTTTCCACCTAAGTGGCATTTAGATGATTTGAAGCCAGCCTCTGCCTGTTTGGAGACCCAACCTTCTTCTTGACCAGACTCAGGTAAACTGTAAATTATATTGTAAAAAGAGCTCACCTCTTCTGTGAGCAGCTGAACGGTGTGATCACAGCATTTAGCAAGCACTGAGGATGCCTCAAACTATGGAGTAAGGCAATGTGGGGAGGATGGGCGCTAAAAGGGGACCAAAGGGGGACCAAATGAGTTAAAAAAAAAAGTTGTCCCACTGCCTTCTCAGCCCTCCTGTCCCTGGAGGGTGGCACAGTGCTATCTGCAAAGCATTCAAAATCTCTTGAAGGGAAAGAACAACAGTCAGATAAAAAGAACAGTCAGCTCTTGTTCCTCAGAGTATAGTCTCTTTTCTTTTATATCTTGCACTGGATTATGCCATAGAGGGAAAAGAACAGAAATAACTCAAATAGCTCCAGTTAGTTTTACCTCTTTTTGTGCTGTACCTGTGGCTGTTTGCAGGTGGTTTGGTTTTTTTTCTTCTTTTTCCCATGTGATAAGATCCATCATTTGAAGGACAGCAACCCAACCAGCTCTTCTTGCTCTGAAGAAAGGCAGCAACTTACACTTAGAATAAGAGATTGTCAGGCAGATCTGAAGTGTCAATCAAAGCCTATCTCTGAAAAAAACATTAGTCCAAGCAGTTCCCCACACTACCGCAGTTAATTTACTCTTTCCAGATATTCCCCTGAGCTGCAAAAAGGCTTCCGGAGCTGACCAGAGCTGCCAGCTACAGGCATGAGGTGTTAGAGCAGATACTGGACCTAATTCTACTCAGGTCAGTTTGCCTTCTACAGAGCATAAGACTGTGATTGTCAGGTCCAGAGAAGAAAATACTGGTCCCCCAGACTTTGTGAGACAAATTGTACATTTCACTGGAAGGGAGACACTGATTTAGGACTCTGTTGCTGAGTGTGTCCCATCTTCAGTGGCACGCCTCCACTTTAATATTATTATTAACATTTAAATTATTATTTATGACTGCACCTAGGCTGCACAAGGCACTTTCCAAGCTCTCAGGAAAGTACTGGCTCTGCTCCAAGAAGCTCATTATTTCAGGACAGACGGATGCACAGAGGCGCCGCATGGTCAAGTGGCAGAAACGCTGACCCAACAGCGCCAGCACACTTTCCAGCGTGCACCCAGCTTGGTGGTTGACCTTGGAAAAGTCACATTCCTTCTTCCCATGCTTAGTCCCATCCCAACCTTTGTCCATTTCTGTTGCTTGGGCTGAAAGATCTTCAGATGTGACTAAGTTCACAGCTTTGTCTGTCCTAGAATCTCTAGTACAGGGAAGTACCTGGGGAAATACTCTTTGTTCCTAGGGGGGAAAAAAACAACTCCTGGAAAATGAGAAACTCCATTTTCTATGGCATTTCTTCAAATGTTTCTATTGGAAGAAAAGAATCAAACATTTTCTTGTTGCTAAAAAAAAATCCAGAAAGGCATGTGTTTCCGCTGAGCAACAGAGCACGCAGGTTTTATGGGGGTATTGGTAACACAGATAACAATCACTGAAATTTTCTAGGGGAAGTACTGCAGTGGTTAAAGAAACATCTATTTCATCCTGAATATAAGTTTGAACCTAAAAAGTGAGTTGTTCCATGAACAGGGGAACTGGTGAAACCCGTTCTCCTGACTTATGTTTTACAACTGCTTTTTATTTCTTCCTTTCTTGATGCTCCCAATATCCCCAGGGCACCCTTATCCCCTTCAGACCTCCCCAGCAAAGCCCTTAGCTCTTCTGAGAGCTTCCTGCTTTGCCAGCAAGGAGCAGCAGGTGCAGTAGCTGGTTGGAAGTCAGGCAGGTACTGATTGACCAGCTGGTATGTCTCTCTTATATCATGCTGCTGGTTTTTGTTTGTTTGTTTACAAAAATTGCAGGAATCTAGGGTCTGTGAGACCTCTCCTCCATCGAACTGGATTGAATCAGGTCAGCTGGTTCAGAAGTTATTGGAGTGGGGCAACTGGCACACAGTGGGATGAGCAGCACAAGGAGGCTCATTGCTCTCTAAACCCTGGCTCAAAAATATGGCAGTTTTGGTGTAACAGTGGGGCCCTAACGTCAGGTAAGGTGGTCACTGTAAGAGCAGCGAGCCAGTCTCTGTCCTTTGGATATATAAAGGCTCCAGGACTGTCTCTAGTGCACTTACCACTTCTTTGCTGTATAGAGCCTTCAACCTGGAAATCAGGGCCCCGCCTCATAGGAACTGTTCAGAAGCACAGTCAATCCCTAACCTGAGTCACTTAAAGCTGGATGGATAGAGTGGGAGAGAGGGAAGGAGAAATTATCTCGGAGTTGCACATAGGGGAAAAAAGAAAGGCCAAGACCAGCAACTTACTGAGGAATCCTGTGAGCAGGTTAGAGGGAGGCTCAGATGTCCAGTGTCCCCATCTAGGGCCCTAAGCAAAGCCCACCTCAGCTTCTTCTTGCTTCATCGCCTGGGCAGAATTCACCCTTTCCTGGGCATTTCGCTCTGATTCACTGCCCCCAGGAGCTGAGTCAGTCTTACCCACGCTTCTCCTTTGGCAGCTCAGACCACATGGTGAGCTGGTGAGGAAACGTTATTTGTAGTTTGTTTGGGTTAATTATTCGTGAGCACTGTGCTGAAAACACTTGGAGCTGCTTTCTGAACAGTCCTGGAGCTGGCGTGCAGGGAGGGACTTACCAAACGCCTGTGGCTGGGCTGCCTTTCCACGGCCAAGCTCTCTTCCATCTGCTTCCTTTCAGCCCTTGTCACGCTCCCCGTTTCTCATGGCTTTGGCTGTGCTCTTTGGCATTATCTGAATAAGAAAGAGGCAAGTACTTGGAGCATTGTAGACATGCAATCAAAAATGGCATTTGACCAAGGAGGCACTGACCCAGGCGTGAGGAGAATATAAACCTGATCCTCTGACTGTTTTGTTTTTCCATTCACACTAAGCCACTTCCAGGTTTTCACACCTGCTTTTCCTTCTGCAGGAGATGCCTTCACCCTTGCTTCTGACAATCTGCAACTGCCTGGAAGTCTTTTTCCCATAAGCAAGGCTCTGCTTACTTAGTGCGTGATCCTGAGAATCCATTTTTCATCTCAGAACAGGGCAGCCTGTAGCTTTAGGAGCACTCTAAGGATGTTTACAGTGAGACAGCTTGAATTTCTCTAGGCATGCTCACCCCCATACGTTAGCACTAAACAGTGGTTTTCAGCCTTTCTGGGGTTATGGTTCCATAAACATTTTCTGACAGGGGTACAGACCCTGCATAGAATACTTAAACTTGGCAAAATTAGGATTACTTTCGTAGTTACTCTTCTGAAGACCCTTAAAAATTATGCAGGACTACCCCCGGTGTCTTCAGAACAGAGGCTGAAGCTCTTGAAAGTATCTAGGGGTACCTCTTCAGGGCCAGCATCTGCTTAGAGAGCTCATTATCATGGCTTGGACGGCAACCAAGATGCTGCTCATGGCCCGTAGGCAGCAGCTCTACCAGGCAGCCACCCCACCCAGCCGAGCCAGTAAGTGCAGGGCTGAGTCTCTTGACTCCTGTGAATTGCTCTTTCCAATTATGCAGACGAGAAACCGAGCTTGTGCTGCAAACGTTTAATCGGGAATTAGAGAAGTTCGAAGTTTATGTGGGGTGGGGGTTTTTTGTTGGGTCCTAGCAAAGGACACTATGATTCTGCTTTGGCTGACAACAGCTGCTGGCTGGGTTTTCTGCAAATGCCAAAACAAGATTTGTATTCCAGCGCTCAGTTATTCACCTGAAATTTCAGGGAACTGTAATAGCCTAGGATTTGCTGAGAGCCCACCCTGTAGCACATATGCCCCATAAAACACCAGGACACAGGAGAGAGGATTTATCCCAACTGGGTAAAATCCTCATCTGGTATAAATCAGCACAGCTACAGAGAAGTCCAGGAAGCTGTGCCATATCACACCAGAAAAGAGCCTGGTTTAGAACATACTTTCAATTCATTAATTCTTTGCCTAGAGCCAAGATAGATGCCCCCTGCCACCATGGGATGCGTGTTAGTTCAGTTTCATCTACTGAAATCTCATGCAACTGCACAGGGAAAGAATTCTGACCCTATGGACTGTGTTCTCTGCTGATGCAACCCTCAGCTTTTGTTAAATGAGCTTCTTGGGCTGAACAATAGGTAACTGAGCTAAATAAAGGTGTTGTTTTCTGGCCTGCGCTATACTAGGGGTTACCAGAGGTGACTGCGCTGGTCCTTTCAGAATTTAAACATTGATTTCAAGGCGTTTACACCAGCAGAGAGCTTGGCCCATTAGTAATACACATAAATATTACTTTTAGCCACAGAGATGGAGAAGTCAGTCCCCCACCTGGCTGTTGCCTAAGTAACGCATCTCCAGGAGGATATTTTTTAAGCCAGTGTTATTTATCTAGTAGATGGAAGCAGGCCTGTTAAGGCGTACCAGGTCAACATATGTCTAAGCATGTGCCGAAGAACTTAATTGGTTCTCCCTGAGAAGAGAGACTCCCAGTGCTATTTAAAGGATCGTTATCCTACTGCGAGATGCCTTGGAGCCTGCTGCTAGGTCTAAGCTTAACAGGGCAAGTCCAGAGTAGCTGTACGGGAGTGGAAAGTCTCCCCTCCATGCTGAGGAGCAATTGCTGAGCAACCCCAGGAGCTGGGAGGTCAGTGCAAGGAGCAGGCATCAAAAGATCACACTGAAGCTCAGCGTAAGGGGCTTAATTCATGCTTGGCTGTAATGTTGGCTTTCTGTACAGGGTCAAACTGTGTAGGCCCCATTTTTTTTCTGATTTCTCTTTATAGAGATTTGGCAACACCTGTGGTCGCTGGTGACTGCTTCCCAGGCGATTCCAGTGAGAGTGAGCAGGGGTGACAGGACGGTGGAGTAATAGAAGCCTGGAGGGAGCCACTGGTGAGTATCTATGGAAAACATTGATCCTTATGTCATCATCGGAGTCAAACATGGAAGCGGTTTCTTAGCATCAGCTAAACTGGACCTTATGGAAGTGGCTCAGTCACGGTTTTCATGCCAAGCTATAATTTACGAGTCCAAAAATCAGAGATCATAAACTGGACGGCAACAAGGGAATTAGCCAGGTTCCCCAAAGATGGATGATTTTGCTATTCTGCCAGGAGGTGGCTCCTTTAGTGGGTGGACCTTTCGTAAATGAGGCTGAGCAGCCTCTGAGTGATAAAGCAGGGTCCCAGGCATATTAAAGCGTGTGTAAGCACTGACGCTAGGGACACTGAGGCTGCATTGCAGAAGAGGGGGAATCCTGGATATGCTTATCTTGACCTAAGAGTGGCTTATATACCACCTAGCACCTCTGTCTGCTCTTTGAGCTGTCAGAAGTTATTCCTAGATGAGTTGTTATGGTAACTGAGCTAATGCCCCGAGATAGATGTTTTCAGGTGGCTCCAGGCCAAAAAATCAACACCAAGAGATTCCAGATAATAGACTTCTACTAAATTCAGTGCTGGCATCTACTTTATTTAACCTATTCACCAATGACTTACTGAACTCCATTCTCCACGCAAGCCATATGTGATGACAATAGCTGCTTGACCTCAATGAACCTTGTCTTTCAAAAGACTGAGGGGATCCTGTGTGCTCTGGCTGGGTCTATGCCAGTAAAATAAATGTGCCTGGGACTTTCCTCTGCACTGAGAAGACAGCTGGCACAGAATGGCCGTTGTTTTCATAACAAATTCTTACCCTCCAAACCTGTGTGGTCACAACCAGACAGACCATAAAGAAGAGTCTTTGACCCATGCTAGCGCTTGAAATGCATCTGGACTGGACCAAGCTGCAGAGCAATACTCCAGCAGTGTAACAGAGAGCAGTCCTGGCACTGGTTAATTTATTAGTACAGACCTTGTCTGACTGACTGCAGTCACCTGTAAGAAAGGAGCCTGAAACCAGGCGTGAAGGCCCTGTCAATGTGCTTGTGCTCGTACCATGTCCAGAGCCAGCTGGAGCTGTGCGTCCTTAGGAACAGTCGGTGACAGGCACACAGAACGTCAAGGAGTCGCTCTGGATCACCCATTTCTATCCTCCATTTGAAATAGCTCATGAGGTCACAGAGAGAAAAGCTCCCATGGGTTAAGCGGTGGATTTGCCCCTCCAAGATACCTCACATCTAACATGGAAATTAGCAGCAGGGGGCAGCTGATGCCCTGTGGCCGCCATCCAGCCCTGCTGCTGAGTGCACCACGGAAGGCCTCTTCGGGCAGCGCTCCACAGCCTGCAGCCGGCGGAGAGCACTCGGGCAGCTCCGACAAACTTCAGGAAGAGCCGTGCCACTTTCAGAAACTCCCACATCACCACCAGACCAGCTGAGCAGCTACCTGGCTCTGGGGCCCTGCGCCTGCCGCCTCCGGAGCGAGCCAAACAGGTTCTGCCATGGCGTGGTCCGCAGTGCCAGCACTGATCACGCCTCGGGCATTTGGGACAGCCTGCTGCATGCCCTCGTGGATGCTGTTGCATCTCTGCTGGGTGGCTGCTTTTTTTCATGCCGAGTCTCCCTGGCGGTCTCCTTGCTTTGGACACCAGTAGCTCAAACACCACGAGGCCCGAGGCCTCTGAGCTGGGGGGATTCTACCTCAGCTTTCTCTTTGGCATTTCAAGTCTTGTTTTGCCCACTTGTGAGCTGTGTTATTGTAATATGCAGCTCTCTAGGGCAGAAGCTGTTTTTCCGCATGTTCTTTGCTAGGCTTCCACTGCAACAGGATTGCAATCTTAATCAGTGCAGCAGTAATGTGATTAACAAGCTTCTGCACAAGTGGGAATTGCAGCCTCGGTGGATGTGATTTTCCCAGTTCTGGCCTGCCTGGGTGTTTTCCCAGGATGAGAGGTCATGTTGACTGAACTCCAAAATGGCTTGCCCGAACTTTTGAACACTGAGGTCCAAATAAATTTTCAGCATTAGCTGGTATGCTGATCCCTTTCCTGCCAAGCTGCAGCCTTAAGTGATTTTTTATGGCTAAGATATAAACCCCAGAAAACACGAGCAAGAAGTGGAAATGCTGACTTGGCCGTTGCTAAATGCCAATTATCTACAAAGGCATTAAGGGTGGGGGGTTGAAAAATAGGGTCATTTTCATGTTTTCTCTGGTTCAAAGTAAACTGTCCCGTGAGCCCCTTATAGGAACACATAGCATACAGAGTGACCATTAATATTTATAGGCACGACACTGAGATGCAGACCTTGGCAATCAGAGCAACTCCACTTTTGGAATTAATATAGCTCTGCTTGGCTGGCCTCTCAGTGCAAAATACTAAGTAGGGACACCAAGTTTTTCAGGGAGAAGTTAAGAAGCAGATGATGACCTTCGATGGCGAGGGTCCATACTTCACTGAGTCTGTGAAATAATAAAGCCAGCTCTTAAAACCTTGGGGCTGCTGGCCAAACCCAACACCAGGTTCTTTGTTCCTCTCTGCTCTTGTGGCTCTTAGTCCCAACGCTGCATAGGCTACTCTTGTCTTATTCCCTAAGGTTTCCCACCATTGACCAGCTGATAAAGACCAGCATATCTCCACAGATGCTACTGGAGCAACGTAGAATAGATCATTGAATGGTTTGTGTTGGCAGGAACCTTTAAAGATTTAGTTCCAGCTCCCCTGCCATAGACCCGGACACCTCCCACTAGACCAGGTTGCCCAAAGCCCCATCCAGCCTGGCCTTTTAATGCTTCCAGGAATGGGGCATCCACAACTTCTCTGGACAACCTGTTCCATCGCCTCAGCACTCTCGTGGTAAAGAATTTCTGTCTTTTCTCTAATCCAAATCTACCCTGTTTTAGTTTGAAACCATTACCCTTTGTCCCGTTGCTACAGGCCCTAGTAAAAAGTCTCTCCCCACCTTTCTTAATAAGCCCCCTTTATGTATTGAAAGATTGAAATGTGGTCTCCCTGGAGCCTTCTCTTTTCTAGGCTAGGTTAGCCAGTGTGGTTTTATAATACCTAAAGGTCTGGCCCAGTAATCTTAAGCCTCAAAATGGTGCTGTAGTCTCAGTTGCGATGCAGCACCTGCCTTCTCCCAACTTGTATTTCCAAACTCCGACTTTAACTGATAGAGAGAGCCCTCTAAACCTGTCCTCTGTATGCTGAGGATCTGGCAAGGTGCTGAGTCACGGAGGCTGCACTGAGCCCAGGACTACGTACTGAGCAGGTGGTGACTGCTGCCAAGGCACACACACGAGCACGTCTCAGAAATACCGAATGGGGGGTCATGCTGCAATAACAGCCCCGTCATCCCCGCGAGCCTTTAGAGAAATGTATCCCCAGTACCTGGGCATTTACCACTCGTGCCACACAAAATAGTTTGGAATTGTCTGAGGTTGTCATAACCCACTAACCCTCCATGCCCAATAAATCAAGGAGAGATGTGACTTCAGGGAGAGACCGTCTACCCACCACAGTGCTCCCAGCCCTGGGAAAAGGGATCAGAGAATACACAAAGGTGCTTGTTTGGGAGCTGGGAGGGTTTTGATTAAATTCAAGACAAAAACATTATAAATCCTGCTCCCTTTTTCATATACTCACAGAAATTGAGCCTGAACGTTAAACAAGAGGCTTTAAATTCTCAGAAATGGCTAGCAGCTTCAAACATGTACCCAGAACTCAGCACACTGGGGTCAGGATCTCCTGGTGATTCTTGCATTGCTGCAGTTACAGCCCTGCTTTTGCAGCACATGGGAAGGCCCACAGCACATTTTTGAGCACCAATATGTGCGCTCCATCAACCGAGCCCCTCTGAATCCTTTTCTACAACAACAAATATAAATGCTCCTGCTGTTAAAAACAAGGTGAAAAGGAGGAGCTGTGTGAAGTTAATCAGAGAGTTGAAATGAGATGCTGGAGAAAGGGGCCATGGGTGACTTGAGGTTTGCAGTTAGCTGAGCGATGTGAAATCTCTTGTGTCTGGCTGAGCTCTGAAAGGAAATGCTTTATTAAATCTTCTTTGTGTGAGATTTCAAGCTGCCTCTGGACTGGAAAATAGGACCATTCCAGTATATGGCATCTAATCAGAACTGAAGTCTTTAGTGCAGGTTTTTCTGCAGAGCAAACTCTGATCAGCACAGATGCATAACTCAGATGGCTCAGGATTCAGAAAACTGAATTAGACACCGTACACCTGTGCTCTGCCGTGCCTCTCTTCTACCCAGTACCCCCGAAATGCTTCACAGAATGAATCGTGCTGACAGCAACAAGCCAGGTATTAGCAAAGATGGTGCAACTGGGCATAAAATCACCCCACTGAGCCCAGACTGGCCAGAGGGGCTGAGGTCCATTATGTCAAATTGCATTCCCACTGGAACGTAGGAGTTGCCCTTATTGAAAAGATTCACTGAATCTCCTTTATGCTGCCTGTCTTGGAAACCTCTCGCATCACTGCTTTGTGCCAAGATCTGGCCACATTTAGGGAAGTCGCCGCCTCTCACCATCTCTGTCCAGCACTCACCAAGCTTTGCTGCTAGCAGGCAGCTCACTTCTCTTGCCTGTCAAAACAGGGCTGCGCCACCCCCAAACACTTGCCGAAACTAACTACTAAAAAGAAATGGCGAGAGCCAGGCATGACAGCAAAAGACGAAGAGAAGGGATAGGCTCCCACAGCACTCCCCTGGGTCGCACAAGCTCCCATTTGCACGTCTTCTCTCTCCCTCTGGCCATGTTGTCAGGAAAGTGAGACCTGATCGGAGACAGGAGTGGCAATATCAACCAGATTTCCTCCCCCTCCTCTTTCTCTCTTATTTCGCAGTGCTGCATATCTGGGGTTGAAGAGACTTAAATCTCAATCTGCCTGCTGGAAATTGCAGGGTTTCAGCTCCTGATCTGCTTTCTGCAAACCCCAACAGGAAAGTGTCCCAAAGGGCTGAGATACACAGAGTGTTCCCCTTCCCTTGCACCACCCCCGCTGCAGATGAGCTCCTTGCCTACCTTTTATTGCTGACGAGAAGCAGGACAGAACCATTCTGGATATTGGCTTCTTTGAGAGTCTCGTGTTCTTCGAGCTGCCTGGAGTTGTAATAAAATGTCTTCTTCCAGGAGGTGACGCCCTCCCGCACCAAGTGAGCCCGCAGGTCCATCACCGTGTCTCTGGGTTTGACGGTCAGTGGCATCATCAGGTCCTCATCGGCCAGGTGCACCTTGATGTGGTACCTCTTCCAGCGAGAAAGACTCCTTCGCAGCGTGTCCATCCTCTCCAGCTCTCCGGGGACAGTGTGGCGGAGAGGAGCATCCAGCTGGGAGGTAGGTAAGGCAGGGATGTGGCTCTGAAGAGGCTGTCTGCCGTGAACAACTTAAAATGTCCTGCCAAACCTGTTCCTCCCAGTTGCTAAGCTGCATGCTTCACATTCCAGGGAAGAGCTCACCTGGCTCCAAGAGCCTGCTGGCTGGGAAATGTCTCCATGAATCATTTCCACACACCCCTAAATCCCTTAATAATTACTGCGTCCTCACAAAGTGCTCTTCATTCCAATGGCTTTCACAGGACTTTAAAGATGGATCTCCACAGCCATTTGAAATGTGGGTGCCTTTGAAAAATGAATGGGTTTAGCAACCTCATGTCTCCTGCTCTAAAAAGCTGCCAGCTGTGGGATAGCTCAGTTCAAAAAGTAGACATTGAGAAACCTCACAGCTATTTAACATGGCCATTTTAATGAAGAACAGAAAAATATTCTGCATAGAGAAAACTTCCTCATGGGGGAGAGCCAGAACATCCTGAAGGAGACTCAGAGCCGGTGTGAACACCCCTCATTAGTGCACTGCAGTTTCATGTTAGGAGATCTGTACAGTTATTGTAGGAGAACAGGCTGGGACCCTCCGAAAGGGCATTCATTCATTGCTCCTCATACCATCACGTATCTAATACTGACTCACACACTCCTCGGCAGTTCATCATCTTGATTTCCTCCTCCTTGAAGATCCATGCCTAATTGAAGTATTGGTCGTATCCTGCTCTAACACGTGAGCAGAGATAGCATCACAGGGCTGCAGGCACATGCGAAAAGGTGACAAGAGAGGCCTCAGAATACCAAGAGGAGCAAGTGATGCTCTGGTAAATACAGTGACACCTCCAAAAGGAAGGAAGCAATGCCAGCTGCGGGAGCTGGCTGTAACTGAACGATCCTGCAAGGCAAAATCTGACAGTCACAAGATGGTACTTCAGAGCAAACATCATCAAGATAAGGAAGTCATTTTTTTTTTCTCGAAAAGATCAAGTCACCCTCTTATCTTGCAGGTAGTTTCCTGCAGCCCGTATTACCGGAATTAATTCCCTTATCCATTCTTCTCAACACACACCAGTATTTCTAGACCAAAGTACTGCAATATAGTTGCCCTCAGAGTGTGCTCTTCACTAAAAAGGGGCTGCTCTTGCCTATTAGATAATGAAACAAATTGACAGATTTTCAGATATGGCAGCAGTCAGCTCCCATTGAGAACAAGAGATGTGTCCCCTCTCCCGCTGAGAAACAATGAGGTCTCTACCCTGTCTTCTCATGTCTCTTCTTTTTTCCCTCCCCAATACGTTAGGTCTCTGTCAAGAACAACAGCTACACTACAGGCCATGGAGATTTCCCTGTGCACTTGATAGGAACTGAAACTTCTGCTAGCAAGTTTTTCGTTCTGGATTTGTTCACCATAGAGGTATGACTGTTTTGGTGGTGACTGGGATTCCTGGGTCCTCACTCTGCCACTGAGTTACTGCAGAGGTTTGAGATGAGTCACGTCACGCCTTCATGTTTGTGTTTGCTCATCTTATGATTGTTGCGTGGTGTAACACGTGTCCTTCAAGCACCTCATGTGAAATAGGAACAGCTTTTAGCACAGCCATGGCCCCTTTCATGGAAGCATTTATAAATAGAATAGATCTGCAGATATGTCAATATTTTTCTCAAACACATGACACCACCACCATCATTAGTGAAGGAGAAATGGAGGCAAAGAGCAGTGCAAAGCTGTTTAAAAAAAAAAAAAGTAAAAGGCTCATGTCCCTGTGTCTAAGAATCTCATAGGTTGCATTTTCAGAGACCTACAGAATCTTACAAGTCTGGGGCATGGTGCATCCTTCTCCTTTGGGGCGTCATTCACTTGGGGAGCCAAAATTCATCTCTGGTGTAAATCCAGAGTCTCAGGGGTAAATCCGGGGTCTGATCCAATTCCCACTGCCATCCAAGGGCAGACTCTCATTGACGGCAGTCAGAACTGGATCGTGCTCCAGACACACTGAGGTCTGATGGCTCCGGCCAACAGAATTTGCCCGGTGAGTGCCAAGGGAAGCATAAGGCATTCTCATTTCAGCAGAGCCCGTCTGGTGTCAGTGAGTCCATCAGCTCCATCCTTCTAGCATACGTGACAGCCTGACAGCTGCCAAATACCTCCCTCAGACACCTTTCAGACGGCTCCTGTTTATTTTTAGGACAGCTCTTTCCAGTCAGGGCTCAGATGTGTGTATCATTACATAGAAAAGGGGGATGGTGGCAGAAAGAAAACACACAGCTATTATTTCTATTATTTTTCTTTCTTTACCAATTATGTGGCTGGAGATTTTCTCATGTACCCCTATCCCCCATCTGACCATGTTGGGACCATTCATTTTAAGAAAAGGGGTGATATTTTAGCTGATGAAAGCCAGCAGAAGGAGAAGCATAGCAGTGAAGTCAGCTTATGAAATATTGAAGCAGTGAAACCCTCACTGGAACACGTGAATGGCTAATGCCAGTTCCAATTAATTTTGAATTTTTCATTAAACCATTATTAAAAGCAAGAGGACAGCAGAAATAAGGGAAATTGACTTGGGCAGTATATTAAGTACCTTAGTTTTGCTGGAGGATGTTTTATTATCTGTCCAAAGCAATTATTTCACAAGCTCCTGATAGTTTGTGGGCTAAACAGAGGTATAGGTTGAAGTTCTAGATCGTCTTTTCTTAAAGTTATTTTAATCCTCATCCTCTACCCTGTGCCTCACAGCCTAATTGGGTGATGTCTCTGGTATGTCATATCTGGAGGACAAGACATGGAGTCAGAGTTCTGAGAATCTGTGATAATGTGTCACTCTGGCATTATTTACAAATCAAATAAAAACTTATTGACTTAAGCTTTTCCCCATATTGAGGGCAAACAGAGAATGTGCAAACATTCAGAGAAGCATTCATTAGGAAAGCCTGAAAAGCAATTTAAAACCTAGGTGGGCTATGATTTTTTTAAGAACTAAAGCAACAACATTTAATAAAACATAGTCTCCTCCTCCCCTGCTCTCAAAGCTTCCCTACTCCATTGACTAGAGCAAAAGAGAAACACCTGCTTAAATTAGGTGCTTCATTAAGATGTCTCTTGTTGGTTGAGATAATCCTAGGCCTTATAATGTCTCCTTATAATACCAGAATAGAGACGCATATTTCTTAGCCTTTTTTTGGCAATGGCTGTGTTTTCCTGCCTGCTGTGCTGCTGTCCTTGCAGAGGAGGACAGAAAAGCGGGATGTTGCTCTATCAGGTAATAAAGGTTTCTTCATTTCCTGGTAGCAATCATATGGAAAGTGCGACATCTGGGGAAAATAAGACCTCAATTGCCCTGGAAGATTCTTTGGGGAAACCCCTCTGTCAATGCTGGCCTTTCAGGCAAGTAAGGTACTGTGCTGGTTCCTGAAGCTGTCTGATCCCAGGACTCACAGTCACTAAAGCTTAATACTAAGCATTAGCTAGCAGGCTCATTCTCTACCCCGTGGTCATTCTCCTGTTCCATTACTCGATGGCGCAGAAGGAGGCTGCAGTGTTGTGACCTCTGAGACCCACACTGGCTGCTGGGGAGCATGGGGCTGGGAAAGGTTCACTCACTGTGAATGAATGGCTGTGCAGAACAAATCAAAAGGTTCAACAGTGATCGCTTACGGTTAGAAATCTCCAGTCCAAAATGCAGCCTGCCACCTAATCCACTCAGTGCCCCAGATATCTTCGGTAATGGGGCAGCTTAAGGTGCTAATATTTATATTTCTGAAAGCCCAGAGGTCCCGACTAGAGCTGTACCACCATGTGCCAAGTGCTTTACAGATAAGAAAGATGAGTAAGGCCTTTTCTATCACCCAGTGCTTCCCTCCTCCTGAGATGTGCTTGATTATAAAATGACTGGGCTCACTTTAGATGTCAAGTTACATCTACAGGAAATGAACAAAGAGCTAATAAATGATTAATAAATGCTTTGAAAAATGGGTAATTAAATGAAACAGCTTTTTAGAGTTCAACAGAAAAGCACAAAACATGTAAGCCCAAGCGATAACACTTCTCCTGATATAACTTATCTACGGCATACTGCTCACATCTGGAAGAGTGCTTAGAAATACTATTAACTTCTCGTGCACCACGAATAAAGAGAGCCTTTGTGAAGGAGGAGCAATTCTTCTCCTAGGGATAAGGGCAAATTCCTCATTGTTTAGACCATTTAAAAACCGTAAAAGCTGGAAGGTACTTATGGTAACGTATATTGGGAGGTGTGCGTGATGATGGAAAGTGGCAATCTTTGCACTGACCCTATCCTGTCATCTGCCTGTCAAGCTATAGGGTCCTATTCTCCCAGGCCAGATGTCCTTTCTGTTACACTGTATTCCTATCCTACATCTCCTTGCCTGGCACAGGGGAAAATGTCTTGTCATCCTGCCCTGCTCCATACAACAGTCAGGAGTTCTGATCCCATGTTTGGCATGGGATTGAACTTAAAACAGGCTTCAGAAAAAGCTGTGTATTTTCAGCTTTGAAGGAGCAAACTTGTCTGGTTTTGGAACTGCAAGTTTCTAAGTGAAAGCTAGTTGTGAGATGGTGACATTTTCTGGTGGAAAAGGAAATGTGAAGGAACAAAAAAACACTAACGCACATGTTAAATGAACCAGTCAAGTGCAGACAATGGAAAAGATGAAAAATGGATATAGGGGAAAGCATTTTGCAGTGGTAGTTACTTCTTGCTGCAATTCTTTATAACTTCCCAGATAGGAGATTCATGACCCTAGGAAGCAGTCTGTATCCTCCAGGGTTTGGCCTGCAGCAGCCCATGACTCACTCACCTGCCAGGTTTGGCAGTAAGCTGAGAAACAAGCAAGATAGCAAAACATCTTGTGGAAACAGCAAAACAAGAGACGAATGAATTAAATGCTGGATGAGTGAAAAAAAATAAACCTGTGTGGACAAAGGGGTGGGGGGGTAGGGGGCTAGATAGAGCGAGCGAGTGCTCATGCCACTGGAAACTCCAGAGGAGCCTGCCTCCAAGGCAGCCAGCTCCATTTATTTGCAGGCAAAACAAATTCAGGATGCCTCGGTCTTAAAAGGTGAGGTAGGCGGAAATAAAAGATTTGAGGCTCTACCAGCCATTCCACCAGCAGCAAGATGGTTTTCCAGGACCCCAAGGAAGGAAGAGGATTTGTGGATCTACATTGCCATCTAATGGTAAGGAGGAGCGTAAAGCTTTCGGTACAGCCCAGAAATGGGCTACACTAGCAAAGTAACCGAGGAAGGAATGGTCCATAGCGATGACTGTCCTTTGGTCTAAAAGGAAATCCTTCCCTGTGACAGAATGGCAGTCCCCGGTGAAGGCAATACCGCTAACCCAGATAAAGGAAGGGTAGCCAAAGTCTTGGGATAGAGGCTACTGATTTCTCCTCTTCTGGCATCCTCTCCACTCCATTCTGAATTAGCCAGGAACATGCACATAGGATGGGATTTGCTTTCCCCTTTGTTTGTACCAGATCCTGGCATAGATATAGGCTTCCCAAGCAGGTGCTGAGTGAATCCCGACATCCCATTCAAAACAGTTAACTCAGCATCTCAGGTGTTGAAGACTCTGTTGAAAAATACAGATAACCAGGATTAGATATGAAAAGAGGTCAATTCCCTTTGGATCTAGGCACAGGAAGAGTAGATCTGTCCTTTTGCTCACACCTAGCCCAGCACATTGTCTGCATCAGTGGTGAGTCATGGATACGTAATGAGACAGTAGCTGAAAGAGGATATTACTACCCTGCCATACCCTTTACACTGGGTGTTAGCCCTGCAGGGAAGACATACAAATAAAATTCAGTGAGATGTGAGGTTTTATGGATTTTGTCATTTCTAACCAAACATTTAAAAGGAAATGCCAGGAAGAGACCAATTTGGTGTTCATTCTGGTGCCACCTTTGTTACAGCATGCTGCTAAGGATGCACTGTATTACATAGTTTCTAGAACAGAAACTTTACAAGGGAGAGTTGAGTGTTAGGAGATACCTACATTAAGAAACCAAAGGAAACTTGGTAAAGGATTGTCAGAAGTTTCTTCTACTTTGACACATTGTAGCCTTGACACATGCAGCTTTGCATATAAGGAGGGGTTGGAGCTCATTCAATGTGAAAGAGAGGAAGGTTGATATTTTATGACCATGAGTTTGAAATGAGCAGAAGCCAGAGAATAGATTAGGGATGTAAAGTATCAGCTCTTTCCGGGTAGTGAAATGGGCCATGGTGTCAGTACCAATTAATTTCAAAGGAAGAAAGGAAGAAAGGAAGAAAGGAAGAAAGGAAGAAAGGAAGGAAGAAAGGAAGAAAGGAAGGAAGGAAGGAAGGAAGGAAGGAAGGAAGGAAGGAAGGAAGGAAGGAAGGAAGGAAGGAAGGAAGGAAGGAAGAAGAAAGAAAGAAAGAAAGAAAGAAAGAAAGAAAGAAAGAAAGAAAGAAAAGAAAGAAAGAAAGAAAGAAAGAAAGAAAGAAAGAAAGAAAGAAAGAAAGAAAGAAAGAAAGAAAGAAAGAAAGAAGAAAAGAAAATAAAAAGAAGAAGAAGAAAAGAAAAAGAAAAATGGAGTAGGGATTGAGAATATGGAAAAAAATGGAGAACTGCCAGACCTCAGTCCACAGGACCAAAAGGACCCCCCCAGTCTGTTAAAACGCCTGCTGTGACATGCTTCCCATGCAGTGTGCTGCCAAAGAAATGAGCACACTCCCAAACAATCCAACTTCATTTCCTTCTGATATCGTCTCATATTTACACACAATCTTGCCAAGCCTTGCTAGGCCCAAACAATCATACTGAAAGAAGAGGAATAAACAAAGGAATTCCTACAGCCTATAAAACACTCTCCTGCCTGCCCAAGAAAAAGGAAATGGTTTGGAGGGAGGTCTCTTTTTTCTTTCTTGGTTGCTCACTGTTTCCCAAGCTAATGAAAGCCAGAGGCTGTGGGAGTGACGGGATTAACGTTGCTGAGGGACCAGAGTGGATTTTTCAGGTATTTCTCTCCAGTTTGTGAAGCAGGGAGGGGAAGAAGGGAATGTACCTGGTTGAAGGGCTACACAAGATGACATGTTCCTTGACGTTCCTTTCTAAAAGTGGCTCTGAGTCATGCTACAGAGTTGATATGAAAAATGTTTCTCCTGCAGTAGAAATACAATAGTAAAAGAGCCTTTTGAGCGTTCAGTTCTCCAGCCCCAATTCTGAGCCTGCCCAAGCCTGCAGCAGGAGAGGGGCTGGTGAGCTGTCTGGAAAGCCTCCTCTGCCCCCCTCAGTAATCAGAAATTACGGAGAGGCTGTGAGAGCTGTCATAGAAACAGCTCAAAGCATGCCGAGGGCTACATGCAGCTGTAGTCCCAGGGAAAGGCATGCACGGTCTTGCAGCTACCTCCATTGTATGGGTTCCTGTAAGCGCTGGGTCAGATGGGGTGAACACCATACTTCCCCCACACACACCCCCACCCCCCATTTTCTCCCACACTTAATGTGTTTCCAAAGCTGTACCCCAAAACCTGCTTCTTTTATTAGTTTTTAACATCATTCGTGAAGGTTTAACAGCACTGCTACTTAAAAGCCTCACCCTGTCTGCTTAAATCGGTTCCATGCTCAGAACTAGCAGCTCTTTGTTTTGGCTGCTTTGTCTTTCACTGTTCAAATCATGGAAATCAAAGTACACCCATGGGGTCACCTTGCCACAATGGTACCTGTGGGACAGAGAAGGGGAACAAGTATTCTAGTTTCCGTGAGGAAAAAATACATTTAATTATGTCAGGTGTACTGAGGAGTCATCCGCAGTGTGGGCTGGCAGCAGACACCACACTGGGGAAACGCAGGGCTGGTGCCCAAGCATGCTGCTTTGTGCTTCCAAGCATACACTAGAATTATATCTGTTAAAAATTCAGATAACATTTTCGTAAAGGTTCAAACCCTGTAGTCAGGGTTATTTAATTGCCCCTGATGAGGGATAGAGGCACGGGCGGCGCGGAACGCGCGGGCAGGAAGGGGGCGCACAGCCCTCTGGGAGCTGTAGTCCTCGGGCGCTCCGCCATCTTGGCGCCGCCAGAACACCGACCCCGGGGCGCTCCCTGGCCGCCATCTTGGGTGGGGGGGCGAAGCCTCCTTATGGGGAAGCGGCGGGGGCTGCCGGGGTGGGGTTTTGATTTGGTAGTAGGGTGAGCAGCGCTTTTATTTTGAATTGGGAGAGCTGTAAGTCCTTTACAAAAGGCAAACTGAGCAGCCTTGTGAGTGCTCTGGCTGGCCTTGTGGTGCTAAAGTATGGTTTGTGAGATTCTAATCTTACTTGTGGGTGTTGTGGTAGCTTCATGTCCATTCTACCACCAGAGCAAGCTTAGATTAATAAAGGTGGCTTGTTTTTGTCCTTTTTTTTTTCTTTCTTCCTTCACTGAGGTCTCTTCTGAAGGTCTGAATAGCGCTGAAGTGCTGTTCGAGCTCACCTCAGATGGCAGGGGGGCTGCCAGGCTGGAACTTGTGGTGCCCCCATGTCTGGGGATGCGAGCGCTTCTGAGGGAAGGTCTGTGAGGGTTTGTGTAGGTGTACGGAGCTTGGGCTCTGTGTGGCCTGGGAGGATGAAGGCTGGGGAGAGCACGCCAGGGGGCAGAATCAGGGAGGGGGAAAGGCTAAGTGGAGTGGGGAACAGGGCCTGAATTTGGTGAAGCAGGGGCAGATGAGGGTGTGGAGGTTCCTGCACAGCAAAGTCAACAAGTGCTTCTGGTCTTCCCTGGAGGGTGGGGTAAGCCCTTACTGTGGTCAGGGCAAAGCTGATCATGAAGTTAAGTTAGAGCATATGAAAGGATGTGAAAGGGTAGCTGGGCTTTGGGGATTTATGGGTTTAATAGGATTGGAGTAGGAAATAGGGCTCATCCCAGGGCCATTGGATGCTCTTCTTGGGTTGCCTGAGGAGCTGCTCCTGATGCTCTTCCCAGGGCCTGCTATTGCCTTGCTTGACAAGACAGGAGGTGGCTGCTGCATATAGGAGAAGATATTTACAGTGCTTATCAGGCTGCAGTGTCAGATGTATTGTTCAGTCCCGAAGTATTTAGCAAGAGAAAGTTCAAAGTCAGGTGCTCAAACTCAATGAACTCCTTTGAGCCTGAACTTGGAATCCAAATCTGAACTCTGTTATGTATTATACCATTATAGATTACAGTCGGTTCCTTAAAACTAGTGGATATTTTCACAGCACAAAATAAATAAAAAATTGCTCTCAGCACATATGCTACATCTTTTTATAGTGTAAGTCTAGCTATCTGTTAAGTTGTTGTTGTTGTTGTTTTTAATTTTTAGTGTGGTTTTATTTTGCAGGAATTAAAAAAGACACTTCTTTGTACTTATAATAATGGCATAATAGTAATGAAGTCAGGCCATTCCCATTAGATCTACGGGGCTGTTTAATTGCTCTGCAAACACTAAGGGGTGCTAATAAGCTTTCTTTCAAGCATGTGTTCATGTGTCAACACTTCTGCTTTGTCAGAAGCTTAAAAATGGAAACAGTTTTCTCTTTAGGAAAACAGGACCCAAATAAGGATATGATGGAGTGGTGAAGATTCCTCTAGTGAGTCTGTTCCAGCTCATTCCTTAGAAAGGCTGCATATGAAAGATCAGAGAAGAGGCCAGTAGATCTGGTTTTTGTCCAGGGGTCTCCAGGTTTAAAGCTCTCTACAGCTACTTGAGCTCAGTTTCCCTCTGACTTGGCTGGGCACAACTCCTTTCTCTGCCCAACTCATAAAAAAAAAAAAAATTAAAAGTTTAGTCTTCAGGATTTTTTCAGTTGCGTGACAAACACAACCTATCCTTTAGCAAAAATGGAAGCTATCAAGAAAAAAATGCAGATGTTGAAGTTAGACAAGGAGAATGCAATAGATAGAGCAGAGCAGGCTGAAACGGATAAGAAGGCAGCTGAGGACAAATGCAAACAGGCAAGTAGAAATAAAATCACAGATTGTGCATGTGCTGTGGAAATAAGTGTAATTAAATATCATGTTGCAACTCTGATTCAGGGAAAAATATAATTTGAACTTGGGTTTTTTGTTAATCTTTTGCCTTTTTAAGATGTTACGCTCGTACAGCCGATGCTAGGTATTAACTTTTCAGCTATATTTGCAAATTTTTAAAGACTATCTTGTTTAAGTTTTTTAAATCATACATAATTGCTTTAATTTTCTTGTGCTTATGATTCCATGGAAAAGACTGCACAGACTTAAAATCAAAACTGTATAGCTTGAACACCTGTAGGACGAGTGTTAATACCTCCTGCAGTCAGCTGTGTCTAAAACTTAATTGAGCCTCTCCTTGAAGTGAATTAAGAAAGTTCACTTGACTAGTCTTTGGTATATAGATGCCACTTAGAGGTGCTGGCTGTGACTTGACGGTAGGTATGCTGTGTTATTGTTTTGTTAGGAATGATCAGCAATATCTTAATTTGAAAGCCCTAATTTTATCTGAATTACACAGATAACACTTGTATATTCTGTTGCTTTTCAGTGTGCTGTATTCTGGGTGTCTACCTCATGTACTTTCGGAATGATCTTGAAATGGATGTTGACTACATTCCAGTTTGTTATAGAACTTCTTATAAAATTCTCATGTCTTTTCCTTTTATATGCTTTAAATATCTTTGCTTCTGCTACTTGTTCCAGATTGCTCTTACGCATTGTTAGCGTTCATTTGGCCAAATGTTGCTTCTGTTCAAGTTCAGTTTGAGAACTTTGGGTGATAATCTTTCATTCATGTAGCTAAAACAACAGGAAAGATGTTTCCAAAAGGGTCGGCTGCTGCTGTCTTTCTCCCACCCCCAGCTTATGGAAAACTACTCTTCACTTCTGTTCTCTCACAGTAAGCTTCTGCAAGCTTCGTACACCACCACGTCAATGTAGTCACTGTTTCTTTCATAGCCTCTGAGGTGCTGATCAGATGCAGCTCTGCTGGGCCACACTTTTTCCCTAACAAATGTTTCTGCACTCAGTGGCAGAGGAGCTACAGCAGATTGTTATTCAGAATAGTTAATGGTGATTGAAATGCTCAGCCTTCCTTTGCATTTAGTTAGCAAAAGTTTCCTACTAAGTGACACACTTGTGGGAATGTTTTAAGTACATGAGGATAATTCACAACAAAAAGCTAAAAAGAGAAAATAAGTCTTTGATCTTATTCCTTTTCTCTGAATTGTACCCAATTTTTTATCTTTTTTTTTTTTTAATATAGGCACAGTAATCAAGTAGTGATTTTAATGTCATACACAAAGGAAGCATCACTTCCTTCATCCTGCTAGTTGTACCCCTGTTAGAGCATCCAAGTGAGCATATTCAGTTCTCTCACACTATCTGGTTACTCTAAAAGTATAGCAACATAAACAGTGTTCAAGAATAGCTCACTACCAAAAATGCTGTTAAAGCTATCTTTGAAGCTAGAATGAAGAAAATACGTGCCCTAAAACATACACTATTTTGAGTGAACTATTTTGATAGCCTAAACTTCTGTGGGGGCGGAGTTAAATTGTTAAATCTGTTTCTGTACAGACTGAACTGTTTTGTATCGCAAATGGAGCAGATGGGCTTGCAGGCGCACCCTTATCAGCAGCAAGCCTCCTGATAATGCAAATTCTAAAGGGAGCATGAGACAGTTTGTCATTAAACAGTCTCCCAGCAGGTTATAAATAGTACCATTGTAGTGCACGATATGGATTTATATGGTATGGAGGAGAGAGCCTGAACCTCATGGTGGGATGGGGTGTACCTTGTTGGCCCACAATTAGTCACAGAACGATTCAGGTTGGAAGGGACCTCCAGAGGTCATCTGGTCCCACCTCCCGCTTACGGCAGGGTCTGGCCAGACCAATTCCCTCCTGCTTCCAGAGGACCACTTTTGAAGTGTGTCGGATGATGTGCAAAAAAGATTATGAAAGAATGACAACTGCGTTTTTCTAGCTATACAGAAATTGAACAGTTTCCTAATAGATCACCAGGTAATGCTGTTAAAACAAATAAAAAGATCTAACTTTAAAACATTTTTCATCATGCTGTAGAATTAACTGCTGCAGGATGTTGTGGAGTCCAAAATAGAAATGTGTAAAAGGGACTATACCAGGCGTTAAACCAGATCCTGTGTCTGCAGCGATGAGGAGTGTTGTTACAAAGACAGTATGTTTTTAATGATCTTTCCCTGGAACCTGCTACCAGTCAGACTACTTGCAGTAAGAGAATCTGGCCTTCTTGTGACTCTGTTATGATATGTTAAAACCGATAGTAAAGAGGGGTTTTAGCCATGTTAAACTGTAGCCAATAATGTGCCACAATGTTTTTATTTTTGGTTTTTTTATTTTTCCTCTTGAAAGGTAGAGGATGAGCTGGTAGCTCTGCAGAAGAAGCTGAAAGGAACCGAAGATGAGCTGGATAAGTACTCCGAGGCTCTCAAAGACGCCCAGGAAAAACTAGAGCAGGCTGAGAAGAAGGCCACTGATGTACGTACCCTCCAGCTAACGTCTGTCTGTAACTACGCTCTGTTTTGCAGTATGCGTATAGTACGTTGGTGGTACGAATCGCTGAGAGTTGTTGTATTGCAGGACTTCAGTCAGGGGATGGGAAAAGCAGTGTTCGGTTTCAGGTACGTAAGCCGCCTGCCCGCTCCAACAGCATGAACGCAGGCTGGCTGCTCAGCACCCAGCGCACGGCTGCCCTAGGGAGCTGGAGCAGGGCCTTGGTGGGCCACGCGGTGACCTCGCAGCCCCGCAGCGGTCGGGGGGTGCCGAGAGGGGGATTTCCAGGCCCCGGCGTGCGGAGGGAGCTCCTTGGCGGCGGTGACGCGGTCCCGGAGCAGCACAGAAGCGGCTGGGGGAGCAGCACGGAGCTGCTGCAGCTTGGCTTTGGCTGGGGGCTCCCGGTGAACCGGGGCGGGGGGGGGGGGCAGGGGGGTCGGGCCCCGAGCCGCGCCCGGCCCGGTTCCTCCGCGCTGACGTCACCAGCCCACCTCCAGCCGCGTGACGTCATCGGCCCATTGAAAGGCGCGGGGCCGCGCGCCGCCACGTGCAGCACCTCCGCGCCCTGCCCGCCGCCCGCACCGCGCCCATGGCCGCGCCGAGCTCCCTGGAAGCGGTGAAGAGGAAGATCCAGTGCCTGCAGCAGCAGGCCGATGAGGCGGAGGATCGCGCCCAGGTCCTCCAGCGGGAGCTGGACCTGGAACGGGACCTGCGGGAGAAAGTGAGACCGCCCGGGCTGCCTGCTCGCCTCTCTCGGTCGCTCTCTCCCGGGCTGCCTGCTCCTTCCTTCCTGTCTCTGGCTCTCTCTCCGCTGGGGGGTCCCGGCTGTCCCGTCCCCACCCCCCCGCCCCGTTCCTCAGCTGTCCCCTCGCTGCTCCGCTCCGCAGCTCCCCGCGGAAAGCCGCGGTGCCGCCGCAGCGCCTCGCCCGCGCCGTGCTCCGGGGGCACCGGGCTCGGCCGGGGCGCCGGCTGCTTGCCGCTCTCGGGGCCCTGCCCTGCGGAAAAGGCAGCGATCGGCAGCGCGGAGCGGCTGGGAGTCGAGTAGGAAATCGGTGCTTAATTAGGGGAAAAGCGCCGCATCGCAACGAGCCGAGAGTTCCCGCCTCGGCGCCGCACCGCTGGCTCCGGCACAGCTGGGAAATGTCCGAACTGCTGGAAAATAACTTCTCCCTCCTGGTTTTCACAGAGAAATGAGAGCTCTCCGCTAGCGTGCCGCTCTCCCGGGGCTGGACAGCTGGTTTCACTTAGATTTGTGTGTGATCAGCCTTCCCGGCATCTTCCTGCTATTTTATCACATGTCAGCGAGTTAGTTTTACCGTATAAGGACTGCGGGCTGCTTCTGGGAGAGGTGGAGCCAGGCTAACTCCAGCTTCCCAGTGGCCCCATCTCCGTAGCTTTGGAATCTTGTTTAATTAAAATGGGACTTAAAAATGTCCTGTCTAGTGGAAGAAGTTGCAGACTGCCACGTAACAGACGCCAGTTTTCTCCATGATCGATGCCTTGTGTGCAAATCTAGTAAGTTAAGTATATAGCACTGGATAGAAAACAAATGAAATGCTGGGTAATTGTGACTAGAGGAATCCTGTGTCAGCTTCCATTTGGATCAGAGTCGCAGAAATCCTTTCCAAGATGGTACAGCTATGAGCGGAAACCACATCCTCCAACTTAGGAGGAGCAGTCAGTAACCAAGTTTCAGAAGCTGCTGCAAAACGAGTATTTTGCAGAGTGTTTAACATAATGCGAAAAACGAGTGCTCTTGCAGAACCTATGGCCCATAAAAGTGCATTTTAAAAAAAGCTGTTAAGCTGGTATATGGCAATCATGCTCAGATTTGGGGAGACCTATATGCTAAGTCGTTGAGCAGACTTAGCAACTGTTAAAGTGGGTCTTTCTTTTCTACAAATAACGAGTGATTAAAGGACCCGTATCTTAATAAACATGATGAATTTATGGACACTAATTTGTTCATATTGTGTGTATGCAAGCATTTCTCCCAACAACCTCTTCATTTGTTACATAGTCTGTCCTGAAACAAAAGGTAACTACTGCTCAGTTTATTCAATAATACATAAACAGACCTTATTATTAAGAAATGTTTATTGCCTAATTCCTTAACTACCACAGGAAGCAATGAAAAAGGAAAGTGAGCTTATTTTAAGAACATATTTAATTTTGCCCTATTTATGTTACAAAGAAGACTGACTCTCATGCTGTGGCCAACTGTATCCCCTGCCACTTAAAGATTATATACTATTGGCAGGCTTAGGAGGCCAAAGTAGCTTTAATTTCGGCAATGTGCTGTGATAGGATATTACTGTAATTTGTGATGGAACATAGAAATCAAATGTGAAGTTTTTGGAACAAGCCATTATGCAAACCAATTGGTTTTTAACTTTGAATTCTACTGATCTAGCCATGTGAAGTGACCTGAGAACACTTCTCCGTTTGCAATCAATGTCTAATCCTTTGTTGTGTGGCAGGAATGACAAGTACCACTGAAAAAAAAAAAAAAAGAAAGGAGAAGCACATACTCCATACCTTGACATTCCTGAGATGCCATAGTTTAAACAAACAAAAAGCAGAGAGAGAGGGAAAGGTTTTCAGAGCTGCCCTGCTGTAGCAAGGAGAAGCCTTTGCAATTAAAAGGAAACTGATTAGATGTGAACATTTGTCAGATGGCAACTGGCATGCACAGAACCTCAATTCTAGGTGGTTATTTCACATAGGCTGAAGGTGAGGTGGCAGCTCTGAACAGACGTATCCAACTAGTGGAAGAGGAGTTGGATCGTGCCCAAGAACGGCTGGCCACAGCCTTGCAGAAACTGGAGGAGGCTGAGAAAGCAGCGGATGAGAGTGAGAGGTGTGTTTCCTTTTCTTCTTCTTTCTTTTTTTTTTTGGTAGCAAACAAAAAGGAATATACACAACTAAAATATTCCAGCATCTACGTGTGCTAATGTGTATTGGAGGTCAGAGACTCAGAACTAGAGGCATGGGGTTTTTTTCTTAATGGAGTAATTCTGTTAGCCTAGAAGAACATGATAGTATGGTTATAATGGGATGCTTTCTAGTTATAAATATTGAATTCCACTTCAGGACTTAAAAGTGCTAAAATGCTTCTACATTAAACACGCGCTTTGATTTCTGCAGAGGAATGAAGGTTATTGAGAACAGAGCAATGAAAGATGAAGAAAAAATGGAAATCCAGGAAATGCAACTGAAGGAGGCCAAGCATATTGCTGAAGAAGCTGACCGCAAATACGAAGAGGTAAAAGGGATGCCTAAATAAGGAAGTGATAAACCATATGGGAGAAGTGGGAGCAACTTTGTTATTCTTCAGTTTAGTCATTCTTTGTACGCTTTTCACTGTGTGATAGCAACCTTTGAATGTTCCCTAAAAGGAATAACGTTAATGGTGACTCTAGCAGCATTTAAGATACTTAATTCTAAGAACACTGAAAAGTAACTTATTTGGGGAAAAAGTCTGTGATGTCTGCATGTTTGTTTTACTCTAGTTTCATTCAGAAGGGAAGCACAAGCATAGCGCTCTGAGAGAAACATGCAAGAAACGATAGCAGCTTGATACAATTGTTTTCTCTTTCCAGGTTGCTCGTAAATTGGTTATTTTGGAGGGTGAGCTAGAAAGAGCTGAAGAGCGTGCAGAGGTGTCCGAAGTGTGAGTAGCTTCACAAACACAGAACTAGTTTAGAATACAGTAAAGGTTAAAGCTACATTTCATTAGAAAAATCTAATGCTAGCAGACAAGCACGTAGTATATTTGGAAAAGCTTTTTGCACCTTATACACCCAACTTTCTGCTTTCAGACTTAATAAGTATTTTGTATCTTATATTTTTAAGACTTCTTGAAAGTAAAATTAAACCATAACAGGAAGAGTAGTAATTTCTCCTTTTTTTTTTCCCTGTAGTAAATGTAGTGACCTTGAAGAGGAGTTAAAGAATGTCACTAACAATCTGAAGTCTTTGGAAGCTCAATCTGAAAAGGTTGGTTCTTTAAGTAACATAAGGGATGGGGGCAAAATCGAAACCTGTAATTAAAATTCATAGAAATAATCCAGAGATACAAAGAAATTAAAAGGGGTTAGCTGAGTGCCTGTTTAAAGAGACTATGGAAAATGCTGAATTGGTTCTCTTACACTGTCAGCCTTTTTTGTGCTGCATATGAAAGTAAGGCAATTACCAGTCTTAAAATGATGGTATTTGAACTAGAGTTTGAGATGTCTTGACAAAAAGGAAAAAGTATGGGTGTATGCAAAGGGTGTATGCAACTGTTGTAAAAGTGGTTATAAACAGTGGTCATGTTTCCACAAACATTTGTTGTTGCTGCCACAACTTCCCTTAAAGAGTGTTTGTTTTCACAGTACTCGGAAAAAGAAGATAAATATGAAGAAGAAATCAAGATTCTCTCTGACAAGCTGAAAGAAGTAAGTTTATCCATCCCCAAACTGTATTTTGGCAGCTTTTTTTTTTTTTTAACAGCACTCAATTATTCTATTTGTTTTTTTTTTAGGCTGAAACTCGTGCTGAATTTGCTGAGAGAACAGTTGCCAAACTGGAAAAGTCTATTGATGATCTGGAAGGTATGAAATCACTCCGGTTCTTGTTTTTAAAATCTTCAGTTTCAAGTCAGAAAACAAAATTCTAGGAGTGAGTAATGTATTTTGTTAGGAAATGACAGAAGTATTCATCAGGTATATAGGTGAGCCAGCATGATACAGCTGGTAATCCACTGGACATACCTGTCTAGCCCAGTTGGTACCTATGGAACAGAGGGAATTTTCCTGAAAGAGGTTCTCTTCCAAAAACTTGGTAACGATAACCTCATTTTGGCTACCTCACAAACGTATATGCTCAAACACCCTTTCTATTAATAAAATCATAATCCTATTTAGCCTGAATACTGAAAAATAAGTTTGAGAGATTATTAAAAAAAAAAAAAAAGGACATGTAGAGACCTGGCAGGTGGGTGTATTTTTGTTTTCATACCGGTACTCAATTACAGATCTGTTTTCTTCTTTTGTTTTTCTCCGCAATTGCTTCGGTCGCTGCCTTCTGCCTGTCTTCGTGTCTTCTGCTATACGCCTTTTCCTCTGGACTGTTTCTCTGCATTTCTTGCTGAAACATGCCTTCTGCCCTCGTGACTGATAGATGAGCTGTACGCTCAGAAGCTGAAGTACAAAGCTATCAGTGAGGAGCTTGACCATGCTCTCAATGACATGACCTCTCTGTAATTTGCACTTGTTTGGGGGGGCGCTTTGACTTGCTGCATTTCTTAAGCTTTTCTTGCCTTTAATACCTGTCACTTCTGTGCAATTCAATCCTCTCTGTAAGAACCGAGCTCAATAAAAACGAGATACCTCTGCCTTTCAGCTTTTGGGTTTCTTTCCTTACAGTTCACCTAAAACAGACCAGTAATGACACTAAGTTCAGCTCCTCACACCAGGCTGCAGTAGATGCAGTCAGCACAGGTGGGACAGGGAGGGTGGTGTGGCCCAGGATAGTGGGGCAACAGGGCCATGCTTGTCCCTGACCAGTGCCGTAGACCTCGGTCTGTCTCAGCACCCCTGGCAGCCAGGACAGAACCCAGGGGACTGCCAAAGGCCTGGATTTTGCTATTCCCAAAGACAGGCCCAGCGGTGAAAAGCTTTGAGCTCGCTTCTGTGCAAGTGTGGAGCTCTGCGTGGTTTAAAATTGACGGGACAATGAAAACTGGGATGTGTCCTACAAGTCAGATGTTAAATCAAAACGCGAGTCTGGCATGTAACGCAAGAGATGCCCAAAACCTCACGAAATAAAGAGTGATTGCAAAAACAATAAAAATAAAAATGGGGGAATGTGATTGTTTCTCTTGAATGTCAAGGTAAGTTTTTTTTATTTAAAGAGATTTTTTTAAATATATTTAAAGTTTTATATTTAATGAGAAAAGATGTAAAGAGAAATTTATTTATTTTTTATTTTATTTATTTAAAGAGAAAAGGCAGTAATGTGATGTGCATTTTAAGTCCTGTTTTTTCTCCTTTCCCCCTAGAAAAACTTGCTCAAGCGAAAGAAGAGAACTTGGGCTTGCACCAGACACTGGACCAGACACTAAACGAACTGAACTGTATATGAAGCAGGGAAGAGGAGCTCAGCAGCCCCCTGAGGCTTAAACCCTCACCTCCTGTACCGCGCCACTCCTCTCCCTTTCCCTCTCTGTACCCTGGAAGACAAAAAAAAAAAAAAAAAAAACCACCAACAAACTTTAAGTTATGACCAGTACCGAAACACGAAGGGCTCCGGGGGTGACGGGGAGGGAGCCTCGTGCGTTGGGTGCTGCCCCCGGCCCGAGCCGCCCGCTCTGGGGGTGGCCGTGGGGCCGGGGTCGGCGCCACCCCCTCCCCTCGCTGGCCGTGCCCGGCGGCCATTAAACGGTCCTGTCAGCCCCGCCTCGCCTCGGCTCCTTGCTCCGCGCGTCACGTGACGCCCCGCCCCAATCGCGTCGCTCCTCGCCGCGCCGAGCCGAAGCCAATGAGGCGCCGGCTCCCTTCCCTTCCTGCCGGGTCCTGCGGGAGCCGCGCCGCTCGGCTCGGCCAATGGGGAGGCGGCGGGCGGTGATGGGCGGCGGGCGCGGCCTATGAGACGGCGCGGAGGGCGGGGCGGCGGCCGCGCAAGATGGCGAAGACGTACGACTATCTCTTCAAGCTGCTGCTCATCGGAGACTCGGGCGTGGGGAAGACGTGCGCGCTCTTCCGCTTCTCCGAGGACGCCTTCAACGCCACCTTCATCTCCACCATCGGTACGGGCCGCCCGCCGCGCCTCACGGCCGCTCCCCCGGCCCCCTCACGTCCTCGGGCCGCTCCGGGGCCGCCTCAGCCCCGGGTCGCTGCAGGGCCGGCGGGGCCGTGTCGCCGTGTGCCCGGCGTTGGGCAGCCGCGGGCCCGGGCTGTGGGTGAGGGAGGCTCCGCGTGTGGTGCTCCGAGAAAGTCCCGGCCCCAGCCGGGAGGTGAGAGGGAAACGCGTGTGGCCGGTCTGTGAGGAGGCGGGAAGTAACTCGGCTGTTTCTCGTTTCAGGTATCGATTTTAAAATTAGGACCATAGAGCTAGATGGGAAGAGAATTAAGCTGCAGATCTGGTAAGGCTTTCCTTCTGCGCTTCCGTGAATTAAGGCCTGGTAGCGCGGTGTCAGTGTGGTGAGACCGCGTCTGGGATATTGCCTCCAGCTCTGGGCCCTCAGTTCCAGGACAGGGAACTGCTCGAGAGAGCCCAGCGCGGAGCCACGAGGATGAGGAAAGGAGTGGAGCATCTCCCTTATGGGGAGAGGCTGAGGGAGCTGGGGCTCCTTAGCTTGGAGGAGACCGAGGGGTGACCTTATTGATGTTTGTAAATATGTAAAGGGTGAGTGCCAGGAGGGCAGAGCCAGGCTCTTCTCAGTGACACCCAGTGATAGGACAAGGAGCAGTGGGTGCAAGTTGGAACATAAGAGGTTCCGCTTAAACACGAGAAGAAACTTTTTCCCAGTGAGGGTGGCAGAGCACTGGGACAGGCTGCCCAGGGGGGTTGTGGGGTCTCCTTCTCTGGAGACTTTCAAAACCCCCCTGGATGCGTTCCTGTGTGACCTGATCCAGGTGTTCTTGCTCCGGCAGGGGGATTGGACCAGATGATCTTTCAAGGTCCCTTCCAATCCCTAACATTCTGTGGTGTACAGTAGTGATGTTATCACCTTTTTTTCCTCCCATTATGCTTCTCAGCAGTTTATGTTATCGTAGAAATCAAAAATCTAGTTTTAGCATATTTAAAGACTGGCTCAACAATATTTAATTAAAATTTCTGGTGGCTTTAATTTGGGCATGGGAGCTTGGGTGGTTTGCGTGAGCCACGCTGTGTTCTGTGTGTTGCAGGGATACGGCTGGGCAGGAGCGATTTCGAACCATCACAACGGCGTACTACAGGGGAGCAATGGTAGGAGCGACACAGCTTGCACTAAACGTAAACCAAAGGGTGCAGCTCTCACAATCAAACCAGCTGGGTTGTAATGTGGGACGTGTGTAACCATTCCTCTTCCAAAACGTAAACTCTAACCTGGGTAAACACTTACAGTCGTGCTCCTGTTTCTTAGTGCGGTGCTGGAGCTGTACTGGGGCAATGTGGGAGGTCCCAGGGTTGGATTTCCACAGTGACTCACTGTAAATACACATCCGGTACGCCTTATCTAGCAAGATACAAACTGCAATTAAACGTTATGTGCAGCTCTGAACCACCTTTTGTTTTAATAGTGCTTGTTAAGTTGTTCTTTTCTGTTACGGACAAGCCTTTAACTCTTGCTTAAACTGATGCTGAAACAAGGTGTTTATCTCCTTAATCTTTAGGGCATTATGTTAGTCTATGACATCACCAATGAAAAATCTTTCGAAAATATTCGGAACTGGGTCAGGAACATTGAAGAGGTAATTTCTGTATTTACTTACTCGATGTTGAAGATGCTGTTTCCCCTCCAAAAAACCTTAGAAGTTAAATGCTTCAGAAATGTTATGTATCTTTAAAATAAATATGCTGAAGGCTATGTGGAAAATAAATTGAATGAAAATCAGTAACATCTTGTAGAATTTCTTGGTTAGCAGTAATTCATTATGCTTACACAGGAGCAAGCTTTTGTCCTTGTAGTGAGTAGGGTTCCTATGAGGTAACGTTTTCTTGCCATGACAAGCAGACTAAGAGCTGTCATTATGCAGGACACACACTGAGCTATCAGTGTCTGCAGTAAGCTGCTGGGATCAGGTGTTTTGGGAGAGCTCATAAATCTACAGAAAATGCTTAGCACCACCGTCTCTATTTTAAGTACTTGATGACCTGAATCATCATCTTGTCAATATTTGTCTACAAAAAAATAAGAAGTCCTTCCTTTGGTCTGTTTCTGCCTCAGCACGCCTCTCCAGATGTTGAAAAAATGATCCTTGGGAACAAATGTGATGCAAATGACAAAAGACAAGTTTCTAGAGAGCAGGGGGAGAAGGTAAGTGCTACAGCCTGGTCTCCACCCTGGCTGGTTGTATTTATAGCTGTTCCTGCTGATCCAACTAACGTGAAACTTGCTTTTGTTCAGCTTGCAGCAAGTTTTGGAATTAAATTTATGGAGACCAGTGCAAAAGCAAATATAAACATAGAGAATGTAAGTACTGCAACCTTTCTTTTACTCATGTTATAATAAGTGCAAACAAGCAACAAGAAAGCTTGCTCATCCTGATCGTATGCAAAACTCAATTGTTAGGTGCATCAGATGTGTTATTAAATACATGTCCTTGCATCCTGTGATGGCATTGTGTTACCAACATTATGCTAAGTAATTTAACTTGAACTTGGTACTTAGACTGTAACACAAGGGCATTACAGTAACTAGTGTTAGAGGGACATCCTAAAAAATCTGGGCTTATGTCTCTGCATGCAATAGTGCCATTTACAAAGGACATCATTTTGCTACAGTATAAAACCTGGGCATGATAAGGCAACTTATTATTAAACAGAACTGTTAGGGCACAAGCTGTTAACCATGTAACTTGCAACTGTTTTGTTACAGGCGTTTTTCACTCTTGCCAGAGATATCAAAGCAAAAATGGACAAGAAGTTGGTGAGTAACTTTTACTTAGTCCAATCCCTATTTAAAGAGGGGAAGAAAAAAGCCAAATGCCAACTACTTTATCACAGCGAGTCAAAAAACATTTTGTGGCATCTTTCATGGGGGATGCACTGAAGGTTATAGAAATATATTTTTAGTTTTCACAGGCTGTGCTCTTGCCTGGGCTTATAAACAATTGTCTCTGCATTTCAGAAATTAGTTGCAGCAGTTGAGGTTTCCCAAATAAAATTCTTTTGTTTGTTTTATTGAAAGCCAAGTGCGAGGTAGAGCAGAGCAGTTCTTGCTTTCTGTTTGGAGAACTGAATTGTATGGATTAGAAGTACAGGAGGTCCACTTCATAACACTGTTCCTTATGAAATGAAGCTAAAGAAGATTTCATCTACTTTTACTGAACATTCTACCTTTATGTGACCAGACATGCTGGTAGAGCTGTAATATTTTGGGTCTTGCTGACAGTTCTGAGATATTGTAACAAGAACCGAATGTCCTATATTTTTTCTAATCTCGTTTGCCTTTTGATCTTATGGAAAGAAGAATAGGCACGGTACGTGTTAGTCAAAGCCAAAAGTAGCAGATGCAGTTCTCTGACTTCTCAGAGTGAAGGAGTGGAGACTCCTGTTGATTTCTAGTAACCTTTTTTGTGTAATGAAAGGCTTGATTCAACAAAACGTATAGATGAAGTATGGATGCTAGATCTTACAACAGTACTAGAAGCTGTTAAGTATAAAAAAGTAACTGAAATTCTTTGCATCTTCAGGAAGGCAATAGCCCACAAGGCAGCAACCAGGGAGTCAAAATCACACCAGACCAGCAAAAGAAAAGCAGCTTTTTCCGATGTGTTCTTCTGTGAGGGACACGGCCTTAATCTGAGCGTCTGCTCAACTGAACTGGACTGTGCCTGTTCTGAGTGAGACTTCCTCTGTCTGTGGACTTAGCATTTTCAACACACATTGTCACTTTGTGACCATCTGAATAAGAAATTGTTTATTTTAGTAATTGTCTGACTCTTCAATTTTGGAGATGAAACAAGTTTATTTTTGTCAGATTGCCACTGGGCATATATATTGTCTAGCAGAGGGAATACAGATCAAATGTGACCTGTAATAGCACCTTTGCTGACAGGCTTCAATCTTATTGTTCATATCTGTAATGTATCCAAATTAGAAAGATTAAGTTATGATCAAAATAAGAAACTGAAATGCCAATATTAATAAAGTACAGGTATGTGTACATGATACATGTGCATATCCATATCTAGATGCATATAAACCATTTGCATCAAAACATCAAATAAATGCACTTAAGTAAGCAGTACAGGTGTATACCTTTTCAGAAGGTAGAAGGAAGCTTTCTACATCTCCACCTTTTTGCTACTACAGAGTAAATCCTTAATCTGCCTAATTACTCAATTGTGTTTTTCTAGACAATCCACGAGTACAATTAGAGTAAAAAAAAAAAAAAAAAAAAAACATTCAAATGAATCTATTAAAAAAAAAAAAGTACTGTAAATGTAATGGTTCCTTACCATCAGGAATTTCTTTATCCATGTTAAAGATGGCCATGTTTAAATAATCCATACATTTAACAGGAGATAATAGCTACAATGTGTCCCATGCAAACAATCTGTGGTCTGTTTTTGGAGAAACAGACCGCAGGGACATGTATTTCAGCATATAATATCACAGTGGACAGCTTTTCCTTCTCCAGTTGAGAATGACTCCAGATCTGTCATGATGTAGTAGCTAGTTATAAATTGTGACAAGAAAATGTATTGCACTGCTTCCAGTTGTGTGTTCCCATGCACACTTGCTCACATATGCAAATAAATGTTGCACATATGAACACTTTCTGAAAACAGACTTTTTAAACTGAGATTTGCCTTGCTGCTGTGTATTGATCATTTCAGATTCCAAGCAGCAACAAACCTGTTAATAGCGTGCATCAATGCAAATGATATTTAGTTCTCAGTGGAAATATTTATTCTTATAAACACAGTCTCGTACATTCCGATGTATAAAATGTAACAGCCTAGTGAAGCACCTAGGTAGCCAGTTGCTCTGAGTTCTGAGCTGTAAGCCTGACTCTAGTTAGATTGATAAAAGGAGCCAGTAAGAGCAATCTACTTAGAAGTCTGCTGTCAAGTAATTGGAATTATGGTATATTTGACCCAAATGAACATATCACCTGTGTCCTGCAACTCACTGGATTTGTTAACGTGCTGCTTTGTTTACATTGACAACTGCACTTAAGGGTGAAATTAAAGCTCATTTTAATGTATTTACTTACCAGCTTTGCTTTCTTCAAGGTTGTGGTATTACATTCAGGCCTCAAAGTAGCACTCGTAAGTGTTACTGTAGTTAATTATGAATCTGATAGATATTTAAACTTTATAAATCTGCAGCATGCAATTGGGCTCAACAGGAATATTGCCCCTTTTTCTAAAATAAAAAGAAATTTTATTGCATAAGTTACTGGATTATAAAAACGCATCTTATATGCCACCAACTTTTTTCTTTTAATAGCTAGCAAATTAAAATGAGCTCTGTTCATTATTAAAATCATATGTAAAACTTTCTTCTAACCAGTACCTTATGATGTTTTGTTCTTGTTTGTTTGTGTGTTTGCTTGTGGCTTTTTAGTGTGAGGACGTGGTGAACACGCACCATGCTGAATTACATGCAGATGTATCTGTAGGGTAAAATCATGTTAAGGTACTGAAGAGCCTTCTAGTCAGTATGTGCTTCAAAGGGTAGGTAATACACAGCTGTAGATTGGGCAAGCAATGCTACTATCTTCATATAAGGATGCTTTAAAAAAAAAAAAAAACTATGCTTCAAGAAATTACTGGGGCAAAATTGGGGAGGTAATTCAGGCATGGTCTGAATGCTGTTCTACACAAAGCAGATCTGTTTAATGTGTTGTTTCTGGCTTAGTAGTAAATGTGGTTTGTATCACATCTATCCTTTTTCTTTAATATAGCCAGATGTTGCAGCCAGACTTATTTTTGGAAATGACTGGAAAAATCAGTGGTTAATCTAAGTTGATATCGTGGGGCTCTGCACCACGACAGTGGGTCTTGCCTGTTGACAGCATCTAAATAGATAACTTGTCCTGAGATGAGAAAGAAATACCATATTAACTTAAAAGTGGATAAAACTTGAAGGATTGAATTGTTTTTCATTCCCCATTTTCTACATCTTATGTTACTCTTTTGCATTAAAAACTAACTCTGTCTGTGAACAACTTCATTTAAACTTATGCTGGTTGTTGCACGTGTTTATATACCTAATTTATAGCATGATTTCCAAACTGATTGGTTTTGTTCAAGGAACATGTTACTGCCCGATCTCAGGAAGTTTCACGTAGTTACTGTGACCTACAGTCATCACTGTACTTCTAGGGTATACAGACTCGCAGAAATTATATCAGTGTAAGCAATATGAAACCTCAAAATATGAATGCAAATGTAAGACAGGGAAAGGTTAAAGACACTGTAGTTGCATGTATGCTTGGCTATGTATTGCTAAGTACTGACATCAAATGTTGGATAAGTACAACATGCAGTTGATGTTTCCATCGCATAATTAAATTGTGTTTTTTAAGCATGAATGTTATGAAAACACAAAGATCAAAAGAGGTACTGTGTAAATGAATACAGGAATGTATTTATATGTAAGCTTTCTTTAACTAAGATGGAAAAAATCTGAAATTGGATACAGAATTTGTAAAACAGGAATTTAAGTAGATCCGTAAAGCTAACGATGCGCTTGCTACGCATTCTCAGTGTCTAAATACCACTAAAATGTCAGGTAATCAGTTAACACTTGGTTTGTAGAGAAACAAACCCATTTTTGAGCATGTTCTCAAACTCCCTTACTTTAATGAGTATCATAGAATTCTGTGGTTGACCTTATTTTTGAGGCTGATTGCAATTATTCAGATAGTCTTCACCCTTTCAGGTGTAGAACTGTCAGTAGCTTATCTGTCAATAAACAGTGGAACTGCTGTTTTAATGCTCACGTCGTCTAGTTCCTGTGCAGATAGGCACATCTAATGTTCTTTGACATCAGAGCCTTATGCCACCGTCAGGCTTTCAGCCTCAGATTTATAAATCCTATGGATTATATTAAGTCTCTTTATTGCTGCTGAAAATTATTCGGTCTCTACTTTCATGTGGGATGCTAATCATCTTACTGACAATTGTTAAGGGTTTTATTGTGGTGGCGATGTGTTTGGCTGATGCTCATACTCAAAAGCTACCGTGATTTCTTGCTCTCTTGGACTCGAAATGGATGGGGGTTTAAGCTGGAGAGGAAATGGACAAATGGCTGCTTAATGGTCTCCATTTCTGCCAGAAGTTCATAGGGGTTGGGAAAGAGTGATGACTAACTTGTGTCCTCATTTACAGATGAAATAAAGATCTGTTCAACAGAACGTTAATGGTAATGTGCAGTCTGATTATTTCAGGCTGCCTTATTCTTTGACCCATTTCTTTCACTGATCATTGGAGTTCTTGTTTCCGTAGTTAATACATGTTTAACAGGCTGGTCTCTCTAGCCTTTCAGCAGGAATCATGCTCTAAATTGAGCATGAGTTGGGACTTAAGACTTTGTTTTTGAAGGGAACTTAAGGGAACCAGCATTTAAAAAAGCAACTGTAAACTGTGTGTTTAGAATGACCACTTTTGACTGCCACCCTTCCCACAACTGCTTTCTTAAACACTTCTCATTGATTTTCATGTTTGTATTAAAAACAAAACTTTTTATTACAGTATGTATGTTTTTACTCTGTTGTACAGGACCCTGAGCACTGCATAAATAAACTTCTTATGAAAAGAGAATTTTAAAAAATTAGTTTGTCAGTTCCGTTCATCATTAATACACATAGATTCTCGTGTGGAAAACAGGACACTTTTAAAAACAGAAAAGAGTGACAGGAATCTGGGATAGGATCTTCTTTTGTTGTTTAAAGTATGTTGACTTTTCATTACAATTTCTGAAATAGAGAGCACTTCCTGATACCTGTCTCAGAACCGTAACGGACTTCTGTTACACACTAGGAGAATACTTTAGCAAATTGCTTCACTGAACCATTTGTTAAAACTGGTAAAGCTGATCAGAGGCGTTGTTTACACAATTTTGAATTAACTGTGATTTTTCTAAAAGTATTTTCAAAGTAGGTGGCGTTCTCACGACTTCAAAACCTGAGCTGAGTGAGTACTTCCTGCACTCCTTTTAAGGAAAACCAAGTTCTGTAGGCAGCAATATGTTTTCCTAAACTAAAGCTAGATTTGTCTCTCAGGGAAAAGGAGTAGGTCAGTAGGAAATGGTATGGGGATTTGTGAATGTAGAGTGAGTCTATAATGGTTTTGTTTTTAGTGGATAGTAGGGTATTTTCTTAGGATTTTTTTTAGAAGATTTTTTTAGAATTTGATACAAGTTCCTTTCCTATCTGCTTGTATCTGAAATTAAAAATAAGATTTTTTTTCTATATCAGTGTCTAGACCAGACTTGCTCTAGTGGAGGAAGGGGATAGGAATAGACAATTTTAGAAAAACACGCACCTTCTGTGAAATTACAGGGAAATTTCAGTGAAGATGGATTATTCCTTTTAAAGAGGTAAACAAGAGAAAGGGTTCTCTGACTGGTTCTGTTTCCAGAAATCATCATCTGTGGTCCTCTCATTTATCACTCTCATGGATGGTCGTCTCAAGAGAAACAACAGTTGTTGCAGGTTCAAGAAACACTTCTATCGTGAAGTTTTTCTAGGTTCAGATGCGAATGTGAAATGTGCTATTAAAAAAAAAAAAACAGGAAGCAACGTTAACTTGTGTACCGGTGTACTCCATTCAAAGGGATTCACTACAGTTAACCCTAGGATTGTAGTTTAAGTTGGAAACTATTTTTAACACTTGCAAGGAACAGTTACATTAAATAAATGGAAGATTTAGAATGCTGCTTTATTTAAGTAATGCATCAGAAACCATGCTTGGACCATGTTACGCATCAGCTGAACTAATGTCATATACTTATCAATGGAGCCTAAGTGCTAATATCAACTTTTACAGTTACTAGGACTTTTAATCGTGTAAAAATATATAGGTTCAAAAAACAATAGTCACATACAAGCCTCTGTGCTTTCTCATGCATCTGGCAGCTCTACTAGAAACTGCTGGGGAAGACCAGTGGTCTGTAATGGCTGAGGAGACAGGAAATGCACGTTTTGGAGACTTCTGATAAAAACCCAGCAATTATGTGTTATAAATTAAAAGCAAATATTACCTGAGGAAATCTGGAGCTCGTATTATCATATGCTGAAAGTCTTCCAAAGAAAGCTTGCCATCGTTGTCCAGGTCAGCTTCATAAATCACCTTTTCACATACAAGGCGAACTTCTTCTGGGGTAAGCTCATTGCGGGTCAGTTTGTTAACAGTTTTCTCTAGATCTGATTTGCATATGTAGTCGTCATTGTTAAAATCTGTGAAAGGAAACAAAATGAATTCAATGCAGGAAAGGTCAGTATTTCACATGGCTGACTGCCAAGCCTTAATAGGAAGGGTTTAGTTTCTAGGCTCTAATGTATTGATGTAAGCAGAACTTTCAAATGGGATAGGAAGTTACATGTATTTGTATAAAAATTCAAGAAGAACAAAATAAAAATCTTGGTCTCATGTCTCTTTATCATACCTAAGGTAACAATCGTGAATAGTTTAATGGCTAAACGTAGTCTAGCCATAATTAAATCACCCTAGTAAATCAGTACTACTGAATTAAATGGCAGTAACAGGAAGTTAGAGAAGGGGGCTGTTCAGTTTTGGTGGGGGTTCACTTTAAGATTTTGCTGAATCACAATATTTTACTTATTTATGTATATAAATTTGCCCTTGGAGAAAACTGCTAGAAGTGTGATCCCCACCTAACCCCAGTCAAAACCACGCTGCAGCTTTATGGGCAACCAAATCCTTTGTGGTGAACTTTTCAAGGCAGTTTCTCAGACAGAAGTATTTATTAAATGTTTATCAGTTCTTGAAAACTGCAGATAAATTCAAGTTGTAAATTTTATAGTAAATCCTAATTCCAGTTAAATAAGAACAGAGACAAGAGGGTATAAAGGACGAGAAGTTTTTGGAGAGAGAATGGGCATTCGAATGCAATGCAGAGAAAGGCTGTATTAAAAACACATCTAATTAGAAAACATTCTGGTGGCAAAATTAATTATTTTACATTTCCATGTGCAGCTACAGGCTTTTCCCAAAGTTTTTTTTCTGTTGTTATTGTTTTTTGCCTATGTCACTCACCATAAATTTTAAAAGCATAGTAAGCTTTTAAGTCTCTGGGAGCCATTTCACTCAGCACAGAAAACATGTCCAAAAAATCATCTAAAGTCATATTGCCGTCTCCATCCTCTGAGAAAACCTCAGCTATCCGCTGGCGGAATGGATTGTCCTGGGAAACAGAACAGAGGAGCGAGGGAAGGTCATTTTTACTAGCATTTATTTCAGTGCAGATAAGATACAACTCGAGCAAGATTGTTTTTGTTGTAACCCCTTTTTGGCAGTCAAATACTCCTTTTTCAGTTCTTATGTTCTTGTCTAATTTATCAGAGTTAGACACAGCCGCAGCTGCCTTCAACCTCTGTTCAATTTCAGGGTATTTTCAAGGAATCACTAGAAGCTTCCAGAAGGACTTCAGTAGCCAAAATTTATTTGTATTTCATCCTCCCAGCAATTAGTACTGAATGAATTATTAAAAAAGGGTAGATTAAACTGAAATGTGTCACTTGATTCTCGTTGTGCTCTTCAGTCTGTACCTTCAGCTCTGGCATGCTGCCAATGAGTTCATAGGGAAGTGTCACGTCTGGTTTATCGGTGTAGTCGAGCGGAACTAGCTGTGGGGCTAGATCTCGGTATCTGTAAAACAGTCTGAAATAGAAAGGAAGGCTCGTTTAGGGAACAAGTTATTTAGACCCCTGAGATTAATGTGTTTGCCTTTTCCATCTCATTTTTCACACTTTACACACTTCCACATTCCTTACCGGAGGGATGATACTATTCTCTAAATAACATTTATTATGCCCTGTAGTTATTGGTGGAAGAGACAAAATTAAAAAGAACAACATAGTATAACTGGTGAAAAATACAAAGCCTTCATGCTTACAAAAAAATGCTTACAAAGGTTGGGCAGCCAAGCCACTACATAAGGTGTATCTAAAAAAAGATTTTTCACATACTTTCAGATTCACTTCTACGTTGCCAGCAATGGTATTCAGACACACAGTGTATTTAGAATTTATGTATTTATGATAACAAGGCACATGACCTTCAGCCTGAAGGTCCACTTAATCAGTTTTCAAACACACACAAAAAAATGTTTCAAGGCAAAAGGTATCTGTTTTTCAAGTCCACAATGAATATGACCAAAAATAATGGATTTAAATTGGAGCGTGAAAGAATCAGTTTAAATGTCAGAATAAAATCCCAGATGACTAAAGACATAGCCAGGGAAAGACATATCTGGGACCAACTCTAGCAGGTTTTTATTCACTTCTTTTTATCTCTGTTTTTCCATAGAACTGGGGTTTGGAAGACAGAAAACATGCATAGTCATTTGAATGCATTTACTACTTTTTCAGCATGCTATTTGCTTCAGTTCTTTATGCTAAAGGATCCCATTCATAGCTGTTATCAACAAAACAATAGGGTAGAATTTTAAAAGGGATCCTTATCAATAATAAATGTCTTATTCATGACACAGAGGTTCTGGCATCTATTTACTACGTGGAAAGGCAGATAGATTTAGATTTCAGTTATTACAGATTCATTCATATTTTATTTGATATTGAATTCATACATGGATATCAAGGTTCTAAAGAGGGACGTTTGCACAAAATTGTTATTCATGCTCTGTGCTTCAGAGAGATTAGCAAATAATGTCTGATTACCTGTTGAGAGATGCAGGAACTGAATGAACAGTTATTTTTTCTGTTAATATGCCCAATGGTTAGTAAAGACAATGAAACTTCAATGTTATGTATGTTACTATCTGTGTAAATATATATATATTTATGATAGAACAAGTTTTCAGTGAAGACTCTCAGTCTCATATGAACAGAATACCAAACCTGTAGATCTTGTGGCCAGAAATGAATGGAGTATTTGATGAGGCCCATGAAGGCTCCAGGAAAAATGCACTTTAGAGTACCACTGCTAATTATTTACATGAAGACATGAAGAAAATGTGAATAAAATTTGACAAAATCATTTATGATTTCATAAAACAGGCTACATGTCCCAGTGAATAACAGTACACTTTGAAGCACTTGACTATAAATGAGGTGAGGGAATGTGGAAGCCAATGGCAAAGTACGCACTAAGACATACTCTGTTACACTTATTTCTGGCAAAGAGACTGGTACCTTAACATAAAATTTAGAATCCTGTCTCAGTTTATGATAAATTACATTGTTTTTGTAAACTAAAAAAAAAAAAAAGGCACATTGTCCAAATGAATCACTTTAATTTTTAACTTTGTATAAATACATTTTTGGTTTTTTTTAAATATCCTATACGTAATCTGTTTTGTAGCAATCTCCATATTTTATACATAAAACACACACACAACACACACACAAGACTCACCTCAGAATTTCTTTCCTGGTAAAGAACGTGCAGTCCTATGAAATAAGAAATGACATAATATGTAATGACAGTTTTTAGCATGCATTGGCCCTAACTTTTCCACTACAGTGACTCAGATGGAATTATATTGTAATGTATGTGGCCAAGCACTAATACTCTTTCCTTTTGGCATATAATTTATACTTTATAACCCTTCCTGATGTAAGAATCCAAGCATGTTCCTAAAAACCTTTGCTGTAATTTAATACTCTAAGTAATTTTTAGAGAGACTGCTTAAAAAAAAAAAAATAAAACTTGCCATTATTCAATATTCTGTCTTAATACCCATTTAGTTTGTTTTGTACCTGATATGCATCCAGTTGCTCTGGAGTGAAAATGGTTTGCTTGTTGCCCATTTCTGGCTCTGACTGCTGAGTCTTGTCCCATCATTCTTTCCTCAAAGTCACCTTTATAGCTGGTCTGGATATTCAGATATTAAAAGCTACAACAATGAGGTTCAGGTAAAGCAGAGGATCAAGTAACCAGCTTCCCTATTCCACAGGCTGCAGAGAGTCATAATAGGAGCATTTCATCAAATCTCTAGTCTGACTACTCAAGGCTCTTATCCAGCATCACTCACCTGTCTCCTGTGTGCATAATAAAGACTCACGTTACAGTATTTAGCCAAACAACTAATAGCTTCTTGTTTGTGTCTTTGGAGCAGCAAGCAGACTTCATGGACTGTACATTTTCATTCCTTCATATGGTAAATTAACTGAAAAGTGTTAGCAATGTCCTTCTTTAAGAATGAACACCAAATGCTAAAAACTAGCAACAGTGATAGTAACCTTGTCCTTTTTGTCTCACTTTTCTCTATAATATGCACTGTGCACTGTCCACTAATGTTAATGGTAGTTTGCTCTTGAGGTAGTATCTATGAAGCCCTCTCAGTCTCTTTATTCCTCCATTATCTATTAATACACATTATCACTGGTTAGTGGCTATTAATGTAACATAAATGCATGTAAGTACATATACGTTTTTTACACTGAAAATACATGTGAATATGCTGGTTATACATAAAACCAGAAATGTGCTGGTAAAGGCTATATGAAACATGAAACACAAGGGCAGAAGGAGGACCTGACAGCACTACTACGGCCTGTGGTGGGCTGCCTGATTTATTGCCCTCAGGCAGGCTGTAACATCTTCATTTCTTGGTCCTTCATGCTGTCTGCCCAGGAGGTATGTCTGGTGTCTGAAATTTTGGTGGCCAAATCTACTCCCTGCTGTGAAGATATGCCGGCCTTGCTTAAAATAAGCGAAGATCTGAGAATCATTAAGGTTGGAAAAGACTTCCATGATCATCTGGTCCAACCGTCCCCCTACCACCAATGTCACCCACTAAACCACGTCCCCAAGCACCACGTCCAACCTTTCCTTGAACACCCCCAGGGACAGTGACTGCACCACCTCCCTGGGCAACCCGTTCCAATACCCAACTGCTCTTTCTGAGAAGAAATTTCTCTTAATTTCCAACCTGAACCTCCCCTGGCGCAACTTGAGGCCATTCCCTCTAGTCCTATCACTAGTTATCTGTGAGAAGAGGCCGACCCCCAGCTCCCCACACCTTCCTTTCAGGTAGTTGCAGAGAGCAGTAAGGTCTCCCCTGAGCCTCCTCTTCTCCTGACCGAACACCCCCAGCTCCCTCAGCCGCTCCTCACAGGACTTGTGTCCCAGACCCTTCACCAGCTTCGTAGCCCCATTCTGACTTCAAACTCTTCAAAAGATGCCTCACACTGGGACTGTTCGCTGCGGAGCGGGGTGTGTGGGGAGGGGACAGGGCTTTGGGTCGGGCACTTGGCGCTGCCGGGCTCCCGGGGCCGCCCTCTCAGGGCCCGCCCGGTGCTGCCGGTTTCTTCCCTCACGGGGAAAAAAGGAAAGGAAAAAAACAGGGAGCGTTCTCGCCGCCAGGGGGCGGGTGGAGCGGCCATGGCGGACTACGAGGCGGTGCAGCGCGGCCCGCTGCGGCTCAAGGGCAGCGGAGCCGGGCTGGGGGCCGGCAAACGGTGAGGGGACGGCGGCGGGGGGGAACCGGCGAGGGGCTGGGGACTGGGGCTGGGCGCTGGGGAACCGGCGAGGGGCTGAGGACCGGGGCTGGGCGCTGGGGAGCCGGCGAGGGGCTGAGGACCGGGGCTGGGCGCTGGGGAACCGGCGAGGGGCTGAGGACCGGGGCTGGGCGCTGGGGAACCGGCGAGGGGCTGGGGACCGGGGCTGGGCGCTGGGGACCGGGGCCGGGCGCTGGAGAACCGGCGAGGGGCTGGGGACCCGGGGCCGGGCGCTGGCGACCGGGGCCGGGCGCTGGGGAACCGGGGCTGGGCGCTGACTGCCCGCTGTCTTCAGGAAGAAGAAGAAGGCGAAAGACAAGGCCCAGATCCTGGAACAGATCGTGAGCAGCAAGAAGCAGGAGGAGGAGAAGAAGCGCGGCCTGGACAAGCGGACCCCGGCCCAGGTGGCCTACGAGAAGATGCAGGAGAAGCGGGTAGGGCCAGACCCTTCCTCTGGGCTCGGGGAGCGTTAAAAGCCCCAAAGGCACCCTCAGATGCAGCCTCTGAGGGGCTACTGCAAGTAACCGGCCTCTCTTGTGTCTTCTTCCAGCAAATGGAGAGGATCCTGAAGAAAGCGTCTAAAACCCACAAGCAGAGAGTTGAGGTGAGCAGAATTATCCTGATTTATTCATACTCGCTTGTATTTACCAGCACACAGGCTTGCTGGCTGGAGGAGCTTTTTTTCTGTGAAACACAAAAGCTGTGAGAAGGACATCTTGTAGTTCAACAGCGGTGATGTCTGCGTCATGTGTTAAATGTTTTTTTTTCTCATCCCCTAGGACTTCAACAGGCACCTGGATACTCTGACTGAGCATTACGACATTCCGAAAGTCAGCTGGACCAAGTGAATGGACTGCTTTTCGAGGCTTTGCATCAGGAGTTCTGTTTGTATTGAACGGGGTTGCCATGTAAATCTGTGTATTCTTGATATTGAGTATTTAATATATCTTCTAAACATTTATGACCTTGTACTGTTTTATTTAATTGTTTTTTAAAATCAAATATTCAACAAAATCTCTTCTTGACTAGTGAACACTGGTTTATAGAGTTGCAGAGAGCTATTTTTTTTTAGTGCTCAAAGTCGGATTAAGGCCAAAGTCAATTGCTTTGAGCTAACTGGAAAATGTTCTTTTATTTGTTCAGTACTAACAGTTCGCCTTTTTAGAAATGAAGAGTCAGCTTTTCTTGTAAGTTACAGGACTTGTATAATGTCTATCTATACATACTGGGGAGGAGGGGTGTGTGCTGTGTTCTAAGATCCTCTTGTACCTTTACCTTTGATGTAACTTCTTATTAAAATACTGCTTTCATCCTTCATTTTGGTGCTGACTTCCCTATGAAATGAGGGGCAGTGCACTGATGAGGAGGCAGTGCACATGGAGGAGATCGTTTTATGTGGATTAAACGTAACAACCTAAATCGTATCCTTTGTATTTGCATTTACTGCTATGCTAAGTGCTCCTGTGGAGTTCTTTGTGCCGTTTTTGAAGTGCTTGCCTGCGTTTACAGTTGTTACTCTGAGGGGTGATGTGACTGATGTGTATTTACACATTGCAAACCCTCCCGTTTCTTCATCCCGAGTGTTTTTCCTCTTCTATCGCTGATCCAACCCCGGGCTCCCCCCTCAGCCTGCCCGAGCCGCCCCCTCTGTGGGCTGCGGCTCCGTTTCATGGTGGGGTCGAAATGCAGGGACCGCCGGACTATTTAACGTCCCTGCCGCTGTGTTCTGCCGCTGTTCCGACGACGCCGTGCGCCGATCCCTCCGCGCCGCCGGGCCTCGTTTCGCCGCTTCCCACCGGAAGCGCCGACGCCGGAAGCGGAAGTGGCTGTGGCCGTGGCCGGGGGCACGGCGGCCCGGGCGGCGGCGCGATGTCGGCCAGCGCCGTCTACGTGCTGGACCTGAAGGGGAAGGTGAGGCCGGTCTGCGGCCGCCCCCCGCCCCGGGGGCTCCCCTCGGCCCCGGGCTGCCGCTGAGGGGCCGTGTAAGCTCTGGGCCCGGTGCGGTGGGGCTGCCCCGGCCTCTCCGGGGCGTGCGGCAGCCGCTTGCCCCTTCCCGGGGCCTCTCTGCCGGCACCCCCGGTTTGATCTGGCGCTGGGGGGTCGCGCGGTGACAGGGGAGCCGTGCCCTGTGTCTGCCTTTCGCAGTTACAGCTGCTGGGAGCAGCAGGGCTCTTGGGCATCCCGCCTCGGGTGATTAATCTCCGCTGTAATTGGCGGCGGTTTGTCCCAGAAGACTTGATGTTTTCCCATCTTAAAAGTTGTTGTTAGCGCGTGTGCAGCCGTAGGTGAGGAGTAACACTAGAAAACAGCACTGCGCAACTCTGGGATGAAAAACTAGGATTTGCATTCTAACCAGCAAACTATTTTGCTGTTGCGGTTTGCATTTATAGTGTGCAGAGAGCGTGCTGATGCTTGGTGGTTTTTTTTGTTTGGTTGGTTTGGTTTTTATGTTACTTAGAAGCATTTTAAATATCTCACGTGTGTTGGTCTTGCATGGTAACATTGAGTCTTGAAAGACAAAGTGTAAGGAGTTTGATATTTTTTTGTAGGTTCTCATCTGTCGAAATTACCGTGGAGATGTGGACATGTCAGAGGTGGAGCATTTTATGCCAATCCTTATGGAAAAGGAAGAAGAGGGGACGCTTTCTCCTATCCTAGCCCACGGAGGAGTTCGTTTTATGTGGATTAAACATAACAACCTATATCGTATCCTTTCTACTGTGAATAGCTTGCGTTTACTGATATGCCAAGTGCTGCTGTTTTACTTTCATTGTTTGTGTCTAAATGCAAAGCTGGAGAATGGGTGGAGGGGCATAAGGAGGCTCATACTAAATTAAGTGGTCTTCTGCATGACGTATTGTAACGTCCACCAGTGGCATAGTGCACAGAGAAGTGTTTATGTTAATTTCACTTTAACAAATTATTTTTTGAAGGTTTATCTTTACCTCTCATTAGGCCAGATGCACTGCTAATTAACTCTTAGTTTTTTGGCCAACTGCAGTCATCTAGAGGCTTTTAAAAACGCATTCATTAAACTTTTTTAAATAGCAATTTTGAATGTATGTTCCTGAACGTTCTTTATCAGTTGTTGCGACTTCTAAGAAGAATGCTTGTGTATCACTGGTGTTTTCATTTTTATATAAAGTAGTTCAGGTGAGTAGAAAATCTCAAAAGTAACCTCCATCTTTTTTTTTCAGTGCAGTCTAAAGCTGGTCTAAACAAAGCATATAGGGATTTCCCTTTTTTTTGTTTAAAGAATTCTTTGGGTATTTTGATTTTATATTTGGTTATTTTGTAGAAATATCTTCCCAACACTAGTAGTGGAATTGATATTCTCTAGCCGAGTAGGCAAAGGATGTGACACGTTGCTGTAAGTAGTTGCACAAGACCTACGAACGCAGAATAAAACTGAACTTGATGCAGGAGTGGTGACATGTCACGTATAGATTCTGTTTGGTTCATCTGTGCCTGGCATGAAGCATATCTTCCCCAGAATAAATATTTTTTTATAATAGTTAAGCTGCTTCTAGGATTCTGTAGCTCTCATTTAATTGAGGTGGGTTTTCCTGAGGCTAATCTTCTAAACAGAACGGTGTTTGTGAATTCCGGGCTTTGGTTTGGGGCTTTTTTGAAAACTATTTTAGTTGTAAGAATACATTCATGTGCTGTAGTTCCTCGGCTAATGTTCTCCATTTTCCCCTCCCTTTTTTTGTCGTTGTTCTCTCAGGTTTTTTCTGAATATTTCAAGGAGTTGGAAGAAGAGAGCATTAGGGATAATTTTGTTATTATTTATGAGTTGTTAGATGAGCTTATGGATTTTGGTTACCCGCAAACCACTGATAGTAAAATTTTACAAGAGTAAGTATATGTTTGCGTTGCTTACAGTAGCAAAGTCCTCGGGAAAGTTTTAAGTATCCTTCTATATGCAAACAAATGTTCCAGCTTACTCCAGTTATCAGAATATTTAATACTTGGTAAAATGTAACCATGTAGTATCCAAGGGGTAGGGCTTAAAGGGTTATGGTGAATGGGGCTGCATCAGGCTGGTGACCATCGCCAGTGGGGTCCCCCAGGGCTCCATTTTAGGGCCGTTTCTCTTCAACGTTTTCATAAAGAATTTGGATGTAGGACTAGAAGGTGTTTTGAGTAAGTTTGCTGATGATACTAAACTGAGAGGAGCTGTTGAGGGTGGAAAGGCCTTGCAGAGAGATGTGGACAGATCGGAGGCTGAATATGAGCCAGCAGTGTGCTCTGGCAGCCAGGAGGAGCAACCCTATCCTGGGGTGCATCGAGCACGGCATTGCTAGTTGGTCATGGGAAGTGATTGTCCCGCTCTGCTCTGTGCTGGTGCGGCCTCACCTCGAGCACTGGGTGCAGTTCTGGGCACCACGGTACAAAAAGGACGTGAAACTGTTGGAGAGTGTCCAGAGAAGGGCTACGAAGATGGTGGAGGGCCTAGAGGGGAAGATGTACGAGGAGTCATGAGGTCACTTGGCCTGTTCAGCCTGGTAAAGAGGAGGCTGAGGGGAGACCTCATCACAGCCTGCAGCTTCCTCACGAAGGGGGAGTGGAGGGGCAGGCACCGATCTGTTCTCTGTAGTGACCAGTGATAGGACCCGAGGGAATGGGGTCAAGCTGCGACAGGGGAGGTTCCGGCTGGATATCAGGAAGAGGTTCTTCACTGAGAGGGTTGTCGCGCACTGGAACAGGCTCCCCAGGGACTTAGTCACGACACCAAGGCTGTCAGAGTTTAAGAAGCGTTTGGGCTGTGCTCTCAGTCATAGTTTTGGGTAGACCTGTGTGGAGCCAGGAGTTGGGCTCGATGATCCTTGTGGGTCCCTTCTAACTCAGGATATTCTATGAACTTCTGTTGATTGCTGATGTGAGTCTGACAGTGAAGGTGCTTCAAACATCGCAAAATATCATTTGTTTTTCACCCCCATTATGTGGTTGTAAAGGTACATCACTCAGGAAGGTCACAAACTTGAAACTGGAGCTCCACGTCCACCCGCCACTGTTACAAATGCTGTTTCGTGGAGGTCAGAAGGGATAAAATATAGGAAGAATGAAGTGTTCCTAGATGTTATAGAGTCTGTTAACCTTTTGGTGAGTACCTTCTGCTAGAACTTTTAATGAAAACTTAACAGGAAGTCTTGAAAAGAGCTTATTGTCTGAAAAACCTACGAGGTTATCATAAAAAATTAGCCTAACTCTGGTTAGTGCACTGTGATGCTTGAAACAATTTGTCTGTCATGAAGACTGAGTATATCTAAGGACATTGAATAGACCAATAATGCTTTACTTGGATACATGCTCTATGCCTGACAATTCCAAGTTAATTTCTGACATGTCCTTTCCTCCTCCTTCAATCTCTCCCCATCTTGTCCCTCATGAATTATACTCAATACTCAGGATTGATTTCTCAGGAGGAAGACATAAAAGAAAATGTGGGGCGTGAGGATGGGGTGGGAGTGTTGTTCAATGTAATGTCAGGCCAATCTTAACGTTTTTTTTCTTTGTCGTTCAGGTCAGTGCCAATGGAAACGTGTTGCGGAGTGAGATAGTTGGATCCATCAAAATGCGAGTCTTTCTTTCAGGAATGCCAGAGCTCCGCCTTGGTTTAAATGACAAAGTTCTCTTTGATAATACAGGCCGTGAGTATTTCAGCGACGGCTTGGTAATCACTAAGGCTATTCTCTCAAACCTTAAGTTTTGGGATGCTTGAAGTTCACGTGAAAGGATTTGTTCTAAGGTGATGGAAATATTTTTTTATCAGAAAACCACAGAGAAAACCCCATTAGGTTTTGCATGCTAGTACCAGGAAAAGATGGAATACCGCTGTGAAGATGGTAACCATCTGGGCTTCCTTTTCTCTTTTCATTGGGAGTTCCGTAGTCCTAAAAAACTACAGCAGGCTAAACCGAGGTGGGGGAGATAGCAGCAGGCAGCTGCTTGGCTGTGTAACTGGCTGTGATGAGGCTTCAGATATAACATGAGCAGCAACTTGAAATTTTGGGGTGTGTTTTCTGATAGGTGGCAAAAGTAAATCCGTAGAACTGGAAGATGTGAAGTTTCACCAGTGCGTTCGTCTCTCTCGCTTTGAAAACGACAGGACGATTTCTTTCATTCCGCCTGATGGAGAGTTTGAACTCATGTCATATCGTCTTAATACCCACGTAAGCCTGGACGTTTGGGTTTGGACTAGAGCAATTTTTTGTATGAGAATAATTTAGACTGTAGGTGAAGTTGCTAATGGCTTTCCCTTAATTTTTTTTCTTTTAAGTATGGGCAGCATTGTGAAGTCAAACATTAATAGTAAAACTTTGTGCTTGCTCTTTTTGGAGGAAGTAAGAATGAGTTTAGGAATAACTTGGCAGCAAGTCTCTATCTTTTCAACTACTGTTGAAATTGCTCCCAAAACACCATTTGGGTGATTCTTTTTTTTTTTTTTTTTAAGCTAACCATGTGATGAAATGATAGTGTGGCAATTCATTGTGCTTGACAACATCAGTATAGAGTATGTTAGCCACAATGATAAAGATAGCTTTCCTTTGGGGAAAGGAAAAGCTCAGTATAGAGGAGGTCTATAATTTGCAACGATGACGGGAGACAATAAATGAAAAGTCCTTAAGTTTTCACATGAATTTAGTTGGCCTTTTTCCTTCCTTTTAAAGGATGGTAGTTCTGAATTAGAGTTGTTTTCAGGAATTGTCATTGTTTAATCTCTTAAAAAAAAAAAAAAAAGAGCTACAGGAAAAAACACCCACATACATTCCAAAATATTTGATAACTGAAGATGTTCGGAACTAATCAGAGAATGCCTTTTTTTTTTTTTCCTTAAGCCTGTCATTTTTGCAAGTTTGGTTTTATGTCAATTCTTGCTTATTTGTATAATTACTTCCCAAAAAACACCTGTCGCTTCAAACACCACAATCTTTGTTTTTCTGTGGGATTCAGCTATTGAGTGTAATTTTATGTGGAAATGATATTTTTTTGACCATGTCGAAGTAAAACCTACAGCTGTTGAATGTTTTTTCTGATCAGGTAAAACCACTTATCTGGATTGAGTCCGTGATTGAAAAACATTCCCACAGCCGCATCGAGTACATGATCAAGGTCAGAAGTTCTAGAATAATTATGGCTACTTTTAGTCTTCTCTCTCATTTGATTTCAGTGCTTGGCCAGCAGTGCATGTATTTTTGTACAAACATCTAACGTTTCTGTGGGACTTGCATCTTTTTTGAGAAGTTCATTTGTTCTCTGTCGCAGTGCTTTCTCAGTAGATTGGGGTGGAGGGGAATTGTGTGTCTCAAAGCTCTCTGAACTCGCTCACACAATGGAAATATTTAGAGACTGCCTTTTCTCCCTTTCCTTCTTTAGGCGAAAAGTCAATTTAAGCGTAGATCAACTGCCAACAATGTAGAAATTCACATTCCAGTACCAAATGATGCAGACTCGCCAAAGTTTAAAACCACTGTTGGAAGTGTCAAATGGGTTCCAGAGAACAGTGAAATTGTCTGGTCCATTAAATCTTTTCCAGTAAGTATTATTTTTAGTCTTATCACCCAATAGTACAATAATTACTTAAAGGTAACATTTTACAAGTGTTCAGACTCAGCCTAAAGCAAATTTTAGTGGTATTGGACAAGTAGTACTGGCCTCTTCTTCCTCATATGAAAGATTGGAGCTTGCGAAAAAATAGAATAAAGTAGAATAGTTCAGTCGAAGGGACCTTTGAAGATACCTAGTCCAAATTCCTCGTCTGTTCAGGGCTAACCAAAAGTTGAAGTGTGTTAATGAGGGCATTATCCAAACGCCTCAAACATTGACAGGTGTTGAGCATCAACCACCTCTGCAGGAAGCCTGTTCTAGTGTTTGACCACCTTCACTGTAAAGAAATTTTTCTTTTATGACATTAAACAAATCTTTTTAGCTGGGATAAATTTTTCAGAACAATTTAGAGAGTAGGTTTCTTGGCAATACCTGCGGATGGTGTAATCCCTTGGCCTAGATGTAGCAGCAGCTGTTTTAGTTTGTCAGACTGTGCTTCTTGGGTGGTGCCATGAGCATTACAGCTATCTCACCATTTAATCAGAATAGTCAGAAGGAAAACTTCTTACGTTTTCTTAGAGTATGAAACTGGAAGAAAATGAATTGTGCCTCAGGCTGGTGCTAAATTGATCTGCATTTAAAAGCAAGTGCTTACTTCTAAGCTCTAGAGAGGATCTGAAATGGTTAGTGGAATTCAACAATTTGATACTATGCACAGAAAACAACTTGTATTGTTGGAAGCTCTTTTGTTTGCTTCAAGAAGAAAAACACGTCTTCTTTTTTGGTAAGGGTGGAAAAGAATATCTGATGAGAGCTCACTTTGGACTTCCAAGTGTTGAAGCTGAAGATAAGGAAGGAAAACCTCCCATTAGTGTCAAATTTGAGATTCCATATTTCACCACTTCAGGAATCCAGGTTAGTAGATGAAAATAGAAATACTGGTAAAGCTTGCGCTGGGCTTTTAACACAAAAATTGTTGTTCAGCCTTGTAGCATTGTCTGCCTTGTCCTTAGGGCTCCTGACTTACCTCCTTTGTTCTGTGTTTCGTTTGCACGTGCATCTCCTTGCACCTCGCATTAAAGTACCACGACTCCTTGTTTATTAGTGTAAGTCTGGATTTCTTCTACTTTAGGGGAACCTCTTAATGAGAATAATCAGAGAACTGGCTGCGTTATTTCAGATGGAAAGCATGCTGTTAACGCAAGTGTCAGGAGTTTATATTTACATCTGAAAGTTTTGCTTTTCTAGATGATTTCTGTTCATTGTTATCCATAAAACACACCTTTGACCATCAGTACTCCCCCAGTTTATTTTTTTTCTAAACACTGCGTGGCTGACATGGAAGACTAACGTAGCACATCCTTCTTTCCAGGTTCGCTACTTAAAGATAATTGAGAAGAGCGGCTATCAGGCTCTCCCATGGGTTCGTTACATTACACAGAATGGAGGTAAATTGGAAAGCAATGGACTGTAGACATCTCTGTCCTGCATATTTTGTTTCTCCAGGATATACCTACAAATTGAGATACAAAAACAGTTTGCTCGTATTCTTTGATGTTAAACTGTACAGCATAATGCATTACGTTCATGTTTGCTGCTTTTTCTAGTCACCTTTTTATTGCTGTCGAAATGAAAAACTCAATAGGATAGCACAGTAATGCTGTTCACTGAATCTGAGCTTAATTACCAAATACTTGAATTTTGGGGGAATGTAAGTTAGGAAATGTCTCATACGTATCATTTTGCCAGCTTTGGGATGAATAAATACTGTATACTAAAAGCTACTAGATCTGTTAAACAAAAAAACCACTTCCACTTCTTTGTTTTTGTTGACTTTTTCTGGCTTGGAAGCTTGTAATCACCTTAATTGTTTTAAAGCCCATTTTTGTGCTTACTCTACATGAAGATCTGTCTTTTTCTGATTTTCTTTATCTCTTCATCCCAATTTACTGATCAGCTTTATTACCTTTAGTGAAAGACAATGTACTAAATCTGGTTTTGTTTTTTTTCCCTTTACAGACTACCAGCTTCGAACACAGTAAAACACCTTCCGAGCACCACAGATGACAAAACTTCAGGCCTAGAATTTGTTTGCAGAAGCTTCTGTGGTACTGAGAGCTGTGAATGTTCTTGCCAAGGGTCTTGTTTCTGCAAACTTGAATTGGGCAGGATTGAAAATTTACTGTTTTCAATGTGTTTGAGCATTTGAACCATTAGTATTGATTGTGTGAATATTTATTTCATTCTTAGAACATGCTGATCTTGCTGCTAAATGCTAATTACATTAGGAGTAGCCATTACCATGAAGAGCCAGGAATACAGAATGAACCTTGAGAATGTCTTGTCAATGCCTTGTCCATTATATTCACGGAGTTTCTAGTATTCATATTTTAGGATCTTTAAAGTCATTGGTAGTGTTATCCTGCAGATTAGCTAGACAATTGTGCAATTACATGACTGCTGAACAGTTAGTTGTATTTAGCCCGAGGTATTTATTTTTTTTTTCTGGGCATATGGGTGCCTTAACTCATTCAGAGCTCTGTTAACTTATAAAATTTTAAGAAATACGAGTTAAAACTATCAGGAGTCCAAAAATACTATTTGCTCTTTTTGCATGGTTTCAAACCAATTTGTCTGACAGAACAACTTCAAGTCGTGGGTTTGTATACAAATAAGTAGGTGTGTTAACTGAGAACAAGAGATTGTGGAAAATGTCTATGAGAACATCTCTGTGGAAGCATGATTACTATTTGATATTAGTTGGGACGCACACTGGAGAGATTCAACCCTGTGGTACTCCTTGGGTATGAAAACCCTATGCCAATTAACTAGTATTTGCTTTTTCTTTATTCATAAATCAAATTCAAAGCTGTAAAGTGTGAGACCTTTTCTTTTAAAAAAGGGAAAAAGAAGATTAAAGCAATTTTGCGGGTGATGAAATCTTGTAGGAAGATATTTTTTTTTAATAATTTTGTAGCTAGTATTCACTTTTCCCTTCCCCCAGATAATGATATACTCCAGCCTATTCTTGATGATTGTTTACAGAGAGGCTGATGAAAATACTGCTACCATTCTTCAGGCTTGCCTTTTTGTTTATTTAGGGCAAATACTTCCCTTTTTGCTAGAGCTTGCTAGAATTGCTTAACTTTATTTGCTCTAAAGGGGATGCTTTCTTTCTCAGTCTCCATTTGTAAGTAACTTATAACCTCCTGGCAGAATGGACAACAGATGAGAATGTTATACTTAAAGGTATTATTTTTTTTACATGCTGTTTCATTTTTCTGAGAAGCTAAGGTTGGCATGGGTGTACATAGTTATTTTGATTTCAGAAAAAAATTGACAGCTATCAGTATTTTCTTTAAACAATTTTTATTATGGTTTGGTTAGAATTTAGTACTCCAGACACATGCTAAATTTAAACCATCAAAAGTTAAACATACGTGCACGAATGTGATGTGTACACTGTGTGCAAGGTTCTCCACACTACTTTCTTGACAGTTCATGAGTCTCCCACAAGACTGAAAAGTATTTCAGTCATAGTCCCCGCTAAATCCTTGTAGGTTATATATCTCTGTATACAGTTTATATTATTAGTTTAAGAAAATCAGCTAAATTCCCCTGAGATGCAGCTGCTGTAATCTTATAGAAAGAGCAGTCTCAGAAGAGCCTGACATCTGAAGGTATCTAGGCAGTAACAAGACAGTTAGCCGGTTAGGCAAAGGTAGGTGTGGACATGTATTTTCTGGAGTAAGATTACTGTATTTGTCACCCATCAAACTTGACATCGAAACAAATTAAATGATCTTGTTCAAGATACTGGTTCCACTACTCACTTTTGTTTGAACAACTGAGCTTATGACTGGACTAAACATTTTATATTAAAACCGTAACTGGTTGACCAATCACTTTACCTGGTGACTATTCTTCAAACTGTTATTTGCCTGTGAAATGTGACTCTTAAAAGCTTCATTTGTTTTCCTATTGAAGGTTATGTCTTACAGACCAGAACCATGTTTTTCTTGTATTTTGTAGCAACTTGAGTCTGCTTTGATGATGGGGCATCAGTCCTACTTGTCCACAAGTAATAAAGAGCAAAAATTCCTCTTTGAATCAATTGCATCTCAGTCTTTTTTACCTTTGATCTACAGCAGGATGTAGCTTCTAATCCTAGTGTACCTTCAATTATTCTAATATGAGACCCAAGTAAGTGAAACTGAGCTTCACAAAAGCTGAAAGTATTTTTGTTCCTGATTTGTTTACTAAATAGTGGAAAAAATCTTTGTGGTGGTGTTCTGTGCAAAATTTGTACACCATAAAAAAAAAAAGCTCCTAATTCACTCATTGAGATGCAGGGTCCCGGCATACTTACGCAGGCATAAAGACAGAAATAGAGATGTGGTATTATTCTAGCACTAGGTTTTGTTCAAGGAGTATCTTTAGTTTGTAAGTTTTGTTCTTAGAGCAACTGCTAATTTTTTTTTAATCTTGGTGGCTTCTGTACTCTGCCTAACGTGGGGAAAATGTAAATTTAATGGTCTGCCAGTGTTACACATAACTGCCCGATATAAAATACTTTGTGAAGAAAATTTGCATAATTCAAATAAGCAGTAAGGTATCTGGTCTGTATTTTCAGCTCAGTGTGGTTTCATAGCTGTCTCTTTTACATGGAATTTGAAACATCGAAAGGCTCGATTTCTTAAGTGGCTCTGAAAACACGCCTGTTCCTAATACCAAGCCAGCAATGTTCAAATATTCTCCACAGTCTTGGTTTTCTAATACACAGTGAAGCAGGGTATTTTTTTTCCCCTCAGTGAGCTTAATTGTTTTCCCTGCTCTATGCTTAACACAGGCTTGCTCAGAATATTTCAAGAGCAGAAAACGTTGCCCTCCATCCCTAAGGTATGCAAAACTGCATCTCATCTAACCATTAGATAATAAATATTTAGCTGTGCATCAAGGTGTGTCAGCAGCACTGCTCCACTGGATTAAATAGGTAGTTTACTTCCTGTAGTGGCATGTGTGTGTATCTGATGTCTTGGCTTTCTCAGAATGGAAGATTGCAACAACCAGCTATGGTTTGGTGGTTTTTTTCTTTTCCCCCTACCCCTCCAGGGCCAGTTCTGCCAGTAGATGGCGTTCTGAGCACGATGCATGTTCTGAGGGCATCATTTCCCATTAACTGTCAAAAATAGACACACACTGAACAGTATGTACTCATGTATGTTTTGGTTTGGAAGGTACAGATATTTTATTGCCTATAAAAAAAAAAATTAACATTTCTTAGGCCTATTCAGTATGGTGGTTCTTTTTTTTTTTTTGGAAGTTCAGTAACTTCAATTTCATTTGACGGTTTTCTCTTAACGTTTTTATTTCTTTCTGTTATTCTCATGTGCCCGACAATAGTAATTCTGCTACACCGAGTAGAGGGCATCAGCACAAAGGGAAGGGAAGAGCCACTGCAGTGCTACAGATACTTGGAGTTGTATGGCAGTGTTACGGGACTTCAAGACATTGCTGCTGCACAACCCCAGCTAGTCGAGCAGGACAGTATGGTGGTGTGAGGCTGCGCCTCCAAACTGCTGACAGAATCCAGACTCAGCAGGTGCTCTGGAAGCTCCTCAACGTAAGAGGAGTACCTTTTTTTCACTCGATTACCCCAGTTTTTTGTCATAATGAAAGAAACTGAACCTATGTCCCAAACAAATAATACAAATGCATTGGAAAAGCTTCATTGCCCATCAGTATTCCAGGTCGGGAGGGTCTTTCACTGTTGTTCTCTTGTGTGTTGATACTCTTCCTTCCTTATTGCCATCCCTTAATGACTGTGTACTGTTGGACTGCTTATATGTGCTTCCTGACTGCACATATCTGAGCTGGCTCTGTCAATAAAACATTCTTACGCATAAAGAGAGACAATGAGGCTTTATCCATAGTGGATTTGTCTTCAGCTAAGAGATTGCACCTGTTTATTTCTGACTTCATATTCTTTGACAAGAAGTGGGCTAAACCTTGGCACCTCTGTCTTTATCGTGTGCCAAATGTAGCGTGTTGCAATTCTTTCAGTGTTTTTTTTTTCCCCTTTGTGGTTGACACCCACTGCTGTTTGTAATTGCAGCAGCCCTGGCACTGCGAGGGTTGACGGCCTTGCAGAAGCTAGCGTGAGAGCGCAACATTAAGGGACAACATGAATTACCATAATTGTTATGGTAATTAATTACACAGCAATGTTGTTTATGCTACAGGAGGAGTTGTACTGAAATCATAAATGATTGTAAACCGTTTCCAACGAATTGTGTGTAATCCAGACTGTTACGCGAGCGATGCTCTCCCTGTACACAGATAAAACTTGTTTCTCCTGTAGCTGGGGCATGTTGTCGACTCAGCGTTTGTGATAGCACAGGGCCTGCGTTAGTCACATCTCTCGTAGTCAGATCCAGGAGGTTCCCTTCTGTAGTTATTTCGCTATGTTATTAGTGCATTAGTTAAAGACTTTGGGTACTGATGTATTTCCTGCCTTCCTGGGGCTGGCGAGCTGGGCTGTAACTCTTTGATCTCTTTGGCTTTGGCTGCACAGGGTCTGTGCACGGCTCGTGGCCAGCTCTGGGCGTGGGCTCTTCCCCTCGTAAAGCTTTGCAACACAACCGTTCCTCTGGGCAGCAGCGCGTTCTCCTGTGTTCCTTGCACACCAGTTCCTAAACAGAACAACGTCATGTGTTTTTAAAGATAGGACTTGTAGCTAAACTCAGTTCTGTATTTGTTCTCCTAAAAATGAAGGATTCTTGGTTTTTATTAGGACATGTTCTGGGCTATGTTCCCAGGAACTTGGTGCAAAAAGTTATCTGAAATTGAAAGCTTCAAAACACTGCAAAGGCGATGGTGTTGCACAGGAAGGTTATAACCACTTTTCCCACTTCACCTCTTCTACCACCCTGGGGTTGTTGGCGGACTGGTTGAACTAGAAGACGTGGATAATTTTGTGCTTAATATCAGAAATGATGCCCGGCTTAGCCTTACGACCTTCCTCTCCTTCCTCTTCTGTCACACACTCTTCCCCCTTCGAGCTGCCAGCATTTCTTTACGCTTGTTCTGGTCTCGTTGACTTCCTTGGCAGTTGGCAGCGTTGCACTGATGCAACTGCATTGTCCTGTCGGTGGAATTACTGGCTTATTGTTCTCAAAATACTACAGACGAGAACGTGGATGGCGGGAGCCTCCAAGTTCGTTTGCAGGCTGATGGTCAAATAAGCAGAACCAGGCCTGAATCAACTGGTCAGCAACGTGAAGAGCACGACGCTCCCCGAGTCAGCGTGCTGGGCTAGGGCCCGTTCTGGAGAAAGTTTTGCAGGCTTACTTCAAATCTTGGCTGTGGATTTGTACCTTGGATCAAAGTTGTGCTGCAGGCCCTTCTCCAATATAAAGCAGAGAAACGTAAAACAACAAATATCTGGTGAAATCCAAACACAATCTGTTCTATGTTATGCTACAAAAATGAATGAACTCTGCCTCCCACCCTCTCCCACTGTGGCTTGCTGTGAATAAGCATTGCTCAAAGGAAATTATCGCAAGAAGTTCTGCCTCTTTCCAGCAGAAATAATAACGGAGCAAGGAAAAAATGCTGACTGGCTGTACCTCTGCTCTTCCACTTGGGCAGCTATGGGTTAACAGGGGCTGGAGTGTTTGAAGCAGCACTTAAAGGACTTGCCCTTAGCACAGAACCAAAGCCCAAATATTCAATAATAAGGCTCTAAAAGAGATTATCTATTAAGTTAAAAACCCAAACCACTTTTCTTTCCTTCATAAGGACATATATTAAAGACACAAGGACATACAGAAGATATGTTCTGTATACCTCGTATTCAGCTATGCCTCATGTGAGATTCAAGCAGCATGGTTGTTGTGCCAAGGCTTTTTGAAGGACAGAACAATATCTAGGTGAAAACAGGCCCACGGGGCTAAATCCTGTTAGTTACTTATGAATCTTGAAGCCAAGGGCTACAAGTCACTGGTGTACCTGTTAGAGCCAGTTGGATAAGAAGGAAGACTGCAGAGGAACTCCTTACCGGTGTGATTTTTGGATTGCTCTGGATTGCACGGTTCAGAAGCAAGGTGTCGAGCCCATGCTATGAATCAGAGAGGATCAACCTCACTCTGGGTTCTTCCACTTTCTGCTTTGGTTTGAGAGCTTGTGGAAGCTGCTGGTTCCTGCCCACGTCCTGCTGAGTGTACGTGTGGTTCTGCACCAGCAGGGAAGGAGGGGTCTGGGAATCCCACAAAGTCCTGGGGCAAGCAGAAGCACTGGGTTTTTTGTTGTATTGAGATTTAGGAGGGCTCGCATGTGCCCAGGGACCCCGTTAGGGCTTTGTAGTGGGCTGGTGAATCCGGCTGGGTGTTTAGTGGTGGGTTGGAGATCTCAGCTGTGCATTAGAAGCAGATGGTTAGGAGGTAATGTAATCTACCCAAAGCCAGCTGCAGTTTCATGTTTTCAAGAAGTTCTTCCTCGAAGGTCCCGGAGTGCTGCGTTCCAGGCTCCGGACCTGTGACTGCGGCATTGAGCCACTGGACTAGCTGAGGAGCTGTAACGAAACTAAAAAGATGGGAGGAACTTGAAGAGACCTCAATGTAAAAGTTGTAAAAAAGGTGTGGGGGAAAAGCCATGATGAATTAGGTCTTTTTGAAAATTCCAATGTTATGAACAAGTGAAATCTGCTTTTTAATCCTCAAACAAAACAAAACAAGCCTATAAAGTTGGAGCGGCGTGCATTTAACATTGACAAAAGAAAATGGAGTGTAAAATTCCTCCTTCTCACCATATTTGTTTAGAAAAGGACTCGGTGAAGCACCGCCCCATGTCAGAGGTAGGAACCCTTTGCTATTAGAACTGAGCTCTCCTCTGCGTCCCAGCCGCCTCTAATTAATCCCTGCCCAATAGCAAGTGCATGGCTGCAGAACGAGTGTTTATTTTCCTTCTTGCTTATTTATTAAAACAAAAGCACAAGACAGAGCGCTTCTACGTGTTGTGAACTCTACAATTGTTAAAGTTTCCGAGAGGTCACAAGGGTCCCAGATAACATTAGCAGCTAAGTGCTATGTTGTCCTTTTGTGTTATCAACAGGAAACATCTTTACCAGCACAGGAACTACAGCTTTGTAATTGGCCTGGCGCAAGAACATGACAGTATTTTCTCATCCTATCAGGACTCGGATATTTTGGGAGCTGGTATATAAAGCACACAGCACACAGTGTCTCTTGGACATTAGGAACAGGTTCATGGCAGAAATCAGTGCGCTTTGCTATTTTAGTAGTTGCTATAGCTGCAGCATGAATGGTTTTTCTTGCCCGGCGTGGTTCGGAGTGATATTTCGTTACAGTTCATATGTATATTTTTATTATTTGAGTGCAGATGGACATACTTAAAGTAATTAACATGGTGATATAAGTCTTGTAAAGAAGCCTTTAGCAAATAAACAGCAAATCCATAAATCATATAAATGGAGGCCTTGTTTAGCTTTCATTAAATGCTCGCGGACTTCTATGGTGCAGGATTGAGCTCTATCCAAGCAAATTTCAGATTTCACTGGATGATAAAATGTTATATTTGGGCTCTGAAATAAGAAGCGTTCATTGTGCTGAATGATCTATGTGTTGAAAGGAACAGCCCTTCTGCTTCATGCAGTTAATGGCAACAAAGTCCAGTAACATCTATAACTAGTATTAGATCAGAGTAAATAGCGTTTAAATGGAGCTGTAAAGAGCTGAGCTGGAAGGTGGCCAACATTGCAATTAATATTCTGTACGGAATTACACCACTCTGGTTATAGCAAACCTCATTTAGACTATTTGATAAAGCGGTAGTGGTTTTTTCCATAGCTACTGTCACTGTTTTGTTCCAAAGTAACTGTAACTACTGAAAAGGAGGAATGACAACAACAAAACCCCACCGGGGGTTTTGGGCAATGATAGCCCAAAATTTGTCCTACAAAGTGTATCATGAAGAATTCATGAAGAAGTGGGAGGTTTGTTTTATTCCTTCAGAGTAAACAGTTTGACCTTTACTTCAATAATCCACGGCTGCTTCTTTTGAATTCCCAAAGTCAGATTTTTTAACTTCCACGCTTGCTAGAATTTTTCTTAAATATCTCCTGAGTTCATAAATAGGAGTTATTTCTCTACAGCAAATTCTTTGGTAGAGATGGGGGAAGGTGTCAGTTTGTTATTGGTAAGACCAACTTCTACCATGAGGAAGGTCAGGATTTTGTTTTTCTTTTTATTCTTTAACACCAAGAGAAAAACCTCAGCAGCTTGCAGGCTTGCTTCAGCCCTGGGTCACACGAGCTGCGTTTGGCACAAAGCAGCGTCCCTTGCTGAAGCCAGTCCGTGCTGCGTCTGTCCCAAAACCTCCTGACATCTCTGGGCAAAGCTGAAGCGAGAGCCAGAGAGCTGCAGTGCTCAAAACGCTCTGGATTGCTGCGTACAATTATGTCCCCAAACTTATCTCCGTGCATTATGTCAAATACCAAGAATATCGAGGGCTGATGACAACAGGAGTTATTTCTGAGGGACTGACACACCGCATAGATGGGACATTGTAAGAGCTTTTTTTTCCTGTCTTGCTCACTCTTGCAACATGCTGGTGGAGGTGGCGGGAAAGGAGGGAACATTTTGGTCTTCCTGATTTAAGTAACTGAGCAACTGAGCGCTCCGAGGTAGCAGTGTTGAAGCAGCTTTCTTCTTTCCAAGCAGTGTTTTGTGACAGTATAGCCAGAGGGGTTTAGATTAATGAAGTGATTTTTTTTTTCTTTGTATCAAACACAAGATTATTTTTTTTTATTGGGGTAGGAACATGAAGTCAGCAGAGAAAAGAAACAGCAGCTGCAATGGTTGGAAGCTACAGCTAGGCAAAGTCAAGATAGAAAAGACGCGTTTGCTTCCAGCACAGAGTGTGTGTGTTTGCGTGCACGTGTTTGCTGCTGGAAGAGCTGAAGCAGGGGAGAGCTCAGAGCTCCTTGCATGAAGATGGGGCAGCTCCTCCAAAAGATGCACTTTCTCCAAAAGCTGCTGCTGCAGCTCGTGCACATGTGCACAAAGGGGACTCTGAGCAGCATGCTGTGTTAAAGGTGACGCTATACACAACCGCACCAGTCCTTTCCCTCCAAAACTTCAGAGTAATCTTTCCTAGAAGTTTTTTTCCCCTGCTGAGCTCATCAAAGCTCCTGCCCTCGCGACAAGCCGCACACCTCCACACTCTGATTAAATTTCCTGCAGGTGCCATGGGACGTCCCCAGCTGCGAGCGGGGCACCGCGCTGAGTCAATGCGCTGCAGGAGCCTGGTGCCTCCGTGGGCAGCAGGAGCCCGTCTGCTCTCGGGGAACTCTTCACCCACGTTTCCTGCACGAATCCTGGGTGAGAGCAGTGGCTGAGCGAGGGCACGGGGGAGCTGGCAGCGTGGGAAGGCAGGGTGGCCCAGGAGATGCCCCGTTGGGCAGCTGGTACACAAATTGTGCTGTTTTCCCCCACGCCGTGCACATACACACACCACTGCTGGAAGTGCCGCCTCTTTTTTTGGCCTGAGTACCAGGTGTTTTCCCCTTTCCCCCTCCAGGATATCAGTCACCCTGCCCTTTGCCATGTGGGTCAGAAGCCGTTGGCTTTGTGCTTGCATGGGGGATCCCAGTCTCATGTCTCCTGGCTCCCGACCATCTCCTCTCCCCACACCCACAAAGCATGTGAGAAAATAAATATTGCAGCTGCTTTTCCCTGCATCCACAGCACATTTCTGAAGGGAGGCTCTCCGCGTGCCTTGTTATGGTCTAACATTTCATCTTGCCCCATGCAGGATCCCATCAGCCATGCGATGACAGCCTCCGATTCAGAGCCATTAAAATGCTCCTTCATCAGAACAAAGGTTTCGAGACCATCTCGTGAATGCGGGGCCATCTCGGGGCACAGGAGAAATTAGCAGGTTGTCGGTCGCAACAAATTTCCTCCATGAGCTCGCCCGCAGCGGTGTGAGCTCTGCTCGCCAAGCCTGCCAGGCGTGCAGCAGAGGTTGTGTGCAGAGCAGGGTGCTGCACCACACACGGTCCTACAAAACAGACCTTGAAGGACTCGGGACAAATCTGCTGGAGCTTTGGGAACAGGCATGACCGAGCTGTGCTGAACAAGGGCCAGCATTTTGGTGGAGCCTGACAAAAATGGTTGCCGTTAACCAGGAGGAGCAGTGCGGTGTCAGGGCTTTCTACGAAGGAAGCGCGAGCACGAGCCCCGGCTGCGCTTTGCTCATGAGAAGGGTGAGGCATCCTATTTAGATTTAGCAAACCAAGCCTTCTGCAGGGCTTTGTGAGGCTGCAAAGCACAACGTTTGTAGCACCCTGACTGTGGTAAGGTGTCTGGGGCTGCAATTCTTCGCTTCTTGTTTTGGGGAGTGGCTCCGTCGCTGCCTTTATCTTGGTCTACAACAAGGGAAGGCCGCTCATAGCTGATACCCAGGGCCTGCAGAGCATCAGAGCAATAAATTGGAAAAGCTCCTTAGAGAAAGGCAGAGAAGAATTGTTGCTATTGGTGTGGTTGAAAGTGAAAAGGCTGAAGCAGCCTTTGGCCCACATGGGGAGGGGACCATCTTCTTGTTTTTCTGATACTCTTGAAAAGAAACAAACAGCTGCTCTAATTTTCTGCAGTAACCAGTACAGTGGCTTCGGCAGGGCTTGGTGGTGGGGCTGCTGCTGCAGCAGGCACGGTGCTGCACGAAGCTGAGCTGAACCCAGGTCTTGTGGCCATCAGCGGCACCGCTCAGAAATAGCAGCGGGACAACAGCACGCAGGAAGAGTGGCTGGGGCACGGTGCTGGGGAAATGTCCTGAGTATTAATTTAAAAATATAGTAAAAATACAAAAACCAGCTTGTTTTAAAGCTGGATTGCCTTTTTAGCCATCATTAGAACGAAAGCAATTGGACACCTATTGATTCCCATTCCCATACTGGGGCGTTTATCTTCAATTTGCACTACCAAAGAGCCAAGGCAGAGTGCTAAGGACGAGCAAACCTTTCCTATTATTCTGTATAAATATTGAGGTCCTCTGTAGAAATCACCTTTGGGCGAAACAGATTATTTTGACTTTGGACAACATCATTCACGAAATGCCGCGCCACAAGTTTGGTCTGAAGGAAACCACACACGATTTGACTCTTTTTATCTTGTATCAGCGGCGGAGAGCTCGGTGCGGTTACAGTTCTCCTCATTTCTGAGAAGAGAGGATCATATTTAATCATTGTGTCAGTTGGCACAAACACTGTGTTTGTAGTGAAATGCTAAAAAACAGCACATTTATCTTTCCCTTGATCAAGATTTGTACGATAGAAGCTCTTAACGTTAAAACTCATCAGTAATGAAACTTTTGAAGGGCTCAGCTACCCAGCTTGTTTACTGTAACATATTGTAAAGAATGGTCTGACCTCTCTTGCCTAATATAACAAATACAATATTAGTAATCTCCACCCAAGGGCATTCGTTCCCTGACAGACTTCTGCTTTGGCTCTAAGATATTATTCCTGGACCTTTTTTTTTTTTCTTTTTTTTTTCTTTTTTTTTCATGGGGGGGAGTGACAGGGGACTATCTTGCTTCACTGAGCAGCACATTTCAAAATACAAAGTGCCTGCAGGGGTTGCCTCATAGCATGTCCTTATCAGCTGCAGAAATGGAGAAGCCAAGAGTCCTCTGGAGGGAGAGAGATTTTGGAGCCCGGGGAGAGCACTGTGATTCCTCCTCTGACCCAAACGAGAAGGCCAGAGGATTTCACCCACCATTTCCTGAAGCGAGCCCATCACGTCTGTTTGGAGCATTGCAAATCTCAGCAAGCTGCTATTTCATACAGTGATGTTACATCACCCAGCACTTGAACCGTCCTAGTATTGGCGTGCTCTGATTCATATTATTTTACTGGTACTGTGGTATGAAGAAGTCCCAAGCATAGAAAAACCTCCTCTATGCCATGAAGTGAAAGAACACCAAGGAGAAAAGGCAATCTTTGCCCTAAAGACCTTGGTTATCATTCGCTTCTAAATCTATCTGGGTTTAATCTCTTTTGTAGCACGCATTTCTGTACTACGCCTGCCTTGCTCAGAAGTGGCAGCAGCAGCCAAGAGCTCAAGGAGGAGACAGACAATGGCACCAGTGAAATGGCACTCAAAGCCACTCCAGTTTGCGCTGTGTCAGCTCAGCCTCCCCCTCAGGTACTCTACAACAGCTCACGTTTTGCGGGACCATTGCTTTCGTGGAGGTTTGAGTTTCGGTGGTTTCTAACGACTGGTTCAGTTGCTACCGAACTGTGGAGGAGTTGAAAACTCAGCTGTGCTCTTGGCAAAACCCAAGCCAAACAGGTAAATGAAATGCCAGTACACAAGGCAGTGCTTAGCCTGCACCATATCCCTAGAATGACTCTTTACATCCCTGAAACTGCCTCTTTTCCTCCTGCTGCCAATATCCCATTGCTTCCCTGGCTCCAGTTGCTCCCTGAAGGCGTATGGCTGTGCTCTGCAGAATTGTCCCTTTGCAGAAACAGCTGGGATGAAAAACTGAGTTTGCTCTTCTGCTGCCACAAGCCCATTTACTTGGGAAATGCTGCTGCATGGGCAAAGGCACAGTGGCGCGACGCAAAAGGCATCTAACAGCTGTGTACAGCTTCAGCCCATTCACCTCACAGTCCACTGCCACACACGATTCGATTCGGAGCAACAACGGTTTTGTTTGCTTTTTCTCCCCAAAATACATTGAAACATTTAACTCCAAAAAAAAAAATGATGCTATAGGTAAATATCTTCTTTTGCACAGACATCTCTATCTATAAACTCAAGAGCCCTTCTCCTATTGTAGCCTTCCACTAATGCACCTCTCAGATAAAATCCTCGTTTTTGTATATATATATATGTGTATGTATACATGCAAATATATGCTTACATATAGATGTTTTATATATAGTATATATACAAATAAATATATAATTTAATCAGAATGCAATGAGAACTATATTTGCTTTAAAAATGAAGGACCAATAGAAGACAAGTTATTATATTGTAAGCTTCTATGAAGGACCCAGTAGAAGACAACTTATTACATTATAAGCTTCTATCACTCAGGAAACTGGACCTCCCTTAAAATTAACAATTCCAGCACTTTGTCCTTATTGTCCATGACAGATTTTTTTTAAGGAAAAGCATCAAGAACTGACTGAAAAAAAATCCCAGCCTGACGCCAACACAGGCAGCTTTTTCACTGACTGCTCACGAGGAGGGAAACAACTTTCATTTACTTGGCGGCCGAGACAGAGCAGGTGTGCAGAGAGCTGGAACTGAGCCTCATGGCTTGGCCTTCAGGGAAATGGGAACCAGAGATGTGCACGTATCTTGCTTGTACAGGCTGGATGGTATTTTATTGTAACCAGGAAGCTTTTCTCTCTCCAGAGGCCGGCCTCTCTCCCATCTCGATGTACCAAGAAAGAAATCAAATGTCCCGTTAGAATAAATGGAGAGCTAATGCTCATCTGCTTGATTTAGTACTTTGATACTACATTGATTGGACCCAGATACAAACCCTAAAGACAAAGTCAAACATCGTGCAACATTAAAATGCTTTCTTTCATCTGTCATCCTGGACTGAAGTATTCTAAGCATCTCAGGAAGGCTTCTTCGGACACGGCCATTTGATCTGATTGCCAAAGGAGCATCTACAAACCTAGATAAATCTACCCCACAAAAGGTCATTTCTGTGCCATAGGCCCCAGGCTGGGAACCCAGGAAAAGGGCAGCTTGAGCATATGTTGGCCAAAAGAAAGAAAGAAAGAAAGAAAAGAAAAACAAGACTTGAGGTGAGAGACGGGGGGAGGACCAAACACATTTCTTCAAGTTTTTCTGCAGGTGGCTTCAGTTTCAAAACCACTTGTGTCCTTCACTACAGAGTGTGTGGCTGTCCACAGCCCCTTGAGGTTTACTGATCTACTGTTAAGCTGCTGAAGCTAACAGCACAGTGCTTTGTACACACAGCCGCCAAGAGAGCTGACAGCTCAGAGGCCTGCAAAGCAGCCTGGGTGGATTCAATTACGGCTTCGAGATGAGCAAGTAGAGCAACAACAAAGGACAGTAGCTTCAGCCTTTGAAATGCCAGCTTAGAGCATGAAGGCAGTGAAAAATAATACTTTGTTAACTTCTTGTGTCGGAAAAAAAGCAGAACACTTCCTTTAATGACACATTAGCTGACAGTGGTGCTTTTATGACGCTTTCGTAGTCACTGATGAATCACTGGATGGAAATGCGAGGACAGACTGTTCCTATCTAAAGGTTGCTGTCCTGGTGGTTCACTGTCACCTGCAACAAGGTGCTGCTCCTCCTCCTGCTTCGATGACCCAGCATCGTCATCAGAAATTCAGCTGGTCCAAGCTTTTTGCGGGTCTGATTAGCCCGAGATCACCTCCGAGCACTCGGAGGTTTGCGTGTCACCAGCAGAGCCACAGCCAAAGGCAGCTCGCCAACGTCACTGCCGGCGTCTCGGCCGTGTCACTGCCACCACAGCTCGTGCTTCCCACCACAGCAAGCCAAGGTGTCTCTGGAGGTTATCGGGCTTTTCTTCCATTGTATTCCCTCCTAATGCAGTTCACATGTTTAGACATTTCCTTTCACAGGCAACCGTTCTTTCCAAATTCCTTACATTTTAGATTATATATCCTTGTTTTTGATCTGTTGCATTAAAAAATGCTTTCATTTGAAGCTTAATAGTGAGGGCTCAGTGCATCTGCCAGAGTTCCTGGCACAGCTAGCGTCCTGCAGGAGCAATTACTTTCCAGTGAGTCTCCAAAATTGCTTATTTACTTTCACTTGTATGCCAAAAATACTTTAAAATCAGGACAGTTTTTTCCAGTTACACAATCACCAGAAATATCTTGAATCCATACGCTTCCACTGTGGTTCAATAGTTAATCTGAAAATAGTCAAAACAATTTATAAAGTATGCAAAAAGTGTTCTGTCCCAGGATGAAGGCTTCTGAAGCACAGCTCCATGTGGTCAAGTCAACGAACGCTACAAAGCAAATTCAGTTCCCCCCTCCCCGTTATAACAACACAGGGGAAAAGAGACGGCAAACGCTACGGCAGCCAGGCTCTGCTGCTCTTCGGCAGCTTCCTGAGTGGAATTATCGCAGCCAACCACTTCTAGAAAGCCCTTTCATGTCTATTCATGTTGGGTTTATTTACTACTCTTGGCAAAACAAAATGACATTTGATTTCTGACAAGACGAGAGATTTAGGATTTTTTTCCATTGGTGCTTTTCAATAAATTATAGTTAATTAAGAACATTAGTGAGCAACAGTAGCTGCTCCTACCCCTTTTGATTTACCAAAAGCACTAATAAAATGTAGTTTTCGGCTCTTCTGGTTTAAGAATCAGCGTCTGTCTCCTCCCTGTCCTGGGGGCACAGGTAAGGAAGTGTACTACACCCACAACACCCATCTTCTGAAGCATCTTCTCAAAGGACTTTTTGCAAATTGAGGGCACCACCACTTGTTTTCCTTACTCATGCATATTTTAAATTCCCTTTTAAGTTTCAACGGTTTGCATGGGTGTAATTCAGAGCAGACTGGGGCCTTACATATTTTGCATACCAACTAGTTATGTGAGTCCAATTTCTGAAAAAAAAAAAAAGATTATATGAGCATTATGATGCAGTTGAGGAGTAACCGGCTGGAGAAAAAATTACAAGAAAACCAGAAGGATTTACTTTTTAATTTTAAGCTCATGTTCACAAATGAAAGCAAGCATTGTGTCCATCAACAATGGCCGGAATGGAATCAGTCTTTCTTCAAACCTACTGAAGAACCATGGTCTTAATTTGTAGGTTTAAGTTACTAGCACTCTTTTTTTTTATATATATATATATATAAGGCATCCAGACTTTAAATGATATTGCAAAAGTAGAAATAGCATGATAAACCTTCAAAGCTGAAATAAAAAAGAACCTGTGTTTTAACTTAGCGTTGAGTATTTATACAGCCGGCACCATTTAGTCCGGCATGTTTGAGTGAGTGCAAGTCTGTGGTTGCAGTTGTGTATAAAAATATTGTAGCCTGCTCCTGCTTTAGGAACTAAACTTCAGTTCCCAATAGCTCCCTCTGTAATTCTCTTTCCAAATAAAAGGAAGAACTATTCCTGGCTCGTAACGGTGTATTTCTGTGGCTTCTTGAACTATAATGAAGGCAGTCTGGAATGTTAAAAATTACATGCTCAATGCCAGTTCTTAACCCAGGGTAATTTAGGCTTTAAATGTTTTGAAGTTTACATTTTGAGTCTGTTATTGTACAACTTCTTAATTAAAATGTTGCTATAGTCCAGATCACTAATGCTTCTTGCTCAGAGATCCATTAACATCTATCTTAAAACCACTACTTAGGGAGTTCGATAATTTTGGTATTGAGGGCTAAGGCCATCTGCTTGGAAAATTATTTGGTTTTTATTTGGCTGCTTCTAATTGTAGAAATTCAAAGACATCTTTGATATCCACTGGACTCCAACAACAGAAACATCACTTCTCTTTCAGTAAATGCTTCAGTGCTTGTCTTTACTGTAGACTAAATCTTGGTGCAGTTCAGGAAATAATCATCCAAGCTTGTCACTGATGAATCAGGTTTGGATATTCCCCTGTGCACTATAGGGAAAATATTTATCATTGATGCTCTTTATCATCTATGTGTTTTCCCGTTGAAATGCTGCTAAAAGATCAGAAAAATGTGCCAACCTCACTTGGGGCTTCTGATGTCATCAAAACACAACAATAGCTATTGTTCAGACTAATATTGTCCTGGACTCTTCTTGTTATGACCTGTAGCAGAGTCATCAGACTAGCCTCGAAATATACTTTCATATGTACATCCTATGTACAAAGAAGTGTGACTGTAACCTGACTTTAAGCCTCAGCTTAAGTTAAAAATCCCCTCATTTGACATGTAAACGGAGGGAATTTAGATCAGTATCAGTGACAGACAAAAACACCTGAATGTTGACATCACAAGGATTTTTTTTCGTTCTTTTGGTGGGGGGTGTCAGAACTGGACCAGGTTTTGAAAGAGATTCCCTGAAGGATTTCTCAGCCCAGACCCAGAAATATCCACCAGCTGTAGGAATAACCCAGCAGGACAGCAATGGCTTGGTGATAATTCTGAATATTGAGGGGGAAGTCAGAGCTTTCCAGCTGAAAAGACCCATGTGCTTTCTCGTACCAAATAACGTGGTAATTATTTAATTATTTTCAGCCCAGGTTTAGGTTCCTCTTTGGCCTGAGGCACTTGAGTACACATTGTGCGCATATATGTGTGTGTGCATTTACATAACATACGTTCCTCCAGGACAAAGTTTTAGTCCCAAGGCTTTGGCCATTTGACAGTGGTAGGCTCTTACATCTTCCACCTGAAGCACGTCTGCTTTGTCTGACAGCTCATTACCTATGGGACCATTACCTCAAACCTATGGGACCCCACAGTGGAAGGACCCTAAAATGTGAGACAAGACACAGACACTGCAGTCCAGGAAAGCAGCTTGTTAACAGCAGAGGACACCCTGTCCACCCTGAGCCTGCATAATGCACAATTACACAGTTATTATCCTATTTACATTTACTAATTATTGTGCCATAATAACACCTTCCAGGGAGCATCCTTCGGATTCTCACAACTCCCTCCGTGCACTGTAATGTCCACTAAGAGCCTAGGACAAACCTCGGGGCTGCTCTAGCAAACACAGTTCTTTCCTGTCACAGACCTCAAGCCCTCAGTCGGTCAGTTGAAAGGTATGCTAAAAAATACAGTTGACCTCTTTAACCTCTTTATATGGAGTTTCAGACCTTGACTTTTATCACCCTACACTTTGGTATGATGTACTGAAGACACATCAGATTAAGCACTCTCTTCGCACCAGCCACATGCTTTTATCCACAGCACATCTCCGAACAGGACATGGTATCTGACCCTTCAGCTCCATGCCTTATTTTTAGCTCTGAATTTTGTTTTTCAGGTGTAAGTAGAATGAAGTGTTATTATTTCCACATAATCAAGGCAAAAACAGTTTCACTTTCTTTGAAGCTTTTTATCTCCCTACAACTGGATTTGAATCTCTGACTTCATCACCACAACCCCAGAGCCATAACCACAAGGCCACATGGTCCCAGAGCTGTTTTTGGAGGTGGTAGAGATGTGAGTTATTTTAGAAGCTGCTAGCTATAAATTTCAGTTATATTTGAAGGAGGGTAAGTTAGCTTTGAAAGTCCTTGGTGAGTCTGTCCTTCAGAGACTAGTGGGCAATTACTGAGGCCACTGGCACGAGCTCGAATGGAAGGCTGTCCTGCAGTTTCTACCATAAACCATCCAGTACAAACAAACAGCAATTGTGAACAACAGTTAAACTAATTGTCCTTGTTGGTATTACTATCCCAAGACGGGTTGTGACGCAGAAAGTCAATCTGCACAAAGTCAGTTTTTCATTACAGTGAACTCCAAATAGCATCAAAACAAGTCAATTTTAGACCGCTTGACTACGCTTGATAAATGCAACCCAAACACCTTGATTCTGTTTTAAAAAGCCTTCACCCTGACCCTTCAGTTCATGATGCATTTTTGCACTCTTGGTTTCCTGCCTGAAAATAAATGTGAATCTGCCATTGCACACCACTTTTTCCATAAACTACACAGAGAGGTAGGGTGGAAAATGCTATGAGCTCTGATTATAACTGCAAAAACTGCATTTGCAAAGTAAAGATCATTTGCCATAATGATATCCTGAATTTGAAAGGCTTGCTTGCCAGGATTCATCCAAAGGAGGTTGCCCCTGGCACACCCAAAGCCCAGTTGTTGACATAAGATAAAAGCCCTAAACAAGCAAAGAATGAACAACAGAATGAGTGGCTAAAACTACAAAACATGGGATTCATCTTTCACATTTTAAAACTGTTTACATTTTTCTTGTTTCACAGCAGTAATTTTCAACTGCAAAAGTTAACCACATCTGTGTGAAATGTAGATAACTTTGGGAGTGAAATGATTTCAATCAGAATAAGGGTCATCTGAGAGATGGTGGTAGTTACTCATTCAAGATCGTGCTTGATACCTCCAGCTCCCAGTTCAGTATTTCATTGTCACAGATAGAGCAAACCACAGCTGCTCGAGCAGTGTTATCGATATCAATAACATAGAAACTAATTTTACTCTCTTCCTTGTGCTATACCTGATTCTTACCATTGGAGATGCCCTCACACAATAGACAAGGTCCAAGGGAAAAGCACATGGCAAAAATGCTGCTGGCTTTCAAAAATACCAGAGATGATTAACCTAGAAAAAAAATATATATATATATTTATAAGGCATAACCTAGTGATTTAGGGGAGTGAATGAGGATAATGAAGGACTGAAGAGAGCCCTTTAAAAAGGAAAAAGAAAAAAAAGGAGTTCCTCAAATCTGTGGAGCTGGAATAGTATTACCTGCAATTGCCTTTAGCTGTCCAAAAACTGGCCATATCATCCCAGGGTGGAATGAATTATCTCTCACTTTCTCCTTTAAGCACAGAGTATTTCAGTTCCTTCTCCTACATGCCCGGGCTGTGAATGTTTAAAATGGGGAGAATAAACGCACATCACTGCCCAGCTAGGGCAGCGCAGGGCAATCATCCCATGCCAGTGAACCTGCTCCTGCAATGATCGTGTTTGTGCCTCCAGCGTCTCAATAAATACTTGGTCTAGAGAGGCCAGGTAGATGGTACAGATGGTTCTTGTTCACGCCTAGGGTGCGCAAATAATCCTTAAGGTGCTGATGACTCAGATAATGATGAGACTACTGGAAATGCTCCTAGAAAATTAGAAAATCACTTAGCTCCACTGTCCTGGAGTTATCCACAATTCCAGGTCATTCTTACCGACAGACATGAGAAGTGGTTTGATGGTAAGATTTCTTAGCATATTGTAAAATGTAAACTCAGGAGAAAATAGCATTCTCGGTGTTGAAGGTCACATCTATTTTGATACATGGAAGCATTTTTGGAAGCAGCAGTCCCTTTGGAATTGCAGTGAAAAGTCCCAAGAAAAAAATAAACCATGGAAGACTAACGTTATGCCTGAAACACGTGGGCAAAGGCACCGATAAAGTGCAACTGACCTCTTCTGCTGTCTCTCAGGAAATCAGAAGTCAGTTGTGCCTGCTATAACTATTATTTAATAGTTGTGGAATGGCAGCGGTTGGAGACCTGCACTCAGCGCTGGACACAGGCCTTTTACTGAAGAGCTCACAACGGCCATTTTGTCCTGGTTTCCAGGAAGGAAAGGTTGTTCCTGGAGCCTAAGAAAACCGTCACAAAAAAATCTCGAAGGAAAAACTAAAAACAAACAAACAAACAAACAAACAAGGAAAACATTTCACTAGAACCCATCTTCGGAAAAAAAATATAAAAATATTTTTCTATCCAGAGAAATAACTATAAATAAAGTTTGTACTATTAAAAGGGTGAACGCAGAAAAAAAGGGCTATTTACATAGGAGCATTTTGTGCTGTTTCAGTCTAATTTGTCACCGATGTAGGAGCCTCATACGTTAGCTGGAGGAAATCCAGAGCTTTCAAAGGTTTTCTGTCAGGGCTTGAAAAGTTGCCAGTTTTTTTAATGGAGCCGAGCAGTCTCAGGCCTGTTGTTCTCAGAGATTTTGCGAGCCAGGGCCGCATGTTAGCAGGAAACAGAGCCAAGTGGGCTTCCTGAGCGTCTGAGAGAGGAAACACTGTAATAAGCATGGAGGCTGTGGTTAAAAATAACTCTGGTATATAAAGGCTGCAAAGGATCCCCTCTCACTCACACACGCCACTGCCTCTTGGCTGGCTGCTGCGCGCTGATTTCATGTGAATGAGACACTTTGCCATCTCCGTGGAGCAGGTGGTTTTTAAGCAAAAGAAGGCAGGAAACGGCCCAAGAAGAAGTAAAGCACACGATGGTCCATATTTTGCATGTTTTCGGCAAACGCTGTCGTAGTTTTAGTGGACGAGCATTGTCAGGCTGAGCGAAGCTGTAGTTACAGGCACAGCGTTTCAGTATCTAACTTTAGGCTGAAGTAAAAGTTATGCTGAAAAATAACTCGGTTTTCTGTGATCTGAAACTCAGAAAAAGGGAACAGGGTGAATCATGCGAGCTCTTGAGCAACAGGAGAAAGGGCCCCTTAAATTGTCACCACCAGGCCCAGTGTGGCTTGTACCACTTCTGCTCCGAAAGCTTTAATCCCACTCTGTGCCCCCCCGCCGGTGCTGGCCAACTGGAGAAGCTAAATGTGGCAACCACACGGAGCGGATCGGCAACCATCAATCTGTGTTCTGCAGTCCTGGTGCTCTGCTTGCCTGCCAAGCAGAGACTGCCTGCTTCTCCTCTCCACATTCAGCTTGCGCAGGATGAGCCCCATCTCTTTTTTGCTTCCAAAGGCAACGATTTTCCTTGCAAATGCGGGATAAAATCCTAGCAGTTGTTTGGCAAATTAATGCCCTCTTTTTCCCTGCTGTAACCTGATCCTAACATCCATACCGAACTCCATTCTGAACGCTTCTTTGTAGCCCACATTATGCTGTAATTGGCAAAACACGTTCTTCCCAGGCTTGTATTTTTATTGCAAACATTTATTTGGCACTTTATGTGGCAAATGAAAAGAAAATTTCACAACTCATTCTACAAAGTTGCATTGTACTAGGCTGTCCCTTGAAAAGAATTTTATTGCTCAAGAATAGCTGTAACCGTTCAAGGGATTTCAACAGCGTTATGCTCTTGAACTATAATTGCTGTGTATACTATATCTGCTATAGCACCAAGTATGAATAATTTTGATCAATATCAACCCTGAAATTTGGCACTTAATTTCCCCATAGAGCTTAGTGTCAGTAATAGGTATGACATTCTTTGAAGGCATATCAGCTCAACACTTCAGAGTAAATTTTCAGGGTGCATGAAAAAATAAGTTGAACTGTTGTTTCTGAATGGAAAGCATTTTCTACAAGACACAAAACACTGCTCCTGAGCTGAGAGGTATCCAGGAATTTAAATGTATAAATATCCTAAAAGGGTAGGCATTAATAGCTCAAGGAAAAAAAAAAAAAAAAGTGTTCACAACAACAGTCATAAGCCTCTGGAAAAAGTCTGTCCCAAAATATCTCAGTGAAGTTTCAAAGCTTAATCATAATGATATAACAAATTGTGATCATGGAAAATATATATACCATTCTGAATACTTCAGTGATCTAAGTCTGAGGACTTCACAGTCCAGGAAGACAAATGAGATCAGCTGCTCTATACATACAGCCTATCATGCAAAGATGCCTGTCTTCCTCTCACTGGCTAATTCACTAAGCTCTGATTCATACTTCCATGTATTCAAACAGGGAAAGTAATTCCAGGCAGCAAGCAATACCAATTAACAGTGTCACAGTTAATGAAATGCTTGCTGCAGTATTTCCCATTACACAACTGCAGGACATATGACTAATAAATAATACAGGTGCAGTACAAAGAAGGCATTCTATAAAGGAGAACTAAACCCCACATGTTCATCATGTTAAACAAGGCTTACCACCCTACACCCTATATGAACTCCTACTTTGAGTGTTTAGTGACTTATCCTCTACTTATCAGATAAAACCATAACCTATAAAGATACAGTGCACATCAATGAGGGGGAATAAAAAAAATAATAATAAAAAAAAAACCTTCCTCACTTCTAAGTAATTCTCTGCTTGTGGCTGGTTTTGAGCTTTGTCCAGTCTTCTCTCCCTCCCCCAGTTACAAACCGTGAACTTCAAAGTGACAAAAAATCTGCTAAGAAAGCCATCTGCATCTGCCATGCTGACTCAGACTGGAACAGATCTTACAAATTAAAAAGAAAGAAAAGTGCATCTGATTAGCTCTTTGAAGTTCCCTCAAACAGATTTTTTTCCTGCATTAATTAAACTCCAAACACAGTTCTCACTTCCAAAACCAGTTAACTTTGTATGTCTTACAACATTACTAATTGTTCCGAGTGGACATGAGAGATAATATATCATTTTACTTTTTCTCCTGTCATCTCCAGTAAATTATGTAAAAGTTCTTTCCTAAAACATAGACCAGGAAAGACATGACAAGTATGAAACCTCACGATGCAATACCCATTCTATTCCAGGATCAAATGGGGTTTTTCAATCTATTATGCTCTCTTGGGGTTAATGGAAGCTTTTACTTCATAACTCAAGCACTATTACCCATGGCCCAAGTTAGTGCCACTGTGCTGACACAACTCACTTGTGTATTTGCAAGGGGGAAGAAGGCAGAGTTGTAAACCTTGCCCAGGGAAGGCAGGCATGTCCAAGGAAGCTGTTGATAGGCAAACAGTTTGTTCAGGCTGTGCTTCCACTTTCTTACTTACACAGAATCCCATTTCACTTCCCTGCCCCATGCTGGTTCCCAAACATTATCTGCAACTTGCTAGGGCAGAGACGAGCTCTGCCTTTCAAGTTTCATCCTACCGGGCTTTCGACCTCACCTATTAAATGTTTGTTAATAGCAACAGTTATTTTTCTGAATGAAACCAAATAAGTACCTTCTGGCCTCTGCCACACCCTTACTTGTACATCTCTTTACTACTGATTCTGTAATGAAAACTATTTGGCAGCAATTGAAAATTGCTATACATAATCAGAGCCCAATAATTTAGGCAGTTTCACTGATAAAATTAAACGTCAGTATGGTTTTTGAAACTGTGGTATCATTTCACAGTTCTGTAAAAAAATGAAAGATCTGTCAAATGTGTTTTTAATTGACAGCTGAAAGGGACATCTGCAATACAACATATGTGTGTTCAACACACATGTCAGTAAATGTTGGCAGAAACGCAACTACATACCTAATCAGAGCTGATAATTTAAAAACCGGCATAAAACGTTTTGGTCTAAAGACTCCCCAAATCAAAAATGACAAAGAATAATTTACAGCTGAATACTACTCTCCTTCACATAGCAAACTCGTGTAACAATACATACTTAACCTCAATTAAATTCATGAGACATCTGACTTTTTGCATGATTTATTGAAGCATGAGCTTGCTTTAATGACAGGAACAGCATTTCCTTGAGTATTTCTGAGACAGTTTTTCTTTTTATAAGTAGACTTATTTATTGAAAAGGACTTTAAGCTTAATTTTACTTTGCATCTATGGATGTCTGCATGCAGTGCTTTAAAGTATCAACAGCTGACATTTGTTAATCTTTGTGAAATGAGCTAATAAGGCTTTCACTAAAACAAATTAAGATTGCCATCACAATGAATGGAAATGATAGACCTGTCAATAATAATGCTGAAAAAGCAGAAGTGCTAAAAAATACTTCTGTTCTCTCTTTGGGAAAAAGCCAGATGCTGTATTCAGATCAGACAATAATGATGTTGAAATACTTTCCATTCCAGTAACTAAGGAGGATGTTAAAACAACTGCTACTCAACTCAAACAATATTAAGTTGCCAGGTCTGGGTAACTTATAAGTAAGTGTTTCAAAAGAACCAACTAAGGACATATCCAGATGGTTAATGTTTATTATCAATCAATTTCAGAACAGTGGGGAAGCCCCAGGTGACTTGAAGAATGTTAATATTATGTCAATATTTTAACAGGGTAAACAGAATGACCCACATAGGCTCATCTGTGTTATATAAACCTGGGCAAAATACTGGAAGGACTTAATACAGAAAAAGAATCATAAATAAAGAGAGTTGGTTTAGCTAATGACAATGGCTTTTGACAGTGTTTTAAATAAGGCAGCAGCGCTGATGTAACAAGCAAATCTCTGTAAGGATTTGCCTTATGCAATATGATTTTCACAATAAGAAACAAGAAAATGACAAATCAATATGGTGTGCACACGCAAATTGGTCCAAACACAAGCTGATGCATCTTGAAATCTAATTTAATTTTAATCAAGCAGGTTTATTAGTTCTTGATCTTTTTTATCGTCACTTACAATTCAACATTGCTAACAATGACCTGGAAGAAAACAGAAACTGTTACTGATAAAGTCTTAGATGACAAAGATCAAGGAAGTGCTATATAATTAGAAGGACATGCTATTGTTTAATAATTATTATAACTGCTTCACTATCGATGCAGAAATAAACACCATGCATGGCCATACAGAGAAGCTTTAAAGATTCTAGGAACAAAAAACGCAAGCAGCTCTGCTTTTTGGCATAGGCAAAACCAGATTGTTACCTGGGTCAACAGAACAGTAATGGCAGCAAAATTGCCCTGCTAGAGGTGGCCGTTGCGAGATGCCTATTTTAGTGGTACCTTTTCTTACAGGAAGTAAAGGCAACACACTAGCTGCTGCCCACACACGCAGTCTTCACCTCCTCTCTGTGCAGCCTTAATAAGCTGGATTCCTCCCAGTTGCTCCAAGCCTCTGGTGATGCCTCACAGCCCTGCATCGTGGCCCGCTAGCACTCCCACCCGGGGCTCTCTTCTACTTTTTGGTCTTCCCTTGTGCCCCATGTATTCTGGTGTCACCAAAACTAAATCCAAGGCTTTTCAAGCCTTGAGCCAGCACTGAGTGCTGAGCATATTTACATGGTGGTGGTAACCTTGGCTGGGAAGCTGAGATGCCATGAAGGAGCTGGGAGAGAGGAGGGCTTTGTGAAAGTCACTCACGTGTGTGAGTAACTGGAAGTGTGCAAGTTACCCCTCAGCTAAAGAGGGGTAACGCATTTGTGTGCTGATTCACGTTTCTGGTGCTCAATCTTCAAGAAAGATTTTGAAAATATGCACACAGTTCAGAGGAGAATCACAAAAAAAATAAAATTAAAGGAAAAATATGTCATATCAAAAGCTTCATGAGCCCCATCAGTTTAAGGTTATCAAAGAGATGAAGGTTCACCTTTGTCTTTAAGTTCTTGTATGGGAACAAACTCCAGGCATGAAAGGTCTGGTCAAAAAGGCTCCTTTATCAAAATAATTTGTGATGTTACTTTAATCAGATAAAAGGCTTACAGGATTAAATCACTGTCCTGGAATTATGAGATGCCTATCTTAAAAATACTCGTATATTTCATTTTATGTGGTTGTTTACATCATTTTACCAACTTCTTCTTTGAGATTAGACTTTTAAAAGTACCCTTCCAGAATCTGCAGTTTGAATTAACCAAAACCTTGTGAGTCAACAGAACTATGGTAATTTGAGATACAGATACGGGCAAACAGAAATCCTATGATAATGTTTGTCTCATTTAAATATGTAGTGATTGGTCATAGCATTACTATCACTGTGATTCTGAACAGTGTTCTAAGAGGTCTAATTCTCATCTTGTTTACCCTGCTGTTATTACGTTAGCTCTAGGTGCAAGTCAGGGCTTTCTGAGAACAATCTCATGAGAAAGGAGAGCTTCTTTTGTTTGTTTATTTGAGTTCAGCAATGACTCAGAATGCTCTAGAAGCCAGGTGACGTGGGCATTCTCACCAACTGATCCAGCTGCAGTTTCACCAAAGGTGCAGTTCATCACACAGCCCCGACTCTGAATCTTTTATAAACTTGTGGAATCTTCACTACAATCCCTTCAAAAGTTTCTCTTGATGTAAAAGCAACAACAGAGATCAGCAGCAACACCTATAAAAATCAACTTTGTCATACAAAAATGGTAGAGCCTGTGTTTACTTTGGCAGGAAGACAAATCACACTTCATTTAGTTCTCCTCTACCCACAGCAGATTAACAAATACCTTTTAATCTCACATTCTTCACATTTATACACCAGTGGCATCACTCCTGATCTATGCTGTCATAAGTGAGATCAGTGCCAGAGTCTCGATTTTAGATATTTTAAATAAGCGTTGCATACAGGAGAAAAAAAAAAAAAAAGAGCCAGAAAATTTAGCACAACCACAAACCAAGTGGAAGGTCATGGCAACGTTGTACTCAATTTGTACAGAACTAGTGACTCACAACGTAAATAAATTCTCGCATTCAACTTACCACGTTTAATATAGCAACATTTTTTTTAGCTTTGCAGCTTTATTTGAAAACAAAAAGAAACTAAAGGCGGTTAAATTATTATTTCATTAATTTGGCTTTCATCCTCACTATCCACTAGCATTTCCTTTATGCATAGAAAAAACACGACAGCTAGGTGACAGAGTCAGTGCAGGGCTAGCAACGAACGTCCTTTCAGTGCCTACTAGAAGTAAGCATCTGACTAGACTTCTCAGTGAAATGTACACATACAGTTGTATATCCTAGAAACAAAATATTTTGTTATAGCTGTTGCTGAAATCACAAGCACATAAACTGACACAGACATTCAGGGTGTGTTATCAAGGGAACATTCACATTCATTCGGAATTCATCAGAGTATATTTTCTTGGCTGACTCACAGCACCATATATACGTATTGTACACTTACTAACATTTTATTAGAGGAAAAGAGTTTACATTGAAAGATTACACAAGTGTGACATTACATAGCTATGAGTCATACATCTTTGTGTACTTCGTTACCATGCATTCAGTGTATTGATTCTGCTCCAGTCACAGAAGTTTGGCTGCTCCTCCTGGCCATCCTGTGAACTTTTAGAATAAAAACTATAGAAAGTTATACAAGAGATATTCATTATTTTAAAACACGTGTAGCTATTGAAAAGATCATTTATTCACCCTAGCAACTGTGCTTTCCCGAGATGGCTGCATACAGCCACAAGCCTGGGATGGGCTCTACTGAACATGTACAAAACGTTTCTGAGAACCAGAATCCATCAAGGGCCATCGCTTTTTCCTCTCCCAGGGCACACAGCACATAAAAGTGAGAGTTGTTCTCCTACACTCTTCTGATCTCCAGCTCACTTAGAAATCCTTTCAGAAGTGATTGCAAAGGAAATATGGAGGAGGTACAGGGAAAGCATAGCTCTTTCTCTGAACAGGCTCTCAAAGAATCTGTCTATCCTGTGATAGATAGTCGTTTTTCCCAATTTCAGAATTGCCACTTTTGCTCTTTTGGTCTTGGCTGGCTGCCAAGCAGCTGTGATTCTCAAAAACAGGAGTCTGAGCCACATTAGCAAAAATTGTTGGAGAATAGCTCCTTCAGACTGGGCATCCGAGCTAGAGGCCAAGGCAAGGGAGAAGAACAGTCTTCCCTTCTAAAAAAATTCAGCACAGGACCATAATTTGGCTATGGCCAAAGCAGATCACAGAAGCTACTTGCATTATTTCTCTCATAATGTCATAAGGAAACGTTGATTTTGGCAATCTTTGTGCAGCAAATGGAAACTCCGCTAGAGACCCGAGCTTCCATTAAACGCAAGCCTCAAGCTTTTTCCTCGCAGGGAGACTGCTTGCGAGTGGTACAAAAAACCTCTCCTACAGTACCGAAATGGGTCTGTGAGGCTGGAGGGCGAGCAGTGCGTTCATCCGCACAGAGCAGTGCCTCTGCCTCCCGTGCTGTGCTTGTTGCACCTCCTGCTCCCACCCAGCTCAAACTTTTTTCCTGGGGCACAGCCCAGGGACGAGCCCAGGCTGTGGGGCAGCTGCTGTGAGGTGGGGGGGGATCAAAACCCTCTTTCACATCTTCCTCAGCATCCATGGGGCAGGGAGTGTTCCCTGCTTCACAGCAGGTCCCTCACAGTGTCACTTGGAGCACAGACCCATCGGCATCCCCTCACGCCCCAGAGAGTCCCCTCAGCGTCCCCAGGGCAGGGACACCCTCCGTGGCCCCTCATCCCTCAGCATCCCCAGGGAGGCAGGATCCCCTCAGCTCTGGGGTCCCGAGGGCAGGGTCCCCTCAGCGTCCCCTCAGCTCGGGGGGGTCCCGAGGGCAGGGAACCCTCAGCGGCCCCCGGGGCAGACCCCAGCCGGAGGCAGCGGCCCGAGGCGGGGGTCCCGGCTTCGCGGTCGACGGACCCCGCGCTGAGGGGAGGCGGCGAGGGGGGACCCGCGTGGGCCCTTCACGGCCCCGCTCCGCCCCTCTCCGCCCCGTTCGGGCTCGGTTGGAGCTGTTCGCGTCCTTTTATACCGGGGCTAAATTTAGGCTGCGCCCGAGCCGCTGCCTCCCGCCCGCCCCGTCCGGGACGCGTTTCCTCCGCTCCCTGCAATTGGCTTGAGGGCGCCCGCGCCCGCGTTATAAGGTGGGGAGGGCGGCTCGCCGCGCCGCGCCGTCCGCCGTCCCGCCCGGCCGCACCATGGCGCTGAGCGACACCATCCTGCCCTCCTTCGCCACCTTCGCCAGCCCCTGCCGAGAGAAAGCCCTCCACGAAGTGAGTCCGGCCCCTGCCCCCCCCCCCCCCCGCCCCGCCGCGCTGAGGCCGGCGCCGCTCATCGCGGGGGTGTGCGGCGGTGCCGCCGCCCCGCTGCTCCCTAGCCCCGCGCCCCTACAAACCCCTCCGTGTTCCCCAAACAGCACCGCTAACCTTCTGCCTTTTCTTTCTCCCCCAGAGGTGGAAGTGCGACCAGGAGGCCAAGGCCCCCGCTGGCACCTGGGGCAGCCTCTCCCCTCGCAAAGAGGATGAAGACCTCAACAACGTGCTGGATTTTATCCTTTCCATGGGCAGCGACAGCTATGGCCAGGGCGCTGCCGGCGGGGACTATCCCCCCACGCAAGGGGAGAGCAGCGGCTTTTACCAGACAAATCCATCGCCGGGATGCTACAGTGCCCTGGAGCAGGGCAGCCCTCCGCCCTACAACGCCGGCCTCGTGCCGGAGATGATCCGCTCCGAGATGGACTCCAACTACTGCCCACCTGGCAATGTCCACGGGCGGTTCTTCGTGACGCCCAGCTTCGGGGGCCCGCAGTTCGTCGAGAACATTAAGCCCGAGCCTGACATGGACAATTATGGGCCAGTCATGGGTCTGGTGCCCCAGGCTTGCCCGAAGATCAAGCAGGAGGGCAACGCAACCTGCATGATGGCCTACGAGCAGCCCCGGGTGGCCAGCTCTCCCCAAATCCCTGGGGCAGAGACGCCCCCGCTGAGCCCCGATGATCTCATGGTGAGTGACTGCCACACGCAGATGATGTGCACCTCGTCCGTGTCCTTCCAGCAAAGCTACCACCCAGCCTCCGGCTTCCACCACCCGCAGACCCATCTCCAGTACCAGAACACCTCCCAGTTTGGCCTTTTCGAGGACAGCCTGCCCTTACAACCCTCTGCTCCCAGAGGCATGCTCACCCCTCCTTCCTCGCCTCTGGAGCTGCTGGACTCCAAGCCAAAAAGAGGACGGCGCTCCTGGCCTCGGAAGAGGACAGCCACTCACACATGCACCTACGCAGGCTGCGGGAAGACCTACACCAAGAGTTCGCACCTGAAGGCCCACCTCAGGACACACACAGGTAAATACAGCTGGATACTTCATTTGTAGATACGTTGCTTGCTGGTTGGGATAGCCACCTGTGTAAAACAGTTTGCATGCAGAGCACAGCCTGAGCTTTAACCCTGTAACCTCTAAACTCCAAAAACTTTCACAGTTGGGCTGTGACAGGTGATCACAGCTATAGTATCTAAGTGTTTTCCAATGCATATGTGTGTCAAAGCTGTTGTAAGGGCTCATTGTCCAATGCCCTTTCTCAGAAGACTCAGTGCAGGTACAGGATAGTAAAGGAATTGCTAGAGTAGTCTTGTGGTTTAATATTACTTGGATCTTACTGTAGAGAGCTTGGTAGGAAATAAAAGGATATGCTGAGATAAAAACAGAAAGTTGCCTAGCGTGTGATGCTGTCTGTATGTGGGAGTGCCGTGCTGAGTCACAGTCTCTGTGATTTCTCCAACAGGTGAAAAGCCCTATCACTGCAACTGGGAAGGCTGCGGCTGGAAGTTCGCTCGCTCCGACGAGCTCACCCGTCACTATCGCAAGCACACCGGCCACCGGCCCTTCCAGTGCCACCTCTGCGACAGAGCGTTCTCCAGGTCAGACCACCTGGCTTTGCACATGAAACGGCACATGTAGCCCCAGAGACTCTGACCTGCGAACAGTGGACGCTATTTAACTGCTCAGGTGCAGAATTGTTAAAAACCTGTAGCTGGTACTACGTAGGGAGGCACCGACACTCTAGCAGTGGAAGCCGAGGAGGATTTGACACAAGGAGACTTAGCCAGTCATCTCCTGCAGAGAATTTGACGTGACTGTATCAGTGAACCTGCCCGTTCCATTCAGGAGAATAGGGGTTATTTATGCAGCTTCTGTGAAGGGTAAACTCCATAAGACTCCATACAGATTGTATAGAAGCTGTAAATATGTTTTTTTCCGATTCTAACTGCCCAGTCCTAAGCTTTATGAGACAATGTTTGTATGGAAACTGCCTGAAGTTGACCCTAGAAGAGATTAAATGAATGTTACTGTAGCTACCGATGTTATTTTAGATCTCAGTTGAAGGCATGGCTAAGAGAACACTCCTATTGTTAGACTGTTTGTTTCACAGGTGCAATAATATTCTTGTTTGCCATGATCTACACTAGAAGTACAGGGCTTGATGTCTTGTAAGAAAATAACCTATTTTACTGTAATTTTTTTATATATTGTAAATAATTTTATACAGTGAGAAATATTGTATATGTAAATAGAAGACAAATGGGTATTTTGCCTATTTCTGTTTTTATAAAAACGTAATTTTTCAATGTTTGAAAACATTTCATCTTTTTAATAAAATAAATCTTTAATTCCTGTGATTTTTTTTTTCTCCTTTGAGATTTCCCTGTTACTTCTTCCGTGATGGCTGGACCAACAACCACCTGCTTATGTTTTAAAATATCAGTGATTGTAAGAAGACAGTGAAAAAATCTGAGCTATAGGTTTTTCTAGAATAGATAACAGAGGACACAACTCATTCTCTGGAGTAAACAAGACACAACATGGTGTTTTATCAAAAAAATCAAATAGGAAAGTAGATCGTATTCAAAATATACTTCCTAAAAATGGTTAAGTAAGCAACACTGTAATTTCAGTCTCATTTCTAGTTTATGCTAGACTATTTTAATAGCATCCTTAATGTTTTCCAGATGCAGTTATAGTTTTGCCAGCAGTGTGTGGGTTTTTACTATAAATTTAAACACTGCATTTTTGTAATTACGGAGGCTTATTTTAAGGCATCCTTGTACATAAATTATCCTTGCTCTCAAGAGCTCAGTGCAGAATTCCAATAGAACAGTAGTGGAATTTAAACATAAATTCACAACACAGGTTAAAATACCTTCATAACTCATTCTCAAAAGCTTAAATTCACCTAATAATTTTGAACCCTACCCAGACTTCAGGAGTTAAGAGAGATACTTACTATTTTGGAGGAAAAGTTAACCAGTAATCCAGATTCTGAAAACTAATCTGACACATGCTGGATACTGCAAGAGCTACAGAAGTAAATATCTGCAGCAAGTCAAATAGAGCCCCCCCAAAAGCTCTTCCACAGCTGTAAATGAGATCATAAGTCCAAGTAGTATATTTATGTAATTACTTTGAAACTCTGATGAGGCTTCTCTATTTTTGCAGCAACAGTTTAGCTGTGAGCCTTGATACTTCTCAAACAAAATCACTGTTAGTTAAACACACAGATTTAGCTTAATATTAAAGTATTTTTTTCTTAACATCTGGATACTGTGAACTTGATTTTAATCAAGATTGTGACATTTTTCTGACTTTACAAGTTAGAATACAGGAATGAAATCAACAGGAATACATTTAAAGAAAGCACTAATATAGCTATTCTTCTGTGAAAGCAAAGTCTGCAGTTGTTCATGTGGAACAGATGTATTTTAGGCTTCTAATCATTGACATGGAAGAATGAGTTCCACATTTCACTTTTATAGCTCTTTCAAAGTGAAATATAAGGGAGATTTAACATTTCTTCATTAAAAACAAAACTCATTTATTTGCTAGAAAAAAAAATTGCACAACCTAATTCCAGAAAGTGAGGATGACTTAAAGATGTTCTAAACTTAGCACATGCATTGTTGCAACAGTTCTAGGTATTTCCTTCTCTTTCCCCATAGCCAAAGATTTTCATATTTCAGCATGCCGTTTGGTGGTTATAGCCTTAAGAATGATTTTTTTTTTTTGAAATTAATTCTTACCCTTACCTTTCCATAGTGATCTCTTTCCCTTGCTCTTTCTGAGGAATTGGGAATATTTTTTAGTCATTCCAGGGGTCAGTGGTACAATGCTATCTTACACTATTCCCCTTTATTAACATAATTAAAAAAAGAAATGGAGGTTTGCCACCTCAGTGCACTCAGTACAGCCACCCATCGGTGCACAGTCCCACATCTGGCTTAGGAAGGTCGCGAGACAAGAGATGTCCAGCAGCAGGAGAGAGCCTGGCAGCATCACGACCTCCTTATCATGCTCTGCTCGTCCCCAGCCACCTGTGCTGACCTCTAGTAGAGGCTAGGTGAGCCTGCAGTCTGGCCACTTTAATATTTTCCCAAATTACACTTGTGGGAGACAGCCACAGCCAGTGGACTGTCACAAAGGACATGAACCCTGCACTCTGCCTGCGTGCAAAGAGAAATTTTACTGCATTCACCACCCCTTAAGCAAATGTGTGTGGCTCCTCTGCAGGACCCACTGCAAGAGCTTGCATGGTCCTCCTCCCTCCTCCATTACCTCTGCACGGGAACGTCCAAACTTCCCTTTGCTCCAGTGAAAGGGCTGGCTGTGAGGCTCAAAACCTCCGCTACCTCTGCTCCTGTTCACTAGAAGGTCTTCAGACAAGACACTTCTTATCTGCACACTGCCGTGTAACCAGACAACGCTCAAATCATGATGAACAGCGGGGACATGCTCTCCTGTGTTGCTGTTCCCCCTGTAAAAATAAGCAGGTTGTGTCCTCGGAGCTTTCAGATTTGTTGCGACTCATCTGAAAATAGGGCAAAGCCATCCTCTTATATATAAATATTAAAAAAAGAAGAGATCTAAAGATATATAAACACAGGCCTCTGAAAGTGGGGAAGGATTGGGGGCACAAAACATTAATAAAAGCCTATGACCAACTTTATTTTAATTGCTGAAGGGAGGGCATGTATGATAATATTTGTGTGGTCTTCACAGGAAACTGCAGGTTCTTGAATTTCAAGATAATCTCTTAGCGTAAAGAAAGAGATGCTGATCTCATTCTTCTCACATTCTATTATGAGTAATTGTCAACTCTTTTTTTTTAATTGACTTAAATTAGTACATCCAAAGATGTGCTGGTGTGATTCCACCACGCTAGCAAGCTTCCCCTGGCCAGCAGGAAATCACTAACGCTCTGCAACGTATTTTAATAACAGGACGTCAGCTCGTAATCTTGTACATGATTTTGGTCTAATTAACATGAAAGCCCCAGCATCCCAAGCATCTCCTGGGGAACCTGCAGGAAGCATGAAAGGGCAAGGAGTGCCCTTCCAATCTGCAGCTACCCTGGATTTGACTTCGACACGCTAGAAAAAAAAAATCGTAGTCGAACACGATAGGAGGAAATGTAGAGTCCGTTGTAAACAAGATTTTCACACATATTCTTATAAGATACCACAGTGATGGGCTCACTACACTTGCAAGATAGATTGCCAGATTAGATAGAGCTAGTTAAGCACAGAAACTAACAAATCCTGCACGATGTTCCAAGTGAAAGTTTTAGCTAACAGATCTGAGCGCCAGCCACCATCCAGCGCCGTTTCTGGTTGAAGTCAGTTAATTCCACGCCGGGTTTCAGAGCGCTGTGTTTTGCTACGCTGAAAACCGTTTTCTCTCACCTGCTGACTTCAGAAGTGTCAGTTAAGCCCGAGCTACATGGGAACTCTTCTTCAGCAAACACCGTAACACGCTCAGCCTGGTGCTGCTGAAACAGCACCGAGCCCTGATCCGCGTCCTGCCGCCCCGCGGGGCCGCTGCGATGGCTCAGCTCTCGAGGGAAAAGCAGCGCCCTGCCGAGATGAGCATCACCCCAGCACCCTGAGCGGGCAGGGCGCTTTTTTCAGGGGTTTTAAACCCCGAAATGGAAGGCTGGAATGGAAAACCCTCGTGCTTTTCTGGGAGCTTGCTGCAAAGCATGGATGATCACAGCTGGGGGAGTTTGAGCATTAATTGTGGCCGTGGCTCACCCCATGCAGGGATGGGGGATTTCAGCTTGTGTGAGTCCTTGGTTGCTTGCAGCCGTTTGCAAGCTGCCTAAAAACACTCCCTCACGCTAAACTTTGGTCCTCCATCCACAAGAAGTGCCAAAAAAAGTTTGTCCATTCTTCAAATTATAGGATTGTGCGGTTCTGTGGTTTTCTGTGGTAGAAACTCTGTGGTTTCCAAAGCTATTTTGTGCACCTATAACAGAGAGTAGCTGTTAGGCTTTTCTTAAATTTAATTTTCTAAGCCAGAATCCCAAGCTCTAGCAATTTCTTCTGCTATATTTAAATAAAACAAATGCAACAAAGTCATGTAGCCATCGCTATGGTAACTGGCAGTGTTGGGGGGAAAACATAAAGAGGTAAATTCAATCCAAACCCCGTGTGATTCAACAGGGAGAAAGCTATCCCTGTTGCTAACATTGGAAACATACTTGGTGGCATCTACAAACCTTAAAATTCCTGCGTGTCCTCGAAGCAGTTGCTCTCAGGTCCCACCTGCCCGGGACTCATCCTGATCTGCCCCGGGGCACAGCAGCAGCTCCCTGTCAATAATGAAAACCCAGGCTTAGGCACACGTCCTTTCAGAAACGTGCTTGCCATAGATTCAGAGAAGGAATGGATTTACAGGCCAAACACTACTAACCCACAGCACGTAGCCATACATGATTTACAGGCCCTTGAGGTAATGGGCTCGACTTATGGACTCCCAGAGACTCCTTAAAGCTCCGCACTGTTTGATCCCGAACACCCAATTCCCCATTTCTCAGGCTGAGATTGGGAATAGCCTCTGCCATGAAATAGTACTCTACACTTCTAGTGCACAGAGGAGACAGGAATTTATCCTGAGCTTGCTAGGCAGAAAATATGTTTGATTTAATCTTTTGAGGTCTGACTTTTCAGCCACAATTATTTGATCTTGTAACATTTTATGTAAACACAAAAAATGAGTCATATGCACTGCTTTATAGGATGGAAATGTATTAACTTTACAAAAAACACCTTTCCAAGCACAAGGAGAGCAGGAACAACAAAGTTCTCATTTACTCTGCAACTATAGTTAGCATTAGTTACCTCCTTATTTGCCTGCTTCAATTAGAATTCCTTTTAGTAAATCAAAAGTATTCCATCCTTTGTAGTAAGCATAAATTCAGCAACACAGAAATTGCAGATGAACTTCCTTACCTGTCCCAGGTTTATAATTAGATATGGTATCCCTTTAAATCACTTTTACTTTGGTTTCTTGCACTTCTTACAGCTCAGAGCATTCCTGGAGTTCTGACCTATCATTATGTCATCAGGAAACATCTGGAATATCACATTGGACATCCCCTGTGACATTTAATATATTAGAGGAGAAGCTACTGAGCCTGAGGCTTAAACACAAAGCAAAACACAACAAAAGATCCTCAAATCCCAGCAACCACTATTTTTTACAGCCCATGCATGATGACAGCATAGTTTTTTGATATTTTGATGATTTTGTATCTCGAGCACTTCCAAAACTAGGGATATGGATGCCTGGGTGCCTTTCCCACAGGTGCAAGGGATGGGCAGAGAAAGCCTGCAGTTTTGTTCTCTGCACAGCTTCCTTGTGAAATGCTGTGATTGAGGACAACGTTTATGGGCAGTTCAACAGCCAAAATGTATTATGCTGGCAGTTGGCAAAGAGCGTTACGAGACTTCATCAATAGGGAAGGCTGCAGCATTTGTAAGAGGTGCTGCATCAGCACCAATAAAAAGTTATAATTGCGGTCATTAAATGAAAAAAAAAAAAAAACGTTCACACTGCCTTTGCCAGAAAAATCGGCACCTAGAACCAGACAGGAGGTAAAAAATGTTCAGTGTGACTAAACTCAGTCCCGTAGAGCAGCCAGGAGAGTCAGCAATTTTCTCCCAGCAGCCTCTGACAGGGAAAAATGCGACTGCAGCTTCCTTGGCAGGGATGGCAGCAAGGCTCTGAGAGCTTCGACTTCCACAATCCACGCTGCTCGTGGGCCGTTTTTAGGTCCAGGCAGCAATGCCACATTTGCTCTTGAGGTTTAACAGCTGGGCCGGTTTCTTTGTGTTCCTTTACGTTGGAGTTTCCACTTGTAAATGTTTCTTCCCGAAGAGGGATGCGTGCGTTTTCCTCCCTTCCTCGCCGAAGAGGCTCTGCCTGGAACCTGGAGTCCTTTCAGATTACGCCTGGATAATGCAGATCAGGCAAAAATTTGGAGAACATTAGGATCAGTATGTTGAATAGGTCAGACTCCAAAAACCGAGCAGGAGCAAAAACACCGAGCTGTGGCCCACATTTTTTTTTTTTTTGGTACAATTACATGATGAAAGAACCTGGTTAGGAAGTTGCGCCTGTTTGTGACATGCTATAGCAAAATCCTGGCGTTAAAATGTCAACGTACTAAAAATATTGCTGGAGAGCAATTTCAAGATAAACCTGCCTTGGCAAGCTGTCGTTAACCATGCCAATGTGTGCAGAAGCTGAGTAAATAAAACAAACACATGGGAGCGTAATGAGTCAAAGTGAATAATGCAGAATAGCATGAGAGTGAGGTGTGTTTTTCCACTGAGCAGAAAGGGCTTGTCTCTGGTGATCTCTGTAACCCCTCCCAGCGTAAATTGCCTGGATGTTTAGCATTGCGGCACACAAATTGTTTTGGAAAGGGTGCGGCATTGGATTTTCTGACTGGTCAGTGTAGACCAAATGTGCTCGGGACACGGAGGCGAGGACATAAGGGAAAGCAGCGTGCTGAGGGCTCCCGCCAAAAGGAGGAAAAAAAAAAAAAGACACAACAGACCTCAGCACCGACAATAAAGCAGTTGTTCTAAGCAAGATCCACAAGTTTGACACGAGAGCTTAGGAAATCATGGACAGAAAAAGTAAAGAAAGATTGCCGAAGTCTCAGAGCTCCAAAAAGTAACTTTTCATTTATTATATTAAACAATAACATTTCTCTTATTATATTAAACAATAAGCACATGAGATGGGTTAAAATTAAAATACCTTTCTTTCAATTTGTTATGGATAGTCAAGAGATAAATATAACTATGATAATGTACATATTTGGAGATATTAGTCAAATTTAGGTCAACATTGCAGTTTCCACTTTATGTTTCCACTTTTTTTAGGTCATACTAGAGAAAGTCGTATTAACAGGGACACCAAGAAGAGCACACTGTAATTTTAACAGCAGAAGGAACCATATTCACTAGGAGTCTTCGTTTTATAGTTAAAATTAAAAGTGAAAGGCAGAAGTTGGAGAAATGAAAATTCCATTTTATAACAAATTAGCCTTTATTTATAAAACTTTCAAGTAAAAAGAGCATTATATCAACTGATCAAACAAATGTGTCAATGAATAATAGTTAACATATTTACTCTAAAAATAAATCTTCTATGATTCCACCATACTCCAAGCAAAATTCCTTTCTAAGAAAAGGTGTTGTGGAGTCTACAGAGAGATGCAATGGTTGACATACAACAAAAACTTGGCTGTTCCTCTGGTGTAGGAAGATATTTGAACTAGATCATTATTAGCACAGATAATTCACTTTAACAGAGTTCATATGCAACATTAGGATTAAACAGAAGTGAAATTCCTGAGAGGGAGGAATAAAACGCAGGAGGAGGCAGAAATCAAACTCTGACATGAGGAAAAGCAACAATTCTACTTGGACCAAAATTCCTTGGGCCTTGGTTCTACAGAATAAATACTCTTCTCAATGGAGAAACACTAAAGAAGAAATAGTAACCCCAAAAGGATTATAAGAAGAATCCAAGAAAAGTGCATTATCTTTCAGCATAAGATGACAAAATGATTTCTACAAAATTTCTGACAACAGACAGGAATTTAAAAAAAAAGATACAAAGTTGGACACAGCTTGGAATTTCCTACACTTTGCGAGCACGTTACATGAAACATAATACAGTAAGGACAGATGATCCTCATAGGGCAGAGATTTCATAAGGATAAATTTGCCAATATAAAAATATTTCATACAGCAGTATTATAGGAGTACTGCTTTTATGAGCATCTGTTTTTATTGCAGAATGACTGGTATGTTTTACAACAAGAGCATTTGACTATGTCTCAGGGAAACCACTTGAGGCAAATGCGAACATACTGGTCTATAAAGGAATAAGCGGGTAATTCAATATCTGTCCTACATGCAAAGTTTGCATGCGTAGGTTCAATGTGAAAAATTATCTGTCTTTCCTGTTTTAACTGTTGTGCCTTGGTGCTGTATGCAATTCATGGTTTTCCATGAGTCATTCCAGCAGTGACGGTACTCTGTATAAAATACACATGTGCCACTATAAAAGCCTACTAAACTCTTTGTGATTGCTCAACGTACTACAGAGTCTAATAATTTATCCAAGAAGAAAGTAGAATCACCTCCATTCTTTCCTCAAAGCCAAGAATGCAATGGATAGTCATTCCTCCTGAAGTAAAAACTTAGGTGGAAATGGAGGAAAAACAGAACTGAAATCCAGATGACAATTATGTGCAACCCATATAACTGGAATGAGGCAAGAAAAACACGTTTTCCACCTTAGCATGTGCCTGTTTGATCTGTGTGTGTGTGTTTGGGGTGGGGGGTGGGGGTGGGGATAGCTCCTTAAATACAGTATTTTTAAAAGGCGAAAAAAAAGAAAAAAGCAAATGTAGGAGAAAAATCATTGCCTCAGCCTGAGAAAAAGTTGACATCACATGACCCACACATGCAAAAAGATCAGAAATTAAGTCTACATTTCAAAAAGACACTTGAAAAACTCAAAAGAATGTGAAATCACATCCAGTGCAGATGATACCTACTTTCTGCCAGGTTTCTCTCTCACACTTGGCACAACTAATGAACACAGTTTTTCATGCCAGTAGAAGTAATCTTGAAACAAATTTATTAGTAGTAGTCATTCCTCCTTTTTTTCTTTCACCAGAACTTTGAAATTCTAAGAGCCACGATCTAATCTGTATTTCTGTATAGATTCCATTTCTGTATCCATCTCTCTCTAAAGAATACATACATACACATAAATGTTAATATATAGAATATATATGCATATTCTACATATCCATTGTATATACACATTTTATGTACAGCACAAGTAACTATATACTAGACATAGTATGTGGACATATATAGTATATACACACACTATTATTACATTATTCAATACACTATATATATATATACACACACAAATAATATGGATCTCAATGTACACTGTATATGCATTGTGTATACTCACATTTTATATATCTTGCATTGTACATATTTTATCTGCCCAAATAGCAAAAGGCCTATTTGTGCTTTAAATTTCACTGTTCTGGAGGAAGAATAAGATCAGCATCTTGCAATAAATTTTGTCTTAGAACAAGTGCAGTTATTATACAAAACACTAAGTTACAAGCATAAGGGAAGAATGTGGGCAATCTTCCTCTTTACAAGGAAGGAAAACTGTATTAAATACAACAGAGAGAAATCACAGCTAAGTTTTCCTCTACCACAGTGCCTAAAATGTTGAATCAAAAGTGTTTCAGTAAACCTAAGGTCACTAGATCTTACACACTGTGCATAGAGGACATTTGCTTGATCTTCTGCTATTGTCCAAGCAAATAAGGAGAATGAGTCCATAAGGAAACAGGAAAATAATCAGTTCTAACGCTATGTGGAATGCTAGATTAATTCACATTTCTGGCTTCCTGCTCAACATCTTGAAAACACCGACTCATTGCCTGAGAAGCATTATAAATTACAATATTTTTCAGCACTGACAAAGCAGCAGAAAGTCTTGTTATGGTACATAACACAGAAAATGAATCAAGCTATTTAGCTCATCCACCCTGTCCCACTGGAGTGACATCATCCAAGTAGTAGTCCAAAAGTGGTTTTCCTTTCTAAAATGGCACTACATATAAATGGTGTTTTATTCTAGCAGAAGAGACACTACAAAGACTCTTGCCCCAGTGAAAATGAAAAGGAGAATCTCACCCATGAATACAATTTGTTTAACTTCACTGAGAATCCTGCACTGCAGTCATTCAATTATGAAAATTGCTCTTTCACAGCAAGTTTCATCTCATGTTAGCTATAGACAGACCATGTTTGTTTTCAGAGACTTTGAGTCTTGTAAACCAACAGAAAAGAGAATTCATTAATGTTTTAATACGTTTGATCATTTAAGCTGACATATTTTAGAGGAAAGTTATTTCAATAGGAAGCATTGGGAAGGGAAAGCAAATTGGATTCTGTAAAACTAGAAATCCTACTGCATTCACTAAAAAAAAAAAAAGTACTAAAAATCATCAAATGGTTGTTTTGATACTAGAATGCATCTTCTCCCCTTCTGAGGCAAATTAAAGATTCACATTATTTGTAGTACCAGTAGCACAGGAGACACACAGAAAACAGAGCATTGTGACTCCTAACACTGCATTTTGAGATAGGGGGTTTTGGTTCTGTCTTACATATTGCTGCATGTGTAAATGAATAGATTTACATATGTGTGTGTGCACGCACACACAGACATGCACTCACCCATATAGCTAGTCACAAGATCCTGAGACAACCAGTGCTATGTTTTAGCGACGTTTCAGGATTGAAAACTACTAATAAGATTAAAATAATCCAATTTGATTGTTATCTCTGTGCAAGGAAAGCATCCAGAATAAGGCAATTACAATAGCATGGGGAAAGATTGCTTTCATTCAATGAACAGGCACTATCATTGTATTTTGAAAAATAAAATTAAGGAAGCAAGGACATAAAAAATGTAAATGCATTAAAGATGACAAAGGAATAGCACATTTTCCAGAAAACAGAGAAAATGTTACAAGATAATGGCTGCATGTGTAAAAACAAAGAATGTTAAGTACCCGGTTTGTATTCCTACAGAACCAAGGATAGGAAAGCAGATGCATGTAAAGGACATTTAAAAAAAATTGTGCTAGATGCCTACACTATTTAGACATAAAAGTGCAAGGCAAAGACAACTGAAGTCTTAGAATTCCTGTAATTACCAGAAAAGGCATTTTAGTAAGTAAATAATTCACAGATCTATCAGAAGGGCTTTCTATATGACATGTAAAACATGTTGTGTTATCCTTACCAGGTGGAAGTTTTGAGTTCTGCAAGTGTATATAAAATCTGCTCCTACTTGGACTTACTACTGCAAGACATATTCAAAAGCCAATCCAGTTCTATAATTTATGCATGAACATGTATTTTGCAAATAAAATCTGTTTGAATTTGGCCTTACTTCAGCTAAAGAATGCTTTATCTGCAACCCCATATTATAAGATAGATGGAAATAAAGAAATAGAGGTAGAGACTATCTCACACTGTCAGTTGGATAACACAAAAAATATGATCTTTGTTCTGGCAGACAGAGCAAAAGAGAGTAAAACGACTTGTAGGGGAGAACTCAGCTCAACCTTACTAAGTTTTCAGTTGCTTGATTTTACATGAAAGAAGCACTCAGACTTTTACCATAACCTTGTAACCACATTTGCTTATGAGATAAAGCAAGATTTTACCTAGTTATTTAACTGGCAAACCATCATATTTGTCCAATTTACTACAATTGAATTAACTCCCTCTTTTACGTCACCTACAATTAAAAGCCAATGCAAGTAAGTGTTTAAATACGGAAAACTACTCATTCATACAGGTTTCAAATTTGCAATATTTTATACACTTCACTATGTTTGTATTCATCATATATAAATTGCCAGATTCTTTCATAAAAGCCATATATCCTGGGTAAAAAGGGAATATCTAATAATGAATTTATACTGAAGACTTTGATGTAGATAACATACCCATTAGCCTACTATGAATAATTAAATAAATGTAACAAGTGAAAGCTAATTCTATAAATATCTTTTTATAACATCTTCTTTGAAAATCATACTGCAGCCTCAAAAAACAATGGAAGTCAGGTAATAAAAAGCCAGATTCACAAGTTGCAGGTTTCTATATGCAACGTTGTCTTCAAGATAAAGAAACTTTGCTTTCGGTATCTTAGGATCATGTGTTAAATTTCTTACAAGCAGTAAATTTTATCTAGAACATATAATACAGCTTATACAGTGTTTCTTGCATATTGCGCATTTGAAAAGCCACACAGAGCCCAGTTTGATTGAACCAGACAGCCTTGTTTAGAGTTGAAGGTGACTAGAATAATTTTCACAACAGAAACGAAGAATTTAGTATTTTATAAAAGCCACGTTTAAAGGATTCACTCGGACAGGGTGGAGCCAAACAACCTCTAGGAGCTTGGCATATCAGCCTTACTGAGCGCAATAGCCAACTCAAGGTCTTCTTGCTCTTGTCTCCGCAACCGAGCTAGTCTCTCTTGCTCTGCTTTTTCACTCTCACGCTTTGCCCAAGCCAGCTGCTGTTCTTCATTTCCAAACTAAAAAACGAGAATGGAAAACAAATTAATAAATTTATCAAAAAGCTAGTAGAAAAACACAATGAATCAGACTCATTAAATAATATATGAATCACGTATACCAAGCTGTCTTAGGGTAGCTCTTCTGGACTAAGACAAAAATTCACTCACTCATTTCCTCACTTCATCCTTTCCTTTATCTCCTTAACGTCTTCCTCCTCCCACCAGAGGACTAACCCATCTGGGCTGCACGTCCCTGCATCCACCTCCCAATTGTGTATGGACATGGCCAGAAGACTGGAGCCAAACAAAAACCCCACAAACACAGAAGTTAGTTAGCGGTTTGGGAGCATCACAACCTGCATCCATTTTTGAGAACAGTAAATGCGTAACCCTTAGCTGGTTAAACCAAGACTTATTTACTCTTCTGCAAGTCCATGGCAGAGTTTTATTGCAGTATTTCCTGCTAAGGGTGAGGGGCTTCAGTAATGACTCTGGAGACTGCTGATTTGTGGGAAGCTTCATCACTCAATCAAAAGTTACAGAAGCACTTCTTGCAACTGTTCACAAAATACAGGGTGAGTTTTTCCAGTAAGAAATAATGTAAGAGAATCCAATTTACTTCAGCAGAAAATACTAATATAACACATTTTAACATTGAGCTTCCAAGCCTGTTTGAGCTTCCCAAAACACTTTAAGCACTATTAAACAAAACAATTCCAAAATTGTGGTCTGGTATTACCGCTGAACTATGCATAAGTTTGTTTGGTCAAACCTTATACATAAAGTACTATAAAATATTTAAATAATAACAATTTAAATCTAAAATACAATCTGTTACTGTTTAATTTTAGCATCCACCAAAGAGGATGATGTTAGCAGAAGTGTTGGCAGAGGTGCACACAAATGTTTGCATTATATCCCACTTCTAAAATTTGCTTTGTTCTTTTTATAAATGTTCAGGAAAATCTGTTTCTTTTTTTTCCCCTCTTCTTCTCTCCTGGGAGAGAGAACTACATGGAATGTATAGTTTTAATTTCAGCTGAATGTACACTGCAAAATTGCCCTCTGGACCTCAACATAGTAACTCTGAACACAGCAAAACAGGCCACAGCACCAGCTGGCACAGCTACTCCTTCCCAGACAAGCTTGAAATACTGAATTTTAAATGCAACTTTAAGTAATAGACCTATGCCTAGCTGCGTATGTACTACATGAATGCTCCCACCTTTGCCTTTTCCATTCTGCATATAATCTATAATCTATATTTTTAAATAAATGCAGCTATTTGTATTTGTTTAAAGTCCAATTTGCATTTACTCAAGTTAAATCATGCTTTGTAAATGTATGCTTCTGTATGCTCACGCTTCCTCATTTTATTTCTCACAATACCTGCAAAATCATGATAATTTGATGCAAAGCTACTTCTAAAGCTACTTTTCTTCAAACAATACCTCTGCTTACATCGCCACCAAAACTTCTCTGAGAACCTTTGCACTCAATGTTATTGGCATACAACAGCAGAACTGCACATTTAATATCTTACAATGAAGAAATCCTACTATCGTTACTTCTTTAAGTATTTTCAGGGAGCAGCTGACAGGTAAGATTTAAGTGCTAACTAGAATTTTAAATAGATTTTTTTCAAGATACAGTGAAGACAGGCTCAAACAGAAGTAGGACTTCTCCACGTATTCCAAGGATTCAAAAAGAATATCCTATAGCTAGGACCAAGAAAAACAGTTATTATTTTCAGAAATACAATAAGCCTTGGTCAAACATTCTGGGGTGCCTTTTTTTTTTTCTCTTTAATGTTGAGAGAATAGATTTACTTATGTAGCTTGTATGTTTGGATAAATCTTTGGATAAAGCTTATGACAGCCCAACTTATGACTTGTTTACAATACATAATTTATTTTTGTGGATAGAAAGGGCTGAGTACCAAAAAAAAGTAAGAAAAAAGTTGGAAACAAATCTGTATGTGCCTTATTACAAAGAGTTGGCATGAAGTAAAATTTTCAGGAGCATAACTGACCATTAGATAGTGAAACAATTCATTCTGGCCACTGATTCTTGCACAGATGGCCTATAAAAAGGTCATGTAACTCAGTTACAAATCATTTAAAATAATAACTTTTTTTTTTTTTGATACGTCCAGGTTTCAAGAAGTCTATAAATATGTATCACTTATGTGTCATTTCATAAAAACTCTCGTATCTTTTTTTCAAAAGTATCCTCAGACCCAATGCATAAATGAGGAAAACAGCAGGTTCTGCAGCAAAAGTAATGACATACAAAAACCAAAAAGCTACACTGACTTGTGTTTGCTAAATTACCAGCTTATATTAAGAGAAATAAATTAGCTTGGTTCTAAGCGCTGTTTTTTTGGAAATTTAAATGCTTTCTTTGCATTAACAGATTGTTTCTCTTGTTATTCTGTAAATTGAAGCTGGAAACTAGATATACTTGAAACATGAGCTACCAAAATATTTTGGTTTGTTCCAAAGAGTCATATTCAATGCCAGTAAAGAAGTTAAGAATGCAATGAGAATATACTTGAACTCTGGGTGCATGATTTGGCCAACATCTTTATAAAAGAGCCGTATTTTCTAGAGTACTACTAAAAACTAGTGAAGGTCCTCATGTTATTTCTTTGCAACAGTAAAGAATTCCAATTAAAAGTCACATTACTCAATTATTCAAACCTACATTATTCTAAGAATCTGATCTCAGGTTCCAATGACTCAACCAGTATGTCAAAATACCTTCTGCAATTAAAATTGCTTTTGATTTCCTTTATGAGCAAAATTTCCCAAAGAATAGGAGAAGACAAGCACATCTTTCCTGATTACGAGGTAACTAGTACACTTAAGACTTTATACAGAAGGATTAAGAATTATCAGGTGTAGCAGAATAATCGTGTTATAGGCAAGCAAAAAATAAACACTGAAAAGAACCAGGAAACCCATCTCTTCCCAAATTGTTAACATTTTTGTTGTTGTTCTTACAGGAGTAGAAAGCAACTCACAAAATCAGTTAAAATTTAATTTTATTGGATGAAGTGCCACCTAACAATAGTTAGAAGTGGCTGCTACTCAAGATCTCGCTTCTCCTAATTTTTCCTCATCTTTTAAAGTTACTCTCACCTCCTGGAAACTTGATGGCACAGAGAATTAAACACTAGAGCACCCAACGGGACAGGGATCAGAGCTTTTGGTTAATCATTTGATGCAATCCATCAGTGTAAGCCACTCTTTTAACTTAAGAAATGCAGTCTGTAAATAAGACAACAATAGCTGGGAAACAGTCATTCCATTCCATTCCTTGTCTTTCATTCAAGGATGAAACTAGGTGGTGTTCAAGAAATTTCAGATAAAGCAAGTTTTGCGTCTTATTTTTATTAAGAATGTCACCATTTTGTATACAATCACAGAATTTAACTGTGCACCAAATTCAACAGGCTAATACTAACTGTGGTAAAGCATACATAATATCTTCATCTTTGACATCTTCAGTATCATAGATAAATTAAAGCACTGAGGCCAGCTAGAAGTATGCATAGATGACCTCAACTAACAATATAGAATAGAAAAGTGATACACATTTACTAGTAACTAATAATCAGGGGAAAACATTTAAAAAATCAGCAACCTGAAAGGTTCAGCTTAAAGATCTCCACTTACTGAACACTGAACTGCGTTCGTCAGAGGTGAGTGACAGATTAAGCTGGCAATTTCACTGCGTGGCAATGTGACAGCAAAAACACATGAAAGAAGGAAGAAGCCTGAAGCTGTGGATGGAACAGATTTCTACCTACGTGTGGAAGCATAAGAACCACGCTACTACTATATTTACATTGATTTCCAATTCAGTAACATACCTGCCAGCACTTAAAACAAAGCCAGGCTTTTAGAAACCTGGATATATTTAATGAACAAGTACTTGGCTTCGCCTTCTGATACTGTATTTTGGAGTGCAAAATGGATGCTTCTGTATTGGTTCTACAAAACAATCGTTTTCTTTGTCTAACAAGGGCTTTTCTACAATACCAGCAACTGGAACAAAATTCAACAGCTAAATTTTCAATCTCTGTCTCGTTTACGTACCCTTAGCATCACATTCCATTGTATACAGCAAACATTGTGACAGGATTGTCAGAACTTTTTTCACAACAAATACAAATACGTTAGGGAATCTTTCCCTTTAAGGATTCACTTCTCAGGATATGGTGAAATTGCTATATAAATGTCTCCAACAATTATTTTTGAATCTTTACATCATTGGCTCCCCAAAACCAGTTTACAGAATAGCCTCCATGCAACAAAAACAATACACAGATTCTGCTACAAAGAATTTGTGAGTAAAGGCACACTGTACTAAAATAATTTAAATGCAAATAAACCCTTCAAAATTTAGTATGAAACTTGAAACTCCTTTTTTATTGAAATAATACCTTTTTATTACAGAAATATTAATACAAAAACAATGAGGACAGCATGAAGGTACTAAGAGACAGAAGCCAGTGAACAGTAGGTTTGCAGTTAAAACAAAAACCCAATAGATTGCTGCAAGCAGAGCAGAAAGTGGTTTGCTCAGAGACAATGAACTTAACTTACAGAGCTGAAGTCTGCAAACCCCAAGGAAGAGTCTTTAGAAGTTTTACTTGAAGAGGAGGGAGCAAATGGATCTTTTCCACTAAATGGGTCCCCAAACCCCTTTTTACTCTGAAACGGGTCACTGCTGTCAGCCCCAAATGGCTGGAATGGATCATGGGGCTTGGGAAAATCTGAAGACCCAAGGTGGCTTACAGGAGTACTTTTACCTGGAAAGTTTAGGGAAAAAAAAAGGAGAAAAAAACAGAAGTTACTTACCACGGACAATGCAAACCCCTTAAATAGGAAACTTGTGATGCAATTTAGCATCATCCATTCTTCCTGGGGTAGTTTAAAACTTAACCAAATACAATACTATTCATTTCTCAATGCAAATAATCTCAAATAGTTGGTTTAATTGATTATCTTTCTTACAAATACTCCATATTAATACAATCAAGGTTTTAAATTATAAAACCCAATGTAAAGACATTTGATCAGAAAAATTTACAAGCATGACTTTAGCTCAATTTCCAGGATTAGAGACATTTCAGATTGTTTGGGATAATATAAAAGACAAAATATTTGGAAACATATTACTAACGGTAAGTAATTAATCATGTTAAATAGAACAAAATAGTAACTTATCTGTGACTTTACAGAATGCATGCTTTTTTTTTTTTTTTCCTGGAACTGGTTTACATTTGTACCACTATGTGCAACGGAAAACAGCGTGATGAAGAAATCACCTTGTTCTGGGGTGCTTGCTGTGCAACCCAGTTTCTGTAGGTGACTTCTTGTTCTTATACTCTACCCCAGTAACAGATGCAATCACAGGAGCTATTTTGTATGCTCATGAATCGTGGTTGTAAATTTTGGTTGTTGCAATTAGAACCTCAATGTTTACTTTTAAATTCCCCTTGAAAAAACGATTTTGTTAGGTCAAATAACTAAACAGAAAAATGTAATTCTTTCCCCCTTTTTTTCTTTTTTAAAAAAAAGGTCAGTCATGATGATAATGTATACTTGACAAATGATAAAGGAAAATCTGGAAACATTTTAAAAAGAAAATATATTTACAACTTCTCACATAACAACCTGAATTACATACTTAATTTACATTCATAAAAATATTTTTTTTAAGCTTCCTATTGTCCGAACTACAATTTAACAGGAATCTTATAATTTACTCACATCAGAGCACACATACTAGGAAAGCACAAAGAAATGGAGTTGAAAACCCAGATTTCAGAGTAGGTACTTGCCATGTTTAAGATACAGGCTGCTATCTTTTAAGAAAGTACTTTCAGTCAGTGACAGGTGCTCATAAATGTTATAAGCTGTATGCATCAAATAGAATTTGCCTGAATCTGTGGCAATCCTCGTTTGTCAAAGAGGAGAAATAAAAGGTCAGCAGACTTCCATCCAGCAGCCTGCCTCCACCTGCCATTAAATCCCGGCTCAGCCTCCCCCCTGTCCCAGAGGCCAGCCATAAGCCCACCTCCCTGCGGTCAGTCTGTAGGACGTATAGAATCACAGAACAGCCTGGGTTGAAAAGGACCTTAGAGATCGTCTAGTTTCAACACCCCTGCTCTGGGCAGGGTTGCAGCAGGCTGCCAGAGCCGCATCCAGCCCGGCCTTGAATGCCTCCAGGGATGGGGCATCCACAACCTCTCTGGGCAACCTGTTCCAGTGCCTCACCACCCTCTGAGTGAAAAACTTTCTCCTAATTTCTAACCTAAACCTCCCCTGTCTTCATTTAAAACCATTCCCCCTTGTCCTATCACTACCAACATGCAAACAGGTGTTCCCCGTCCTGTTTATACGCTCCCTTCAAGTACTGGAAGGCCACAACGAGGTCTCCCTGGAGCCTTCTCCACTCCAAGCTAAACAAGCCCAGTTCCCTCAACCTTTCTGCACAGGAGAGGTGCTCCAGCCCTCTGACCATCTTAGTGGCCCTCCTCTAGACCCGTTCCAAGAGCTCCACATCCTTCTTGTGCTGCCCTCACCATCAGCGGGCTCCACACAGTGCTGGCAGCACCTCCTGAAGGGCTGCAGGGGCTTTATGGTCCTCAGCCTCGGTCAGGAGGAACCGAGCGGACTCTTACCTCAGTAGCACTACCATCAGCCCTGCTCTCCACTGAGAAGGCATTCAATGGATATTTAATGCCTACCAATAAGCCAATGGAAAAAATGGGAAACGAGAGCTAGAGGTACAAATTTCCTTTTCAATCTCTGGTAAGACCACATCAAATTGCTCGATATCCTGAGTTGGAAGGGACCCACGAGGCTCATCAAGACCAATTTCTGACTCCACACAGGGCAAGCTAAAAGTTTAACCATCTAAGAGCATCATCCAGACGCTTCTTGAACACCAACTGATCACGGCTTGCTAATCAGCAACAAAATCTTAGAACATTACATGCAGGCATTCATCATACTGGAATTTATATGCAAGAACGTTGTACCCTACACAGGGAAAATTATTTTTTCCACTCAAGTTAGGCCTCAAATTGAATATGGCAACCACTTGTTGGCACTGTGCGTCAGGGAAAATGCAAAGCAAGTTAGGAAAGCCCTCAGGAGAACAAGCATACAGAAAGAGGTGTAGGAAACAAGACACGTGCAGCAGGAGACATAACTGGGTTTGTTTAGTCTTAAGAATATTCAGGAGGAACCTGATCATAGTCTTGGCTGCAAATTGGACACCAAGAAAGACTAATAGATTTAGACGTTATAGAGACAGATTTATATTAGACAATTGCTAAAATTTCTAAAAAACTTAAGAATACTCAAGACTACTTAGGGAATTTGATGCATTCCACATCATATCCAAGGGGTTCAAGAAACAGTATCTAGAAGGCACGCTGGTTGTGCTGCCCTGAAGCTGGAGGATGGATGAGCTCTTAAATGGTCACTCCGATACTATTTTCCATGGGGAATTTTCCAACTATATTCCCAACTGATTTTCCATTATTTTCCAACTATATGTGGGGCTTCTAAAAGACAGGCAGATCACACCAAGGATTTGTCCTTCATGGAAGGAAGTGACAAAATATACAGGAAATACCAGCAGCATTTGCTCTCCCCACAAGCACGGACCCTCTTTTGCCAGCGTTTCAATCTGCCTTTGCAGAGGCCATGTTTTGTACACTGGAAACATTTTACTGCATTGACATACCGCTCATCTCCACCAGATCTCACCTTCTGACACACCTATGCAATGTAAGGAACAAACTTGGCAAAAGATGAACAACTCAGCATTCTTTTAAACGTAATTCTGCAGATAAAGGAGCAAATAATTTTTAAATTACGGAGAGAATTAAAGCATCTGTATTTCTATTTTTAGGTCAAGGCAAAACAAGAGCCTACATTTTTTTTCTTGTTCCCCTACTGCTAGATATAGCAAGCAAATTCTCTCCACCCTGTATTGTTCCAAACCAGATTTGATGGATGGAGGAAAGACCGGTCCATTTTAAGCTGCTCCTTTCAGAGGTTAAATCTTCTGTTGCTGAAACCACTTTGTGGAATTGGTGACTGTTAATACGAATGCAGGTTTTGCAACGTATTTGCTCAGCAAACCTGTTTTTTTCTAGGTGGCCTGTTTAATGTTTTTGCACAAAGCCCCTAGTGGTTTCAGAACATAAACAAAGAGCATCAGGGGTTTCTTGTGCTTCATCTTCAGGACAGATCAAAAAAGAACAACTTGTCTGTAGGGGAAATGTCACCGTGAATACTAGAGTTACTGCTAATAACATAAAATGTTCATTTTATGTTCTGAGTGCCATTTTCTTTAGTTCTGTTTGTTGAAGAATAGAAGAGGATTTTAATGCTGTTATTTTGAAGAAAAGCAGAAAGGGGGCAACCTTTATGAGACCTAGGTTACTTTTTGCAGAGAAATTTAAGGGCAGTGCCCACATGGAGAAGCCAATCCTAACACTTGCAACAGACTCCTCAATGAGTCCTCTTTTGCTCCACTCAGTATGCTGCTTATAGCCTGTTCTATCCTGCCACACTCAGCAAACATGGTTTCCGAAGGCCTGGCAGAAGTTTGTTTGGTTTTAGATGTTCAAATTTACTAATTTATTGGCCACAAATCAGTAATAATGACACCAGAGTTCTCTTTCTTATGACACATCCTTGCTGGCTTACCCCAAGTGTGAATCCCCCAATGCAATAAGTATATATTTAAATAAAACTTTTGTATTTCTATGTTTAGCATGTCAAGGATGTGGGTTAAGTATTTCTAAAACATAAAGCAAAAATACAAAAATCATATTAAAAAAAATCACCAACTGAACTGAAGGACATTTGTAAAATACTAAGATTGCAAAATGTACTATCAGTAGTTACTGAGGTGCCACTAATCTTATACATACTGGTGACTAAAAATACTACATTTTATAACGATACTGCTTAACATTTTTGAGATATGGCAATACGAAAGCAGAGGCAAACAGTTGTAACCCTTACTTATTTGATTTTTCTGCTAATAGTTTCAGGGGAAAAAAGTTTAGAAAAAAGCAAAACAGGTCCTATTCTGAAACCACAGCAGTTTCAGCAGTTACCCAAGTGGTGCACCCAAACCACACCGAGGACTCACTTCAGCAAAAAGAGATGATGAACAAAATGGTTTACCACAGCAAATGCTGTTAACTTATAGTGAACTCCACCCATGTGAAGGGTTTATCTAATTTCATACCCCACAGCAAACTTCAGGGTTGAGATCTATAGTTCAAGGCAAATATAATCTCACTGGTAGGATGCCATTACAGAATTTGACTTATTACATTACAAGATATTGCCAGTGAAACAATGAAACCTTTAGAGTTTTCACTATATTCCATGTTTCAAGGATGATCCTAGCTTTTTTCTTAGAAAAGTACCTTCTGTATTGCAAGAAACAGCATGTTTTCATGTGTCTGAAGACTTGTATTATGCATACTGACAGGCAAACATGGCAGAGTTGAGGTGACATGGCTTTAAACTTTCACTACACAGGTACTCCTTTCCAGGAAACGTTCTAAAGTGAAAAATATGCTTTAAGAAGTCAGAGTCATGCTATGTAGGATAGGTAGTGACAGTATGAGTGAAGTCCATACCTGCAATTACATCTGAACAAGTAATGCCAAGGTTCCTCACACACCTTGTATCTGCCCGAGGAGGTGTTACTCCAGCAAATTTTGAAGACTGTGCAATGCGTAAGGTGCTTCCCAGCAGAACTCTCCCTTGGCACTTAACCAAATTTATCTATCATTCCTAACTTACTCAGCATGTTTTTTACCATGCTGTTAAACTATCCAGCTCTTCCACTGATGCGGAATAAAACTTTCGTAAACTGTGAGCTTTAGGAACTTACAGAAAAAAATTATTACCAGCTTTCAAAATGTCCTTGAAAGTCCACTAAATTAAAACCAATTTTCTACAGAATATTCAAAGGTATTTGTCCTCAACAGGGGCTATTTTTGCACTGTATTTCAAACTCAACTGTTTGGCTATCAAGCTGTTTGCACAAAATCATAATATATATTTTTAGTAACAGAAAGTAAGAATTTTTCCTATGCAAAAAAAAAAATCAAAACAGTTTTTGCTTATTATTTCCAAAATTCTCAACTTTTGCTAGCCAGTAACTCTGAACATCTTAGCTTAAGACAAATACTGTTAAAATTACAGACTTCTGAAAAGGTGAGGTTAGCAGAAGAATCGTTGTATGTTCAGATAACGAACTGTTCTGAAACAGATTCTGAACAACCTATTTCAACAATCGGTACTGAAATATCTTCACTGTGAGAGATCAGCATAAACAACAGAATCAAAGCGTGAATGGAATTTTTAGTTTGTGGCTAGGGCAGGTGCTCCACCCATGAGTCATTTATCCTAAACAACAAGGGATGCCTGTATTCTAACGCAACTGTCAGGTCTTCTAGAAGGTATGAAAAAAAAAAAAAAAGTTTTCCTGTCTGTCACAAAGTTTTAGATTGAATTTTTCACAGTCAGCTGCAGATGAGGAAAAAATAAAGGTGAACAGGCACCGTGCTACTCGTGAGTAACCTTGGGGACTCAAGAAGCTCTAAGGAAACAGGTGTGTGGTACCACTTAGAAATAAACAAAGCACTCCTGTGATCACACAGTGAATAACAGCGCTCTGTATTCCCCTTCAGACCAACAGGTGATCCAAATGACTTGAACATGCCCATGCAAATTTAAAAAAATGTTCAAATGCGAGGGAATTCTTTTAATTATTTTTTTCTCTCGTTAAACTGAATGCTCAACAGAGGGCTGTTAATAAGACGTCAGTGGCCATGTAAACTGACAGTACTTTTGCACTGCTTTATAGATGAAAAATAAGTCTAAAATTATAAAAACAGTCAAACCATAAAATGCCTTAAATTTAGAGAAGTGACACACAGAAAAAAGAACTATATTTATCAGAAAGGACATAAAGGGGGAGGAAGCATCAAATACAAAGGCAGGCAGCAGCAGAACAGGGCTCTACAAACATTGTCATTCCGAGAGCTGCCTGCCCTGCCCCTCCGATTCGTGCAAGAAAAGCTGTGGCTGACAGCATGAAGGATCTGATCGTGCACAGTGCTGCGAGGCATCTACAGTACCTCAGGGGTGCAAATGAAGTTCAACAGTTTGAGTCTAGCTCAACAGCTTCTAGTTTTCAGGGTAGTTCAATAAGATATTAAGATCTTACTAGATCTTTACTAGATCTTAAAGACCCCACCCGTTCTCATTTTTGAAAGCCATCAGCAGATTTAGATCTCTTTATCTTCAAACTGGCAAGATGAAAAAAAAGTCACATAAGCCAAATCTGACTGATTGAGTCCTAAGTCAGTGGGGCCTTTACAGACTTAACTGCTGGCAACAGCAAAATACTTCTATCAGCTCTGCAATTTGTCATTTGGTAAAAATACTGAACTCTACCACCTTAGCTGGCTAAATTTATGATTAATAATATCGTTATGTAATAATTTCTAGTCACTCAAATTAAACACTGGGCAAACCTTTGTGTTGGCATTCAGGTCTTTTGTGACTCCACACAAGCGAGGCATCTCTGAAAGAGGAGAACCATACTTACTAATTCAAGGAAGGCTAGTTAGTCCCCTATTCTGTCTTCTCAAGATTTTTTGCAGTATTTTGACATTTCAAAAAACACTGCCTGTCAAAAAGGCCATGTGAGAACGGAATCGAAGTCCTTAACTTGAAGATAGAGGTGTTAACCACTAACCTCTGAAATGCCAATTTATAAATTCAGTTTCCATAATACATCAAAGCTACCAAGAATAAATGGATCAAAAAACAAAGTTATTTGATGAACTGACTGTGTGCAGTCTGGAATAACAAATTCTCAATACTGCTTATTTTAATACCTGTATTTCAAATAGCTGCTAAGAAAATCCACTAACTTCTTTTTTACACGGGATGAACTCAGTACTTAGTCCTTTGATTACCCGTATTATGATATTTTTCTGCTATTTAAGTTTTTGTTGGGAATACCAATACATAATTTTGTTAAGTACATTATCATTGAATAAGTCCATTATTAATACAACACTCACCGCCCCTATTAGTTACTAATATTCAATATATTTAAAATAAATCCTAATATTTACAAAGACTGAAAAAAGCTGGAGTGGTAAAAACAATTGTTTTTATTAAATAATCACTACAAGAAGAAAACACACTGAAACTACAATTTCTTCCTGCATTTTTTGGACTTTTATATTCTTTCAAGGTTAAAAAGGTCAAAACCACTATAAGCGAGCAATAAAAATTTAGAAGAGGTTGAAGGTTACACACTGGTTAGTGGTGAAGGTTCTTCCACTAATATCACTGGTTAACAGTACTGTTATAACCGCAATGTGGAATGCATGGTGCTGCATTTAAAGGAAGTGGGTAAGGGTGGGGCAAATGCAGTAGGTCCCACGATCAAAGCACTAGAGCATTGAATTTTACTTATAACCCAATCACTGACACCCACACAGCAGCTTCCTGTACTTTAAAAAAAAAAAAGAAAAAGAAAAAAAAAAATCTGTTTCTCTCTTTTTGTAATCAACAACTTTTACCTAGAAACTAGTTAGCGGTGAACTCTGACTGATTTCAATCTGCAGCTCACGGCAGAAAACATAATTGTTAATCTGTGAGAACCTGCATAGACCATTTTAACTGCCAGGTTTCAGTGTATCGTCTCTTTCTGACTATTTATTCTTAATTACACAACAGTTCTCCAAAACCCAAGAACTAGTCTAAAAAAGACAAAATGACCAGAAGTTCTGTAGTGCTAAATAGCACACGGAACGCTTTAAGCCAGAAAATAAAATATATTTATAAATCTACACGACTTCAGTTGTTTGTTAGGACAGCTCAAGAAAAGAAGTTGCACTGGAATTTAGATCCCTGTCACAGGGCATCTTTGCTTAAGTACTTCAATATACACTATTATTTTTCTTAATATAAGTAGCAATCAACGTTGCCTTGTTTTCATTTAATAGGCCAAGGAGAAGACAAATACAAAGCTCATGATGCAGAGCACTGACCTGCTTATATCTGGATAACCTTTTTGTGCTTTTTGAGCGTTATTAAAAATACAGCATCAATAATCAGGAAAAATTTTCACGTCTCTCAGAAGAAACCTTCAAGTCGTCCAGTACCACCTGGTGAACATCAAATTAAGTCAGCCAAGTCCCAGGGGAGCTGTGCTGAACCTAATGTCCGTCAGGAACCTCATGGACTATGAATGCATTCCTGAAGAAAAAGAGCATGCACATACTCCTTGGGGGATTTTTATTAGAACAGTCTGGTCAGAGTAGCTGAAGAGCTTTCTCTTAGCTGATCTTCCTCAGCCTAAAAAGAATCTTAAACCAGGCAGGGGACAGAGACATTGATTTTTCAAATCTTTCCATGTAACAAAGGGGTGTTGGAGCTTTGACATACACCTGCATCTAGGCTCATTGCTTCTAAAATACTTCTTGTCATTCTTTGTTTTTACTCACTGATTCATTAACCTTCCTCCAACTCTTTAAAGACTGTACTTTAAATAGTTACGTGGGGAAAAAAAAAACACATTTAACCAGAAAAACAAACATATGGAGCTTTCTCTTGGATCAAACAAGGATCAGTTTAAGACTGAGAAACATCTGAAAGATCTTGAAAACTTTCTTTCAAAAGAAGAGAATCAAAAAGAAGGAAAGTGATTTATGAAGAACAGAACAACTGTAAGCCTGAGAGTTGGCCTACGATACAACTTTTTAAACTTTAACAATCTCATGATTGTTATCCCCTCTCCTAACCTTAGTTTTTGAGAAGGGAAAGATACAGATCTCAAGGGTGTCTAATCCATGCCACACAGTAAGCGTTTGCCTATCCTTGCCAGATAATAACAACCACAGACAGCTGTGAACAGAAGTGCCTGCTAACACAGCCATCAGATCATTGCTGCTTGTCAACTTCCAAGCTTCAAAAAAAAAACTAAACAAAACACCAGCGAGTACAAAAACAGAAAAGAATAAGAAAAGCAACGAATCTTTCAGTTTATAGGTCATGATTTATATGGTGAAACAATGATTGCCCACTGCAACCCTGCTACGGACAAAGCTTCCATAACTGAGAAATTCCCTTAAGGACGATATGAAGAGCATCTCCAGAGCCCATATTTGAGAGCAGCTGATCTGAACTGCACATTCCTTTTGCAGGTTTCTGCAGGTACACCTGAAGACCAAAGGTTAACAGAGGCTATGTCTGACTTGTTTCCCTGTCCCAGTGCTCAGTTCCAGAGGTTAGCTCTGCCTTTGTCTTCATGAAGAAACCAGACCTGAGCCCCAACTCCTCATTCATCTGGACAAAACATGGACGTGTGGGCAAGGAGGGAAACCATGGCACACTTTGGCCACATCCTGATTGTCCAGCACACTCTGCAATACCTTGACAGATGGATCAGATAATGCTTGTGTGTCACTTAAGTCCTAACGAACTCTGGATGTTGAAAAGCACTCAATTGGGAACAATCCCTGATGGATTTTATTAGTTTCCCATATCAACTACTACTCTGGGAAATCAGGCAGCTTTAAAGCTCTGCAAAAATATTAACTAGTATTTTCTACTTGATTTTTGAGTGTTGAGGACAAGTAAAGCTTTATGTGAGATCTCTATTGCACCTAAGAAAAAACAACCAAGTCACACAAGGAATTTTCAATATTAAGATCTGACCCTTCAACAAGTTTTACCAAAACAAGTATGAACTGGGAACAGAAGGGCAACCTATAGATTTGTCTGTTAATAACTAACATTTATCCATCTTTCAGCAAGATCTTTATCACATACTTTTTTTTTTTTAATTAAACAGACCAATGAGAAAGGTAAGAAACAACGGAAGTTTCTTTTCTGTTGTTTGTTTTCTGAGCAGTGTTCCCATTTCTAACACATATTTGTATGCTTCTATCTCTTGTTTGAATCGCAGTATATTACTATAAAATTTCTCATGCTCTAAGTAACCACTGAAGATTGCTTTAGTGTGGAAGGAAGGGAGGAGTATAACTGCATAAGCACATGAGGCTCATTTGCTTTAAAAAAAACCTGCTTTGTTTCCTCCTCAGTCTATTTTATCATAACAACATTTGCTTTTGGTAGAGCAGCGGAACCTTAAAAATACTGTGTCTCCCAATGAGAGGGAGAAGTACACATTTAAGCAAATTTTTGAAAAGACGGATTAAAGGCTGAGTGCACACAACTAAATTCAAAACAAATTATTAAAGCTAAATGTCCAAAATTCTTCAATATGCACAAAAGAAGGATTGAAAAGAGACAAATACAACAATAAAAAATACATAGGTGAGTTAATTCTATGGAATGTATTGCCCATTTTTGCTGCTAGTATAACACTCTATTTGCTAGGAATAATCATGTTTCAAACAAAAAATACAAAGAAACCACATGAAAAAGATAATATAGGTGTATTTAGTACTTGACTCTTTCAACTATGGAGGCCCTTTAAACACTGAATTGTTTTATGCAGACATTTCCTAAAAAGAAAAAGATGGTCACTTACACACCTCCCTTGAAAACCAACGAAAGAAAGAAAAAAAGCATCATTTGTGATGGCAAGTAAGATTACCTTCAGCTTTTATACTTCTGCTTCTATTGACATGTGTCCTATTTGTTGATATTTGTCAACATCACATATTATGTCTTTTTCAAACTACTAAATACCCTCTAGTATCTCTAAGTGGGAAATACTTACACAAAGCAAGCATGGAACAGACTGCTTCAAGAGCTTTTCCACAATCCTAGAGCATTTTCTGGCAAATTTTCATCAATACTCACCTACATAGAACCTCATCATTTGACTTCAAGGTTTTAGTGTGCATCATAATCTTTTGAGGAATAAAGTCATAGTAATAGGAACAAATTAATGCTGCTGCAATGGTCTGCTTATAACTCTGTTCTATTAAACAGTATTTTCCAAACCTGGGATCAATCTATGGGACTTCCCTGTGACAGCACTGTTTCATGTTATCCAAGGAGCTAGTTCTAGCACAACTGGTTTGCAAAACCAGTCAGAACAACAATACCTGTTATAAACAGGATGAGTGCAGAGTGCATGCTTTTCTCCAAAATGCAACTGCAGAAAGGTAGGCAATTCTCAGTAGTATTACTATTAGACCAGTAGAAAGGTAGACAAAACCTTCCAAATTCTAGACGTTGACCACCATGTTTGGTGAAAACTTATGTGCCTATTCATAAGAAGAAACCTGAACTTCTTTTTATTTTTTTTTCTCTTCTTCCCTTTTTTTTTTTTGGAAGCCAACTAAATTTTCACTGCTAATATTAACTGAACTACATAATTGCTGTTAAAAGTAGACTTGAAACTAACAGTTCTAAAGTGGCTTCAGTTCTTCAAACAGTTTCACTGGTATCTGAATGTTTTGACAAATCAGCTCTAGGAGTGCAAACAAGTTGAAGTTGAATCTCCAATCAGTTCCAGAGTTCCAGTCTTTTTTTTTCTTCTTTTTTTTTTTTTCTGACAATTCCTGCCAATTTACTGATAATCTCATACCTTCCTTCATGGTTGAAATATGAGATAGAAGACTGTCAACTTGTCCTTACTTCCAAGAATATACAGTAAATTGGGGGAACTGGTTATTAAGAAAGAAAACCTCCTTACCACTGGGTGGCTTGGGCCGTGGAGGGACATTTTTCTTCGGTGGTAATGCTGGTGTGTCTGATTTGCTTTTGAAAGGGTCATCTGAGAATCCCATCCCTCCAAAAGAGGAGGTGAACGGGTCTGAAGCTACTGACTACAACAGAAAAAAAATAAAACAAAAGGAGTGTAAGCACATTGCAGAAAATCTGGTGTTTCACAGAGGCTACAAGTTAACTCATGGAAAAACATTAACTTCAGTTGTGTAGGTCTGACCTCATTTTTTTATGTCACTAGCATAGATACAAACATCCACTGTCAGAGGTACTAGGATTTCATTAACACTAAAAGATATTTATACTCTTAATCACTTAAGTACTTCTAGAACTTTTACTCCTAGCAAAAAGCTGATAAGAAAAATAAAAGGAAGTAAAACTCTATTTTTATTAGTTGGCAATGAACAGTCATACTACAGTGTGGCCTTCAATCTGTGACAAGCAGAACCATGAAACAAAGCGGTAACTGGAGAAACATGGTAGCTTGCAAAACAGACAGCCTTCTTCCAAGCTTTTCTTAAGTTACACATGCCTATTTGCTGTTTTTGTTGTTGTTATTTTGTAAAAGCTCAGGGAAAATTCTAAAAATTTATAATTTTAATATATTTCCTATATTCACCTGGCTTTTGCAAAAGACTAATAGTAATTTAAAAAGGCACAAAAAACTATACCATGAAGGAAAATTTATCATCCCGAAATGAAAAAGGAGCTTTGTAGGCAAAGTTAGGGCTCAGTCAGAGCTTCACTAAAGCCTCCAACTCAAGCGAAACACACCAATATCAGTAAAGACTGCTGCCACCTAGTGGGGATCTAAAAATCCCACAAATCAGTAAGAAAAGTTAGGAAAAAAATACAAAATATTTAATTAGCCAAAAAGATAATATATTTTCTAGTAAACATTTACTCTACAATATTCAAGCGTTCTTGTGGTACAAAATGTAAAAAGTTAGGCAACTGTAAACTACAAGTCTGTCTCAGAAAACTAACAGCAGAATGACTATCCAGACAAGAAGGTAAGGACATAGCTCTATTTAGAATACCCTATATACTCTGTTTTTAACGATAAACCGAGAAATAGCAATTCTGTGCAAAACTGAAATATAAGCACACAATGTTTTCCACCCTTCCTGGTTTCCTAAACTCAGGGAGAAGTTTAAGAACAAGTTAGAATATGATGAGAGATGCAGCATCTAAGTGGACCTCCGAACTTAGCAATATATTGCTGGGCCCAAACTTCCTTTATCTGGAACAACTACTTTTGCTTACAAGTTCTTTCTTTCGCTCCACTGGTACTTGAAAACGTATGTGAAAAATTGATTCTCCCCACCCCTTGAATCTACTGGTCTTGGTGAGACTTCACTGTACCCAAGATGGATGGACACTTTGCTAAGAACTTGGTGAGAGCAATTGGAATAAACACAGAAGAAACGGGTTGTCAGCTCAAAAATTTGAATCTTATCACACCCTTCAAAAAAAAAAAAAGTACAATTTTATTTTTTTTAAAGGACAGTTGTTTTCCTTGTAACCTTTACCTTTGACATCTGACTGAAGTCTGCAAATCCCTCCCCACTACTGAAAGCGCCACTTCCAAATGGATCCAATGTTCCAAATGGATCTGAAACGGATGCAAAAAAAAAAAATGTATTTAAAATAATACATAAGAATTCTGAATAACTTATTGCCAATAAGTTACGAAACTGGGTAGGTGATTAAACACTCGCATTTTACCCTGCCAAGTGATGTTAAGAAAAAATTGCACAGAGCAACAGGTTTTCTATCAGTTGTTTGAAAGAAAAAAAGGAGCCAAGTATATAGTTAACGCGAGGGCTTTATCTTCATACAACATAGTAAGAGCACAATAGTATTTACCACCAGTTCACAATATACTTTGTTTATTCTCAACTTTAACATTTGATTTTTCATTCATAAAGAGATACCTACTTATTCATCTTCACAAGAAAAAATGTTCTTCTTACCTGGACCTTTTGAAGAGACACTGGAAGATGTAAAAGGATCACTGCTTTCAAAAGGGTCAGACTAAATAAGAACAGATATAAATAATTATTGTTCTGCTGTACTGTGAACTAGTCTTTCTGTGCAAAGAAAAATCTATTTCTTTAAGACAAATTATTTCTAGTTTCAGACCACTCTATTGTGGACATGTGAGAGGATGAAATTGAATGAATAGATGAAATATGTAGCATTAATCCATTTGGCTATTGACAGCATTGAACAAAAGTAAGTAAACTAAGTATCTACAAGCAAAACACATTCAAGTGAAAGTGTATCACACAAATGATATTAGTTCCTAAGGCAAAATTAGAAATTACACTCAGAATTAGAATCATTGAATATTCTGAGTTGGAAGGGACCAACAATGACCATCAAATCCAACTCCTGGTTGCACACAGGACCATCCAAAAAATAAAAATAATAATTTTTTTAAAAAATCAAACCATATGTTTGAGAGCATTGTCCATATACTTAATGCCGACAGTCTTGCTGCCATGACCACTTCCCTGGGAAGCCTGTTCCAGCACCCAGACACCCTCTGTTCAGTCGTTAGTGTTCAGTCTTTAAGCAACAGAGACTGAATATTCAAATCAGACATTTACGTTATCAGTAATTCAGAGATACTGTATATCCCAAATCTCTTTTTAAACTGATGGTGTTTGCAGCTGCTCTTCTGCACAGAAAATCTGCTGTTACCTAAGTACAAACCTATAGACTTAAACTAACCTTCCACTGACTGATAGTAGTTCTAATGCTTGGGTGGCAATAGTCAATGAATTCTGTAAGAGTAGAAAAAAAAAACACCAAAACACCACACATACATGCCAGTACAGCTCAAGAACTGTGACTGTGACTATACATTTGACAAACGTGTTCTGTGCAGTCCTTCCACTGTATTGGTTCTATAATCCTTTAGCCAGATCAGTTCCTTGATCCGACTCACTGTGTGAAACAGAAGCATTGATGGAATGGAGGTAATGGTGTGAATGAGTGAACGTTGGAGGTATGAAACTGCAAACAGAAAAAAAATACACCCATCTGCATCTTCATAATGAATACACATCATTATTATGGAACTGAAAAGAACAAGCTCCTGATTGCCCCAAAAATCCATGCTAATTAAGAATAAAATAAACTGTGTTTCCATCACTTAAGAGAAAAGTATTTGGTGATATTTTTCTTTTAGCTTGTCAACAGTAAATAAACCTATTGCCTGTGAATTTATAAATTACTGACCTTCGAGGGTAAAGTGGAGGGTTTTGTGAATGGATCTGATGTAAATGGGTCGCTCTTCACCTGTTTCTTGAAGAAATCCTCAGGGGCAGAACTACGAAATGGGTCACTTTCCTTAAATGGATCGCCTCCAAATGGATCTAGAAGGAATGTTAAAAGGTAAATAGGATGTAGCACCTACTAAGCAAAACAACAAAGTGAGTCCGTAATGAACCATCCTACATTTGACCTCACACTCACTGATTATTTTTTCCTTATTAAAACCAACACCAACAACACCATAAATCCAACAAATTGCCAGATAGTTAGTACCCAGTACAGAGAGTAAGTTGTAATGAGTATGTATTTTCAGTAAATATCTGATAGGATTAGACTTTGCTTAATGAAAAGTTACCCACATTATTAACATATTGATTCTGAATGCCCATATGGTCGGGTTTTTAAGTTCCCACATGCAAAACAAAAATTTAAAGCCAGGGAAACCCTGCAATCCATCTTTGCATTTGCCTACAAATTGTTTGTCTCCTCAGTCCTGTTATCATAAGGGCTATTACCTGCTGGAGCAGGTGGTTGTTCTGCAAAGGGATCATGCTGGAATGGGTCACCTATGCAGAATAGAAAAATAGTTTGTTTTATCCACTATTTAGCAAGATGATAAAAGTTTGAAAATATCATTTACTCAACAATTAATCTTCAAGGTCTCAGGTAGGCCATTGGTCACTTACTGCCTTTGAAAGGGTCTGCTCCCTTAAATGGATCAGATTTGAAAGGATCTTCTGACTGGAATGGGTCTGTATGCAATTCTTGTGTGTTATTTGTAAACATCAAGGCTTTATTCTTAAATGGATCATCCTAAAAATTAAGAGGAGAAACATTACAGCAACTCACCATTATTAAAACCTTCAGCTACCCATTTAGCAGAAATTCTATGGTATCTTGGTTCCTGTTTAAAGATCCTAAAAGTGACTTCCTAAAGAACTTTCTGAATAAAATTCACTTCCTAAAGAGCTTTCTGAATAAGTGGCTTCTAAGCAGAAGTAAATACACAGCAGAAAGAAATTTGTATTGTGGATAATAAAGAGGTTGCCAATAGAGGCCAACCGAAACCTTTCTCAAGTTATAAAAAACCTCTTCATTGCCCAGTTTATGCCACGGTAGCCATATGGGTGTATAGCACCTGTATACAGAGTTCCATTGACAACTGGAGCTTTTCACCTCTAAGAAATACCTCATACTAACTACCCCAACCCCACCAATACTGCCTCCAACACTAGAAAGATATAGGTTTTCTGTAATCCCTTTACAGGATGCAAATGAAGAAGTCTTAATTAAGACTTCTCAAAACAAAAAGAGGAAAGAAAAAAAAGGAGGAAGAGGAAGAAAGTATTAAGAAACAGGAAAGGGACACAATGCTTTAAAAATTTACTACGAACATACACCAGAGTTTTCTACCAGTGATTCTTAGGTTTTACAAATAAGAGAAACGTTCTGAAAGTTTCCACTGGAAATTAAGCATAACATTAGTCATGCAAGCACAAAAACGAAGCACTAAATTGAGCATTATGACCATTTATCTCTACGCATTGCTGTTCTTAATCCTCATTCTTTTTTTTTGTGCATTATGTTTTCACAGAGAAAGCGCTGGGCACAAACACAACATGTCTTTTGAATACTTATTAATACACTATATATGATATATATGTATTTATATTATGTTAAAAAATTGTTTTCCCCACCAGCATTAAAATTTTTGCCTTGCACTGGAAATTTCTACCTTACAGGAATCATGGTATTTGCTAACATCCCAAAAGTCAACTAAACAAACATCTTAATGATTTTAGATTAGGTGTATGTTACAAATAGTAAAATATTCAAAATAACAGTATAAAAAGTTTTACCATAGCTCCATAATTGCTTCTTTCTGTCTGCCCAAGGCCTTCACTTATGTCTGCTAAATTTGTCAGGCTACCACCATGAATCCCATTGAGAGCTTCATTATATTCTTCTATACTCTTATTGACTTCTTGATGACTTTCTTGAAGCTGAGAAAGTTTACTTCTTGCCTAAGCGGTAGAAAATACTTCAGTATGTTACTCGTTCAATAACCAGTCATAAAGGCTTATTTCATGCACCAGTATTTTTTTCCTCTTCTGTAAAGTCATCTTTCTAGTTGATGTTCAACTTTTAGCATTCAAGAAAGCAAAAATGATGTCATACAAACTACGGTGAATACCTGGTTTATTTCTTCCTGTGTTGATTTTAAAGATTTGATTATTGTTTCAAGCTGTACTTTTCCAGCCTGGATACTCTGTTCTAGCTGAGTCTCTTCTTGCTGGAGGCGATTCAGCTCTGCTTTTGCTCTATTAAGATCATCCTCCTGTGATTTTAAGTCTGATTCCTGAGACTGAATCTGCATTTTCAGTGATGAAATCTGAAACAAAACGTTACAAAAATCAGAGAGAAATTTCAAGTAAATGTACCTTAACACATTATGAATTTATAAATAATACAAAGCTCTCAACTGCTACACAAGATGAAGAATGTCATTTGAAGAACTGCATGCTTCTTATTACATCACACAGAATCTTTGGTAAAAGCATGGAGGATGTGCAATAAAACTAAGAAATATTAGTATCTTAAATTACAAAAATACCACGCAAATCATAAAGGTAATCAAAGTGTTTCTTAAATGGTTAAACTCTAGTTTTCAGAACTTGGATCCTTTTCCATTCAAATATTATCAAGTATTATAAAGCTATTTTTTTAAACTCTGATAAGAGTTAAATTTATACCATTGCACATGACTCTACTCCACTTTCTTGTATTACTTTAGACGCTGATTTTCTACACGAAGATAACATGGTAACTATACTTACAGTTGTAACCCCTGAAAACCTAACTTTAACTGAGAATACTGACATGAGGTTCACAGTAAAAAATACGCACTGCTGCCCATGGGCTGTCTCATCGGTCAGGGATAACGCTTTTCAACTATTCTAACTGGCTGAATAAATATTTCATACATTTACAAAGCAGCAGTAATTTACGTAGGAAGGGACCTCTGGAGATCATCTGGTTCAATCCCACATTTATAACCTTATGAAAGGCACTCAGGCTAGCAAAATCCTTTCTTGGACCTCTGCTTTTGTGTGGAAATTGCTATTTATGGTTAAAATAAAAAAAAAAAAAGAATAAATAAATCAAGCTTATTTATGAAATGAATGGTATTTCCTTCAGCAAAAGATGTGATGTACTTGAGCATCTCGAGGATTAACATGCACTCACCACCTGTGTTTCTTCCTGGCATTTCTGCCTTACATCATTCAGCATATCTTTCAGTTTGGCTTTCTGCTGGTCCATTTCATCCAGGCGGTCTTGGGCATCTTGTTTTTGAGCCTCCAGCTCTTGCAAGTTACTTGTCTCCCTATCTAAATCGTTTTGCAGTTCCTGAGGAAAATTCCACAGTTTAACTTATTAAGCTTTTGTCTTACAGGAATAATCAATCACAGAGAAACAGGTTGGCACACTCCACAAGATTTTCTATGTCATATAGACTATTTCCTGCATGTGCATGCTTTGTTTCAGCAGGAACTTGTATAAGACATCATACAAATCAGTGCCCACAAAATGGAAAGAGACTGTGATGCAGAACACATGTAATTGAGTTACCCCTGCTATAAAAAACAATACATTTTGAATAATGATGTAATAAATTACAGTGCCAGTCAAGCACTAATGAAAAAATATTTAAAACCATATATGCAACATCCTCTATTTGTATTAACCAGCATCAGAAGAAAATGTTTCTGATGGGGAACAGGAAAATAAACACCTTTTATAATTTAGAGGAAAATCCCACACAATGAGACTTGCCCAGAAACAACGTAAGACAGAAGAAAGAATGCTTTATTACCCCTATATTATTCTAGATTACAATAAAAATCTGTAGTTATAAGCAGAGGAGTTTTTACCTGAACTTCATTGGTTTTCTGTCTGATTGATTCTTCCTTTTCCCTAATGTCCTGCTCTAGAGAATATTTTTCTCTGTAAGATAAACAAGCAAATGTTTTCATGATTGGCTAAGTAATACAACACACACATACATGCAAGAATCAAATGTTATTCTGGAAACACCACACAAACAAAAATGCCAGCCCTCATTCTGATACATTCTTTGAAGGAGTAAAGGTGTGTACATATCAATTATTTTTACAAAATAAGAAAAATTCGATAATTAATCTTCTGAAGTCACCTGCTAGACTCCAGGCTGGCTTTGCAAAACTGTCTAATTGTATGGTATCTTTGGGAGATTTACCACCAACTTCAACGACAAGCAGTAACAAACTGATTAAAAGAAAACAAAAGTAACAGACATGAGAACTATATACTTAATTGGTTCTCCTACTCCAAGATTTTCTGTTAATCGTCCACAACTATTACCTCTGCAGCTGTGCAATTTCTTGACTAATATCATCCAGCTCCTTCACCCCTGTAAATTCTCCTGATCCAACAGAACTTGAACTATCCTATTAAGAATAAAATAGTCTATTAGAAGGCAGAGTCAGAACAGAACTTCCTTTACAAAGGCTGAAGACAAAGGTGAAACACAATCATGATATGCAATTCCAAAATCATGTGGAAGATATCAAAACATTACACAATAACCACTGAGCATGCCACACAATTCTCCCTGTGAATCTCCCTTGCATTTTAAGCAAAAAATGTTGTCAAGTTTTTAAGAAAGGATCTCAGTATTTGGTACAAAATTTGACATTATTTTGAAAAGGATTTCTAATCCTTTGAAAAGTCCCCGTAAATAAACAAAAATTGCAACATGGAACTCACTGCTAGTATGATAAATCAGGAGACTTACCATATTTAAATAGCATAGTAAAAGGAGGAAAGTACAGAAAGTGCAAAGAGAGAGTAGGTGTAGAAATAAAAACATTTTTGAAGTTATAAGTACATAAACAACATTGCAACGTTACAATTACTCACACGGCGCATTTCTGTTAGTGCTGAGATTTCAGTTCCTACAGGGGTCAAGTAACCTGACAGAGTCTATAGAAAAAGGATACAGGAAAAAGCTTAAAAGCACCAGAGCAATAGCAACAACAAAAATATATTTAGAGGCTCAAAAGCTTTCTGGTTAGGGAAAGTAAAAGAAGTAAAGGAAAATACTACTTAATTTATAGAAAAGGTGAATGGATTGACATGACAGAAGTACTCATTAACAGAAGTTTCAGAAATACAGTGACATACTATTAAGGAATGAAACAAAGCAGGATTCAGTAAAAGATTAGATGCTCTTACGACCAATAATACGTAGTTAACGGTGATGGATATAGGACTATGGGCTGTCATGGGACAAGGGATGAGTCAACCACCAGATACCAGAAACTAAGAAGTCATTACCCTTCAGTTTCCCTTTAAAAGAGTTTTACATTTTAACAGGAGGAATGTAGTACTGACCTCAGCCAGAGACAGGCTACTAAGACATCTTTTAACCATTCCCTAAAGAAGTTTACAAAAACTTCTTTGTGACAAAGAAGTATTTTTCAAGCTAGGCTTTTCTCAGAGTTATTACTCATTTATTTATGAAATATACTACTGTATTGTTCCTTATTTACTAAATGTACGTATAGTTTGAAACATGAAAGAAGACTCTGTAAGAGGAGATAAGAAAAAAAGGCAATTCTTTACCATATTATTGCAAAATAAACATACTACAAGACTAATACTCAAAGCCCGCTACTGTCAAGGCACATAAGCTCAGTGTATCTACAAACAATCAGTGATTTACCTGTATAGGCGTGTTCCTCTCTGTGGGAGGGATCATATCTGGGGACAACACTTGTGGAGGATCAATCCCTTTACTGACCTTCTGTTGAATGAGATACATTGCTAGTGCAAACTGATCTTTGCTTAGCTTTCCTATCTGTCTTGTATCTGCCAAAGCCCTGGTAAAAAATAGATCATACTTATAAACATGGGAAGCATACTTCTTAACCAAGAAGTCTGAAATACAAATATATATGTAATTTTATTTTGATTCAGCCTCATCAGAGCTTGCTTTTTCTAGTGAAAGAGTTCCATAAACAGAGCAGCATTATTAGACTTAGCTGAACAGAACAGTGTTGCTATGAGAAAGTTCTTATTAGCACTACTAATAGAACTACAAAAAACAACCACAATTCACAGTCTGACCTATATCTATACCCCACTTCCAAGAAAGCAATGTGAGAATTTTTTTTTCCCTCGTTTTTTCATATAGCCCATGTTGTAATACTGCAACAAGATGAGTAAAGGAGTCTGATGGGCTTTTTTGTTTTGTTTTAGTGCTAGAATTACAATTCTGGATGGATAAACTGCCTTAGTGAATTGCAAAAATACAGCTACTAGGGAATTCTTACCATATATGTGCTAGGAGAGTCTGAGATAGACCTGAATGCATAAAGATGTCCTTTACTTCTTGGCCACTCACAAAACCATCCATGTCTGTGTCTGTTTTTACGAAAATGTCATCGTATCGCACTTTCTCAGACATCGGTACTACCCAATTCACAGATGGCTGTAAAACAAAGTTTTATATTTCAGTCAAAAGAAGATAAATAATCTTTACTGAGGCACTGAGTATATATAGTTTTCATCAGATTTGGATTTTCTGAGCACATCTCATACAATCAAATCTGGTAAACAAGTAATTCCCCTTTTCCCATGAATGTTTTAGCTGAACACTTTTTATCCAAATTATGAATTTTAGTAAATTCATATTATAATAAATAATACAAAATAAATTTTAATAAATTCATCAGCTAAAACCCACTAATTCTTTGGTAATACAGACCCAACTAGGTATACTAAGTCCCCAAGCTAATAACAAAGCTCTACACGGGAGTTTTATAAGGCAGATTAATTAATTCTTTGTTATTAAAGCAGATACATGAATAAAACCTTTCTATGGAAAATGAAAATTCTCCTTAAAGTTTGCTACACCTCATAGTCATAGTGACTAAAATTCACATATTCTTCTTCTGTTCTTATGTCATTCTCTCTGCTCAAATCCTCCAAACAACAAACATTTTCAGAAAAAATGCTTACACGAGGAAGAGACCAAAAAGAAATTTTGTTTGTACCTGTGCTTGTTTGATGCTGTGCTTGGGAGACAAACTCCCTGTGCTGTTCAGGCTGTTTACACTACCGTGAGATGGAGTGGAACGCAGGCTATCTTTTGGTGGAGGACTTGCAGGGAGAACAGGAACTGCACCAGGAAAGACGGGCGTCTTCTTTCTTTTAGAAGGCGGTATGAGAGAAGGGGGTAACAGTGAAGGAACTGGCTCTTTCTCAAGAGCTCTATAAACCAAATGCATTGCCTGCAAAGGCAAAGAGATGAGATATTACATGTCAACAATAAGAAGAAAAAGCAACAAGATTTTCCAGCATCAGTCATTTACATATTAGTAAAAAAGACAGTAAGATTAGAGACATAAGCCAGAGCAGAACATTTTGAACGTTATTCCGAAAAGTTTAATCTTGATGACACAACCATGCATCAGTATGGTTTTGAAAAAGGTCATAACTGCATGTGAATGATTTAGACCTTAAAACAGACTACAGGAGAGAAAACTGCAAAGCTCAAGAGACAACTGAGAACGATTTGCTCCAGCAGACACACTGTCAATTGAGAATTTAAAGCAACCTACCACAGCAAATTCATCTTTGTCCAGGTGACCATCTTTATCAATATCACTGAGATCCCAGACCTGCAACAATTATGATAAAAACAAGGACTTGAGAACAAGTTACATTCTGTGCTTTTGATGTTAATCGTCATTGTATTAAGCATGCTCTCTAACAGCTCCTAACAGATTTTTTGTGAAAATCATATTAGTTACATTAGACATAGCTAAGCATTCTCTCGTGAAACAGACTGGATTTAGAGTTTTCTGGCAACATGAATCAAGTATTTTGTGGAAACACTGGCTCTAACAAATTCTGCATGCAAGAGAGGCAGGTTTTCCATCATTATGTATTGCAATTAAGGACTCAACAAGCTGACTAAAAACATCCAGAGGTGGCTTTTGGAATTCTCCAGATGGTGTGTGCTAGCAGATCATCACAATTTGTTTTATAAAAAAAGGTATTTTAGAAGAGTCAATATAGTTCTAATTTGCATTGCATTCCAAAATTTCTAGTTTTCTTTTTTTAGTCAAAAAATGCATCCACTTCTCAGAATTACTTTGCCCATTTCTTCAATCTCCTATCTTGTGTACAAACTCTTCTTGAACAGGAACAAGCTTCCTGCATTTTGATCATGAAAATAACATGACAAAATATGAAGATATTCAAGACTGAGGGCTTCACAATATCCAGGTGTAGAATTAAAACAAGTCATACTTAAATTTTATAGATAATATATAGAAAGAGTTCTTAGACATGAAAGTACATCATAATGCAGATACAGCTCTTCCATAGAATGTATTAATTCTCAATCTTATCAACATGCAGACAGTAAAGGAACACATTTTAAATTAAAGTAGGAAAATACTTGAAGGTTTGCTTCCCTTGCAAGTATACAATGGATGTGCTAAACTCAGATCTTAGGAGTATTTATAAATATACGTGAAAAAATACTTGACAATTTGACAGCTACAATAAACTAGGATGTTTTAAAGTGCTCTCTTGTACAAACAGTGGATAGATTTAATGGTATGTCTAATAACTTGCACTTGGAAAAGTGACAAAACAGTGGAATACAATGTTATTAAAGCTATTATGGTTTAGGAGAGGTTTCTGTTGTTGTTGTGTCTTATTTTTTTTTAATACAATCTCAATCAAAATTTCCAGCTCTTAAAATGAACAGAGATAACGAAGCCAATCTACTTTAGGGCCTAAATTACTGTTATTATTCTTATTTCTAAGTGGATGACTTCAGACCCTACTTAACGTTCTTGCTTTATAGCATGCACTTGATGTAAAATCTCAGCCAAAATATGATCTATGTTGATAAGTTACACTTAAATATTTAACACTGCAACTAAAAGCTTAATAGAGAATAGCTACATCTAAACAGCATACTTACCCTTCCCAGGATATCAAGAGGTAGCTTTGAATTCATCAGTACTGGTTTTACTTTGTCTCCTGAAAGTAAACCATTTACTGGCAAAAGGCTTTCAAAAATACCATCAAACTTTGCTTTTTCTTCCACCTAGTTGGTAAGAAATAGCCTGAATAAGTAAAAAAGTGTGCCTGTGTGAGTGTTGAAAATGAGATCTTGCAAGAAATTAAGACTGGTCAGTAATGCATTTATTCTAAATTTCCAAGCTTTCTTGCAAGTGCCACCGTGCAGCATTTAAATGTAAAATCCATGGAACTAGATTTAGGAGCTTAGTTTCAAGGCTAAAGTTATGATACCTAAGAGATTTTAACGTGCAACACGTAAGATACATTTCTGTAGTGTTCTGAAAGTACAACACAATCTGATTAAAACACTCCTGACAAGATTTTAGACTAGAAATTACTCATTCCAAATAATTTGTTTCCCACTTCATAGTACAACATGCAAGTAAAAGATCAACGTTAGAAGCTATTTTGGAAAATGAATCTGAAAAGTACCTAAATACAAATATTCCAATATATGTATCAAAAGTTACTTTATTCCAGTGATATATATCATGTATGTCGCTGAATGCTATATTAGAATATATGAACTCAAGCTTTAAATTAATACTTCAGGATGGATTTGGTGAAATGCTTCACTATTCTCAGTGGGGTTCCTTATACAAACAGGAAAGTGCCTACTATTAGGATTCTGGAAGAAATGTAGGCAGAAGATTAAAATTCATTGTGTCTTAAAAACATCACACCAGGGGTTGCCAAAGGTTTGTTTAATACTTATTTCAAACATAAAACTGCAGCTCAATATTCTCTATTGTGCACTGGGAAGGAAAGACTGCAAAGGAAGGACTTTTGAAATGGGAAATATATTTGATAAAAAATTGTCTCACTGTAAAAATTACAGACAAAGAAAATATTTACTTTTAAAGAATGGATGGAATGTGTTGTCTTTTACACTTACCCTAACAGCCCAGTGAGTCTCTGTTGAAGGTGGCGTGATCAGCAAGGGACTGCTAGTGTCATGCTAAAATGAAAGATTTATTTTTTATACACACACATACATGCACATATTTGTCTCTAATCCTTACTAAAGGCTTTAAGAGATGGTTACAGGCATGAAGCCTAACTACACTGAAAAAAAAGAAAAAAAGCTGTATATATATCCAAATAAAAGAAGTATGTCATGCTAACTTGTACTGTTACAGTACTTGGATGAGGACACTGTTCACTAGGTCCCCAGCCCCAGAACTAAGACAAGCTAAGGTACAGTTCCACATCAGCTTATGTAGGCAAAGCTGCAGTCATGCCCTTTACTGTTGATCCAGTCCCAAAATAATCTTTTTAAAATTATTTTTTATATATTTTTTTCATTAATTTAGGTTTTAGCCACATCAGCTCCCTGAACAAGCTGACTGTAGTTAAACTTGCTCTAATTTTGGAGTCCAGGAAGGGGCTGGAACATACTACTCAGGAAGACAGGAGAGTTGCAGACATGACTGCAGCTGTCTTAAGGAACAGTCTGACAGCAACCTGAAGTCTCAGAACCATGACATTTATGAGACAGATGATTCCAGTATTTCAGCTGAAGATTTCGCTCTCATATAATACATACATACATTCGTGTACATATTACTTACAAATTTAGGAGGTGGCACAGTCAAGTTCAGATTGCTCAGGTTAACATCATGGCCATTCTGTGCACATGCTACAAGGCGCAATGCGACATAGAAACCCTACAAACAATAGTGCTTTCTATTAAAATAAGCAAGCAGTTTGTCACCCTCTCCAATACATATATTAACAGCGTACACGTTCCCCTAAGGAAAGTATGGAAATAATAGATGCAGAGCCCCGCTCAGTTAAATGCAAAGCACCAACTACCTCACCACTTTTAAAGATGATTCAAGAAAGACTTTACAAAAACATGGAACAAAGAGAAAAAAAAAATTCAAAGCTAGTTTTTAAGAAGGACTGTTCCATAACTATTTTTAACATTTTTTTCTTAAGAATTAATGATATTCAGAAAACAAACAAACAATGCTCCATATCTGCATGTTTAAACAGAGAATTTATATTCCAAGCCATTTTTAATAATGCCAGTTATATTCTTCCATGCAAGAAAGATTTCTAAAATAGGTCCTAAAGTCATGGCTGGTTTTGTCAGTTTCAATGACTATGTATCTGTATCTCACACAGTGATTATTTACAAAACAAGAGGAAAAGAAAATGAGAACAGAAGTTCTCCAGCAGCCTCACTGAGTTAATATACTTGGATATGAGCAGCACTAGAAAAAAAAACTTCATCTTGTAAATGAAAACTTACCAAGAAAAAAAAAAAGCTAAGAATAATTATTATGGATATCAGGACTTTCTTGAATCAAGGCTCAACTGTGAAAGGTAACGTAAGAAGTTTACAGGCACATTTTATTTACCTGTTTATCCAAGTACCCTTTCCCTTCGGGGTCAGCCAAATCCCATATCTGTGGAGATACAAAATAAAAGCCACTGTAACTTTGAAATAAAATTTAACTCAGCTCAACACTTCATACTGAATGTCTTCTTGAACTGTTCATTGCAGCTTTCAAGTTATGAAATATAATGTTATTTAATTCTCAGGTTAACAACAAAAACGTTACACAAAAGACAATTTCTCCTTACTGCATCCAGCAAAACTCAGACCAAGACCTTGGAACTATTACCAATCTGTGGTTATCATAATGTTCAAAAGATTTGGTTTACATTCCACCACATTCACATCTGCAAACCTCTTCTGCTCAATCTTAGCTGCAGTTAAACAAGCGAACAGATAATTACTGCACAACATCGTCTAATTCCTTCAACTTACTTTCCCAAGGATAATATCGGAGAGACCAGACTTTTTAAGAAACAATGCCGCTTCACTTGCCCCAACTCTCCCCGTATATGCTGGATCTACCTGAAAGACAAAAATTTACATTCAACAGAAGCATGTCTGCCACGAAAGCAGAGATGAGAAATGAAATCTCTTATCTCTAATTGAAAAGGAGTTATACATGCATGTGGCTACCACTCAGCAGAGAGAATTTACAGAAGTTTAGCATGGGAAAAGGGGAAGAAAAGAGAGGGAAACCTCAGGTAAAGGAAATTGTACTTTATTTTTTAATCTTTTTAAAAACCTACCTGTTTGTAGTAAGTTTCATATAATGGATTTCCAGTTGAAAACTGAAAAACAGGAGAGAGAAGAAAATGAAGAATGAATTGCAATCACAGATAGCCTGCCTTTAGCAACTGAAAGAAAAAAAAAGCAGCAAATAATACTTTGTGTATTACTTCTATCAAAGATTAAAAAAAAAAAAAACAGTTAATTTGCTCAGATTTCAATTACCAAGTTTGGTATAAAATGTGGAAAGCAGCGATCCCCCAAAACTTGCAGCCAACAGACTCATCACCTCCTCCTTCACCAACATTCATACTTACACTCACACTTTTAACACTATATGTTACAAGGTTTTGTAGAACAGCTTTGAACTATTTGCCAAGGTATTTCAGGTGACAGTTTGAGACCTATGAATATTAAAGCTAGAGTTTTGATCATAACACTGACTTGACGACCTCCTACATCACATATACATTTATGAAGTATTTTCAGCAAACAATTATACACGCACACAGCCCTGCTATCAAAATATACCTGTGTCTATTTATATTTTTCACAATCTTAAACAGAAACAGAGTTAAAAAAAATAGAATGAATAGTATGGTTAATTAACAAATGTTGCAATTCCATGGCAACATTGTTTGAAGATTTCAACTTGATGTTACCATTGCATTACAACAAAAGCAGCAAACACAAGGCCCTGCCTTCTGAAGTGTATTAAACAAGCAGATTCCTCTTCCCTCTTGCTGACATTCCAAGGAAGTGAGAGCAGAAATGCCAGAAGAGCAGAAGCCCCCAAACCCACCTTCCCCTTTGCCTCCTGCACTAGCCACACAAGTTCTCGCCACGCGAAGGTCACACCTCCACACTTCTGCCTCAATGCCAACAGCAAAAAAAAATTACAGCCCAACCTCCGTCTCAAACAAGTCGCTCCTTATGGATGTCAGAGGCCTTAGAAAACAAGTGACAAAGCAACCCAAGAGTTCAGCGACTGAAACGCAGGGATGTTGAAACATCCCAAAGCCTGTTCGGGATGTCCTACAGGACGTAAGTCAGACACCTGACGAATGATGACCTCACGCTCACTCTGTCACCTCCCAAATGCCATCTTCTTCCTCGTCACCCACGGGGACTTCTGGAGGTTCTGTCTACTCCGATGAGAAGGGAGATGGAAACGTGACAAAAGAAAACGAAGACTGACAAGAAGCATAAAACTTCATGTGGTACCGAGAACCTTCCTGTAAGTTTACAGTAAACATGCCAGATCTTAATTTAAGGAGCTATCCAAAATAACTAGCCTCTATTAATCAAAGGCAAGTGAACACTGAGCACTTGGAATGTCAATTATTCTGCCCAGCTAGCAAGATCACGCATTTTGAGGACTTTCTTAAACATCTTGAAGGCACTCCACTTAACTCCATCAGCAAAATAAGCCACTGCATCCACCAACATCACGACATGCTCTTGTTCTTCTAGAAGCTGCAAAGGAGTTCAGAGTAAGAAAGCAGCGACCATAACTCATAAACCTGACTCATCTTTCTGCTGGCTTGTAAATGAATGACATAGTTAAGCACCGCGATCCTGTCCAAAGCAGGAAACACATCGTTCAGAGAAAAGGAGGAAATAGGAAATGGTCTGTCCAGCTCTCAATAAAACGTCACGTGTTTTAGCCAGCTTCCACCCAGCCATCACCTCTCATTTCTCAGAAAGCTCAGAGCAGCTAGCCAGAGACCAACTCCAAGCTCCTCTAACCAATTTGGCGAGTTTCCTAGAGCACGCAGAGACTGGATTCATACCAAGATAGAGAGCAAACCGCTCCAGCAGCCCCATCGAATGACCTCACCCCATCACCAGACGTCCTCCCATCCCCACTTGATGCTGTCAGCCACGGCATAGAGCTGACTTACCTGACGGAGGCGGCAGGAATCCAGGGTGTTGTGCTTAAAAGCTGCGAGGTTTCATCTACGGCAATATGAATGCATCCAAGTGCTGCTGGAAAGCACTCCAACACTCCACTACTTGCAAAATTTTACAAAGCCTAAGCCTTTCTGACCGATTTACCTAAATGACTGCTTCTCCGTGATGAAGCAGACCAGACAAAATGGGCTCAACTGATAAAAATAGCATAGCCGCCTAGCCACCCATCACCACGCGTGACTACCTCACCATCATTCAAGATTATTCTGTGATTTGATGACATCTGCTGATAAAGAACCTACTGAACACGTTAATGTTGGCAATCAGACACATTTTGAAGGGTTCGCAGCTGATGAGTAGCTAACGGATATAACCTGTTATACGGCAGCTCATGTGACAACACCGGTTTCTGCACCTACTCCATTTTCCCAAAAAACACCACCGAGGACCAACGCTTTGCACTGTCTCCCAAGCAGACACCTCAGAACTGTTGTGCCTTGCTGTTTCACCTCTAAACGATTTCCTGAGCAAATGTGAAGTTCAAAATCTCTGACAGCAGACCTGGTACACACGCCATGCAGCACACACACGGACGCGCCTCCACGTCCCCTAGCACAGATCTGGGAAAAAAGGCAGGAAGGAGTAAGCTGCTGCCACCAGAACAATTACTAAACTAATTAGTTTAGTAGTATTAATAAACTGATACTAAACCAGCTTCTCTTTGCTGAGGTCACATCTGGGCCACAAAGGACCCTGCATCAGAGGAACCATTTTCTTTGTTGCCCTCCTGATTCACAACTTTCTTTTGGCCGCTCATCACATCACAAGGTGGATGAGAACAGGTACTTCGAAAAGTGAAAAAAAACGGGTGTCCCACAGAGATGAAAGCCGAAAGAAGATTGCTGCTGCCCCAGAAAGATTACCTTCGCCTTTACTCTGCTTGGTGAGTATCCTGAGCTGTCTCAAAAGACAGAGCTACGAAATGATCCGCACTGTCCCAGTATCTCTAACGTACCTCTCTGTAACCTTCAGAGGCTGTAAATCGAACACGCCTGCACAACGGAAAGACTACAGATAAGGTGGCCAAATATTCAGGAAAATAAAGTTATCAAAGGTAAATTAAAACCGGTTCCCATTGTTATTTAACACCAAGAACTGATTTTATGTACTTGTTCTTCAGCTCTTTTTGTGCTTAAACAAAGACAGCTGAGATTTTTTTTTAAACTATTGTGCATACTGTAGGTTAGACATCTAAGTTTTTCCTTCATAAAAATGTAACTTCATAGAACAGGAAGAACGCTATAATTAAATTCATTCATGAAAACAAATATAATCACTTTCACATGCCTGAATTACGCATACTGTTTATAACTCCTAATACGTTCATATCAATATTCTTGTATTATATCTGAACATGCTTCAGCATTATGGTGCATGTAACCTGTCCTATTTCTTTTAATACCATTTCTGGCGTTTATTATAACTAGTGGATATCTTTGTAATAATTGTGAAATTGAGGCTATTAAAAGAATTTTACTAATTCCTTGTTTACTGCCCTGACTACAGCTAGATTATTCTTGACAATTCAATATAGAAAAGAAGTAATTCTTTTGAAAGCAATGCTTCCAATGAACTAGTTGTTAAATAACGTCAAAATAATGCGTATATATGCAGAAGGCCCTTTTTCGAGACAATGTATTATGCTATATAAAACACCATTGATGCAATTATAATTTGCACAACAAAGCAACACAATTTCTAGTATAATAAATATTTGATGTGTTTTTACTGATGTACTACAGCTATTCCACAACAACAAACTCTTCCATGTCCAGGGTTTATTTTCTATGTATATATTTTGCACCACATTGCTTGACTCAAAAACTTTGGCTAACCGTTTGTATGTTCATGGATGTTCCCAGATGTTTCCGAACATGTTCTTTAATTAAACAGATGTTCATCAGGACTCTTACTGCTTCCCAAAAGCTAAAAAAGGGTATTCTCTCTTAATAAGAGGCACAACAAATTATGTATCATCTAAACATAACGTAGCCCCACTGAGAGAGAAATTTTCAATGTCACAAATGAAAGTTTATTATTAAATGGAAATAGACGTATTTGAATAACTTGAACTAGTAGCAGTTGTTCTGAATTCCTGCCTGGCCTAGACACAATGCAGAAATAGAACAGTTTTTGTTTCAAGGCATTAGAGGGATTATTTTGTTTTTATTGTTTTGCAGGAAACAAGTAAATTGAGTATCTCCACAGCACTATAAAAAAGAATACGCAGTGATCACACTGATCAGGCTGAAATTACTTCGGTGAGAAATTAATCAAAAACCTTAACGACAGCAACAACAGGATTCTGGATAAGCATCCCAAATGCTGAGGCACAGCTCAGCACAGGGGCAGGCCGACCCTTGTCGGAGCCCAGCTCCAAGGCTCGGGGTGCTCCCCTTGCCCCCCAAAGCCTGTAGCTGCTGGGTGAGCCCCTTCTTCTCCTTCTTTCATCCTGGATCCTTCTGTGGCGTGCCTGCACCTCTCGCTACTCCTCGTGCGCCTCCCAAACACTAAATAACAGCCGTGACACCCCGAGAGCCGAAGAAGGAACCACCCCGCGTTACAAACAGGCAGACGGTGCGACGTGCCTCAAGTCAGCGTCCGGAGCAAAGCAGGGCGCCGGCCCCAGCCCCCCTCAGCCCTGCCCCGGACCACCCGCCCCGACCCCCCCGGGACTTCCATGAGGGGAGGGCGCCGCCGCCTTTTGTGCCCCCACAGCAGCGGCCGGCCCCGGGGGGCTGTGCCCAGCCCCAACCCGACCCCGGGGGGGGGGACAAGCGGGGCCTGCTCCCCGCCGCGGGCCCGGAGGAGGGAGCCCCGCCGGGCAGGGCCCGCTCTCCGCTCCCCCCGAGCTGCGCCCAGCCGCCGGCCCCGGGGGCCCGCGCCTCCCCTCAGTACCCCCCGGCTGAGGCGCCGCAGGGCCGGGCCGGGCCGGTTACCTGCTGGCTGAGGGGGATGAGCGCCGCCATCTTCCTCCCGCTGATTCGGGCAGCGGCCGGGGCGGGGGAAAAGGCGGGGGAAGGCGGGGAGAGAGGCGGCGGGAGGCACCGCCGGGCCTCCGGGGCCTGCTCCGCCGCCTCCCCGAGGAGAGGGGCCGCGGCTTATCGGGCTCCGGCAGCCGTCCCCGCCCCGAGGAGCGGGCGCTGAGGTGGCTGTGCAGGCCCGCAGTCGGTTTGCTCCCCGCCGTGGCTCTGCTCCAGCTGCCTCAAGCGAAGCTGGCGGTGACCTACCTACGTTGGGGACAAAGTAGGGCTAGGGAAGGCAGGAGCTGCCTTAGGGAATGTTGTTCCAGGTAACTCACGGATCGACCTTTTAGCTGGATGAGCTGTGGCCAAGTTATCTTTTGACTTTGTTACATGAAACCTTGCGGAAACAGACTTCACCCGGTTAAGCTGCCTCGGGTCTCCGATCCAACATTCAGCATCAAATATAACAGGGTTAACAACTCCCTACCTGGACAGCATAGATATCAAAGAACAGCCTGAACAAGGCAAGGTCAGTGCAGTCATATAAAAGCTACAGCAAGAGGGACCAGCACAGGAAAAGAACTAAAAACTATCAGTGGAGTGTTTTTCAGTGCCTGTAAAAATTCTTTACTCCATAGGGTCATTACAAGTTGTCTTACAGGGTGCAGGATTCAGATAAGTGAAGGAATTTGACCTCAATTGCACCACAGGCCAGACACCGAGCTTCCACTGCTCCTTCCACTCCCCATTTCCTTACTACACTAAACTGTTCAGGCAGCAGCAGGAGGTGGTATATCGTAGCTAAGAAGTAAACAAAAAATGATGGGCTTAATGTCTGGCTTCAGTTTTAGCTAAATTTATAGTATTGCTTTAAAGAAAAGTGAAAGAAAAGGAAAGAAAAAACCCACACCTAGAAATGCAGAAGAGCAAAGCGACAAGAGAAAAGAAGGAAGAAAGGACACATGATAGAAGTGACTGAACAAAGTCAAAAGAGCAAGTTACAGAAGGTCAAACAAAAATATGCAGCGGCTGCTGGTTCAGAAATACTTCCTCATCTCAGCACCCCTTCAAAACCAGTATTTCTATTGGAAAAGTTTGAATGTAGTTTTAGGACAGCTTCTAGGTACTGTTAACAAGGTTTTGAAGGGAAAAGTGATCTGATTATTTGTTTCTAAGGGCAGATTTGCAGATGGACTCCTGTCACCTAATGACATACACTGAAGCCAAAGACAGATCAGCAGGTAAGTACCACAGAAAAGCCAAAAGCAGCCGTAGCAGGCTCCCAGCAGCAATACAACTGTAGTAATCCTTGGAACAGGTGCACAGTTACTACAAAAGCTTAGCAAAGCTTATCTCCTTAGTTTCAAGTATGTAGTGAAACACGCTTCACACATCTGACATGCCAAATCTTTTAATGAAGTAACAAAAAGCTCATTTTTATCTCCTTAAAACGAGCATAAATTCTAATATTAAAGTTATGAAAAACTGTAAAACAGTTCCAAAAATGGCGCTTTCAATGTAGCACTTAAAATGTATTTAATACAATTGCTATAAAAGGTTAATTTTTAATAACTACATTATAGTACTTTTATTAGAAAGTAACTAAAAGTTCACAGAAATTTTTTTTTGAAGTCCAGTCTTAATACAGCTTTAACAATGCAAATTTCAACAAGCTGTTAGCAAAACATCAAAATCTTTACAGAGAGAGATAATTTGGAAAAAAAAGTCTTTCAAATAATTAAAGTTCTTCTTTCTTGACAGAGCTCCTCATCACTCGATCTCTTTGAGATTTTCTTTTTTCCTTTATTTTTTTCTTAAACCGTTGCTCAAAGTATTTTTCTTCTGTGACCCTTTCTCTCTCCTGCTCCTCCTCAGTCTGCCTGATGTTCATTTCCTTTTCAGGATCCTAATATTAAAGATTTCATTTTTGTGCACCAATAGGATCTTGCTCAGATTAGACAGAATTTTTAAGATGTGACAATCAAGAACCAAAATAAACAAGAATTTCATGTGCTACCTTTGTTTCTCCCCATGTTTCATCTCCAAAGTCTTCTGCATAATCCTCATCATCTGTTATCAAGAAGTTGTCAAAAATTGTGCCAGCTCTCACCTTTGAGGAAAGAGGGGAAAAAAAAACCCAACAAGATGCCCCTGTTTTCTTTATGGTTCTAGTTTCATTCTTTTAATAATGTTTGCATTATATATTCAATAGATAGAAAACACATTAAGAACTCCACAGCTTTTTGCAGAATTTAATAAAGAATTCTCTCTGTTTTTGGAAAACTACTTTCAAGAATTGAAACAACTTATTTTAACTTTAGATGCTTTACTGCTCATAGAAATTTTAAGTCTCAATTTTAGCTAGTGATGAAACCTGAGGTAGAGGAATATCTCAGAATGGCCTCCAGAGGGCAGATTTCTCCTCGTTAACCTTTGAGAAAGTCAGGAGTAACTGAGCTGCCTGAAGCCTCAGCTATGAGCCTCAAGTCAGGTGGATTAAGTCATACTTTACAACACTCACACAGATTAGTTTAGGCCCCTCGCTTACCTGTAAGATGGTTACGAACCAAAAAGCAACTACAACAGAGGATGAATGCATTTTTAAAACCTTGCAGTTTTGTATACGTATTTAAATGAAAGGAAGTTAAAAACACTGGTCATCACGAAAGATTCCAAAGTAACAGATAATGCTGACATTCAAAGGTAAACAAACTGCCATACACCCAGTGAAAAAAGTTCTTTATTTTCCACTATCTGCAGCAAGCTCAGCTCACCTGCCAGATATCTAGTCCAATAATGCTGATGTTTTCATAACTGTAGATATTGTAGTCTGGCGAGTAATTTGGATTGTCAATCTTTGGGTGAGGCCAAACCCCTCTGTAATTTGGGTTATCAATCTGCCTCGGTTGCCACTCCCCCTAGGATAAACCACATATTCTGAATACAGTCAGGCAAAGAAAAGTTGCTTAACATACTATCCATAACTAGATCTACGAGACTGTTTATACTCTGTACAGAGGATTCTTGACCATAGGGTAACTCCATTTTCCATTCACAGAATCGTCCCAGTCTTCAGGTTTCTCAGCACTAGTGTCCATAATATATTCAGGTTCATCCCAATCCTTTAAAAAGGCACAGAAAGGTTAAAGAAAGCAAAACTAGTGCACAGTTCAACTACATCAAACAGTTTCAATAGAATCGAAATAACCCAATCATGCAGAATAAGTATAGATTCAAGAGACCAAGTTACCTCAGGTTTGATGTCATTTGGGTCATCAATTTGGATTCGATCATCCCAGTCATGGGGTTTCTTCACTGCCGGATCATTAATTTTCCTTGGTGGCAAAAAATCTAAATCATCTTCTAAGTTGCCTGATGCAACCACTGCATTATCAATTTTTACTTCGTAAGTCTGATCTGGCCTTATAATCAAAGTATACAGATGTGTATAACCATCAACCTGAGTTTTAAAGAAAGCAAATCTTTTAAAAGCTTTAAATACAGCTCTTAGGAACTTCCTTGAATCAGAGTTACTAATTCTAATGGATTTTTTCATAAACAGTAAGAAAAAAAAAATCCGTTTTCTGTAGAGGGAAAACAAAATTAATGACATGTATTAACATTCCAAGTATGTTTTCTAGTCTTCCCTTCTGGGTCTGAACAAAACAGAATGGTTGCAAGAAAACACAGTCCACATCTGATTGGCAAAGGGAAATGTCACGAGATTGAATATGGTGGCATATAAACTAAAATGATTACTTTATCTAAGTTATTTACACCCCAAATAGCTGAAACAAAGGCACGTGAAGTTTACTGCATAGCTTGAGAGCAAAAATATTTAAAGTATAACCAGCAACTTATATTTACATCACAGAAAAAGCATGCTCTTTCAGAAACACTGAATCAAAGTTACAACAAAGAAATACAAAGTAATACAGTTTTTAATAACATACGTCAGCCTTACAACCTAGTTCCACCCTCTATCAGGGTCAGGTGATTAGGAACACAATCACTGAACTACAAACATTATTGTGAACTGCAAGATATCCGAGGTCCCGAAATTAACATGATTTTTAAGAGAAGGTGAAAGACAACTTCTCAAAGGTGATATATGCTTGGAATTTCGTTTGTTTGCTTTTAGTTCTTAATGTTTTTCTAGTTTGGTTATTTTCAAGTTTATCTATTTTCGAAACATGCATTTACCTTACATCTGATTGGTTTCTTCATTGGGTGGGGTTTATTCTTGTAATTTAAAATAACATGGACTTTCTTTGTTTCAGATCCACAGATATCTGGCCCTACAAAAAGATAACAGGCTTTGCATCCTTAACTTGTTTGCAGAAAGATACTGGTTGTTTACTTTTCCTTCTAACACTACTAGACATCTCTCCCATTCCACATGATTTTTGTGGAATGCCATTCCGTTTTTAATGATTGACGTGGCTTCCATTCAGAAGTCTCTAAAGCTACCTTAGAATTAGATTTTGTCTAGTCTTAGGCTTAGTTCTGTTACGGCCTTAAGTCAGAAAAAAAAATCCAGGCAAGATAAAAGTTATCTGTGGCATAAGCTGAATAACTGTGTAATCACATGACCTACATAATGACAAATTTCACTTAGATACAAATGCACAAACTTCACCACATTACACAGGAACGTATGTAAGAGCAGATAATGGCCTACAGAACATTATTTCAAGTAAAAGCCTTCAAAAAAGTCTTGCTGAGCAACTTTTGTTCTATGCACGCTCTCTGCAAGCATGGAAGAGCTCACTGCTTACAGTCACAACGTTTTTATTTTCGTGAAGCCTTCCATTATTTTTTCCTACCATTCCAAGAACCTTCCTTGAGAAGCTGCACAACAGCAGGGGCAGTATTTTCATAATGCAAAAGTAACTGTAAACTCACCAAACATTATATAGTAATGGGAATCTCCACTCAGGTTCTTCTGATCCAAGTCTGAGGAAAAAATCTTAATGTATCCCCCACCACAATCTATTTTCTGCTCATGTTTCACAGTATATTGAATGACCAGAGTCTTCCCTTTGTTACTAAACGGTTCAAATCGTGAGGAGATTGCATAAAATTTGGAGTTCTCACTAGTTTGGAGGCCTGTAAAGATAATTAGGATAACATTCAAACATATGCTTTTCTTGCTATTTGGGGAGAAAGAACACTTTTATTGCCACACATGGCAGGTGCTATAAAAGCCAGCTCCTGAGATGGCATCCATGGTGTATTTTTCACAAAACCCACACACCTTTATCTCGCACTGGATCTCCGTAGAACTTCCCAGCAGTGAGTTTAAACGTCCCAAGCCTTTCTGCCTTGTACTCGGAGTGCACCCACCTCTTCTGCCAGCCGGCTGCCCCACCGGGCGGTACCAGCACCCACAGGGGGACACAAAATGGCCGTTATGGGGGGTGACAGCATGGGGAGGGTTCCCTTCCTACCCCCTGCTTCCTCCCTCGCCCACAACCTCCATCCAGAAACTGCTCCTGGAAGTACACCGCAGCCCGAGCAGCCCCCAGCGCGGCCCCGAGGAGCAGGAGCGGCCCCGGCCCCGGCCCCAGGCCCCGCCTCAAGGCGCCGCCGCCCGGCCCGACCGCGGCCGCCATCGCCCTCACACGGCGGCGGCCTCGCGCCTCAGCCCAGTGCAGCGCCGCCGCCTCGCGCCTTCGGGGCTCGTCCGTTCTATGGCAGGCTCTGATTGGCTACGCCTTCCCCACTTCTTGATAGCCGCCATCCGATTGGCTTAGCCTCCCCGAGAGAGAAACGGTTTGCACGTGCTCGCTCGGCGAGATGCATGCTGGGTCTTGTAGTCAGCGCTCTGACGGCCGGGCGGCAGCATGTCTCCTTGGGATTGGCTGTTTAAAGCTCAAGGCTCGGCGGCGGGCTGGGGGTGTTCTGCGCTGAGCCAATGAGGGGGCGGGATATTGGGGGGTGGGTGTCTCCGGGATACGGCCCCGCTCAGCCGCCTCAGCGCGTCCCGAGATGGCTGCGAGCGCTCGGGCGGGGAGGGCGCCAGCGGGCGGGGAGCAGGTGAGGCCCCGGCCTCAACAGGGGGAGTCGCGGGTCCTCGGCCGGTGAGGAGAGCCCTCAGCGGAGAGAGAGCGGGAGGAGGCGGCCAGGCGCCGGGAGAAGCGGGAGCAAGGCCGGGCCGGCTTGGCTTAGCCTGGCCTGGCCTGGCCTGGCTTGGCTGGCGCTGCCTCTGAGGGCTCGGCCGCGGGAGCTTCACTTCGTGCCCTCCTCCGGGCAGCGGCAGGGCGATGCGCAGCGCTGGAGAACCGCCGGGCCTTCCTCGCTCCGGCAGCGAACTCCGTGTGGGTGAGGTGGGGATGGAGACGGCTGGAAGAGCGCCGTGGCACCGCAGCAGGTTCCTCAAGGTGCAGGCCGTGGAAGTACGGGGAAACCAGCGGTGCCAGGCGCTGGGAAGTGCTGTGCAGGCAATGAACAGAGGCGTAGCAAAGGGCGCTCCGGGTGGCACTGCCCACATGCGATCAAGCTCAGCGCTGAGGAAAGTGGCACAACTGGAAAGCAAAATCATGAATCGGAAGAAGCAAATGGAATTGCAAAACGCTGACTTCAGCCAGAAGCCTTTGGATGAAGAATCCCTGTCATCTGCTTCTAGTCATGAGCACAGCACAAGAGGCAAGAAATATCTGAAGAATTATGCTACAGCCAGTAGAAATACAACCGTCAGTAATGCCTGGCCTAAGGAAGAAGAAAGCATCCAAAGCCCAATAAAGAGTGGTACGGTTAAACAAAAGCTTGGTTTGGATACAGGCGAAAAGGAAATGAGAGAATTCACGGAGAACTCTCTGGAGTTTCCCAGTGGAAATGAGAATCGGAGGGTTATTACAAGTGATTCTAAGTGGAGTGGAAAGGTAAATACAGACTTCACTGGATTATGTTGTTTACACTTTTATAAGTATTTTTAATTGGTATGTCACTATTTATTAACAGCAGAAAATAGTTTTTAATACTGTGTTTGTAGCTTGCTTGTGATATGTTAGCATCAATTCACCCTTTAAAACTATGGGGTTTACCCATTATAATCTCTTTCTCTTTTTAGTGATCTACATACAGTAAATTAAGTAACACACAAATCTCTTTTTCATCTTCTTTTAAAGAGTAAGACTCCAGTTTCATTAGGAACACCACCTCCATCTCATAAGGACGTTTCACTGGCAGAGGTATCCAAAGCACCTTCTCTTCACAGCAGAGACTCAGAGAAGAATGTTTTCGGTACAGTTGATTTACAAACACCACCACCAGCCAGCAGAAACCTGTCAGCTCTACGTAGTATGAAGTCTCAGTCACCATCTTCCACGAAAAACAATACTGTAAAAATTACCTTGCCTAGAACAGGCCACACCAAACAAACCCAAATATCACTTGGAAGCAATGGAAGTGAAATAAAATCATTAGATGATTTATTTTCAAAAGCAGCTGATGCAGAAGATTCAACCAGCGTAAGCTCAAATGGTAAGCTTTCACAAGTGTTGTCTTGATAGACCTGGCACAAATTGTACTAATAATCTACAAATAAACGTGGGCAAATACTTGCTTTGAAAGAATTCAGTAGCCTAATTTAGAATTTAGAATTTAGAAAGAGCTGTTGCTAACTTAAAGATTTAAACAGTGACTGAGTACTATTACTTCTTACTATTACGCTTTTTTTTTCTTTTTGTCACTTAATGGAAAGTGTACTGTAACTTTCATCTGAGTCCTCATGGCAGTTTGTCGCTCAATTGCAGACTTCAGACTGAATATCCTGAGCCTTGATGATTTGGCATCAAATACCACCAGTGAGATGGCAGAATTAAAGCAGAAAGTAAGTAGAAATTCCATGCTAGTTCATATCTCCGGTCTGCCGTTGTTTGGTGAAGGGTGGAGGTTCTAAAATAAATACTTCTCTGCTACCCATAAGCTAAGGTTCTAAAATAAATACTTCTCTGCTACCCATAAGCTATCGGAGATGGGCATGGCTCACTAGCTGTAAAGGTTAGGTCAGGATTTTGCAGTCTACTGAAACTTGACCAAATTCTTTTTGTGTTTGCGTCTTTGCACTTCCTTACTAAACTGACAACACTGGAAAGTTTGCAAAGTGACACAGAAGAGCAATGGTTTTATCTCCTAACAAAGGAGTAGCTGACTCTCAGTAATATGCAGTGGAACATGCATGGAACATGCAGTGGATCAAGAATAATGAAGGCATGTTGAGGTTATGCACTGTTGATTCCTCTAACATACGTCTGTTTGATTTTACAGGGGACAGACATTCAAATTACTCAAGAATCAAACAGAAATCCAAAAAAAGATACATTCCAGGTGGAAAAGGACCAACCCTCTCTTAAAATAAGTGCAGTAACTGGTGTGAGTGATCCTTCTGAAGGGGATACTGAAAAAAACGTGACTGAAGCTGATATCTCTGAACATTTAGGTGACGTTTCTGCAGATTTTTCTAGACAGGGACAGGATTATCCTAATCATGATGAGAGAACTGTTAATTCAGAATATTCTGAAGACTTTGAAAAGTCCATGTCAACAACAGACGGGGAAGCTGTATCAGAAATGCCAGAGGAACATTCCGAGAGTAGCACATATTCTGGAAAAGACCCATCCTCTTCAACATCAACGCCTTTGCTTACTAGAGAGAGGCGCGAACGGGTGCACAGAGTAACTGTAAAAGAAACCGCCGTTCAGACAGTGGATTCTCCGTTCACCTATTGCTGGTCAAAGAGTAAGTTCATGTTTAACTCAAGATACTGCCCTCTTTAGTCTAGAGCTTTTTCGTGTATTTTATTCTAACCTAGTCAGCATTAATATATATAGTTGTTAATTCAAGTACTGATTTTCCAAAAGACTGATAAACCAAATTCTAGCACTGAACCCTCCAAACCCAGTAACTAATTTTATCCTATACACAGCAAACAACATGGCAGTACTTGGCCCGCCTGTTGGAAACAGCTACATTGATCCAGTACCTATTGCCAGTCACGTCATCAGCATGGATGCAGTAGAAGGTAATGAAAAACATACTTCTTAATTCTGTTTTACTGTGCTTTGTGCATGTAATTCCTACTTGGATTGTTTAGCGCTGACTGTCTGACTGTAATCTGTTACTAAAGCATGCACTCTTCTTTCTTGCAGCCTTGACAGCGTACAGTCCATCAGTTCTTGTTTTAAATGCCATGCTAAAACAGCACTTGACATTGACCCAGCAGTTTGTGGAGAACATTCAGCACCTTCACTTACGCCTCGTGGAGTCATTAGAGAATGAAAAGTTCCACTATCACACACTGGAAGAGGCTAAAGAGGTATTTATGATAGACTAGATAGCAGCCTAGATAAGAGTAAATATATACTCCTTTCCAAACAATTCTAATAGTTGCACGTTTTGTTTTAATCTTATTATCACTGAATAAATTAATAATAGAAGACGGTATTATTCATCCCTCTATTAAGAGCAAGTCCGGTATTTACGTAAAAAAGGACAGAACTAAAGTCTTAATGGAAGCCGTAGTTTGAAAAGAAGTCTTCTACTCTACCCTTTATCTGTCCACAAATGAGGAAGGATCTTTGTGATGTTACAACTGAAGCATCAGTTCTGTTGCTAGTTCTGTTCTTTGTGCATGACACAAAGATTATACATGATAAATATCTACACAGATAAATGGTGTATTTATTCTTTTGCAGTACATCAAGAATCACAGATCCCCACCTCTAACACTTGAACAAGCACGTGAAGAAATTCAGAAAGCACAGGAGGAGAAACTACTCTGACTCTATCAACACTAAGTAAAATTGACATTTACAAAGCTCAAGCTGCAAAAAGAAACACTTTCAAAATATACAGATAAAGTTGTGAACTGTGCTAGGGTTTGCAACGAACTGTTCTGTATCTTGTAATATATAATTGATTTTCCTGCAGCTGTTTTTGTTTTGTTCCTGTACATGATGGAGAGATGGATGCCTTCAGCCAGGCTACCTCAGTGTTCAGGAAAAAATAAGAAAACACTTCTCTAAAGGGAGTGTGGTAAGTCAGCACAGACTGTGTTTATCACATAGCTCATTTATCTCTGATCATGGTAGAAAGGAAAAATCTATATGAAGCACCAAGGACTGTGATCACAGTAGAAAAATACCATCCTGACCTTAGTGCCTTATTTAAGCAGCCCTATCGGGTTACTACAAAATCAAACATATGCAACGTTAAGGTAAATTCAATACAAGGGAGGCTTACAGCCAACATGCTGGAATCCACTTAGTCTCAAGTACGAGCCAGTATTATTTTTTTTTTATTAAAAAAGTGTTTATTGGAAGGCAAAACAATAAAATTCACAAGTTGATAACATACAGGTGTTGTATGCTGATTCACAGACAGTTACAGTTCCACAACTACAGTAGATCTAGAACAAAGTGATATTTCACCATATTAACTGAATGGTTTTAAGAGGGTTTCTGCTATACAAACAAATTACTCTGGGAAGAGGTTACCACCACGCAGACCTCTGGAGTGGAAGTGCAGTGTAAGGGCCTCATATCTTTAGCTGGTGGTCTCTGGAAACAGTTACAAAAGTTTTTTTTTCTCATTTAGGTTAAAGGAAGTTTCCAATAACATTTCACTGTTAGAAACTTGCAGAGCAGAGAAAACTGATTCTCTTCTATTGAACTAATTAGCTTTTATTAAAGGGTATATACAAAAATATAAAAAGCTTAAAGAATGTCTTCCGTTACAAAGCATTGAACATCCCTTAGAGCGCTTGAAAAGCTAGAACAGTTAACCCTCGTGTTCTGAACAGAGTTGTGACTGCAGCAGCTGGTGTGTAGGGGTGTTAAGTTGTATGGTAGGTTCTAACAAGCTTGCACAGTGCTCATAGGTCACCTGTACTGGAACTAGATGCTTCATTCCCCACTTAGACATTAGGATACACTGCTCAGCATCAGTCTGACTTGATCCCAAGGCAGCACCCCTCCACTTCAAATAGAATTAACCTTTTGAGAGAAATAAACATACATTATGGAACTAGAGACATATAACCATATCAGATAACGTCTGTATTCCACAGGAATGAGTGAATCACAATCCTGGACCAGGGAGAGCTTGACTGGGGCTTAAGTCTAGTATAAAATGGCTAGCTAATTAAAAAATTTTGCAAAATAAAATGGAAATTCTTAAACGTGCTAGACATGTCATAGTAACGACTGGCCTTTTTAAACACTAAATCACAAGTGTTGAAGTACATGTCATAGCTTTCCATTTTTCATCATAGTTTTAAAAGTAACTCATTTGTCACTTCCTCCAGACTTTAATCCGGATTTATACAAGTTTAATGTTTTGTAGAAGATGCAAGACATCTTTCTTCAGAGAGTCTTATTCAGGTGGTGGAGGGTCTTGCGTTTCACGCTTCACTGAAACAATAGGGAAAAGAGTGCTTACACATTCTGCAGTTACCTAAGCTGTCCGAAATGTTTCATGGAATGAGGGCTTTATAAATAAGGATTTTTTCCTTTTGAGCTTTATTTTAATTCATTTTATTATACAGATCTACTGTGGCCATAGGTAGAAGTGACTTTTCATCTGACATGCCAATTTTTTTCCTTTTAATCACTGTTAAGTGTAGTTCTATGTAACGCACTCTCTGCAAAAAGTCTATCATTCGGGTAATTCTCTCCATCTCCTAAGAAGCACCTCCACTTTTTCTGCACCCTTCCTGAAACTGCACTACTGTGAAACGTGTTGCCAGTTCTGGGTTTGACAGAACACAGCACTAACTGTAGGAAACGAGGAGTTGGGCAGGGCCAAAGAGTAAGCGTGGGCCAGCTTCGTTACAACCACAAAGACCTCCTTTCTGCTTTGGTAGCCATCCAGCCCGTGGTATGGCTCCCTCTGCTACTTTTATGACAACCCTATTTTTTGAAGGACAAGATTTAAAGATAGAGGCTACTGGTGTTGAAGCCAGGATGTGGCTTACACAAAACAAGCTAATTAATATTTCAGAAATTAGAATACAACATAACCCTGAAAAGGAAAAGATGCAGGGTTAATCAGAGCGTATGTCTACTTACCTTGTTGGTTTTTTTAAATCCATTACATTAGAAAGAATGAAGAGATACTCAATTTTGAGTTTATATTCTACAGTAAAACTCTAAATAGGACAAATATCACTAACAAGTCTGAACGGTTTTTTAAATTACTTAGCAACATTCACTTACATTCATCTCTGGCCTTCATGCGTGCGATAAATGAGTAACTTTTATTTCTTCGGTAGTTTTCGTAAGGGTCATCTAATGCAACTCCCACTCCTTTATATTGATCCCATTTGTCTCGGATATCCCCTCCTTTAATTGGATCCTGAATTCCTTGCTCCTTGGCTCCCAATCCACCAGACCCACTCCATCCTGCAGAAGGGACACAACATTGCAAGCCTGTACCTATTGCTTATTCTTCAGAATTCTAGTAATTCAAACATTTTGAAAACAGCTAAAGAAAATGTCCATCCAATGTAGCAGGATAATATTTTTTTTCCAAAAGCACTAACATGCAGCGAGCCTGGGAATAACACAACACTATCCCTAAGAACCTCTAAGAGGACAAGGGGAAAGACAATGCAAGCCCAATCTGTTCGGTCAGATGCTGATCTACACTGTTGGGAGATGAAACTCTAGGTAGCTGAATCCTATTTGATGCCAAACTCACATCCCTGTCTTCTATATCCTTCCCAGAAGGGTAACTACCATCATTGTTCCACGTTCTGTGTACTTACGTCTCTGAATATCCTTACTCTGTCCTCAGAATGTGAAGGTGCTGAAAAGGACAATACTTAGGAATGTGCAGAAATTAACGATGTCCAAGAGCTGAGTGCCTGATCATTTTTCCTGGCTTATGTCAGATTCCAAACCAGTACCTTACCCATTTTCACTAGCATCTGATGGCCTTTATTTTCTTCTCCAAGTCTTGATTCTGGTATAGGAGGCCCAGAACTGGAGCCCAAGCCAGCAGAAGAACTAAGGAAATAAAAAAAGGAAATTAAAAACAAGCAATACTGTTCTGACCCAATGCAAGGGACTTTACATCCTATTAACATCCAGTATAATCCCATTCACTCTACTAAGATCTTTTTTATAAAGCTATTAGGTTATGGAGTTTTAAAGGTGCCGACAAACCTTACCTGATTCTCGCTACAAGGGAAAAATCAAACACTATGGTCTTCCTCACACAAAGAGTTCTTGGAGGATTTTTCCTCCATTCTAGGAAGGCATACAAGGCCTTCAGAGTTGCACAGTGTTTTGTTATAAAGAAAGCCATCACAAAACAGTTATGTTTTCTCTATATATATATACAAAAGAGCATAAATACTATTACCAAATCTGCTTGTCATCTTTTCTACCATTTGGTGAAATGCTTAACGCACTCAGTTCATGAGAAAAGCACCCTTTGTGGTGCTTATCTGAACAATCCAGGTAAAAAGAGAAATAAACAAACAAAAGCTTACGGAGGAGTGGGGCTGCGAGACCGGGACCGGCGCCGCCTTCCCGGGGAATAAGATTTTGATCTGGATCGTGACCGTGACCGCGAGCGGCTATGGGAAGAGCGGGACCTGCTCCGGCTTCTGGAAAAAGACAGCACGTGAGATCACACACACAGGCTTCCAAAGCAACATCCAGGGTTCTTCTTTCAGCCCTGAAGGTTGTTTCCCACTGCCTCCGACTTCCTGAGATTCGCCCCATTGCACTGTACCTGGACTGAGAGCGTGAATAGGATCGTGACCGAGAGCAAGAGCGAGATCGTGACCTTGAATAGGAGCCAGATGATTTTGAAGATCGTGAATTGGACCGGGAGGATGAACGACCTCGGCTTTTAGACCGACTGCGAGACCGAGAAGGCCCACTGCACAGATAAAGGCAGAAAAACTCCAGTGAAATTCCTTGGAGATGCTTGAGAAATGCAAACGTAACTTCGATCAAATTCAAATTACACGCAAGCATTATATTTCTGCAAACAATCCAATCAAAACCTGAGTGTGAAAAAACAAAACTATTTTCTACATATTAGACAGAATTTCCAGCAACTTAAAACCCAGTTAATTCCATCAACATACTGCTGAACAGATTTTCCCTACACTAGTCCAGGGTAATCCTAGCACCTTCCAAACGAACAGCGTGCATCAGAAGGCCCCAGACAGGATCTCTCACCTATTTCTCTTCTCCTGACCTTTCCTCCGTCTCGCTCTCATTTTAGCTCTGAAGAATTCGTACAGTCCATTCTGCTCCCAGCCTTCACTGCAATAAATCAACCACACATAGAACCAACATCAGTAAAACTCGACTTCGATCCACGGAGCAATTAAGGATTTCCGCTAGATTTTGTAGGGAACAAAGGGCCTGGGCAGAAAGGTCTCACACATCTCAGTGTAAGATCAAACAGTTTAAAATACAACAAGAGCACTTATTTTCAGCATTAGAAGAACCAAGACACAGGCGAAGGAAGAGAGAGGCACTTCTTGTTTTGAGACAGCTTCGTAGGGCATTTTCCTTACCATATTGTTAGCTATACCTACTCTTACCTGTTTCTAGGCCTGTCATGAGATGGTGGACTATAAAATGCCTCAACCGCAGCCAGTAGTCTCTCACTGGGGGGCATTGGGGGTGGAAGACGTATATCTTTAGGATCTAAAGGTTTATACTCATGATCTTCAAGCTGCCGGAAACAAAACAAATTACATTCTTGTCATGTGTCATGGGGTTGCTAACCTGAAGAGATAAATATAGATTTAACTGTGTAGGGACCTCACAATTCACTATTGGATAAAAAAAATGGTCCAGCAATAAGGATTCTGCAGATGACCCACTGCTTCCTTGTGCTATCACCACCATTTTGATTTCTATGAGGTAAGCCAGCACAACACCTATAGGAGCATTAACTGGATCACCAGGTAGATAAAACGCACGTCTTATCTATCCACCTCTGTGATAACAGTGCCTGGATGGAAACCTGGTAAAAGCTGGTGTATGCTGAGTAGCACGGAGTTAAGAGATGGAATAGACCTACTTGTTCATCTCAAACACGGAATGATAAATGCACACATCCCCCAAGACGCTGATACAGGTGAATGTTCGCTACCATTCTTGGTACATATAACACTAGTGTTGCAAAACATCTTTGTACGAAAACTCTGAATACCAAAACTACTGCACAGTGGCCCCATCAGAACTGCAGGGTCTCTCTGCCCTCCTGAAAATCACTGGGGGTAAGGCTTTGAGAAGCACATGAGTCTTTCACATATACAGGCTCAAATGGCTTTCACTGGGACACAACACTTGAAGTTTTTACCATTTTCACTGCCTTCCCTCACCACCCGCCCATACAACAACGTGCTGAGCCTGAGGGCTGCTGGAGGGAAAGATGTGAAATTGAAAACGTACACGTCAAACTACCCATAATATTCACTGTGGGATTTTGATCTTTTAATCCTACAAGTCAGGGCCCAATTTCAAGCACTTACTTTCACAAGCGGAGCCATCAGTCCAGCAGGAAGATCAAAGTAGGGAACATTTGGCACCAGACTGGGATCATCATGGTTCATGTGAGGGGGGCCCTGTCGCCGCATGTGAGGAGGCTGCCCGTTAAATCCATGTGGGGGAGGCCCGAAATCAGGGTGCTGTGGCCCTCCCCAGGGAGGATGCTCGCTGATTCCAGGATGAGGCAATCTGTGACCGGGGTGATGATGAGGAGGTCCAATTTCTGCACAGAGTGGGAGGGTTAAAACATTTTACTTAGCTACGGAGAAGGGGAAGGCAATCAGAGAGGTGTACGTCAATTAGCGCGTTTATCCTAAAAACAAATCTTGGCACCTGAAGCCTTGCAGATCTAGAAAAGCAACAGAACGGAAGAACTAGAGACTGGCTACAGGTCCATGTTCACAGAAATCTTGCAGTGCATCTGTTTTTCTGGCTACAGCAGCCACTCTCAAGACAACAGGAAGCTGACTCTAAGCCACCGCTTACTTTAGGACATACTTTGGTCAAAAAGTACCACAAGAAAGATGCTCAAGAACAAAAGGTTTCAGATGCAGCAGGCCAGCTGCTGATGGGATCTATTTCTGAAGCCCAAACACACAATCGTGGCTAAGCATCAACCTAAACAGGTCCGTAACACACACTGCCTCTACGCCAAATCAGTATACATAAAGAAGTTAACGTGGCAGGAACTAACTCAAAGGAGTAGGTGACAAGAAAATGCTTTGTTTAAAGAAGCGTTTCGAGAAGAGGTAGAGATAATATCCTGTTAAAAAAGGAGTGCGAGACACCCATCCAATCACTGATGGGCAAACCACTTGCCATGAACGCCAGGATACCCTGCTGAACTCACTGCGCTATGCGGAGAAAAACAGAAGACTGAAAATCAATACCTTCCGCAGGGGGCCCGATGGCTTTTCCAGGAAAAGTCATTATAGCCCCCCCACAGTCCTCATCCTCTGCTATTTGACTCATCTTTATTAGGATTTGAACAGAGGCTGCACTGTCATTGCTTCATCACTTCCCTAATTTTAGCTGGTTTAGTAGATTCCCCTCCTCCAACAACTTTGCGCGATACAACAGATGTTCCGGGTCATCAATACAACCCAAAACACAGCATCTTTTTTGAGCTTAAAAACCTTAATTTCCCCCCCACACACACACCTCGCCCAGACAAGAAAAGCTGTTCTTCCTACTCACTACCACAGCTCTTAAAAATTTAAAAAAAAAAAAAAAAAAAAAACTTTACCGCAGAAGTTAGACACAATCCTAAATACATAATTCATTGGTTTTCAACCTTTTTGGGACTTGGGGAAATAAGAGTCTTTTAAGCTTAAAATAGCAACTCCTACATTGCCATTTTTAAAGTTACTTGTCACACAGAACCACAGGGATCTTTAGATACTATGTTGACAACGATCGTTCCAGAATGATCATAACTTCTGGATGTGGAATAGAAACTAAATCAGGGCAGAACACCACCAGACTTCAGCAGGGGCCTGCCGCCAAACTCGAGCCACAAAGGGCAGGCACGCAGTGCCCCGACTACGTTCTCATACGTCCCCGTGTTCCAGCAAGAGAGCAAACCGAACAAGGAGGGAGGGAAGGATCATTTCACCAGACACTACACCAAGCCACACAACGCTAGCCACGCACAAGACAGAGAACTGAGAGCTTTTCTCTAAAAATAAAGAGGAAGAGAAGACCGTGGGTACACAAGAACAAATGCTTCCAGCCTGCCTTCCTCTAACCTCCTCTATCTAGGGAGGACCTAGCTAAAGGGACCCCATCTACGGCCTGATGTACAAGAAACTGAATTTGTAGGCAAATCCTGCTTCTCACCTCTGGGCTATTTTTAAAATGAAATAGTCACAAAAAGAGTACCCAAAGATCTGCTGACTTGAGCTTGGATTACAGTTTCTGGTTATCCATACCCATTACAGAAGGAAGACACAAAAAGCAAGGGAGCATCCAATCCTGCACGTATTTCCTACCGAGTCATTTAGTTATAGCTTCCCAAACCAAAAAACTCAGCATTTCTCAGGAAAACCTGAGCACTCCGCCAAGAATATGCTGTCGCCCCAAAGCACTAAGGTTTGTAACAGCAATCAGTATTGCAACGTAAGAAAACCTGGCCCAGCACACACTTTACCTTGAGGAAAATCCCCCTGGGGGTAATCAAAACGATGAGGATAAGGAGGCCTTTCAAAGGGATGGCGAGGTGGAAAATCATCCTGCATGAAGCGAGGTGGAAAGCGGTTGAAATTATGCGGATGCGGGGGCTGGTTGAATTGGGGATGTTGCTGATGTGGAGGAAATGGGCCTCTGAAGTGAGGTGGCCGCTGCATTCGAAATGGAGGTTCCCTTTGACCCCCACCCCATGGAGGTTGTTCGTGCTGGTTGTTCCACGGGGCTTCAAACTGGTTGTTCCAAGAAGGATCGGGCTGGTTGTTCCAAGGCGTCTCACGCTGGTTGTTCCAGCCTTGATCTCTCTGTTCGTTCCACATTCCTTCATGGTTGTTATTCCATGGAGGACAGTGAGGTGGTCCCTGGTGGTAAAAATAACAAGCCTGGTCATTAGGCTACAAGAAAGCGATAAAAACATTCTACCTTTTAAAGTAAATATTGCCTCTAGACAATTTCAAAAAGAAATTTCTGAACAACTGTGGTCTTTTCCTGTCTTTTCTCTGAAGCTAAACTGCCAGGGAACCACACAGTGCTGAACTCGAAGAGAGTACTTCTTGTTCTGCTCATTCACATGGAAAAGTGCAAGAGCTGACAACCTGAAATAAACTTTGCTGTTAGCTGTGCTGAGAACGAGAAAGCTTTGGATTTGTATCTGGACTGATAACATTCCCAGCTTTTCAAAACACTCGTACTCCCAAGATGGTCTTTCTGAATAGGTGAAGTTCCACCTCCCTCTACATCTCGTTTCAGAAGGGCGCTTAATACCTGCTGTTGACCCCATGGTGCAACAGGGTGAGGTTGGTCAAACCACGGTGGTTTATTTGGAGGAATCTGATCGTGAGATCCAGGGCCGCGAGGTCCACCAGAGGCAGGATCCTGCACTCCAGACCCTGTCGCGTCATACTCTGTAGAACCAGCTAGGGGCAGCTGAGATTTACCATCATCTGGAACAAATTGGAGACAGAAGCATCCAGCTCACAGGCAGTTACTAACACCAGCACACTTACAAGACTCCATCAGAATTTTGCTGGGTACATACCCACACGTTCTACAGAAATCTACTACTGTGAGAGAGCATTTCTGATTTCAATTTAACACTCATAACTTTTTTTCTCATTTATATTGAAGCATCAGGCTACACCAGATGCAGGGATCCAGGCAGAAGCCTGAATCTGTTCGAAACAAACCAGCATACCACACTAGCTCACAAGTAAAAAAAAAAAAAAAAAAGCAGGGAAATAAACAGATAGAAAAATAAAAACAAATCTCTCAATTTTTCCACCCACTGATTTCTGCACAGGTCCCCAGAACAGGTCGGTACCTGCTTGTGTAACAGGAGCAGACGGTGGAGCTGAGGCCGGAGCTGCTGTGGGGGCTTGAGGCGGCGGTGTTGATTTCACCTCATTCTCCAGAGGTGGAATTTGTATTTGTTGCTGCTGCTGCTGCGTTAAACTGTTCACAAACTCTTCGTGTTGAGTTTTTAGGTTCTGTATCTGCTGTTGGAAGGCTACCTGTACAGGCTGCACTACCGTTGCATACTCAGTGATCAAATTTGCCTGATAAAGTGAGAAATTAAGGAGAACAAAGTTAGTGCTGCACCTAAAACAGTTCCCCTATCTGCTCATTCAGAATCTCCTATATTGCACTCCCCCCACTTCCAAGAAATACAAGAGAATGCAGGATAATCTGCTGGCAGAAGGATCTAGTCACACTACGAAGCTCTGAAGGTTTCCAAAATATTCTCTGCAGGCTAGAATCCACAGTCCATATTAAGTCTAGCTTTCAAATACAGCTAAAACCAACAGCGTTCATTATTAATGCTAAAAATGAGTACCTCCTGCTGCCAAAACAATTTTAATGCTTAGCATATACAATTTAAAGCTATGGCAGTGTAGACAACTTAAGAGGTATGGTTTCTTTAGTTTCCCTTTTATCAAGCATCAATTTCCATAAAAAAAGAACACTCAAAAATATGCTCGACTGAAATGTAGTAGTTACTAATACAAGTAGACTTTCTGGGATGATAGCAGCAGCCAGATTATTCGATCTTTGAAGTAACAAGGTAACACTTCATTTTTTTTGTAATCCCTTGTAAACAACTTCGATAGGGAGGAAGAGGAGGAGTGTTAATAGTTGCCTTTCAAAAAGAAAAACATTTCTTAAATGTTCTTATTTATATGCATATTTTGAAAAGGGTTGCTTTTCTTTTGTGGCTAACCTGGTACTGGCCAAGTCCAAGAGCCGGGCTCTGCAACTGCTGAATAATTGATTCATCAAAGTATCCATTTTTCTCCCATAGTTGAAGAAGCTGCACAAATTCAAGAGTGAAAGGTGCTTAGAACTGATGAACAATAAAGGAAAAATTGAGACAATTTTTTAATTTTTTTTTTTTTTTTAATATTTCCAGCTTTATCAAAAGACCTAGGATTTAGTCAGTTGTATTTGGAACCACCAAAGACTCAAACGCATTCGTCCTTTTAGTAACTGTTAAAGCCTAGGTACTTGCCGGTTCTTGTTCAAATAGGTTCAAATGCAAAGCACGGCTGTGATAAGATTTTGCGAAGACAACCAGACTAAAAACATCTCAGCAGTCCTCTTCTGTCCCTGTATTTGTGAGTTTGCCTGCATTAACCTAACAAAGCAAAACACCGTAAAACTAAAACCAGATACTCACTCTGGCAATTTTCTGTTGCTTATCCTCCTCCACTGCTAAAAAACTGGTACAATAAATAGGTACAACCACCTTCTGTAAAGCAGCCAGAAGGTCCCGTGCTTGCTTCCGCTGGCTTCAAAAAAGGAAGGGGAAGGAGAAGAGTTACTGCCTTTCACTATAGCATTAAATACAGCATTAAAAGCATTGCAAATCAATTCCTCCCAGCTTCCACTGTACCAAAAGATTCATAGATATATATAGAGTTCGCCCCTTTACATTTTTACTGTACAACATTAACTTGAATAAACAAGTTAGATAAAAGTTGAAATTGATTATTAAAGCTCTAGATCTTTGTGCCAGCTACAGATGTGTTAAGACATCTGCTAAAAATAACGAATACATTAAAAATAAAAGGTGACTAGTCAAACTAAGAATATGCGTAGCAGAGACAGTTTTCACCAGATTAATCAAAACATTAAACTGAAAAACACAATTTAATCCTTACCAGTGATGCAATACATCATTAATTAAGTAAATCAGATGTAACCGAAGCTCAAAGTGAGCTCCTTCGGCTGTTATACGATTTCGCAGGTGCCCAGCCATCAGCTCACAGTGTGCAGGAGATTTTGCATTACTAAACATCCAGTTCTTGCCAGCCTTAGGAAAAAAAAAAAAAAAACTGGTCTAATGTGTTCACATCATAAGGACTTTGTACAACACTGAAATAACTGCCAGAAGAGAAATTTTCAGGTAATTTTCTTGCCTACCATACAAAACGTAGCTGTTGTTTTCTATATAATCCTAAAATCTCGATTGTTCTTAATCCACAACAGCACCAAGTAACCGCTCAGACTAACATCACTTACTGAGATAGCATCTTTTGTGCACGTGTCAATTATTGGCTGCAACAGGTTGTCAAATTCATTCATATCTAACTGGGTTTCCTCCAAAACTTTCTGCATTTGTTGCTCTATTGCAAGGGCCACTGCCGATGTGACTTGCTCCTGAAAAAAATAAAGTTATAAAATAAAATTAGATTACAACCCCTTTTCTTTTAAGGAACTAAGCTGCTGCATCCCAGGCCTCTTAGCCTCTTAACCATAAGCAGCTATCTCAAAGACCAAGACAAGCAATGTTATCGCACACAAATGTTTTGATTATTTGGTTTTGAGAAGACTGTTCTCATTCTTCGGGAAAAAAACTGTATTCGTTTCCACTTCTTAAGTCTCCCCCTCACTGATAAAAAAAAAATTGCAGACAGGTCTTAAAGATATAATCCAGGAGTGCTCCCTTCCTCCAGGAATCCCTCGGTTTGGTTGCCAGTAACATTAGGGCAAAGCGGTGCCTGCAAAAACACCTAGCTCAAATACACAGCACCCTCCTACCCCAAATCTGAACCTGCCTTGAAGTACGAGATTATTTTAGGCTACTGCTAAAGCACAACCACATTTCTCGCAGTTCCCAGCAACCTGCAGCATTAAATGCAGTCACAATTTCTTCCACTCTGGGAACCAACAGGGCTTTTCGTATACTAAATATGTTATCTTAATCGACAACCAATCTTACTAAGGCATCACATACATCTGTTCTACGGATATGGTGGCAATTACCATGGTACAAAAATAAGCACAATAATGCCCCCTCTCCTCCCCAACACCCAAACCCACCACCCACCAGTCAGATGGAAGCCTTTCTCTCTCCCTTCGCTCTGAATATTTACAGCCAGTGGTGGTTTAGGATAAGGCAGACGAGCGCTTATTTCACACCAACCTGTCTCATGGCAAGGAGATGCTGCTCCTGCTGCTGCAGGTTCCACTGACTCTGCTGGATAAGTTCTTCCACAGAAGGAGTGCCCTGAGGAGCTGGGATGGGAGCAGCCGGTGGTGGGAGAGACGGCTGGGGCAGTGGCTGGATCTGTGTCGTAGCCTCGATATCTTGACTTTGCTTGCACAGCACTATCAGACAAAGTGAACTCTTAAAGGAAGCCCCAAACAGAAGTCTGTTACCACCAGCCCATACACAAAAGCCGTGCCGGTTCCAGACCCTCATTCTTTACATAATGGTTCAATGCAAAACGTCAATCGCGCGGATGGTGCAAAGAGAGAAGGGGGACAAGCGACTCCTTGCACAATGGCAGAGGAACGTCTCTGACACCAGACCAGCTCCCGGAGCTCTGTGCGGGACCTCCCGGTTCCCGAGTGCCCCCCGTGCAGCCCAGCCCAGCTCCAAACCCGCAAACGGGAGGCGTGCAGAGCCGCGGGCAGGGCTCAGCCATCTACCTGGCGCTCAGAGGGAAGGAAGAGGCCGCAAACCGGTCCCGGCGGGGCAGAGCGAGGCCGGGGGCGGGGGGCAAAGCGGCTCCGCCGGCCGGGGCCCAGCGGGGACCGGGAAGCAGCGGCCGCGGGGGGGGGGGGGGGGGGGGGGGGGGCGGCCCCAAGCCGCGGGCCCTACTCACGCTGCTGCTGCTCCAAAGCCAGCTTGTACTTGTAGTAGCCGTAGAAGTCGCCCCCGAAGAGGAAGGAGAATTTGGGGTTCTCCTTCTGCTTCTCCATCGTCATCTTCTCGAACTCGGGCCCGTTCCGCGCCACGAACTGCGCCAGCTTGTCGATGACATTCCGCAGCTCCTGGTCTGTGGGGAGGCAGCGCCGTCAGCCCGCGCCGGGCTCTCCCCTCCCCCTTCACGCCCCTCCCAAACCTCCCCTTCTCCCTCCCGGCCCCCTCAGACCCCCGGGGCCGCGCTCACCGTCGGGCGGCAGCGGCATCTCCATGGCTGCGGGACAACGGGGGCGCCGCCGCCGCTAGGCCGCACCGGCCGGAAGTGCCGCCAAGCGCCACGCGCGGCCGCGCTTTACGGCCGCGTCGCTATGGAGACCGGCCCCACAGCGCAAAGGGCGGGAACCTGACAGGGCCCGGCCCCGGGGCGGGGAGGGGCTGAGGCGGCGGGGCCAGGTCCCAGCCCCCGGGGAGGAGCGGGGACGGTCCCGGTCCCGGTCCCGTCACGGTTCCTTCCCCGCCGTTCTGTCAGGGTTTCCGAAGCCATCTCGGCCCCAGGGCTCGCCCCTCGCAGCCGGGGAAGCTGCTTCTGGGCTGCGGGTGGCTGCCCGCTCGCTGCCGTTCCTGCAGCAGCCAGTCGTTCTTGTGCTTACCAAGCCCTAAAAGTACATCAAAGTACATCCAAACTAAAAAGTACCTCCACATCCGAACTAAAAGTACATCCAAACTGCACTAAGGTTGACAGAAATCCATAGAGCGCATTAAAAGAAAGGATGTCATTCAACATCTGTTGCGTATTAGGGAAAATCCATCACTGCAGCAGTTGAGCTAGGGTAGACCCCAGACATGACGCAAAAATGCTACGAACATGGATGTGCAGGGAGCCCAGTACAGAGCCAACTGAAAAATACAACTGTTTATTGCCCTATGAAGGGACGTTTAACTCACACCTGAGCACTGTTTCTTTCCACATGACTTCATTTCTTTACACACTTAAACGTTCAAGTTGTTCCTAGTCTTTACCTTATCCTTTCTTTGGCACCTGATGGTCCATTATCTTTCAAAATGTGATTAAAACTATCTGATGGCTTGAGCATCCCTACAGAATTAAGGTGCTGATCTGATCAGCTTCACAGCCCGGTCAAGAGGTACGAGGCTTGGTGGGAATTGCTCAGCTCCCTCTGCTTACTGACACAATTTTTAGAAAATGCTTGAAGACCATTTATAGGAGAACTAGAGATGAATTGTAAAAGGCCAAAAGGAAGCCTGAGTATTCTAACACTTATTCAGTGCTCACATGGATTTATATTCACTTTCTTAAATTTCAGGTATTAAATTACACTTCAGAATTTCCAGTCACATAGATAACACTCACAGACATCCTCACAAAAAGGTAGAACTTTTTATTCTTAACAAGACATACCACGAAGACCCCACTATATTATCTACAGAATATAAAAACTCAGAAAGAAGGTGGGTGTTGTCATGTATCCAAATAACAACTGAAAAAGAATATCAGATACAGAGTCTGATGATGATTCTACATCACCCTGCAGTCCTGGAAATTAACACTGATCCCAGAAGACCAGATAAAGTTCGAATCTTATTTAAAGATAGTTAAATCTTATTTAAAGCTCATATTTAAAAGTGAGAAATTTTTCAGAATTCTTAATGATGCCTTCCAGCAAAAATGTTAGTGCTTTGCACATCGGAGCCCATGCCGTCACCGTCCAGGCTGCCATGTTCATCAGCATGCAGCAATGGTTTATCCACCAAGTGCCCCAAAAGCTATAGTTACCTGACAGAGGCGTCCGTCAAAAAACATCTGAACGCCTAATATATTTTAGGCAAGAAAGAGTCCCAGGCCCTGAAAGACTGATGCAATATCTTCCCATCATCCCATACAGGGATCCCAGCTTCAGTACCAAGATCCACAGGCTGGAGGGCTGCATCACAGGCAATCCAACTAAGTAACATCTGGAGCTTCACTGAACAGAGTTGAAATAAGAAGAGGAAAACAATATTCGTATCATAAGAATTACAGGATTTTCTTGGTAAAACCACCTATACTCACATCAATTTATGGACTACTAACATAAAACAAAGAAAAAAGATGGGTGGTGGCTGCCACCTGCATATTTGCACTTGCACATCTACATAATATGATTTATCGTACACCTGTGATCTCAGGATTAATGAATGCTTTACCAGATCGTACCATCACCATAAACATATTTTCGAATTATCTTTAACAGCTTACAACATGGTTCAGAAACAGAAGTCTTAGAAAAACAAAACTTTCCCTTTATTTATATTGCACCTTTTTCCACAAATAGCTACATGGCAGAAGTTTCTTCTGCTGCAAAATGCTACATCAGAAAAATGTGGCTTTGAACACACATTGGAAAGAAAAGGTCTTGAGCTTCAGAAATCATCATGAATTGACCCCAAATTGCCAACACTTGCTTTTTACAAATCAGTGTACTCCTACAAAGCCTAAGTATTGCCTCAATTTGATTTATTTAACATTCAGGTATTAAAAAATGAATCACCCAAGTATTTTACCTGATGATAAAGATGCTCTAATCACTACTGGGTACTAAAATTCACTCTGCAAGGGAAATGCTTTTAAGAGATCTTCAGAGCACCACATGATATAAGGAGCTATCAAGAGAAAACCCACACATAGTGGGGGGAGATTAATTCTTTCACACTGGTATTTCTAAACTATCCAGGACTGATTTGGCAAGAATTTCCCAATTTTGTGATGTATTTACATACGTTAGAAATGCACAATTGAAATCAAAATATTTCTAAGGGTACCAGCAACTAGTGTCCTAACACTAGTTATGGCATCCAAATCATGCTAGTTTCAGTCTAAGTAAACATCCGGTGTCACACCCTTATTAGCAAAACATTAATCTGATTTCTCGTATGTGGCCATTACTAACGTATGGCACTCCCAAAGTTTCCTGCAAGTAAAAAAAAAACAAACCAACCCCCTTCACTTTAATAACAGGGTCGTTATACACGATTGTCTAGATATGCCCTTTTTATTCCAGTGTTTCCATACTTTCTACAGACCTATGTACATAAATACGTCATTAATTTACAAACCATGTTAAAACAAATGCTTCACCTTGCCAAACAAAATCTTGTAGCAGTCCAAGATTAAAATATATATATATTACAACAGTATCAGAAACTTCCTTTACCTGAATGTGGGCAATATTGCTTAAGGACTTGGATTCAGGTACTCAGCAAAACCACCTCTTGTAACTGATTCACTCAACCGTTTTAATTATACATCGTACCATGCAAAATTATCCCTGTTGACCACAGACGTGAACTACAAGAGCACGAACACTGTCAGACAGGCTCCAGGGAAGAAGCCCAGAGATTCACACTCTGGGCCCGGTGTGATATCCCTTATTTTGGGTCAGCCCCTTTCTGCTCTGCAAGTACAATAGTTTTGTTTCACAGACAAAGTCAGGCCATGAGCCCAGGCTGGAACTTGGGACAAGGTATTTTCAACAGAAAGCCCTCACCTGCTACCATACTCTTGACAGAAAAAGCTGAGCTAAAGGCCTGCCACAGTAAGCGTGCATGCAAGCTCTCTCTTGAAAGAGTTTCAAAAAGATCTGGTTATGTTCTTCAGAGAGCAAGCCATCTGAATATATTTAATGAAATCTCTGATCTGTGAATACGGTATGTGGAGCTTTATTCCAACTAACAGTTCCAAACTGTATGAATATATTACAGTGGTAGACAGACCAGAAAATTTACAGATGAACTCACAGCACGTCTGTACATCCCTGGGGCCCCCACTGCTACTGTCTTCTGGTATTTCAACCCCTCCAAAGTAGGGAAACTGAGGCACAAAGAACACCAGCATTTGCAGGAGTCTAACAGTTTCCAGCTGGCTTCCTCTGAAAGCAGTCAACCAACTTCAGTTCCTCTCAAAAATCTCAGCCTAAACGTTTCATCCTCAAATCAAACTTGTGCAGAGCCAGAATCTAATCCAAATCCAGAGTCCACATGATTCTTTCTACATTTTTGTAACAGCGCTTAAATATTGGGAAGTGAGCCTTAGAAATACACGTTGCTCTTTACAGTATTAAAAGAAATCATTATACATAAATTAATACTGGAATAGGCAAAAACAATTTCATATGAAAGAATGCTTTTCCTCATAATCTTGTCCTTGTTATTCGGGGTTAGAAAATAATTTATTCACATTTTATAAACTAAAAGCCCATGTTCTAACCTAGTATGAACAGACTAAACTCCAGTCAAGTCAAGAAGTTCTGCTCACGGACATTAGCAGCATATTTAACCCATCTCTGAAGTTTCAGATGGACCATTTCCTCTTTTGGACTGTATTGTGGGAGGCAATCTACATAACTACCTCCATAGTCAGCCAAAAGAAAAAGATCAGGTTGACTTTGCCCTTAAAAATAAATTCTTTATTATCCAGAAAGGAGTCAAATCATCATCTCATATCACGGAAATGGTCATTTTTAAAGCAATAAATAGGTGGAGGGAGTGTTGTGTACAGCACCACACCCTAAATGTTGTCACTGGTATCTAATACCTGTCTAGTAAAAACACAATATTTATGCTATCAAAAATTTCACTGTACAACAGCTTTTCTGTTAAGGAAAGAAGGCCCCTAAAACCTTTTTTTTTTTTTTTTGCTAAAGTAATAATAATAATAACAATCTGATTCAGTGAAACCAAAGTTCAACTGGTTTCATTCCTTTCACGCACAAATGCAGTATCTGATGCATGACAACCAAATCAACTTGTCTTGAATTTTGTTCATTTATACTAACTGAATCAGTTTTTATTAACCATAATTATATATTTACTGCTGATTTAAATATTCTTTTTCTTAACAATTTACTATTTGAGCTAGGGGAGTTGCAGGAACAGAGAAAGATACAAAGTGTAACTTCTTTCAGCTGAAATTAGAAGTCAGACAAAATGCACAAAGCAGCTCCAACTGCAGTAATTAAGAAACTTTAAAAAAAACAATTAGGGGCTAAAAAGATAGACTTAATTGTTTCTTGAGAATGATGATTATTCAAATTCATGCATTCATAATATATGAATCGTATAAGGAAGCATAATTTATGCATAAAACTGAGAAGAAAACACCTTAGACCTTTCAATTTCTAACCAAGAGTTTTATAAGAGGTGTAACGCAAGTTAAAAAAAAATTTGTATTATTCCAAACATTTTATTTGTCAAGGTGTTTTCTGTATTGCCAGGGAAGAGCAATGTCTGAAGTTACAGGACTATGTTATTCAGAAAACAATGAGGATCTTAAGCTCTGTTAACTACAGTGACTGGGACAATAATGACATTAGAGAAAACAGTTTCTCTAAATATGAAGCTTGAAATATGCTTCTTGAAGGGATCAATCTTCCTACTGTCTATTCTTTCAGAAATACTTCTGGTTTGTCATCAAAAACTGAAGGTATAGGCACAGAAGTAATTAATACCCACACAAAGTTTCATATTTGCTCAAGATGAATTCAAGACTACTTATCTGCAACTGATATACGTACGTCAATCCTCCCAAGCCAACAAATTCTGATAATCAGAAGCCTGCCCAGTTACAATTTTCCCCTAAGCATCATTAAAACATAATAGAGAACAAATTAAAGGTTACGTTATCAGTGTGGAAACAAAGTACTGGCCAGAGTTTAGCTGCCAAAAGAATACTCAATTGACAGATTCCAAGCAGGAGCAGTGACACCAGGTATTTTGCCCTGAAGTTTTGTATCTGCAGTTCACCAGACTCTCTGTACAAGAGCTACACTGTGCATTTCGTTCCAGTGTCAGATCTAGCTGTTTCACATTTAAAGATCTGCTCGGCAGAAGCTGAAGGTCTGTACCACTTCCACTACACATGCATCTTCCCTTCTGCAAAACCTGTACAATAAAATGGCTTTACATTCATGGATGTACTAAAAGTTTCTGATAATGTTGGGGACACTTTGATATCGCAGTCTATACCTGTGTGCCAGGACTCTAAATATCAAAACGATTTAAGTTGTAGGTAGTTGGATAGTTTTGCCGATTGTACTGGAAGTGATCTGTTAAGATATTGGTTCGCCCATACTGATAGTCTCCATGTTGTGCAAATGCCGTAAGTCCGTTCTGAGACTTTTCAGGAGTGTTTCGATGCCGGTCCAAATTCACAAGGTCTCCAGTTGTAACTGGAAGTAGCTGCTTCTTTGCTTCTTGGTTTGCATCGTATTTTGTCTAGGAAAGAAAGACGGAAAGAATGAACGAAAGAATGGTTTTCTAGGCTATCACCTAACATATCCTCATACCTCAGAAAAAAACACACCCTTTTAAAATTACACCACTATGTATATCTATTGGAATTTTAAAATCCTAGTGACTCCTAATAAAAATCTCCTTCTTCTCATATGCCAAATTATTACATTTCTCTTCTGCTCAAGAGATTTTAGCGAGTTACTTCCTAATTTTCATTTTTCAAGAAAATATTAAGATCAAAATTTGTTAGACACCTAACAGCACCTGGCCTTACCCAAGCACTTCAGTACTTAACTTTGGCAATAAACCCCCTCTGCAATAAGTCTTACGCCATGCATAAAATTTTTTGTTCTGCTGCTGACTTGTTTTACAGACATAATTCAAAACGACCGGACTATTTCAAGTAAGCTTCCTGAATAAACAAACAAACAGATAAACACCTTACCTTGTTATATAAGAAGACCCCTAGGATAGCTGTCATCATTCCAAGAACATTGGTGCTAGTAACCGGATTGCGAAGCATTATAAGGGACACCGTGATGACCATTATTCTTTTGGTGGCATTTGCAACAGAGTAACTTAGCGGGCTGATAAGGTTGAGAATACTGAAGGCAATGACATTCTGAGCAAAATTACAGAATCCACTGATTATAAGTAGCATCAAGGTCCAGGACCAATGAGACATCGTGCTCTGTCAGGAAAACAAACATTACAAGAAAAAAGTTTATCTCAGCTTTTAGGTAAGCGACAAAGTAACAGAAATAAAACATGAGTCACTTCTTACCTGCCTTTCGATAGGAAGAACATCTGCAACTTCCCTATGGTTAAGAAGCACCCAAATATGCAACTACAGATTCTGAGAAAACACCTCTCACCACACACGTAACATGCACTCTGGGTGCATTTGTTCCTGTCCCCAGCTCTCGGTTCCTGAGATTCAAGCTGTCACACAAGCTACCTCTCCTAACCCTGCCATGAATTCTCATGATAAACTTGTTTCTTATACTGTTTTGTGAAACAGTTTGTGGGTGTTTCACAACCGTTCCTTCCACGCTGATGAGGAACTACACTGAAATACTTAAGTGCACTTTTTTGTATGGATGTATTTTTTTTTTCCTCCTGTCTTAGTTGCAGACAGTTTCCCAAACATAACACTTACCAAGTCGTTCTCTACTAAGAAGGAAGAAAGATCAACCAAAACCCATGTCGGGATCATGAAGAACACAGCATGGCACCCAAGTATGTTCAGCAGCCGAAGATGATGTATTCGGGAATCTCTTAACACCTTAGGAAAAACACCATGTAATCAGCAGAGATTCAGTAGCCACATAATAGTAACAACCTCAGACAGACAGATACACTGTGAAAATAAGTAAATACTGTTATGGTATGAATTCCCAATAAGGAAGACCATAGAAAAACAGATGTCTCTCTGAAAAACAACAGTTTCTACTGGTGACTCTCTTAGTATTAAGAACTTACACATTTAAAAGGCTCTACAAACCAGAAATCATTTTGTAACTACACATGTTCAAGACACACCTTTTAACTTCCTCTCTTTGTTTCCACGACTTCAAGGAGTGCCCAGTGTTGACACTGACTCATTCACCACAGGAAAGCGATTTGATACAGCACGGTATGTTAAAAAATTTCAAATGAACTGTTACATTTAAGCACTATCAAACTGTCAGAAGACAGGGCTTACAGGAAAGATGGGGAGAGACTTCACCGAGTGTGTAACAGTAAAGGATAACAGTTTTAAACTAAAAAAGGACAGATTTAGGGCAGCACAGGCTGCTCAGAGAGGCAGCACCCAAGGCCAGGCTGAATGGGGCTTTGGGCAGCCTGGGCTGGCAGGAGGGGTCGTGCCCATGGCAGGGGGTGGAATCAGATGGGCTTCAAGGTTCCTTCCAACCCAAACCACCCTATTACTCTAGGACAGTCAACATCATCATCTGTATCGGAAAATACATGCTACTCCTCTGAAGGGTGACACTACTGACCAATACCACGAACAGCAAGGCTATTACCTTCTTTGAGAAGATATTCTGAAGTGAAAAACATAGAGTAGCAGCAAGTGCACTGATGAGTCCCCACATGTCAAAGGAAAGTTCAGTGACTGTGGCCAACAGGACCCCAGTTATTATGGGGATTAGAGACAAGTATACCTGAAAAAGGAATAGAAAAGAATAGCTTACATCTTCTAATAATTTTCATTTTAACTGAGTTTTTACATACTGCTGATTTGGGGAAGAAAGGAGAAAAATAAAGCAACAGAACAAGGGATCAACTTTCATACTGTTGCAGCTTGAGGAAACTAAGTGACTACAATAAATGCCAGAACAACTCCAGTATACTGGAGAGCATCACCTTGCTCGATATTCAGACGTGTTAAAAGGAAAATGAAAGCGTAAGAACCACGTAATCTAATCTCAACCACAACATTCACCCAAGTGACCAAAGCCAAGCCTTCCTGATCCCAGCCAGCAAAGCACGCCACAAAAAACAGCGAGAGAAGAAACCTCAGCAAACCTGTCCGCACCTTCGTCGTCTGCTTTTCCTTCATTATGATCCGTGAAAGAAGAACCACCCATATTGGCATCGTCGCTTTTACTGAGAACGGAAAGAAAATTTCGGTGGGGATGCGAAGCTTGGGCCAGCTCCATTACAGACCGTCAGCAGAGGGCGAGCGCTGGGGATGGAGCAGGGGCTCAGCTCTGGTCCCACCACAGCCAGAACCTCAGCCCACATGGGGTCAGCCCTACCACTGCTCTGGGCAGCCGTACAAATATGGGACAGTCCTTTGTGGTGCTCGGGGACATCGCAGCAGGCACCTGTACGAGCACACGCTGGGGCAGGGGACGCTGCAGTGGGCACCCACCTGAGCACACTCGAGGCTCTGGGTCCCTCACCAGTGTGAGCATGCATGGGGGACCAGGACCCCATGCTGGGCAGCCACAAACACACACCAGGCCCTATAACGCCGCACCAGACCCTCGTGTGAGCACATACAAGGCTTTTCTTCACTCAGAGGGTGGTGAGGCACTGGCACAGGTTGCCCAGAGAGGCTGTGGATGCCCCACCCCTGGAGGCGTTCAGAATTAGGTTGGAGCACCCTGATCTGGTGGGTGGTGTCCGTGCCTGTGGCAGGAGGGTTGGAGCTGGGCGAGCTCTTAGGTTTCTTCCAACCCAAACCATTTTATGATTCATGTCGCTACGTGGGACACCGACAGGAGCCTGTTCTGGGCTTCAGGTCGCCAAGCAGGTACCGGTACAAGCACACAGAAGGGACCAGCACCCTCCGAGCGCCCACCAGGCCTCACATCACCCCCCGGGGCACCACGACCAGCACCCCCAGGACACCCCACCGGGCACCCACGACGCCCCCCGGGCGCCACCCAAAGAAGCCCCCACAGGGGACCCCGGGCCCAGAGCCCCCTCCACACACCCCCAGGCCCCCACCTGTGTGCGCGTAGGAGACCGGCACCCTCCAGAGCGAGACGTGGGCCGAGACGGAGGCGAAATACTTGCCGAAGGCGAGCGGCAGGATGTAGCGGGGGTAGGCGCGGGGCGGCAGCTGGGCCGGGCCGGCCGGCGGCACCCGCCAGGCCCTCAGCAGCGGCGGCAGGAGGCCGCAGAGCCCCAGGATGTGGAAGAGGGAGACGGTGACGGGCCGGGGGAAGCCGCCGAGGAGCAGCTTGTTCACCACGTTCCCGCCGGCGCTCAGCCCGTACCAAGCCAGGCACAGCGCCGACACCCGGGCTCCCTCACGCAGGGCCGGCCCGCGGCCTCCTCGGCCTCCCCCAGCCGTCGCCGAAGCCGGCCCGGAGCCGCCCGGGGCCGCCAGCGGGGCCGCCGCCATGGCTCCGTGCTCCGCCCGGCCGCCGCCGAGACGTCACCGCCGCCAACGCGTCGCTTCCCGGGGCGGGCCCGGCCGCCGCCGCCGCCTCAGCGCCTACGGGGGCCGGCAGGGGCCGCGCGGCGCCTCCCGTAACCCCCCTCAGCCCCCTCGGCTCGGGTTGAAGCAGCCCGGGAGAGGAGGGGGGAGGACAAAAAACGGCCCCGGTTGTGTTCTCTGAGGTGGTTTGTGGCGTGACGGGGGGGGTGGCAGGGCTGCAGGCGGTGCTGGAAAGCGCCTGGGGAATGCAGAAGTGCGGGCAGGGCGCTGTGAGCGTGCTGTGACTGAGGGAAAGTCACATCCTCAGAGGCACGGGAGCTTGAAAAGTAACTCAAGGAAGGTGTAATGGTGGGTAGATTAAAAGAGAGATGAGTACCTGTCAAGCAGGAGCGGGTTCTACACCCCATGTCATCCATGCACTCCTCCAAAAGACATTTCTACACTGTTAATGTACCTCTAAAAACATGCACTTTAGGGAATGGCGGTTCCCAAAAGATTGGGGGATGAGCCATTTCACGTCATTCACTGAGAAGAGATGACAGTCTTATTAATTTAAGATTTTAGGACTAGAAGAATAAAGCCTGTAAAGCAGGTCAGAGAATCCAGTAGTAGAGAAACTGAGTTCATGCAAAAATGAGAGTACACAGCAGATACGCACATGGTAAACTTCATTTGAACTTGTTTACAAAATTGACAAAAAAATCACCTTGTAAACTTATTCACATTTTTTTGGAGCTCACAGAACTGGTTATACTAGCATGCTGAAATAAAGATTGTCAAGCCTCATCTCAGCCTGGATTATATCCAAGTGAGTTGACCCTTACAGCAGAAACAAACTAGGTATGTAACAAGATTTAAAGCTCGCATTGTGAGTGAATTTCTCTAGCGATTTTGTACCACTAGGGAAAGGGCTGGGTCCAATACCTGAAGCTCCCTCAAGCAAAGTGAGCATCAGCATGGTCAGTTTGCTGCCGAGAGCCGTAAGTAATTTGAGGGCAGTGATGAACTTATGGCATCACTTGACTGAGCGTGGCCCTTGTGGACCATCGGTTGCAGCAGAAATGTAAGCAACAGAAAAAAAGATTTTTTTTTTTTTATAAAGTGTGCTTTGTCATTTCCTGAAATTTGCCCCATATTCAAAGGCCTCATAAGAGCACAGACCCTGTTCCTAAATAAGACCATTCAAGGAAAGAGGGAGAAGGGGCTGGGGAGGGGAGTAGAGTAAGATGTACAACATTTTTTTTCTTTTTAAATATAAAACAAAATAAGCATTTTGCAAAATGACCATCTTTTTAGCCCTCTACCATCAAATCTACCTTTCTGAGTTGCACGATAACTTTCTGCAACTCTACAACACACTGCCTGACCTCATCAACTGTAGAAGGATAAAATGGAAGTAAACTGAAAATATACTTGGAAACATTTTTTGGTAACCAGTTTTTCAGGTTAGGAGATTTCACGCAGACCTCAGATTAAAGAAATGGAAGCAAACAGACATCAGTAACGTTTCTGAGACACCCACACATTTCAATACCGGTCAAATCACAAAAGCAGTAGGTTTTAACAAGAATGACTTCAAAATAAACCAAACGTTTTCAGTTGTATTCCACGGAATGATCCACCTAATGCATACCTGGTGATGAACACCTTTTTAAGATCATGATTTGACATTGAAGAGCTTGACTTTGCTTTCAAAGGCAGCAGAACTACTGTTGCCAAGGCTCTTCCACAGAGGTGAGATCCAGCACAAATGAGTTAACATCACTAAACCTAGAAACGTTTTTGGTATTGTGTCCCCTCCCCTTTTCCCCTGGACAGAAGCCCAGTACCAGGGACTGTAGAAAACAACTAGTCCCAAATGTTAAAGCAATTACAGTTAATAAAAATTCTTAGCTTTCTATACTGAATTAGGCTGCTTTAGAAATCATTTTTAACAATTAGGAATAATATATTACAAAATTACTCAGAAAAGAGGAACTACGATCTTTTTAGACTTTGAGGTACGTTAACGGTAATTGGGTTATCAGTCTCTAAACCCTGGATGCAACCAGAGTTTAAAAAAATCCAACCTGTGCGACTGAATACCACCAATATACTTGGAAGACATCTTATATATCCCTAACAGCCAGCTGCTTTTGACACTGTCAGATGGGATTCAGCTTCGCCACACTGCTCCAATGGATTCTCAGTTAGTTTGAATCGAGCAAACTTCTAAAAATAAATTAGTTCAGTATAAATAATTCACAAACTGCTTTGTGCAAATTTTTTTTATTTCCACATTTATATCACAATGTGTCCACTTAAAGGACCAAATAGCAAAGTTGCTCCCTTCTGCATCCCAAGAACACAGAAGTCTAGTTACTGTACATTCACTAAGGCTCTTTGTTTTTGCAAATTGCGTTTATGATGGATATCCATAAGGCAAACAATATCTAAAGGAATGGTAACAAGTATATTTCCAGCATACAAACAGGCTTCCTTTTTCCCTCTCACAGTACAGTTACAAACTCGTAGCACCCTCATTACATTTAGATTCTAGAAAAGGTGATTTTCTTTTTTTTTTTTTCCTAGAAGTTTGCAGGAAGGGAAAAGGAGGAAAAATATTTGGCTGGTGGTGGTGGGATCAAAAATATCGTTAAACATCTAGTTTTTGCAGCATTTCTCAGAGACTGGATTTAAACTGAAACCAGACTAAAATATGTGGATGCCTATGGAATGTTGAGCTGAAGCTGGTCGCCCAGCCTGCAGTGCAACACCTGCTGTTTAAAACCCAATCTCCGTACCACATGACTTTAAAAACGCAATCATGTTCAGAGATGTGATACAAATAAAACTACAGTTTTTGCACATTGTCTCTCGAATATCTCACTGCCAAATAAAAACCCAAATCAAGTCAAATAAATAGATGCATATTTTGTTAAGGTAACTTCCACAAATTTTCTCTGTACCTGCCTGTAATAAGATTCCGGCATTCAGAAAGTGCTGGAAATCATCTTCACTTCTTGGGGACTAACACTTTTTTATAGCTGGCTCGCTATAGAGTTTTGAACTCAGTTTATCAACCTTCGTATGCCTTCCTTTGCAATTGTTAGTAAACTGGTAGCAGCATTTCACAAAAGGAGAATTTAAAGGAAAGAGCTGTCAATACCCAGCTCCCTCTCACCCTCTGCTCGTTGGGCCTGTTTGTCCAGGACAGGAGGCTTTCTCCGTGTTTAAGTGGCATAGTGTCTGCCATTTTTGCTAACTGCAGATGTAAAAGCATTTTAGCAAAACTGAACTCAGTCTAGGCAGACATAAGGCAGGATGTTCAATCTACCGTCATCCCCGTGTGGATCTAAAGATATGCACTGTGTCCAATCATACCAGTTACCCTGTGTATCATAACAGCCGTTCACGCCTGGCCAGTTATGTTCACGTATTCTGTTGAGATCATCACTTGTGACCTCCCTTGTGACCCCAGGCAAGTCTGTAGGTTTGCTGTTAGGAGCTAGAACATGAGTCTTTCTAGCCTCTTTTCTAGTGCTTTCCTCCTGCTTTAAATATTCAGACATGAAGTAGTGAGCTCCTGGAGTCTGTACTCCTGATGAAGACAGCAAGCTACTCTGTCTGTTTAAATATGACTGAATTATTTCATTTCTGGATAATTCTTTCCAGTTCGTTTGTTCAAAAGGGCTTTGCAGGTTAGGTTTTTGCTCCTGCTTTTCCGTTTCTGTCCTGTGCTGTTCAGTAAGTGCAGGGATTTCTACCTGCAAAGGATCTTTCTGTGTTAAAGGTTTTATCTGTCCTGTCATGGGATCAAAAGTGAGTTTTCTCTCTTTTAACCTCACAGGTTTCACGCCCCCTTCTGTCACGTGCCCGTCCAAGTTGACTGTATAGTCTCTAGGTCGGTACCTTTTCTTCTTTTTACTATCTGAACCTGAAGCAGCATCGTCACTGTCCATTTTTGAAGTGTCCTGTGAAAAGCCCGTGTGTGGCGTGAGAGATTCCCCAGGATGGGAGCTGGTTTTGCAGCTGGGAGATGTGTGCTGTTGAAGCGTCCCTGCTGTATGCCTGTGCTGGCTTTCAGAAGGTACCTGCTGCTCCTGCCAGTGCTGAGATACCTCAGTTACTGATTGCTGAGGGAACTCCAGTCTTTTTGCTGGCATGGGAGGTGTTGATGGTTGCATCAAGGATGGTGGCGGTGATGGCACCTGTGCAGTATCTAAGAACTGAGACCTTTGAGACGGACTAGGCATCGAATCCTTTGGTGAGTACGTAGTATGCTGCCGAGCAAAAGTATCATGCCTGACATTTCTAGGGCTAAACGAGGAACAGCGAGGACTCTTAGGTTGGTGCGGTCCTGTGGTTTCTTCTGATTTATCATGCTGCTGAAGCACTGCAGTCTTTAATAACGAGGAAGTGCTTGAAGGTTTTACAAGTCCCGGAGAACTGGTGTGAGGTTTTACAGCATTTACTGGAATCTTATTGTGTTTATCATTTTCACTGAGTTCTGTCCTGCTGCTTTCAGGCCCTGCGTGTAGATTTACATCTACAGGACTAGGAAAATTTTCAGGACTACCTCCAATTCCATTCGTTGGAGGGGGTGAAGAGTTTTGTAATACTTCATGACTAGCTTTGGAGACTTTTGGGGCAGGAGGGCCCTGATGCCCATCCCTGTGTTCACCTTTCCTTTTCCGATTTCCCAATTTCTCTGGTTTTGGAGAATTTAGTTTCTGTATGTCATTCCTGCTTTTCAATTCACTGATTGGCTTTGACCCAGCCACGGCAGGAAGCGGTGCTTCTGGTTTGCAGTTGTGAGCACCCCCATTTGCTGATCCAGGTGGATTCGGCAACCCTCTTGGCACTGGTTCGTTCTGGGTTACAGGTTCTATCAACTTTTGCCAATTCCGCAACAATTTCTTGGCACGTTTGGCAAGTTCCTCATTGGATGTCTTCTTCCTCACCTCATTGATAAGCCTCCCAAGTCTTGTTTCCTAGAAAAAAATAAAAGTTCTTTTAGAAACACGTATCATTCTAAACAAAATTCTAATTCCATTTTCTAAGTAAGTTTTTGCTTTTTAATGCTTACTCTAAGAAATATCTAGTATAAAACAATTAAGGTTTAAGAGCTGAATTAGCCTTTTTGGAAGGATTAGCCCACTTGGTCCAGCATTCTGCCACACAGAATGAAACCTACTGTGGGTTTTAAGCCATCCTTTCTTCCTCCCCTGGCTAAAGCACCAGAGCCACTAGCTGTGAAAAACATCAGAAAGGAATTTTTAATCAGCGGGAACCTTGAGAGTATAGGTGAAAGCTCAGATTTGAGTGAAACTGCTGTACCCAAGGCAGAAAAGGTTCATTTATTACAGTGAAACTGAGACCTGCAGAAAGAGGCATGAGGAGAAAATCCAGAATCTTTGCCTGTCACAGTAACACACTGAAAACACAAATCTCCATTTCACAGATCTGACTGCCAAGGTGTGATTTATGTCCTGTCTTCTTCCTTCATGTCCTCCCCCTTCACTCCTAGTAGCTTGAAAGGGTACTGAAGACCAGCTTAGAGAGGCTTTTCTATGATGCCCCAACACGGTTCTGTAATGGGAAGGAAGTGAAGTGTTTGTGTCCAAAGCACACTTGGAAACAAAGAATTCCACAAGTCGGATTACTTAAGAGCAGCACTTCAAAGGAAGACAGACTGGATTTTGTGAGAAATATGCAACATGTGATACATATGTCGAAATGCAACTAGAGTTGACAAAAATCTAGACAGGTTTCAACGTCTCCAGCTGGAAAAAAATCATCTTGGTATTGCACCCAGGATTTACAGAATAGCTGTGTGATTCCCACATGGAATGCATTTCCATCACATTTGGTCCTTTATGAATGCGAAGGTAAACCCCTGGCACAACACAACGCTTTCTGTACTGCTATGCCTCAGAATCTCATCTGTTTTGAGATTTGTTCATTCTGAGATTTGTCTCCCACGTGGCAGCATGGAGAGCACTTAGCACTCACCATCTAAGGCTCACGACGATTATTTCACAGTAATTGTATTTGTGAATATCACGATTCACGTTTCACAGTAATTATTTGCATTGGCATTGTGTTCAGTACTCACTAACAGCTGATCCTGTAGTGCTGACTACTTACAGCATCAGATATCACCTCAAACCATCCTATAGCTACTTGAGTCTTGGGAAAACAGTCAAAGGTTATAAAAAACAGTAGTTAAAAGCAATTTCACGATAAAGATTGAAAACCTTTGTATGATTTAGCCATAGAAGCATCTTTGGGGTCTGTATTTAAAAGTGACCGGAGACACTGCAGTCGCTATCCCAGCTGATACTTCAACTTTTAATACATCTAATCTCATCACAGAGATTCAGGCATTGAAACACGCTGCACTAAATTTAAGATTAATTTTACAGAACGTTCCTTTCTGATTTCAGATTCATTGCTTTGTCACCAAACAACTAAAAAGGTGATCAGTAGCTCAACAAGAAGAGTGGTGATGAATGTGAAGAATTAACAAGTAGCAAGTAACGATTAATGTAGTGCCTTATACAAATAGGAACCAGGCTGCCCAGAACACTGATCTGAATCCAGAAAGAACCACTGTGTACACATTGAGATGTCAGAAGCAGCATGAGAGGGACAAAATAATATCTTAATTGTGAATCTTTTGCAATCAATCTATTGTTTCAAGGAAAGCTCTTATGGAAATGAGACGGGCTGAGAAAGTCCTTTTATGCACACAAGAAAACCAAGTGACGTTCAGATGGTGACATACCTCAAGTGCCTCTTTGGTAATGGGATATTTCTCCAGGCTGGAGATCACTTCCAGCACTGCCACCATGTTATGGATCTGCAACAAGGAAGAAAGAGTCACTTCATGTTTCACGTACATGTCTTAGTTATCAAACGTACTGTAAGACCTTCCACTTTATAATTGCTGCAAACATTAATCACAAAATTGCTGTCACACTGTCTGGCTTTAGGGAGCTGATCGTTCAAAGAATAGGGACAAGGACACTTTACTGACCTAGTTGGAAACTGAAAGAACTGTAACAAACACACACTTACATAAAACTAAATGAAATATTAGCAGTAAAACCAGCGTGCAAATTAGCAAAGTTCTGAGACCCGAGTCCAGGTATTAGTTAATTGTCCTAACTGGAAACATAAACGCCAAGTGAACAAAGAGTAACCAGTGAAATCAGAAACGCAGCATTTATTCTTTTAGGCACTGCTTTAGATTTACACAAGTCACCGCTGACTAATTTTGCTCAAAATACCGGTGCTTCCTGTAGCTACACCAAGCGCCTAAAAGCCCAGGTACAAAGTACTCCAAGTTTCAAACCAGCTGAAGCAAGCTCAGTGCCCAGTAGGTGTCCTCCGCCAGTCGCCCAGCACCAGACAAACCAGGCGTGGGATCCAGCCCCGGCTCCCGAGCAGCCACCTTAAAAACCGTCAGCATTCTGGAATTACACTTCCTGCTATGTGACACTGAGGAGCAACTTCAGAAATTCACTTTACAAAGAGGGTATCCGATCTTCTTTCTGATGGGCTTCGCTGCAACATTTCTGTATGCACAAGGCCCTCCCAAAGGCAGCTGCCATGATCTGTGGATGTTAAACACGAGTGCGAGTTTAATAACTCCTCTGAGAGCACTCAGACGACACAGGGATCCAAATTTCCATGACCTGATACTAACAGCACTGAAAACTGGAATTTCTAATTCACCTTTGTAGATGGATTTAAAAGATAAGCGAAGGAAAACTTGAATCACCGAGCCTCGTTTATTGCTTAACTGCGTTTGTGACTCAACTGGACACGGACTGCAGCCGAGGAAAATCACGCAGCCGGGACCTGCGCAGGGATCCCACGTTAACCCCACGTCTTTCCCGAGCACAGGCAGGCAGCCCTGCTCTCCCCACACCACTGCGAGGTTCTTCGTGTTAAGAAGAACACGAGTTTGTAGGACTCGGCTTTTTCCAACTCATTTCTGCCCTTTTATAAAGTCCCAAACAAAAGCAGGACTGCTTAAGGCTGATGATACGCAGATAAAGCTGCAATGAAACAATCTGCCTGTTTTTTACAGTAACTTTTATCAAATTTATTTTTAAGTCTATATTGGTTTGGAGTGATTGTAACTCAAGTTATAAAATCTTTTTCAGACTAAAGATGAATTAAGTTGTCACGATTCTTTCTCTGCTGAACTGCCATGCCTCTGCAGATGGGTAAAGCCCTACCATCTGAGGCAGGCTTACGTTTTAAAGCACCGATTTCGATGTATTTTGGTATTTAGTATTTTACTTCAGTGCACTGACTTTCTTCACGTCTTGATCCTTGCATCCCTCGCTGCCCAGGAAGGAGGATTTAGCACCACAGTTTAAGTAATACATAGCCCCCCCTTTTTTTTCCTCCAAAGTTTCTAGCTCCGGAGCGCTCAGAATAGCTAATGTTTAATTCTGGGAGTTTCCAGACAAACATTTTTAGACTTGCAAAACATGATACTCTCCCTCTCAACACGTTTTACACTACGAGTTACCTAGGCGCAAGAAATCACTGTTTATTGCACACATCAATAACCGGTACGATTATTTTTGCAGTTACTGGTAATCCCCAAATATTCATTACCTAAATGACAAACTGATGGCAAAAAACGATCATTAGCCTATCAGGAGGTCAAGATGGGGAAAGCGATATGCTCATATATATACACACACCTACAGAAAGATGAAACTGGTCAGGGAATTTCCAGCAACAGCTTTGCCTTTGTTTTAAAATACCTAAAGACACGCATATGGCTGCCCCCAAATGCTAAATCACCTCCCAGAGGCCAGGTCTGTACCAGGAGTGATAGCTGCTAGGCTCCTGCTGCACTCCCTTCCTCTGACAGAGGCATGGTACCAATTAGGAGAGCAAAAGCAGCCTTACACCACTGGGTCTGTGCTGATCGCTCAGCTCCTAGCAGAGCACAAGACAGCGGGTTCAGACTCTTCACACACTCGTGGGCCATCGCAAGCACCCGGCCGCACTGAAGCCATGGCTGCAAGGAGGCCAAACACTCGAACTGCAAGTAGCTTCTCCTATTTTTCCTTCTTTTGACCTTCAGGGAAGCCTGGTTCTCTTAAAAAAAATAATTCAGGCAGGTTCAACAGCTTCTCCACCCTTCTCCAGTAGTTTTGTGCTCTTATCTTGAAACGCTTTATCCAAACTGTCACAAAAAGTTTATCATAAAAATCATCTTTACCTGTTTCAAAATAATACAGACCATGAAATCTCTTGTGGTATAGTTAAACACTATGATGAAAACAAGATGACCTCTCCAAAAGGCCTCAAGTATCATCTTTTCGAGACGAAGGCACCTATTTCGATAACAGCAGTACATCAGTATCGCACAGCAGGGTCTTTACCTTAAACCACCTGTTACTGGCTGCATAAAAATCATATATTGTCACACAACTGACATGAGAACAAAGTTATAGAACCTACCAGGACGTCCTATTTTGAGCAGCAGCAGCAACAACGATCATTTATTAATGCAAGCTGCTATTAGAAATGCTTCTTGGCTACGCAGCGGATAGGCGAAGTACCATACGGCACAGTGGGACAAGGGAGTTTGGCAACTTCTCCTCGGACACTGTGTAAGAGCACAATTGCATAACTCGGTCTCTCAAACTTGCACATCATTTTAGTTTCTTTTTGCCTTTGTCTACTTATGCTGCAACCCACTACAACCACCCCAAAACAAGAAGTACCACGAAACAGCCCCAGGACCTCGTTCGTATTCAGGACCTTGCAGAAAACAACCGAGAAGAATTCAAGCTGCACTTCGATTCGCCCCATGCTGCTCCCATGGTGTGAAGACCGACCGGCACACAGACTGATTCACTCCAAATTTTACTGGAGAACATCTGCTTCGAGTCATCTACAATAATCCTTTCCAGCCAACCCTAATGACAGTCACAGAAAACAAATCTTATTTATTCCATGCAAGCCTCCTGAAGTCATTCAGCCGTACTCCGGAGCTCACTACTGGGATCTCAGATCTTTTCCAAGTTCAGCAGTAAATGTTTTTACTACAGCCTCAGACAAAAGAACGGGGTTCTGAACTCCGTGGAAAAGATCAAACAGCTCAATTTCTCTTCTTTAATTGCCATCTTAACCCTGCTTTCGCTTTTCTACATCGAGAGCAATTCAGTAACTGACTTCAGGGTAGGCGCTACGTGGTGGTTTAAAGGGCTAAGAAGTTTTTTTTTGGGTTTGGTGTGCTCAGCACGCAGCTGCTCCCTGCCGCCTCCTTCCTGGGCAGCTTTACAGGCAGCAGCAAAGCAAGCGGCTGCGCACGAGCTGGCGTCACCGCTTCCACGTGCCGGGGCTGCAGAAGGGCCAGGGAGAGCAAGCAGCCTGCTGGAGGTTTGTTTCGCACCAGGCTCAGCTGCTGCGGGTCGGTTCTCTTCCTCCTGCACCGAGCAGCCTGGCACGGGGCGAGCGCCAGCTCAGCGCCTCCGCTCTCCCCCAGCACCGTGGCCCCGCAGGCGCTCTCGCCCCGCTGCTGCCCAAGGAAGAGCTGCCACAGAAACACTCGACCGTCGTCATTCGACCCCAGCTGAAATCAGTTTTTAAGGTTTTGCAAGGATGCTTCTGAAGATTTTTGCACGACCGGACCACGGTAGATGACAAACCAGATCTGAGCAGTACGGATGAGGGCCTGGGGCAGGAGGACTGGGTGTTTCCCTAGGGCAGGAAAGCCCAAGAGCTAAGCACAAAAATATAAAAAAATTGCCGTGAAGCTGCTAACACAGATTTCTGTCCTACTGGATTCTGGACAGGAAGGTTCTTCTTTGTAATTATTCGCATGAAGTTCAAATAACAGCACTAAAAGGCATCCCTTGACACAGCATCATCATCCGTACGGTCACGTTAGTACCTTCAGAAGTTTCTAAAAGGTATTTAAACCTGGCTTACAACACCTCGAGTCTGATCAATGAAACTTTTCTAAACAAAGTATAATGCTGTTATCCTCCTGAAGTCACAGGTTGTAATAATCAATAATCTGACTCCATTATAAGTATTCTGAACAGACTACACAAACACATCAGAAGATACTGGCTTTGAGAGAAGGTATTTGACATTATACTACAATTTAGTTCTTCAGAACATGCTATCACTACTCAGTAGTTTGCTAGCTTCAAAGGAAGTGCTTTGTTTAGCAAATATCACAGAAATTCTTACAAAAACAAGCAAGAGAAGTGGACCTACGATAGAAGACTCAACAGATCTGTCTTTGATACTGATATGAATCCAGATCTCTATCACCAAGTTGTTGTTTTCTGTTTGCAATTAATATTAAAAATGCAGCATGGTCTACCCAGAGGTTCACGGGGGCATTTGTACCATTTTTGTCTTCCCCATGCCCCTAGGACAGCAGCATTTTATTGGGAGTTACAAGAACTGTCATATCCACGGGTCACGTAAATCTTTAGGCTGGATAACATTAGAGAAAATCCTACATCCAAGGTCGATACTGCTAAAATTGCCAGGAAGGCAGAACCTATCTGAACGCAGGTGTGGCAGCAGCACCACGAGGGATGCCCTCCACTCACGCTCGCTTTCTCCAGAGCAGCGTAGCTCTTACTTACATCTAAGCACCGATTCCTACCCCAGACTGGGGTCTCTAATCAATACCAAACTTTGCTCACGGCAGTGTGTATGTATAAAAGCTATTTGACTGCATTATAATCCAAAACATGGAATAAGGAGTAAGAAGAAAGAGAGCTGCTAGTCACAGTAGGCTTTATTTAAGCACTGCGATGGAAATACAGTAGCAGAGTGTTTATTTAGCACTTCATATAGGACGCATCAGATATCAGACATTAGCAATACATAACATGAACAGCAAACTAAAATGCCATTTATTCAAAGATACAGACCAAACACACAAAGTCAGAATTCAGGTTACAATCTGCTGGTATTTAGATCAGTTCCCTTGCAACTGATCTATTAACAGTTTCCCCTACCCCCAACGTGGCATGGCGCTGTCTAAAGATAGGGTAGAGGAGATACTATTCACAGAAATGACATACCAAAAAGATGACCATGCACTACTTTGTTCATAATTACCGAAAGTGTTTGAAAGTTAGTTTGCATAAACAGAGTTCAAGTATTCCCCGGTATACAAAAGGTATTGTTAAAGGTGGAGGTGTGCTTCCTATTAAAGATCTGCTTTGCTAAATACTGAACATGAATAGATGATTTATGCATTTTTGGGTTGATGACATCCCCTGAGAGCATCTTCTACAAGAGAAATTCACTGGGAGTCCACGCTTTGAAAACTGATCAGAAATGTGTACCGCAAAACAGCAACGAGAAATACTCCTTGGCTACCAAGAGCAGTCACAGAAGTACGGCAAGAACTTATCCTGACCTCTGGATTTAACATTTCCAGGCCTAATTGAAAGATTTAAGAAGTCTGCATACATTTTATTTGTTCTCAGCTTTTATTTAATGGGAAGGTAACATCATCCAGACTCCTCCCCACACATACTTTACAAAGCCAGGATCAAACAAGAGAGTTAGGTCAGACTCCAGCAAGATACCGCTCTGCAAAGACATCAGCAGACCCGAAATATTTCACTCGAGCAAGACACTTTAGCCATGTTACCTTCTGACAGTACATATGCACGTGTGTAAGTTGTACTGAGACTGGGACAGCCAAGGGATCGAGAGGAGTTGGCCAGCAGGAGAACTTGCCCCAGCCCTTCGGAGCATCCTAGGGCCAAGCCCCGAGCAGCCAGTGTGTGCCACCAGCACCTGGGCCCCGTGACCCGCTCCAAGGGGGACGTGGAACCCTTGGGTCTGACCCTGACACCTCCAGGCAGCACACGGCGAGGCAGGGGCAACCACCCCCCTGAAAGAAGAGCCCGTTGGTGGAGTCATTAGAAGGTACAAGTAGTAGTAGGATACAGAGTGGGAAGACTCGCACCCGAAACAATCGGGTCACAGATCAGCAGAGGCACGAGAGAGATCTTCATCTACAGGAGGAGGTCTTGAAGGCAACTAGAGAACTGACAGGACTGTAACACTTCGCTCCATTCATGTTTATTAACCAATAATTGGAAGACATTCCTGTTGCTCCAAACAGGAATAATTGTCAACTTCACCATGCAGCCCGCATACAACGTCGTAAGACTTGTACCCTAGTGCCTACTCCTCGGTTGTATACAGAAGGTAGAAGAGCCGCTGCAGCATGACACCTCAACAACTTCTTTCCCTCTCCCCACCAAAAAAAATTAAAAACACCCATCCACCCCACAACCCACCCAAAACCACCACACCGTGAACCTCGGCAAAACTTTTTGGAGGAACAAGTTTATGAACCTGATTTGAAAAGCCTAGCGACTGAAGCGAAGGTTGGTCACACGAAGTGCCATTAGCTGGAGGTGCACGTGCGGTACAGAGGCATGGGAACAGAGGAAGAAGAGCTCACATCTGGTTGCCATTGGGCCAGCAGGGCAGAACACAGTGTCAACAGCATCTACCACAACAATAGTACGGCAAGATATTTTAGTCTTGTTTTTCCCCCCACGCCGTGCTGATAAGGAACGGCATAGGCATCAAATTCAGCTGGAATTGCACGTTCATCCCGAGGCGCCGCAGTTCAAGAAGAATGTATACAAAGAGGAGTTCAGAGGAGAGCAGCGATAAGGGGTTTTGAAAACACAGCTAACGAGAAAGAGTTTAAGTACTCAGCTCACAGAATATCAGAAAAAAACTAGGGAGGAGACACACAAGGCTTGAAATGAGCCTTCCTATGCATTAGAGCCACCATAAAGAAAAGGGTGATCAGTTGTTTTCACGCTCACTGGCTTAGTTTGCAACAAGACAACTCCTGATTACATATGAGGAACAAGCAGAGAACTACCAGTGCACTCAAACAAGCTCCCAAATAGTTCCCATAGACACTACAGGGCTTTAAGAACAGACGAGACGAACCTGGAAGGAGCTGTTTTACATAGGGGACGTTACTTCAGAGGCGGCGATGGACCACGTCGCCTCCGGACGGCCCTTCCAGCCCTGCGCCCCCGCGACACGCAGCTGGCATTCTGAGTTCTGTCTCCCCAAGAGGATGCGCGCATGTTAATTAATTAGACGAAGCAGTCCGTGTTATAAAGGACTTGCAAAATTCAGCAGCCCGCTACCACCCGTGGCCCACGGCTCGTCCTACCGTGCGGGCCTCCTGGCTGTGCCAGACACGGCGCCGACGTCAGCCCGGCACCGCTCCGGCCGCCGATTGCCACCACTTCAACCACCCCACACCCGCCACTCGACATCCCAACACTTGAGCAACACCTCAGAAATGGCACGGGCCTGCCAAAACAACGCAACTGATTTAATGAAACAATAACAACCACGGAGCTGTTTGGCTTGACCCAGCCCTGTGCATCCAGTGCCTTCTGGTGCAAATACCAGGAGCACACCGAGGCCAGCTACAGATGTATTTAACCCTTTGTGGAACACCACCACGTGTCTTATCAGAACCAGGCTCGTCAGGTGTTGAGCTGCACATCTAACGACTACAAAATAATGTAATGTGCTCACCTGGGTGTGATCACTACAGATCATTTCAGCACAATAAATAACACCCACAGAACCCAGCACTAAACACACGAGCCCTAAAGAAACCCAAACAAGCATCGCGCTGGTCCTGAGGACATCTAACCACAACAATTTTGTCACATGCACGATAACCCTTCTTCCTCTCCCTCCACCTGTACAGAAAGTTTAACCAGATGAATCTTGGTAGTCGCTATTTTATTATAATCCATGAGCTGAAGTCCAAAATTATTGAAAAATTCCAAGAGCCATACAACTAGGTTGCTGTGCAACTCAAGCCACAGGAACTAGTCCTACTTCAACACGAGAGAAATGGGAGTTTGTTGACTATTCAGGCAGAACACCACAAAATATACGGAAAATCCAGCCTTAAAACGCACTCCTTTTTATTTAGAGTATTCTTGGCGCTTCCCACGGCGAGGAGCGAGGCAGTCACTTGGCCCGAAGTCTGTACTTTGACTGTGGTTATTTGGGAAGGAGAAGTCAGGTGCCGCGCACCCAGCAGCTCTCCACTTCACCCGAGCTGCCCGTCGTTATCTACCTGCGTTACCGTAAGGGCAAAGTCAGACACTGAGCTACATCATAAGGACCCTTAAAGGCATCGCCTGGACAGAATCGTTCTGCAGTCACCTGCTTCATCTTAACACACCCCTAGAGAACCAGCGGAGATTTCAGATTATGCAACCCGCATTTAAGGTCTTGATGAGAATGGCTTCAAAGGGTTGAGAGCTTTCTGAAATTCTTAAATATTATGTTAGTTACCCATCCCATGAAATATCTACCTACAGCTGTTAACCTGGATGTAACGCAGGAAAACCCTAACATCACTATGAGATACAATTTTCACTCTTTTCTTAAAAAAAAAATAGAAATCCCCCATTACCGTATCAAAGTACTTTTAAATGTAGCAGACCAATTTTATTCAAAATGCCAAGGAAGCTTCTCAAAGGATTCCTTAAATGACAAGGGAGGCGAAGGTAAGAGCCTGTTGAATACATTGCACGGTGGGATTTATTAATTCATTGGCTAGAAGGGCACGCAACGTGCTCGCATGACTGCTCATGAGGTTTTAAGCATGGTGTGTTTGCTCACAAACCTGAGAAACATACCCTTACAAACTGGGAAGGTTTTAAATACCAAGTCTGGAGAGAAATAAGTCACTATCCTTTCAACAGCAATTACTAATACCGAACGTACGTCAGCACACACTATAGAGAGGTTTTATGGAGACGCCAAAAAAAGTGCAATCAATTTATCGTCAAATTATTGCTCACCGAATCCTAGATGAAATGCTGCTGCCAATCACCCATGTCCAAATACTTCCAGCACACAACCTTTCATCTCCCAGCTCACAAATCAGCGCGCTGCTTGGCTGTAGGATCAGCGCCACTCCGGGGCCAATCGCCCGGTGTGATCCTAACGGGACAGAAGGACCCAGCTCTGCTATCAGCATTTTATCTGTCCTTAAACAAACACCACTCAGAAGCTGGAAGCTGGCCCTCACAACGCCAAGTTTAGTTATTTCCAACCTAGCAGCAGAAGCCTCCATGATTTCCACCTAAGAAAGCCCCGCTGAAGCCAAAGTAAGCTCCTTGATAGCTTGTCTTAAACAGTCCAGCAGGGAAAATACTACATATACTCACATTTTGATATACAAACTCATTATACATGACAGCGGAGGCAAGATTTTTCACGATACAGTCACGTTCTCAATTAGTGTGCTTATTTGCACACAAATCATGACCACCTCACCTTTTCAAATACATCTGAAACATCCCCTCTTGAATCCTCTGCAGTCTCACTATCCTCAGCTCTACTTGAGGGAAGTGTAGTTTCTCCAAGGATGAACAATTTCACTGATGTAGACATTTTCTGGAACATCCATGACAGTTACTTACGTACTTAAATGTATAAAAATTCCATGTTTCCTCCCACCTAATCAACGCACACAGCACGAGGAATGTTATATACTGACTATGCTAACCAGCTCCAAGCTTTAAGCTACAGACACTTGGAGCTGTTTGTAGACAGCCCTGAAGTTCGCTCATCTCAGACAAGTTGTGAACGTGTGTTACCATCTTGGGACAAGCTGCTGTTCCTCCACCTTCCCGAGTGCCGCACTCCTGAAAAAAACGTGAAGACCTACAGTATAACCATGCAAATCAGCACGCGGAGCATCACGAGAACAATACGCGAGGAAGAAGCTCCCCACAGAAGTGCTGGCTGTCAGTCTCAGACAAGATTTCCACCTCTGCACGATCATCTTCACAGCACAAAGTTTCAAAACACACCCAGCTGAGCGTGTTCCTAACTACTCCAGACAGGCTCGGATGTAGGATTCAGAGAATTCCTCTCCTCCCTAACAGCTAAGTTCGAAAACCACTTTGTTCAATCAAACAGAACTAATTACGTTTTCCTTCCAGTGACTCCCTCAATAGAAATTTCTACCACCGACTGTTTGGACACGCTGGAAATTGTATACTTTGATATTAACAATCACACTTCAGCATGCACCACTGCCCCATGAAAGCCGTGCCCCAGAAAACACTGCCGTGCTGTTCAGTTCAGCAGACTGTACCTCAAATTAAAGCAATTTGCTAGCACTTAAATATTTTTCCAAGCACTGAAAGCATGAATTACCTGCAGAAAAAAATAATTTAGCTGTTAGAATACTGAATAAACAAACCTGCAATTACATTAAGGTGAACGTGATGTACTTGCCTTTACCTGAAATATTTCTTTACAGACCAGGCACCTAAGTGGGGCCGCACCATACCACGCGCTACGCAGACCGAAGAAAGTTTACTTGAAGTTATCACCACACACAAAACAGCCAGACAGGGCAGCAGCAAAGCGCTATCAGCCAAAACAGATGTCCGTTTGTTTTTTTTTTAATTATATTTATTTTTTAACTCTAAATCTAATATAGCAGAGTAACTATGCCTTAGAAGAAGCACTTCTTAATCAGTATCCCGTTTCCCCAGTAGGCAGAATCAACTCCTCCTCTTCCTATCCTGAAGAAAGAAAACTCACGGCAGCTCCTTGAAGACACTGGAAGAGGATCTCCCCTCCCAGGGTACCGGGAGAGAGCACTTCAGTTGTTCTGGCACTACTTCGATCAGGAGCCAAAGGTGTCAGTGACAGCACCATTACGCCAAAAGCTGGTACCAAAAACGCCGGAGAGACGCAAGAGCCCACACCTGATGCACTCCTAACCCAGGCTCACCCTTAACTTGGTTCCACAAAAGGTACCAGAGGACTGACAAATTCCAGTTTCTCTCCCCAGCCCAGACTTCAGAAACACGGACTAAGCTGAGGGTCTTCACGTTTTATAAGCCCCAAATTGGGTCTCTGCCCACTCGGGAGCTCGTGACAGCAAATATTTTCCCTCCCTCCCACCCACGGCAGTGCCAGGCTGCAGTGCCTTGGCAGCCGGAGCCGCTCGCGCTGCCAGCCCCTGCAGCTGCACCCCACGGCCTCCCACCAGCTCCAGCACCTCTGGGACCCCCTGCTCAGCTGTCCCGGGGCTCCCCAACTCACCCGGGTTCCTTCAGGACCAACCTAGTGCCCCAGAAAAGCTCACTCCGGGGTCCCAGGTGCATCGGTGGCTGCAGGAACGCAGCTGCCCACGGTCAGAGCTGCTTGAAAAACCGCAGCCTCAGCTCCCCTGCTGCCTGGGAAGTCAGGTTCAGCACAGCTCTCCTCCTGGAAGGATGCACACCTTGCACGTCAGCTGCTTTTTCCACGCCGCTGTTTCACCGTGACTGGGAGAAATTATTCCAGATGTTTACCCTACCTACGGAAAGTCGGTTCTCCTGTTCAGTAAAACGCTCCACGGTTCCACCAAGAGAAAGAGAACTGTGTTACAGCCGTTTCCCTCCCCACACGTCTTCCCTGAGTGACTTCAGTGTCCGAATCACAGGTCCGCACCTGCAGACAGGCGCTCGTCGCGAAGCTTGGCTGTTGGGATTTAAACAGCCTGAGCCTGCACCACCCCGGGCTGCCACCACCCCACCCTCACCTCTCCTCGCTGCACAGTCCCCACCAACCTCTGTGCCAAACCCACCTCTCCCGAGCCACGAGGAGCCAGAGGCAGGCTTCCAGGGGAGCCCTGAACAGGCAGAGCGGGGCCAGGTGGGCTCCTCCGGCTGCCCCAGCCGAGGAGGGAGCAGGAGGTGGGGAAGGGGAAGGGGATCGGAGCCGCTCTGCTGCCGGGAGCAGCTCCGCTGGCAGCTCCGGCTTCTGTAAGCGTGCGAGTTTAAGCCAAGACAGTTTAATTTTGGGTTATTTGAAGCATTAGCCACTGCTGTAAAGTGGTTTACTCTCCAGTTGCAACGCTCACCGAGAAACTTCCCCCTGGACATCCAGCAAGAAGCTGCCCAGCACTTCTCCCAGGTCCACGTGCCTGGCCACCGCGCTGCTACACTGCAACAAAAAGGCAGGAACAACTCCGGACACCTCCGAACCACCCCGTAAAGACTCCACAACCGAAACTTGACCATAAGGCACCCGCTCTCATCTCAGAGCAAGCCGACAGGCGCGGTTAACTCCTCCGGTAAGGTAACACCGCCTCTTCCCCGGCAGCCCCAGCCAAGCTAAGGCAGCAGGGGAGCACGAGGAAGCGAGCGGCGCACCGCTCTGTAGCCTCTGAACCTATTTAAGCACTTTAATACCCATTCCTGCTGCCACACCTGGGCCAGGACTACTCACAGTGCACCACGAGTTGCATCAGGTAATTGAGCAACATCACAAACTACCAAGAACAAAAAAAAAAAAAAAAGATCCTTTTCCTTTTTTAGCCCAGATCAATCCCCGAGTTCATTCCACCACACGCTCCTGCACCAGCACACGTACAAGGGGTGTACGTAGCAGGAATAAGAAGTGGGTGTTATTTAAATTGTCACTGCCGCCGAAACAAACATTCAAATTACAGTTTAAGAACAAATGACTACTGCCATCATCACCGCAACCTGTGGAGTTTCAAGGAATTAACAACGGGAAGGCAATTTTGGGCATTCCCAGTGTGGGACCCCCTCAACCCAAACTCGCTGTGACTTTTGTTCCGCTCCGATTCTGTCCTAACAGCCTCAAGCTTTGTGACAGCGCTGCTGCAATGGGTACAACTGCAAACGAAAAGCTTTTAAGCACCCCAAAAAACCTCTCCAGAAGTCACAGGCTGTACGGCCACCAGTGACAAGTTGCCCAGGACCAGCCAGGGAGCTGCACAGACAAGCGCTGCCTCAGACGGGTTAAACCCAGTATCCATGTGAGCATCACAGGCACCGGTGGAATATACTTCCAGCAAGCACAAAGGAAAACAAAACAAATTAGTTTGCAAGCTGCTTCGGAAAGGGATGGGGAGCAAAACTGCAGGGCAAGGCCAAGAAGCCAACAGTATCTCCACCCGCAAACCAATGCATGAAGCGAACTCAGCTGTTGACAATACAGAGCATCAAAAACCTCATTTAGAGTTGTTTAAAATTACCGAGAGACCGAATACATTGGGACTTACTACAGCTGACACCAAATCTTTCTCTGGAACCCAGGACCGATGCGATAACACCACTCCAGACTCTACACATCAGGGAATCCCACAACCACCTGCTTGTTTCCCCACACACCTGACACAATCAGCTGCCTCGATGCACAAAGGGAGATGTGGGATTGCTTCTTGAAACAGGACGAGCTACAATAAAGAAGCAAAAAGTTGGGAGAGGTACAACAGGTTCCAGTCTCTTCGCACACCGCAGCTTCCTTAAAACTGATAAGCTCATTAAGGGCCTCGCAGAAAAGGATAAAGCTAAAGCAAAAGCCATGCCTAGTCTACTTTCGCCCACACAGCACTTCCCTGCATCTAGAGAAATTACCAAGACCCTCCCGAAGTGAAGTACTGCCTCCCTTCACCCCCAGCATTTATATTATTAGAGCGACGTCTGGCACCTTCTCCCGGAACAAGCTCTCCTTTTTAAAGTCGATTCTAGAAAGTGCATTTATCGCTGATGATAGAGGCTTTGGTTTCTAGACTTCGGCAAAGCAATCGATACAGACAACGGCCATGGGAGCGTCTTTATGCAACTCATGCGACAACTGGGAGATCACCGTGGGCCAACGCACTAAACCTAATACAGCACACAAACCAGTTTATTTTTTAATAATTCAGATCAGGGACATCTCCTGAAGGTCTGTGCAGCAAGGCCAGCTGAGGTGCTGCACCCACGGCAGCCTGATTCACAGCCAACACAATCCCCACAGCGAACATCCAGTGGGTTGTTACTCAAACCAAAGCTAGGTTTGCATCACAAAGCAGTATTAATGGCAAATAATTAAATTATTGTCTAATATTTAACATGCGAAGACTGCTACATATTCAGGACGAGGAACCATTTAATTGCAAGCGCAATTCTAAGAGCCAGTTGGAAGCGGCAGGCTTTCCCGCAGAGCAAAACCGAACCGATCTCATTATTCCTGACATCAGGTAATAAATTCCCCGAAGAGCACGGAGCACAATTTAACAAGGCAGAGGTGTTCTGCTTGGTGGAAGTGGTGGTTTCTCCGCACAAAGAACCCGAAGGGAAGCGTCGTTCCTCCCAGAACCAAGGAAATCTCCTCTACAAGACCTCACACAACTGCCACAGTAAGGTGTCGGACATTTCTCCAGCTGGCGTTTCTCCCAGGAAAAGGATTTTCCTGCAAGGACATCACATCGTGTGGGTGCTAACACCAACCTCTTTCCTCCGATACGAGTCGCGGTGCGTTCCCGCTAACCCACAAGCTTTGGAAGGAAATCGATGTTGATACTTAGTGTTTAAGCCATGCAGCAGAAGTAGTTTGCCCATATGGTTTTTTTGATGCGAAAAGGCTGAATAAACGAAGACACGAAACCAGACATCCCGGGTGGCTTCCAAGATGATGTAATTTTTTTTTTAAATAGCTTATTTCTTATAGGTCTCACTTGAAATAGAGGTTACCCATGTAAATTGTGAACCAAGTGTGCGAAACTAAGTTATAAATATATTCGGCAGCAATTACTAGAAGAGGTCTCAAGTGCTAAGTGCTTGTGTACAATTAAAGCATCGCTCCTGAGTCAGCACGGCTTGATGCAGCAGTTAAAGATGAACAATTGGCACGGAAGATGATTTCTCAAAGCAAGCAGGTTCTGAAAACTTGGGAAAAGATTATTTTGGTCAGTTCAACAACACTGATAGGGACCTCAGACTTATCTGGGATTTGTATGTACTCCGAAGACCTTTAGAGGCACACCGAAATGGATATCCACATGGGTGGAGGGGCTTGGAGCAGAGAACACATCAGGGAAGCTTAACCTGATTGTGGGGTACTATTAGTTTAAGCTATAAAGAACTGTAACCCCCCTCCTCACCCCCACAAAACCAGACCGCGTTTTCGCACATTTGTCAATATCCGTGCAATTTTCACCCCTCCTCCTCCAGAAACACACGCACGCTCACACCGACAATTACATTGAAAATCCTGAAAGAAATCCAGGCCTCAAAGCTTGACTTTCTTGGTAAACAAGGAAGTCAATCACAATAATGAATACTCTAAGTTTGAACGCGACCACTTCTTTTAACAGAAGATTCTAAAAGCCAGAAGAAAGTAGCCACAATTTTCCATGAGCACCAAGAAGTGCCGCGGCTCATACCTGCAGTGACTTCGTCCTGTGGGAAAACACCAGAACGGTTCCTTATGCTTCTGCACTGGGACTCAGGTCAGACTGAATTCAAAATCTACTTTTAAGCGCGTTCAAAAAGTCAGATTTTTCTTCCCTTCACAGAAACGGTGTGACAGATAGCTTTAGCTACTGTTTGCCATGCGTTGTGTGCGCTTTGGAGAAAAAAAAATCTGAGCTCTAAGCCTGCACAATGAATCTCCACACCACCTCTGCTCTCATTCGAAGAAGAGGTTAAAATGGAAGACAGCCCCCTGCCTACAGGCGTTTCTGAACAATGGGCTGATTTTTCCGCCGCTAATTATTGCCCTGGATAAGTATCAAGTATGTAGAATTATAATTTAACATACATTACTCCTAAGCTTATGGGGCTACTGACCTGCAGGAAGCTCAGCAGAGCTGCGGGCTGATGCTTGAACTTCCCCCTGCAGACAGCTGCCTGGTTGTTTCTGGTCCCCCGCATCACAACCAAGCTGCAAGCACTTTCGCAGCGGAATGTAGGGTTTACGTATGGGGGAAAAGAAACCATATCCATCACAAAACGCACTTCCTAGCTGCTTAACTGCACACAGCCAGAGCGTTTCGGAAAGCAGCACCAGAAGTAGGGTAACCTGTGCCGCCAGCAGTCTCGAAGTTAAGGGAAGCCAGAGACCTGCTGGAATTTTATGTAACTGGGTTGACACTTGGCCTCACAAAGTGAAAAAAATCTGCAGCCACAAGAAGAGAACCCTGAGCAAACAAAATTCATGAACTGACATTTCAGTGAGAACTGAGTTAAAGTACTGCAAACTCAAGCAACTTTGACATTTAAAAGCCCACAATTACCGTGATAATTCATTACTGTTACTCGAACATGCGATATCGCCGCTCATGACAAATGCGCATCACAGCAGATTACTAAAGAAGTTACAAGGTCAGGGTGATTTTGGGTGATTTTTCTTCCGTTTTCACATCGCACACAAGCCGCTCCAGAACGTTTCCAAATGGCAATAGCTTTATTAGCTACTTCAAGGCTGTGATATACATCTATTATAAAAAAATACTTATTCAGAGAGAAGCAGGTAGGAGTTTAATAGAGCCAAAATACCATTTTGTACACCGAGCCTCCTGGAATACCACGCACGCACGCATTCAGCCTGACGCACCCCTGGCTGCCCCCACGACAAACTGCAGATGGCCAGGCCAAACGCACCTTCGCGTCCTGCTGCGGTGCCTGCTGAGCTAAGGCTACAGAAATCTGACAGACTGCAGGCTCCGCAGCCCTCTCACCGTAATAAACACCTGAGCGGAGAACTGCTTTAAAACGCCAAAAAAAAAATAAAAGGAGGAAATAACGCTTCGGATAACTGCATCGTATACATGAAGGCCACTTACTGGTGAAACACATGCCGACTTCTGTGCTTACACTACATCCCAGAAGGAGCAGATAAGCTCATTAGCGCTCTGCAGGGAAGGATAAAAGCGAAGACCGACACTGCCCGGTGCTGGAGCAGCTCCAGAGCCCCGACTCCACCGTCGAGGCCCTCCGGGTGTCCCCCAAAACCCGGGGCCGCCTCCCCGGCCTGGTGACTGCGGCTGAAGGCAGCGGGGGGCCGAGGAACAGGTGGGCGCCCCCCGGCAGGTCCCGGCGGCTGCGGGAGCCCGGCCCAGAGCCCCCTGCAGGCCGCAACCGAGCCGCGGCCTGGCGTCGGGAGGCCGCCGGGCCGCACGCCGCATGGCCGGGCACCTCCGGCCGGCCCCGGGGGTACCGGGAGGCGGCGGGACGCGGCGGAGCGAGGCCCGTTGGGGAGCTGGGGGGCCCCTCCGGTGTTCCCATGGAGGAGGAGGAAGGGAACGGGGGGGGGCGCCGCCGGCAGCCGGAGCCCCCCCGGGTGCGAGCAGGGCGCTGGGGAGCTCCCCGCTACCGCCCGCAGCGGAGGCTTCCGGTGCTCGGGAAGAGCCCGGCGGGAGGCTGCGGGGGAGCGGCCCCGGGGGGACCCTCGGGAGCGGCGGCGGCGGCGGGGGGAGCCCCGGGCCGGGCGGCCGCCGCCCGCCGTCTCCTCGTTGCCGGCTCCGGGAGCCGCCGGGCCCGGCCGGGCCGTACTCACGTTGCTCTGCGGGTCGATGGCCTGCAGCAGCCGGTCCCTGATCTGCTGCGGGGAGGGGGCCGGAGCCGCTGTCATTGCCTGGGCGAAGCGGGGCGGCTGCGGCCGGGGCGGGCGGGCGGCGGGGCCAGGCCGGGCCGGGGCGGCGGCGGCTCCTCACTCGCCGGCGGCGGCGGCCTCTTCGGGGAGCCGGAGTCGCATGTTCGCTCCCCGCGAGGCGCGGGGGGAAGAAGAAGAGGCGGCGGCGGAGCTCGGAGCGGGGACAGAACCGCGGCGGGCCGGGACCGGGCCGGGGCCCGCCTGCTGGGCTCCGCTCCGCTCCGCTCGGGGCCCAACTCAACTGTGGGCAGGAGCCAGCCCCGCGCAGGGCACCCTGGGACACGCCCGACGCCGTTACGCACGGCGCGCCCCTGACGTCCCGCCGCGCGCAGCGCGCGTGCGCGCGGGGAGGGAAAGTGGCGGTTGAGGGGGGGGCGGGGCGGGGCGGGAGCCCGTGGGGCTGAGGGGAGCGCAGCGGGGCTGCGGAGGGCGGCCGCCGGACCCAGCTCCTCACGGGGCGTCCCCGCGGCTCCCAACGGTAGCTCGAAGCCTGTGGGCGAGGCCCCGCGCGTCGCAGAGAGGCGCGACGGAGCTCTGTGAGGGCAACGGCTGAAACGGGGGGGGGGAAACGCCCCAAATATGGGGGAAGTTAGAACGCTGAGGGGAGACCTCGTTAACGTGTGTCAGTATCTGAGGGGAGGGCGTCGAGAGGATGGAGCCGGTCTCTTTTCAGGTGTGCCCAGCGACAGGACGAGAGGCAAAGGGCACAAACTGAAGCCCAGGAGGTTCCGGCTGAATATGAGGGGACACTCCTGTGCTGTGAGGGTGACGGAGCGCTGGGACAGGCTGCCCAGAGGCCGTGGGGTCTCCCTTCTCTGGAGATTCAAACCCCGCCTGGACGCCATCCTACGCAACGTGCTCTAGGTGATCCTGCTTGACAGGGGGGCCGGACTAGGTGATCTCCGTAAGTCCCCTCCAACCTCGGCCATTCTGGGATTCTGCGAAATGCCCAAAATGTGGAGGAAATCATAGAATCGTATGCCTGAGGAGCCTGGAGAGCAATCCCCAGGCAGGTAGAAAGCAGTGGTGGGGAAAGCCATCCCCACTTGGTTCAGCGAGTGGTTATGGGCCAGCTGGAAAACGGAAAGGAACCACCTGAAGTTCTGTGCCAGTTTAAAATAAACGTTCACCTTTGCTCATCTCACCAGTGTGCTCTCCCCATCTCTTCGCATGACCACTGCTTAGATATTAAAGGATATACAGACACATGTGCAAAATCTGTTTGTTTCGAGGTCTTATTATGGGTTAGGAGGAGGGTACTGCAGTCTTTTTAGTTGTGAAATCTCAAATGTGTCTTTAAAGAAGTTATTTCCAATTCCAAACCCACAAAAGACTAAAAAATAAAAGTTTTTGCCAATTGACAGAACTTCATGTTTTCATTAGATTCATAAAAATGGGCAAGGCAACCCTTGTAATCCACACAGGTATTACCTGGGAAGAGTTAACCCTACAAAAACTGAACAAATAGTTCTTTAAAAAGACATTTACCTTCCCACTTTTGCTCTCTGTAGATTCAGAAAAAGGTGCAATTAAAAAGTCAGGTTTTCAGAAGCTTGTAATACAAAATTGGATTTGGTACAAAAGCAGCTGTAACAAACAGCTTCCACTGAAAGCCACCCTCTAGCACACGGGATAAGCAATCAGCCCAGCATTTAAATGTCCCAAAGCATATCAAGAGCAGCTTAAAACCAACTAATTGTTTTTAAAGCACGTGCATAGGAGCTGAATGACAACTTTAAAACTTTTATTCTTCTCAAAAATTGAAATTGTGAGGCGGCAGCATGCTGTTAATCCACATTATCTAGTTAGAGCTATAAAACTGCCCGTATTCCTTACCAGTACAGCTTGGTCATCTTCCATTTCCCATATTCACCACAATCGGAGTGTTGCTCAGAAAGCAGGTCATCTCAGCACAGGATCAACCATTTTTCAGAGTAAGAATTAAAACCCAGTCTGAAAATGAGCCCTGGACGCTGCTCTGCTGACTGCAGGGGCCCTCTAGCGGCTTATTAAGAGCGATTAAACCTCCCGCACCCCCATTCGTCTGCATTTCACTGAGGAAGACTTGGATTAGTGACTAGTAGAGAGAAAATGTTTTCCAAAAATTACATAAAACACTAGATTTTGTTTAGATGCCAAGGCAAGGTAGCATGCTACTCTTTTTGCTCATTTAAAAAAAAATAGAAAAAGGTTAAAATAAAAACCACTGAAGACACACACAAGACCTGGAATATGGTTAAATTTAACCTAGGATCTTAAATACTTCTGTGCAGTTCAAACCATGCTTGTAGGATCCTTTTATCCATACATTCTTCTACATTCATTACTGCAAGGCATTTTCCCTTAAACTACCCCTCCTCAAAAGAAAGCACAAAGGCTTCAGGTCACACAAAAGAGCCTCACTGGAGTGAATTGCTTTAAGTGCAAAACACTTGCGTCTGACTCCCTGACAGCATCCAGATAAAATTCAAGGTATTTGTTGAAACCCAGGTGTTAAAACCATGTAAACGAGGCCTACCTCCTCCTCAAGTCATATAGCTAAAAAAATGAGGCTGAGGAGATTCCATTAATAGTTTGTTTTAAAAGATAACCAGCACCACACTCTCTCTCACTTTATTTTGGTGATGCTGAGGGACAGTTAGGGATGAAGAAGGCTGATTTAACATAAAAAATACCACAAAAAGTTAGATGCAATAACAAGATTAGTTAAAATTTCTCAAAAAAAAATCAATACTGAATTAATTTTTCCTGTACCAGAATGAACACAACATCAAATTTATTTTTACTCTTAAATAGAACATCTTTATTCAACCAAATCCAAACTGATTCCAAAACTGTAGGATTGGCTTATAGAATTAGTTTTGCTATTTATCCATTCAAAATCCCTTACATATTGCTTAGAGAAAAAAAAAACTTTGAAATTTTAATTTGAAAAGCATTTTGTTAGGAAAAACGTGAGAAAAAGTGAGAATCCTTTTTTTTAATAATCCTTTTCTGTTTCTCCAAAGAAAAATGGAATAGTGAGGAAAAAAATGAAAAGTTTTTGTTTCAAAGTTACAGGAATACTTCGCTCTGCTTTACAAAAATGACTATCAAGAAGTGTGACTTCCAAGTGACCTAGACAATGGTGACATTAGCAGACACATCAAGAGCTGGGAGTGACCAACAGTGCAGACTTTTAAGGTTGTGGTCTTCAGTCCTGCCGCAATTCTACCCTGCATACTAGGCGCCGCACTCTAAGCCTAGCTAGCCACTTTAAAGTTCTCTTTATTTCAATGAAGATGAAATACTTTTACTTTGAAGATTTTGGTTCAGGGGCCTAAAGGCTCACTCCCCGGAGCAAGCGAACCAGCATATGCCACGTTATTACATGACTGGCTGAAGAGGATGAACGTGTCCTGTCCCTTGAATGTGTTAGGAGCTTGTACCGAAGAGCAGGCCACAATCCCAGGGCTGCATTTTGAAAGCGTTATCATCTTTTACTTTATAGAAAAGTTACGTTTCCAGCCAAAAGTCTCTTCCAAGTTAACAGACATGTTTGTGGATGACTTTCAAGATCCAAATAACCTAGTGGACGCAACAGGAAAAAAAAGTAGATGAGAACCAGGTACAGCATAATAGTCATGCCAATGCCATTTCAGCATGGAACACCAGAGCATATATGGTGATCAGTTTCGCTCTGCCGTACATCAGACCATACAGCTTCACAAGTGAAAAAGCAAGCAGGTGTTTTGCTAGCCCTTCTATCTCAACTAAAACCTGAAGTTTCCAGAGACTACTCTCAAGGCTGATTCCATTCTATTATGTGGTGGTTTCACCTCACCCCCAAATGAACAACATCCCCACATTTACGCTGAAATGCTGGATCAAATGATGACATATCTAAGGCTAAAGGACTTGTACACTGCAGAGAGGTTTTCATGCACTAAAGGTGCCCATATTAGCAAAAAAGCTATGAGGTCAGTCAACACCTTTTTGAAGATCTAAGGAGATGAGCGAAATGAGAAGTTATGACGGAACAAGAGAGTAGGAGAGAGCTGGAGAGACAGAGGGAGATCAGAAAAGAAACACACTTATAAGAAAAACCCAGAAGTATGTGACTTCCAATAAACAAATGACAAGATGCTGCACTGCTCTACTTACACAATCATACAGAACATCATGAAGACGTTCCACAAGGCAATGAAGATTCGAAAATACCTAAGACTCAGCAAGAACTCTCTGATATTATCACCTAAAAATCAAGAGGAAAACAAACTTAGATGTGAAAATTACCTAATACATCCGCAAGTCACGTTTTCAACATTACTTGAAAAACAGGAGGAACATAAAAATAAAAAAAAAGGTCAAAATAACCACAATTAAAATTTTAGGTAAAGATGTTCCATACTACATTCGGTACATCCCTACTGTGAGTGGCTGGTAAAATAAACAATACATGATAAAAAGGGGTCACTTTTAAAACGGGAAGGACAGCCCGCTGTCATAGTTTGCAGCCTTCTGTCCCCTTCAGCAAACAGAGCTACAGAGGAGCGATGTGTGTGTGCGTATCATGCAGATGGAAATCAGGTTGCAAGCAAAGCGTTACCTCTGCACCACAGGCACCTACACTTCAAAAGGGAAAAAAAAAGAGAAAAAAAAGAAAAAGGAGTAGTATGTTTCTGTATGTTTTCTCAAGTCACCAGTTTGGGGTCAAAATTGACAATTGTCATTCCTCCACGTAGGTGTCACGGAGCCAAATTTTAGGTTGCAATTTCGTAAATCACTTATTCCAGCCAGAAAAGAATTGATACTCAAACCAAGGGGGAGGGGGATGTCTAAACTTGTACTTGTGGTGCCTCAAACATGCTTTGACCGAGAAGTTGCTAAAGAAAGCGCCCGTTCCTGCCCCGTGCCCGCGGCTCTGAGCGGAGGCGACCCGCGGGTGACGGCGCAGCACCGGCACCGGGTCCCGTCCGTTACCGGTTGTCGGCTCCCGGGACTCCTCGCCGAAGCCCTCCGTGTCTCTCTTCCTCCTGCGGGACAGCGAGGCGGCCGTTACCGAGCACCCATCGCACCCGGGGGGGACCCGGAGCCGGGCCGGCAGAGCCACGACACCCCCCCCCCCCCCCAAAACCCGACGTTACCACAAAAAAAACGGGGAACGACGCCTCCGCCCCACCCCGACCCCTCCACTCACAGCCTGAAGTTGAGCACGGCGCCGGCGTTCACCAGCAGCGTCCTGAGGAGAGACAGAAAGAGCGCGTCAGGCGCGGCCGGACCTCCCCCCCCTGTTACCCCTGCGCCACCCTGGGCCCGGCCCCGCTACCCGCAGAGCAGCAGGTCCCCGATCATGGCGGCGGAAACGGCGGCGGAAACGGAAAGGGCAGGAGCACGGAGAGGGAGAGGGAGAGGGAGAGGCAGCGCCTGCGCCCTCCCCGTTCCCTCCCCGCCGTCCCCGTTCCCTCCCCGCCGCCCCTGAGGCACCGGGAGCGGAGGCTCCGCGCCCCCGCTGCCCGCCCGCTGAGGAGCGGGGTCCGCCCTGAGGACCCGGGTTCGAAACCGGCCGCCGCCTCCTCCCGCCGCCAAGCCCCGTTAGAGGCGAAGCCGCGCCCCGGGCCCGGCCCTCGAGGCGGGGCGGCCGGGCGGAGGCGGAGAACGGGCCCGGTGGCGGCGGTGGCGGAGAGCGGCGGCCGCTGTCATGGATCTAGCGGGGGCTCTGCAGCTCGGGGAGCTGGCGGCCGCCTTCGCCGCCCTGCCCGTCTTCCCGCTCTTCGATGCGGCTTACTTCATCGTCTCCGTGCTCTACCTCAAGTACGAGCCAGGTCGGTGCGGGCAGCGGGACGGCCCGCCGTGCGACCGGGGAAAGCGGGGGGAGCCGGGGGCTGCCCGGCCACGGCCCCTCTGTCAGCGCCGTTGGGGGTACCGGGGCTCGCCGCGGCCCCCGGCCGGCCGGCTGCGGGCTGAGGCAGGGCCTCAGGTCCTGGCACCGGTGTGGGGGCAGAGGGAAGGGGGCTCGCTCAAAGTCATCTCGTGGTTTAGTTAAGGCGGGGACCGACCACGTTAAGGATCTAAACCCAGTCAGCGTTGGGTTCCGACCACGTTAAGGACCTAAATCCAGTCACTGAGCTGCTGTCCCCGGACTTTGCGTTGCATTTCTGTCCGGTTACTCCTCTATTTTTGTGTCATTGATCCCCTCCTGTTTATACACAAAAAGCTTGTAAGTTAAACCTTCCTTTTTTCTGCCTGCCAGTCCAAGCCGTAACCTGTTCTCAGCACCCTAAATGACCTTGCTGTGTTTGCTCCCTTGGGCCTATCTTGTAAAGATCGATAGATTTGCATCTCAGCTTTCGCTTTCTCCGCTGTTGCGGTCTGACTGTGCCTTGGTTTTTTCCAAATGCTGCCTTCTCTGCTGTGTTCTAGATACTGCGTGCGCTCTTCCTGCTCTGTTTTGAACAGTTTAAATGTAATCACCCGATGACTGAGGAAAAAAAAAAGCTGCTTTGGTATAATTTTTGAAGTCCTCCAGTTGTCGGATTTCTGCGCTGTACAAGCAACGTGCTGTTCTATTTAAACTCCATGTAAATAGAAGTGCTGGGTTTTCAAGGCCTGATCACTTACAGCTGTCTTCTAGCATTAAGTCCTGAACGGGACAGTTAACAGGCAACTCTCATGAAAATACCTTTAAGAGCCTGGTAATCCACTTGGGCAGCATATGGCTGGGGTGTACTTTTCACTAGATTCCTACACTGCCACATCCCTCAGATCCTGTACTAAAGAGCAGGGTCAGGACACTACTGTCCTGTTTCCTCCTTGGGAACTGTGCGGCTTAATGGAGCCAAAGAGAAATAAGTGTCATTAATTTGAAGACTGAAGCTAAACTTTGGGTTCCTACAGAACCAGCTCCATATCGTGGCTGTTGCAGCTGTCTCGCTTCCACTGTCTCTTCAGCTGGTTCAAATGTCTTTGGGGATGGAAGAGTCTGAGTAGTCATAGTTTTAGCATATGCTGATTCACTTACTGCTATTTAAGGTGGGCCACTGTTAGTAATGTTGATATAACATCTTGGCATTCTTTCTTTAAACTGCCTGTTAGGTATCTGAAACACTGCATAAAGGACTCAGGAATCAGTTTAAGGTGATGAAAGAATCTTATAGAATTTATGTTTTTGAGAAACTTCCTTGAAGAAGCTCAGCAGTGGATGAAAATGGCTAGGGGAATCAAAAAACAAGCAAACAAAAAAAAATCCTACCCCACAACAGGAGGTTGTGGGATGAGACCATAATGTATTACCAAAGAGTAACACTGTTTTAATATCTAGTTGTATTTTCTGAACTTAGAGGGCATTTGCAAAGTAGCACAGGAGCAGTGAAGAATCCTCAAATCCCCTTCTTTCAAATAAAGATTAAGAATGACTGTTCTATTTTTACAGGTTATCTTATGAATGAAAGAGCTGAACAGATTGTTCATGAATTCTAGAGGGCACCTAGGTTGAAGCAATGGAGAGAATGGTACTAGTATGCATTTTATTTTTAGACTGTAAAAATACATTGATTTCAAGGGAAAAAATGTTCTTTCTGATTGCAGTAAGTAGTAGCAAATGTAGGAGATAAACTCTTGGCCAATTCATAAACTTCTAATGACTCAGTTGATACGAAACCTTGTGGGGGGCCTGCAAGCTGTGATCACGTGTATCATATCTTGGCTATATCCGGTACTGACCTGCTCAGGCTTCACAGAATATGCTTTTTTTTTTTTTTCATTTTGTTTTACAAGCACTTTTCTTTGACTTTCTGTTGTTGTTGGAGAACGTGCAAGGCAAGTGTCTTAGAAGGTCTTTAATTTTCTGCTTGTTTGCTGAATTCATCTTCTCATTTAGAATTTGCTTCGCAGGAGCTGTGGAGATGTCTCGTAAGAGCCCTTTTGCCTCTTGGCTTTGTGCTATGCTCCACTGCTTTGGAAGTTACATACTTGCTGATCTGTTACTTGGAGAAGCACCTATTCATTACTTCAGTAATAACTCCAGTGTCATCCTGGCCACAGCAATCTGGTGAGTGCTCTGTGCTTCATCTCACTTACCAAGCCTAGGACACTGCTGGCTGTGCACAAAAACCTTGTATGAGAAGGGAGGTGTTCTGTTTGTGTAAGACGTGTATTATCTTCTTTGGATTAGCTAGGGAAAGTGGAGGCGGTATGAAGTAGTCTGCGAGTCTTTTGTATTTCTAGATGTAGTTTCCAGTTTCTCTGACCAGCTGTCTAATGTTGTGATAATATGGGTGGGGGCCAAGCACACTGCTGGACACTTCTATTCATAGCTGCCACAGCTGGACCGTGGCCAAACCACAAAAGCAGCATGCACTGCTCTGATACCACATATAGCAGAAGAGCGGCACACAGTGAAGATTTGGGGGCGTCGTCTTCTCTGTGTTAGTCAAGTGCGTACAAATTAAACACACTTATTCCAAGTTTAATTTCCTCAATGTGTAGGGGTTGTGTGTGCTTTCGCATGACAGAACCGGCATTTCTTTCTCTCTGACGTAATTCAGGCTAACACCGCAGTAGTCCTTATCCTCTCTATATATCCCGTGTCAAGACAAACAAATGGGTCCTTAAACTCCTTGCGTTTTTGTTCCAGGTACTTGATATTCTTCTGTCCCATGAACCTCTTCTACAAGTGTGTTAGCTTTCTGCCTGTGAAGCTCATCTTTGTGGCGATGAAGGAAGTGGTCAGAGTTCGCAAAATTGCAGCCGGGGTCCACCATGCTCATCACCAGTACCACCACGGGTGGTTCATTATGATGGCTACTGGATGGGTCAAAGGTGACACCTGGGATACTCTAAAGCAGCAGGGGTGCACCCAGCCTCGTGGGGAGGGATGGGGAGAGTCTGAGAGTGAAGCTTAAGGTCACCACATCACTCAGTGCTGACCAACAGGCTGGTTAGTCAGCTGGCTCCAGTTAATCACATTCCATGGAACACAGATTTATTCATACTTGCAGGATAGTTGTCAACTGAGTCATCATCTAACTTCAATGGAGGCATGAAGAATTAGGAGTCACTTATGGGTATAGACCTGAGGAATTCTTTGTTCTCTCTCCTGTGTTCTACTGTCTCTGGCCTTGCCTGTATCTTTGCAGGGGGGTTCTTGCAGGGTTGAAACGGTCTGGTCGGTTTTCCTTTAGTTTTGTATTTGTAGTAGGCGTTTGTGCATCGGTAAACAGAACAGAGGCAAATGCCCTTTTCCCATCAGGAAACAATTCATGGGAGTCCAAAAAGCATTTCATAGAGTCATGATTTTCAGGTTGGAAAAGACCTCTAAGATCATCTACTCCAACCTCTAACCTAGTAATGCTTGTCCTGCTCTGGTGTTTTAAGTTAGGGAAGAAAGTCATGAACGTTTTGTTCCCCTTGGGTTATCCTTATCTCTGGGACATCTAGAGGAGTCAGCAGAGCTCTCTTCTAGTGTGGAAGTTCTAGCTGTTTGCTTTTTCTGTTTCACAGGTTCTGGTGTTGCCTTGATGTCTAACTTTGAGCAACTGCTGCGTGGTGTCTGGAAGCCAGAAACAAATGAAATTCTTCATATGTCCTTGTAAGTAGCCAACCTGTATGTTTTCTGTCAGATTGAAAATGAAATTTAAAGAACCATTCAGGACCGGATGCAAAGTACATAAACCTTCTAGACAAGTTCTTTATTTCTCTTCTAGCCCTACAAAAGCTAGTCTGTATGGCACAGTCCTTTTCACACTGCAACAAACTCACTGGCTCCCTGTCTCTGAAGCCAACCTCATCTTCTTTTTCACCATGTTCATGATAGTTTGCAAGGTAAGTTGACAGCAGATTTGCTACTAACAATTCTACAGAACCAGAGAAAGGGTATAGAATTAAGCTGGGGGTGTTCACCAGTTTAAACTGAAACATTGACTTGGGAATGCTGCTTTATGTCTTGTTCAGTGGGTTCTGCTTATATGGATCCTCCTAACTTGCTAGAATTTCCTTGTAGGTGCCCATGTTTGCTTGCCCATGCAGAATGTTTGCATGATTAACTTCATAATGAAGTGAAGAACTGAAAATGTTATTTTCAGGAAAGGTAGTGATGAAAATGAGGTACTCCCCGGAGCAGTTAGAAAGCACTCACCAGTTTCTGTCAGTGAGATATTAGGACTAGTTCTTTGCATCTAGCTTTGGTAACCTTACTAAGCCACTATTGAAGGCATTGGCTGTACATACCAGGAAAGATATGCTCAGGAAACTATAAGCTAAATTCTCCATCGTATAGGTAGTGTGCTAGAAGATCCTTGTGATAAAGCCTTGAGTTATGTATCAATAGGGCCTCTTATAAGATCTCGGATAAGTTGATTGCTCCTTACTAGTTAGCCTTTTGTAGCTGCTGTATGAGGTTTTTAACTCCAGGTATCCATTGTTGTGTGGCAGGTTTTCATGACGGCGACTCACTCTCACGCCTCACCTTTTGCTCCAGTGGAAGGCTTCATCTGCCCGGTTTTCTTTGGCTCAGTTTCTAGCGGACACACTAGTCATGATCAGCACGGGGCCTCCCATGAGGTTTCCCATCCACCGCCTCCTCCTGTGAAGTCAAAAGAGGAGCTAAATGAAGGCACAAGGAAACGGAAAGCAAAAAAAGCTGAATAAAAAAACCCACAACCAAACAGTAAACAGGCCAAGAAAAATCTTCCAGAGCTGTGTCTCAAAGCCACCTGTGGCCTCCTTTATCCTCCAGTCATCTTAGACTTCAGAGGAGAGGTGGAAGTCAGGACACTGTCAGGTCCCTGAATTTCATTTGAGCTTTCTATGTTGCTGCTTGCTTCTTCGTCTCTCTCTCTATTCTGATCATGTTTTCAGGGATTTGTAGATGTGTGCCAGGATGATAAGTGGGTGCCAGTTCCCAAATTGTCAGCAATTATGATGCAGCATTTTCAATTGATGTGAAATCTTTCACTGTGTTTATTTGTGAATGGAGGTAATGGTTTGTGTTCCTGCAACTCTTCAGTTCCTGTGAGTTTTCATTGACCTTTTTTGATGTCTACCAAAACAACAAACTGTTTAGACACAATCAATGTGGAAATTGGATTTCATGCTCAAGGAAATTAAATGGTCTCTCATGAGCCTGATCTAATTTTTCCTAGCTCCCACATCTGCCATATCTCCAATTAATGTGACATTTTATATGCAATAAGGGCATCAAGTCTGGTGTCCTGGCCAAATTCTATGCTGTGAAACTACATTTTTTTTCTCATCCAAGCTCCCTCTGATTCTCAATGGATATAACATTGTCACTTTCTTAACTAAGTCTTTGCAAGACCTTTGAAGCTGTAAAATGCTCTTAAGTGCTATGTATTGGTACTGTTATTATCCTCAACTGTTGTGTAGTGTTGCTGCACTGTTAACAATTGTGTGTCCCACCTCCAACCTGACTGTATTTACCTGGGGAAGAAGCATGGTTCTGGTTTGTTTGTAATGCTGTGGGATATAAGAAGGGTGTGTGAGTGTAAATAAGTATTTATTACTATTTATTTATAATTGTCGGGGTACCTAATGAATGGACCTGAAATCGGCTTTTTTAAAACTTTGCATCTTTACACAGGGGAATTGGATACTTCTAAGTACGGTCCTAAGCTGTGCTTGAAGCAGTGATTTTGGTGTGCTAGGGGACAGCCTGAACACTTCCTATAGTCTTAACGTAAGATATAAGGGCTGAAGAAGTGGATTTCACACCAGCTGATTAAAACTACACCAGCTGAAGAAATTGATTATTCTTTATAGGTCCCTTTTGGCCTGGTCTGTGAAAGAGCTCGTGCCCAATGAGTGAGGAAGAATATGAAATGCCTTGCATGGCTCAGGGAGGAGTCTGTCAGTTTGTTCATGTTCTGCTTAGTGAATACTGGCTTTTAGGCTAGTTTTAAGCTGTTCTTGTAACTGATTTTGTTTTTGGAAGTGTCATCTTAAGCATTGTGCCCTAAAGACCATAACTCATTCTGAGGTTGTTTTTTTGTTTGTTTGTTTTTGTTTTGTTTTTTATCACCAATGGCTGGGATCACTGCAATGGAAAAGGCATGCTTGGGGGTTTAGAACTGGGCTTTTATTTAAGCAGTGTGTCACCACGCCCAAAAGTAAGGATTGCTGCTGCCGTCTTGCAACCGAGAATATAAATTGGAGGATTTAAGAAAAGTCTTTTTTTTTTTTTTTGTTCCTATTTCCCAGATTGAAACTCTGATGGTTAATTAAAAAAAAAAGGAAAAGATAATTAACAAAAAAAGATTCTTGTATAAAACCAGATGAAAGCCAGTAAAAGAGGTCAAGTTATTTGTGGGTTTGGGTTCAGAAAGTGCCTTAACTTGTGGGTTTCCCTCCAGGAGAAAACAGCTTCTACCTGACAACCGTTCAATTTTGCAGATACTGGTCTACTGAAACCTGATGTATCACTAGCATGCACAAGACTATAAATAATGTTTTATGAGGTGTTTGATTCAAGAGGGATTTTGCATTATAAAAGCCCTTAACAAAATAAAAATTATGAAGTGACTCTGTCCAATGGCACATGAGGAACTAATGTGTGTTTCTTTTACTCTCGCCAGTCTTAGAAGCCACACATTCCTTGAGTGTGTTAAAGTCTCCTTGGCCCAATGACAGTGATTCTAACTTGACTTTTGTATGTCCTACAAGTATGTCTGAGTATATTATAAATGGAAACAATATGGTAAAAGATCCACTGCTTTTGTTGTATTTGTAGTGTTCTGTCCAAGCAGATTTTCTAAGATTTCAGGGAGGGATATAAAGAAACTAACTTCCAAAATAGTCCTCCTGGTGTTTATACCAATTGACTCTATCTTTCATTTTGTGACTAAATGATGAAGGAGGACATTCACTTGGGACAGGTATGCGTACACACGTGTGCACAACCACACAAACACAATTCTAGCGTATCTATATGGAGCTTCAGTATTTCTGTTTGAAACAAACAAAAAAATCAAAATGCTTTGAATGGCTGTGTTCATTTAGCATGGTGCTGTTAACAGCTGCTGCTTTCTAAGAGCCAGAGCCATTGCTCTTCAAAATATTTTGGACTGATTGACATCAGCTGCTAACCAAGAACAGGTAGGAGAAATACTCTGAGATATGTTAAAATTAAAGCTCTGTACACCTTTAAAATTCCTTATCTGGAATGGGATTATCAAGAAGACAACTGCCATAAGGAGGGGTCACAACTTTCGTTTAGGGAAGTCTTTCATAGTGAGATACTGAACCTTTCTTGAATTTCCATGGCTCAGTGCTGTTGACCTTTGGTACAATTCCAGACAGGCCTCCTTTATCCTAGCTAGCAAAGACATTTCTTTCAAAAGTAGTGTATTTTAACCACTGCTTTAGGGGCACAGGATTCTACGGGGCTTCTACACTTCTGGGAATCTCTTATTTAGCTGTACATACAATTCTTCCTTAAGGCTCTGGCATGGAGTTTGGAGGGAAGAGGAGAACTCGCTACCTGGCTAACTAAATGAGGACCTGCAAAAGGCTATTTATTTTTTTGATGGGTTCTACTTATTTCTCCCCAGATCTGACTCATTTAAAATGTTTATTAATACTTATCAGAGCAGTTGAGAACTTAAGTTGCATTGGAATGTGGGATTTAAAGTCTCTGCCTGACCCAACCAATAGAAAAAAGGGTCAGTGCAAGCCGTATGCATATTAAAAACAAACAAACAAACAAACAAACAAAACCTCCAGGAAAAAAGCACTAAAAGGTTTCATGTGGTTTAACCGTTCCCCTCTCCCATGACTTCCATTCCTCAGGAACAAATTTCACTCTGGACCTCGACAGAACAATAAACAAGAGCAGGCAGATGAGAGTATGTGCTGCAAGGGCTTTGAAAAATCCTGCCACGTCTAAGGAGTCCCATGCTGTGCCGGCTGTGCAGAATGTTCCCAGCTCCAAACTGCTGCAGCACAGGGTATGAGAGACGCATGCCAGGGCTTAGACTTCCATGGGACAAACGTCATTGCTTCCAAAGAAGTTCTGATCTGATAACTCCTGATGCTAACTCTATAGTGAGATGTAGCTAAATTTAGCAATAGGCTTAATCCTCAAAGAGGCCCTGGTTGCCTGATGGCAAAAGCAAAGTGTTTCAATTGCTGCTCTCAGCATTTCTTGTTGACTGACAGGTTTCCCTTTTCTTTTACATAGAGAGCCAGAACCAGTGTCTACAGCTTTCATTGTTGCAGATTAGCGTTACAGATAGGGAAAGCTCTACTGTTCATCCTATGCTTATAGAAAAACCACAACACAATATAGGATAAATTTGCAGAAAACATAAATTATTCCTCACAGTATGTGAACTGAAGTAAAAAAAAAAGGGAGCCCAAAAGAGAGAATTTCTATAATAATGAGCTTGCGTGAGAAAGGGCAAAGCCAACAGAGTCTCAGGCTAGAGCGACCTGTGGTCTTGGTCTTCTCTTTTCCTTTTATTACTATCAACAGTACGTACATTCTTTCATAATTTGTTCAAAGAGTAACCAAATTGTATAATCCAGCTAAGAGGAGAGCCCCAGACAATAAAGATGGATGTTACCTTGGCCATCTCCTGAGCCATAGACGAGCTGTGCCTTTTAACACTTTTAACACAGGGCTTTACTAACATGCAAGTGATGAGCTGCGAAGTGCCTGCTGCTTCTTCCTGCAGCCTAGTTCACGGCTGTATGGTGCTTTAAAGTTGTAAAGCATTAGATCAGTGCTGGGAACATCAGTCTAAATAACACACAGAAGCCTTAAAAAACACAGCTTTATGCACTTCACAGTAGCAAATCTTTATTTGGGCCCTTAGATATAGCTGACTGCTTTAAAGGACCTAGCTCTAGCTATTGTAAGACAGAAGAAAAAGGATTGTGGGGAAGGTCAGGCTGGTATAGCACGGCATTTCCTCTGACATTAGATATGCAGCTTTTTGCTGCAGGAAAGATTTTTCTCATATCAAGATATTTCAATTCTTTACCAAAATAATGAGAAATCAGAATATACATATATGAAAGATTTTTTAGAAAGTTTACAAAGATGGTTTGGATTCAGTATGATCTCGCATCCCTGCTAGGAAGACAGGACACTGACAAAGCAAACTACTAGCAATGGGGGAAATATGCTGTTGATAGCAAAGCTGAGACCGTTGCTCTGCACACAGAGGGTTGATATTTGCCTCTAGGATGCTCTTACTACTGGCCGCAAGGAGACCTGGTTTGTCGTGTGTCCATCCACTGTAGGAAAGGCCAATTAAAGGGGCTTGGATTTCATCAGACACCGATAGCATGGTCCTCGCTGGGTAAACACCCACAAAGTTACCTCCCAGCTAAGAATTTAATCCTGTCCTCATGTGGTCTGTAAAGGCAGCAGTCTGTGAGCGAGCTGTGGGGGATGACGGCTCACGGAACAGACAGACGGCGAGAAGACAAGTTCCCTGCCATGGCAGAGCCCACGCTGCCACTGACTCACAGTTGCTCCTCACTTCACCTCTGTGATGACATTTGTGACAAAGAAGGGAAGTGTATCGCTGTGACAGTGCTAAGATCAACATTCACGAACATCTTTGAGTCTGGCCTCTCTTTCACACTTGCACTAGCATTTGCATTTTTCACACATTTTCCCTGAAAAAAGTACCACTTATACTATCTTCTGTCGCAACACTGATCTGTTTCCTTTATGTTCCAGAAGAGAATTTAAGGAAGAAATTCTTTAGAGAGCTTGCAAATGTAATCTTCTAGGAAGAATCAGTATGAGATAGTGATTTCATCTTACCTTTAGGGTACAAGTAAGCTGTAGATGTGGAATGCAGGAAAACAGGTCTGATATGTTTAGAGGCTTAAACATTTTTATAGCCTGAGGAAATCCAGAATGGCCCTGGAAAAGATTTGGTTGGTTGACTTTGTTTGGTTTTGATTTGCTAATTACAGAAACTCCCTGCTCACCAGAAAGTAATGCGCTGCATTCCTGCAGAAAGCAAGCTGCTTCTTTTCCAATTATCTCAGTCCCCAACCCTTCTCCATAGTGCTGGCAGATCTTGACTTTGCAAAAAAAAAATAAAAATCCGCTAGCTGGGGACTTTTGGTCCAACTGTAACCAACTGCCTGAATCAGTGGATTTGTTGGTGACAAGAATTGGTGTCATCAATAATAGTGACAGGTATCTGCAGCGTGAGATGCATTTAGCACATCACAGAGTGTTGCTGAGACGCATCCCAAGGCTCAAGCATTCTGTTTTGAACAAAAGGGGTTATTACATCTCTTCTCATCAATATCTTCCATGTTTTGGTTTGCCTGGATGCCTCTAATCGTCCTCACCCTCCAGACTGTGTCTGCTGCCCTGGGATTCCTCCTCTCCAGCATGGTATACTTTCAGCAGCCTCAGTGGTGCTGACACTTTCCTCCATTACACTGCCATTTTTGATCACAGTGGCTTGAAGAACAATCAAAAAATGCACGACTTTAGAGCCCTAATGTTGTCTTAGATTAGATTCAGACTAATGTAGGCTAAGCCCCAATGTAGGCTTTTTGTAATTTTAGTTTCTTGGGGTAAGAGGCTTCATCTCCCTCCCTGTTTGATTTATGATAGATTAGGATGTCGGTTAATCTCTCCTTACTTGATTAATCTTCACAGTTATCTAGCCAAGTATTGTGTGCAAAAAGAGCCCATTGCATAAATACAGATTACTAACTTTTCTTTAATTATTCCTCTGTATGCCAGAGGGATACAGAGGGGATACAGACAGGGATAGACACCAGCCTCCTAAATCTCATTTCGTGAGAGAAACAAGAGGAACACAGCAGCTGCTCTGGCTGATACTGGTTTTCTCTGACATGCTCAGTTCACTTTCCTGGAAAAGGCAAAACGCCACAGAAACAATGGATTATGGTCTCCTGTGAGAAAATGGGAAAGCGGAAAGCGGTTCCGAGCAAGTGAATCTGCTTGACTGGTCTGTTCCCACAGAGAGAAAGCAGAGTTTCTTATGGGAAAAGCTATATTAAACAAATATAGAAATAAACACATATAGAAACAAACTGAAAAGCAACGCACTATCAGTATCAGAAACAGACCATCAGGAAAGAAAGGCATTGAAAAGCACTCTGTGAAAATGAGGCAGAGACACCTATTCTGTTAGGGCCGTGCAGAGATGTTTCTACCAGTTACCTTCTTCCTTCCCTGTGCATTCCAAGGACGCTGGGACACAGACTTTGCATTTCTGAGACCCCACTATCTGCATTTCTGAGACCCCACTACCAGCTCTCCATCAGCAGCTGCAGTTTCCTGTCGCCAATGGCACCTGGGTGAGCACAGCAGCAAAACACACACACCCCTGGGGGGCAACCTGGCCGGGGGGGGTCTGGCAGGTGGGGCAGGGATGGTGTCCACAACGCATTCTGCACTACGTAACCCACACCTTGGAGCAACGGCCAAACAGCTTCTGGTGCTGGATTTCTACCATTAGCTGTAGTATTCCTCAGGAAGTCTTTCCTTTTCTTCTCTCTGATTTCTACTCTCCTTGCTGTTTTTCATAAATTACTAAATGTCGCTTTCTGTCTTTTCTCATGTGCTGGTCTTCTGGGGATGGCACCCTACTCCAAATGTAGTCACGTGGTGGCAAATATTTATTGTGCACAACTTAAACTGAGGCCTGGTGGTAAACTCCCTCTCACACAGTTTGACAGAAGTGACAGGGCGTAGGCAAGCTCGTGGGTATTAAGAAACCTCCTCTATATAGCTGAGAGTGCCCGAACCATAAATGAGACTAGTAGCGGTGCATTTACCTGATGCTAAAATACAGAGACAAGTGTTTTTAGAACAGTCAAGGGCAGCAAACAAAGGAACCTCAGGTGTACAGCACCTGGCAGGGAGCACATTCAGTGCCTTAGCGAGAGGCCCTGGGGATTCTGCCCAAGTGACAGACGCTGGTTGCTATAGGGATGCTGTCCTCTCCAAATGCCGTGCAGCTTCCCCACATCTCAGTGCAGACAGTCAACCATTTCCTACTGGTCCCACAGCTGAAATTTTCCCAAGCTTTCCTGAAAGAAAGAACAAGCCAGCTTTCTGGAGAGAAGCACTACTACTGGTGTTCACTGCTGGTAGTCATCTTTCTCAAGAGCAGTCTCCGCTGAGGAGAACTCAGCAGGTCCAGAGAGCAGCATGAGTTTCAGCCCAGATACACAGCGGGATCTCCTCCGTGGGAAGATGGTTCCTCTTCCTTTCCAGCCCTCCAGCCTCGTCCGAGTCTTCATCAGCTCAGATTTTTCAGGTAAATAAGCTGTAAAGTCCTGAAGCTGCTGAACGCATCAGGCACTCTCTGCATGAGTCTGTGAAGTGTTACACTGTGGTGACACTGCTGTGCTTAGAAGGGAAGCCGTAAGCTTGTAGCTTCATTTGAAAGTGAAGATGCTGCGTTTTATCTACTGCTTTATTCTGTCACACCCAATTTGCACTTAGAACAGAACGTGTCAGAGATGGCAGAGTTCTGCACTAGTTCAGGAACTATCAGCATTTGCAGTGAAGGCAAATTCAACCTAGTGCAGAGCAATGCAGCGTTTGCAGGCTTTCTTGCAAGCTTGGCTAACACACGTTTGATTCCCATCCACCACTGTAACAGCAAGAAATATTTATGAAGAACTTCCCTTCTTGGACAATATCCAAATATTTCCCACTTCCTCTGCCTGCTGGGACAGTTACCAGACTGAGCTCCTAAAGTGGTAACTGGCAGTGGGTAGCGATGACTCAGATCTCAGGAACTACAAAATTCAGTTTCCCCCTCTTCCGAAAACCATTCATTCTGTCTCCATTTTCTTAAATAAGAAAACATAGATTTAGAAAGGCTTCCAATTCCACAAAAAGTGTCTTCCAAAGAATGAAAATACTGCAGCATCTTCTCCAGTAGAGGGTAACATGATGAATATGCTGTTTGGACAGTGGGGTGTTTCCAGCCTGAGCAGACAGTCAGAACTTACAGAAGTGGTTGCAGCTGTAGTTTCTGGAGGGAATGTGTGAAAACCGCAGGCAATCTGAAATCAGTGGATTTTCAGGAATTTTGGGGATGAAGGTGTGACACGTGATTGGAGTCTCATCAAAAGACAGGGACATAAACTAAACTCACTCTCTCCCTGTAAAGTTTGGAATTAAGGGGGTCTGGAGTGCAAAGCAACACAAGGGTTTCCCATAATTAATACAGGCTTCGTGAGAGCTAATTAATTAATCTATGTGTATTATGCTGACAGAGCTTGATTCCTGCCGGACAGCAGTGCAGACAACATAATTCCTAACCCAAGGGAGCCTCTTCCTCATCTGACACTGGCACAGACTTCATTAGTGATCACTTTTCACTTAGAACAGTCCCAAGGAAAGCTGCAGACACAGCCATTCCCCATCCTAATTTTAGCATTCCCTCTCGTACTACTTTATCACACGATCACGTAGTGCCGAGAATGTTTACATAGCTTCACGGAGAGAATATTCCAGTTCTGAAGAAATTGTAATCTTGCATAATAACACACATGTAAGGAGAAAAATGTCCTTTATATTCCCCTTGTCTTTTCATTTTGCAGGCGTGAAAATTAACCTTGAATGTAAGACTTGTGTATCAGTGAAAAGACAAAGGCGCATGCATGTGAGCCTGGAAGTGAGCACTCGTGCTTGTGTTTGTGTGCATATATGTGCTTACCTTTCCTTCTATTTGCTTTGTCTTCTTAATTTATTTTATTTTATTTTCTAGTTTGTTGTTTGATTTAATTCACCGAATACCTCACTTAAAGGTGTCACACAGATTTTTCCAGAAAGTGATAATCTCTTGCAAAAAGCGCAGCAGGGGAAGTGGCCATAAACATTTCACAGACCTGACTCTATGAAAAGACTCCTTGTGGATAGAATTGCCTTTTATTGTGGCTATTTGTCACTGCTGAGATGACCAACAGTGTGGCTGAGAGGTCTTAAAATAGGATGGAGAATTTGCCGCAGTAAGTTGCAAGGAATACGTTCTTTCTGGATCAGTGCTGCTGTACTGTGTTTTGCACTATGCAATCCCAAATTTTCCAGTTTCAGAGTTTTCATATTAGCAAACAAAAACACTGTGACAAGTCAGTGGGACTGAATATAACCTTGAAAATACACTTGTAACGGTATACGAGTAGCAAGCACATATGGGTATTCACGTAGTAACACGGGCATGAGCCTGCAGACACATGGAAAGCGCAGTCTTACGAGACTTAACCAGAATGTCATCTGTATGAAACTCTACCCAGATGAGATGATAGCAACACAAACTGCATTTTTGCTGTAAGGTCTAACATGACAAGTAGGTAAAGTAAAAACCAAACTCCTAACTTCTGTTGTCCTGCACAAATCCTTCCACGCAGACATGGCTACAGAAAGAGAGGCCCTCCTGGAGAAAGCATATCCAGAAGCGCAGGCTTTCTGTCAGAAGCACGGCTTCATGTTTGAGGTAAGTCACTTTTCTCCTGTTTGTCCTGTGCAAAGGCCATCAAAATATGTGGGATGGAGAGAAAAAATGAAATATTAATAGATTTCCCATTCTCTTATAATCTTAGGAATCAAATACTGCTGTATCAGTTTCTTAGATCTTTTGTTTTAAGTATATTTGGATGCTTGAGCTGTGTGGATTTCAGTGAAGAGGTAGGTGGCTAACCACCTCCAAGCATCTGGACCTGAGGGCTTATATCATCCTTTCGTTTCTAGATTCCATTGGAAAAAAAATCATGGAATGTATAAATTCCACTGGATATACTTCAGGGATAACTGAATTAGTCCTAATTCTACTAATTCTAGGATAAAAGGAGCTATGGAAATGTTGGGAATCGTTATCTTCCATGACAGATTTTGAAGAGATCTGAGAGATTTTGAATGTCTCAGCATCTCTGTGGAGTTCCAGTAACTGAAGTTGCATACCACTAGTTTTCAGATTGATCTAAAAATCAAATGCAATAGAATGACTTAATTTTCCCACATCACTGTTTTTATGATAGTACTGACTAGTCTAAGAATCTGAACTGGTTTTGTTTTTGTGTGTGTGTGTGCAGGTAATTGACTTGAGATGGGGTATTTCTGACCTTGTAGACACTGATCAGAGAAACACAGAACTCTCTCTGGAGGAAATTGAAGCCTGTCAGAAACTGTCAGCTGGTCCCACCTTCATTGTAAGTACCAGCACTATGGTGCATGCTCCATCCCCATGGCTAAAGTGAGACTTACAGGGCAGACTGCTTGCACTGAGAACTTGCAAAGTGGACAGGTAAGATGGTTTTCCCCAAAATTAGCCTGCCTGAGGATTTTCACAAATCAACTAGCTGATGGGGCTGAGTTGTTGTTAACTGAGGTAGATCCTAAAAGATAAAAGAAGCCTAGACAGGCACACACATGTGGTCCAGCACTGAAAACATGGTTTCTTCAGAGCTGAAGATAACAGACTGTGTGTGGCAGATGTAAGAGGAAGATAGAGACACACATAAGGCAAGAAGGATAATACCAGTTCTTGCTCTGAGCTTGCTTCCTACCCAATAGCTCAATATTGAGGGGGTTTTCTCAGTAACTAAGGAATGAACACAAATTCCCCAGGCAAAGAACCAGAAATGAAAATGCCATAGCAACCGGCAAGGACAGAGGCGGGGTGTCACACTGCAAGCTGATATCTGCTCCATGCTTCTGCCCCACCAAAAGGAGAGCAACTAACATCCCTCCGATCGCTCCTCCTAGCCACCGAAAGCTCCACACAGCAGCAGCCCACCGCAGCATCCCCGGAGCACCTTGGTGACAGCCCCAAGCCCACACCCAGAACTTGAAGCCCTGCAGAACAGGAGAGGAGGCTGAGACACCTGCACAAGTGCTTGGTTGCTTCCTCGGGTTGTTTTTTGGTTTTAGAAAGGGAGGAGGAAAGCTTTGCCGAACAAAGAGAATAAATGCAGAGAATGTGCAGTCCCAGGGAGCTTAATCAAAGCCTCGAGTAAATAAATAAGCAATTAAGTATTTGTGCAAGTTGTGCCTTTTTTCCCCTGAGCCACTCCACCAGAGGCTGGCAAAAGAGAGTCTCTGAGGCAGAGCTATGAGCACCTCACCACAGCGCCACAGCACCATGAGCTCACCACCTCCGAGCTCCTGCAGCTCACACCTCTGCTGGCAGCACCATGCTGAGCACACACCTGGCACTAGCAGGCACTCAGGCAGCGTCCTCCTAGAACCATAGGATATCCCAAGTTGGAAGGGAGCCGCAAGGATCATGGAGTCCAACTCCTCCTCAGACCGGTTCTCAGCGTGTTCCTACACACCTCAGGGGAGCCAGCCACAAGGTTCAGCTGTGCCCTCTCTCCTCCACACAAGCCAGAAGGGAACTGCTCAAGGATTACACGGTGGGTCTGAGCTCTGAGCTCGTTCCGGCTGTTTCCAGACTGCATGGATACTGGATGCTGACCCTCTTCAGGATCTCCCTCTTCCCCAGCCCAGCCTTCAGTCTTAACCAGAAGTCCCCAGGCTCGGCCCTGTTCCCTTAGTTCTCCTCCACCCCGAAGCCAACCTCACAGCCCCGCTGGCCGGAGTCCCCACATCAGCTCTGCTCTGTGCATCCACCGTCTCACGCCCTCACTTCCCCTCACACGCCATAAAGGCCTGAGGAGCAGCTGCCCCAAAGCCCCTTCTCCCCAGCCGTGGGGCAGGCTGTGGAAGCCCCCAGGGTGCTGTGGTTACCGTCAGGTTTCCCGAGCAGCCCTCCCTGGCAACCCCAGGTGCTCAGGCAAGCAGCCAGTCCACATCCCAGCTGTCACCGCCGAGGCACTGCCTCAACACCGGACCTTTTCTGCTCGTTGCAGGGACTCCTGGGGGACCGCTACGAGCACCAGACAGTGCCGCGGCTCATCGCGGAGAAGGAGTTTGAGGCCCTAATTCTGCAGCTGTCAGGGGGCTCTGCCCAGCTCCTGGCACAGTGGTACCGGCGGGATGACAACGCGCTGCCCGCCTGCTACGTGCTGCAGCCGGCTGACGGGCAGGCCTGGCATCACCTGCGGGGACACCTGGCCTCAGCGCTGCGTGTGGCGGCCCACAAGGCAGAGAGATGTGGGCTGCTCAGCCCGGAGCAGAGGCACCGCTACCACAAATCAGGTGCGTCCTGGCAGGGCTGTATTGTCCTCCCAGCCAGAGCTGGCAGGGAGGAGAGCTGCTCAGTGCAATTGTGTATGACAGGGAGGATGCAGGGAAGGAAGAGAATTGCTACACGCCACATCCCAGATCCTCAACTGGGAGGTTGGTGCTGACTAACAAACAGTAATACAGCAATAGGAGTGCTTCTCCTTTTCCCCCACTATCTTTCTGATCATATTCAGCAGTATGCCTGACTCGGAGCACCATGTGAGATACGGAGGGACCAAGGGATGTCAAATTAATGTTGATAGATGGCTGTTCCTGTGTTCTGTTCTGAAATCAAATACTTGTTTTGTTTTTATTTTTTTGGTAGCAATTGAATGGGAAATTGAAAAAGGTCTCATCGACACCCGGGAGAGCAACCTAGGGACTCTCATATTCCTCAGAGAGTTTGAGGACTCTGACAGACAAATTGGACAAGGGACAAACTGTGAGCTGCTAGAGAAAGAGGACAGTGAAGCAAAACAGCTGCTCAGCAACCTTAAAACAAAACTTGTAAACCACTATCCCAAACACCTCAAAGTACACGCACTGGCACACGGTAACGATTCTGGGAACCCTCAGCACAAGAATAACAACAAATACCTGAAACAACTTTGCGAGCAGTTCGTTGCTGTCACTAAGCACCACGTTTTAGAAAATCTTCCATACCAAAGACAGATCAGCAAGGAGCCAGGGCAGCTTCTGCAGGAGCTGGGCCACCACGCTGCTCTGTGTCTGAAGAACTGCAGATTTTTCTGTGGGAGACAGAATTTATTGGACAACATATTTCACCGTATCAGGCAGAACAATGATAAAACCCATACAGCCCTCATCCTTTACGGGCCACCAGGCTGTGGAAAAACAGCTCTGATGTGCAAACTATCAAAGCACATGCAAGCTGTTTTAGGGCAAGAAACTGTCATCGTGACACGTTTGCTGGGGACATCCCAGTCCAGTTCTGCTATTCAGAGCCTGCTGAGGGATATTTGTCTCCAAGTGTGTTTCGCATTTGATTTGCCACCACCTCCAACCCAGACCAAACACGCTTGCAGTGATCTAGTCCTGTTCCTCAGTAACCTTCTCCTCACCATCTCCCGCTGTGGCACACACACACTGGTGTTGTTCCTTGACTCTGTGGAGAGGCTACTTCCTTGTGACGGTGCTCACAGATTCCACTGGCTCCCTACAGGCTGCCCACCAAAGGTCCACATCATCATTTCCATTTCTACATCAGAGCCTGGTATTCTGAAAGCTCTCCAACATGCTGTGCCTGAGGCTGAGGCGCACTTTGAAGTTGGACCCTTATCCAGCGAGGAAGGCGAGGAGATGCTAGAGATGCTCTTAGCATCTGACAAGCGACGGCTGAGCCCAGCTCAGTGGGCCTACATCTGGCAGAGCCTCCCTGGAGGCGGGCAGCCCCTGCTTTTCAAGCTGGCCTTCTGTGAGGCCAGGAACTGGGCATCATACACCTCCTCTTCAGAACTAGCGATCGCTAGCACAGCCCAGGAGGCCATGCACCGTCTGTGCGACAGACTGGAAAAATCACACGGCACAGTCCTTGTGGCTCATGTCCTTGGCTATATTGCTTCCTCACGGTGAGTATTGCTGTACCGCTGATGGAACAGCTCAAATTTCCTGACTGGTCATCGGTAATCTCTGGCTAAACACAGCCCAAACCAGTCAAAGCTCTCAGTACTGGCCTGTGAATGTGTTTATACATATATTTAGCAAGCATAACATTCCTCTCATACCTGGCAGCCTACCTAAAATATTGTCTTGAAGGGGATGTTCTGGGATTACTTGGAAAAGGAAATCAATCTCCATTGCTTGCCCAGGGTATAAGCTCTCAGATGAGACAGCCATGTAAACTAGTGAGATTTGGGGTAACTAGTACTTCTGAACTGCCAGAGAAACCCTCACCCGAATTCAGCACTCACTCTCCCACTATAGATATCAGCGTAAACAGTAGTGAGGAGGATAAATAACTTCCTTTCATATATCACACTTTACTTTCAGAAATGGGCTGTCAGACATGGAGCTGAAGGACGTTTTATCCCTTGACGATGAAGTTCTCGCAGAGATTCACCACTGCCACCTTCCCTCAAGTAAAGCTATCCTGCGCTTTCCTCCTCTCCACTGGGCACAGCTGCGCAGGGACATGGGAGAGTGCGTGGCAGAACGGAAGGCAGACGGCTTCACCCTGCTTGGCTTTGCACACAGGTACTCTTAGAGGATGGAGAATGAGATGCCAAATCGCTGATTTTGGGATGTTCCCACTGAGGGCTTTTGAGAACCCTTCCAACACTCCTCTCACTGCTCTTACACTCTATCAGTGCTAAAGATCACAGAAAAAAAGACCTCTATCTCCCTGTTCCAGTACCTCTGTTATTTTTTTTTTCCTTCCTAGGCAATTTGTTGAAATGGTGCAGAACCGTTATTTATCAAAACAAGATCAAATCAAGCGACATTTTCTCCTGGCAGATTTCTTCAGGGGGACCTGGAGCTGGGGAATGAAGAAACCCCTTACACTGCCACACCTTAGCAGGACTTTGAATGCTGACAGGAAGGTAAGGAATATCTGCAGGCATTTCCATACCTGTAAGGTCTGGACTAGTGCTCTGTGTCTCAGGACATGCAGGACAGGGTCTAAAATCAAAAGACAATGGAAATAATGGTAAATGAAATTATTCAGTGTTTTCAATAATGATGAAGAAAGATGTATATATACATTTTTTAAAATTATCTCCAACCAAGGAGATCTACAGTCATTTTGCAAACACTGTCATGTCATTTCATACATTTAAAAGGCTTTTGCAACAAGGAGGGAAGAAATCCGTTATCACAACTGCAGAAAAGCAGTCTGTCTTAAACTGTAGCAAGAGAAATTTAGACTCATGAAAAACATTTCCTACTAACAAGAAAACTTAAAACAAAGAAAGTAAAGTGCTGGCATACCATGATATAGCACCTAGCGCGCAAGTTGTAGAAGCAGAGGTTAATCCACAAGCCACGTCTCAAACCCACCGTCCTGGTTACTCCTAGGTAGCCCCTCAGCCACTCTGGTTCTCTGATACCGTTCCAAATCTGAGGAAGTTGAGCGAATTGCCTTTTCACTTACTTAATGCTGGACGAATTGAGGAGCTAAAACAGGATGTGCTGGGTAAGGACTGGGTAAGAGGGGGTACGCAGTGCTCTGCAGAAGCACGTTCATGCCTACAGCCACAGCTAATAATCACAACCCTTCTGCATAGCATCAATAACCGCTGTGAGAAGAAGCCTGAAAAAGAGAAATAAATCAACTCTTAGGAACTGTGAAAGAAATGATCCTCCCACAGCTGATAAAGAGATACAAACATTTTTTTAAAAAATGCATAGAGCATTTAAAAGGCTAAAGAAGGAACTGTGACAATGGGAGCCCTCCGCTTCCTCAGCAAATGAGTCCTAGTTTCACTGCTAGTGGCTGCTAATCCTGCTGTCCCTGCCCTCCCCAAAAAGCATTTATCTCAGTGTCTTCAGAGTAACTCTGCATCCCCAGGGCTGATGTTCTCGGCCCTAATAGTCAGTATTACTTTCTGCAGGGAATATGAACTGGATCAGCTGTAAAGCAATCACCTCTGGAATACAGAGCGTCGTTGATGACTTTGCCATGTGTACTGAACGCATCAACTGTCCAGAGCTACGTCTTGTGCGGGACACGCTCCTCCTTGTGAAACCAGCAGTAGGCAGTATACACGGTCCTGAAGGTAAAAGTTGTGTCTGAGAGACAGAGTGATGCAGATGTGTATCTGAGGAGATAATTGGATTTTTTTTTTCCAAGTACAAGCACTTTTCTGAGGAATTACGACTAGTAACAAAATTCTCTGTTTGGCGATCCATCAAAAGTCTCATAAATACCTCATTCTGGTAGGGTCTTTGTATGGGAAGCTGAGGTTTCTTCCTTGCCAACAGGCATTCTTTCTATTTGATTAGAGCAACCACGACCAACACACCTCTTGCCCCCTTCTAGTAGAAGCACCTACAAGCAACTTGGATTCCCTTGCAGCTTTAACACTAACTAGAGGAGTGGATACACGGTGCTGCTCCTCCCTCAAGGGAAAAATCCTGCCACCCCATTATATTTGTCCATGTTCTACATCGTAGCCTTCCCTATATTATTCAAGTGCCTGGCTAGGTAAGGCCAGCTCAGTTCATTACATACTGTACATCGCATAAAATGCAACTATGGTAGCTCTCAAGCCCACCACGGTCTTGTTTTAAAATGCTTTTCTTCTCTGCCCTCTTAGGATTGAGTATAATATACACAGAAGTGTTGGCCAGGCTTCTTTTTTTTGTGCCTTCTTACCCAGAGGTAATTGGGAAGCTGTGCCAGCAGTGTCTGAGCTGGTTCAGCGCCCGTCCCCATCCTGTTCTCATTCCGTTGTGTGGATTTCTCCAGCCACCTGGTGGGCCCCTACACACAACGCTCACTGGATTCCTCAAAGGTAAGATTAGTCCTGGGGATGGCTATAGCCCAAGAATACATCTAATCATCCATCTGTTATGAAAGGGATCCAAGTAATGTCACAAACAAATAGAGCAAGAAGGAGAGAACATATTTCCATGGAAATACAGTTTTCCCCGTGAGCTCACACAAAGGCAGGATGAAGGTCCATTTGCCTTCGTGCTCAGTCACGCACCATTCCCACTTGCAATTGCTTCGACAAATGAGAATAGAGAAAGTGGGTCATTTTGTCGCCAGGACAACAAAGGCACACACTGACCTAGATATGTCTGAGGGAACCTAATCTCCCTCTTGGCACAGACTGCGGGGTTCAGGCAGTAGAGGGGGTTTCCAGTTGGGGAAGCACAGCATATTAACAATCTCAAATTGTCTCTTTTTTTGTCTACGGTTTCAGAAGCAGACTTTCCTCTTTGTGTCTCTCGGCAGGCGTCACAGTGATGGCACTTAGTTCTGATTACCGGCTGCTGGTGGCAGGTTCCCAGGATGGCTCAATGCTTGTCTGGAATATGGAAGTTATTGAGATGCTGCACGCCCTCCCTGGGCACTCTGGTGAGCATTCTCCATTTTTTATGGTTGGAGAGCTTCTTTCATGTCTGAAAAAGAGCTCCGACAACTCGGCCATCGCCTCCTAGCTGCCAGCATTCTGCCAGTTGCTGAAAGCACCGGGAACCCCTTGGTTTGTTAACCCTCCTCTCTTATTTTATAGCTGAGGTGAGGTGTGTGAAAGTGTTTGGAAAAGGAACCTGTGCTGTCTCAGCTGCCATGGATCACAGTCTGCGCATCTGGAATTTGATTTCTGGCAGAGTAAAGTTTGTCATCCAAGATACACTTATTGAAGAGCAGCCCTCACATCACCTTCACGTGGATGAGAGGCACATGATTGTATATGCTTCCTCAGACACAAAGGTAGGGCCATTCTTTAGCTTAAAGTCTGCTGAAAGAACAAGAACTGTAGAATTTACAGCCACAGTCATGAAGGTTGTGGACAGAAAAGCTACCTTGGTCCTTGCTACACCTCTCTCTTTTGCCACCTAGGTCAATGCTTGGCAGCTGGAGACAGCAGAACTCATCTTCCAGATCTCTGCAGAGGTGTCGGGTGCATGGATATGTTCTGCAGTACACAGCCCGAGGCTGGTGATTATGACTGTGTCTGAAGGAGGAGTGCTGAGCCTGTGGAACAGCAACACCGGCGACCTGAGATCCAAACGTCAGCTATTAGGGCTACAGGAAGAAACGCCAACTTCCAGTGTTCTGCTTCAGAAGCAAGGGAAGATGATAGTGGGATTTAGCAGGGGATCTCTCTCTATGGTACCCATCAATCTGTTCAGCTTCTTTACAACATTTCAGGGATCTGAATTATAAGTAATGCTAATTCAGTGGAAGACCTTGAATTCTCAATTTCACTCTGTTGTGTTGATATCTGGATTTATCACCACAAGCTGTTCTCGATGACGTATTTTCACATTTCATGCAATCCCCAGGCAGCCAAAGCAAGGTGATCTGGCCCTTCCTTCTGTCAACTTCTCAGTCACCACCGATACGACTGTGAACTTCCACTGTTGCCAGTTTGGGTTCTGCTCCCCACCCTGGCCCAGTTTTTTTTCATGAATAAGCAAACCAGTTTCTAATTGGTCTTATATTCCTCCAAAAAGAGCACGACCACTCTGCATCTGCTGACGCATCGATGCATCACACACATTTATCACACTGAACTCCTTGGACAGAAAGCACTGAACATAACTGTAACGTTCTGCAGAACACCCTTGGAAGGGTGAAGGGTGTGCTGGAGAAACACTGCCACCACACAACCATGAAATGAAATGAAATACAGTTCCCATATACTCTCCAGAAGCATGCTGAGCCAGGCAACTGATCAGATAACCAACAGGCCTTCCTTCTCCATTCAGAATAGAGCACCCTCTTCAGATTTCCATATCCTGGTTCCCAAATGGACAAGTATAATGCTCTCTGTCCTGCTGCACAGTCTGCCCAGTACCATGAGGCCAAATTAAATTTCACTGCTAATCTATCCTCTTTCCTTCTGGAGAGAAACAGTTCAGCTATCCTAGCTTCATGCCTAACTTTTGTCTTATTTCTCTGCAGATCTCTTCTGATGGAAACAGTCTGCTTGAGAAGCTTCCTGGGAGGGTTTGCTTTGTGGTTGCATCAGAAGATGAGTCCATTCTTGCTGCAGGTTTAATAGCACCCATTCCTTCACAAAATGTTAGCAATAGTTGCTTTCCCACATGCCAGGTATCCTTTAAAAGAGGTCAGCATGTGGAATTTCCCATTAGCCTGGCCTTATTCAGCTATACATTGCCCTTTCTCTAGAGAATGAGAACTAAGTAGTGAAAAGGACTTAAGTTAGCATGATTATTTTTTAGGGTTTCTAAGCTACCCTTAGGGGTTACCTTTCACTAAATACAGGGATTAAATCATACACATCTGGATGTGGTGTTGAAGGAGATTATAGATTTTCCCAGCTCAATAAATCAGTACTAACATGTTATTGTTTTAGGCTTTGAGGAGTATGTGAGAGTGTACCTCGCAGATGCAAAGGGCTTCCACAGGTTCCTAGCAGCAGACCTGGAACATGAAGGAGCGGTTCATACAGCTGCTATCTCTGCTGGCAACAGCATCATCGTTACTGGTTCTCAGGCTGCATGTATCCAGGTAGGAAGGCAGGCTGGGCAGCTTCCCAATCAGAAGCATTTCTTACAAATCCAGCTCACAAAATACGCCCCTGACACAATAAAGAGCCCATCTTGACCTCCAGCAACCTGCCTGGGGTTGGATTTGAAGTTCTGAAGGTCCTTCTAGTACTGCCACACTTCTAAAAAGAAGATCACCATTGACCCTTATCTTTACTGCTTCAAGCCTTTCTGTTCTCCTTTTGTTTTTGAGACTGAATGAAAAACACTTCACCAGTTCTGAGGGCCAGCCTCAAACCAGTGTATTCCATTTCTAAAACATATTAAATTTCAGCTCCTAAAAGCTGCCTTGTTACCCATGTGTGAGCAGGAGCCAGATGGAATACACAACATGTGGAGCACCATCACTTGGCAAAGAAAGAGGTAAACAGGCAGTACAGTCCAAAATGTGCAGGATCTAATTAAAGATCTTTCAGAGCAAAAGAAAGCAAGTGGTCTGAATGGCTCCTGGTGCTTCATACATTTGTTTTAGAGTAACTTGGTATTTGTAGCTATTCAACATTTTTTCTTCTAGTGTTAGGGCTTGGATGCTATTCTTTGACTTCACCTGTGTGTCAGTACAAGTTAGCTAAGCTGCATTGTTTCACCTCTTTAATAGGATTTAGGAAGAAGTGGCTCAGACACTTACTCCCCCCCAACAACTTTTCCTAGGTGTGGAGTTTATCAGAACAAGGGTTGCTGACTGACACACTGGATGGCATGGGAGCACCCGTAACACATTTAGCCCTGTACGACTGCACTTTGGTTTCTGCCTCCCGCGGTGTGACGTACCTTAGAGTGTGGAACCTCGTCTGCAAGCAGCAGCAGAAAACCTTGGCGCGTGTCACAGACACAGGCTGCACTGCACTGTCCCACGGAGGGGATTACGTCTATTTAACCCAACCTGAGGACAGACAGAAAGTCATCATCTGGGATGCCACAGAAGGTGAACTGCATCTCACAAATACTGCACACAATTAAGCTTGCATATGGGGTAGAAGAGGAAAACAACTCACAGAGGCAGTGACTGCGTGGTTAGCTTTCTGAGCAGATGACAAGGACAGTCTGCTCCTTTCTGCTTTTCCTAAGCGTGAGATTTAGGAAAATAGGGTTCAGATTGGAAAGCTTTGTTCTCTCTTCAAAACTTTTGTCTAGAATACCTTATTATCATGACATAGGAAAAAAAATGAATAATACGCAAGTGATCGCACAAAAAGGGAGCCATCCTGACTCTTATCTGAGGGAACACATTCACATGCAGTTGGAATAAGAAGTCTTGCTGTTTACCTTCTCTTTTACAGGTGCAGTGTGTGACACACTGGACACTTCTGCTCAGGTGAGATGCCTGGAAATAGCTGAGCAAACCCAGCTCCTCTTCACTGGACTCGTATCTGGAACAGTCCTTGTTTTTCCGCTGAACTCCAGGCAGGATGTAGCATGCATCCCACCTCCAGAGTCACAGAAACCAGTCAACCATATGGCAATCAACAAGCATGAAAAGCAGCTTGCCATAGCATACAATGATTTAGTCCTCGTGCTGGATATTACCCCTGCAGATCCATGTCCAGTGATCCACAGGCCCACCTACACCTTTTATACTCAGATCCCTGGTGCTCTTGTTTCCAGAGTGGCTGTCCTTGCAGATTACAGAGTCCTCTATGGCATGACGAGTGGGGATTTATTCATTTATGACTGCCCACAGTCCCGGGTGTTTCCTTTGGAAGGTCACAGAAGCCAGATCTCCTGCTTGGAAAGCAGTCATGGAGAGCACTGGGCACTCAGTGGAGCTGAAGATTCACTGCGGTGTCTCTGGGACTTGGAGTCCTGTCAGCAGGAACACGAGATGTGCTATTATAAGGTACTACACCGGCAGAGAGGTAAGACAGTGCCAACAGTCGATTACTGCTCTAAGCTATCGGGGGATCCAACCGACCGGATTCCCAGCTCTCAGACAGGATACCCAAATCCTGCATATAGCCGTTCACACCGACAGGCAGCAAGCTATTCTCAGCATTTGGGTCTCAGCATCTAGATACACCATCAAGGTGTCGATCCTGTCTAACTGAAGGAGTGTGCTGTAAACACCCCTGTGACACTAGAACGTAAGTCATAGGAGTTATTTATCTACAGCTCATTATTGCTCATTTAGCTGGCATAAGCTAGCTGACAAGTCAGTGAGGAGAATGAGTTGTCGCAAGTTAACAATAGCAACAGAAGGGGTAAATTGGGTCAGCTCAGGAAAATCCAGTAAAAAAAAAAAAGTGATGCAGAACGCTGCATCAATGCTGTCGGTCTTTCACCTGACAATACACTACAGATGCACCTGAACTACTCCTTTCAACAGATGGAATAACGTGCTTCTGTACAGCCACACCAGGCTCTCTTTCCTACACAGTTACAGTGTGCTTCACAAGCCAAGGACCTTATTTTGTGATATTTCCCACTCTCCTACCATGATCACTCTCATAAAGATCTTTATTTAGTTACAATTTACCACTATTCTGAAGGTACTGAATAACCACTGAGCACTCTAAGGCATCTTCACCTCAACCTGTATGTACCAGTTTAACAATCTAACCCTAACCATTGTCCATTTTCAGCCTGCATCTCTCCTGAAAGGCATTCGCTGTGCTTGCTTCTCGAAAGATGACAAGTACTTGTACACTGGGTCGCTGGATCAGACCATTACAGTCTGGGATGTTGCAAGTGGTGAGTAACTGAGTCGTTAGAACCTGTCTGCCTTCCCTCCCTTGTGTCACAGCAAAGGGAAATGTATCCCAGAACAAGAGGCTGAAGCTTCTAGTGACTAGAAGTTGCAATTACAATGCTACAGTTTGAGTACTGCAGCATACAATAAAGAAAAATCTGGTGGGCTCAAATAGCAGTGAGTTTTACGGCAAAGCAAGCAAAAGTCTCTGCACGTTTCTGTTGTGCAAACCACCTATAATGTTCTAAGGAGAAACAGGCAGCATGGTTTATTTTTCCCCCTCTCTTCCTCCCTCTGCAGGTAACATCAGTGGCCCAGTTTTACTGAATGTGAACTGTCTGGTGACAAGGGACTGTTTGGGACATGTTTGGGGATGTATTTTAAATCAAGTCCTACTACTCAGTTAACTCTTTATTCTGAACTTGGTTTCTGCAGGTGTCTTACTGGCGGTACAGTGCGTACACACAACAGCTACCAGAATCGTGCCAACTGCAGATGGATTTGTTGCAACAACAAAGCTCGGTTATATTATCCGTGAGAGGTTTCACTGTCCTACAACCACTTCTCCTCAGTATAACTCACTCCAGAACATCACCTCAATGTGTACAGTAAAATCCAGAAAGAAAGATGGGAAAAACTCAAGCAAGCACCAGCACAATCAAGGAAATTCTTCTGAGAGCCTGACTCTTACCAACAAGTTCTCTCAGATCTGTTCTGTGGTATAAAAGCAAAGACGAGCAAGGTGAAACAGCATAAACACCCAGGACTGAGTCTGTGTCTTTCTTTTTGTATCCTTTCGCTTTAGGTCTCGGAACTACAAGATTAAATATCGCTGAAAACTCCCTTGCTGTGACTACCTCAGAGCATTAATGCCTTGGTACAAAAGTATCGCCGTCAGGTACCATAGTAATGACGACCTATGAAAAGTAAATACGCAAAAAATCCTTAGAGATATTTCTTTTGTGCATTGTAAAATAGGGAAAATAAATCAAAGCAGATATTTATGTTTAACTGACTGATGAAAAACTGTACAAGCAGCCTTTATGGGAGATCTTTTTAGTCAGGCATTAGAAGGGGTTGCCCAGGGAGGTGGTGGGTCACTGTCCCTAGGGGTTTTGAGGGAGAGGTTGGACGTGGTGCTTAGGGACGTGCTTTAGGGGGCGATATTGGTGGGACGGGGACGGTTGTGGATGTCCCACCCCTGGAGGTGTTCAAGGCCAGGTTGGATAGGGCCCTGGGCAACCTGATTTGGTGGGTGATGTCCCTGCCCTATGGCAGGGGTTTGGAACTGGTTGACCTTCGAGGTCCCTTCCAACCCGAGCCACTCTATGACTCTATAATGGCTGGACTGGACGATCTTGGAGATCTTTTCCAACTTTAACGGCTCCACGAAAAAATGACCAAAAACCTCGAATATCCCACCCACACCAGCCACCGGGCTTCAGTCCCCCCCCCCCTTTTAATCTCAAGAGCTGAGGGGGGGAGGCCGGCAGCGGACACCGCCGCCCCCAGCCCCTCACAGCCCCTCAGGGCCCCTCAAAGCGGCCGGAAGCAGCGCGCACGCGCACACGGAGACGCGCACGCGCGCGCTCCCGAGCGGCGCCGCCGCCGCCGCCGCCGACGGCGGCCGCGAAGGTTCCGCCGCGGGCCGGGCCGGGCCGAGCCGTGCGCGGTGACGCAGGCGCTCGGCGCGCGCTGACGGGAGGGGGGGGGGGCGGGGGGGGGGGCGCGCGCGGCGGCCCCGATCCCAACATGGCGGCCGGGGGCGGCGGCGGCCGGGGGGGCAGCGCCCCGCGGTGGGGCGGCGGCGGCGGCGGCCGGGCGGTGGCGCAGGAGAAGCTGCCGGTGCATGTGAGTGCGGGGGCGATCCCGGGATTGTGTCCTCCCCCCCCCGCTCGTCCCGCCCCTGGGGCCTGCCCCGCTCCTGGGCCGCGGGGGGGTGGCCCCGGTTCCTCCCCCCCCCCCCCCCCCCCCCCCCCTCCGTTGCCGTGGGGAGCCCCTGCCCCCTTCCTCCGGTGCCGTGCCCCCCCCCCCCCGCCCCTCTTCTCCCGTCCCCGGTACCGTGTCCCCGTCCACCCCCCCAAGCCCTGTCCTCCCTCGGGACCGTGCCCCCGCCCGCCCCGGGGCTGCCCCCCCTGCTCCCGGTGCTGTGTCGTGTCCCCCCCCCCCCCGGGCCCGCTGTCCTCCTTACAGCCCGCCCTCCCCGGTCCCGTGGTGCTGCCGCCCCCTCTGGTACCGTGTGCCCCCCCCCCGGGGCTGTGGGGCTCCCCCCGGGGCTGTTCCCCCCCTCCCCGGTGCCCTCAGCACCCTGGGGTGCCCCAGGGTTTGTTCCCCCCCCCCAGCTCTCAGCCACGTTCCCTCCCTGCAGGTGGAGGACGCGCTCTCCTACCTGGACCAGGTGAAGATTCGCTTCGGCAGCGACCCCGCCACCTACAACGGCTTCCTGGAGATCATGAAAGAATTCAAAAGTCAGAGGTAAAAGCCAGGCCCCGCGCCCCAGGGCTGCCCCGTGGAGCTTCTCGGGCTTTACGGGGGTCTCTCTGCCTTTGCAGGGTTCCTCAGCCTTCCCACCATTTTAGAATTACGGAACCATTAAGGTTGGAAGATACCTTTAAGATCATCTGGTCCAACCATCGCCCCACTACCCGTATCACCCAGTAAACCACGTCCCTAAGCACCACGTCCAACCAATCTTTACCATCTCCTCAGACACGCAGGCCACCCTGCTGGCCCTGTTCCCCTGTAGCACAGCACACTGTAGACAGTGGAGAAGGATGTCTGTCCGCCCCGGTGTCGTGATTGTTTTCCAGAGCAGAAATTACCCAGGAAAAGAAAAATGTGGTTTTACTTCCCACTCTGAAACACAGGTCTGGAAAAAAAGGCTCCTAAGTGCAGAGCTGTGACCTATCAGCCCTCCAGGTGATGGCTGCCTTGCCCAATTTACGTAACCTGCACACTCATGTCTATCTCATCTCTGTGGACAGCACTCCCAGGGTGAGGCTGCCGTGGATGGTGGTTGTTCCCTCTGCTTGGGTTAATTTCCAGGTCTGAAGTTCCCAAAGTTTGTTAAAAACTGCATCTGTGAGAAGCCAGCTGCGTGATGTACCTCTGTCATTTTCTAGGCTTGACTCAGATTTCTGATCTAGACACAAGTAACAAACTATTCTCAATTTTAGCATTGACACACCCGGCGTAATCCGACGTGTTTCGCAGCTGTTCCATGAGCATCCTGACCTCATTGTAGGGTTCAATGCTTTCCTCCCGCTGGGATACAGAATAGAAATTCCAAAGAATGGGAAGTTAAGCATACAGTCACCGTTGGCTAGTCAGGTAGGTCATGGAGCTCATTATTCTAAGTAAATCCTGCTATATGTATCACTATATACATCTCTTACACAGTTTAGGCTTCGCAGATTTGCAAGTATTGCACGTTGCTAAAGTTTTTACAGAGCTTTCAAAGTATGGTAATGGGTACAACGTAAATTTGAATGTTTATTCTCAAAGCAGTTGTTAGTTTAGCTTGCACTAGAGCGATGTTCCTGCACAAAGTGCCACTGCAACTCGAAGTACTTCAGCCAGGTTTGAAAACTGAAATTGTAATTGGCTTGAGCTGTTTTTATAGGCTCTCGATGTGTGGTGTGTAGTGACGAATTAAAAAATCTGGAAGAATCGTACTTCCAGTGAGAAACTGAGAAATGTGTTTAGGCGGTAGGCAAAAAATACGTGTCAGGTGTTGCCATGTGATTGGTACCATCCCGCAATGAAAGGCTTCTGCTGTAATGTAGGTGGATGTGTATTGGCCTCTGCTTCTTTTTTGTTGTTGTTGTGTGGTTGTGGAGGCTGAAACAGAGCTACCACCTGAATTTCACTGATAAATGTGTGGTTTAACTCTAATTAGTAGCAGTAGATATCTTTTAGATCTCAGTTCCCTTAGATCTCTCTGTTGCTGAGAAGTTTAGCGTCTTTGAGCTTTACATTTTATTATGTTTCTTAAAACTGACAGTTCCTCTGGAGTAGAACAGTGGTACCAGAAACCGCAGCGCACGTGATTTGGTACACCCTCTCAAGGGTAGTGGATAATGCAGTGACAGTCAAAAAGCAGCAGTGAGTCAGATGGTTTGTAAGCCAGATACGGCTTACGGGAATTTTTTTGGTTTTAAACTCATGGTGTTAATAACGTAGGTAAGGGAATTTATTGGCTAATTAAATCTTTTTTCTTATTTCTTCACGTGGTAATCTTTTCTAGCTAAACACTGAAAATAGCGATGCTAGATTGTAGTTGAACTTGCACCTGTGTTGCTTTGCGAATCACTGTCTTGTATGTTTTATACCACTAGGTGCCCTCAGAGCCTGTTCCCAGCGCTGTCCCTGGCAGTGGGCTGTTGTTGCATTACTCTCAGGAGAATTCGCACAACCACAGTGACTGTTCCGAGGAGTTTAGGCAACAGCTTCCGTACAAAGAAGATAAATCCCAGATTCCTTTGGAGTCTGATTCTGTAGAGTTCAATAATGCTATTAGCTATGTGAATAAGATCAAAACACGCTTCCTGGACCACCCGGAAATTTACAGATCCTTTTTAGAAATTCTTCATACTTACCAGGTAAAAAGCCTTCTGCGTTAAGATATTGTGGGTGTGCAGTGTGGCTGGTTGAATAGTTGTTGTTGGATGAAACGTCGGCCTGTTGAACAGTTCCCAAGCTGTTGTCCAACAACTGCCTCATAGATATTTACATGATGAAATGACAGAAGTGTGAAAATTGTAGAACTTTCTGGGCTCTGTGGTGTAAAGGAATTGTATCTGCATCTGTCTTCGCTAACCTTCAGTTGATGTAGTGATATCCTGTGTGACAGGATGCACTGTAAGAACGCTGGGCTGTCTGATAGTCATATCAAGTCTGTGTTGCCTAGGGCTTTTGGCTGTTGTGGAGTTGTCAGTTTTTCTTGCATTGTATGTTTTTGTGTCTAACATCTGTGCATATCTTTGCAGAAAGAACAGCTGAACACTAAAGGTCGACCCTTTCGAGGCATGTCAGAGGAAGAAGTGTTTACTGAAGTAGCAAATCTGTTCAGGGGACAGGAGGATCTGCTCTCTGAGTTTGGACAGTTTCTTCCGGAGGCTAAGAGGTCTTTGGTATGTGTATGCTTGGAACAAGACAGATTATTGAATACTGCCTGTTTGTATGTGGAATATGTTATGGAAAAACATACAGCCAGTAGATGAAATTTGCTTCTCTTTACTGTCTGGATTTCACAAAGCAGGTCACTGAACTGCATGCTCTCTGTTCGGATAAACCAGATTCTTTATTTGCACAGACTGAGGAGAGAGCACTGAAATGAGTATTTGTTTTCTTCAGTTCACAGGAAATGGACCATGTGAAGTGAACAGTGTCCAGAAAACTGAGCATGAAAAGAATCTTGAACACAGCAAAAAACGATCCAGACCACTGCTATTGCGTCCTGTTTCTGGCCCAGCAAAGGTATCTTTTGCAAGCGAAACTTAGAGTAGCCTGGTATTACTCATTGTGTTTATATAATTCCTTAGGTAAAGTTGTAATGAGTGGTGTCTTTGAGGTACGTAGGTGTTAGGTATGAGAAAATATTCAAAGCTATTTTAAAAATACTAATGTGCTGCAGCAAAAGCGGATGCTTAAAATATGCTCTAATGTACGCGGTACCATGTTGAATACTAAATATCAGGACCTTGTGTACAAAGTATTGGCCCTGGAAAGGGCCAATTCATCATTTTTACAAGCGAATCGTTCTTTGGAATTCTTCCTGAAGTGATCCATTTTGTGTGTGTTTTCTTCTTCTTTGCTTAGGGAGTCATTTGATAGAGGTTGCTCTGGAGGACTTGACGTAGCAATGCTAGATCACTGTTTGGGAAATACTGAGTTTCAGCCTTTGCTGAGAATTGTTACATGTCCGCAAAGTGGAATTTGATAGTATTTGAGTGACAATGTGTTAAGTAAAACTGTTTGTTCTTTTAACAGAAGAAAATGAAACTGCGAGGTACCAAAGATCTGTCAGTAGCAACAGTGGGAAAATATGGAACACTGCAAGAGTTTTCATTCTTTGACAAGGTCAGTATTTGGCCTGTTCTCCCATCTGTGGACTAATTTTCAACCATTTATGTGGTTATTAATTTAATTGGTTCATTTTGTATACAATTTGTGTGTCAGCACTTAACAATTGCCTGACTTGGGGTGGCAGAGACAGACCAAGAAAAAAAAAAGATGGTTTTGGAAGAGGAATGGAAACTGATCTTTAACCTTTTCCTGAATGCTCGTCTCTGACAGATACGTTTTTCTCTGCTGTTTGGTGATATTTCCTCATAGTAACCAAATGTACCTCCTAAATTATTGTTTGAAACTGGGACTTCTGGGGCTAGTTCTCTTTCTGTATTGTGGTGCAGATAGAGGTTTGCCACCATACCCATGGTTCAGAGTACTTTGGAATATGAACACTAAATAAAAATGACGTTCAGGCTGCCTGATCATTTCTCTCCAAACTGTTTTTAGGTGCGTAGGGTGCTAAAGAGCCAGGAAGTCTATGAAAACTTTCTCCGTTGCATTGCTCTCTTCAACCAGGAGTTGGTCTCTGGCTCCGAGCTGCTCCAACTAGTTACACCATTTCTAGGGTAAGTTACTGATTGCCATCTCTGCTGTGTTGTACTTTTTTAGGCCTTGCTCTGTTAATTTTTGGTAGGCACTGTGAACTTTGGTACTGAAGCTTTGGATTTAACTTCAGAAATACCTTCCAGGTAGCATGCCAGACGTTGAAAGCTAATCCATAAAGAGGAATAATAAAATCTGCATCTTAACATATCTGCACAGCTCTTGAGCATTTTGGGGAGGATATTTTCTGCTGTTTGTACATCCAGTTGAAAGCCTTATGAGCAGCAGACTACCTGATGCTATGCTAAACTAATGGGGGCAGAGAATCTCCTGTATTCTGGAGTGTGGTTTCTGTTCACATTCCCTGTTCTAATCTCTCGCTGTAAAATACAGGTATAAACATGGAATCTCGGAACAGAGCTGTGAAAAAGATAAATAGTTCTACCTCTTTGTTGTGAGTCTCTTGTGCTGTTTGGCTTTCAACAGAAGAGGGAGTCACATACCAAGGAATGCTGACTCCTCAGTCAGTTAAGGGTAGTGTTGGTGAAGCTGTGAAGAGAAATTCTCTTTCTGCCTTAAGTCAAAAAGAACATAAAGCATTTCAGAAGGAAAGATAACAGAGGTGAAATGTTGGCGAAGGATTTCTCACCACAGTACTAAATTTGTTTGGGTCTTCACCCTCGCTTTTATGACATGCATTAGCCACCCTAAAACTGTCAGAATGAAATAACGTAGCTTATGCTTACTTGTGTTTCTGAAGGAAATTCCCAGAACTGTTTGCACAGTTCAAGTCCTTTCTTGGTGTGAAAGAGCTTTCATTTGCTTCTCCACTGAGTGACCGATCTGGGGATGGAATGAGTCGGGAAATTGATTATGCTTCCTGCAAACGCATTGGATCAAGTTACCGTGCTCTTCCAAAAACCTATCAGCAGCCAAAGTGCAGTGGAAGAACAGCCATTTGCAAGGAGGTATTTGGGGATCAACCTATTCAATCCCTGTACACACACTGTACTTAGGTAACTTGAAGTAGAGTAGTTAGTGCTACAGCTTCTACACGTGGATTCCTCTCTCTAACACTGACTAGTCACCTTTAATCTTGCATCAGTTATTCATCCAATTTATTGAAATAAGAGTATCCACATTCAGCTTACTAATTTTGTCTAAACATATCTCAAAGCACTTCTTTCAGTTTAATCTCTTTTAAGTCTGTGTGCATACACAAAATTATTCGTACAGAAAAGAACATTAAATAGGATGAAATCAATTTTCTAGCAGTGGACCCTAACTTTTAAAAACAATGTTTCTCCTGAAAGAGCACTGTTAGCAAGTGTCACAGGCACTGTTGTCACTGAGAACAGGCATATGCAGCATAGGTAGGTGCTCCCACCTTTTCCTGTTGTTGGCAACTCCGTCTCCTTTACTTACAGTTGTGGATTAATGCAGAGTGATCTCTGTGCTCTGTGAGATGATCGTGAAGGTGCTTTTGAACTTTGACACATTTCTACACAGACCTCTAATCATCTGAGGAGCACTCATGACAGTGTTAACTAGGCTGAAAATTCCAGTAGAAACTCAGGGAAGAACTCTGCAAGAATAAAACAGTAAAGTGTCAGCCCCCTGAGAACAGATCTGGGCTCATAAGGCTCTGTTCAATGTCATGTCTGCACTGCTGCAGGTGTTAAACGATACCTGGGTTTCATTCCCATCCTGGTCCGAAGACTCAACTTTTGTCAGCTCCAAGAAGACTCCTTATGAGGAACAGTTGCACCGCTGTGAAGACGAGCGTTTTGAGGTACCTCTGCTACTCAGCTTCCCTTCCGCTTGTCTTTTTCCTCAGAAAGTAAAACTTCTAGCCATGAGGATTTTGACTGAACTATTTGGTGGCCAAATACTGGAAGTTCAGTTAGTATTTGTTGATTTGAGTTAGATTAGAGTTTGGTGTTTTCCACTTGCTTGAAGCCTAATAGTTCTTTTTAGGCGTAGATCCAGTTCTGAAAAGCTTGTTATCTTTGGGAGAACTAGTATAGGTATATTTCCTAGCGGGAAACCTTGATGATGATTCTTAGCTCCACCCAGTGGGCAACAGACCTGAGCACTGCTCGTCTCCATTTTCCTGCTGTGCGTGTTTTTAACACTGTCTTTTTTAAACTCTTTCTTAACAGTTGGATGTTGTCTTGGAGACCAATTTAGCTACAATACGTGTGCTGGAAAGCGTGCAGAAAAAGCTTTCTCGACTGACTCAAGAGGATCAAGAAAAATTTCGACTCGATGACTGCTTGGGAGGAACATCAGAAGTGATCCAGCGCAGGGCCATCTATCGCATCTACGGTGATAAAGCACCAGAGATCATTGAAAGCCTTAAGAAAAACCCAGTTACTGCAGTTCCTGTTGTTCTTAAGAGGTAATTGCTGTTCTGCCATGTTCATCTGAGATCTCTAAGAAATTGATACAGGATTGTAAAGGTTGTTGGTTTTTTTTTTTTGATTGTTTGTTTCCAAAAATAAGTGACTTGGTTTTCACTTTCTTAGATTACAACAAAGGACAGAAATAGGAAATAAAGTAGGCTTTTGTTTGAAGTGACAAATATTTTAGCAGATTCTTAAAAGTAGGTAAAAATGTTTTGTTAGCTTATTGAAAATGCTCCTGTCTGTATTTCATGCTCCTTCTCAGACTGTGCTTACAGGAAAAACACATTTTTTAGTTAGATTTGGGAGTGAACTGTTTTTGAGTTGTAAGTCCTGCTTACTTCTCTTTATTTCTGATTACTTCATCCATCTCTTTTTTTAATTAAAAAAAAAAACACAGTTTCTTTGTAATGCTGAAAGGTGTTATGAGATGATCTCCAGTTAGACAGTTAAGGTGTTGGAAACAGTTGTGGATTTCTAGACTTCCTCCTAAGCATTTTTTAAACCACTGTCTTCTGTAGGCCCTGTTAGAGAGGAAAACCTATCTCCAGTGATGGTGCATTTTTATTTATTTACGGCTCCTAGGAATGCTGAAAAGTTTTTGGTGCATCACGATTAGCTACTTTAAAAATGCTTTGTGTGCATTTCTGTGGTTGTCTTTTCAAACTGAAGTAGAGTGCATGTTTATGCAGGTTGAAAGCAAAAGAGGAGGAGTGGCGAGAGGCCCAGCAGGGCTTCAACAAAATTTGGCGGGAGCAGTATGAGAAAGCCTACCTGAAGTCTCTCGACCACCAGGCCGTCAACTTCAAACAAAATGACACCAAAGCTTTGCGCTCCAAGAGCTTGCTGAATGAAATTGAGAGTGTCTATGATGAGGTGTGTATGCTAGCAAATAACGCATCCTATTTGTCCTTCATTTATGTATTATCTAAAGGTTTATCTCACTCCTGGGACCTTCTTGAAGGTAGTGCTTGGAAGAGTTCTCAGTCAAAAATGACTGTCCTAAGCATAGCGTTAATATGGGCTTATTTCTTCTGGCAGGAATGGCTCTTGAGCATGGAATGGAAGGATCTTTACCTATTTGTCTCTTGATTACAGCATCAGGAGCAGCATTCAGAGGGGAGAAGTTCATCCACAAATGAGCCTCATCTTATCTTTATCTATGAAGACAAGCAGATTTTGGAAGATGCAGCGTCTCTTATCAGCTATTATGTAAAACGGCAGCCTACTATCCAAAAGGAGGATCAAGCAACCATTCGGCAGATAGTGCACCACTTCATACCTGAGCTGTTTTTCTCTCAGCCCCCTGAACACAATATTTCTGAAGAATCAACAGATGAAGACAGAGAGAACCATCAGGGGCAGAATCTGGATACTCCTGAGCTACGGAAAAAACATATGCCTGGGCCTCCAAGCAGTCCTTTGGAGGCAAAAGCAACCTTCTGTGATGTTACAGCTGCTGAGCCCCACAACACTCTGGATGATGTTTACAGTCTGTTCTTTGTCAATAATAATTGGTATTTCTTCCTCCGCCTTCATCAGACTCTGTGCTCGAGGCTCCTAAAGATTTATCGTCAAGCTCAGAAGCAGCTTCTAGAATATCGGACAGAAAAAGAGAGAGAGAAACTCCTTTGTGAGGGGAGAAAAGAAAAGACCAATGATCCAGCCATGGAACTAAGACTGAAGCAACCAAGTAAGAGTAATCTGGGACATAGCCTGTTCTTAATGTTCTGGTTGTTAGCACTTGACTGTTTATATCTGGGTAGCTAGACTAGCAGGCAAGTTTGTAAGGAATGTAGAGGTACAAACCTCGACTGTATTTGCAATTCATGGATGCAGCTGATTTAACAGGATAGCTAGTTCGTCATTTATCCTTTGAGGGCTTTCATGCATGGTTCATAGAGACTTCCTGCAAGCCCACTGTTGTCAGATGCTCTGAAATGTCTTGTATTAATCTGTGACTTTGATGAAAATGTGAATGGCTCCACAATGAAACAGTTAACCACACAAGGTAGTTATGGAAGAGCATGAGGAAAAACTGCTAGTCTCCCAGCACTCCTTCCAGAGACTTCTGTGTAAACATGTTCCCATTACTGAATGTCTTGTTTTGTGAGCAGTGTTGTCCTGTACATCTCCTGCCTTCACTTACTACTTCCATGTAGTGACTGCTCTTTTCCCCCGTCCAGGTGAGGTGGAACTGGAGGAGTACTATCCTGCCTTCCTGGATATGGTGAGGAGTCTGCTGGATGGGAACATCGACCCAACACAGTATGAGGACACGCTGAGGGAGATGTTCACTATCCATGCCTATATTGGCTTTACTATGGACAAACTAGTGCAGAATATTGTCCGCCAGGTAACTAGTTTGCTGCTGTCCTATAGACAAATACGTTTCTCACATTACCCTGTACTACATAAACTCAGAAAACGTTGAGCAAATTCATAGAAAACTTACGTTTGTAGTGGAAAGGGCCTAATAGAAGTTCAGTGAGATAGTTCAGCATCACCTACAGTACAGGGATCACCTCAGGGGATTGATTCTTCCTGGCCTTAAGTTCCATTTTTTTCAAAATTCTGCCATTTCCAACGTGTATCTAAAGCAAAAGAAAGGCTCAGTCCATCCTGCTCAATATCTGTCTTCTAGTTGTAGTTTTGTTACAGTTAAGGTACATCAGCCCCTGCTCTTCTCTGTTCCTTGCATGGCAAAGTAATGAAAAGGAGAGCGAAGGGTGCGAAGTCTCTGAAGTTAAAACTTCTGGTACTTTGTCTGAGGTGCGATGCTGTGCTGAGTTTTGCGCTCCTTTCATAATACACTAGAGTAAACTTTTGGCCCAGACTTGCTGACTGAATTCCCCCTTTTTTAATGGAAGCTTCACCATCTAGTGAGCGATGACATCTGCTTGAAGGTTGTTGAGCTCTACTTAAACGAAAGGAAGCGAGGTGCTGCTGGAGGTAACTTATCCTCTCGGTGTGTCCGGGCAGCAAAGGAGACCAGCTATCAATGGAAGGCTGAACGTTGCATGGCAGATGAGAATTGTTTCAAGGTAAGAATTTGCTGCCAGGGAACTTCATAAAGTGGCTGTAGCTCTTCACCTTGGAGAAGTGATTTTGGAAGCTCCAAGGCCACAATGTTGAGTGAAAGCAATATGGAGAGAAGGTTCCAACGCCACCACAGATAGTGAAGTGGTGTACTGGCTCACTGAAAAGCCGTGTTGCTTGCTCCTCTCCTGTTCTCATATTTATTGTCCATATGACTTGTGAATATCCAGAGTTTTATTGTGGACCCATGTGGACAATATCTCGTGCCTGTCACTTTATTATAGGTAATGTTTCTGCAGCGGAAAGGGCAGGTGATCATGACCATTGAGCTTCTGGATACAGAAGAAACCCAAACAGAAGATCCCGTGGAGGTCCAGGTAATATTACAGTGATTGTGGAGTCTGCTGTACGACTGACAAAGCAGATGCTAAGAATGCTTTCCTGCCTTCTTGTTCCAAAATGTGAGACATGGCCAGAAGGATAAGCTTGCTTAGGAGGTTGGGAGATTATATGTGGGGCTGTGGTCATTGACAGAAGTGTGCACGTTAACAAAACAGTTTCAACATAAATCAGCTTGGGGTTGACTGAGATACCAGCATCTTCATAAAAAGCAGCTTGGAAGTAAAGTAGTTCTTTGCAGCAGCGTTAGTCCTGATGAGAGAAATCTGACTTGAAATTGTTCTCTCTCGCGTAGCACCTTGCTAACTACATGGAGCAGTACGTTGGGGTAGAAGGAGCTCCAAACAACCAGAATGATGGCTTCTTATTGAAACCAGTCTTTCTGCAAAGGTGAGCTCCCTCCCTCCTCAGTCACACCTGCAGCAGCTGGTACTACTTCCTCTAAACATGTGGCAGTGATTTTGGGTGATGTACTTAAGGGAATGGAAAATTAAGTGTGACAAATGTTTCATAATTTTTTCTATTGTTTTTAGAAACCTAAAAAAATTTCGCAAGTGGCAATGTAAGCAAGTGAGAGCTCTGCGGAGTGAAGTGAAGAGTTCCTGGAAGAGACTGATTGGGGTAGAAAGCGCCTGCAATGTGGACTGCCGTTTTAAGCTCAACACCCACAAAATGATGTTCATCATGAACTCAGAGGATTACATGTACAGGCGGGGAGCTCTCTGCCGAGCCAAGCAGGTACATCTATTACTCTCTCTGCACTTCAGCCAAAAGACAGATACCAGTAAGAGATCTTGTGACTGAATTCCTGCAAGCTGCACCCAGAAGTTATTTCTCTGCGTTGAATGAAACAGGGAGGAGAGATGGTAGATTCTGTGTGCTTTGGTTTAGTTTAGTAGTCTTTACCATGCAAATTTTAAGGGCGAGTGACAAACATTGAGAAATGAAGATCTTTAAAGGCAGGGATGCAGTTTTCTGTTTTACTGTTTGTGTTGTGTTGTAAAGCATGCACATCTTGGACATTCAAAGAGGTGAAGGTTTTGACCTCTTGGTGATCGTTACTGTCCTGTTTTCAGGTACAGCCAATGGTGCTGTTAAAGCACCACCAGCAGTTTGAAGAATGGCACAACAGGTGGCTAGAAGAGAACGTGACTATGGAAGCAGTTGATGTAGTTCAAGACTGGCTAATGGGAGATGAAGATGAGGAGATGGTGCCCTGTAAAACAACTTGCGAGACAGTGAATGTCCATGGGGTCCCGGTGAACAGATACAGAGTTCAGTACAGTCGCCGTCCAGCCTCACCTTGAGGAGACTTGTGCCTGGGACCAAGACAAGTAGGAGCGTTGCTGATGAAACACATTTACTCTGAGAATAGTGGTGGGAATGCAATGTATGTATTAATGATATTTATCCAAACAGCATTTTACTTTGGATTATGATGTATTTTCCATATGGCATAGACTTGTCTCCTTGCAGCGTAATCCTCCAGTCATCATGAAGAGACTTAACAGCTTTATGGGAAGAGGGCTCTTGGCATTGCCACACACTTTTTAGTAGTTTCATAGCTTTAGGCCACTGCTGACCAGCCAGCACAGGAGGGCTGAACAAGGGGGGTCAGGCTCTTGGCAAACCACCACTAGTGGCTTCGTTGGAGAGATGGAGTTGGCTGGTGCTTGAGCAGATGCTGGCAGCTGCTTCTTCTTTGAAAGGTTTAATGTTCTCTATCTTCCTGAATTTGTGCTGTCTTGGAGCCTGCAGAACTCTTCAGTGTAACCTCCAAGTGCCGGTGTGGCTGAGAGCACCTGGCACAGGTTGCCAGCCTTGCTGCAGACTGCTTCGTTATCTGTGTGTACTGATAAGGCAACAACTGCAGTATTCGTCACTGATGCTCTGGTGAGAAAACGCCAAAACTGAGACAAGGGTGTGCTAAGCACTCTAACTCTCACTCATCAACTGTGTATTTTGGAGCATGAACTAAGGGGGAAGAAACTCTGTAACCTGCAGTGCTAGGCAAGAGCAGCTGGCAGCACAGGACAGCCAAGGCCCATCATCACCTACCTGGCTGCAGGTGCTGCACCAGATCCCGTGTCGTTGCTTTGTGAACGTATGACCTGCTGCAGACTCTGCCTTTTACATCCGGAGCTGCTTGGAGCGTGTGCGTGGGAAGGAATACCCATTGCGAGGTCTGGTCTGGTTTTGGGGTTGGGTTTTTTTTTCGGATTTTGCATGCTGATTGGCAGCCTCTGGAGACTGCGTTCTCAGGCGCTTCGCTTTTCTTGTGCATGCCCGGACTCCGTGGTTCTGCTGGGTTGTACCACTTAAATACCATCGGTAGATGGAGCGCTTGCAGCACAGTAAGCGCGCTGGATCTGAGGTTTGTCCCAGATACTTTGCTGTTTCTGCTAGGTCAGCACAGATGCTGTATTTGCAGTGACACATGGAAATCTGTGATGGGGAGGATTAGATCCAGCCGCAACCATTATAGACGAACTTTTCCACTGAACCATCTGTACTTTGAAGCCTTTTTGAAAAGAAGCAAAACAAAAAGTACCTTGAGCCGTGCAGAACACTACGTCAATTATCTGACTAAATGTATTGAAAAAATCAAGAAAATTCAGTCGTGTCTGTCCTGCAACCCTGTCGTGACTTTGCTCTTGTTTCGCAAAGGCAAGCACACTATCATGGAGTGTATTACAAACATCATGTCTTGAGGCAGGTCCGGCCTCCTTTCAGCTCGGCTTCCAACTTTTCCTAGCTTTTGGGGGAGTGACGCCCCACCTGGATATTTTTTGTGGCTTTGATTTTTATGTTAAAATTTCTGCCAGACCTGAGTAGCAGCCTGTAGGATTTCTCCTGAGTTATTTCCACTGTACAGCATTTGGTTTTGCAATTGTCTCACTTGACAGTAGAAAAATTGGCCTTTGGGGTACATTTAATAGAAAACTGTACCGACTCTTTTGTCTTTTTTGCAAAATAATCTGTGGGAGGGAAGGAGGGAGACCAGTCTCTGGCATTCGTGGCCACTTGCACAACTATTGCCAGTGGAGCACTATTCATCAAAAACTCGTGTTCTCGTTGTCCGAGTCTCTGTTAAATTTTGGTTACGGAAATGATCTGGAGGTTCTTCCCCTGCTCTTGTTGCAGTAAGTGATAAAAGCCACTGAGGGTGTAGCTATGGGAGAGCTGGGTGGAGAGGGGGGACAAGCCCAGTGCAAAGCACAGTCTCCCCTTTTGCTGCCAGACAGCTCAACAAAATACACCTCAGTCCTGTTCACCTCTCTGCTGTCTTCCAGTGGAGATGACAACTGTGCCAAATTTTATGGTTTTATGATACAGAAAATGTTTACTAGACAGTAGGTTGCAACTTGTGGCTTAAAATGCATTTGATTCCAGGTGTCCCGCAGTGTAGGAGGGTAACACACCTGTGCGCCATCCTGTTCCATCTCTCCATTTTTAAGTGTACTTCAGGTATTTTTAAGCATCCTTATTTTGTATACCTTAATTTATAATCTGAACAGATGAAGACAGACTGTGGCCCTTTACAGTGCTATTGTCTTAAAAATGATAGTAGCAAACGATGTGAAATGATGGAATAGGGGGCAGTGCAGGTTTGAGAGTGGCTTGCTAACGTCTGAGAGTTTAAGCTCAACTGTTGTGTATCTGCTAGCACGACCTTGATTCAAGAGTTTGTTCTTCCATTTTTTTGAAGGATCTTTGCTTTTGGGCTTGTAATTGCTTTGCCAGCTCTTTGAATGTAGTTTTTTTATATTTATTTGCACATTCAAGTAAAATAAAATATTGATTTTAAAAGTCTGCAGGTCTCACTGTTTTAAGTTTGTTTAAAATTAATTTAAACATTCTGACAACTCCCAGAAGTGATGGTTGTGCACCTGAAGCTGAATTTTAAATGGTAGAAAAATGCAATTGAAAAGTTGGATGAAGCTCCCTTCGAGCAGTTGCAGGGAGGCTGCAGAATGTAATGATTCTGATGTGTGCCAACTCGCTTCCACGGGAGAGCAGGCAGCAAATCTTTAAACTTACCTCCAGTGGTACATTAGAGCACTACCTGACATAAAAGGGAAACAAGTTTCCTGGAAAAGGCGTGCAGTAGGAGATCCCATGCAGGAAGATGGTGCCTGTGGCTCTGTACTTAGGCGTGTGCTGCCAAGACCTCCCTTGGAGCAAAGGCCCATGTCTGGATGAGAGCAGAGAGGTCCATGAGATGGCACAGTTGCTCCATGTGGAGATAGGTATCAAAAGAAGACATTGTATAGTGCCAGCCAAGCGTATCTTTTTGCAGATTGGTTTATTTCTAGCAGCACCTTTTCCTTGAGAGGTGTGGCACAAAAATGTGGTCCAGGCCTGGCCCCCAAGTACTCGCACGCTAAATACAACAGCCGTTCAAGAAAGTGACTGATTCCAGTTCCGAAATCTATAAGCACATCTGCTCCAGGTTAAGACAATACAACTGCAACCATGAAAATTACCCCCACCCCGCCTTTCCCTCAACCTCCCCAAATTCCTGGGTAATAACATGTTTAACTGTTTTCCCTGTGAGCTCTGCACAACAACTGAGTGTGTAGATTTTGCAAATTAAGCTGTCGTGATGTGACCCAGATCTGATAGGAGTTTCCTTTACATCATTCTCAACACTTCCGTTGCCATAACAAAAGGCAACTCTCCTTTCTGTGCAGCGTATTGCTCGCTCACAGGGAAACAAACTGTTGTTCTCCTAATAACATTCCTCTGCTGCATAAATTGTATGAAATAATTTGATGAAAATGATGGTAATGGCGTCTCAGAGGACGCAGTACACTTTACACAAGAGTCTCCTCTTAGAGACCTTGGACTCCTCACAAAGAACGTTCCCAGTGCTCTAGGGGAGGCGAAAGGCCCTGCGGAGGGACAGCCAGAGCTGACATCACCTAAAAGCAGTTGGAGATCTCGGCAAGTGGACGGTCATTTGGCAATGACAGACAGCTTAAAATATCTTTCAGGTTTGCAGGATGGAGTAAGAGCTAATGATTTTATAAATTAAATTAAGAATTGCTAAAGGGAATACCCAAACGCGGTATTTAGTATTTCAGGACTTTTTTTTCCATGTTACTGTATCACGGTGATGCACGGAGAGAGAGGGGGCTGAAAACAAGTGACAGGTATCCTAGAAGTGTGTGTGTGTAAACACGAGTTAAGGTTTCCTTCATGCTTTAGCCATTCCTCTGGATTAGAACCTAGCTACCCTAAAGAAACCAGAGGCAACCTCTTTCTTCCACTCCTCAAAACGTAAGACTAAATTAAAGTCTAGCAATGCTAATCCATACCTGTTCTAAAGGATGAATCGAAGCCCAGTGCTGAAAAGGGATGATGGCTGTATCAGGCAGGGTAGCCCTCATCCCAGTGTCAATAACTTGCTGAGAAAAGTCCAAAAGAAACTATTGCAGAACATCTAGTGAGTTAGAGTGATGCTAATAAACTTCAGCCATTCCCGAATAATAACTTCGCGTGGGCTTCTTACCCTCTGGAGTGAAAAGTGCAAGCAGAAGTGAAATTGTCAAAAAAAGGAAAGTCTCCCAAAGAATATTGTACCGGCATAAAGCTTACAAAGTGGTGAGGAGAAAACAAACAAGAGAATGGAAGGGAAAAGCTATGGGTGGGATCCCAGTGGAAGAGAAGAGCAGGACAAGCAGAAGAGGGGCACAGATTCCCTGGAGCCAGGCAGCTCACAGGGTGATGGTGTGAGACCCCACAAAATGAGAGGAGGAGGAGTTGGAGAAGTCAGGAAGTGCCCAGGGCATGAAGTCAGCCTGTAGGTGCCAGAGCCTGCAAAGGCAGATTTGGGATGTGGGGGATCCTGCTCAAAAGGCCCACCGTTTCTATTTCAATAGTCGGTGGAAGTTTCTGTGCCTGGTGGTTCTGAGAAGTCTCAGATGCTTGCACACCCAGCGGCTGGGAAAGGCAGGGCCCGTACTGCACTCATGGAAAATGTGACATTGTGCTGACACTGGTGGAAATGCTCCGTGCTGCTGGCGCTAAGGCAGAGCCGCTGCCTCCACAGTCAGCTGCTCCTCGTGTCTGCAAAGCAAACGCGAGCTCAGCCTGGGGCAGGTATTAGCCGCACTAAGACGTCTTCTCACCTGGCTTGCAGCTGAAGAACTCCCTGGAGCTCCTGGAACAGAGCAAAATGTAAGCCCCATTATGAAGATGCCATTTGCCTCCCAAAGTTTGTTCTTCCAGGCCTTAAAGATGTATGTCTGGGGCAGGGCAGGTCGTGTTTGTACCCTCCCTCAGAGCTTTAAAATCCCTAACCTGTTCTCCTTACATCTTCAGGGTTCAGAGCCATGGAAGAAAAGCGTGCCTGCTCCCAGGAGATGGCCTATTGCACAACGAATAGCTTTAAAACCAAATTGTTACCCCACAGGGCAGGGATCACACGACTTAAAGAGATGTTAACAAGCCGTGACAAACCTCTGGCATTAGAATTTTCATGCAAGCTGTTCTGCATCTAAAGCAGTCACTAAAGATCACACAGCATCTGAAAAATGAAGGCTACGGCAAGGCATAACCTCTCTCTGCTCCACTCCAGAGACCTGGCCATAGGAAGCGGGGCTGCGATTTGCACACTATCTGAACCTGATTATGTCTAATTTTTTGCATACAGAGCATGGAAAGGATCCTGGTTGAGGCACGGAAAATATGCGGCCACATGAGTCATTCTGTAATGGTTCATAAATCCTGAGAGGATCACAAAAGCAAAACATCTAACATTGCATCTTCCCTGTCCCTGCCAGTGGAACCCCACCTCTCGACACGCTCGGCACAAGGATGTGGGAATATGGTGAAAGCAAAGGAAATAGGATCATTTTCTCCTTGGAATAGAGGAATCTCATCAAACAGCAGCCAGGCTCAGATTTGCAACCTTCACAGAAGAGGCCATTCATAAGCTGAGGAGAAAGAACTGAACTCCTCCTCAGGTTGCCAAACCAAATTTACAATTCTTACTGCCCAGGCTCCAGCTTCTGTCTTTACCTCCTTGCAGAGCCAGGCAGGGGACTAGAGAGCAACAGCCTAAAAAGCAGAAGCCTCTCAAGCTCCGACCTCCTGCCCACCCTCTGGATTACTGGGAAGCTTAACGGAGCTCATATGCAGATGATGGGAGAGTATTTGGGACTTCCCCAGTGACGTTATCAAGGCAGAGCAAGGAAGGGCCTTACACTCTCAAAGTTAGAGGATGGGGGAACCAGCAAAGAATCTTGTTACAGTCCTAAAGGCTCAGGGAACATCTGCCAGTGCAAAGGGTCCTTCTTACAACCCTATGAGAGTCACCATCTCCATGCAAGCAGCAGGTATGTGGCAGCAGCATGCTGCTGCTCCAGGCTGCTAGCTAGTAAGGAGTGCTCTACTCTTTTAGGGATTCACTGGGTAGAGGCTGCACATCTCTAGGAAAAACACAGCTCTTGGGCAAGAGTGAGTGAAATTCACCATTATCTGCCCCACAGCAGAGGCTTCCTGTGGACCCCTGTCAGGCCCCTTTCCTGCTGGACGGAGCTGCTCTCCATTGTCCTGGGGGTTTATCAGTGGAAGCAGCACGTCTCCGTCAGCCATGGGATCTTGCCACTTATCGCTTGGATGTTACGGCACCCCAGGCTGGCGCGTGCTAGTGCTGCTGCTTTCAAGTGCAAACAGATCCGACGCACGGGGCTTTTAATTAACCTCTGCAGCCAGCTCAAGAAGGAAGGTGCAGTTCATTTCCCTGTCTGCCCTGGAAGCATATAAATAAAGAAATAGAAGAACTCTGAAAGGCCCAGCCTGATCTGGGGACTGCAAGGCAGCCACTAAAAGCCCTGAACTGTCACAAAATGAGGCTGTAAGAGCCTTGTGTAATCCCTAGGAGCTTGGGAGGTTTATTTGGATCTGCAGCTCTCCAGTACTTCATTTATGTTTATGTGAGGGGACGATGTCTTCCCAACTTGTTGAGTTAGTGTGGGAAAAGACCTGAAATATGTGGAGCCACTTGGAGTGGAAGGATGCTGGCTGCAGGAGCTCAGAGGCATTTCGATTCAGTTTACACGCTACATCAAATTCCAAGTGCGTCAGATGTGACATTTTTCATTTTCAGGAATATTCTGGAGCAGGAGGGAAGCCCAAAATGAGTCATTTGAGCTCTGACAGTGAGACACAGCTCCCATGGACCTGGATACGTGCATCCATCCTGGTCCCGTGGCTGCCACTGGAGCTACGTCTCTGCTTGGACTCAACAGACTGTAGGGATGTCGTGACAACCCCCATAGGCCTCCAGCTTCACAGGATAAGCCTGGTGCTTCCGTGCGTTAAGGACTGCGAGAAGGAAATGCGTAAGCACGGTCACTACACGACTGCCTTTCCCACACAGCTGTGAGCCCAGCAGCTCCCCGGTTGCCACACCAGAATGGAGACCTCCAGGAACGGACAGCTGTCACCCCGGCTCGTGCTCTGCTGTGCCTTCTGGGGACTCTGCCTGGCCTTTCCAGAATATGATGGTGAGTGCACATCTTCGGGTGAAAAATCGTTTCTTAAAGTAATGGATACTAGGTACCTTCTTAAGATCCCTAGAAACTCATTTTTGTCATGTTATCACATGGGTGCATGCTCTAATTGAGATTGATGCATACTCAAATTAGAGCAGGAGGTGATAGAAGATGCTTACGAAAGGGAAAGAAATGGGGTGAAGTGGATTCTTTTGAAAGTTGGGCAGAGGAAGCACCGTGTTTCCCCAGGCCTGTTGATAACTGCACGCCATAGCAATCGTTTGTGAGCGGTGGGACACCACCGAACAGAGCAGTCGTGTAAGTTTTCAGTAAGGTCGCTGATGGTTACTCCTGCACACCTAACTCTGTGAGTTAGCCTTTTCTGCCTATCGCACAACATCTTACAGAATACTCTTACTGCAAGGGACCCCAGCATAAAATGCAAAACCTTAGTGTTTGGTGTAAGCATCGTGTATCCAGCCTGTTCTGCAAAGTGCTAGCATTCGCATGCAAGCAAGTAACAGACTGTGTTTGCATCGACAGATTACTCTCAGAACGCCACCAACGAGCAGGTAATGACACCAGAGATCACACCGTGTCCCCGAGCCATCCCAGGGGAAAAGATAACGATAAACAACATCACGTACCTGTTGATACATGAAGCCACCCGCTCTCAGCTGAATAGCGTGGTCACCGTGCGGCTCATCCCCTGCCTCTACACCCTCGTCTTCCTTGTGGGGCTGCCTTCAAACGGGCTGGCCCTGTGGGTCCTGGCTACCAGGGCTGAGAAGCTGACCTCCACTGTCTTCCTGATGAACTTGGCTGCAGCAGACCTGCTGCTCATCTTGGTGCTGCCCTTCAAGATTTTCTACTATTTCCTGGGGAACAACTGGCCCTTTGGGGAAGGCCTGTGCCGGGTCACCACGGCTTTCTTCTACGGGAACATGTACTGCTCAGTGCTGCTGCTCACGTGCATCAGTGTCGACCGGTATCTGGCTGTGGTGCATCCTTTCTTCTCCCGTTCTTTCCGCACCCCTGCCTTTGCTGCCTGTACCTGCACTGCCATCTGGCTCTGTGCTGCTGCCCTCACCCTGCCCCTGACTCTGCAGCAGCAGTCGTATCCCCTGTACAGAGCAGGCACCACCTTGTGCCACGACGTTCTCCCCAGGCACGAGGATGACGGGTATTATTTCTACTATTTCATCTGCCTCATTGCCTGCGCTTTCCTTGCTCCTCTGGTGGTGATGCTGTTCAGCTACTGCTCAGTACTGCGAGCCCTCCTGGACAACGGCAAGCGCTACTCCTACTCCATGAAGCTCACAGCTCTCGTGCTGTTCACACTCGTGGCCTTCTACACACCCAGCAACGTTCTCCTCCTCGTTCATTACTCCAGCTATCACTCCAAGCTGTACGGTAACCTGTATATCAGCTACATGGTGAGCCTGGCCATCAGCACCTTTAACAGCTGTGCTGACCCCTTCGTCTACTACTATGTTTCTGAAGATTTCCGGGATAAGGTGAGGAGGAGATTCTTCAATCACAGCAAAAAAACCACCACATCCTTAAAAACCTCTAAAGAAACTCTCCCTCAGAAAAGTTCCAAGGATTTGCTGGTATGAGCCTCCAGCCCAGCTCCCTGCTCCCAAGGCACTCACAACATACAGTGGGGATAAGACAGTGAGTGCTGAGATTTCACAGGTTTCGTCCAGAGCAGCAAGCAGTACGTCCTAGTAGGCGAGTCCTGGTAAGGAAGAGCCACGTTCTTCTGTCTGCATGGCTGAGACCAAATAAACCTAGGCCACAGCATTCCCTGAAAAGTGTGGAGTCCAGATAAGATGTGGAGTGCTGAACATGAATAGATCTGTTACTGGGACACTGCACCTAACTTCTCATCTGGTCTCATATTGCCAGGGATGCTTTTGCTAACATACCTCAGTCTGCTTCTCCTAATACACGTTGCAAGCTGGTTGCTATCTGCTTTCTGTTTCCTTTTCTGCTACTGGCTTTCTTGCTGTCTTTGAACACATAGTCCTTTTACCTAAAACTGAAAAAGAACAGGCATTTAGCAAAATCAAATTTCTAAACATTCCAAAAGCACTAGGAGGTGCCTATGTGGAATGTATTCTCCTGAAATAAAATACTCCTCTGTCAGGAGAATGTACAGCACTAGCTTTTCTACCACTTACATTCTTGGCTTGACTAGTGAACAAAGGAACACCACCATGGTAATGCCAGCCCATTGTTGGTAATAAGTGTAAAAAATCCTATTCATTCATCCTATGATCCTCGGCATCCATGATTGCTCTGAGGCAAAGACTGTATTATGTCTCTTGAAGGGAAACATTCAGGAAGGAATTGAGCAAACGCTCACTCTAGAAACTCATCACTGCTTTTGCTTAATGACACACGCAATCGAGACCTCGCGTTTATGAACCAAGCTTGTTGCTCAATCCTGGAGCATATGGCAAATTTGACAAAATAGAGCCAGCTCATCTCTGGGAATAACCCAGTGAGGCACAAGGTAGAAAATGAGTGATCAACTTCCTTGGAGTTCCTGAATTCTTCAGTTTTATGGGTAAAGGCATGACTTCTGTGATCTATGATCAAACAAGCTTACAGCCTACAATGTGAATAAAGAGAGACAAACAGCATTGTTTTAAAATCAGTTTTTAATAAAATATTTATCATAATCTAAAACAAACCCTTTTCTGGACTCAGACTTGCTAAGTTGTGTGTGAACAAAACAAAAATGATCATAGAACTGTTTGCGTTTACATGTACGTGCAGGGGTGAAATGCAGGTGAAAAACTAGAGCCCATCTCCTACGGGTGCAGCAGTGCACGTACAGAGAACGTGCCAGCTACTGAACGCAGGAGATGTGGTGGAGCCAGGCTGCAAGCCAAGACTACTGTCACTCAGTCAGAAATAGCAAGTACTGCAAAAACGACAACAACAACAAAAACAACCAACAAACTGAGCTGAGGTTTTCCAAATAGATCATCTATCCACAATAATGAAAACCAGGTTACTCTGCATTAAATATCAATAATCAGTGTCAGCAAAGCAAGTGCTGTTGTTTCAATGATGCTATTCAAACAAACTGAACATTCTTCTGATATTTGTTTGCTACTGAGGCTGATTAAGGAGGAGGGAAAGAGGCAAGGCCAAAACACTTGGACAAGAAAGGACAAGGGAACTATTGCTTTAAAATAAATACCATGGTAATGATTACTCTGCATAATGTACAGTTACAAATATATAAATATTAATTTCATTGAAAGGATTGCAAGCAAAAATCACTGATAACTAGCACTGCTGTAGCTATTCAGTAATGTAACTTGATGTATGTAGGAATTTGTGTCTTACAAACCCACCAGCACTTTTCTCCTTTTGCAGTGAGGGACCATCAGAGAAAGGAAAGGAGAAGCACCTCTGACAGAGGGAGGCATATGTCTCTAAGCCACAAACAATTCAAAGCCCAAAGAAGCAGAAGCTCTGCTTTTCTTGAGTAATACTGAGTCTGATATGGCTATGTTGTGTCAAGTGGTCCTCCTGGATCTAGCCCTAAGAGTTTGTGTATTACACGTAGGACTTCGAAGAAAGGAAGAAAAATAGGTATTAATTTTTTTTCCTGGATAAGAATTACTGACGATAACAAGAAACAGGAACAACCTGGGGACAGGGGAAAGCTACGGACCAGCAGCTGAGGTGGAGAGGACAGAGACCTATTCCGTTACTACTGTAATAAGGGAGAAAATGCAATCAGGTGTGTATTTGTAGGTTCCTTTATTTGATTCCTTAAATGAAATGACTGATTTTTAACTCTAGAAAGGAGCTAGTTTGGTGGCAGGAGTGAGGGGAGGCAGAGCTGCCAATATGTACCTAAGGAACACAGGAAGAAGAGACGATGGACTAATGATTTCCCTGAAAGCTGTGAAGAGGCACCCAAGGTGATGTCAGGCTTTAGGGTACAGGAAACCTGGCACATGACCTCACATGCAGCGTCCCATTTAGAACCATTTTAGGACACTGAGGCTGCTCTGCCTCTGCCTGCTAGGGGTCCAGGACTCTTTGTCAGTTCTTCTAGTGGTAAAACAGAAGCAAGACTCCCCTGCCTCAAACAGGTGCGTGCTCTGGCACCCAGAGAGCCCACAGACCAAAGCCATGATTGATGGGCTGGCACCAAGGAGAAATTTAGCTGGCAGTAATGGGGAGATGTTTGTATCTTGAATTAGTGGATTACATGTAACAGAGACTGAGGAAAATGAAGGAAGTCACGTTTAATACTAAGCTGAATCTCCCTACCTTCATCTTCTTGTCCCCAGTGGTGACACTGTCTGACTGCCCATGGATCTATGAGAGGATCAAGCAATATGAAATTACTTAAAATATCTATCTACAAGCATTAAATGGATGAGACAGGGAAACTAAAGCCAGAAGGGGACAGAGGGGACAGAGAGGAGGCTGAAGAACCCTGAGCACAGGTCCCATCTTCTGTGGGAAGCCACTCACACAGACATTATCAGGGTGACCAAACGTCTCATTCTCCAGCCTTGAAGCATTAAACAGCTGAGGCTGGAACCAGCAAACAGCAGGGTTTGTATTGTGCAGCTTTGATATTTAGAAAAGGGGAAAAAAAAGAAACAACAAAACAACCTCTTGTTGCAGCTCATACTAGGTCTGTTATTTACCCAGGGAATAAATATTGACTCAGTCCTGTGTGTGTACACAATAGCTAGCATCTGCCAGGCCAGTTGCTTACAGGAGATGGAATTTAGTTTAAAGGCATTTATTTACCTGCCAGACAGGAATGCAGCCGCCAGTGCTTCTGCTGTGCAGTGGGGACACAGTGAGGACGTGGTCTGTTCATACACACTGAAGAGACGTGGCAAAAAACTCTGCTGAGAAGCAGTGGGTGCATACGGGCAACAGCCACGTCAAGATGCTGTGAGGAGAGCTCACAGCAGCCACGAAGGAAGGCTTGGTAACTTGCCAACAAAGCAGTTCTGAAATTTCTGAGAACTTCAAGACCCAGACCTTCATCGTGTCAGTTACATTCTGCAAATATCTAGCCCCAGACAAAAAAGGACTGGAAACTACAAATGCCCAACTTCTGGGATACCTCCTGTTTTGTCCCCATGTAGACAGTTTTCTGGAATAAAATTGCTTTTATTCTGGAATGGAATGTCTATACTGGGATATATTCTTGTCAGGGTTCCTGTGTAAACAAGCCCTAAAAATGAATGGAGCTGGGCTTTTTCCTGTTTCCATTCACCAATAAACACCCTCAAAAGGAGTTTCCACCCCACTCTGGGTCCTTGTAACAATAGACGTGGGAAGATAAAATATTAACACTATTTTGCAACAGGCAATTGCATCTAACTCCTCCAAAGAGAACAATGCTGCTCCAGGCAGGAAGGGAAACCAAAAAGTCTTGGCTCATGCACTTTTGGAAACACACAGCTTTTGTTTTTAGTTTTACCACATTGCTTGGGGCAGGTCATTCTAAGGGAGTCCAGTCTCTGTGACACCAGTGATTTGTACTGGCAAGCAGGCCCAGGGCCTATGCATAGATTACCATATCCAGAAAAAAAAATCATTGTATGGGAATGCTGGTGGGAGCAGGATAAAAGTGATTGGTGAAGTCAGGCGAGCATTTAAAAGGACTGTGCCTTGGGTCAGTTCATGTCAGGGTTACAAGGAGGAAAGGGGCTGCAGAGCTGAGAAGGCTGCAAGCAAACCTCATCAGCACATAGTGCAAAATGAAGAGGGCTCACCCACCAGATCCTGGTCACTGCTATGGCTAGCAAACTCCCCACCTGAAACTTTTCAGCCCTGTCTGACAGTGGATTTGAGTTTTCTCTTGTGAAATGGACCTCCCAACATCTTTCCTGAACATGGAGGCATTAGGGCAGTTTTTCCTCTTGTAGGACATAATTGTGGGTACAGTAGACTTACAGGCTAGAGAAGATGATTAGCCTCTTATGTCATAATTAGCAAAACATACTGATTTTTATTATAATAATTTGAGAGAAAACTCCTCAGCCATCCTTCCTCAAACAGCAGTTCAGCTAAGCACGAGGCCTGGACTTAGCTTCTAAATGTAGCTAGGAAATGGCATTTGCAGTATCCTGATAATAGAGAAAACATTTTGAAAAGGTCTATAAGTTTGAATTCCAGCCCCTATTTTTCTCACCTAGAGGGCACAGTATATTGGCTTCCCATCCTTGGAAGTAATCCTAGGAGGATGCACAAAAGGCAGGAAAATTGACAGAAGAATAATGCTGAGTGTCCCCCTTAGCGCTCCAGATCCACCCCCGTGGGGCAGCAAAGCCTACAGTTCTGAGGGCATCAGGAAGTAGTCATCATTCGGTTTCTGTTCTGCAGCAGGTCGTCTGTTGGAACAAACTCATACAGGAGTTGATTCTGAGCCTCTTCTCTTTTTTAAATTATATATTTCTGTTGAAAAGAGAACATGATGAAAAAAGTCACTTTCCCATTACATATCTTTGTGAAACATCACTGAGGCTGGGCAGAGAAAAACTTAAAAGCTGCTAGGAATGGAGACATCCAGGCCATGAAGACTTGGATGCTGTCCCAGCAAGATCTTGTTCCTGGTGATTCCTTGCTAAAGAGGCTAGCAAGTCGCTTGTAAGAATGCCCATTTTGAGGAGCTGAATACACTTGACCCAACATATGAATTAGTAAATTATAACTAACAAGCCAGATTTACAATCCCCCACACTCTCCAGCTCACCATTCTACTGTGGTCACTGCTTCCTGAATCTTGTCCACTTTTAATGTGCTTGCTGTCGTCAGCTCTGCCACAATCTCAAAAATGTCAGCTTCAGAGGCATAGGGGTCCGGGTCATATTCATAGGAATAATATGACAGATCTGACTGTGGTGGAGGGCCTTCCTCTGCTGGAAAGGAAACCGTAGTCTCAGCTTTTGCTTTATCCAAAGAAACTGCATTTCAGCATCACATATTGCATCACAGAGAGAATTGGAATGACAATAGAGGGAAGGAATAGTAAGAAGAGAGACAAAACAGGAGCCAAATCAGTGTCTCACAGTGAAAAGGAGGCTACACATGTCAATAGTCCAGTGCATGCATGCTTAGATTCACATACAGGTAGAAAAGCTGCTGTAGATAGCAATTTTTGAGATCTCTTTCTGAGATCTGGACGCTGTAAAAAATAAAAGGAATCAAAGTGCCAGGCAATTTGAAAAATCTCTAAATCTCATTTTAAAGTATCTAATTTTAGGCATTAACTGAGATGATTAAGTTAGGAACCAGTTCACCCTACAATCTATATAGAATCAAAATAAAAGTCAGATATCTTTGGGAATACCGGATGTCACAGATGTGTTACACTGCACTCTGAAAATACCTCATCTGTGATGTCACATATCTTACACCACACCCTGAAAATACTTCATCTTTCACTAAGTCATAAGCTGAGCAATAGCTGAGATATGTCTGCTTCAGCACAGTCTCATACCACTGAGGAAATTCTAGCATTTAAGACAGGAACAGGCAGGAATGGATACTTCTCCCCCATGCATTCACTCCAGCCAATACTAAGACATGGGCAGGTCGCTCACACAGTGCACATCCCTCTCAAAGTGGCTGTGCCTCTCAGTGGGTGACTGCCCTCTGTCCAGAGGGTAAGGCTGCAAGATAAAACTTCTAGGAATATCAATAGGTCCCTGTTTCCTAAGCTGTTCCCTGAGCCAGCTCAGCTGTTCATCTTGCCTGTTTGCTTTCTATATACACTGCTCTAATCCAAACCAAAGCAATCACTGAAACATAGTTGTTGCAGGGAGGAAAAGTCCCCCTCATAAAAGCTTGCTTTATTTAAGGAGAACACTTGTCAAGGCCTTTGAAAACATTTGTTCTCTAGAAATAAAATATCTGAAGGCTTCCCTGTTGCCTCCCACATCCTCCCAGCAACAGGCTCAGCCCTAGGCAAGGGAATGCTTGCCTGAAAGCAGAGTCAGTCTGTGTTCACTTCTTCTTGGCCTTCTCCATGTGAGAACCTGCCAGATCATGAAGTTGTTCTACGAATGGATGATTGCTGTCCACCAGGGACAGAATTAACATCACAGACCTCACTCTTCCTAGGAATGCAGGACTGGAGTCAAAGCAAAGATGAAAGGCCGACATTTCCTGTTGCATGCAAACCACTCCCCCATCTCCAAATGTTTGCGCCTAAGCCAATGTTTGCTGAACACCGATGGGGTGAAAGGAAAAGTGGCCCATTGCCAGTTCAATCAATCCTAAAAGAACAGCGCTCCTGTGAACACTGTGCCTGCCAGGGAGTGTTGCAGGATGACTCCATCTAGAAGCAGAGCTCACTCTGACATTCCCATTAGATGCTAGTGATGGTGGATGGGAGAGTGTTTGTTTAGTTACTTATTTAAAATAATGACACCAAATAAAAGAATCGTAATACCACCAAGAATTTGCTTCCAGGTCCTGGACCTCCTAACTGCTGGAGCAGAACTGTACAAATAATATGGCTCCAGCTGCAGGGAGAAGGCTGAGGTGTCAAACAGCACGGAGCAGGGTTGGCTGCCTGCTCAGAGCAGCACAGAGTGCGACACTACAGCACCACTGATACCACTGAGTGCTGCTGCACCACACTTTGATCCACGCTTTTCCACCGAATACCTGCAGAAGCACAATTTTACTGTGATATCAACATATCTTCCAGCCCCATCAGCTACACATTTAGCATTTTTGGTAGAGAGGATATAGGCAATTTCAGAAGAACATTAAAGATCTGTGGAAGCAATCGAAGGACCACTGCACCAGAGAGATGGTACCAGAGCTACCGAGGATCCCTTAGGCTCTGAAATCCACCCATAATTTTGTAGCCTAGTGTGACAACAGTCTGAGGAAAGCCACAGACAGAAAGGCACTAAACACACCAATAGCCCACTTGGCAACCAAACTCCTGCTCCAAGAGCTTTCGTTCCAAATAAACATGACTGGAACAGGCTGTGAAAGAATGCAGGCAGAGCCACAATGCTTAGAGGCAGAGGTGGGTCCGTGCTACTCATGAAGAGCCTGCTCCATCTCCGAGTCTCACTAGTTCACCTGTAAGAATGAACAGCTGAGGAAGGGGATTCAGTCATGAGTGCTTCCCCTTGGCTTTCTCTTCTGTTGAGTCCTGTCACCCTGCACTCTTCTCACTAAATCAAGAGAATATTTCTGAAGCTGCAAAGAGAACCTACCCATCTGGGCAAAAAAAGGTTATGGTTTTAGGAACAAACCTCAGCCTTCTGCCTCACTTGCTGCAACATCTGCTGCAGACTTCTGAAAGGCAGTTCAGATGCTTTGACAACAGCTAGGTGCCACAAGAAGCACTGCATCCTGACTTTTCAGGATAGCCACATATGATTACTTACCTTGCATAGCATAACTCATAAGCTGCTGTTTATTCTAGCAAACTCACTGGGGTATATGGAACTATACTGCAAGTCTGTTTGCCAGTGAGCCCAAACACATTATGAAGTTCCCCACTGTTTGCTGGAAGGAAGCTGGCTCTCATTGTTTCCATTGCTGGGGTAACATAGACAAGAGCTAACAATGAAAGCATCAATCAAACCGAGCTGAGCCTGCACAAGTCATATGGCAAATACAGAAGGATTTCAGACAATATAAACACCACGAGGTTCTGCACGAAAATGGTATTTCCTGAAGATTAACACACTGAGGCGGTTCCACCAACCTGCCCTAATCTTGATTTGGCTCCTGGAGTTTTGCATCCTTTAAGGAAACCACAAATTTAGACATGGCTCATCAGAACTTTCACTAGAAACCCAGAGCACCTGAGTCGACTTAAACCAATCACATGCTTCAATGCTAACAAACCAGTGAGCCCAAATGAGACCCACGTATAAGGAGGGACTCATTCATTTGTTAAACTTTGATTCATGTACCGTGTGGTTGACCTGAGAGGAGGCCAGAGGATTAATGAAAATCACATGCTGGGCGCTTTTCCTGATGCAGGATTTAGTCTGTTTTATTTTTGAATGCTCACTCTGCCATGGCTGCTCAGACAGCTCATTTCAGAAGAGTGTCAGCCTTCCAGGAGACTCTCTGCTTTAGCACTCACAGATCCTAGAATGCAGCAAGCTCATACCATTTGTGAGCACTTTAACATATCCTTATGGCATACATGTGGTTATTAATCTAATGTGCATACAAATGCCACACACACACACACACACACACACAATCTGAATTGCCATTTTTGATCTTATTGATAGCCTACTGAGACAACACTACCTTTGTCTGTTTAAAACAGGAAACAGAGGGATATTTTTCTTCGATGTTTCAATGCAGATTATTTCAGAAACACTGTTCCGAAAATGTTTGTATTGTGGACTACTGTCAAGTTCCACATTTTTTTCCCAGATAACCATATTCCTATCAAATATGTATTTGAAAACAATGTAATGGCAGTCCCATTTTGTAGACCAGCAACAAAACACTTACTATGAACTTGCATACCAGCAACGTCCTACAGAGCAGTTTGGGAATGCTGCTTTATAGGGTTCAGATTGCGAACTGTTTCCATGCTGGGTGCATTGCATTTGCACAGAATAAAAGACAACAAGCATTCATTTCAGTTATTCTGACGGACAGAGATCTGATATATATTCACATTAAGTTCAGAAACAAAGGGAGGAAAAATAGAAGAGGCATTAAAACACTTTAAGACCGGACGACCTACAGAGATAGTCATGACAGAGCATTCACCATGATTTTACACCTTAAGACAAACATCCGTCAGCTTCCACAGAGCAGAAGGGTAAAGAACAGGACAGCCTATCTCATGTTGGACACATGAAGCCTGAACTTTGGTGCACAAGAAGGATATGGGAAGGCATGGAGACTTCTCTTGAAGAACTAACTTGTTTTTACCAATTTGTTGGGAGAGTTAGAGGCCAGGGAAAAATTAATGAGTGGAAAGCAGCCAGGAAAAATCTAGTCCAGTTTATTTACTAGAAACAGCATGAAACAAACTATTCTATTGACCCTCCACTGCTTCTTGGTGAGATTTATTGTGAGCCAGGAGCAAGTCTGACATGAGTCTTGGAAAAAAATGTATGAATATAAGCACCAAATAAAATGAGCAGCCAAATTCCTGGCTACTCCATCTACTGACCTTAAAATTTTTGCTCACTAAGGCCTTTATTCCAAACAGCAGCTCTGAAAGAATCAGGACTGCCAGCTCAATTTTTACACAGAACTATGAACAGAAGTTGATCCACCTGGATTCTAGTTTTTGCAATGGTTTTGTCTGTTGTCATGTACTGCTCAGTTGTTTGTGGAGACATATTACATCAGCCTGGTTTCAGATGGGATCTTTCCAGCTTGATATTAAAGACCGAAGCATTGCTCAAATATACCAAGGCTGAGAAAACAGTATGGTCACTTGCAAGATTTAGGCAACTGTTCATAGAAATTGGCATGTGCACCGAATCCAGCAGGTATCATGCAAGAATTTCTGAAAGGACTGGAAGACAGTCTGTAGCCGAACGCTTATCACCCTAAATTTCCTTGATGACTTCATTTTTTCTGATTTCTGTTCTGTCTTTTCTATAAGATAAAGGTATTCAGCATCTTTATTTAAACATGCTTAGGAGTTATGTATACTTTTGTATAATGATAGGATAAGCTTTAAACTTCTTAAAGAAAAAAGCCTTGGATAAATGCAAAGGTATGATATTACCTGTTGGAATTTGTTGTACACTGGGTTGCTCAGCTGTGTGGGAGTGCGTCTCCCTTTCTTCTGGCAAATTCTTGGCTGTAAGTAAAATAGGAAAACGCATTGGTCATAAAGTTTGTTAATGACTCTCTAGAAAATGTCTCAATTTAAGGTGGTGATATACTCAGTTCAGGTATACCAAACAGCACATCTTGAAAGCCCATGTGGAACCTCCAAAGTACGTTAAACTTAACGGACAGTATTTGTTACCTAGGATTATTCACCTCAGATAAGCAATATTACCAAATTTTCTCAGGTTCATTAAGATTGGTAAAACACGTATTCATGAGATCAGAAAATCCAGTTCTGAGCTAACCACGTAGGTAGCTGCTCTTACAAGTTAGTCTCCTGCAGTATGAGTAGCAAAATACCACAAAGCATGTTGTGAAGTCTCCTCTTTTCCCTACCACACACAAGTAATTATCGTTTGCTTAGATGAAGATTTCTAGTGTTCCCCAACTTGGTTGTAAGAGAAAAAGGGAGTTGAATGAAACCTACACGTAGAACACTGTGACATGGGGATCTGCTCTATCCTCGTATTATTCCTGCACGATGCTACTTCCATCTGGCAATGGTTCTGGTAAATCTGTCCATCTGATCCGCATACAGGCTCCCCATCATAGCCACAGTCTCGTGAACACATACATTGCTCAAAATACTCATCCTCCAAGCAGCCAAAAATATTATTGCATGGTCCAGAGTGAAAAAAGCCTGAAAAGCAAACAAAACATCCAAAGGAATATTTTTGCGTAGCATGGGGAAAGGAAAGATGGGGTGGCAGTTTTCTTATTTCTCTTATGTAAGTTTTCATGTTGAATTCTCTAAGACTTCTCATAGAAATTTACAAACTTAGTGGACTAAAATGCTCTGGGAAGAAAGCTGCAGCAGACTGCAGGTACAGGATAATGCAACTCTCCCACGGTTTGGATGACATACAGGATAGGAAGGAAATTATAGATTCTGGGAATAGTTATTCCTGTCTCTGACAAGTGAAATTGTTTGATCTTCCTGCAATTAACTGACGAACTCTACCACAAGATATTTTACAGAAAGAAAACCAAAATGCATTTAAAATAAGTTTTTACCTTTATGTTTATTAACATGTCTCACTTCTCACAGGTATGTCCAGATTTATACATTATATCTTGCCTCTGAAGCAAGTAATAATAGTCACTGGTGACTGGAGAGCAGACGACATTGGTCTGTTTCATTGTCATAACTTTAATGCTGCTATCACACAGACATCTGTAAACCTTCTACTAATACAGATACCGAAATAGAACATTTTTCTAAATATCATTTGGAGTTCTCCTCTAATTAACTCACAGACATTATGTCTGCAGGTTCCTTTTTCAAAAAAAATCTAAGCTTTGGTGTAACTTACCAACCCACTGGCTAGCTGAGCTCTCTACCTCGTTGCACGTTGGCCCATCACAGAGCTCCCGAGCCAAGGGACTGTTTTCACTCACATTGTAGAAACGAGTTGCTTCAAAAGCTGCAGGCCGAAAAGAATGAGAAATCACAATTAAGTCTTATGGTTAGAGCCCTAATGGTGGCAAAAATCAAAGGAAATCAGGCACATACCTGGCTCATAGTAATCATACACTTTGATAGGAACAGGAGCTGTTTTCCCAACTATATACTCTCTGAAAGCTTGAAACTTTACACAGGTCATGCACTGGCTAGGAATCTGCATGAAATGATGTAAAAGACTCATTGTAACAAAAACTACACTGTAAATGAAGAGAGAGACAAATAAATGCAGCATGGGCCCTAACGTAACACACTGTGCTGGACTCTTGGTGAAAATGAAGGTACCTCCAATACTAGGTACTAATACTGCCTCTTTTACGCTTTGGTTTCCAACAAAAACCACAACACTTGCCTACCTGAAAAGATACTCGGGCGACCAGACATTTAAAGCTGCATCATGATCCTCATCTGCAAGGGACTATTGACAGCAATACACAGTACCTATGCCCTACCCACTGGCCATTTGCCTTTCATTGAAAAGCAACATAATTATAAGAACCAAAATAATTACCTCGTCAAAATAAAAAAGGACTTTTCTTCCATCAACTTCATATCTTTTTAATCCAATTTGCTTGTTCATCAATAACTGGGAAAAAATGAACAGGTTTAGTTTCATCTCATTTTATAGAAAACAGTTTGAAAGAAGAAAGATTTCAGACTACTTAGAAAATGTATGGTCAGACGCTAAAACCCAGGGATTTCTTCTGCTGGAGATGGATGGTTCAGGAAGAGAGAGGGGAAGTGCAAAGAGGATTGAAGTTGCTGTCAGAAAACTGAGGAAAAAAATTGTCCGTGTTCTTTTTTCTGATCTGATGAGGAACGCTTGCAAGGTGCACCATGCTGGGTGTTCTTCCTAGTCCCTGGGGAGAGGGGTACATTTATTTCCCTCAGACTATGCCTGACATGTCATCCATAATCTAATTGAATAGCTCCCAGATTGTTTTCAGTACCAAGGCTCAAGCAAGACCTCAGAGGCACCAAAACACTCGATAAAGTCTTATTTACACTCTCTTAGGCCACTACTGCTGGATCACACCGGTTATTAAAGACCCCCCTTCTCCCACCAGCTGAAAAATCCAAAACATTCTTCTGCCAGGAAAATTAATCCTTACATTTGAAAAGAGCAGCCATTTGAAAGAGCCCTAGGCATCCTCCCGTTTGAGGGATGGGGTCAGGCCAGGCCTCTGCTACCCATTCCTCTGAAGCCTAGGGATTTGTAATACGCATTGTACCGGTCATACCTACAGAATACATCTACTTCTGTGTTTGTTTCTTTTTTTTTTTTTTTAGTTATTGGGACAACCTGTATATCCAAGGAGTATTAGAACAAGGTGTAAGAGTACTTCCCACATCTAGGGTGCTATCGTCCGTAATCTACCCCAGCCAATTTTAAAAATGCTGTAGATCACCTCCTCACGCTAACTGCAGGTCAGTAGATCATGAACACAGTGAAACAAGAGCACTTGTTTATGGAAATACTGCGCCACCTCAGAGAATGCAGTAACTATCTCCCTGGAACAAAATGCTAATGAATGTCCCAAGAAACATAAATAGTACGGTCTGATATAATTCTAGGAAGCTTTGTCTTCTTTTTTTTTTTCTCCTTAAGTTTCCATAAGAGATACTTTATGATTTTCCACATTTGGATAAATAACATCTTTGTATAACAATGGCTAGCATGCTCCATGTACTTGATCATTTGATCAGTCCTTACTGCTTTGATAAATTGTATTCAGAACACATCTGTTATGTGAGAAACATTTAATTCAGAAACTGATGGCCTGTGGAAAAGGACACTTAAATTTTAAACCCACTTCGGGGAGCAGAGGGCCAGAGCAGACACTTGAATTCTATTCTCCAAACTGTCCTGTTACTTCAACCTCTGTCACACCATCCTGTTTGTGACACAGAGATAATATTTACTAATTTAAAACAAAACAAAACAAAACAAAAAAACAAACAAACTCTTCCTAAGTTATTTTGAGGTCCCAGAATGAAAACTCTGTGGAAAGGAAGACAAAGAATTATTATTACGTATTAGAACAAATGACGCAAAACAAAAACTATTCCTACTGAAATTTGCCCAAACCTGCTACCAACAGCTTTAACTGTGAATTTCTTCAGCGTAGTGCTTCCAGTTGTAAAACCCTGCACACAGCTTCCTGCTATTACTGTAACAAGCAAAGGAACATGTGTTTAAGTCACACACAATATGGAAAGGGCCAATTTAATTTGTCCTTATAATTTTAGGGGCCTGGTGGTGGCTGTTATTACTCAGCAGTAGATGGCTGCAGACAGTCCTTTTATGAGGGCTTGGAGAGGCTGGCGCCACCGGGAAATGCTCAGCTCAGCTAAAGTTGCATTTTTCTGGTGAAGCTTGATATATACCAGCCTGTGGTGACCTCCTGACCTTGTCGACACCCAGCATTATTAGAAGGATTTGTGGCTGCACAGCCAGGGGGGCTGCCATCAATGCTCAGAGTATTCATTAACCATCGCTGCCCCGGAGCTGCACGTGGGTCCGCTCTGTGCACACTGCTCTCTTGTGAGGGCAAACAACAAACAAGGAAATCTGATTTACAGCCTTGCCCCTCCTCACCAAGAACAGAGGGAACGGCTAGGGTAACAAGAAAATGCAGCAATGGGAATGATGGGGCCTACCTCTGTTGAAGGTGGTAGCCAAAATACAAAACTAGTAACATATCGACAATGGGCGCGTGATTTTGAAATATTTTTGATAGCCAAAATTAAATTATAAGGGTATTTGCATCTTCACTGCCTACCCAAGCTATATGCTTGAGCTTTGTCCCTAATTTCCAATGCAAAGGATTTCTGCGGTAAGAAGGCTGAACTCAACTTTTCAAGGGGAACATCATTCCCAATTTAGCACAGTTTTCTTCTGTCCAAAGGAAGTAATTCACTTTTGGTTAAGGAAATGGACTGCCCAGTACCGAATCCCAACTGCAGAACCAAGCCACCTGTTACTATGTGCCTCGAGACCCTAACAGATGGGGTTACGCTGGGACTCTTGCTTCTCTACCCACAGATGCAGAACACGAGATTCAGAGGGGCGGGCAGATGACACAAGGGAAAGCACAACCAGCTCATCTGCTCAGTGCTAGAGAAAGCCTGTTCTTGCTTAATGTGCTGGAGAGTTCATTCAGCTGTGAGGAAATAACTCTTCTGCAGTAGCAGGGCAGCTTTCTTATTTATTTATTAACCCTTTGACTGCTTCCATCCAGGCCAGGAAGAGGGATATGACAGAATATAGAAAGGGCATGAAGCTGACACAGGGTGCTTCACAGGCATTGACACGTTATTTGACACAAGCAGGACGGGTAAGTCTCCTGCTCCAGTTTCACTATGCTCACTGTCCGTTTCTGATTTGGGAATACTGACCAGCACCTGGTCAAGGAGCTAGCAATGCTAAGGCACTAGCAAGATGATATTGAATGTGATGCAAGCATCTTTAAAGCCAAGAAAAAACAAACATCAAAGGCAGGGTGGTGTCACAGAGTCCAAGGCTTATGGCAACATCCTGGAAGGCAAGGGAGAATAGAGGCATTGCTAACAGAAGGGTTTTGAACCATGCAACACTGGGGAATTAGAATTAGGGTTTCCTTGCAGAGTATATATCCTAATATTAATCTCAATCCCAACTGTCTTCAGTGTTTCCTCTACTTAGAGCACACACAGCCCGCCCTGAACACAGGTTAGCGTAAATCATCAGACACCGCACAGGAGCAATTGCTGCGTGCGGCAGCCTTTAAGTGGTAACTAAATACAAAATAAGCATGTTTCATTTAAAAGTCTTTACCTGGAACACCTATCGGGACCAGCCATGTAAACAAGCCTCATGCCACAGCACAGCTGTCTTGGCATAAAGGAAAAAAAAAAAAAACAAAACTTCAAGGACTGAAATCATAAAATCACAGAATATCCTGAGTTGGAAGGGACTCACAAGGATCATCGAGTCCAACTCCTGGCTCCACACAGGACTACCTAAAAATCAAACCATATGTCGGAGCTTTGTCCAAATGCTTCTTGAACTCCGGCAGCTCGGTGCTGTGACCACTGCCCTGGGGAGCCTGTCCCAGTGCGCAACCACCCTCTGGGTGCAGAACCTTTCCCTAACACCCAGCCTGACCCTCCCCTGTCCCCACTCCATGCCGTCCCCTCGGGTCCTGACGCTGTCCCCAGAGAGCAGAGCTCAGCGCCTGCCCCTCCGCTCCCTCATGAGGGAGCTGCAGGCTGCCATGAGGCCTCCCCTCGGCCTGCTCTGCTCAGGGCTGAACAAACGAAGGGGCCTCAGCTGCTCCTCACATGTCTTCCCCTCCAGACCGTCTTTGGAGCCCGCCTTCTCATATCGCAGTGCCCAAAGCTGCACCCAGTGCTTGAGGTGAGGCTACACCAGGCAGGGCAGAGCAGGACAATCCCTTCCCCTTGACTGGCCAGCAATGCTGGGCCTGATGCCCCCCGGGGTAGGGGGGGCCCTTTTGGCTGCCAGGGCACACCGCTGCTGGCTCAGGTTCAACTTCCCAGCGACCAGGACCCTCAGCTGCCTTTCTGCAGGGCTGCTCTCCAGCCTCTCATCCCCCCGTCTGTACAGAGGTGGCAGAATCTCTGCAGTTCCTTGTGACACCAGAACATAGGGGGCCCTCTCGACTCTCAGCCTAGAAACTTTACTGTGTCCCCTGCTGAAACCAGTAAGGGAGATACTCACTCAGTACAGCCTGCACAACGGTAGCTCCTAGTTCTATAATTTTTTCTTAGCCCATTTCAGCAACAGGGAATTATTACTTAACCTAACCATTTTTCTCTTCTTCTGTAATCAAAATCCCTCTTCACTCTTTGCTTCAACTAGTTTCCTCCTTTTACTCCGCTGATAAAACTTTCCGTGGATTTAACACCGTAACGATATCCTGTCATTCTGCTCCTGTCCCATTTTGGGATCTCTGGTCCTGAGCCAGGTTTCCATCCATATTTTCTCTGCCATTATTTACGTAAATTACTGTGAAAGAGAACTTCCTTGAAAGCAGTACAAACAACTGTCATCCTAGCACTTCAGCAGGAGGAGATAAAATAGTAACCAAAACCACTACACGCCCCTTAATTTCCTCCTTTCTCTTACCACAAGGATACTGGAGACCTCCTATTGGTGGTCTTGCCTCATCTGAATAGCCATACTCATTTCTTGCACCATTTGTCACACGTGAGAGAATATCAAACATCAACATACAAATAAAAATCAATATATTTTACGTGTACGCATTTGAAAGCAAATCAGATTTTTTGACATGCAGCTTGTGAATGGATTTAAACTTTGATATTTCTTTTCACAGTAATAATATCCTATCTGATCAACATACGTCTCTGTACAGAAGTATTCCAAGCACAGCTCCCTAATACTGAAAGGGCCCGATTCTCTTCTCAGGGACTAGTGGACAGATTTCTCTGGCTTCACTGACAGCCCTAGGAGGCTGACAGCGGGCTTTTGGTATGGGTTATAAACCCCTGAGGAAGAACATATCCATCTCATATTCTCCAAGAAAATGCAACAGTGTTTGTAAGAAATTAGCCAAATCAAGTGAAATCCTAGAGAAGACAAAACAATGTGCACTTTTCCACTGAACTAGGATGTCAAATTAAAGTGCCTGGCCTTTGCTATGATTCTACTTTAAATTCCCCTCTCTCCCCTGCCTTCATCTATAATGAAGATAAGGTTATTATAGGAAGAAGTCTTTTTAAAACAAAATACTTTTTTTTCAGCTCTTTACCAGTTCTCAAGGATGCAGTTTAGTTCCTTTTTACACCTCTTCAGTTACACAGTCCTTAAAAACTAAGTCCTTAAATATTTGCAGCATAGAAAAAAACCAAGTGAATACACTGTAATGCCTTAACAAAATATAAAGCAAAGCTAAAGATTACAGTTCATCTCCCCTAGAGGGCTGGCTGGGTAAGAGGCACATTCTGTCCACCTCAGTTTGGCTTGCAATAAACATGATGTTCTCCCAGAAGAAAAAAAAAAAGGCAAAAAATTCCAAGACACAGAGCCTCCAAAGAAATGGAATCCAGATGTTGGAGATAACACAGCCCACTAAGAAGCCATAAACAGCTCCTGTTAGAGCACATTTTCACTTCAGCATTTCCAAATGGGTCTCATTTAATTACTGTGCTCTGTGCTTAGTAATAAACTTTCATTTGACTGTGTTCGGCAAATTTGTTAATCTTGCTCAGAACATCTGTTTACTCATTTCAGATAAATATTTTTTGACATGTGAAATCTCCTGCCCCCAATTTTAATTGCATTTTTTTCAGACAGTGCTCTAAGAGACAACAACATTTACTTCCTATTGCTCCCCAAAGGGAATCCCTACCAATTAGAGAGCCCATTCCCAGCCCAAGACCATGTCTTGCACTCTCATTACAACATCTTACCTGCTCTAGGCTCTCAATATCTGCACGAAACCCTGAGAACAATGGCACTTCCAAAACAGCCATGTTAGAGGATCCAGAATGCAGCCATCTTCCCATAAGAAAAAGAGAGAGAGAACGAAAATAAACTCCGGATCCAAGGTAACAAATGGTACATGGACAACTCAGAATGGAGCATAACTGAAACAAATTTCAGAGGAAAAAAATAAACAAACCACAAAGTGTCTACTCTTCTTTGAAGAATTTGTTGAAAGCCATAGACTACACGTTTTTAACAAAATCCTCTTTTCTGCTTTTATTCAACAAAAATTAAGGACACAGTTATAGGAGATGTCCAGGTGAATGGCAGAAAAGCAGAAGGAAAGATGTAGTCTCCTGTGGGGCCACTTGCCTTATTTTTCAATTAATCACTGAGAGAACGTTCTTTGGTAAAAGGGAATAACCTCTTGGAAGAAAAGAAGCTTCTGTGCTTCCTAAGTGGAGGGCTGCAAATGGATTGTGGTGTAAAAAAAATATTTCCCAACACAAAGTGGAAGTCATTCCACCCTGGTATTTCATAAATGGCCATTTCCCTCCAGCATCTAATTGGCACAGAGAAGTGTCTTTGCTAATGAGTCAGCAACCTCACTCTCTAGTTAATAGTGTCAAGGAATTCACTGCCTATATCATCTTGTGTAATATCAATGAAGACTCCAAAACACTGAAATCTAGAGTTGTTACTACTGAAGCATGCATTAAAAACAAGTGGGGTGGGGGGCACTGAAAGAAAGTTTATTTGGTCCATTTCAAAAGTTTTCATTTTTTTTGCAGCATGGCAGAAGTCAAAATCGTAACAAGAAAGCTCCTGCTAATTCCAGAACAATGCCCCCTTTTTCTCTGTATTCACGTATAGTCCACTGTCAACTGTCCCTCCCTTGGCAGCTTACCTGTTGGCTGATTAGTTGCACCACAGGCACTAAGACAATGAGCTGGGACCCTAGAGGGCTTATTTAGCTCACAGCCAGCACTGAGAAATACAGCACACAGCTTCCAGGACCAAAGTTGCCAAATCTGGCTCCTGCAGGGCTACCTGGAGGCCTCTGTATGGGTACCTCTAGGTGGGTGGGTTTGTGAGTTTGTTGAAGCAGTGCACAGAGCCAGCCTGGATGTAATGCTGCACCCAAGCTCATACGCCCACAGTGGCATTGGATGGTTTGTGGACTCCTTGGCTCCAGTTCAGAGCTAAGTCTCCCATAGAGACATTAAGCCTTTTTGATCCTGATCTAACTCCATACACCATACTCCCTAAGAAATCCTACAGTATCCCTTTACCTGCAATCACAAAGTCACAACCCTCTCTTTTTCATTCCCCGCCCCCCCCGCCCCAACTCTTCTTTACAGGAAAACATCCCAAGGACTTAATTGAGCACGACAACTCTTAAAAACTATTACATTCTGAGCAACATCCTAGCTCAACATGTTTCCACCATCACCCTTAGATGCACTCCTCTGTTCACGTTGCCTGAATAAGATGATGTAGGAGTTAAAAGAGCATCATTACAGGAAGAAGGGGAGGAAAGGGAAGATTTCATTTGCTTTTGTTTTCTTTCCAAGCAATCAATCTCCTTGGACTGGGCTTCCTCTCAAATTTCTGTCTTTGCTCCAACAATTCCCAGGGCAGAAAGTTTCAGAAATAACAACAGAAAGGTTGTGTTGATGCAGGGCAGCCTCCTTAGTTACAAGCATCTTTAAGGGACTGACAAGACTTTCTAAGCCTCTCTCCAATACCAGCTGCGGTGCTGATACAGAGGGGTGAAGAGGATGAGAAGGTGGTACTGTTATATACAGCGAGACAGACTCCAGCAAACTTTCGGATGATGAGTTTGAATTGCTTATCACTGACTGTTGTTAATGAAGGAAGGAAGAATTCAACTAGCCCAAAAAATGCCTGACCCAGGATTTCACAGGCTTGTAGCAATCAGAGTCAATGCATCTGCCAGCAACATAGCCCCGTGAGTAAGGGACAAGTGTGTTGACAGAGATAAGATCACATCTTTGCCTGGAGCCACTGCAACTAACTGTTTTCAGAACTGTAGTCTCTGTAAGGTTTCATATCTGTAGGAAGGAAGGAAACCGAAACTGATAGGGGAGAAAAAAATTTCCATTTCTTTGAATTACATCCAAGCTGTTCGCTTGACTTCTGCCATCTGAATGCGGTGATGTTGCAGCCCCACCACCTGCCACGCTCCTGGTCACAGATATACGGAGTGATTATGAAACCATCCCATTGGGAATGGTTTCTTCTGTGGCACAGTAGGACACTGTAAGCCCTCCCTATTTACTTTGGTTGTGGCTTTCCCTCTTTTGGGCAAACTTTCCAACAACCTCTTTTAAAACTAAAACATTTTGTAAAGAGATCAGCATCTCCTGATAATTGCAGCAGCACTGGCATGTTTAACCAGAACATGTGTAAGTGGATTGAATACATGACAAACTATTATTGCTGCTCTCTTTTTGTCTATAGGCAAGCTGTTTCCTCTTAATACCTTGTGTTTCCTAATCTGTAAAAAGAGATGTTAACTGCTCGTGTCTTTGCAAAGTCCTTTCAGATCTAGCAATGATGCTTCTGGAGCTTTAGTCTGGGATGCAGACTGACATTTCCTACCTAGTGCACGTCTCCAGTATAACTTTGTATTCCTGATGATCCCGATCTGAAGCTGGGTCATCATCATCCACCAATGCCCTCTCTCTGTGCAAGGTTTCAGAGCGATTCTCATCTGGAGAGACAGATCGCAGGAGATTTGGAGCTTGAAGATGCTGCTCTGACTTTGGCTCCTTCAGGTTAACCAGGAGCTGGAAAGCTGGTTTGGCGATTGGATCAGGCACGTTGTAAGTGACATCAATCTGCAGCAGAAAAGAGGAAAAAAAGGAACAAAACAAACTAAGGCAGTTTATAAGACCCCAATATTTTGTAGCATCTGCAAACATTCCCCAAAGACACACATAAACACCAGATCTTTTCAGAGAGAGGTAATGGCTGGCACAGAAGCAACCAAGGATTTAAAACACAGTTTTTAATTTAATATATATATAAATATATGTAGGTAAAGCTGTTCCAAAGCAAATCTACCCTGGTACAAATCATATTTACTTCCATGGTTTAAAGCAACACCAGGTTATTTAATTACTTTGAGAGAAATTCAAAGTACAACTCTTTCCTCACGGTAATCTGGGATTAAAAAACTAGCAGAGAGACTGTCAGTTTAGAGATCTCTTGCTCACATACTTTCTCCAGCCCCATAGCAACTTTACCTGCATCAGACAGCAGCCTTCACCTTTGGCACTCACAAACAGCCCCGTTGGAATACTGGGTATCTGGGGAAAATCCACAGTTAAGACAGAGACAAGACATGGCTATCAGGACGTAAATGAATATCAATTTTAGCTTAATTCTGTGCAAGAGATGTTTCCAGTTATTAAGGATACTGCACAAGTGAAATGAACATGGCTTGTTCTTTTCAGCCACCTACTTTTAACAGTGGTAGAAACAAGCAGCAGCTCAAAATAAACATCAGTCACTGGCTATGGTGAAAAATACCTTTGAGTGCTGCCTCCTATCACATCAGAACCCCGCCAAGAAACACCAGAAAGTTCCAAGATCTCACAGTGTTTAACTCGTACTTTTACCATTGCTGAACTCACCTGAGTTGTCATTCAGAACTCAGCTCAGATGGATCACTTTAAAAAACTGTCTACATTAACACAAAACCACTTACCACTGCAGTCTGGAGGACTTTCTTATTCATTTTGTTAAGCTCAAATGTCTCCTGGTAGTCTAGATTAGTAGAAGCCAAGGAAATGGTAAGATTGACTCCTCCAATGTAAGAAAGGATAGCATATTCAGCCAGAGCCTGCAGGGCTACACATGTGTCCTAGGGATCAGAAGAGGGAGATTAGAATAGTGAAGAATACAGGAGCACTCTAAACTTAGAAACAAGCACTATGCTGTACAGTCATCGGCTTTTGGTAGCAGAATCATTATTAATTCATATAGCAAAAGAAATCCCAGGTTTTGTTCACTTTTGCTTTCAAAGGCATCTGTAAGGACAAAGTCTAGATTCCTTTCAAATTATTAATTCCAGAAGGAAGTAGTAAAGAAAACTAGGAAGTTTTTCTTCTTACTAGGAAGCTTCTTCTGGACTCTACACAGAAACTCTGCATTAGCCATTCCTGAACCAATTGATTTCTACAACCGATTATGCATGCGCTGAAGCTACCTTTTTCTAAGACAGCCAACCTGAGTAGACGAGAATCCTCCAAGTGCATTCCTCTGCTGTGAAAGCCATTTTACCACTGGTAGTGCAGAGGCCACATCTCCTAGAAGCGTGTATGTCAGAAGGGCATAAGATGTCATTTCCACTTCTGCAGAAACAACTGAAAGAGAGGCAAAGGGATAGGGAAGATAAATTGAACTACTATCTAGAAGTGAGAATCACGCTAGTCTAGAAATAGTTCTATGAATATCCATTAACTAAAAATAATTAGAGGAAACACAGAAATAATAATGAAGTTTAATAATGCATCCAAGATTCACCATCTTCTAATTCCAACATAACCTCTTTCCTTTCCGCTACAGATGACCTTTTTACCTGATTTTATCCCACATGTAATTTCTCTCCCACTCTAGATCTACTTTGCTATTGCCCTTACGGTATACCTGTCCCGGACGTTTTCATATAATATCTGATTAAATCCTCCCTGAACACTGGAACACCTGTATCATATTAGAAAAGACAATGGCTTTAAGTGAATTGAAAATTATAGCACCATACATCGTTGTTGTGGCTTTGATAGTTAAAGTCTAGGAGAACAGTGCTGAAATGCTAGTGACTGCCAGTAAAAGATGGGTACATCATCCCTATGTCCATTTGAAAATACAAAGCTAAACAACTCTAAAATTAAATGTATTTGACTTCTCTCAAATTTATACTTCAAATGATTCCTCCCTGATGGAATACCCTATGGCTCTCACTCCTCTGTTATTCATGGTATTATTCCCTATGTCTATGAAACTGGAGCAAAAAATGATGAAATAGCTGGGACTGAAAAGCCAGCCCTGCCTCAGCCACATCTAGCTCTGTCTCTCATTTTCACTTAACCAGCTCTTTCAGAATAAAGCTACCTGTCTCTATCAGCTCTCATTCCTGAATGGCCCTTCATATGGACCCTGTCTTGACTGACTGCCATTTTCAGAACATCCTGGTAAAACAAGATTTCTTTAGGGACCAAAACTGGGAGGAAAAGCATGGGAAGTTTTGAAGTGTATTTTAAAAACAATTCACTAGAATAAATGCAGTCAGTGACCTGCTATTTCAGTCCATTGCCTTATTTTTGCTTTTGCAGTACAGGTACCTGATTGGGAGAGACCATCGTTAAATCCCATGAAGGTATCTTCATCAGTAACAAGACTTCCTGTCAAACTCCAGTGTGTAAAGCCATCTAGAAAAATAGGACAGTGGAATATGTATGATATTACAGGAGAACTGAGGATCAGCTTCTGTGTATGGGAAGAATCAAGCTTTACTATTGCACTGACTCACTGATTCATGCCCTGAACTGCACTGTACCTCCATTTAGACAAACATTCTCTGGGCAAGAGGCCGCAGGCTCTTGCTCCCTCTGCAATCACACAGATGGCTCAATGTGATTCTTGAATATTAGATTAAAATAGAGCATCGAAGAATGCGATGTATTACTAGACAAACTGTGACATATTGACTGGAAAACCACTGCAGAGCTTCTGACGTACTTGCCTTCCTTCAGCATCAGCTGCATGCATAGAGCTAAGGTACTCAGCCCATCTCTCCTGAGAATCTGGAAAACTCTTGCATTACAAGGTCAAACTGTGCTGTGAGAAAGACCTTGTCTCACAAGCTCTATCCTCTCCAATAACTCAAACATATCATTCAAGCTGCAAGGGCTATTTGTTTATCCCCATAAAAGAGCTGCCAATTTAAGAACTTGCCAGGTTGGCCCCAGGTGCACAGTACCTTGTGTAATAGCCATGCTGTTCATTTTCCGCAGCGTCACAGCAGCAGAGGGGCTGTGCAGCAGTGTCAGGGCATAAGCAATCAAGGCGGTAGTGTAGGGGTCTTCTGCTGAATATAAGTTGGACTCTAAGAAGTGTTTTGCTTTGTCAACAGCTGTTCTTTCTTCCTATATTTAAGGGAAAGAGCCCAGACATATTACCAGCCTCTATAGTTCTGTTAACCCCGGCAGGCAGCTAAGTACCACGCAGCCACTTGCTCACTCCCCTGCAGTGGGATGGGGAAGAGAATCAGAAAGGTGTAAGTGAAAAAACTTGTGTGTTGAGAAAAAGACAGCTTAATAGGTAAAGTAAAGGCTGCATGCACAAGCAAAGCAAAATAAGGAATTTATTCACTACTTGCCATCGGCAGGCAGATTAGTTCGAATCACTGTTTCTCACACCTGTGTGTCCATTAAAAAACAACTAGGGAAGAAGCATTTTGCTCTGTGTAGAATGACACTAACACTTTCCCTAAGAAACGCCATGCATCACAAATTTAAAACTAGAAGCAAACAGCACAGCAAGAATAATTTAGACAAACACTGAGCTGAATTTATTCCTCTTAAAGCTGAGAAAATTTCATGCCTCTGCAAGGCAGCAGATGAACAGAGCAGAAGCAAGCTCTCCACTGTATGTTTGATTGTGTTCCTGACACTCTGGAGCGTCTAGCAGACGCCAGAGGATAATAAAGGCCAAGGTTCCCAGGGGTCCCTGCAGCCAACAAACATGTTTTATTAACTCCCTCAATGACCTCACCATGTAGGAACGTGGCTCTGATAATTTATAGAAACAATTTAATTGGACTTGATGTAATTTGGTTTCCTTTGATTTCCCTGTGGCACTAACCTTCTCCCTCCTCATTTCCTAGCTAAGATCATTAGTACCACTTGCAAATCTCCTCTAGAAAAACCGTTAGATCTACATAAACTGCACTTCCAGCAAATAAAAACGCTAGGGCTGTCCTGATGCACAGCAGCCCAAAGAGAACATCACATCACTTCTCAGAGGGGGACACTGCTGACAGGGAGGCAGAAAGTTATTCTGTGGGCATTTAAGGATTTTTAATTTTGATTTTTAATAAGGTTCAGGGCCTTCCACTCCAACAAAAACTGGGAGGAGTGTGTGTTTGTCTGCAATGACAGCCTTGTCTCGCTACAGGGATGCCATCAGAAGTGCAGAGATTATCACAGGGTTTCTGAGTAGATACTGCTGTTTGCACTGGCTGTTTAAGCCACCATAAGCTCACTGAGTGTTCCCTGAGTCCGTTTATTTGAATACAGATCACCAAAACCTGCTGTAACATACACTACAACTCCTGTTTTCATCTTCCAGTTCTACCTGTACAGCTCTACTCATCCACTATCACTCTTTCCCCAGCTGTTGAAGAGCAAGGGGACAACTGTATTCATGACCTGTTCAGTGCATCTCCAGGAGGACATTCTTGCAGTCATAGTTAGTAGGAATGTTTAACTAAATTATTAGCTGAGCATACCCAGTCTACAGAACTTGCAAGCAGGCAGAAATACAACAGAGGAAAGAAGCACTGTTTTTACCAGGAGTTTTAAGAAAGAACCTCTAAAAAGCAAGTTGTACTAGAAGTGATTTTTTCCTTACTTCAAAAATTATGCAGTGGAATTGCACATTCCTATGTAGCAATTATTTTTTTCTGTAGTATTCCTGTTCCCCCTGATTACAGAGAGAAACATTTTTCTCCAGAGAAATGCACAATTTCTCCCAAAACTGCAGATTACAGTATCTTTGGAGAGCTGCACTCCGGTAATCTAATAGCAGTAGCAGTTTGGCCTCTGCACCAAAGGCAGACTGAAAAAGTTTTCTGGATCCCCTAAGCCAGCAGCTCTAGTTAAGCTCCTATCTGCACAAAGCTAGCTAGTTACAACTTCTTTTGAGCATATCTATCTAAGCTACTAGTATCTACACAGCCTGCAGTCACACCTTCAAATTACAAGGCTGAAAATGTTATTTGCAGCCATTTCCCAGGGAGATTGGGGCATGGTGTTGTAGGGAAGAGCTTTGCTGTGGTAGAATAAACCCTGAGCTGATGTCTGAAGGCTAGGAGATCACCTTAAACAACTTTGGAATATACTCCTTACTTTGGAAGAATCTCAAGGCTTTCAAACAGCCTCAGTTACCTGAATGCTACCATTCTAATGAGCAAAGAACCTCTGAAAGGGAACAGCCACAAAAAAAATTAAAAAAATAGATAGAACACAAGATCTGTTTTAACTAGGTTTCTGTTACCTCAGAAGTTACACCCGTTTCCAAAAGAGATGCAACCACATAAGCCGTCAGAGAGATCTTACCATGGATTCCACCCTGGAGAGCAAAAAGACAAAACCACTAGATGAAATTTGGGGAAAAGACTCGAAGCAAGACAGATATTCATAGCCCAATATTCATATAAGGGAACTTCATCCCTTCCTGCTTTGATAAGATCTCTAAAAACACAACTATTGCATAATTTTGTGTCTGTATAGTTTTTACCTGAATGTCCTTATTCAGTATCCTGCCCATAGCAGGAAAAGAGCCATCTTCTTTCTGATGCTGGATGATCCAGTCTTTGGCAGCTGTTAGCTCCTTCGGGTCAATGAAAATAAACCCACGAGACTGTGCAAAGGACTTGAGGACAAAAGCTGTTAGCCTGTAAAAACACATTTACCATTTTTGTTAAGAAAACAAATTTTGAATAACACATTACCAGGAAAACAACATTCCTAGAAAGCATAAATTTTGAAAATCTTGGAAGGGAAACACTAAATATTGTTAAAAAAAGTAATGGTAAATAAAGGCTCCCAAACTCAGTTCAATCTTCTGGACAATATCAGGGTTAAGGGTCAACAAATTAAATTAAAAAGTATTACTGGAAGATATGCTTGTCCTAGTTATGTTACACTCAAATACAGTTACTTTTTATAGGTGCTCAGCTGCTATCCTACTAATTAAAGCTTTTAAGTTAAGAGACGATATCTTTATAAATATGGAAGTATTTGTAAAGAAAATAATAAATTTTCCAATTTTGTTACAGTCTTAATTAAAAAAAGAAACCCACTGATAAAGTCTGAGGCGGTGTTAGATTTTATACAGAATTAAGACTTAGGAAAGCAATAGAAGTGTTTTTGGAATTCTAAACCTCTGACATGCAACTAGTGCAAACTCTGGCCAGCTTTGGGAGATTGAATCATTCATTTTACAAGCCTCTGAGGAATGGGAGGGTAGAAGGCATGCTGCCTGGCAGAGGATTTTTCAAGTGTTAAGTAATTCTGTGTCACCGTATTTTACATCTAGGGACTAGGAGATGCCAGGTCTGAGATAAAAGTTTACTATCTTCAAAACAGTGAGGCAACAGCATCACAGAACTGGTACTTCCGCTCAGATGAGTTCACGAAGAAAATCAGTTTAAAGCAAAATACAGAAGAGATGGAGAAGCCAAATAACAGGACAAATGAATGAAGACAAAAATCTCCTAGATCTGAGACTCTATAGTCCACAGCCATACTGATGTGTGGAAACACACAACCTTAAAGGCCATGGTTTCCTAAGGGGGACATTAGTGAGATGAGCTGATCTCCCAGTTGCACAATTTCTGATTCTCATATTGTTTCTCTCTGAAAGACCCTGCACTTCCAATTCTCGGGGCACAAATCCATACCATTCCATTTCATCCATGAGAGGATATAAAACACTTAGAAGAATGCTTTCTTTTTTTTTTTTTTTTTCTTCTCCCTTCTACCCGGGGGTAGAAGAACTAGAGACAGTAAGTTCCTCCATACACGCTTCAAGAGAAGCTCCATTCTCTAGTGGAATTAGATGCTTTAAGTGCTACTGCAATTCCTGTAGACCAGACATGACCCACAACTATAGCTTCAGTGCCTAAAGCCCAGACACGTTAGTAGATGTGACTATCTTAACCTCCCACGAGTCTTGAAGCAATTACAGTACACCTACAAGTGCAGTATGAACGCAGCAGCATTGAAACAGTAAGCCTATAGTCACTGAGTATTATTTCTATTCTTCCCTGTACAATACCGTGATGGGAGTTGGAAAACTACTCTTTTTTCCTTGCCAATTGTGTATTTTTCCTGTTTAGCAAACACTGAATTTTCTAACTCTGTTTTAAATAGCAACTCACCACATACTCCCCGAGGAATCCCTCTCGCCAAAAGCGCTGTATGAACCATCTTGTCTCTTGTAGGTCAGCTGGCGCTGGTAGCCTGGAAGTCAAAAAAGAATTGTGGGAGTCCAAAATCCTCACACAGAGAAAAACAAGTATTTAAAGTGAATGAAGACTCAGACCATCTGGCACTAGCATAAGGGATTCTGCTGCCCGAGGCAACCTCTTATTTTGCTGTGTTTGATAGAGCCAGCTCTGTGTACGTACACTGCAGCTTATTCAGAAATCCGTTCAGGCTAGCATCTGTAAGGCTACATATACCTCTTGAAGACAAATGAATGGAACATTATTTCTCTAGCTCTTAGTCTCTTACTGAGCAGCACATCTGTTAAAAAAAAGAATGTTTCTAAAACACTCAATATGAAAATCAACTCCTGCATTTTAGACACTAGAAATGTTAAACATTTGATACCCCTCTGCAAGATGCAATATTAAAATAATGATTTTTTACTTAAGCATACAGCCACCTTCCTTCCTTTTTACTGAGAGCACCATGGAGATGAGGAGCTTTTTGCCTTAATGATACAACTTGATTCAGATTTTTCTCCAAAGCTGGTGCTTGGGACAACTTAAGGTAACATGACAGCAACAGCTGAGTGCTTAGTGCCGAAATTCCAAAGCAGATGGAGGCATAAGAACTCTTACAAATCTTTCTTGAACCATGTGTGAGATGCGATGGATGATGTGTGATCTTAGTGTATATGTACACTACTAGGCCTGTCTTGCAAGGCCTATTTTAGACAAGTTCAACAAAAAAATTGAATGCTGGAGATTCTACCTGAAAGTCTTTTGAGACTGAAAATAAAGATAGTCAAAATGCTCTTCCTATCAGCAAAAGAATTTGCTTCTCAAACCTACTTGTCTTATAACCATGAACTGTTATTAGTATGCTAATAAAGCACACCAAGTCTCTATATCGAGGAATACTCAATACACAATTTGACAAAGCCAGATGCAACCAAACCCTTCAAAATGGGTGTTTCTGATAAGGAGATAAGTCAAACCTGCAAGAAGACTGGGTCAGAGAAATTTAGTGCCTGCTTAATTCTCTGATACATGAATAGACTTTTTCTTTCACACTGCATGACATTTTTATGGGAATGGATTACTTTTTCATTTCCAGAGACAAAGTTTCTTTGTTGACCTCTCCAGATACAGGCAGTTCCACAGTCTCTGAATAAGGGCTGCTCATGACTCCTACGCCTTTTTCTGTTGCTTTGTAGCCTTTTGATGTTCATAGGGAACACAGACAGAATGGTTTGAAAAATGGACAAAAGGAGGAACAAAACCCTAGATATTAATGATGCTCTGGCAGTAAAAACATCTTTGTCTAGGGGTTGGGGAATGTATACAAGCATGGGCCAGAGAGCACAAGTAACATTTTTTTAGTTGTTTTTCCAAATAGCTGTTGTATTAAATTAGATTGCTTTTTATCTAACAGTCTGCAGATACAATTTACTACTAACATAATGCTTTTTCTTCTTAAATTTTTTCTTAAGCATTCACTTCCAGTATGTTTGATGGACAAATAAAGTATTAGTTTTTTATAACAGTCTTATGATTTTCTCTGTTCTGTTATTCTAATGTTCACTTTGTGTTGAGTTATGCTTCGTTGTTCTTACATATATTCTTTTTTGCTTGCTAGGTTGAGTGGCACAGACGTTATGTCTGCTTGCTCTTTTGAAATCTTCTATTTTCTAAACATTCCTCTAGATGCTTGGACTCACTGGAGAGGTTCACCTTTCTAGTTTTCGCCTGTTCACCTGCTTTTGTGGAACTGCATTGTGGGAAAGTAGAAAAATTACTGACTAGCTTAGCTCAGGCCACTATTAAAAATTAGGGGATATGTGGGAATTGTTGGGTATCAGTATGTTATGTGATGGATGACTAAGTGATGAAAAAGTTCTCTGTCTTGGTACATTACAAAAGCCTTCTAGAGTGAACAAACAGACTCTCCCATCTAAACCTTATGCTTGGCAGGGCTCCAATAAACGTAGAAAGGTTTAAAACTCTTGAGGATTTCTGCAGTAAGGGCTAATTAACAGGCAGAGTTTGGAGCCAAAAACCTCTAAGGTTTGCAGATTCATAAAAAGAAACAAAATCAAATAATATTTAAAAGGAAAAACTGACACAGAGTATTTAAAAAATCCCTTTGAATTACTTCTATCAGCAAGCACAACAAGTTACAAATGAGAACAATTGTAGCCAGACAAAGGAAGCAGCACTAGACTTTTGCTGCTGAAAACAAAAAATAAATTACATATTACGTTTATAATTTCATAGGAGAACTGCCTAACCCTGTCACCTCTGATTTCATGACATGACTATTGTCTGACTCACTTGCAAGACAGCTATGTCCCTTTGGGTCATTCTTGTTTTCATTAATGATCTCCAAATTCTTACTTGTCCCGAGAACTGTATTTACTTACAGATTATTTTGCAAGTGGCGCTTCCCAAACAAATGCTGAGAAAAACAGTGCATAAGAAGATAGATTGCTTTGAGATGCTTAAAGAGAGGACAGGGCACTGAAAGGACAGAAAAGAGTCTTCATTGCATGGCTCTAGGATAACTACTTTGCAGACTAACCTCTGATTCTGGGTATACTGTTACTGAGAAAATATGATAAACTGGAGAAAGTTTAGATAAGATCTACATGGTAATTAAAGAACTAGAAAGACAATTTACATATTTAGTTCTTTTTGCCTTTTTCCTAGATTTTGACTAAATTTAGTTTTCTGTGATTTTCTGAAATTTGTAAACACAGGCTTAAGTTACCTAAATATATGCATGTGTGTGTGTACACATAAGTATGTATAAATTAAAAAACACACAATAAGCATGTAAACCATGAGTTATTGAAGGGAAATATAGGCTACATATCAAGGAAAACCATCTCGCCATCAAAATCTGTTAACCTGTGAGATTGTCCTGCAAGAAACGATGAATTGCCATTACTTGGGATACTCTTCATTAAAAAGGACAATGTGATATTAACAAAACTCTCTTCTAACTTGTAAGCTTTTTCTCCTTCTATGAACTTTAAGTTTAATGAGTTACCTTGAACAAGGTAATCAGTAGCTTCACTCTCCACCTCATGACTGAGTTGCTTGGTTTTCTGCAGATATTTCAGGACAAAAACATTAGGAGCAAAATGGATCATGTTCTGCTCTCCACATCCAAACGGTAATCGCAAAAGATTGTCCAAGTTGTTTAATGTAGGACCCATCACATCTCCTGTTTGAAAAAGACGTGATAGTTTCAGTATCAAGGAATTACGTTTTGCTTCTTTTAGATGCCTTATGATTAAAAACCACCTGACTACACTAATTTCTGCCAGCTACACATAGCTTAAACAAACTGTATCATAAATTGGAAGTCCTTCAAATGTTTAGTCTTATCTCTTCAAGCTCTTGCTGGAATAAAGGAGAAATTTCACATTTCAGAGTTCGACCGTTATCTGTGACTATGGGATTTAGACTAGATTAGAATGCAGTTAGTTCAATATGTGGTTATGATGATTATGAAATGAATACTATGAATTATAATAGACAGGACATCTGCAAAGCCCTTTGATGGTATCAACTTTAACTCACTGTCATCTCAAGCAGCCAAATGACCGAGTAAAAAAAAAAAAAAAAAATTCCCTGTCTCAGATTTAAGCAGCATATACCTTTGTAAACTGCCTATGACTACTTTATCTGGCCCATATTACTCAAATACTGAGTCAGAAGCAAATAACAGCTGGAAGTATCTCTTCGTATTTGATAACTGGTACCTAATGATACCTCCTCATATTTGATACCTATTATTGAAGCCGTAGCTCTTTCTGATCCTGGAATTATGTTGTGGGGAACTCCAAGAGTAAATGCTTCATTGTGATTTTCATCAGTCTCTTCTTTTCTCCAAATTTTAAACTCTCCCATTGACCCCCAGCCTGTGGAAAAGCCAATGTACTTCACCTCGAACTGTTTGGGGACTGTCCACTCCACAATAATAGATTCATTTAGCACCCGAGTACCATGGCCAACCTGAAAGGAAAAAAAAACAACAGTTCCAAGGACCCATGCATGTGAAGTCTGTCTGCCTTGGACCCAGTAACCTATGAGATAACTCCACAGACTTAATCTCCAAGCCTTTCAGCAGACTTAACACTGAAAACACTGAAGACTGAGGTCCCGAGGGCATGAAGTGGCAAGCAAACATGTTCCGATTAAAACAGTCTGATCAAGACTTAACACAGAAAAAGCAAAAGGAACGAGGCTTTCTCCTTCTACAACATACCTAATGAAAAACTGCCATGTGTGCTCCAACTCTAGTTAAGGAAGCAAGAAACTTCCAGACATAGATAAATTCAGTACCTGAACAATTCCATTTTTCCAGCTGATCCAGAAGCTGCGGAATTCATCCCAGGACAGAATACCAGCTGTGTCTCTGCTGACCACTGGCTCACCCATTTTGCTGATGGAAATCCATGTTTTAGTATTTTGATGTCCACCAATAACAATCTCAGTCATCTCTGCCATGTCATGTGGACCAGAGGACAGGGCCAGGTGAGCATCATTGTGAGCTTTCACAGCAATATCAAAGTGTGTCATCTGGGCAGGTTTCTGCATGTACTGGTACTCATATTTGTTAGGTGTAGAAATGTGAATTTTCTCTAGTCAGAAAAATAATGGAATGTTTTAAGAATTAAGAGTTCAGCTCACATATTTAAAAAAAACAACCCATAGCTAACTACTAAATTTTAAACAAACAGGCCTATCCTAAGTATACTTTCTTACCCCACCCCCCCCCCCGAATTCTCTTAAACTGTTAAAAAAAAAAAGTGGATTTTTCTTCCTATCCTCTACTTCTATCCACTTGCACTATAGTAGCTTCTTCAGTTGAAACTGCTCAGCTGATTTCTTGTGAAGTTTGCAAGTGATTTTTCAGTTCTAATCTAGTGGTCAAAAGCATCTCTGTTTAGCTAGCGGAGCCAACTTTGAGCTATCCAAATTTCCGACAGAAAGGACATACTGATTCCAGAACTGAACTTTAAAACATCAACTGAAAATATAGTACAGCCACAGTTACTGTCCACAGTGCTGAATACTTAAACTGTTTCATAAAGTAAAGGAATTTAATTGCCATTTCCAGAAATCACTTGGGCAGTTAGAGCAAATTCATAATTAGCCAGCCAGGTAAGAAAGACTCTTTATTCAGAAGTTCTTCCTACGCACCGTAACTCATCAATCATAGACAAATGGCAACAAAGATTTTTTTTTTTTCTTCCATGGGATGAAGCCACATGTTTCTATATGTAACTAAAATCAAACAAACTTAATTTTATCTCGTTTAAATCATGAACTTACCATTTGGGCAGAAGAACACACTATAGGTGTACTCTCTGGACAGTCCCTCTGGCTATATAAAGACAGAAATCCATATATAAAAATACAGTGTTTGGATTAGCAGCGACAGCTATTCAGTTTTACTTACAAAACGCATAATATTCTGATGCTGTACAGCATTTTGTATCCTTTAGAGAAAAAGTATTACACTGTATGCTGTTAGCTGCATATATGCTAACCACTGTCATTGAATCTTGCATCACAGCATATTTCTTAGACTAAAAGAGCAAGCATACTCAATACAATTTCTATCCCTTTTTGTTCTGAGCAGTATTGAAGATTCACCAGCATGAACTCAGAACTAAATGGGCCCTTCTTGTACCACAAAAATTATTTCCAATCGTGTAAACATACACGTTACGATTCTCGTAAACCTCCTCATGTTTGGTATCATACCTAAAAACTTTCATGACTTGCCCAAACTTTAATCATTTTTTTCTGAATTATTACAAATCCCTATTTTTCTTACCTCAATAATAACACTACTGCGAACATAATCCACTCCAACTGGGGTCCTTTTGTCCACATAACTGTCCTCTGAGTGCTTGCCATTCTTTAAAGTTTGCATCCCATCTTGACAGCAATTAGTTCCACCATAAGCAAAAGCTTTTGCTAAGAAACAGGAAGGAAAAGAAACAGAGATTTCCAGATATGATATTGATCTACAAGAGTCCAAAGCATCGATCTAAACTAATTAGATACAGTTGACTAACAACACATCCAATGTTTTGTAATTACTGATCTATTTGCTAAGTATCTGGACAGTCACATCCAAAATTGCATAAATACTTGGACAGTCACAGGCAACAGAGAAACTCTTCCCTAGTTTCCTGCACTGTACGAGTTTTATCATTTAGGATTATTGCCTTTACAGATGTACAGAATTTGTTATTCCTTATTTAAAAATTTACACTCTTTAATCTCTTCAGGGAGATGTAATAAATCCAAACCATACACAACCACACATCACACATCAGAAAAACTAATGACTAGGGAATCTTCTGAAGCCTGCTCATACGGACTCTTCAGTGCATAACAGTTACAGAACCAGTTTGTAAGAAATAAATGAGGTTGAAAAGCTAAGTTGGTAGCAAGTGAAATAATGATTTCACTTTCAGGTACTAGGGAAAAAAGAATGCTCTTCTGAAAGAGGATTAAGAAGAAACACTTAAAACTCCTTCAAGCAGCAAGCTATTTTTTATCTGTGTACTACCAGTGATGTTGCTCAGTCCAAGCTCGTTGAAGGACAAAACAATAGAGGTGGGTTTAGCTTCCCCGGGGGCAACGCACTTCTTTCTCGTCAGATGATGTTTCCCAGGATGCCCGACAAACTTTATGCCTTTTGGAACTGAAATCTTCACATGAACCTAGGAAAATTTTGAATGCCATTTATTGCAAATGTCATCTGCAAAACCAACAGATGTGTGAAAAATCTGAAAACTACAAAAACTATAATAAAAACCATAGTATGCACAGATTATTCTTCAAACCTTCTAGTGTTATATTTGACTGACAGCATTACTTTCAGCTCAGCAATTCTACAAGTAGTTCAGATACTACTTGAGCTAAGCAGATAATGTGTTTGAGAAGAAAACATCTGGAGAGAGAGCATTTTTTGAAAAAAAGTTATTTCAAAGCAAACTGCTTTCAGCAGCTAACTATGAAGGAAATTCTCTGTGGTTCAACGTGAGCTTTCTAATCATCTTCCCTACATTTATCAATATATTGATTTCTGAAGCATTGCAAGACTACTACAGCTCTTTCAAGCTACAGTAAATAAAGCAATGACTTTTATTACTGATGAAAAGCAATAGTTATCTTCAAAGCATTTATGCTGAACTTATTATTCTGTTATCCTTGTGTCTTTTCTACTGTAATTTGTAGGTCACTTAGGAAAGTTTGATAAGAAACTACAATTTCATATCTTAGCAACCAGAACAAAGAGGGCTGTTACCTCTACGCAGACAGCTAAGTAATTATAAACAGTCAATGGGATTTTGGTCTGTTCTCCCCGGATGACATGGTATGGCAGTGTAAAATCAATGAAGAAAGGTTTAAACGTCTTCAGTTCTGTTTGACTGGCAATGCCCAACCCCTTCTCTTCAGACAGACCCACAGCTTCAGTTATCCACGTAGTGATGGAGTCTGGCACTTCCACACGCAGCTCTGCTTCTCCTGATGTATTACTGCCAAAGAGAACATGGAATAACATGGGTTGATCAGGTTAATGAAATGCATTTGAACAAAGCTAAAGCACACAGAGCCAAATATTTGGGGGATTTCCCTCCAGATCCAAACTCACAGCATAGCATCAGTATCTGCTTTGAGCAACAGCTTATAAAGGGCTCAAAGTTTTCTTGCTAAGTATCAGGATTTTTGAGAACTATGCACATTTATAAGGAGCAGAACAGTACCTAGCGGTTTCTGCATAACACAGAGTCTAACAAATTCTTAGTGGATGAAAAGCTTTACAGGCATTTACACCCTGTTATAGAGGGTCACTTTTCTTACAGGTAAATATCTGCAGTAAAAAAAAAAAAAAAAAGAATCCTGGATAAAAACAATTCAGCAATAATTTCTTTCACACAGTGAAATAAAAGTAGTTTTTGTTGGAACCTACTGTCCTTGTATACACTGCCACATTACAGCCTGTGCTTGAACATAAAGGCAAATAAAAATTTTTCGAGGCACTATGTTCAGCAACTGCTTCTCTATAGAAGCATATTTTGATTCAGAAACATCTTAGTAGTTGGTTTTTGGAATGTCTGACTCAGAAAATTTCCAAAAATATAATTTTCTTCTAGTGAGGATTGAAACTAATTATTAAAAATCAAATTTCTATTTTGAGCATTCAGCTTTACTCTGCGTACCACAACAGGATACCATAAACTGATACACTCTTCCATGCTTTGTAATAATAGAAATTCAGTTTAGTTCTGCAGACTTTGCAATTTCTCTCCTGCAAAGAAACTTTGGCCTTGCTTGGAACAGAAAACGTTTAATCTAAAGCAAGAACAAAAGCTATTTCATGCCTCAACTGGCAGGATGATTGGTGCAGTTATGAGTACACCCTAAGGTTGTTTTCTCTCGAGTCCTTATTTATTCCCCTGAGCTCGATACACATGCTGCTGGCTTCATAATCTTTTGCAAGCTACATGCATTGTAGCTGGCATGGAAAGTAAGAAAGCAAGATCTTCAGACTAAGCTCTGCAGCATAACACACTGCCTTTCAGTGCTGCAACACCTGCTGATTCACATCCAGAACAAACTGAAGAATTGTATTTTTCGCCACTTTTCAACTATGACAGCTATTCAAATTTTAGGCACCAACAATGTATCTTTACTTTTACCATCTAAATCAACTGTTTGTAACTGTTAATGAGCCTAAGCTGCTGCAACTATTAGTAAACTGGCAGCGTATTATGTACTGGTCTTTGTATTGATATTACAACAGAAAAACGATTAAAACAAGTAATTTGATTTAAAAAAAAAAACTACAGATCACTGACCAAACCTACCATGCCTGTTCAAAGGCATAACCTCCAAACACTCTGGCCAATGAATATAGCTCCCCACTACAGAGGAAGAGCCTATGAAATGCACGTGGCTCAACAGCAACAAGTCACTTGAACTTCTCTTCGCACCGGTTTCTTTGTATTTAGGTCCTCATCCTAACCAGAGTTAGGTAGCCAGTACTTGCAAGAAACTTCAGCCCTGACGAGAAAGCAGAAGGGTGTCCTAGCTCCAGAACTGGCAGCATTCCAGTCTGTTTAACTGGACAATTTGTTGCAGCTGATGTTCTTTCCACTGGGATTTCAGCCCATAACCAGCATTATTTTCACACATGAGGGCACTTACTCTTCTGGGCGGGGGGCCAAAGTACACACACATTTCCAGCCATCAGACCCTCCAGCCAGGCTCTAGGAGTTTTTAGAATTGGTTTGGGAAGTTGACATTAGGCTTTTGTTTCTATTTTGAGTATTGTATATTGTAATTATAAATGGTAGAAGCAAAAAAACAATTTCTTCAAGACAGTGGAAATCAAACAATGTTTAGCTTAGTTGTTTCAATAAAGTGGAGAAAATGTAATCTGCAACTTTTTATTCCACACACTCCCATTTATAATTGACTGCCCAAGCTTGCTGAGGCCCAAAAAGGCACTTCTGGAATTCTCTGTGTATTTCTACAAAGCATATTTCATGCTCAATTGAACAGATTTGAATACACTTGCTGCAAGTTCTTGTCAAATTTAATTTCTAATCATTTACTTAGAATGAAGTTTACTGTTCCTTTTCTTCCCTCAAGATGCTCCTCCACTTGAGGCATCATGATGAGTTGGACACACGGGGTACATTATACCTCTGTCATGACTACAATTTGAAGTGAATACACTTCAAGACCAGATGAAATGTTACAAAGAGAGATTATTGATTAAAGCGGTAATGAAGAAAACCACCACCACCAAAGATCAGAGACTGCCACTGTAGCTCCAGTAGATTTTAAAGAGCTCCGTTTTCCACAGCTGAAGAGGATACAACCCAAAGGATATAATTAAGGCAATTCCCTGCCCATACCTGACATTAAGGCAGTGCCATATCCATGTTTCAGGGAAGAAGGTTCTTTTCCTCTTCTCTGCTCTGCTAGAAGAAGAAATAAGCCTTTGGCAGTGAATTCTTAATAAGACAGTTAGTTTTAACATTAACTGATGAATCAGTGTTACCAACTGAGTGCAGCTCCCATGACCAACCAAAACTCCAGCTAGCACAGATTGATAATAAAGTGGTGCGTCATTCATAACACAAGTTACATAGTCCTTCCAATTCCTCTCATTGTGCACACACACATCAAACAGTCTGGAGAGATAAATAATCTAAAAAACCTAAAAGTTTTGTGATCCGAATTCTTTCACCAAGCAAAATCAAAGGGAACAGGTACAGCATGTGACTTCCCATGACAGCATCATTTGGCCTTACTAATAGCAGTTACTACAATCACTGTTTTATATTCCCCTCCCTTTCTTTAACTTGGAATTATCTTGATCTCTAATATTTTCAGAATTCGTTCTATTTTTCTACCCGAGATGCTTCATTATCTATTTCTTAAATGATCTTTAAAAGTTACTCTAAGAAAAGCTAGCAGTTGGTTCAAAATACAAAGGCAAAGCATATCCTCAGTTTGCAGCATTAGCTGTAGTACCTCATGACATTTTCTTCATGCAGTCCCTCATTTTGTTTATTTTGAGCAACACCTGAGTAGCATGCAACTCTGAAACGAGGGCTAGCATGCAAATACTGACAAGCAGTAACTAATTCATAAAAAGTAGCAACTAGTTCATAGAAAACCAAGATACACAAAGTTTCAAAGAATATTACTTTGCATTTTTACAGAATTAATTTAAATTTAACAAAGCTTTTGTTAGGTCTATCAAGACAACTGAAGATGGTTTCCCCTCCCCACCACCACCTCGAGGAAACTATGCTATTTTCTGGAGGCAGTGGAGTATGAAACAGCTGAGAATATAGGGAGGGGAAAAAAAAAGACGAAAAAAAGGTAACAGGTATCATAGACAATATGCATTACAAACAAATGTTACCTTGGTGCCACTCTAGAATGCATTGTAGCCACCAGTGTCCCAGTATGTGGCTGAAAAGCTGGTACAGCCTCATCTGTATACATGCCTCCATTCTGTCTGTGGTTTAAGCTGACTATATCAGTCATTACAACCAAGCCAGTTTCCTAGATAATAAAAATGAAGACCACAAAGAAAGAAAAAAAAAGAGAGAATTATGTACCAATAAAAGCTTTTCTGAAAAGAAAATCCCCCCAACCCTAACCTGATGTCTATGGGGTAACGTTCAATTCAAACCTGAGGATTTCTTAAAAAACTTCATGGAAAATAAAAATTATTGATAATGAGAAAATATGTAGGTACTTTGTAAGCAGGATTTTATTTATTTATTTATTTTTTTACAAGAAAGCTCATTTGCTTGGAAAATGCATTTCACCAATATCTAACATTACTGGGCATGTGTCTAAGTGTCAGGCAACTACAGGTAAAAAAGTATTACACATTTTCCCCCTTGAATGTTGCTCTACAGCTTTTTGCCCTTCTTAAAAGTTTCCAGTGTGTTCTGCTGTAGCTAGCAGGCAGCTCACACGTCAGACATCCCCAATTCTGCCCTACAAGAAATGCCAAGCAAAATGGAAATTGTCTGCACAGCTTCACAGTAAAAATACAGAATTCACAAGAAAGCTGTCTGCCAGTTCTGTTCCCTAAATGCACTTATTCATAAGAGACAGCAGCTCCCAGACACCAAAGGGAGTATGGGCTTTGTTATCTTTCACGTACACATCCAACTATTACAAATCAGGTATACAGCAATGCATAAAGAGCAGCTATTAACATATGGCTCTTTTCCCAGGAGTTTATGCCACTCAGTAAGAAAAAAACACATCAGAACAAAACCCCTAACAGATCAGGGAGAGGAGAAAAAGCAGCGACTCCTGCAGCAGTGGGTATTAAAGGAGGATTTAGAGTTTATGATTAAGCAATTGAGACACTAGGGGAACACATGGGAGACTATGGGGTTTAAGACAACACAATAAAGCAGTTTAGCTAAAAAATGCAGAAAGAACAAAGGGAGTGGAAAGAGAGGATCCAAAGGAAGCAAAAATCGTTATTATTAGAAGCTGCATGAACTAAAAATGAAAACAGCATAAAACATGAGACCTGTAACACTGCTTTTCTTAGAGGCCAGTCTGTCTTTAAGAATGGTCACTACGGAAAGCCTATACAGAGAATATAAAACATATAGCAAGTACAGCATGGCCTTCCACATGACATATCCTCACAGTTTCTAGCAGTCAGAGAAAAGAGATCACATGTTGCAGCGTACATAAATCAAAGAGGCAGGACATCAGCAGAGTCTGAAAGGGCAGATGGACTCTACTGTGCAACTGCAGGAAGGTAAGAGACAAGCCAACACAGAACTTTTCAAATAGATCACTCACAGCTAATGATAATTTTAATAAAAAATAAAGCAAGAAGCTAATGGAAACATAATAACATGCCTTTGAAAACCTTCAGAAGACTGAACTAGTTTTAGCTTAAAGGATTGCATTGTTAGCAATGAAGCAATGAATTAGTGCATGAATACATTAAACAAAAGGAGAACCAATTAACTCATTTTAAATGCCCAACTTGCAAGTCAAAGCAAATAGACAGCACAGATCAAGGGAAATAAGATTTTTAAGATCTGGTCAAACTTAACTATTGAAAGACACCAAACTAACCAAAATGAGTATATGCCTTTTGAGTAGCAATCTGATCAAGAATACAAAGAAAATGCTACTGATCTTTCACACAGACAGCCACAGCAGCTGCCAGAACTGGGGCAGAAAGGAAACTAAAAGGATTTTAAAAAGATAGACTAAAAGGGGAAAGACTAGAAGGAAAGACTCATGTTCTACCTTAATTTCCATCAAAGTAACTGCAAAGAGACCTGTAAGTTCACCTATAAGTGGAGAAACTTTCTGGTCCCCTGTCTCACTTTCCAGAGCCCCAGCACTGATTCTTTCACCAAACAGGACATCTGGCCCTCTCCTCAAGATTGGCCAAAAATCAAAGCACATTTCTCCAATATCTTTGCTGGAACAGTTTACTCTTTGTTCTTGGAAATTACTTTTAAGACTACCCCCTTGGAGAAACCACTTCTGATGTGAAAAAAGAATAGAACTAAAAAAACAGCTATGGAGCTAAAAATTATCATGCAAAATTATGCTGCAAACATGAAAATAATAAGACACTCCAGAGAGATGTGAGGCTGATTCTTCCTACTGTAAATGCGAAGCGAGCATCCTTGGTGATGTCCCAGTGCCAGGGAAAGACAGAAGATCTACGACGTCTACGTGAGGACATGCCTGGCCACCAGAAGTGCCCTTCCTCCTTTGGAGCTCCAAAAGCATCAGATACATCATACTCTGCAAGTTCTTGAAACACCTGTAAAGAAAATGAAGAGTCCTCAGGTAGAAAGGCTACTTACTAAAAGAAGAGTGCAGATACCAGCACTAAGAGAGAAAGCGTCAGTGCCTTAACCTTCTTTTTACCTGACTGGCTGTCAGCTGAAAACCTGTCTTCAGCAAGTAGACGCTCTTATCCACTGTGGCAATGCAAACACAGCTTGATTTTGCAGCTCTGACCCTGATGTTCACAACATCACCAGGTTTGGTCTCATTTGCTGAAAGAGTCACTGCAACCTAGGAATTTAATATTAAACCCCATCATCTCAACTCCTGCTCAACATACAAAACTACAAAGAACAACGAGACACCATCCCTTCCTCTCCATTAGCTACGTTACCAATACCTGATTTTCAAAGGAGGACTTCACAGGGAACTGCAGGCTGTCTGTGACCCCTTCTCCATTCTCCCTGACGTAATACACCAGAAGACGGCCCAAGGGAGCCATGTTATGAGTTACTGAGAAACGGAGGAATGTCATGCAGACTTCAACCTCTGCTGCAGGGGTACCAGTAGGTGCTAAAATATAAATTGTAATAAATCTACTTAAAATAAATAAAAGAGGGCATCTATTGACACAGAACACTGCTAAGAGAAAATGTATAAATGGGTTTGAAAAAGGATTACACAGTTTACGGAGTGTCATTTCGCTAACAGCAGTCAGCATGATCATCTCCTTTAGCCTAATCCACATTATATACATCCACATATATTAACATCCTCTTCCGGGATTAAGCTCAACTAGTTTAGTAAATTCCCTCAATCCCATCATATACATCCCTACCGCTCAGGGATTCCAAGCTGAGCACATTAAGAAAGTCTATAATATTTTTTATTTTTTAAACAGCGAAAGACTACAGAATGAGTATAGAAAATGCAAGAGTTTTCCCCCTTGGAGAAATTTCTTTCTTTTCTATATGACTATTTGTGCAATGGATATCATTACTTCTCTTTCACAGTTATTCTATGTCCATAAGGAGCATCAAATTCAAAAAAGATCATACTTAGAAAGGTTTGCAAAAAGGTGCTTTTTCCCTGAAAATAGGGGAGAGCTTGCATTTCTGATGCTAACTACCTGTTCCTGGGAAATGTGCAACGTCAATGTTCTTCTCAAAGGGAAAGGTGTCTCTCTTGCTCCTCTGCTGGGTGATGTTGCTGGGCTGCAGCCCTGAAAGGACAATGTTGCCTCGCGATGCCACTTCATAATGTAGAGTGAAGTTGCAAGGACAGGTGGACTTCACTGCAATCCAAGCCTCCTCTCCTACCTGCACTCAGAGAGAGAAGCAGAAGATCTGGTCTGTTACAAGGCGTGCTTTTCATTTACAAAATATGGAAATCTATTTGTGTTCCCAGTCCAAAAGAGACGTGACCCCTCTTTTAAGAAATGTACGCATTGAAAAGAATATTACACTAGCACTGTTTCCATGGACTTTCTTCACAATAAAAAGGGGCCTGTGTTCAGCTCTTCCCTCCCTACAAGCCTAACAGGAGAATGGGCTGGGGGGTTGTATGCATTAATGAAAACAATAAAGGAATCTCTGGAATCCTGAAAGTTAAGCCTTTTGGCACAGAGCAGCTGTCAGAATTGGTTGAATTTTAGACACCCCTTCAGTTGCCTAGCCCAAAACAGAAAGAGATGTGTTGGGGGTGGGAAGAGATGTGTTTGATAGTCTTTGCTGTTTAATTGAGATTATACATGGTGATTACTTTCACATGGCAAATACTAATTCAGACAAAACCAGTGTGGCCTAAAATTACTGGGAATAGATCTGAGGGAAAATGCTTTCAAATTACACAAGTCTTGATATTAATTTGAGTCTGGCACTCAAGGAGCTGTCAAACATACAAATAAACAAGAAAGCAAGCTTCTTTTTTGTGGGTAAACACATTTGATGCTTGCAAAAGGCTTCAGAGCAGCAAACCAACATCCTGCCCTTTTTCTGCACTGAAGTCCAATACCCAGAAGTGCTTAGTACTGAATACCCTGGAGATAAAATCCCAAATAATGCCAATCCCAACGGAATAGATGTCAGTGCTCTGTCAGGGTATTAGGAATGGGTAGTGTCTGAGAAACAAGCAGCCGACTTTCCTCGAAACACAAACTTCTTACTTCTGGGTTATGAAGACTTGTGTTAAATAGGATTTCTTCATCAACTTCCGCTCCTGACCCTCCTGCCCTTTAAAGCATAACAATGGCCCCCTAAGACCATTAAGACTAAATACAAATGTTAAATTCCAATGACATATTTTGAAAAACCTTTCTTCAGCACCAACAGCATTATTTTGCCAGAATATACATATGGTACAAACCAAAATGGCAAGGACTTGAATACAAGGAGCTGGCAATGGTTAAATACAGTCAGAATGCCACAGAGCCCAAGTACCTCGTGACATTAAATATTTGAAGTATTAAGAATTCCCCAGTGGAAATGATGAAACAATTCGTTAAAAAATGAATGTAGCTAATTGGAACACCCAGTAAGAGCTGGCAAAGCAGGGAAACAGTTCCCACATCAGCTGGTCATCCAACTCCTAGCTTTCCCACAGAAGAATTAGTTCTAATCAGGTTATAATAAGAACAATGTGTTCAGATTAGCAGTGTATAATCTCCTTTCCATACCTCAGGAAACTTGTAAAAGATTAATTAGCCATTAAACTACCATGAAATGCAGTGATAAAAAAATGCTCTTTTTTGGATACCACGAGTCTAAAACCAACCTGACAGATCTGCTGATAATAGAAAACTATGCACAAGTATTGCCAAAACCCACAATTTTTTCACAAAGCAATATGCGGTCCCTTAGAGACATGCCTCTTCCCTGGTAGAGAGCAAACCCTAAACAACTCTTTCTAAAACAGAATGCAACAGAAATCATTGCTAAATCAGATCTTCCACTGGACAAAGATCATGACAATTTCTATACAGAAAGACCACATTTTTAGAGAGGCTCCTACAAAAACTACATAAGAAAACAAGACAACTATGCATAGCTTCAGAACTGGAAGACTAAACATTTTCAGCAGAGATTTAAACCGGAAGTTCTAGAGAAGCTACATAGCCCTAATCTGGATCTTTACTAATAAAGCTACTTACTCCCTCTGATTTCACTTCCAATCTTTCAGCATTTCGTGACTTGAACTAAAGCATGTCATTTGCACAAACAATTCATGTGAACATTACTGGAGGTGAACTGAATGTACATTCAAATACAAAAAACTTAAATGCCAGATCCCATATCAAACTGTCTCCCCTGTTCCCACAACATGAGAGAAAATGAGATGCTGTACAAAGCATCACAAGAACTTTGCTTGGAATCATGTGCGGCCCACATTGAACAATTATTTGGTGTGGGAAGTGCAATTACAACTGCACTTTTGTAGTGGAAACAGTAACAGTCCAGGACCCCAGAAAAGGCTGGAAAGATTTAATTAGACCAAAGTGCATAAAGCCAAACAATGCAGTTGTTGCTATGATGGAATATGAAGCCAACATACCTGGAAAGGTTTATCTGGTGCTTGGAGCTGGATGTGACACTTGCTGGGTGAGTACCAGCTACTGATGGACAAGTAGTTTGGCAGATACTGATCTCCAGATGGTTTCCCATCAATCGCTGTCACTCTGGTCTTAACAAAAGTTATATCTGAATGTTATTCATGCATAGCAAGCTCAATTCTTACTCGCTTCTTACCCCGTATCCCCCACCTCCCATATTTTCCATCTCTTCATCTCTACTGTCATCTTCACATGGCAACAGCACTCTCAAAATATTGGACACTTCAACTTTGGAGAAGTATGTTTTCATGATGGTTATAAACATCAGTTCAATTAGCAGTAAGAAAAAAAGAAGCTAGCGTTGCCACACTTAAATCAATAAGTTGAAGGTAAAAGGCACCAATTTCCTGTTTGTAGCAATGACTTATAAAGTGCGGGTTTGACAAGATTAGTTACATTAAAGTCTACTAATCCTATAAAGAGCTTTCACCTACCTCCAGCCAGACATATTGGGCAGCTGTAGGGATGGAGGGGATTTCAAACTCCACAAGGCCATTTCTTGATACCAGTTCACTTGTATAAACATTGTCCTTTGGTGTGAGTTCGGCTTTAATTCGAATAGTGACTCTGTTGGCTGGGCTTCCATCAGGGTAAGTGACTTCTACCTACACAGTGTTTCATTTATAAAACAATGTTTTACATTATTGGCAATTCTGGTCAACAATAAAAACAGCAGGTGGGAAGAACACACCAGGATATGGTGTAACATCCTAGGATCAGGTCTATATAACCTTACATCAACCACGTGTCAGTATCTCTATTTTTAATCTTACCTTTCCTTTGTAAGGCAGTCCAGGTTTGAACTGTTTTCTAGTATCCTTGGAGTACTTGATATCGATTAGCTGTTTCTGAACAGGTGTTGAGTCATCAAATGTAACCTGCTTGCTCCCATCTGAGCTGGTCACTGTGGCCCAGATATTGACTGTGCCTCGAAAATGTTCCGGAACATCAGCTGGCATCATGTCTTTCACACACACATCGAAAACAGCAGAGCCATCAATCTACCAAGCGTGTTGGGGAACGGAAACATAAGTTTGCATATACATTCAAAAAGGGTCTAGAAGCCAAGTCTAAAGCGTAGGCACTTGACAGGAATTTGCAGCAGTATTTTTAAAGGATGTGAAGTGGAGGGAACTAATGGGGGCAGGGGAAAGAAAAGCAAGTTTTTATTTTCCTCCCTCATCCGTAATCTGAACTACCTCTGTCCCAGTCTCTCTCTGTCATGTTCTCCCTCAGCCCCATATACTCTAAAACAAGATTAACACTACACCAACAAATTCTCTTTCCCCCAAATAATAACATATAGTGTAAAAACATGTAATATGTTTGCTATGCTGGACCCAACTATTGCATTTATTTTCTGGTCTCCCATCAGTGACATAAAAAAGAGCCATAGTATTAACTTCAAAGAGTACAGATCAGGCATTTTATTGCAGCTGACTCAATGGTCTCCCTCACCTGGGTGGTCTTGAGGACAGGGTGTCCCACTTCATGCCTGTAATACCCTACACCATTTATAGTCATATTGACAATTAACTTTCCTGTCACTGGTTTTCCAAATGTATATCTGAAATGGAAAGAAGATAATGAATAACTTCCAGCTGTTTTCTGTTTCCCTGATTATATTAAGGCTAGTACCATGTGACTTGCACATCTAGAAAACAGAAAAAACATCACAAAGTTTTCCAACTTGTCATTTTTAACATGTTTTATGAAGGCTCTTACATAGGAAAGCTTCTGATGACAACCAGAAATCATCTGTGAAATCTGCAGCAGAGGAGTTCTGAGCTCCAGTGACTGCACCATGCTGTGCGTGTACTACAAGCTATAGTAATGGAGCTTTATTTGGAATACACTCCTACCTGGCATGGACAGTCCCTTTTTCACATTTTGAAAGGTCACGAATGTAGCGAGGTGGCTCAATCAGCAACTCAAACTTTGGTAACACTACAACGAAAGGAAATACGACAGTCTTTTCAACGTCTTACTGTCCAGATTATAGCAAAGACATACACAGCTCTAACAAGATCCCTGCTGATGATCAGATGAGGGCGGTGTAGCTAACACAACAGGGGCAGGACAGCACTGAGTGGAGAATAGATCGATAAGAACAGCAAACTAAGACCATCTTGTCAAGACCTTTTTGATGTATCCTCAGAATTTTACTTCTTTTCAGAGCAATCTCTGTTCCAGGATTTGAGCCCAAGCTTTTCTTAGATATAAGGTAAAGAGGACAAGTCGCTACTGCCTCCTCCACAATGCACCATAAAAGCAGCTGAGATGTTAGTAGCTGTCAGTGTCTACAAAAGCTTGCGTGATCAGGTCATAAAACATAGATGGTGTGCTGGGTGGAACAATGCCCACCCTTCATCATACAGGGGGACTCTGAGACCAAGAAAGGGCTAGCAAAAAAGGAACTGAGAATTCCAAGGAGGGCTCGGGGAAAGGAAGGAAAGCATTGACAGAACTAAAGCATCTTTACAGCTTTCCAAAGCCACATGAAATCCTTGTTACATAAACGGATTGTGCAATACGACACTCCATTTCAGGTCATTTTTGTAGTGTGGAGGACTGAACAAAGGCCCGGTTAAAATTCAAGTGTCTATATCCCTGAAATACATAACCTGTAAGGAATTTTTCCTGATCACATTTTTAACGCATTATTTCTCAGGTGTTTCATCTTAAGCAAAAACATTTCATAATGTTTTGCTCTTCCAAATATCCTTGGGTTACAGTCAAACACAATGTGGATAACTCACCATATTTCTGAACTTCAAAGGATTTGTTGTATGTGTGCCCCTGCATTTCAGCAAAGATGAGCCATTCTCCAAACACTGGCTGATCAGACAAAGGAAAGCTCATATTTACAATGCCTGAGGAAGAAAACAACACACTGTGAACTCTCAGTTATTAATCCTTGTAAAGGCTTATTGAACACAATTCAGTATAAGCAGAAGCTAGAGGCAGCTAGCAAAGGTAAATAATACATTGAGCTAAAACAATCTGGAACTTACCACAACAAAATGGCTTCAAATTGCTCCACTCTATCATACGAGACCCCCGAGGATCCTGAATAATATTTTAGGAATGAGAAACATCACAGTGAAAGCGAGTATCACTAATAATGTTTAATTCAGTTTGCAACAAAGTACATTATGTATATACACACACACGCGCACATATACACACACACGCACTTCACTAACAGCTCATATGTAATTAGCATCTGTGCAAAATTTCTGAGGTTATTTTACTGGAGGGTATTTGCTTTCTAAAATTCAGTGCTCATTTAAGGATGCTGCTTCTACAGCCAACACACATGGGTAAGCACTGTCAAGGGGCAGATCTTCCACCTGTCTTAGGGTAACTATTTTGGATGGGACGAACAGGCCTTTGAAGATGCTTTCTTTCCATTCATAGAGGGAGTGGTACAACTAACAAGGCAATTTTTAGATGACAAAGCCAGATGAAATTAATCTTGTTTTTGTCAGCATTAAATCTGTGACAGAATGCAAACAAAGGAAGAGGGTGAATTCTTCTACTTGCTGACAGCAAAAGAAAACATATGGCTTAAAAAAAAAGACTAGACACAGAAGGAACCTCTCATTCACCTCATAAGGAAGAAGACAGGAGCACCCTTTCCTTGCCATGAATTTCTATTTTCCACTATCATAATGTTTGGGTGCAGAGATGAGATTGGCCCTGCTATATCAGCCCAGCCAGATGAAGGATAGGAGTAGGTCTGCATTGAAAAGAAGGGAGAAATTGAGTGGGACTATTACATTTATAAACCCCAGTGAATCTACCAGTTCTTCTCAGGTAGAAAAATGGGAATGGATTTCTGACACTGAAGTAGAAAACAAGTATATTTGTTGATGATAAAAAAAACAAACAAAAATGAACAAAAAAACAACGCAACCAAGACACAAAAATCTGTTAAAGACACAGAGGTAGAGACAATGGCATAGGTTACAGTTGGGAATAGCCATAATGGACTTGGAAAGGTACAAACTTGTGACTTGTTCCTTTTAAGGCTATGAGGATCTTGTGCCTCTACAGAATACATGCTAGATGATTGGCAGATACTCACCACTACATAGGCTTCAATCTGAAAGAAAAAAAATAAAAGATTGTATGAAACAAAAGTTGACAAACTGCTGAGCGTGGTATGGCACACGAAGAAGCAAAGTTTAAACATCTCTTCTTCAGTAAGAGAAGCCTGAGAAACAAATGTTTCATTCAAGCACCTGGCTGGAAAACCAATGATCTGCGTATCTGTGCAACACCTGAATGGAGTGCAAGGCTCTGAAAAATTCTTCTTTTTCTAACTGCTTTGGTATAGTTATGTTTTATCTGATAGCACTACAAGACTGTGTTCTTCTTCAACACCAATGTGACCAAATTAAAACAACTAAATTGCAAATAACAACAAGTATTTACACGAGATGCCAAAATAGATGAAGAGATCAACTATATTTCTGCATAAATATGTCAGAGTAAAGTACAGATTGCCAAGTATCTCACCACATTTTACAGTGTGAAATAAAACAATTTCCCTTACCTTGTCATTGGTTGGTCTCAAGTCAGAAGTAACCATAAACAGGTTTATCAACACTAAAAGAAGGAAAAAAGGAAATTCATTGTTCATCACACCTAACACTGCACAGAAGACTCCATCCTAGAATATACCCTTGAAAAAAAAGTTTTGCCTGAAAGCAGCCCTAGCTAGCATCTGACAAGTTCTCCAAGGCCACCTTACCTTTCTGTTTGGGTTTATAGACAGGTTTATCAGTCTGGATGAACACTGATGATCCTTTGCTATCAATAGTTACTGTGGTATAGTTGTGAAAAATGTAGCCTTCCTCTGCTATATGCCGGTTGCCCCAGACTTTTAGATGTCCTTGTCCACGAAGTCCTGAAGGCACCTAGAAAACAGTGAGGCAGAAATAGAAAAGCCTTTGAGCTTCCTGGGAAAGTACAGTTACTACCCTTGAATAATTGTTGCTGAAGTGAGCAATGAGCAGCCACCTGCTGCATTTCAGTGTAACTATGTGTTGGTAATAAAAAGAAAATAAAGAACATGCTAGATCTTTTACAACATAAAAACTTCAAAGGAGGCAAAGTCATGCTAAAAACATGGCAGGAAGTTCTCTTCTACCTTTTCTTCCTCACTCATAGTGATATCTGATCTACATGTTCAGCCTCCACTGAATATGGCATATTACATGGGGAAATCAGCCATGTTACGGAAGATACGGCTCTAGGTCACAAGGTGACACACTCAGTGGATGAGGGAAAGGCTGTGGATATGGTCTACCTAGACTTCAGTAAGGCTTTTGACACCGTTTCCCACAGCATTCTCCTGAAGAAGCTGGCTGCTCAAGGTTTGGATGAGCATATGCTTTGTTGGATTAAGAACTGGCTGGGCCCAAAGAGTCGTGGTGAACGGAGCTGAATCCAGCTGTTTGGTAATCTGCCCCTTCTACGAATTTCTGTGATCTGTCCAATGTTCCATGACACTTACATATCAATGTACTGCCACTTCTGTAAAAATAATCACTACGTGGAGTGTAATTTTCTTCAGTGGAGTAAGGGCTTGACAGACAAATAAGCTTTGTTCTTCTGACTCTCCACTTGCCCTCTCGCAAAGGCTGCTTCCTCCTCAGTGGATGCAGCAGAATGTAACTTGTATTTGTGCCTCAAATGCTCACAGATCAATGTCTGTTTTGATTGAAGACAAGTCCCTCACATCCTTATCAAAAAAATCTTAAAGTACCAGACACTCACCTTCAGTTTGATTGTTCCTTTATCTGAAATGAAAGAGAGAGAGAGTTACTCTTCTCAAGCTAAGGTAATAATGTTTTAGACAATTGCAGTCGGCTGAAAGGAGACCTAATATTGTAAAACTGAACTATTAACTGAAATACCCCTTTATCATTATTTAACCTGCAGTAATATTCCCACATTGCAAACAATCTGCAAGGTGAGCAAGTCAGACCTCGCAGAATTCTCTAACATAAACTTGATCCAAATTTATTCACAGTTTTTTTCTAAGGTGCACTACATGGTGTCCTACAGTTAGAGAGTACCACCAAGGCTGAAGTTTCATCACAGGACATTCTATGCTTACAGAATTGTTTTACTGTAGAAAGGACCAGGCTTTTTTGGAACTTGAATCACTCCAGACAAACCCTAATAGAATCTATTTCGATTGCTGGATACAGCCATACCTAAGATAACATATGTTGTCCACATGTGTAAGCATCGTTCTCCTTGATTTAGTTAGCAATTGTCAGCCAATTTCAAAGAGAACAAGAAGAGGATAAAAACAGAGAATCTGTTCCAAGAACGGAAATGGCTTTTATATAACTCCCAATTTTTGCACACAGAAGGGTTAAACATGATGGTTAAAGAATGGGATTGCCTGAACTGCCACCACTACTAGCAGTGGTAGAACAGTGCTACTGGACTTCATTTTCACCAATGCAAATTCCTTCACAATTAAGCTGGGTATAATCAAAAACCCTTTTGTTTTTCTACATGGGACAGGCAGATATGTCTCAGATTTTAAAGATATCCAATATCAGATATGCACAGATATTGCCACTTCTCTCAGCAATACTCAGTCCCAAAGACAGAGAGACTGTATTTCCAGCATTCATTTTAACACAAGGGTAGAAAACTATGTAGTTATAGACTTTGCATTTTATTTCATGTTCAGTTTCTCTTATTTGTTATACAGCTTCCCAGTGTCAAACATTCAGTTTTCAAAAGGAAAGACATTCACCATAGTACTCCTGGGCATCAATGTGATATTTTTATCCAGAGTCTCTGCATATCTTGCTGGTCCAAAATTATCATCTGTAGAAGCTTGAGATCCCATACATCAAAACCATATTAGCACAATCACAACTGAGAACATTCAGCAGTAATCAATGAGTTAAATATTAGCTTAGTTCCACCTTCATTATCACCCAAAGCACTTCTTTAGGAGATATTGATGTGCTCCCGCAGCACCTCAACTTAATTCTCAAGTTCAGAATAACAGGAACTTACCCAGAACTGTTCCATGGCCTCTTGACACAGTTTCTCCTTTCACAACTAGCTGAATCTGGACTGTTGTCTCCTTGACAGAGTTAAAAATGGTCACACTTATAGCTTCCTCAACACCAGATCGGAAAACAGAAGGTGCCGCAATCAAATAGCCCCTAAGGAGCAAGATTGGAAGTAGACGGTCATTAAGAACAGTAACAAGAGTGTGATCTTTACAAAAAGCTTATTTGTGAGCCACTTAATGTACAAACATAAAGTAAAGAACAGACAATTCTGTAACATAGGTTCCCACAATTTGTCCCTTTAGGGTCAGACCTGTGACCACTAGCAGTGTAAGCCTGTATCTAATTTCCATAAAATGAATGCAGAATGCACATAGAAATGAACAGAGCCTAAGTGGCTCACAGGATTTAACCCTTAGTATTTTAATACACTGATTATTGATTTGTATAGTAACATAAATGTTTATTACATCTCTAAATGAACTAAATACAGAATTAGCTAATCATAAAGAGACTGAATTTCATGAAAGAGTAAGGATGTAGCTGAATCTCCAGTAGAGTGATATTTCAAAACAAGGCATGATCTACAATTTAAATACTTCTAACATTTTTGCCTCAGTTATTTCTCATGCCTCCATTTTCACAGGCCAACTTGATGCACAAGGAAATGATTCCCAGTGCTGATACTCAGCACTTTCTAGATGTCAGTCACATACATGTAGCATACCTAAATCTTCAGTTTATAGAGAACAACTCAGAAACAGCAGTTACAAGATTGGGCGCAATTTCTCAGTTCCGTTACCATATTTTTGTTCAAACAATTATATTCTGCAAGCTTAAAAACTCTGGCAAAGAGGAATTATTTTAGCAGGAATAGACAATTTTAAAGCCATCGTAGAAGACATCCCATATATAACACAATCTTAGTGTTTCTGAATGGAATTCATTCCATTCCTCTGTGCTGAATGGCACCAGGCCACCAAGCTGTCAACTAAAAGCATTACAAACTCTGAACTCTTTGATGTGCTGGGCTGTAAGCAATGTATTTATGTTCTCTTCATGACTTGACACACCTTTTTGGTTTTTTGTTTTGTTTCTGTTTTCTATGCAAAAAGAGATTTTTTAAACAAGGCAATTCCTCGTGACTGTTTAAGCAGTTTCTCAGCCCATGCCTTTCTACTGTGCCACGAACCAGGTTGCTTTACTTCATGATTAATTACCACTTGGGGATGAGGATGATGGCATTCTACAGCCCCCAAAGTCATTTTTTATCAAATTCCAACCCCATGTCTCTCTCTCAGCAGGCCTCATTGCCATGGAGATCCCATTACCCCCAAAGGAAGTTCAGATCTTCGTGGCATTCGAGTTGAATTGCATGGGGTACAGATTCAAAACCTTATGGTCACCAGGTTTGAAAATTCATCAGAACGATAAATAACAATAAAAAGTTAGCCTTAAATCTGCATTCTTGGTAAGAAAAGCATAGCTGATCTATTTAGAGAGAGAGAAAAGAGTACCATCTGCCTCCGGTATGAAATGATTAGATTCAAACTGTCACATAAGCACAGCACTATAGTGCCATATGTGAAGCACATGTATTCACATTGTTCTAAACTGCAGCAACTTTTCCTGAAGTATCAGCTTGTTGATACAGCTATTTAAGTCATTTAATAAGTAGCATTTGAGTGTTAAATATTTAACTTGGCAACGAAATAGTTAACTTGACAGTGACTGGACAGATCCTTTAAGCATATTTGACTAACGGCTCTGTCAGGTTACACCAAAACTTGGCAGGACAAGAAATATTTTCTAGTAAGCAAGTGAAAATAAGTTCTCCATGGCACTCAGTTAATGCAGCTATTCACGATGTTGACGGGCTATAATGCACTAGGGATAAAGAACAAAGCAAACTTTAATCAAAGTTAACCTAAACACACTGGAACGAACTGTGGATTCAATTTCTAAACGGCAAAAAGCTCTCAGAAGTGAAATGTTCTCCCCGGTTGCTTTTCCCCACAGGAATGTTTCGCGTGCTCTTCGGGGACAACCAACGTTACCTTCAGCCATCCCAGGCACAGCAGCAGCCCCTGCGCAACACCCCGGATTCCTTAAATAATTGTTTGCAGATAAAAGCTTCGCAGCCCCGCGCTGGAGGAGCTAGAGACAGGTATTTCTAAAGAGACCTTGCTTCTTTTTTTTCCCCCCCTTCTCTCGCTATGCACTTTTGCACCGGCGAGTACAAACGTGCAGCTCTGCCGGGGAACCGCCGCAGCTCGCCTCCCCGACCCCAGCCCCTGGAGGGGGGCTCTGGCAGGCTTTGTTAGCGGCTGGTGCGGATCCCCGGGCGGAGTAGAGGAGCTCGCTCCTTCCTCCCCGCCGCCCTTTACCTGCAGAGCCGCCGGGACCCCCGCAGGTACGGTACTTACTGCCTCTGCCGGGGCTGGGCTGCGCCCAGGCTGCAGAGGGTCAGCAGGACCCCCCAGGCGCAGCCGGGCTCCTTGCGGGCCATGGCTCTCGGGGAAGGGGCTCGGGAGCCCGCGGGGCACGGCGCCGTCGGCGGGCAGGAGCCTTTTGTTCCTTGTTCCCGGCGAGCGCAGCCCTCGCCTCCCGGCCGCCCCGCCGCCGGGCTCGGCTCCCCGGTGCCTCTGGCCACCGCCCCCGCCGCGTCCCCGCCCCCGGGCCGCCCCCTCCCGGCCCCGGTGCCCCGCTCGGCTCCGGCCCCGGTTCTTTGTCTGCGGCTCCCCGCCCGCTCCCGGCGGCGTGCACCGGGGGAAGGGGCCGGCCCCGCACCTCCGCCCGCCCCCGGCCCCAGGTGCGTCAGGGCCCGGCCCCGGTGGGCTCCCGGTCCCCGCTCCTCGCCTCCCCCCGGCCGCGCTCTTTTCCCTCAGGGGGGCTTCTGCGGCGTCGGCTCCCCCCTGCGGCCGAGCCCAGGCAGGAGGAGAACGAGGAGGAGGAGAAGGAGGCCACCTGCCCCAGCTCCTCTTCCTCCTGCAGCCCCTGCTCCCAGCCGAGCCCCCGTTAACCGGGCCGTGAGGCGCTGAGGGGCTCCCCTGAGCGGTTCTGCTCCGCTCCTCCAGCCCCAGGCCCGCAGCGCCTCACCTCCATCCCTCAGACCCCGCCGGGGGCTACGGGGGCTTAGGACGGGAGGGGGAGCTCTCAGGGCGCCCGTCTGATGAACAGGGGTAGTGTAAGAGGAGAGAGAAGGAAAAAGCTTGGACCTTGGCCTTTATTTCCTCACTATTTCCTAATTCTGCCCTACATACTCACTGTATCACAGCTGTTACTGCAGATCCTGCACATCGCTAGAAGGCTGTCCCCTATACATGGCTTTAGCTAGTTAAGGACAAAGCTGGGTTTGTACACAAAAGGTTGCCCACAGCAGGAAACACTGCTAAAAAAAAAAAAAAGAGGATATAAGAAGGCACCCTAGTAGCTGCTGCTCTTACCAGAAAGATAACTATGTGTGGATCCCCATCCAAAGCAACAGCAGTAAATCAAGGTGACAACGCCACATCTCATAGCAGCAGAATAACTGCTGCGTACAGACACCAGGGAGAGATCTCTCCAACCCTTGCTGGAGACACCGCGGACAAGCTGGGATGCCAGGCATGCTTCAACAGAGCTGAACTCTCCCCTCAGGAATAAATGAAAACCCTCAACGTGGGTAGGGAGTTTTTTTTTTTTTTTTTTCCCAGCACTACAAACTTGGTTTAAAGTAAACTACTACTAAAACTGGAAAAAGAAATGCTATTTTTTTACATGTCAACTCCATTATTTGAACCTCACTTCTATTTTTTCTAAAAATCACTGATATGGAGCCCAGCATTTTATTTAGCAAAAACACAGACTTGCATCCAAAAGTCAGCTTCAGAGTTTACCAAAGGCCCTTTCTTCTAGCTTCTGACAAGCAAAACAACTAAAGGTATTACATTTTTAAATGATTTTTCTGCAAGTGAAAACGGTTTCACCACGTATTTCAGCAGTATCATTACAAGCTAACACATTTTCTGCAAGTCAGTCCATTCCCCAAAAATACAAAATCAAAAATAGTGAAGTTTCCCTTTACTGCTTCACCAATAAAATTTAAGGAACCTCAGTCCACAGCCAGGAGAGTGACTTTTTTTTCTTCTATTCTAATTTTTCTATTAAAGATATATATATATATACACAAACACATATATATATAAAATTTATGTTGTTTGAAACTTTCTAATTTTAAAGTTTATATTTTTTTTTTTTTTTTTTATAAACTCAGATTATCTTCAATAAAGGATAGCACTTTGCTAGATGTGGCTACATTTTCCTACTCAAGCTTCTCAAAACAGCATTGTCTTATTTGCGGAGAGGCATAATCTTATCAGAAGAGGAGACAATTTGTCAAATATAATAAAAAAGTAAGAAAATCTAGGCTAGGGCTATAAAAAGTGCACCTCACCTGAAAATTCTTTATAGCAGACAAATGAGCAGTCTCAAATCAGAAATAATATATACTTTGTAAGGCCTGTTAAAGGATTTAGGATTGGAAACAACAGTTAAAACCATAGACAAGCAGGCTTGGAAGGTTTTAAAGAAGTCACCTATTTAACCTCTTTTATTAAAGCATAAATTAATACACGTTGACGATCCTTGACTATTGTCTGTCTACAGCTAATGTTTTCAGACTTACCCTAATTGTCAAGATCAGAGTGGAGTACTGAATAATTGTTATTCAATACAGTAAGAACATCAGAGTTATTCTCTTGCTACTGAACAAGAGGTTTTTAAAGGTTGCTCACCACCTTTGGAAAGGTTATTTTTATTTATTTTTAAAAGCATTTTTCTAGCTATAGCTCATCTGTGGGAGGAGTTGCAGAATGCCTTGGAGCAGCTTTCAGCTTTTAATATTAAGTAAGCTGAATCCATTTTGCTTGCTGCTGTGCTGTTTAAGCACAACTGCTCCACTCTTGCTCACTTCATCGCTCATGTATCTTCACATGACAAACAACACTATGAGAGTTACCAGGGGACTCTTTTGTTTGTCTAAAATTGAAGACACGTGCAAGAAAGCATGAAGTAAAAAGAGGCCCTCCTAATACACATTTTCTCTGTCTTTAAAGTATATAGCCTTTTTCCTCTGATCTCCCACTCCTCAAAATTGTATAATTGTACTCAAACGGTACTATTCCTCTTGTGCTAGAAGTTTATGTTAGCTATGACGGTCAAGGATGTAAGTGAGGCAGTATCCATAACAACACATTTTGTTAAACTGTGTTAATTAGTTACTTATGACATCATCTGTCTTCCACAACCTTTGCATTAGTACTCTTCAGGGTCATGTCAGTTCAACTGACATTACACTGGTTTTATGCAGAATTAAATATAATGCCTGCCATTCAGATTTTTAAAACTAACATTAATGTTCTAGTTAAATTGTTCAATTTTTTTCCATACTAAATGCGACTGCGGCATAGCTGTGATCACCATTTACTTGTGTCAACCCTGACAAACCTAGGTCTCACTTTAAACAGTTTATGATGCTCTTGAAAAAATGACTAAGTTTTATAACAGTTTGGCCTTTGAAACTCGACTAGCAATGAAATTACCTGGAATGTCTAAATTGAGGAGTGAGTTCTTCCTTACTGTTGCATTCTCCTTCAGTTTATTCCAACTAATTCAACAGAGATCATTTCCCCAGCAAACCAACTAGGCTTTATGAGAAGCAACGTAACAGAAAGTATATTAAAAGGGGAATGCATTTTAATAAGACAAACTGGACTGAAAAAGATAACAGAATTCAGAATTACCAGCTTCATCACTGTGTTAGATAGATTCACAGAAGCCTGCATGTCTGAATTTTCCTATTGCAAAGTAGCAATACTAGTGTTAGCCTCCTTCCTAAGGGTACTATTTAATAGCACGTGGGGATCCTTTAATTAAAGACAATAAGAAGACAAAGTGAAAACAAAGCACCTCTGCTGTTCTTGGGGTAGAACAGCCTCTAACTGATGTACAATATCTCAACAATCAAAACAATGACTTTGATAACAGCTCTGCTGAGATCAGACAAATTCTGGATGTAACAGCATCAAGCTTTCAAAAAAAAAAAAACCCACTACACTTAATATAGAACAGATAAAGAAATGGCTCCTTAAAGATTCATACCTGAGATCTATGGAGTACATACCACGAAAACTTGCCACAACGTGCCACAAAATGTTCATGCTGTAGTCATCCAAATCAGTACACATTTTATCTTTGAAAAACCTCTGTGTATGGAATGTGAAGCAACAATGTGATCCAGCAATGAATTGATGAATGCAGCAGAGTACAGTTCTAAAACAGAGCTCCATCACCTTCAGCACAATGCTATAATATTTTTGAACACAAAACCAGTGTTTTTTTACATCAGAAATCACAGCTAGGAATTTTCTCTGTGTGGAATATAGCTCTTTTTAATCATTGTTAACTTTTTTAAAGGAGAGATTTCTTCAGAATTTAAGGTTTTCCATTTGATATTTACTGACTATAAGAAATACCAGGCAATTACAGTCTCTGAAGACTGCAAACCATCTTTTAATTATGAAAGTATGTGCTATCCTGTAAATAAAGCTAGAATCAGTTTGGTCTGAAAAAAAAAGGAGGCTTCAGATATCATTTCAAACTATTTAGTTACTGAAATGGAATTTTCTGTGCCTGCCAAAATGAATCCCATTCAGTGTGATGCAACAGGTGTTGGAATTCCAGCAGCCGCCTGCAACCCACATCTGGTAATAGTTAGGAGTTTAAAGGAAGTTCTGTAAGAACTGCTTATGTATAAAAACTATTCATCAGTCAAATCTATGGGCCATATTCACCCACCGCTTGCACTGCGCATAGCTCAAATTTTTATTTCGTTTACAAAAAAAAACGTGATTCTGCTCCTCATGAAATTTTAGGAATCTCAGGCACATGCCCAGGTTGAAAGTGTGGGGGGGATTGGTGAGGCTATAACGGTATATCAGAAAGGTGAGGGAGACACTGCAGTTTATAGAAGGTGTGAATACATCTAAATTGGTTCTGAACGGATCCAAGTTAGATACTGACCAATTCATACATTCTCCTCATCATTACTCTCAAAAGAAAGTTTTTCCCCAGTGTTCTATCTACCTAGTAAATAAACTATATGTAACGTTAGAATTATTGGAGAAGTAGTCAAACAAAAAAGTTAGCACTAAGCTCTAAATAATACTAATTTTCGAGTACTGATGTTCTCAGTTGGGCTTCCTTTTTCATTCCCCACCTCCCTCAACTACAAAATTTGAATCAGTAAGACTACTCACAAGAATGAAGTGGTAGAGTCATGCTCTTAATAATTAACCCTTGTTAACTGCCTCAGCATGGGTGTTATCACTCTGTCATAGAAATGTTCAGGCCTAAAGGCAGGGGAGGTTAGACTCACTTAGATATGAATACATGTGCAAATTATGTGCATAAGAACACACGCTGTAATAAAAACAAAGCCATTAATGATTTAGTGCTGTCATCAAGTCCTGTGCTCACTAGATGTCAATAGAAGGTGGATGAAAAAAAATAAAAAAAAAATCAGACAAGTCACCAGCTGTAGGGAAGCCAGAATCATTTGTCCCTCCCTGCCAGTGGAAAAACATGTGTGCCAGTCATTACATACTCTGTGACAAGACTAAGGTTTCAGTTAATTTTTACAGCATTATATTCATGGCAAAACACACCTATTTTTTAACTGCTAGTTTTGCTCTCCCTTTTCCATGAGTTTCTGTGACAGCCTCCTGTTAAACAAACATAGACAACTGCAAAATAAGTATCCTACTGGCTCTGCCATGCTAATCCAAGCTTACCTACAATGAGGATAATGACTTTTTACAGGAACTACAACAACAGTCCAGATACAGAGCAGTAGAAACAAGACTGATCCTGCCTCCTGAGAATACAAGCATCCCTAGAACAAAATTACAAGGAAAGGATAATTAAAGAGCACATTCAAAACAGGAATGTAATCTGAGTAGCATATAATAACAACAGGATAACAATATCAAGAATATAATTATTAAACAGTTCTGTCAAAAATTCCTATTAATCATCTACAAAACAGGAGAGGCTGATCTTTTGGAGTAATACTACATTTTAATTCCTGACAAAGTGAATGAAATAGTACTAAGGAATCATTAACATGGGCAGGTAATGATTTAGAACAGGAATAGAACACTGCTTAGTCAGACATGGCTGCCATTAAGACATTTAGTAAGAAGTGGACACCTTCATAACTCAGCTGTGTAGATGAGTCCTTTTATCATGTCACATTCAATTGAGAAGTTTTGTTCAGTTAGGTAAAGCTATTTTTAATTTGTTAAAACAAAGAATGCAGCAAGAAAGGGTTAAGGACTCTTGACATCTTTTGGTGCTGCCTATACAGCTACTAGGCTTTCCCATAATACCCTGAAGTTGCATAACTGTACTAATATTGCTTTATAGTCAAGCTAATGGACTTCAGCCTGGATTAGCTTGGGATCAGTGCTGTACTCCTATAGTTCCATGGTTACCACTTCACTTGCTGAAATACTGCATAAAAGTTCGAAAGAAATACCCAACAAAACCTGACTGCAGAAAGGGTTACATGCCACAGACAGTATCTTCTTGGGTTGGAGTCCTAAAAACTACTGTTCAACCAGCTATTTCAATCCCCCTGCCCCTCCCCTCATAAAGGGGAAATTAAAACAAGTTTGGATATCATACAGGCCATCTCCAAATATATGTGACCTATCTAAACAAAAAAATTAGCTATGTCTTAAGAGGTAAATTGTATTTGCTTCCTTAACATACGAAATATAAGATCTTAAAATAGCAGGAAACATGATAGGACTTACATATACATTTTCACAGAAATATTTTAAGAGAAACTGATCAGTGGCTCCACCCTCGTGCTTGCTTTACAGACCACACAAATACAGCGGAAGAAACAATCTAAAATTATTTCTGTGAGTTGAACAGGAATGCTCACATAATCACTGGAAATGCTCTTAATTAGTGTGGCTCGGTGATGCAGTTTAGAGCTGCTAGATCCTCTGCCTCTGTGAAACTCTTTTCATGTCCTGGCAATCGCAGTCCAGCCAGCAGTTTGTTTATCATATTCAGTATGAGTTTCCGGATCTCCAACAAAGTGGTATTTACTCCAAGGCAGGGAAGACTGCAGTAATCCAATAAGTTCTCATTAGCCTAAAATGCAGAAACATCTGCTGGGGTCATGAGCTGCTTACTTGCTGTTGATGAGCAAAGAATCAGCTCCATTTGCAGCTAGTGTGAACAAAGAATTGTAGGGTTGGGGGGTTGAGGAGACAAACAGGCCTCAATTATCTCCTGGGCAAAAAGGGATGCTCCCTTATGTTGACCCCTGGTGACCTCATCACAGACAGCACAGGAATTACAGCAAAAAAACCACTTGGACTCAGCCCTCCTGACCTGGTGGTTAAAACATTTGGGCAATACCAGCGAAACAGAAGAGAACGTGGTCAGATCCCTCCAAGAAATATCCACAATCCAGGCAGGGCAATCTGTGCAACGCAAAACTAGTTTAAAACGATCTTTACCAATTGCCTTATAGAGAACCAAGGACAACAGAATTTTGGAGAGGACAAATATTTCCGTCATGTCCTCCCCCTCCCCCAAGCTCAGAGCTAGTTGGCTAGCTTCACAACTGCTTTCAGGTTTTGGAAGAGAAAAAATGCCCAGAATATTTTTAAAAAGCCTTAGGACAACTCAGTGTTAATAATTGGGGAATATGAGCTTCTGGCTCAAAAGATGAACACATAGGTATTAAGTACTGCACAAATTCAAATAAAACTAAATCTGTATTGAAACAGTACTATACAAGGAGAAGCATCATTATTTCTAAGTGCAAAAATAAGGTCAATAACCTGCGGGAAAAGAGCTAAAGTTGACTCCAACCAGATTCAGAGCATGTGACATTGTCAGAAAGTAAGTGGAAAATACAAAATAAGTGGTGTCACATCTGTTTAGCTCCTGCTCCAGTGAGCCTGTAGTCTTTTTTTTTCCTTTTCGTACTGCGTTGAATATGACAGCACCTAATGTCTGCAGCTATTTCAAGGCGGAGGAGTCAGCCTGAAACACTTCTTATTCCTTCAAGGAGACAAAACAGAACCAGTTAGAGTACCCAGTTAAATCAAGATGGAATTGAGTTCAAAATATAAACCCTGTCATAAAGAGGATGAGCTGCTTTACCGGACACTTATTTGTACAAATAATTACATGTGTTCCATTTAGGCAAAAGAACAGCCAGAATGCTCACATCAATGCTCTGATTCCTCTGAAACAATGAGTGCACCTCCCCAAGCACTTTATTGTTTTGTACAAGCAGTTGGCCTTTAGCTCCAAGACTTCCACTTTGCCTTAGGCTTGTTGTATAGATAATGACTGCCACCTGCAGCAACAAGGATGAACTACTTTCCTGAAAGATTTAGAGCTTTTTAGTTGCAACTGTAGCGAGTACCTTCCTCCAAGGGTGAGAACTAATAGCACTCCATTTCACTTTACAACATCAATGCAGATATATTATTTTTCAATAGCTTAAAAATTGATCAGAGAGAAAGTCCAGAAGGAAGCTGAAACTCTACGTTTTCTTTCACTCCAAATTCAAACAACTAAGTGAAAGGGAACATTAATATCAGAACACACACATTTATTCTTTAGATGGAAATTGATGTCCCTGAAATAAAAGCACTTCTTAAAAAACAAATGTTTTGCTGCCTGTTGCTTAAGTAATATTTTGGTGTATATATATAACTGCATTTCAGTGGTAGTACATCACTTAACTAAAGATGATAGGTTCAGTTTAAAAGTATTTCCTAAAATTATTATTTTTTGAGATGAACAATGAGGTCTACTATCAAGAAACCCCAGGAAAAACATTCTGCCTTGTGTCTGTGCAGAGACAAAATTATGAGGACACTATAAACTTAATTATTTCGTCCCTACCCACTCTAATTTAAGTGTGCTGAGACTCAGAAAGTTAAGAGGGCTCTTAGGAACAGGTTAAAGGCATTCTAGCGATTATCCAGACCTAGGAAAAACTGTTGTTTGACCACTGGTTTCACTGCATAGGACCCTTTCTACTGACATGTCCATCCACCAAAATGAGACTGCGAATTTGCCGCTAACTTGACTTGACTGCTTGGTAAATTTCCCCATCCAGTGGCCAACTTTGTAGGTGCAGCTCGCGTTCCTGACCAGGAATACAATCATGCTGTCTACAGTACCTACGGCTCATGGCCTAAATGGCAGCACACGCAGGTGAGCTATCACGTGCAGTTCATCCACCACAGCTGAGGAAGAAGAAATAACAGATAACATCTTAAAACAACTCCCACTGGCTCATGGATAAACTGCTATGAAACAATGATACGGATACTATATACAAGAAAGTATAGCTTGTCATACATGGACTTCTATTCCAATGCACTGCACATCTACTACTATAGTAAAAAATAGGAGTGAATTAAGCTAAGGGGAGATGAAATTTACTTTGACCCTTACTAACTAATAGCAGGAAGAAAGCCTGAATCATTTATAGCATTTAAAAGCACTTACTTCAGGTTGTGTAAGGAGAACGCTCCAGGTATTCTTTCAGCAGGCAAAAAAGCTTTACAGACACAGCTTAAACCAGAAATGTACCATTATGCTGACAATACAAAGCAAAACATCACAGAAAGAAGATACATAGGTCAAAATACAGGGTATAGCATGTCTTTCATAGAGAAACACATTCCACTTTTAAAACAAAAAGTATGTTAAAGAACTTCCACATCTGGCATGTATGTTCATAATGTTCGCTGTTTGTCTCATCCAGGCACTTATTCAATATTTAGAGGTTTCTCTCCACATTCAGAATCTACTGGCCTCAGCACTTCAGGTACCAGTAGGACACAGCTTGCCACTGGGACTGGTTAGTGCCTGTAAGTCCATCACTATATACATCGTGTAGTATTAGCCCCATGTAAAACCAGATGGAAACAAAAGCTTCTTTAGGAGATCATTGAAGATTTTCAAACATGACAGCTCTTCATACAGCAGTGGAAAACAGTCTTTATTGTAAAAATATCAAGTACTTAAAGAGAAGGTTTTGAGTTAATACAAAAGCATATGTTTTAGTAACTTGTTTCCAAGACAATTAGGCAACAATTTACCAAAACTTTCCACTTGTTACAAGTGACCAGGCTCCTCTTCCATTCATCAGCCTCATTATTTGCTATCCACATAGCTTTTCCTCTTGGCAAATCCAGAAACAAAGGGACAATTAAGAGTTCCTCCAGAAGCTGTTCACTGAGTCACCAATGATGTACAACGCTGTACATTCCTACAGATCCTCCTGACTAAATCAACAAACAGTACGACATACGCAGTTCCACATTTCTATTCTGATACATTGCCCTCTAAGGAACACTATCTCGGGAAGAGATGTAAAGCAATGCACTTGAGAACAGCTGCAATAAAGTAAAGTAAGAACACATAGTTCATATTTGCCAAGAATATGATTTCGTGTTATGTACCTTTCAATATTGTCAAGGCAGCAAGTGATGAGAAAGGCACCACAGAAACACACATTTAAAAAAAGATGTCTCCTTACAGAGCAGCATGCAGGAGAAAATTCCATTTTTATGTTAGTTTAGTCATCCATGCTGCTGCTTTCATATTCTGGTATAACTGAAGAACTGGACAAGTTGTATGTTCATAAGTAAAGCAAAGGTATGAAACAAAGACAAGAAGCAAAAAAAGATAACAAGTCTAATGACACTGATTTAGCACCCACCCGTTAGTAAAAAAAAAAAAAAAAATAATGAAATCTATATACACAAATTTAGTTGAAGTACCAGTGTTTCACAACATCTAGTCCATAATTGTCTTCGCATATACTTTGATTATGCAGTGAAATTTCTTTACTAACTTCATATGACAGGTTCTGCACTTGGGCGAAGCTCCTGGAACAAATAAAGCAGGGTAAATGAGTTACTCTGGAGGATAACAACTTTTACTTAACCACAAAGACTATGCACACAGACACATCATTCTCCTACCATATAGCCACTGGAAGGAAAAAAAAAAAAAAGTAAAATAGGAATGTTCTCTTCAAAGGCCCAAGGCGAGAATTTGGAGAAGAGGAATAGAACCTTGCAGGAGAGGGAGATGGGTAGCTTCACGGGATATCAGCGTTCAAAGAGTTCAGTTGTATTATCTTCCAGGGAAATGAAGGAAGGAGAGAAAATTTATCACGTTTTCTCTCTTCCTTGTGCTCAGTGATAATACTTCGTATTTGTTGACACAATACTTGGGAGAAAAATAATTTTGTGCTCCTTGTACCTCCCCCAAGGATGATGTCAAATACAGAAGGAAAGTGCACACTTTAATAGGGAAGGAAGGAAAAACAAGAACAGTTATATTTGTACAGTTATTCAAACACAGTGCTTCCAGCTTGCTTTGCCTCCTGTAGTTCTCCACTCTCATGCACATTTGCACTTGCTCACTGAAATTCTCAGTAAAATTGCCAGAGAACAGCACGTTAGACTTTGCTTTGTAGGTAGCGTAGGGACAGAAATAGAGATGTCTGCTACAAACTCAATTCATCCTCTAATATCCATTCTGGATTCAAGAGTAAGATAAATTGATTTTTCTCTGAATATTTAGGCAGAGTCTTTTCACCTGATTGTTGTAAGTACCTTTGAAGCTCTTTATCCAGTTCTTGAGACACCTCTTTAACGTCTTTCAGTATACTGCATGCTTTTGCACTTTCTTCTGAGTAGCTTGGCATAACTTCTGCCAGAAGTTCCTGTGTGATGGTTAACTGCTTTTGCATTTCATCTACAATATAAGAGATGTTAAAAACATCTCATTTAACATATAAAAAAATTGTGAAAGTGTACTTGATAAATGAAATGAAATTTTTGTACCTAGGTATGTTGGCATATCTCCCTCTATGTGAATATCCCTCATGGGTAATTCATGCCTAGTAGCATCCAAGGAAGCTGCAAAGCTTTTGTATTGCTCTTTAAACCGTCCCAAAACAGCAACAAGAGGAGAAAGTACTTCCATCTGAAAAGAACACAACCAACCAAGACTTCTTCACAAAGCAGCTACTTTGCTAGTACAGTCAGAATGTATGACGTGGCTTTTCTCTATATAGAATGTGATTTAGTCTGGGTCAATACAGAAAAACAATTTACAGAATTATATGTATGTAAAAGAAAAACAAAAACAAACAAATGCTACTCTGACATTGACAGAAGAATTCAGAAAGTCTGTGGTGTGATATTCCTGTCCCACTGTTTAACAGGTTTTTCTCCATTACCTACCTTGCCTAGGTCAATAATGGTTTCCTTCTTACTGCAGCAAGAAGTACTAGCAACATATCAGGTAAAGTGCTTTACATTCAATTCTTTGACTGCAGCTTACAGTGTATTCACAAGAGACAAGTCTTAATTTTTGCAATGCATTTTGTTTAAGCAAGCATAAAAGATCAGTTTTGAAAGTCAATTACTCAAAACATGTTACTTTTTCAATTTGACACAACAAAACTAGGAAAATGCTGAGAAAGTGTAGAGGCTTTAGCTTCTAAGTTCATTTACTGTCCAAAAAAACCATTAAAAACTTGTCTTCTTCCAACCACAGCACAACTATTGCTGTCTAACTTATAAAAAGATGACAGATAAAGAACAGAAGATGTTCACTACTCATTTAATGGTTAGCATCTTGGCTCTAGTCATAACTGTAATTGCATAACTTGCAGGATGTTAACATAATTTTAAGATGTTTACAGTCGATGCACAGGAGATGTAAGCTGCTGTGGCAACCTGTGCTCCATTGCTGCTCCTTGCCTAATAGCTCTCTAACTTCTCCTTCCTGCCTATCCACAAGGGACAACCAAAATGTGACAAAGGCATTTGTTTAAATTATTAGAGAACACGACATGCCACAACATTAAGTAGATATTTGAGATGCATAAAATTGTACCACAGCAGGCCACAGGAGCATAGAAACCTTCTCTTGAGAAAAGACTACTTCTTAAGATGGACTGTTTAAACACAGGAGAAGAATGAACTGTAATAAAGCCTACCTGTTTGTCTAACGCCTCTTCAAGTCTCTGCTCTCTCTCTTTGAGCAGAACCTCACGCTTCAACTCATAGAGCTTCTCCTGTTCTCTCTCCTTTTCTTCACACAACATTAACAAGTTTTCTTCTGCTTTTTTCTCAAGCTCAGCAACATCTTTTCCGGCCTATTACATCCAAAAGATATTCATAAGTAATTAACATATTCTGAAACAACAAATGTAAGCCTCATATCCAGGTCAAAACCGCTCAATTAAGGAATTGTAGATATTGTGCAATAAGCTCAGCGTGTTATAGTTAAAGCTATCCATCCATCTTCTCCCCCAGTATTTTTTGGGAAGACATACGTATACAGCACTGAATGAGCAAAGAACAAAGTTACTGCTACAACACCAAACACCAAACACACTTACTCCTAGTTTTTCTGAAACTTCTGCCTATCCTAACTTCATGAAGAACCAGCATGAGCTTAATAAAGTGGTACAGAGCCCACTTTAAGAGAGTTTTCAAAGCGAGTCACGTAGTTTTACAACCATAAACATGTAAAATCATGAAAATAACTTTTAGGGATCTGAATGCATAGAAGAACTTGACACCAGAGTTGTTTAATTCCTTTTCAATTAGAAACGCCAAATACTCGACTGACTCACCATTGCTCTTAGGTAAGTTAAAATCAGTGTCTGAGATCCCAGCACTTCCATCAGAACATCAGGATCACATTTCTTTAAAAAAGAAAAGAACATTCTAGATCAATTTTAATATTTAAACAGTTATATTTTCAGTGTGTAAATAGATCACTGAAAGTCCAGTTTGTGGCCACAATTGGTATTATCATCTACTGTCACCTAGATTAAGCGTTGTTTTTTTTTTTTATTTAAAAAAACCAACACAATGCATGTTAACTAAATATACCTATTTGTTCTTTGTTCCACCACTCTTCATACTGTTTTCAGCAGATGTTTGAAACACAGGTACAGAACTTGAAGTTTCAGTACTATGTTGAATAAGTTTCCTAAATAAGGCACTTTAAATTAGGTTGAATCAATGTTAATTTTCTGAGAAAACATGTTAGAAAATACTTAAAGATAATGTGAAATAACTAAAAAGCATACACAGGAACACAAAAAGAATCAAGCTGAAGAGATGCTGAAGTTAGAGCAAATTCTTTACCACAAGGAACTGAAGTAAAACTGAAGTAAAATTTTGAGACAAGACAACTGTTTGTAGCAGCACAATAGACCTATCACCTGACTTCTACCATAAATCTTTAGATTATCCCAGAAACCTTTACAGTTTTACCAAGGTTACAGAAACAGAAAATCTTCATTTCTCACATTTCAAAATAAAGATACTTAATGAATGGAAGTAGCGAGACTTACCGATTTCTGGTTTTTTCCACGTGTCCCCGTATCTTTTTTGCAAGAAGATTTTGAACCAGAAGTCTTTTTAAGGGTAGTTTTATCTGTATAACATGAGAAAATTATTACTCTTTTCTACCAATGTACATAGGGTAAGTCAACATACCATCAGATTCTGTGCTCTACTTCCAGCTTTGATTACACTAATGAGAAGACGTGGATCACAAGCATTTAGCTGCAAGTGACAGTTCCAGGCAGATGTGGTACAATTCTCAGAATGGCTGGTAATCTAACATCCATCAGCTACAATTACTTGAGGGTACTTTGTTCTTTAATATTTGATCCTAAATTTAAAAAAAGCACTCCAAAAAGATATTGAAAATCAAGAGGTTAGCTTAAACCCTGAAGGCCTCAATACATCTTCTTAAAGACACTTTAAAATAACATCTACCTTATTTAACAACAACCTTGTGTGAATACAGTAGAAATAAGGGTTACTTATAATCAAGTTATAACATATACATTAAAAATAATAAAAGAACAAATTGAACACAAGTGGAAGCTCACCGTTAATAGCTGAAAGATCAAGGTCTGGTCTAGTAATTTTATCTCCATCTAATAAAGTGGACTGCAAATCATTTTTCTCAAAACTACTTTGATTTAGAGAGCCAGAAGCAACACCTGTAGAAAGAAGCTGTTATCAAACTAAAAGAAATAGAATAGAGTATGCAAAAGTTCAGAGTTGTGTGTGCTTTTCCTAATATAGGGGCAACCTTACAGAAACTTGTACACATTTTCTTTTTATACATCACTTGTATACTCCCTAAATTACCTTGAAATGAAGTAATTCGGAATCTTATCCTCCTAAACGTTCTACAGTTGAACTATACCACCCAAGTATGAAAATGGAATCACATTATTTCCTCAGGATTTTCAAATCAAGGTCTCATAAGAAAATTCTTTTGCAATTCTTGTTGAAGAAATACAAATGGATCATTTTGCTGACAGGAATTTGTGGTCATTTATACCGGGTTTATTGAGAAAATTAAATACAAGAAGCAGGACAATGGTGAGGACAAAATAATAATTCAGTCTTGCAGAAAAGGCAAGAGACATGCTTATTTGAGACAACCCAATTACTCAATTCCAGGTTAATATTCTATGAGAATATCCAGATAAGAGTTTAATATAATGAACTTCAGTTTACACCCCTTAATCTCACATACCGTTCTTATATATTAATTCCTTTCATATACAAATAATAATTAGCCGTGATAGAATATAAAACCACTCCTTACGGTGTTTTTAGAGTTTTTAGAAGTTGCACATGATGGAAAAACAGTTTCAGAAAAGAAAAAACACTTTCAAATTCTTCTAATAAAACCTACCAGCAGAAGTTTTACTTTTCTGAGAAGGAACCGATTTTGGTTTAACTGCAGAAGGTGCTTTAGAAATCGACTTTGAAAAGGAATTTGCTGTAGTATCCTATCAATCAAAAAACAGTTATGAGTGAACACGGGTGGTAAATACAATCAGCAGTATCTCTTACATCCTACTCGAATGCTGACAATAAACAGCTGCTATCTTAGGGTGTCCTGGTGTTTGGCAAGTCAGCTGAATACAGTCCCAAATTCCCATCCCAATCCGCACCAATCTGGTGATGCATAACACCTCCCTCGTCACGACAGCAGTCTTTTGCTTAGGTCCCTCTTCCACAAGTCCGAGCGGCTCCTCGGACCGTTACTATCCTTTGCCGAGCCCACAACGATGTGCCCAAGTACCTTCTTGGGGTCTTTCTTCTCGTACTGCAGGTAGCGGGACTTCACGATTCTTCCTCCTGAAGGAGCAAAGAGCGGTCACTGCCGGGCCCGCCGCCGCGCCTCAGCCGGGGCGCGCTTCCCCCCGCACCCCGCGGTACCTTTCCGCTTCTTCTCGGACCCTTCCCCGTCCGCCGCTGCCGCGCCGGAGCTGTTGCCCTGCGAGGACATCCCTCAGGAACACGGCAGGGGCCGCCGGCAGCTGGCTCCGAGCGAAGAGAAAGGCGCCCAGCCGCTGTTCCCCCGGCTCCTTCCCCTCAGCCGCCGGCCCGTTGGAGCTCCCGCGCAGCACCGCCCCCAAGCCGCAGCGGAGCCGGGCACCCCCCGGCGGATCGGAGGAGCGGGGCAGACCCGGCACCTCCACAGCGGCCCCCCCCCCCAGGGCTTTTTTGGGGTAGGGGGATGCTTCCCACCCAGGCTGCGACCACAGGGGGTGCTGCTCTCCCCTCAGCGCCGCGAGGAGCCTGCGAGGTCACCGTGAGGGACCGACAAAGCCCGCAGCGCAGCTGACCCCCACATATCCCGGGTAAGCTGTGGGGTGAGGCGGCGGCGCCTCGCAGCGCCGGCTGGTGGAGCTCAGTAAGCCTACACCGGGGCTGTCCCTCATGAGGCGGGCGGCGACCCCGAGGCGGGAGCCCTCACCGTGAGGGGGGATTCTGACAGGAGCCCAGCCACCACAGGCTCAGAAAGCAGCCAGCTGCCAGCGAAGGCCCGCTCCCGAGGTGCATTGGGAGCCATGAGAGGGACGAGTCCCCCACAACCCCCCCTTCCCGCCCCGTCCCCTCACACCGCCGGGCTGAGGGGGGGGGGGGGACGATGGAGCACGCGCAGTGCGGGCGCGGCGCTGAATGGGCGCCGCCCTGCTCCCCCCGCTCCCCCCCCCCCCCCACCCGGAAGCGGCGCCTCAGCGGGGCCTGCGGCGGGCGGCGGCGGCGCTTCGCCGGCGGCTGAGGTAAAGGCGGCGGAGCGCGGGCCCCGCGCCCCGGGTGCCCGCTCTTTTTCCATCTTTTTCTTTCGCTGCTCCGCCCGCTGACTGAATTCTGTGCCTGAGGGGACGGCTAGTGGCCGGGAACTGCCCCTGAGGGGGTTCCTGGGGTGGGGGCGAGCGGCGGGCAGGGGCAGGGTGCTGCTGGGGGTCGTTTTGAGCCTGGTGTGCCGGGGAGCTGGACGTGCCCGAGGCCGGGGAGCTCGCCCCAGGCGGCCGGTGCGCAGCGGGGAGACCTCACTGCCTCCAGGCATGCTGCTGGCCTCCATCTCCAGTGTGCCGGCTTCACTGCCTCTTCTGGCGTCTCTAACGCTCACTAAGAGCTGCCTGTAAGCTTTCCTACCTCAGCACTTTCGGAAAGTGGCCTTCAAACTCTCAGGGTTCTTGTTTTGGTTTGTTTTTGAGCTGCTCTTGACGATATCAAGGTTGCTGGTGTGTTGAGGCTGTGCTTTATCACGCCGACCGTGTTGCCTAACTGGTGTGTGCCTCTAGCTGCTCGTGTCTGGGTTGTGCTAGGTCCTCTTGGTAAGGCTGGTTTTGCAATCTCTGGAAAGTCAAACTATTGCAAGCTGCGGACATCTTTTTGTTGCATGATTGCAGACTGCATGTGGCACTCCTACTGTCCTAAACATAGTGCTCTTATTGTCCTGTTTCATGGCTATTTTGACCATGCCTGACGCAGGTCTGTGTGGTCCTGATGCGAAGTGACTTCCTGCAACTGTTTTTAAACTTTTCTATTACTCTGTAAGTAGTTTGGCAAAATTATTACCCAGCTTTGTTCGCAAGTTTTATTTGTGGGAAGTGACAAGTTCTTTGTATCCAAATGAGTTCGGCGTTCCTTGATTTTGCCTTCTGGAAATGAGTGGCTGGAGATGATCTCAGGCTCCTGGCAGATGTAATTAGCCTTTCAAAGATGTCATCAGTATCCTCCCACGTTACTCCTAGAGGTGGGTTGGTATCGGTTTGTCTACCTAGCTCTTTGCAAATAAGACTTTGTTATGCGTAATTAGAAGACCTCTGATTTCAGGTTTGTTAGCTGGAATACATGACTGAGGGACTTGCCCTAAAGTAGCAGTGTGAGGTAACCCTGCGTTCCAGCTCAGTACGTTGGTGTCACGCCTGTCAAGTCTCAGTAAGTCTTTAGTGTCTTTAGCTCTGAATCTTGTCAGGAACAGATCTATTTAATGTAGGAAAAGAGGTATGGGTGACTTTTAATGCAGATAAATATATCTTCACTTCAAGATTCGCTGTAGCTTTTTTCTGATGAGTTAATTTTGGTCAGTTTTTTCTCTGAGTTTCAGGAACAATTAGGTTCTTTACCTGCCCTACATTTAAAGTCCTGTAACACCCCCCCACTTCTCAGGCTGCTGCTTCTAAGGCCGTTTCCCTTATTAGAAGCGTTAACTCATTACCATCAGACTCGAGAGTTACTGCAGTAATGCGATGGAAATGTTTCTGTAGAACTGTGAAATATGTGTGGGCTTTTCTGCCTTTTTTTGTCACCATGCTTGAACGTTTGCCTCAAAAAGTGTTTTTTAATTTTTTTTATTAGTTGAACATTGTAGGTTGTGCGGTGGCAGGGCAGCTGTCTGCGAATGGATAGTCTAATCAGAGTGGGAGGACTCATAGGTCTGTGTTTTTCTGTGGAACCTAAAACGTTTGTAGGACTGAATAATTCAGGAAGAGTAAACACAACTGATGAAAAATTTAAGTGAGGTTCATTTAGTAAGTAATGCTTTGTACAGACTGAGTTTTCTGACAAATGATGATTCAAACGTTAGACTTCTTGAATAATCCTGTGTGTGAATAACTCTTTGACTCATGTGCATGTAGCTCAATATTATTTTGGCTAGATATGGTCTTTACTTAGCTAGATGGACACAGGGGGAGGTGAGGCAGCCATGAGATAGGATTCTCGTATCTTGGGAATTTACAGAGGCAAAATTCCTGAAAGATGTAATGCTGTTAGCTATCTTACCAGTCAAGGAAAATAGTGAAAAAATGATTCAACAAAAAGTCCGTGGTTCAGTACTTTTCTTTGTGAATTTGAAGGCTGAAGGTGTTTATTAACTCACATTTCTAAGAAACAAGATGTGCTTACTCTGCCTATCTTTTCCCTCTGACTTTTAGGTTTTTTTTTTTGGTCAATTCTGTTTACATTTTATTGAGACAACACTGTCTAATGTGGTTAAATATGATGCGTATTTTTCAGATGGACCATGTACCTGTGGATGGTGCCAATTAAAAACATACTACCACAAGTCTTTTTAAAAACTTTAATCAGTGAGTAGCACTTCAGGGTTCGTGTGTCATGATTAATTTTTTATTAAAAAAAAAAAACAAACGTGCTTATTTTTTTAAGGAGAAAACTGTCCAAAACTAATATCAAGAAGTCAATCCAGAGATGCTTATAAGGATTTATTTTCCTAATAGGTGGCTAGTTTAATAGATCATTTGTCTGCTGAAAGGGTTTAGCAGTGCCATTATTTCAGAAAAATGAAAATTCAGAGGTTTGGTTTCTGGTATATCATGGTTTCTTGATATATCAAGTGACTTGAGTGTGGCTGGTAGAGTTTCTTTTATCTAGGCTTTATTGTGTTTGTATCTGATGCTGTGTCACCAAATGCAACTTAATGCAGATCCTAGCAAAACTTCTTCCTTAAAATACCAACAGTATTTAACAAAAAAAAAAAAGTGGTTTTAAAACTGTTTGACACACACAGGTTTTGCTGCTGATGAATCAGTTCTTTTTTTCCCCAATTCACACAAAAGTTCAGCCTAAAGTTTCTTAAGATAATTTCTTATCAGTGCAGTTGTAGCATTAGACCAGTAAGATTTTTGCTTTGTTGATGTGTGTAACAACATTCAGGATGAAATTAAGACAACTATGAAAGGTTGTGAGAATAGTCTCAGAGTTTCTTCTGACTTTCATTCTTTGCCGCTAGCACCCTCGATTGCTTTGCCTCCAGTCCTTCTTTTCTCAACAAGGCCACGTTTTCATTTCCTCTGAATCATACTCAAGAGCACATCTGTAGCTATGACACTGCACTCAGTGTAAGTTAATAACATGCTATAGGCCTTTAAAGTCACTGTGAGCCTGATAAGATAGCCTTGTCTTGAGGTTAAATTGTGCGTCTGAGCCATTCAGAGGAAGTCTGGCCTGCATCTTAGATGAGTTGACGGCATAGATTGGGATCAGGTCTCAAGGGCCAGAGGGAGGAGAGAGAAGGAAACTGAGAAGGAACTGCTTGCAATGGAGGTAATTTCATTGACTTTTTCCTGTATTACATTGCATTACTTGCACTGCAGGCCAGCTTCTCCTTTGTTAGGCAGTCTGTTGCATATATGAACTTCTCTGGCAGGGTTGACTGCAAAAAGTAGTAACAAATGTGTTGTAAATTCGCATGCTCCATTCAGAACTACGCCTTTTGGAGTAGAAAACAGGAGCCTTTACTTAAAGAAAACCAAGGTTCAAGAGTTGTTAAGTTCAACAGAAAAAAAAAATGTTACTAGAGCACAGAGCAACTTTCAGATTAATCTACAAATGTCTGGTATATTTGGGAAAAAATGCTCAACTAACAGCAACTGTCCTCATGATGTGAAGTAAGGCAAGGGCTGAGGCCTTTGCCTTACCTATAAAGTACAGCTGGTCCTTGAAATCCTAGGGTGTCTCTGTAGCCTGTTATCTTGCTGGAAGTTCCTTGCTTTGGAAACTGAGGAAAAGTGATAGCTGAATATTTTTGCAATTGCTAAACATTTTCAGTTTGATCGGAGGGAGGGGGCTCTTTGTGGGACAGCAATTGGCAAATCTGGTGCTCAAGAATAGTAGAGGTACTTGTGGTACCTTTCTACTTCTGTGTTGAAAAATACTTGATGAGCAATGTGAGGAGCTCAGATCTTTCGGCTTGATGAATGCAGCACTGGAAATGTACATGAAAATGTGAAGAACTGGAATATTACAAAGTCGATCCTCAACAATTTTGCCGTAATGGTAGCTTTCCCTTTTTAGCCTCACTATGATTCATTGACTAAACATGTGGCTTCAAATTATGGCCTTATTTAAACTAAACGGATACCCTGCGCTGATTGGGGAAAAGTTCTTTTCTAGAATTTTACAACGTTACTAAATAGGCAATGTTGTCTTTAATGCATATTATGAAAATTCATTAGTTTGACGGAGACTTAAAGACATTTAGAAAATATCATCAAAATTACCATGTAGAATTTGACTATTCTCTATTCCTAGTAATGTTGCTGGGGGTGGTGGGGAGGAGTAAAATTACAGATTGATGATAAATCACGTAGCTTAGTATGCCTTCTTTCTTAAAGTATTAAAGTAGTTACTTGAAATGTTGCCCTATTTGGTGATTTAAGTGGCAAATGTAGTCAATCCTACAACAACAAACTTAAATAGTGCAGCCTACTTTCAGTTGGATTGTTGTTTGGTAAACCCAGTGGTTTTGTGTGTGGCTTTGTTTGTTTTATAAGCAAGCGAAAGTAATAATTAATAGGCAATCTAAAAACAAATATAGCTTTAGACTGTTGTCTTATAGACATTTTATGTTAGTGCTACTGACAAATATACCATTTGTAGGTTCGCAAAGATGGGGTAGTGGATCCTGAAAAGAGATTTTAGGTTGTGTGGACTTGCTTCCATTTTTGTAGACCTATTGGAATTACCCTGCTAGGATAACTGAGTAAAGGCAGCCTCTAACCAGTACCTTGTGTTTAAATTTGTCTTGCAGTATACAAGATTTCCCATTTCTCTTTCATCTTGCTCAAAATAAGTACTGTTAAATTGCATGTGTTAAACTGGCATAACAAAACCACTGTTAGAAGGGTGCAAATCATGTATCTCTATATCTTTTAATATGCTAATCCCTTGCAGCTGTTGCCCCACTCATACCACAGAAGTAATACAGTGTAATGGTTTGAATAAAAGATTAGAATCAAAAACTTTGTGTTTCTAACTTCTGTTTTGACTTTTTTCTCTTGCCCAGCTTGCCTAATTCTTCCCCCGTGTTTGCACCTGTATGGTGAAAAATAACGCTTTATTGTTTTGCAGATGCTGACAGCTGTACTTAGTCAACTTTAATTGCTATGAAGAGGCATACTTGCACTACTAGAGGCTTGTACAAAGTAAAACATTTTAAGGAAAACAGGAAGGAGTCTGAATGTGAAGTCTAAAATTAGTTGATGTTCACCTAATGCCAGCTTCTGCCTCCCACTTATTAAATTCTCTAACACAGCTTTGTTTTTTCCCATATTTTGCAAGGAGCTTCTTATAAGGAGGAGTACTGAAAGAAATGGAGATAACTGCAGAAATTTCCATCTCCTACAAAAAGAACTCAACAGTGGTTAGGCTGCTGTTTTCCTGAGCTTGCTGTTTTGCATGCTGACCATTATGGTTTCGTTATTACCTTATACTCTTGCATTTCTCCTTTTTCTTCCAGTATTCTCTGCACCTGAATTCAGGCTCGTGCTTTCTTGATGGACCAAATTTCATAGAAGCAATAAGTATTTAGATTGCTTAAACAAAACTCTAGGTAATTATAGATCATAAAATCAGAAGGAGTGATTGTTCAGACTGCTCAACATAAATGAGGGTGGTGCCTAGTTAACTGTAGCACCTGTACAGCATATCTGAAACTGAGGACTGGCTGACTTTCTAAAAAGACCTTTAGCAGGCCTCATCGTTATTGTCAGTTAAGTTTCTACAGCAGAGGGTAGCCTTCTGGTGACGTTTATGTCTTATGTTTCACTGACTTAGTCTAGCTTTGAATTCCAGTACAGGCTTTTGTTATAGTTTTGTCCTCCAGACTGGTCAACATTATCAAACTTTAGTTCCTCATGCAAGGACTTAAACCGCTATCAGTCTACCGTGTGTGCTTCTTATAGACAAAGCTTCTAGAGTATTTTGCTATAAGGAGGTACTTTCTAACATTGTTGTTGTTATTGTCAGCGTCTTACTCAAATTTTGGGTGTATTCTAGATGTGGTATCGGTCGTGTACCTCCTGAGTACAAAGGTAGAATGGCCACCTGACTAAATATTCATTTGATGTGCATCTGGGATTTACAATAACTGTTATGCTTGTGTTGTTACACAGGAATCTCATGTTTAAATGATTACCCACTATGCTTTTCAGGCTTGCCTCAGTTACTGCTTTTCAGGATAGCTCCCATTCCATCCCCCTGGTGTGGTTTGCTTCTTAAGTAAACCTGAAGTTGTTTACCTGTGAACTCAGCTGGAATTTGTTCACTTGTTCCTATCTGGCAGAGCTGTATCATTTAATTAGCTTTTTGATTACTTATTGCCTTCTCAATCTGTGTATGATGCATTCCTTATCAGTAACTCTTTTTTCCTTTCTTTTAGAACCATGATGAAAATATTTGCTTTGATGCCAGGAATCCAACTTCACTAGAATCTAATCCTCCATTTGCTTGATGATAATCCATCTGTAATTGAATACTGGGACTCATCAGGTAGCCAAGTTACTATCTGTTCTTCTTACTATCTGTGTATTCTCCTTTATTTTTATGATCTAATTTTATTATTCAAAATGCTGCTTAGGATGAGGTCAGAGGTGTACCAAAGTCTGTCTCTTCCAGCAGTGTTGTTAGCAAACAAATTTGATAGCCTAAGAAAAATCACACGTTAATTGCAAAGCAGCAGTTTTTCCTCAAACCTCTGATTTTAGATATTCTGATTCTTGGATAGAAGAATTTAAAAGTAATCTTTTTTTTTTTTTCACCTGGGACACATTTGTTGCCTTTTTTTAGGCATATAAACCGTATATAACAAAAGGACAATTGATTAAAAGGAAATAATAATAGTTGGGTGCTGCTTCTCCTCAAGTGACTTCTAGAATTTCATTTTTTTTCCTTGAAGCCTCATCATCAGTAATAAATGATTCAAAAGAGTATATCTGTTCTAAGTTATTGTTGGGTGAAAGAGCAGTCTCAAAGCTCAATGCTGTCAAAAGCAGGCTAGCAGTGCCTGGATTTCATATCTGGTTAAAAAGAGGCAGTGTTATGCTGACTGTATTTCTGTTTACTGCAGATATGACTGTACATTGAAATCATGTTTCAGCAAATTCTTTCTACTGTAGCTTATCTTCCAAATCATTCTTATAGGGTGATGGCTGGGGAAGCAGAACTCTCTTGCATGCTTTAACTTCCATCAAGTTGCTTGATGACTGCATAATTCAGAAATCTGTATGTAGCATGAAGATGTTAAGGTTGATGTCTGCATGTTGCTTTGCCAGAAATCTCTTCTTTAGGATGAGCCAGTCTTTCTCTTTCCAGTTTTTCAGTCAGACACACCTGAGCAGAGACTGCCGTCTATCACGTTGTTACTTGCTGTAAATATCCTGGCCTGGGTTTTTCAGTAGTAAAGAGAGGCCATTTGTGTTCTGGTTTCCTTTTTAGAAAGTGTGATGTGGAAGTCTTGAGCAATGTACCAGATATATGTTGGTAGCTGACATGAGGTGAGCTTCGGAAATGTCTGTCAGTGCAGCCAGAGGTTAGCACCTAGGTTCAGCTTTTCTGTGTGGGCAAAAAGTTGGTGCCACACTTCTTAGGGTGCTGTTCTGGTCAAAAGGCTCTCTGAGGGGACTTCCTCTGTCGTAGCAGACTGTGTGTCTGAAACTAGTTGTTGGGGGGAAAGAAAAAAAAAGGAAGTCTGCACAAGACCGTTTCCCTTGAACTAGCCAGCCAGCTTGAAAGGAAAATGGTCACTGTTGTTCTTTTTTTTTTTTTCCTGTCAGTGCTCCAGATACATCTTCCCTATGAGCAGCAACAGCAGTCTAGGTTCTACTGAATATTAAAATGTTTGAGTTTCTGTAGGTTAAGAAAGCTTTATGCTTGTGTAATTCCTTCAAAGATACTTCAGTCTTACAATTTACTGGTCAGTGATGATCACAGAAAATGGAGAGGGAGCTTAGAGCTCACTGGTCCGTCCTTCTCTATCACCAAGTTCTTGCAATAAGCCTTCTTAATGAATGAGGAATTTAACAGGGCAGGAAACCATTCTCTGAGGGATCATATAGCCTGAGCAGAGATGTGTTGTGGTTTGTCTTTCTGTGTCTGGCTTGCTCAGCCTGCCTTTTGAGGAGTAGCCGCTAAGAATGACCTAGCTTGCACAACAGTGTCTTCTGAAAGCTTACTGTTCAGAATTCCCTTAAAGCACCGTTCTCTACTCTGAGGCTGTTCATGAGGCAGAGCTATGTCATATGTTTCTCTGAAGTGATTCATTACTTGCAGTGGAAGTGGCAGCTAAATGTTTCCAGCTCTGCTGATTTTAATTTGAAATGATTGCTCTCTGTGGCCTTATGCAAGTTCCTGTTCAGTTCTTTAGTGGCAAAAAGCAACTTCATTGGCCAATAGCATTTCTTTGCCACTTTCTTTTTTTTTTTGAATATTCAGTATGTAGCTATATAATTAGAATGCTTTTGTTCTCGAGACAAAAATTTAAATGGTGTTCTGGGTATGAAGTTTTATGGATTGTTTAAAAAAAAAAAAAAAGGGAGTGCTTCTTTACCCTTCTATTACATACATTACTTTAACAGTTTGTTAATTTATCAATGTAATCAAACCTAGCCCTGGTAATCCAGGTGTACCAAATTTCTCAGTTGAGAGAAAAGTCACCCAACAGCAAAGGCACAGATTGTTAAAGTCTAGAGGCTTTTAGGTTTGGCGGTAAGAAGGAGGTTGACTTCCTTGAGGCAGTTGTTAGGTTGAAGGTAGATTGCTGGCCTCCGGGAGGGGTGACAGGAAGTAAAAGCAAAAGAAATAGATGATTTTTGGAGTCTCATGAATGAGGTTGCTGAAATCTAGTAAGGATAAGGTTGATGTGATTAGGTATAAAGGCTTGTGAATGAACTGGGTTATTTGGGATCTCGTTAGCTGAACTGAAATGTAGTTGCAATAAGACTAATTTTACTGTGTCACCTAAAATAGGAGATAAGAGTCAAGATCGAACCTTTCTGAACCAAGGATGTGGTTGACTCAAGTGAAATTAGCAGTCTCTTTTCTGGGTAAATTATTCATGCTCAAGAAATCACCATGGTGTGCAGGGTTAGAAGGAGATCACAGCAGTATTTGCACTGCTCAGTTTTAGGCAGTTTCCTAAAGCTGAATGTGGTAAATATCATACCTGTCTTGTAGCTTTCATGAAAAGAGGTCAGGGAAAAAAGAAAAAAGTGTGAATTGCACTGTTAGAACTGTCTTCCTCCTTGCACCTATACCCTGTTCCTTCTGCTGTCTTTCATGGCACTTCTGATTTAAGAAACCATCAAACTGTTTCTACCTCAAGTTGCTCGCGCAGCTTTAGGGGAGAGTTTGTGTGGGAGGATGAATAAATGTTTGTGTAGCCATACAGAGAACCAGGTCATCAGGAAAATCACCTGGGTTAAAACTAACCTGTGGAGACAAGGAAGTTTTAGTGTAGACATTTATCCCAGTTCAGTTTGCCTTGTGGCCATAAAAAAAAAAAAAAGCTTGTGCTGCTGTAATTGGGAGGAGAGGGTGGTATGGGAATAGAAGCAAAAGTACAAAGAGGATAGATATTGTTATGGTTATTCATTCCATGGAATAGGTTAAACAGACTGAAATAAGCCCTAATGTTCATAAATAGTGTTCTTAAGTTAATAACTTGTCTATTTAATAACTTATTTTTGTCTTCCAGAAAATAATACCTTGCCTTAGTATGTCTTGTACACATTTTTGTAACACTTATTTTTCTTCTTTTTTATTTCATTTAAATTTTTTTTTTTTTTTAGACTATGGGCACTGCATCTTGAGCAGGGGTGGAAGACTGAAGCCCATTTTGGGGCAGAATGAGTTTAACGGATGCTGACAGTGCAGTTTGCCAGGCAAAGGCAGTCTATAATCTTCATATTTACCCCCAACTCTCGACAGAAAGTGCTCCATGCTGCAAAGTGACAGCAACCAAGGACACCACGTCTTCAGATGTCATCAAGGATGTGATTAATATCTTAAACTTGGATGTCTCAAAACATTACGTGCTTGTGGAGGTGAAAGAATCCGGTGGTGAAGAATGGGTACTTGATATAAATGATTCTCCTGTTCATAGAGTTTTACTTTGGCCTCGCCGTGCTCAGGATGAGCATCCTCAAAAGGATGGGTACTACTTTCTTTTGCAAGAAAGGAACACTGATGGGACCATCAAATATGCCCAGATGCAACTGCTTTCCAAGGAGACGGATGCTCGACGATTGGTTGAAAGAGGTTTTCTTCCATGGCATCAGGAGGACTTTGATGACTTGTGCAATATCCCCAACTTAACAGAGAAAACACTCCTAGAAAATCTCAAATGTCGCTTTCTAAAACACAAAATTTATACTTACGCAGGAAGTATTTTGATTGCAATTAACCCCTTCAAGTTCTTGCCCATTTATAATCCTAAATATGTCAAGCTATATGAGAACCATCAGCTTGGGAAGTTGGAGCCTCATATCTTTGCCATTGCTGATGTGGCTTATCACACAATGCTTAAAAAACATATTAATCAGTGCATAGTTATATCAGGTGAAAGTGGCTCTGGAAAAACTCAAAGCACAAACTTCTTAATTCACTGCCTCACAGCACTAAGCCAGAAAGGGTACGCAAGTGGTGTGGAGAGAACTATTCTAGGAGCTGGACCAGTTCTGGAGGTAAATTTATGCTAAAATTGCCTTCTGTCAAAATTGTTTCTTGAAACCTTCAAATGACGGCTGGTGAATACTACTTTTGAGGTTCACCTACTTGGCTTAGGCTTTAAATATCTCTGGGTCGCACTGATGTTTGTCTGTGTTGCTCAACTCCTAATTGATTTTCCTTAATTTGTCCTGCTGTGCAGTTCACTTCCTGTTGCTGTTAGTTGATATTTGACTTAACTTTCCACCAGTAAACACTAACATTTTGGGACAGAGGTTATTTGTGTCTTCCGTCTTAGTTTCATGGCAGTTGAATCAAACTGCTCAAATTGTAAGTAAACGTTTCATAGAAAGGTTTTTCCACAGCTTAGCGTAATTGTCTTTGTGTGTAAACCTGTCCTGCAGCGTTTTATGAAGTCGCTTTTTGGGGGAGTTATTTCCTTTCTCCAAATGTTTGCTTTGAAAAGAGTAACATCGTTAGTTGGGGAGAAAGTGAGAGTCACTTTTGGCTTTTAATTACTACATCATTTCCAACAGAAACCAAAACTAAACGTATGAAAGGGGGTACAACAACTGTCTTGCATGAGGTAATGGTAGGACAAACTTAATCTGATCTTGTAGGCTTTAGCTTCCCCCTTTTCTTTTCTTGTTTGAAAGAAAAGAAAAACTCTGAAAGCTCTGAAAACTCTGAAATGTTATGGTCACCATTAACAGAATCTTGAGCAGCAAGGAGATTGAACACAGCTATTATAATTTTCAGGTTTAAATATTTCCAAATGTAACAATGACTTCTTAAAAGGATTTTTTCAAACTTTTGAATAAAAATATGAAAATGCAATGGAGTTACTTTAAAATGTTACATTTATAAATACGGTTTGAAAGCTTTTCGGTAAAGAATGAGGAATATGTCCAAGTTCTTTTTTGCCTTGCTTTCTGCTGCTTGAAAGCAGAAGTAAGATTGTTTGAGGTTTGCTGGCTTCTGGAGTTCAAGTTTGCAGTTCTAAATAGAAAACAGGAAGGGGTCACTGTGGAAAGCACTGTTCGATCAGCTGATCTGTCTGCCTTTGATACAATTAACCGTTTCAGACCCTGGTGTGCAGGACATGGTACAGTTGTCTCAGAGCGGGCAGAGAGGTGAAATCTCGTGTGGTATTTTGTCCATTGAATGAGCGGTGCATGTATCCTTAGATTCAAAATTAAAGCTAACAACTTTGCCAGAGTCTCAGGTAAACGTAGCGTAGGTCAGGAATTTTCATGCAAAGATGTTTGTGATTTTCTACAGTAAGACTGGTTGTCAGAAGTACTGTGGGTTCTTCAGCCACCAACTGAACACGTTGTCATGCATTTCACAAGAAAACATGCTAGCTAGAAATACGATAACCGATTGAATGTTTTTCAAATTTGCCAGACGGATTCTAACATTGCTGTTGGAGTACATGTTGTCTGAAATGAGAGGTCCTTCTCTGAAATTCTCAAACTTCTCATTCTACATCATTGAGGGTGTTTGTTAGTTATAAATTGATTCACCATAAGCTTGTCCTGCCAAATATTGCAAAAGGTGAAGGGTCAAAATGCCAGAAACGTAGGAACATCTGAATCTTAAAACAGCTTTCAGAATTGAACATACATTTTTGTATTACAAGTATTGCTCGTTAACTTGAAATTAAGGAGAAAGAAACATTTCTGAAAAATATAGATGTGAAGTTAAGATTTGTCCAGGCAAAAAAGAGTCACTGGGATGCCTGTGATCATGGTAGAACTCTGCTTAGGGTTGTTTTAATGTACTTCTCTCTTGACATAGCTGCAGTGAGCATCAAAAAGCTGTAATAGGTTTAGGTCACAGAGATTTAAAATCAAACTGTCCTCATTTGGATGCTGCAGAGCAGATTTGCTGGGCAGTGAAGCTTCCAGTTTTCCCAATTATGGTTGTTCTTGTGCAATTCCATTTAGTAAGAGCAATTCAAGAAAAAAAAATAAGTCAAATCTCGATGTCAAGGAGGAATGCACCAAAGCTTATTTTGCTTTGTGGAAGCTAAACTGCTGAAAAACTCTTCTGTTCAGCTGGTCACTTTTAAATCCAAGTACGTGACTCATTTGGGTTTTTACTTAACGGAACTGAAGTGGTACAAGGGAATTTTTCTTAAATGGGTGTTTCAGGGGATTTTTAGCCTCAACAAATTTGTAGTGTGCCTGAAATATTTGAGAATGTTTTATTTTGAGTCCTCAAGAAAGGGTATCCACAGATGAATTGTCCTCTTGACTGAAATCTGTCTCCGTAACTTTAATGATGTAAAATTAGGCTGCATTTTGGGTCAGGACTTCCTCTTTTTAGTCACCTCTAATTTTCCTGACACCTAATTAAAAAAAAGTCTGTTTATAGGTTGACCTTTTGTAAAAGTTCAAGGGAGTTAAAGCCAAACTTCCTAGTGTAGGAGAGGTGAGCAACATCAGTTTACTGTAAGGGTTGATTTATAATTTTATCGCATACATAGGGAACTTGGAAATGTATTTCTTACCAAATCCCACTTCTGTGGTGGCTATCTCGTCTCTGTACAAAGCTGTAGTTAATTTGAAGTTAAACTACAGTTAATACTCTAGCCCCTTACTCACAATTTCTAGACTTTGAAGAATGGAGTTGGAGCTGTACCATGAAAGGAGATGCGACCTTGGAAGTTGAATGATATTACTTCTCAAACATCTGAGAGATGAAATACAGGAAACCGAGACAGGACAGGTCAAAAATTAAATGTGGTACTAGCAGGATTGACGTTGTGTGCCCTAGTGAAAGGAAGGCTGGTCATGGATTAGCCTCTCATCCTCGGATGCTCCTTGCTCAGCCTTGACACTAGAGTTTGACCTGTTATAACACTTACTAATGAGGGTTGAACAAGCCGTAGTAACTTGCACTAGTTCTGGTTATGTTTGGTGCTGCTTGCAGCTTTCTAGACAAAAAGAATGTTGTAAAATCTGTTTGCTTCCATGGGACACCGATGCTTCAGCACAGCCTGAAGCCACGTCTTGTTCTGTGCTGTTTTTCAGCAGCTTACCGTGTAAAAACAGTTCCTAAGACACAGTTGCCTTAGCTATATATGAATTGTTCTCTCTCTGTTTTTTTTTTTTTAAATTGTTTCTCCAGGCTGACAGATCATCTTTAGTGAAGAGTGGGTTCTTAAAAACTGGCAGGAAAATAAAGCTAGATACTCCTGACTTTTTTATCCTTCTCTAAATTTAGAGACTAAAGTATAGCTCCTTGACTTGGAGTTGTGCCTTCCAGAACTGTTACATTCAGTTAGCTTACGGTTGAAGTCCTAGGAAGGAATTTACATTTGGGAACTATTATTTGGGTCAAATTGGGAATAGTGAATCAAACCATTGTTTAGTTTATAGAGTCTCAAGCAAGACGGTTAAACCTTTCCATGCACAGCTATTAAGTTTCCAAGAAATTTGTATTTTTCTTTCACTAGGGAAAAATGTTGTAAATCATGCGATACAAAACGCACAGTCTAAGACTCTGAACTTTTTATGTTAACTGTACAACTCTAAAATAAGTAGAAGCTTTTATAAACGTGTTGATAAATTTTATTACAATATAGGGTAAGATTCATTTACCATGATAGCTGTATCTGACCATCCAGCTTGTACAAATACAAAACGCACACACAAAACAAAAATAAAACACTTGATTTTTTTGGATAACTCAGCTAAAAATCCAACTTAGCTCTGGTACAAGTGAGGTACAGTGTGAGGACAAAGTGACCTGACAGATGTGAGCTGCCGGTGAATGGTGGGAAGCCCGCTTTCCCTTTCTCTGTGCTTTGTTTGCACTGTGTCTAGCACTTATCAGATTCTTCAGGGCAATTAAATGAGTAAAATGGCAGAAAATTAAGCAAGGGGATGAGAGCATGTGGCAAGGGACATAATAAGAGGGAGCCAGAGCTTCCTCTTTTGGCAGCAAAGCACTTGGCTAGCTGTCTGTTGTCAAATTGTAACCTTTAGTATCTTGGGTTTATTTCAAAAGTTATTTTCTTAGTGCACTGAGAATTTTGTTTCCCTCTGAAATAGAAGGTGAGGAGAGGTGGGTAGATGGAAACACTGTAGTTGTCCGAACTTCAGTGTATTATTTTGAAAAGCATTTACTTCCCTTTGGATTCGGTGTCCTTAAAGATTTCCTAATCGCACTGACCCATTCATTGGAAAGAATTAAGACCTAAATAAAACGCAAAGTCCAAGAGGAAGTATTCATTAAGTGCCTATCTAAAGAGTGCGGTTTTAAATATGAATTAGTTAATTGACAGCATGATTGGTGGGAGGGGGAGGGAGATTTCCTAGAACTAAGAGAGTATATTTAAAAGCTTGTTAAATTTCCTTGCAGAAAGCAAACTTTTATGTTTTACCATTCTTTGGAAACCAGAATAAAGCAATTTGCTCTCAGCTCTGCTTTCTTTATTCAGTCCTGTTGTACATGTGGCTCTGTATGGGACTGGCTTAAGCTTAGTGCTGCCTCAACTCTGGTTTGTGTTTGCATTCTCCATAAAAGTCTGCATATATATTTAGTGGGCGTAGCCAGTTCTATTTAGGCCAAAGTAGTTGTTTTGAGGCTATTATCTGCATCTGTTTGTTTTAAGAATCATAATCAGAGAAGGAATGCAACTTCCTTGTTGCTAGTCTCTTTTTTGGAGAAATGTGCTGTTGCGTACTTTTCCCTGCTGCACGTGTCTCTTGGGAAAAATCACCTTGTCCTTTATACAGTCTTATTATTAGGGTTGTTCCTAATAATAAGAAACTCCTTCCCCAGGAGTTCATACAGCACCCAGAGTTGCAAAATTACCATGAATGCTGCAACTTCCACCTTGGCAAGTGGATATTTTGCAGCATTTTTGTGAAGACCACTGCAAAACTGAGTTCAACTCTGAAGTAGTCATTTCCCCTTCCAGGGCATGCAATTTGATTGTTCAGCGTCATTTGGTGCCTTAAAAGAGTGGTGGTTTTGCCCTGGATTAGAGTGGTTTACATAGAAACTCTGATAGCTTTTTCAGATTTTGGCAATTCTTGTAAAGGAATTAAATAAGGTTTTTAGTTCTGTTCCGGAGGTGGACCATGTCATGTAGTTTGGGGGTTTCTTCTTACAGCAAATGAGACCTTGGCTTTTTTTCTGAATGCTGTTAACTCCTGCAACAACAGTGGCAGCTTTTTCTATAGCAGCCTCCGGCTCACGCCTCTCGCGTTTCAAGGTGAAGGGGTGGGTTGGATGACTTCCTGAGTCCCAGAATAGGCCATCCCAGTTCGGATTCCTGCCGGCCTTGGTCTGCTATTTTCACCTCACCCGCTTTTTCTGTAGCTAGTATTTTGTGTTGGAGTGGTTCAGTTTTAGTTTTTCAGTTTTATCTGTCTCCTCACGCATTCACCAGGGAAAACAGTAAATAACTTTGGTTATACAAATGATTACTTCTCTTTAGCTGAAAATGTATCTTGTCCTTTCACATCTTCCGAATTTGTTTTATAAAGACAGAGGTGGCTTTCTGTGAAGGCAACCCAGGGAGATATTTCAGTTGAATTTGAGCTGTGTATAGAACACCTGGCTAGAGTTATCCATGAAAGATGCTTTCTACACAGAGCAGTGGCTAGGTAGTATGGGAGCTTAATTCTTACCTCTAATCTGCTTTCTCTAGGATAAAGCTATATTCAGTTAAAGATATCTAACTGCTAAATAGAAAACATTTAAATTTTTTTGCAATTTTCTGATTTTAGGCAGTAATGTCAATTCTTCTGTAGCTAACTCATCAAAGTATATTGAAGAATATGATAGCAGTGACGGGAGTTTAGGTCTAGAATTAAATGTTACAAAAAAAAAAAAAAGGAAAAAGCAACCTTCCACCCGAAATGTTAAGTGACTTGGAATGTTCTTGAGAAAGTTGTGGATGTTAAAGGCTTTTATGAGAAAACTATTCAGTACATGAAAACTCTTCTAAAAACTGATAATATTAGATCAGCTGTTAAGAATTTGCTGTATGCTTTGACTAAATACCAGACACATGAGATCATGAGAGCCTTTAGTTTTAAACTGCATTCATCGCTTACATGAGTAATCACTAAGAGAAGTTTTTCGAGAAGCCAGGGTTATGGGATTTCTTAACTCTATAATACCAAAATATGTATTATTAAAAAAAAATAATAATTTTCCAAGTGTAGCTGTTCTGTGTGTTGGTTTCTGTAATATCGCTAGTAAACTGATGGTTAACTGGGGGCTTGAGTTAGAAAACTTCTTGAAAAGATGTTCTTACAGGAGGAATTTGCAAGTCCACTACTTTGCAGCTTGGCAAAGCTTTACTGCAAGAGATTTTTTTTTATAATACAATAAAAGAGAAGCTGGATGATCTTTGCTGAGCCAGCGTCAGTGGGAGAGGACTTACAGAGCTGAGAATTTGCTGTGCTTATGTTGCTGGACTTCCACTTTTGGTTTGATATTGTTCATTAGCTGTGAGGAGTTGGCCGGGATTTTATAAGTACATTCATATGCTGCTTATGCAACGTGGGCTCTGGAAAAGAAACAGAAAGAAGTATGTAAATGAGTTGTTGGGTGGTAGGTACAAAAAGACTCTGCTCAATGCCGCCTTTGACAGATCTGAGTGGGGATGCTGTTTGCAGTGCAGCACGGGTAGCAGGGTCTCTAGAAACCGGCAGGCTGAACTCAGCCTCGGTCAGCACTGCTGGGCAGAAATCTTCTCTTCAGAAACCCACCGACTTTCTGAAGTTACAACAGGGTCTGTTTTCACCCTGCACAGGAAAAGCTCCTGAAGCTTATGCCTTCAGATTGAGAGTGATGTTTGTCCAAAGAATTGTGGTAATTCTCCCAGCTTATAGGAAGTGTTTTATTTTGCGTGTTTCTGGTAGCCTCTGAACATTATGCAGCTGGCAGTAGAAATCTGCTTGTAAGAGGTCTTTGGGAACCTATCTTGGAAGTGTCATACTGCAATAACACTGCAACCTCATAAGACTGTTTAAAAAAAAAAAAAGAAAAGGAGGGAAGAGTTAGAATACACAAACAATCTAACCGTCATGAAAACAGTACTCCCCTTGGATATACACTGTAATTGGGTAGTTTTATACGTCAACAGTTCAGTTCTCGGTTGTGTGCAGTGCTCACATGTCCGTCATTCTCCGGATGTGTGTGCGCGGAGGAAGAGTGGCATTTTTGTGAAATCATTCCACAAACGTTCTATATTAGGAGAGACGGATTTCCTAATGGAGGCCTTAATTACTTGGAGCCTGAAGAGGAAATATCTGTGGCAGGACTGCTGGAGATACTGCACGCTGAGTGGTGTATTTTTCTAAGCAATAGCGTTTTACATTGAATTTACATTGACTTCTCCATATACTGGACTGCACGCTGCATATTAAGAGGATGACAAGTTTCCATTAACCTAAGGACACGCAGTTAAGTGTTGATAACATTAAGGATATTCTCAGTAACTAATTCTACTGGGCTTTTAGATGTAATAGATCGTATTTATAGTTTCTAGGAAAGGCTCATTCAGAAGACATTTGGTGTTATATGTGCTAGCAAGCATCTGAGGGGCTAAAATATTAAAGATGCATAGGCACTAATATTTAGAATTTGTGCCAGACCTTCACCCCCCCACCCCTCTCTTCCCTAACACCTCTTAAGGAAATTGCTCTTCAGCGTTGCAGAGGCCAATGAATAGGATGTGCTTCTGTAAGCCAAAGTTTTTCTGTTTGTCTCTCTCATTTTTTTTAATACACAACTCTGAAAATGCATGGGCTAACTTTGTCAGTGGGATCGTATGTTCTGTTCTCACTTAAAGAACAATTATTTCTATTGTGAAAATTTTACAAGGAGCAGTACATGAAGGAATAAGACACTGTTTGTGGCTTTTCTATCCAGCAGGCAATATCACGGTAATTGTGCTGCCTTCCTCCTCCCAAATATCCTCTCTAAGTACATAATTGTTAGTGATTGAGGTTGATTTGAGCCCTCTTGCTGTGATTACCCTTCCTGTAATTACCTTAGATCCTTGTAAAAGTATTTAAGTTTATTATTTGCCTTCCTTGTATTCCCAAACAGTATTGCATAGGACAAATAATGAGTACAGACCTGTGAGGAGCAATGGAGGCTTCCTAAGCTCACTTTTTGGTGTCTGTATGCTGCCATGTCTATAACATTTTGAGTGCGTATTGCCAGCTAACGGGAGGCTGAACAATGAACAGGAGTTAGTAATGCTATGTCATTTAGTTTAATTGAAAATTACCTCATTTTGCTTTATTACAGGCATTTGGAAATGCAAAAACAGCACATAACAATAACTCCAGTCGTTTTGGAAAGTTTATTCAAGTCAACTATTTAGAGAATGGTATTGTCCGAGGGTAAGTATGGTCTGAGGTTCTGCTGGAGTTGCCCTGTGTGCTTTTAGGAATCTGAAGACTCTGTGTACAAAATCCTGCCTTTACGAGGCTCTTCTCATATGAGAATGGCTTGCCACTGTAGAATATGTTTTCAAGATTCTATGACCAAGCTTTGTGGAATAATCAGATGATGCATAATTTTCTTACCTTGCTGTACAGTCATATCAAATTAAGAATTTGACTGTTTCTGCATCTTTGCCTTTGTACTAAATGAAGGCTTTTTCCATAACACCTGTCATCCTCGCCATTTTGTAATTAAAACCAGAAGATCTGAATTTTTCTTGAGAGGAGTTAGAGAGAAGTGAAATAGATTTGAGGAAGCCGTTTTAAAGAAACAGACACCAGTTATAGAGAAAATTTAAAAATACATGTTTTCACTTGATTTACTTGAAATTGTGTGCTTAGGTCTGAAAGGACAAACTTGAAATATTCTACATCTACATTTATGTTTTTAACATATGGTAGTCACAGCTAACTTTTAGAGTAGTATTTGCATTTTTCACCTTGTAGTAGAGGCTATAATGTCATATTATTGTAGTCCCTCAATATTATTAATTGAAGATTGTATTTTGCTTTTCTTTTTTTTGAAGTGGGCACGTCAAGTGAATAATTTTGTCCAAAAATTTTTCTGTGATATTAGAAACTTGTGTGCAAATACTCATGTTGTTCCTTGCCGAACATCCCACCATTAAATCATTTCTTTTAGCTCCTGCTTTGTAAAATGCATCTTAAATTTTAAAGGCCTATATCTGAAAAATTTACAGCAGTATGTTGCATATGTTGTCCAAATGCACCTGTGCTACTTCGGGTGCAATGTCAAAACGCAGAATATTGGTGTAGAATTCTTCCCTGTACCAAACCTGCCCTGCAGCCTGCTGCTCTGTGGAGCATCGCTAGCTGTTGCTGCCCTTTGTGCAGCAGCGTAGCTTCCCTTTGGGTCATCTTCATGTTTGCAGTTTACAAAATAGCAACAGAAATGACTGGGAACTCTGTACCGCGTTTGCTTGGAGTGTTGTTCTGAACAAAGTTGGCTTCTTTGCAGATAAGTCACACTAGCTCAGGAGATTGGCACAATTTGAGTACATTTGTTTTGTCTTCAGCGTGAGAAAAAGCCGCTCATACTCTGGCCTTATTATCTTTGTAGCCCATGTCAAGGAGTTTATTATTTAGGAGCTTACTATGTGAAACTAATAAGTTTTCTGTCTTCCTTGCCTCTGCTTTAGGCTGATGTATATAACATCAAATTTGCTATCTTGAGAAACAGTTATTCCGTATATTTTTGGGGTCTTGTATTCTTTGCGTTCCTTGTCAGCTAACTGTTAGAGTGGGTAGCATTCTTAGCGTTCTGCATCTTGTTTCTTCTGATAACTTCTCATCAGCACTTTTTCTAAGCTCCCACTGCCTTTCTCCAGTTGTCTACTAGAACTGAGCACTAAAGTTAAGTGGTTCTTGGATATTTCTTGGGACTTTTTGCCTGGGAGCGTAGTGATAGGACAGGGAGTAACAGTTTTACAAAGAGGGGAGATTTAGATTAGATATAAGGAAGAAATTATTTTACTCTGAGGGTGGTGAGGCACTGGAACAGGCCACCCAGAGAAGCGGTGGATGTCCCCACCCAGGTAGCACCCAAGGCCGGGCTGGATGGGGCTTTGGGCGACCTGGTCTGGTGGGAGTTGTCATGCCCATGGCTAAGCTATTTTCTTATGTATGCTAATGCACATTTCATTATTTGAACTCTCTTGGCAGTTGCTGTCTGATGTTTGGTGAAGATTTTTTTGTGTGTGTGTGGCCTCATGCTGTTTTCCTTTTTTTTGGGGGGGGTCTCTTTAGGGCTGTTGTTGAAAAATACCTGCTTGAAAAATCACGTCTGGTTTCTCATGAAAAAGGTGAAAGGTAAGAGATTACTACAGTTAGTATGATGATAATCGTTATGAGAGTCTAATATCATTTGAAGTATGTAGAATGAAAGAATAATCAGTATATTTTCATGAAAGAGAAATGCATTTGACTTCTTGTATTTGTAGGAATTATCATGTCTTTTATTATTTGCTACTTGGAGTCAATGAGGAAGAGCGTAAAGAATTTCACCTCAAGCAACCTGAAGATTATTTCTACCTCAACCAGGTAATCTGTGACAGGGATTTACAGATTACATTGATAATTGTGTCTCTCTGATGTTGTGCTAAAGATGGAAAAAAGCAGAACACAACTACTTGCTTTGCATTTAAGTAAGGGGCTTTCTTCACAGCATAACTTGAAAATTGAAGATGGGGAAGATCTCCGGCATGACTTTGAAAGATTAAAACAAGCGATGGAGATGGTTGGCTTTCTTTCAGCAACAAAAAAACAGTAAGTGGAACTTTTCAGCCTTTGTTAGTGACAGCTAGTTAAACTTTGTGAACTGCAATAAATTGTATAAACATTGGGATCACATTTAATCCAGTAGGAATCAGGGAGAGCTGAATATTTGTGAGTGCTTATGGACAAATTCTTGAAACAGAATTGGGTCTATTAGCCTGTTAAAATGAACTTCTAATCATATGAAAAATTCTTATCAAACTAATTTTTCTTCCTTAGGATTTTTTCAGTGCTTTCAGCTATTCTTTATTTGGGCAACGTTACGTACAAGAAGAAAGCTACAGGTCGTGATGAAGGATTGGAAGTTGGACCTCCTGAAGTGCTGGACATTCTTTCTCAGCTTTTGAAAGTAGAGTCTTTCTTTTTAGCTCTAATGTTTGACATACCTTTTTGTCCTGCTCTGCCTCAGCATTTTTCTTGACTATGGGGCAGCCCAGTATGTTTATATCTGGTTTATGGTACTTCAACAGCATTTATCTTATGGTATGGAAAATGGACGAATGTGGTGAAATTATTGAGGTTAGGGATGGAATGTAGCCCGTAGCATGGAAGCAGAATTTGTTTACTTTCTAATAAGAACTGAGCAGGAATAACTTTACTAGAGATGTGTGCTCTGCCACCATAGGGAAAGATCTGCATGAATCTAAGCCGAGAATAAATTAAAGGAGTTGAGAAACTTGTAAAGCTACCGATGAATGATAAATGTAGCAGTTTTCAAAGTGCTTGGACTTCACTGTTGTCATCAGAGTACTCATTGTACTGAGTTCTGGGAATTTTAGGGTGGCAATGACTCTTGGTTTTGCTTGTTTTGAAGGTCAAACGTGAGATTTTAGTGGAAGTGCTAACAAAAAGAAAAACTGTGACTGCTAATGATAAGCTTATTTTGCCATATAGTCTCAATGAGGTGAGTAAAAAACACTAATAGAATTATTTTAAATAATTGAAACCTAGTTCTTTTGTGACTTTGAAAAAGCTAATGTGGTACACTTTCATGTTTGGTGAGGAATATTTGGAATGTTAGAAATTATCGTTAAAGGAAGATTCTGTTTTTGTCTCTGGTAGGATCGTAACCTCTGAGTGACACTGGTCTGAAATAGAAATGCTTTTTTAAAAAGAAATTACCAACTTTGTTTCATGTACAGGCAATAACAGCTCGTGATTCAATGGCAAAATCCTTGTACAGTGCTCTGTTTGATTGGATTGTTCTGCGAATTAATCATGCACTCCTTAATAAGAAGGACATGGAGGAATCTGTTACAGTAAGTTTTGCACAAAAGCAAGTCTTTTTGTACAGTTCTATATTTAGAGTTATCAGAGAACGCTGTAGATGAAGTGTTCAGATATCTGGGATAAACCTAGATTCTTCTCCTGGTAAATCCTTCTCCTAGTCCCTAGTAAATGTCTGCGTAATATTTGATTATTTTTGTTTTCATAACAGACAACTGTTAAATATTCAACATCTATTAATGTACACTCCAGTTATTTATATCAGCGTGTGATATAGCAGCTTTTGTGATGGTTAGTTGTTGTGGGTTAAGACACTCGCTGTATGACAGATTACTTAACTAGATTTTCAAATCTTCTTCAATAGTGTTTGTCCATTGGTGTACTGGATATTTTTGGGTTTGAAGACTTTGAAACCAACAGTTTTGAGCAGTTCTGCATAAATTATGCTAACGAGCAGCTTCAGTATTATTTCAATCAGCATATTTTCAAATTGGAACAGGTAAGAAATTAGTTACTGAATCAAAAACTTTAGTGTGAGGGCTCATCTGTTATGCAAACTGTTCTGCAAAACCTCATGGCGTAATTTTATAATTGGTTGAATATATGTCCAAATGTGTTATGTTTTTATTTCTTGTTTTAATATTGCATATTATGATATGATTTGTATGTTGCAGCTTTGCTGCATTTAGTGCTCTGCATATGCTAATGATAGCTGGGTTTTTCTTCAGAGAACTAGCAGTGAGTTTTTGACTGCAGGAAACAACAACACAAAACAACAGTCAGGCAACCCCAGACGTAAATCAGATAAACTCTAAACTTTGAGATTGAAAGTCAGTAGGTGTGGTGTATGGTTCAGTTTTGTTGATGGTTGGTTGTTTTTTACTTAAAAAAATGTTTTGGTACAGTTTCTCGTATTTTTGTCAGTTGGTAAATATTTAATAACTAGTCTTTACTGCTACTTCCACCTAACTGCATATAAGGGATACGACTGTATGTTGATATTGGCAGTAGTTCTGAAATCCTGATGCTACTGGCATATATCGATATATTTGTTTGTAGAAGGTATTGTCTTCTTACACAGTGCTCTGAGTGCTGCAAGAGCGAACAGATTGCATTTCTAGATTGAGGTTTGGCGGCTTTCTTCTCTGGACTTGGACTTTTTACTGGGTTGTGCCAAAGCATTATTCTCTGGTTGCTCTGCTGAAAGAATGAAGTCATTCTGTAATATGTGGTATTTTTCAACAATATGTAGATAACTTTAAACAAGCATTTTAAAGGGAAGGAAATTGCCAAGCATACAAACTCCATATGTAAACATAGTGTTGAGGTCTCTGTTTTGTAACTTATGACAGAAGTGTCTATCCAGGCTAACTTAGAGTAAATAGTTAACATTGTTTTCTTACGCCGTTTCTCCAAATGAGCTTAATCCTTGAATGACCCATTTCCTGTATCTCTTGCAGCATGAGAGCCCTCGGGAAGGGGTAGAGGGGTCTCTATATCTTTTAAAGAAAGGCCTTATTGTTTGTGGAGAGTGGTATTTCAGTTCTGTAATGTGGCGTGCACACTGAGCAGTCTGTTATTAGATTTAATTTTACCTACTTAAAAAAATCTATTATCGTCATAGAACAGTAAGAGAGGCGTTCTTTGTCTTTTGTTAAATGTAAAACTTATTTCACTTAATTTTCTGAGTTTTTTAACATTATTAGCCTATCTTTAACTCCTTTGGTGGTCATTTACAGCAGTAAGAAAAGCTGATGTTTTGGTTCCATATTTTGATGAGAAGCTTGTTCTGTCAAGCATTTTCTGCATTATCATTTCTGCAGAAGAGCTTCATATTTTCTTGTCAAAGAGAGCTCCAAATTCTCTGAACCTGAAAAATGTACATTGATTGCTTCCTTAGCAAAGTTCTGGTGTTGATATTGTATAGGGCTTAACGGCCTGTCTTGAAACTTCATCTGACAGTGAAATTTGGAAGTGCTGAAAATTCATATTAAATGTAATTTCTTATAATACAAGAGCTATGAAAGAGACATACTGGAGGAATGCAAGCCTGTCTACGGTTTTAAATGGAACTGTGTAGATGTCATTTCTGACTCCAAGTTTGTAGACTACTGATTGCTGGAAAGACGTAATAGGGGAGGGAACATTCTTTCACTGTTTGGATTTTTAAGTAGTTCTACCCTAAACATCCGCTGTTGAGTGACTTGCTTAGGTAGATCTTTGATCTGACCCAGTACGCCTGCTGTTCTGGTCTTGTTTATAAATTTTCCTAATTTTTGTTTTTTGCTGTTTGAGCTAACAAACTCAACTTGCCATAGCTGTTTAAGGATGTCTTTTAAGCACTTAGACCATGGTATGTTAAAGGTCAGGGTACTGTACTGATGAGGGAATTTTCTTGAGCTACACAGGAGGAATATAAGAGTGAAGGGATCACTTGGCACAATATTGACTATACTGATAATGTGGCCTGCATTCACTTAATCAGCAAGAAGCCCACTGGTCTCTTCTATCTTCTGGATGAAGAAAGCAAGTAAGCAACAAACATCTTCTGGGGTAAAATTACATGTATATATATAATGTATATGTGGAAGGGAAGAAGGAAGGGCTGTGGAAGGGAACAGAAACATAGCACTTCTTTGTTTTAAAAAAAAAAAAAAAAAAGGAATTTTGGGGGAAGCAAAGGGTCATCTTATGGCTGGGATCTACACTCCTTTGTTTTTAAGAATTCCAATATGGTAGTGATACAAACTGATGCTAAAATTGAACCTTGGCTTAGGAAGATTTGGAAATCTAAGATTCAAACCAGATGTGTAAGCAGCAACTAAAATTTAGAAGTCTTGATAAATGCTTTCCACAAGGATCAATAGGTGTTCTTCAGTTTGTCATCTTGCACATCAATAAATGTAACTGTATTTAGAGAAAAATAGCTGACTTTCTGTTTTGTTTTCCTAGTTTTCCACATGCCACCAACCAAACTCTACTTGCAAAATTCAAACAGCAGCACGAGGAGAACAAGTTTTTTGTTGGAACCCCAGTAATGGAACCTGCTTTTATTATTCGACACTTTGCCGGGAAAGTTAAATACCAGATAAAAGTAGGTGACGGATCTGATGGCCACAAAGAAAAATACTCCTTGCCTTTATGACACTTTTGTCAGGGTGTAGAAAGTTTGTTGGGAATAGGCTGAATCAGATGTTTCATCAGGTATATTTTAGATACTTCCCCCGCTCAGACTCGAGGATAATGCTCACTACGGTGAAAAATATTTAGAATAATTACTCTGAGTTACGATAAATATCCTGGGTCAAAACACAGTTCTGGGTGGTGTCTGTGTAACTGCTTTCCTGAGAGCTTGTGGTTCAATCTTCCTGTTCTGCAGGATTTCAGAGAGAAAAATATGGATTATATGAGACCAGATATTGTTGCTTTACTACGAAGCAGTGACAGCGCTTATGTTCGGGAGCTGATAGGAATGGATCCGGTAGCTGTGTTCCGTTGGGCTGTTCTGCGGGCAGTTATTCGAGCAATGGCCGTCTTTGCAGAAGCTGGACGCCAGAGAGCTCAGAAGACTGCAGGTATGATATGAATCATTGTGGAAATACTTTTCAAATACTTTCAAATAGATTTGTGCTTGTTGACAGAACTAGTTGACTGCAAAACGTTCCAGGTGCAATCTTGGTTTGATACTAGAGACAAAACTAGTTTGTGAAAATGACTTAACCTGTACACAATAAAGAGGTTGTCACTTTTTATCTGAGATCATTCGGACTTCCTCTCCAGTTAGTGCACCATTGCCAACAGGCTGTGCCAAGTTTGTAGTCCTATTTGTAAAAGTTTGGGAACATATTACAGGTTCTAGTGTGCCTGGTGGTCTTATCAGTGTTTTTGATCTTCATTGATCTTCTCAGACTTCCGTAAAATTTCAAATGAGTATTCAAGATGAAATACTAATTTTGAAAAGCCTTTCTGAGCAGCTGCAGTTTACTTGATAGTAGTAGGGAGTTTGAGAAACCAAGTGGTCTGTCTAGCTTGGTAGCTGAAGTAATAGAGGAAAAGTCCAGACAGTTGGATAGATACTTAGCTTGTTATAACTGGTGGGTTATTTTTGTCTATTATGCCTCTCTCTTTGTCAATGTTCAATGTGATTATTTCATAACAGGAGTGGTGCGCCAAGGACCCCGAGTTCCCCTTGGAGAACTCCAGAGATCAAATACACCAGTAGAAAAAGTTTACCGGTGAGAAACATGCACTTAACCTGTATCAGGGAAAAGACTTGAATTGCTGAGTCACGTTTTGGTATATGAAATGTCAACTTGATCTGTTTGCAAGGATAGCAGGTCTTATTTCTTCTGTCTTGTTTTGTTTGACCTTTTTAATTGTATCAAAACAATACCCTGGCTTACTTTTTGTAAGACCCAGTACTACCAAACATTGGTGGTGCAGCCTCAGTCCTGTTGACCACGGGGTTTTTGAGTTCTGTCTGTATTTTGTGTATGTTGCTTTTAGCATTGTGCATTCCTCTGCAGCCACTCTGTCACTGAAGAATTCGTAGGAGCACTCATGGTTTTTGCAGGCTTAGACTTTATTAGGAGGCAGGGCAAGTCCTACAGCAGTGGGCTCCGCACATTGTTCTGTATAGGCATATATGCCCTTCTGTTGAATATTTAGGTTTTATACGTGTTCCTTTTGCAGCTGCTCAATGCTTGATTTCTCATTTGATTGTTCTGAGGATTTCGATATAAATGCTTTTGAAGACATCATTTCTTTTTATGAAAACAAGAAGTAAGTAGAAATAGGCCTGGGCTTAAAGGCCAGGGAGGCACATTCCTGGACAGAGTAACTTTCTGAGCATGCTCTGTGTAAAAGTGAAGACACATCAAGTAATGACTTCATGGTACTTCCTAATTAATTCATCCTACACAGCCTCTGTCACTTGAGGCAGCCAAGAACTAAAGATGCAATTCAGGCTTGGTCACAGTTTAATGTATCTGTTTCCTTGCAATATCTTAAACAAAATCTTGATATTCTAAAAATGTTCAGAGATATCAGGGGAAACAAGCAACCGTCTCTGAGACTGTTGTCACTGCCTCTTTGAGCAGCTCAGAAAGGTGATAGCATTTAACAGTCAAAAGTGACTCTTATGCTTCTGTTATTTTTGGTTTGTGCCTCTCTGGAGAGTAAAGAAGGTAAGTTCAGTGCCAAGACTCAACACTCCACAAGCATGGTGCATGCTTAATTAAAATAACGGAATCAGCCACAAATTAGGAACCATCCCAGGCTTACTTTGAAAAGCTAAACGTGTAAATAAGTTTGAAATGAATATTAAAAAAAAAAATCATTATAATTAAATTTCAAATGTTCTGTAGTGGCTAGTTTCTAACTTGCTTTTCTCATGGGACTCTGCTTATGCAGCCTCATTTTAGTAGTCAAATATACACATAAATATTTAGTGCTTGTTTATAGAGAAGCCTGGATCTGTCTACCTGAAAAGGCTTCTTAGCTTAGGTCCTTTGCACATTAAGTACATTTGGTTAGATTCTCCTATGTGTATTCAGAATTGATGACTTAAGAATTTACATGGAAAGGTAGAATTAGAAAGTAACTTAATATGTGACCCTGGTAACTGAATTTTAGGGCGCTAACAAAGTAGAAAGTGCTGACTTGACATCATAATCATTCATGTTTAGGAAAAAGTAGTCTGGGATTGACCTGCTGCTGTTTGGAGCACACTTGGTGATGGGATCTCTTGTTTTTTAACTCCTGTTTTCTCCTTCATGGCCATATGTCTTTGTTTGCTATCTTTCTTTTGCTGTGAATCGTTTTAGAGACATGCATGAACAAATCATCGCAAGTATTAAAGGACTTCCATGGCAGGGAGATGATCCCTGTAAGCTGCTTCGGTCACTCAATCGACTTCAACACCGCTCCCACTTCATGTGAGTTCTGGTGCTCTAGGTGTTGCTTTGAAAATGCAACAATAACCAAGCAGTTATTCCAGCCCATATACTTGTCCCAAGCTTGTCTTCTGCAAAAATGAAACAACGATTAAGAACAAAATAATTTCTTCTAAAAATATAAAGACTACAGAGTATGCTTTGTTGCTTCCTTTGCATAAACTGACAGTTAAGCCTGCTGACAGTTAGGTAGCACAAGTTTGCTGTGAAACTTCTGACAATGAAACCTCTCAAGCTAAATCTAATCGTTTCCTGAAATTCAGAATGTCAGTGCTATGCATGTTCCTGAGTTAAGACTCTTTACCTGTGTGCAGCTATGCTTGTGTGAGAAAATCAGTCTGCGGTCTGTTGTATAATAAGTAAATGTAAACGAGTTGGCTACTTTAAAAAGGGTTTAAAGGAAGACCCAGGGAACTACAGGCCAGTCAGTCTCACCTCTGTGCCTGGCAAGATCATGGGGCAGATCCTCTTGAAAACTTTGCTAAGGCACATGTGAAATAAGGAGGTGATGGGTGACAGCCAACACGGCTTCAATAAGTGCAAATTTTGTGCCAGACAAATCTGATGGCCTTCTACGATGGGGTTGCAGCATTCGTGGGTAGGGGAAGAGCAACTGGCATTACCTACTGGGACTTGTGCAAAGCATTTGACACTGTCCCCCATGATATCCTTGTCTCTAAATTAGAAAGACATGGATTTGATGGATGGACCACTCAGTGGGCAAGGAATTGGCTGGATGGTTTCACTCAGAGTTGCGGTCAATGGCTCATAGCCTTGTTGAATCTCATGAGGTTCACTTGGACAAAGTGCATGGTCCTGGCAATCCTAAGCACAAATACATATGTGTAAAACAAATATCTATGCAAAAGTACAGGCTTTAATAGCTTTAACTTCAGAGGCTGTTCACTCTTGAAAGCTTCCAATACTTAAAGTTTTAATTAAAAAATTAAAAACCTTGTTGAGAAGCAGTTTGCATTTCTTGCATTGATCACATTAGAGGCTCTGCATGAACGCACCCTGATGTTGTGCTCATTTTCTTCTATCCTTCATCTTGCCTCATAAATTGCACCAATTTATGGCTTGCTGGAATAACCAAAATCATGTGTATTTTTTCATAATGATCTTCGATGTTTTAACAGGAAAAGTAGAGGTATCAAACAAAAGCAGATCATTCCCAAGGTAAGGTTATTCCATAAACTGGTTTCTCACTTATTTTTTTTAAATGCTGTGAACTTTTGAATTTTGATTGACAGAACTCACTTAAGAAAATACTCTTTCGTGCTGTAGGGAAGTCTTATCATTTATCCTTTAAAACTTCAGTTTTCACAGTCAGAAGGGTACGTAAATGTTCACCTTTGTAAGATCTGAACAGAAGAAAATTGTGAATTGTCACTTGTTTGATTTTTTTTTTTGTCATAAATACGTAAAGCCATTTTTAATCAAGTCATGGAAGGCAAACTAACTACATAGCTCAGCTGATACTCTTGGGGCAATTAAAAAGTTTTGAGATGTTTTGGTGTGAAATAGTCCTGAAGTATAACATGTACGTTGTATGTGGAGCTAGGCAGTTTCATTCAGCAGTAAGCTTTATCTTATTTTAATGCAGACAGAAATATTTATACTTCAGTTAAGAGACTTATATTTTATGTTGATTATGAAATTTTTTTCTAGAACTTGTTGGATTCCAAATCTCTGAAGCTCATAGTAAGCATGACTCTACATGATCGAACTACAAAATCCCTCTTGCACTTGCACAAAAAGAAGAAACCCCCTAGCATAAGCGCGCAATTCCAGGTATGTGGCTGATGAGGTGGCACACACCTCTAGGTGCACTCTGACCTCATGAGAATAGACCTTCCTGGCAATCTAGGTCGATCTTGCTTGTAAAACCAAAATGTTTTTTTACTCTTAGGATTTGTTTGAAATAGGCTTTGTTACTTTAATAAAGTTAGATTGCAATTAAAGATTATCGTTACACTATGAAATGTGTTAGTTCTTTGTACAATTAGCCTCATATGCAGATCTAGTGCTACTGTAACAGAAGAGGCATACTCCACTTTTCATTATCCTGGAAAAGGTAAAAACAAGTGCATGAATCCTCTGTGGAGTATGGAAGAACTTCCAGATTGGATGAATTAGGATTTGTATAGCTATCGGACCTGAAAGAACCTTATTTCTGAGGAAGGAGCTGTATTGTTGTCAAGTGTGTATCAAAATGCTGACATATAGAGAAACAATACTTCTGAACGTTTCATTTCAGACTTCACTTAATAAATTACTGGAGACACTGGGGAAGGCTGAGCCGTTCTTCATCCGCTGTATCCGCTCCAATGCTGAGAAGGTAAGACTGCCGTAAGAATTGAGCTGACATGAGTGCTGTGCACTGAAGTCTTCTAGCCCTGTAATATCTCTCTTCTGACTTGTTCACTGTCATTTTGTATAAAGGTGAAAGGTGACCATTGTTTGTTGTTCCTACTGAACAGAAGTAGGCAATTTTTAGCTGTTGACTTCTGTTCTCTTTTCAGAAAGAGATGCTCTTTGATGAAAGCTTGGTGCTTCAACAGTTAAGGTACACTGGCATGCTTGAAACCGTGCGAATCAGAAGATCTGGCTACAGTGCCAAGTATACATTCCAGGTATGTGAGGAACTGGAAGTGGATTATGCTTTCAGAAATACTGGCTGCTGTTGGAAAAACATGCATTGACTCAGTCTTTTGTATCTATTCATGAGAAGCTTGGGGTGAACTGTAAAAATTCATTACAGTTTTGACAGAGCTACATGGTGACAAGTTGTAGTCTAAACTATTGTGTGAGTCATCTTCCAGTATGTTGTTCTATTGGTTTCATGAAGGAAAGTATTCCCAGTACTGCATTGCAAGTATAAGCAATCAGTGCTGCTCGTTGTCTCCATATGTGAATTAGTTTTCTATAGAATACTTTGTGCTTGTAGCTTTATAGATCACGTATAGGTGATCTTCATCTTTAGTTGGAGACTGCATGAAGCCTGCATTTTACAAGATGGGGAAAAAAAGCTCAGTTTGGAATGAAAAATAATTATTTTCATATCCCTGTAGCTCAGATTTCTTAGCTTAAATTTAGAAATCTAGCTGAAGCTCTAAACTTGTGAATTGACTTCTAACTCTGATCCTTTACTGCGTTTCACAGGAATTCATAGATCAGTTTCAGGTGCTACTTCCCAAAAATGCCAGAGCCTCTAAGGAAGACATTTTTGCTTATTTGAATAAACTACAACTGGATAAAAACTACTGTCAAATAGGGAAGACCAAGGTCTGTGAAACTTTCCATAATCAAATAAGAAACACTCATGTGCACTGTATTCAGTGCAGTTCATTTACAAGTGTTCTTTTCTGTGGTTCATATTTAAATTGTGTTTTCCTAACTGCTGTAAATGTTGACAGAGATGTTAGTAGCTATTATTTATTGTCCTTATTTTTGATGCCAACCTATCTTTCTACAATATAGTACAAGTCTGTATTTTAAGGATATTAGTTTTAGGAAATCATTACTATTAGTATTTGTCAACAAGGTCGATGTTTTCATTTTAGAAGGGTTCTCTGATTTGAATACTGCAAGCACGTGTTTATATTTTAAAGTCCTAACACTGAGATTTCTTTAAAAAAAAAAAAAGACTTTTGCAAGTGCTAATTGCTGTCAGCTGCTAAGGTTTGCTTCAGTAGTAAGTAATTCTCATTTTTTAGCTTGTAGAAATACACCTGAACTGTTTGTTGATGAGCTTTTCTTTAACTGAGCAGGTTTTTATGAAAGAGGCTGAACGGCAGATACTACAGGAAACACTACACAAAGAAGTGATCAGGAAAATCATTCTTCTTCAGAGCTGGCTCAGGATGGTTTTAGAAAGGAGACGCTTTCTCCGAACACGGCAAGCAGCAATTGTTTTACAGGTATCTTTGAGAATTGCCAATCTCTTTTTCCTAAAAAGAAACAAACTCCCCACCCCAAATAACACTCCCCACCTTGGTGTGCTCCTTCTTCACTTCAGAAATATCCCTTTTTAGGCTTGCTGGCGTTCCCGCTGTGTTAGGAGGGCACTGCAAAGGAATAATGCTGCTGTTTATATTCAGTCAGTATGGCGAAGATATAGGGAGCAAAAATGTTACCTTCAGCAGAAGAAGAGAATTTGTCTTGTGCAAGCTGTGGTGAGAGGGCATCTTCAGCGTAAGAGGTAAAGAAAGAGGAGCAGAATGACATGAAAACATGCGTATTAACCGCTTAGTTACTTGACTACATCTCCAAGTTCAGTTGCGTGTGATACTTGACTTGGTAATAACTGTCTAGTTGTTTACAACGTAATCCTGCTGTCAGTATCAAATGGCTAGTGGTGTGTGGAAACTGGTTAAGCCCTTAGTACATGAGAATTATTCCACTGAGCTGCATTGATGCATGCGAATGCTAATAACCAGTCCGCCATTGTGTCATACTGGGACTGTAAGTCTATTTGTACTGAGTCTGTAGTGGTTTTTAGGCTCTGTTTAAACTGGTGGGTATTTTTCTTGACCACTGTGCATTAAACTACATGTATTTTCATCTTAACAGATTTCAGAAAATGGCTATAGAAAAGCAAAAAGCTGAAGAAGAACAGAGAAAAATGCATGAAGCTCAAGACAGAGAGAATGATATGAACAAGGATGAGGGCGATGAACCAGCAACAGATCAATTGCCTGTGAAACATGAGTCAGAGCCGGATGAAGCTGTTGGGGGCAAAGACGAAGCTCCAAATGAGCAAGCTGAAAACCTAAGCTCATCTCAAAAAGCCACGTTACTTCAGAAGAACATGATAGAGGGCTCTGAGAAAGTAACAAACAGCCGGGAGAAACGTGAATTCCGCCGGCAGAGGGGGCTGGAACATAATGAGTTACAAAATAAGCATGTCCTGTTTACCTTCGATGGAGCAACTTTAACGTGCCATGAGGAACAAACCTCTTCTGAAGAGGCCCTGGAAACTGTTCCAGAGCCAAAAATATCCACAGAACAAGATGCTGTCCTTCAGGGAAGTAGTGTGGAAGAAGAGAGTCCAAATGAAGAAAAAGCCATTTCGGACACACCACCCTCAAGCGAGATAAAAGAAACTAGTTCTATTCCTGAGCAACCACCTGCATCAGAAGTAGAAAGAGTAGATAAGACAGTTGATAGAGTGGAAGCACAAGGGAACCAAAATAACCTGTTAAAGGGCAGCCAAAGCTGTCCTGAAAGGCCGACAAATCTTGCACTGAATCTTGAAAACACACTTTCTGCTACTGGGAGCTTTCAAACTCCAGCTGAAGGTTGGGCAGATAAAAACAAACGTCTTGCTCAGAAGGCAACCAAAGATCTGGATAGTCCTACTTCTTCCAATATCCAGAGATACGTGGATGATCCAGGGAAACTGAAGTACAAGAGAGAAAAGTGGAAAGGAAAGAGACAGTCTGATGCTGGTCAGAATGACATGCTGAGCCAGTCTTTGGATGGAAGAACACGTGCAGATCAGTCTCCTCAGGATCCGTTGGCGTAAGGACAGCTTCCAAGTTATTTTGACTTTTTCAGAAAACAGCTATCTGTAATATTTCAGAATAGATGGAGAACTCCTGATGATCCAGTACATCTGGCTATGTTATGGGAGAAAACAGCAATGAACAAGTGCTGCTTCATCTTGCCTTTAAGTCCCCTTTAAGTCTGTAGTTGAGTCTGTGTGGGTAGAATGTTTTCAGAAGCTAACAAAAGATACAGAGCCTGCCTTCACAAATTGAGATAGTCAGAGCTTCAGTTAAATTAATGTCTGGAGTTTATTTGTATGTCTATTTTGTCCACTAGAAACAAGGTTTTAGGGACCTGCAGTTTGCAAGCATGACCATTCTGTTATGACAGGAAATCTGACATGCTCTTTTTCTTTATTTTTGCATTTAAAAGTGAGTTGCAAGCATTTATAAGGGTTCTCTCTCAATTGTAACATTGTTGTAGGGTTATTTAAAATCTGATAAGTATTAACAGGCTACAGGCTTCAAAAAAACACGTTCTAAAGCTAATCTTGTAACATTGCAGAAAGAAGGGGACTTCATCTTCATTAAATGATCTCTTAACGTTGGCCCAGTCTGTTGCTATGAATCAGGTACTGTTGCCATTGTGCATACTTATGTTTAATTATCCTCATTTATGAAGTTTAAAGATCTGTGAATAATTGACTATAGTATGTTCTGTATGCCTTGATTCCTTTCAAGTTGATTTTTAGCTTGATATCTATGTAAAAGAATCTCACTAGTAAATAGACAATTTGAAAACTTAATTTTTAACAAGTAGACTCTTAAAGCATAAAATATGCTTGGATCTTGTTTTAGTAAGCTAATGTCTATTAACTAAAGTGTTTTATTTTGCAGAGGCAAACCTTTTTACCATTCTATTTTTTAAAACCACCTAAAGAATCTCTTTCAGTCATTTTGTAGTTTTTAGACTTTCTTCTTCTCTCTACTGTAGCTATCACCAGATACGATAGAAGAAGAAAAAGGCAACAAGAAATCTCCTTTGCAAAAGAAGCCCAGTGACCTCTTACCTACCACAGATTCAGCTGTTTCCACACAGCCAGCAAGTCAGCAAATAGATGCCAAGTATGTACTCTGTGTGTGACTATGGGCTGTCCTTAAGAAAATGAAAAAAGAGGCTTTCCCCCGGTACTTGAATTGTGCATCTCAAGAGCATGTCTGTGGAGAGATGTGTTGACATCAGCTACACGGGGGGCTCTGTTGCTGGCTGACTTGATCTTCATGTTGACATAAGTGTGATATCTGACACTGTTGAGGAACAGATTCTCTGCGTCTTGCATAACACTTGTCTTTGAACCAGTTCTTTTTAACTTAAGCAACATACAGACTCAGATCAAAGGTGTGGGCAGAGTACTGTTATCTCAACTTAGGAGTAAGACACCAGGGGAAAAGCTTAAGAACACAGTAAACACGTTTGCTGTTTCCTTGGCCTGCTCTCCCAGCTGCTCGCATTTTGCAACTCAGGGACTTCCTTGAGCCAGAAAAGGTGTCTTGGATTTATTGTGTCTATGTATGTTGAAAGTAGTGTTCTAGTAAACAACATAATGTCCAGATGTGCTTTCAGACTGTCTCTTCTACTGCTCAGCTTTTCTGAAGGTTGGCTTTAGAGTAAATATCCACAAGAGAAGTTATTTCTATCCTGAACATTACCTGTTGTGTTAAATGAGCCTTTTCTTGTAGCAGAGTTAGCTTCCATTCTGGATATGACAAGGTTGCATTTGCTTTATGTTCAGGTCTGCTTTCAAAAGTCCATTGCGTAGACTTTTGGGGAAAAAGCCAGACAAGAAAATTCCAAAGGAGTATCCTGATGTGATTGATGAAGGTGACGGACTCTCACTTACATCTTGTATCCTGTTTCCAGAAACAGGAGGATCACAGAAGGTTTCGGAAGGTGATTTTCTTTGACTTGATCCCCATCTTGCTAATATCTTTTCTGTAATCTTTTACGTGGGTACTGAGGAAACAAGTACCATAGAATTCAGTTCTCGTGCTTTAGAATACAAATCAATTTCTTTCTCAGCTTCTTCTGGACAGCCGAGTCGTCTCCAGGCAGGGGAACGCCATGTGAAGGAGAGTAGTAAAACAAAGAAGAACCGTACTATCAAGATCAGCAAGATCTCAAGTGTGTCTCAGAATTGGCGAGCTTCCATGGCCCGTGAGATTGCAAATGCCAATGAACTGAAACATCTTGATGAGTTCCTTCTAAACAAGGTAAAATGACTCAACTGTGATAAAATTCAGGTCTGCGCTCATCGTTTGTGTGGAATTTTAAAAACTACTTTTCTAGGTGCAAGGTTCTGTTATGATTTAAAGCAAAGGGGAATTGATTTGGTAGCTTGACTGAACTGAGTCTGTTTTAAGACTCTTCCTATTCCTTCCTTTGAGCCTTTGCATTTGTTATATTACAATAAATTCAGGTGATGTTTGTTAGTCCTTTGTTTGCAAACTTCCTTGTAAGGAAGTAGACAGAGTTCTTCAGAGCCTAACTCCTATTTTTGTGTCATCACAGTGCATTAGGAAACGATGCTTTAGATAATTGGAATGGTCATAAATGATTCAGTCTGGTAAATGAACCTTAACACTGTTTTGTTCTTGTTTTAATGAAACTTGATGCAGGTGTATTTGTGTTTTAGATAAATGACTTGCGCTCCCAGAAGTCTGGCGTTGAATGTTTGTTTTTTGAAGCCACAGAGAAATTCAGAGGAAATATCAAGACCATGTACTCTGCTCCTGTAAGTGGTTAATCTCAGTAAAGTGAAAAATTGATAGTTAATAAATTAGTCAAGGGTACTGTTTAAATGTTTTATCTACAGCTCTGTAACAAAGCAATTCTTAGCACAGAATTCAAAGCTGAATGTTAAACTTGAAAAAAAATGACAGTTCTGATGTAGTCTTAAGCAGACTGTTTAGTTTTCCTTTTGTTCATTCAGATGTAACTTATTTTTAGAATGCCTGGGTTTTGCTGTCCTCAGCCTCTTCAAGTTGCTGTATTTAATCACCAAAGAGAGTTGCCAACACCTTTTCCAATATTCTTCCAACTCAGCCTTGTCTCAACCAAGTAGTGCCCTTCTACAGTGTAGTAGGGAAGTATGCTAATTTGTTTCTGTCATGGGCTGTTATACTTTACTTTAATCATAAGCAGACTTTCTCACCTCTGAACCTGAACACTTAAAAATCTGTAACTGTATCAACAGTATCTGTAAGACTATTTTCTGAGTAATATTTTTTCTTCTCTAGAATGGGCAAATCCATGTTGGCTACAAGGATCTGGCGGAAAATTACCAGCTTCTAGTTACAAATCTGGCCAAAAAAAGGGAAGAGAAAGAAGTCAAGCTGGTTTTGAATCTTTTCCAATCCCTTCTGGATGAATTCATCAGAGGATATACAAAAAAAGAGGAATCTGAACAGCCCAAGGTATAAAACCCACTCTGCAACTGACTTGTGGGATGATTAAACAATGTTACTCTCCTTGGGTAAGGAACCCGTGTTACCTCAGAAAGCTTTTTGATGACATCATCCTTCATTATTTGGGAAATAATGTTTTCCATAAACAAATCATATGCATTACAGATTTTGAATGCTGATACGTTATTATGGAGTGGTTCATTATTTAACTTGTTCTTAATATTTTCAAAATCTTTAAATGTTTTTGCATTTTATTTGGTGAAAACTTAAGTGTTCTCTGAAGGTTTTGGAGGTGAAATTGCCTTGTCATCAGGCTGTGAGCTCAACTGACTTTCTAAAAATTCACAGTCAGCATGAGCTCAGGCAAGCCTCATACAAGTTGAAGCTGCAGTGTGGTGTCTAATGTCTGGAGGTGGAGTAGAATCTGGTAAACTGAATAGGGGAGAAAAGGGAATGAAATTTGTGGATTTCAAAGGCTAACATCAGTTCTGTACTTTAATGCAGCAAACCAAAGCCCAGAAGAAGAAACGAAAACAAGATCGTTCAGTAAGTACTTTTCTTTTTCGATGTTCTGAGTCCTCAGCTGTACTGGAAGAACACAGGAAACACTCCTGAAAGAGCTTGATAAGTTCTGTTTCACTTTGCAGTATAAATCACTTACCTCTTGTATGAAAGGATGACCCAATATAAAACTCTTAAAATTCTAAAAGTGTTCCCAAAAATCAAAGATCTTGCTTATGCAGGGATAGGTGGTACTCTGGCATCTTGATTGTCCATAGCATCTTTCTCAGTCACAGAACTGTTTAAAACTATCCGACTGCTAAAATATTAAAAACAAACTATAGCTAAAGCATTGTGCCGATGAACTTTAACAAAGGCAGTAGGTCAGTTATGAAATGACCCAGCAAACCCAACTACCTTAGGCTAGGATGAAATTTGGTTTCAAGGTCAAAGCCATCAGCTGTAATTGCAAAAAGAAAACTAGAAAATCTAGGATAGGGTATGTAGGTTTGGGTTTTTTTTGCTTTGTTTTAAATTAAAAAAAAATGGGGGGGAAGGAAGCAGGGATGAAGTCCATTAGTTTCTCCCTATCTCCCACCAGATTGAAGAACATAATGGCCACGTATTCACAAACTACCAAGTGAGCATTCGGCAGTCATGTGAACACTGCTCATCCTACATCTGGCCCATGGAAAAGGCATGTCTCTGCAGTGGTAAGTGAAAAAAACTCATTCTTATCACATGCTTTACAAAATCACCAGTCTCAAGTTGCACCAGGGGAGGTTTAGATTAGATATTGGGAAGAATTTCTTCAGAGAGGGTGGTCAAGCATTAGAACAGGCTGTCCTGAGAAGTGGTGGAGTCCCTGTCTCCAGAGGTATATAGGAGAGGTGTGGGCATGGAACTAAGGGACCTGGTTTAGTTATTGGACTCAGTAGGTTGGGTTGATGGCTGGACTTGATGATCCTGAAGGTTTTTTCCGACCTAAATAATTCTATGAAAACACAGTTTCCTTATAACTTTGGCCAGTACAAATTGAATCTTACTGAGCAGTATGTGCAGGTTATATAGTAAGAGAATAAGACAAGGTACCTAGCATTATAACATGATTTGGAATGTTTGTAACAATTGTTACTCTCTGCAGTTTGCAAGTTGATTTGTCACAAGAAGTGCATGTCCAAAATCCAGAGCAGCTGTACATCCTGTGGAAAAAAGGTAAGAACTATAGATCCGGAGTGCCATACCATGACACCGCAGGTGATGCATGCAAAATACTGTCTTTTTTGCCCAGCAAATAAAGAGCAGATGTCCAGAAACTGAATAAACTTTTCTTAAATGGTTAAGTTCCTTTCTATGTTTGCATATAGTCAAAGCCAGGCCCAGTAGTTGTAGAAATGGAACATTCTTCACTAAAAGGTGATGATCGAGCTCATTTCTGAACAACTCCTTTAGAGCGTGTGTGCTGCATTAGACAAACTGTTTAAAAAAAAAAAAGTGTACCATACAGTTTCTTTGCTGCTTTCCTTTGATCCTAAGGTATATTTCCTTACTAAAGCTCGTAGAAAGCTAGAATAAAGCATTCAGCTTTTTTTTCTGGACGCATAAGTTAGTTGTAACATGAAATAACAGAATTTTCTAGCTTTGGGAACAGGCATTCACAGTGCTTGATCTACATCAATTCCAGAATGAACAGGATACAGAACCACGTCACTTCGGAGTATGTGTGAGTTCCCTGACCAGTGAGAGAAATTCAGTCCCCGTTGTCATGGAGAAGCTGCTGGAGTATGTGGAGATGCATGGCCTCTACACAGAAGGCATTTACAGGAAATCAGGATCAGCAAATCGTATGAAAGAGCTGAAGCAGTTGTTGCAAGCAGGTCTGGCAATGTTGTCCACACTTGACTTCCTTGCATGCCAGTTTTCCCTGCAATTCTTTTCTATTCTGAAAGCATCTGCCACTTGTTAATGTCCTAAAAACAGCTTTTTGGTGGGCATGTTTTCAATGTAAAATCTATATTCCTCTTTCTGGCTGGCAAAAGCTACTCTGTAACATAAAAGTGCCTATCAGCAGATTTTTTTATTTTTTCCTTCTGAGTTACCACTCAGTTGCCCATTGTATTCATCAAAGAAATGAACTACATTAGAAAAAAACATTTCGTTTCAGATCCAAACTCAGTGAAACTGGAGAATTACCCTATTCACACTATTACGGGCATCCTTAAGCAATGGCTTCGGGAATTACCAGATCCACTAATGACCTCGGCACAGTACAATGATTTTCTTCGTGCTGTAGGTAGGTTATAGAAATGCCTGAAGCAATGTTTTTTTTCCCCTTTGTCAGTATTTACTTGGTAAAATAATGTATAAGATGCTCTTGTTGGCTAAACAGCTTTCCTCCAGTTGATTTACAGCAATGATTTTAAACATTTTATGTAAAAAAAAAAAAAGGGGGGGGGGGGATTTTCAGGGCATTTGTCCTCTAGTTTACATGTCCTTGCTTCAGAATTCCTTTTTTTGTAGCTGGATGTCACTATACAATCTCTTTTTCAAAAAACAGCAAGATTCTTAGCTTTTTTCTCTTTGATTCTCCTTGATGATCTGGACTAGATCTAGATAGATCTCCCTTAGATTCATTTACCTTCAGTGGCAGTAAGGCATCTTAAATATTGTAGGAGATCATGGTGCATCATCTCACGATTGCTAACGATAACAACAGCATCTGAAAAAGTAGGTAAATTGCAGTGCCATTAGGGCTACTTTAACACCCAGTTACACCAATTAGCAAGTGAAATGGTGTCTAAGAAATTAAACTCTTATCTATGGCAGAATGTTTGAGACAGTGTCAGAAGGCGCTTGGCTCCTTTCCACTAGTGTTGCACAGCAATTATAATCTTGTGCTTTCTCCCCTTGTGCAGAACTACCAGAAAAACAGGAGCAACTCTGTGCCATTTACAGTGTCCTCGAACAGCTTCCACAAGCAAATCACAACACCTTGGAACGACTCATCTTCCACCTAGTCAAGTAAGGAGTTCAATTATTTCAGTTGGAGAAAAACTCCATGTGACTTATTTGAGTTCTTAGAAGCCTTCTAAAAGCCTAACCCCCCCTTGAGTGTGTCAGTGTAGGGATTGTATTACTGTTTTAGAAATGAAAGAATTGAAGTTGATAGTTGTGCTTAAAAACAGACACATGCTTACTTCTACTACCCGCTGTATTTTTATCAACTTTGGTAAGATTTGATACAACTTTGAAGGTAGGGTGTATCCGAGAGATTTAGTGAGTTTTTCTGAACACCAGGATTCATGTGGCATAACATATTAAATATGGGTAAATTAGTGACTTGTGGATGATATTATATTTAGTAGGGACTGCATAAGGATTATAAATGCTTGCACATATGCTAGTGTTGGGAGCAATGATACTGATAAAGGGGCTGCTTTCATCTGAGGAACTTGAAGTTTCAGTGACCCCCCTGAACATAGGGAAGAGTGTTTTTTTTAAAGAGGAAGCACTGAATCACCAGACAGATTTTATACTACTACCACGCTTAACCTTAGTGGCCTTCTGTTCCTTTTTCTTATGCATGAAACCTTCTCTACTTAGTAGGTGTGAAATCCATTTTAAAACACTTGTACTGTTGTATGTACTCAGTACCCAAGGGGCCTCCTTATATCTGTATTAGGGAACTCTGGCAAAGTTTGATCAGATGGCTGATATTCTAGCAAGGTTTGCTTAATTTTTTTTTCTAAACATTGAATTTCAGAGTGGCTCTGATAGAAGATGTCAACCGTATGTCACCTAATGCCTTGGCCATTGTTTTTGCTCCGTGCCTCTTACGTTGTCCCGATACCTCAGACCCTTTAACCAGCATGAAAGATGTTTCAAAAACAACCATGTAAGTTTTAGCAGTCTGCTGCAAAGTAGGCCTTCAAAATATTGTGAAAGGCTACTACTGCCACCTGAGTTCGTTACAACCTTATTCATATCAAGCTGAGAAATTAAGGATTGTAAGTTACTGCATAGTGGCTCTGCTAGTGCTGACAATTTATATGCCTTTGTCTGAGTCCTTCTACCTGTCTCAAATTTACAAAGCATAAAATAGGATGTTTGTTTACATTGATGTGTTCAGGATTAGTTATTTGCCTAGTATTATGGAAGAGACAAAACTTCAGAGCAGCATAACTCTTCTCACTGACAAAAACATGAGGAGCTGTGGTTTAGTCTTAAGTTTCATAATCTGTGTTTATATCAGATACTCATCTTAGAAAATGTTCCAACTGATTTTTTCCAGGCCTTTTAAATTCACTGATGTATAAGTCTTATAAATTAGGTTTGTATTTTACATCAATGTAATATTTTGTCGGGGACTGTACACTAAGCATATACATCTTGCTGAGATACCCTACTGCTTGTTATGACTTGTACAAACTGACTCCTGCATACTTGGAAACCCCCTTCCGAGTTTTCATTGAATTGAAGAAGGTTCTGGAGTTGATCCTTTTTGTTCTCCTCACCGTCTAGCAGCTCGGGCTCTCTGAAGACCCTCACTGCATATCTGGCCTCCAATGAAAACAGTTTGGAAAATGACAGCTTTTTGTAACTTACCTATAGGGGCATAGAGGTGGAAAAAGGCAGCTGCAGGATCATTTTGTATCTTACAATCTGTACCAGCACAGGGAAATCATTCAGAGAAAACAAGCAGTTGGCAGCCATGGTAATGTCTGTACACTTGCCACTGTTGTGTGGAGTCAGCATGAGAGGTTCTAATTATTCCAGGAAGAGCATGTGCTGTTACCTGCAACACTCTGTGTCCTGTTTTGCTTGCTGTGGTGGGTGGACTCTTCATCCTGCTATCATGCATTGCTGCCCCTTGTAAAGCAGCACTGGGAGAGTCTGATTGCAGACCATGTGTGCGTGAGAAACATCCCCAAGACAGGAGAGGCATCTCATCCCACCATGGTTGTCCCCAGAGCTTTTACATCATGAGACTGCTCAATAAACTCTTTCCCTTTTGTCCAGGTGTGTAGAAATGCTGATAAAGGAACAGATAAGGAAGTACAAGATAAAAATGGATGAAATAAATCAGCTGGAAGCAGCTGAAAGCATTGCTTTTCGAAGACTCTCGTTGCTTCGGCAGAATACGGTAAGTTTTGAAATAAACCACAGAACCACACCATCCAGCAGAAAGCATTCCCCTAATTCTTTGGGAGGGGATGTGCTGCTTATTTTTCCTGTCCACCCTATTTGGTAAGTCGAAGATTAATTGTGAGATGAGAAGAAAAGGGATTTGGACTTGCCCAAAACTGTAGGTGGCTGCTAAATATACAGCTGTACTGGAGTCTGTTTGATAAATAAAGGGTGCGGGAGTGGGCGTCTGTTCTTATAGTGGTCTAAATCTATTTCCATATAATTCAATCAGTAGGATTAAGATTCTAGAGTCTGTTGCATGGCAAAGGGGTTCCTTCACTCCAGAGATGGATGGTGGACAAAAATATGACGCATTCTATTAGGGCAAATATGTTTTTTTTTGTTTTTATTATACTGTTTCAAAAAAGCAAACACCACCACCGCCTTTGACTGATCAGAAGTCACATTATAGTGAATTTGGTCTTTATCTCTCTCTAGCTCTGGCCTGTAAAACTTGGGTTTTCTTCCCCTTATGAGGGGATGCTGGTATGTACATTGCCTGTGTTCAGAGTGCATGTTATTTTTTTTCTCTTAATGGTACTACTGCATGACTAAACTTGCTACATGTGTTATAACTTGGTTTTAAAAACTCTTGAACAATGGAGATTGCATGTGTTGGTGCAACTTTCTCCCCTGAATGCATGCAGTGCTGCTGACCCGTTCTGCCTTGGCTCTGGTATTTTATAGACATTCTGAATGTAACTTGTATTGGATGTAATAATTTGGCTTCTAATTAACTGCTAAAATTAAGGTTAGTTTGGCAAATCAAACTACTATGCTTCAAAAAAGGTAACACACAGAAATCAGGTGAATAGAAAAATAATCTATTACCTTTTGAAACATTTGTATGAATAACTAACAGCTCTTCAATTTCATGAGCCTTTCATTTGTCCTACTCATTTGTCTTCCACCTTGGAACTAGCAGACAGGCAGGACTTGGGTAGCTTCTTATGACCAATTCATAAAACTGTCTTGCAGAGTAAAAGCCCACAGGTTAAAGGAAATGACAGTAGCAACTCAGAACTGGACTCACTGAATGAAGAAGAGGAAGTTTCTGAAGCTGATAACCGAGAAAAGGAGATTCTCATTGATCGCTTACAGTCGATAAAAGAAGAAAAGTAAGTCACAGCTTTGAAAACCCTTCATCTCTGTAGGTCATGCCCTTTTGCAGTTGAAGTTAATACAGACAGCAAAGCAGTATACTTTTTTCACAGAATCATTAAGGTTGGAAGAGACCTCCAAGATCTTCTGGTCCAACCATCCTCCTACCACTGATACCACCCCCTAAAACCATGTCCCTAAATGATCTAGTTAATTATGTTCTGTAGGCCTTTATGAAGGTGAAAAGGAAAATGTAAAGGACTAGGAAAGAAAATTATTATTATTTAATGACTCTATTGAGGATGGTATACCTCTGAAATATGTACTGCTTAAATTTGCTTATATCAGAGATGTTTCTAGAGTGCTATGCTCTCTCTTTTGATGTAGGGAAGATATAACTTATCGGTTACCTGAGCTTGATCAGCGAGGCTCTGATGAGGAAAATGTAGACTCTGAGACCTCAGCAAGCACAGAGAGCCTGCTAGAGGAGAGAACAGGACGGATGGATACCGAAGGTCAGTATTAAGGTAGTGTGTGCTTTTTTTATTCTACATATTTCACTGCATACAGCCAGCCAGGTGACCAGATGTTATCTGGTCACAGCTGCTTATATCGAATTACACTTTCATGCTTTCAGTGTATTTTTTCTTTAAAGGAATTACACTTTCTGGATTACACTGCCGTGCTCAGAGCTCCAATATGCCTGCCAAAGACATTTGCAAAGTGCCTTCTCTTTTGCAAACCTATTCAAGCTCTTCCTCTGCATCCCTGGCTTCAAGACGCAGACTATCTTTAACGCTGTCCAAGATTAAAGTGCCCCGTCGAACTCCAGTGATGCCAACAGCAAATATAAAGCTTCCTCCTGGGATTTTCAAATGTATAGAATCTCAGGGAAGGATTTCAGCTAATGAAGAGTCTCAAATAGTGGTGAAACGAAGGGAGCAGCCAGCAAGGCGAACTGATAAAATCCACTCTGTATACATTGCACAAGGGTCTGCAGTGGCCCACGCTCAGGAACTTTTAGATGAATATGAACCAACAGCAAAAGTAAAACGGAGGTTTTCGGACCCTTACTCCCACATTCCCTGTACAGATGAATGAAATACTTAAGCTGTCTGGATTTTCAAAAGTTGACTGCAGCTTTGTTTTTAACCCTTTGGAGGCTGTGGACTTTTCATGTTCTTTTAAGTGGCTGCTGGGGAGACAGCCTGGAAACATACAGTACTGTAAGGGTTAAGCAAGGTTGTTTAAAAGAAATATGCTTCACTTTAAATTAAAACCCTGCAAGGAAGTAGAACATAAAACTTACCTTGAGTAAAATACATGGATTGAGTGTACAGGAAAAAAAATGTCCCCTGATTCTGCTGCCGTGCCTTTTTCCATTTGCCTTACAATGGACTCTAATGGGACCAACAGTGACTTTGCGTCAATGTGTGTTGCCTTGATTTTTGTATGTTTTTATGACAACTTTGTGTGGTTTACAAAACGGTTAATGTTGTAATAGCCTTAACGGAGACCAAAATGTATAAAAACTTTTATTAATACATTGCACTTTTTAAAAATATGTGTTAGTTTATCAATGTTCTTTTGCCAGTACCTGCCTTTCTTAGTGAACAAGTTATTAGATAGGAAGTCACTGCTTTGACTTGCTTTTTGTCAGCACTTCAAATCACGGTGGGAAAGCTCTCCACACAGGGGAAGCACTAATGGCAAAACTGGTGTCACCATGAAGTATTTTGGTGCCCTTTGAACCAAATGCACAGCCCAGCTTGTGCTGTGCAGAGCTGCCTCAGCCCCTCACAATTAACATCTGTGTGGTGAAATCCCTCAGGGCGAAGCGCACTAATGCATAAAACGCTTTAAAGCTGAGCGCCATGTACACATTGTTGTGGAATTTGTCCAAAATCCCTGATGCTAGGTGCTGCTCCTCTGAGAGGGAAAAGCACTGCTGCGGAGGCTGTATCGACGCTACCCCACTGGGTCCGAGCAGCAGCAGCCTGTGTGGATGCGTGGGGGCATTTGTTGGTTTAGGTGTGGGATTTTATTTTATTTTATTTTTTAATAGAAACATTCAGCGATCTTTCCAACCCGCCGCTCCTCCCCGCGCCCCGCCCTAAGATGGCGCCTCCTCCCGCCCCGCCCTAAAATGGCGTCCGCCTTCCGGGGAGCGGCGCTGAGGCGCTTTCCGGTGGCCCCGGTCCGCCATGGCGGCGACGCGGCTGGAGCTGAACCTGATGCGGCTCTTGAGCCGCTGCGAGGCGCTGGCGGCGGAGCGGCGAGACCCCGAGGAGTGGCGGCTGGAGAAGGTGAGGCGCGGCCCGGCCGTCCAGGGGCAGCGCGCCGCGGGGCGAGACCGGCCGGGAAAAGCGGGCGGCCCGGGAGCCCCTCTCCCCTCAGCAGCACGGTTCGCCTTCTCGAAATAAACTGAGGTAGCGGGTGTTTTATAGTGTTAAAACTTAAGTCTTTCTCTCAGGCGTGCTGCAGCCTCTGCCAGGCAGAATGTATCTCGTTAATGCTGACAACTAAAAACCTTTTTCTCCCCAGTATGTGACAGCTCTTGAAGACATGCTCCGAGAGCTGAAGAAGCAGTCCAGGTGAGATGCCCTTTGAAGACCTGAGTGTCCCGCATTGCCAGTGGTCTCTTACCTGTAAGCCAAATGTACCCCCAAGCACCAGGAATACGTACGCTTCCCTGTGGAGATACCTGTCTGTTAAGGGGAAATAGTGTGTGTGCAGCAGGCACCATCCAGCACCTCAAGGAGCTTTGCAGCTCAGTCATGGTTGCAGACACTTTCCTTCATAGAATCATAGAATGGCTTGGGTTGGAAGGTGCCTCGAAGATCATCAGGTCTCGGCCTCACGCAGTGTTCTTGCACCTCTGGGCATGCCGTGGCCTGAGCCATCAGCATCCACAGTGCCCTGGAAAAGGTGACTCGTGGGGGGTTGCAGGAGTGTTCCCAGCTTGAGGCTATTTCTTCTTTGAAGAACCATGTGCTGTTTTGTTTTATTTGAAAAGTTACCTAAGTAATAGAAAGTGCTGAGGCTTACTGGTTCTCATAGTTGTTTTTTTTTTTTTTCAATTCCAATAGCAAGCCTGCCCCAGAACTGCTGAATGAATACTCTCGCAAAGTGGACTTCCTAAAGGGACTTTTAGAAGCTGAAAAATTGGTAAGATATATTAGTTCAGCTTGAAAAGACTTTAAAAGTATTCTCCACTAATTTTCTCCTTGTCAGCTTGTTTCTATGTTTCCTTTTATTTTATATCTCAAAAATAACACTTGTTTAAAATCTGATCAGGTACTCCCTGATAAAATATGTATGAATATATTGTATTTTGTTAAAAGGGGGTATTGTATGAATTCTGAAACTTCTTTCTTACTTTTCAAAAAAACATAGAATGCATCTTGCCAGTACCTTCCGTGCTTCTTTGATGTGAAATCTAGGGGCAGGTACTGTCTGTTAGGCCTCATCCCTCTTGTACAGTACCGTGTGGATCTGGAGAGCTACGAAATACTAATAAGCTGATACTGTCAGTGCTGTTGTTCACATTGACTTCACTGTTTTGTGTGAAGCAGCTGTGGAAGTGCTTCCTTAATATGTTGGTCGCATATCTAGGTGGCCTTGCACTGCAGGATGTGGTGATTGTGACTTTTTTTCAGTGCTGCTTCTTACTTATAGAGTTCATCAACTGAAAAGGCACTGGCAAATCAGTTCTTGGCCCCTGGACGTACACCTACAATGACCAAAGAGAGAACCCCAGCTACCAAAACGGTTCATCTGCAGACAAAAGCTCGTTGCACAGGCAAGATGAGGAGTGAGCTGCTTGGTACAGTATGTTTTGGTGCTGCTGCTTCTTTACTGTTAGTTTATAGATTGTCTTGTTGCATTCAGGTGCCTTTGGTGGCTATGCCTCTGGTGTGTCCTAGGCTGGGTGGGGAGTCACCATTATTTTTGGTTTGGGCACAGGCACTGTGCTGCCCCTGGAGGTCTTTGAATACGTTACAAGCATTTTCACTTGCCCACTGTAATCTGTGTTTTGTTTCTCTTTTTGCTTTCCAGGATCCCTTGGTTATCAGTGGTAAGTTTAATCTCTTGTTCTTTTGAACAGTAGTTGACTTGAGTCTGACAGGGAAAGAAAGAGGAAGATCAGGTATTAGATATTGGCCAAAGTGTACTTTTAATTTAGTGGCTCGCTTCTTTTTCAAGATCGAAGATGAGAGGAGGAAACAAAAAAAAACACACAACCATTTAATAGGTGAAAGCGTAAGCACTCTTATCAGTGTGGCAGAAGGGATTTGCAGGAACCTATTTTTCCAGAATTCATGCTAAAACAGGTGTTCTAATTATAGCATTAGAAAGGACAGTTCATGTTTACTGTTGCCCCTGTTCTCTCCTGCTCCGAGCAAATTACGTGACCGTAGCAGCTCAGAGTAGGTGTTGTTCAATTCCTCTGAAACATACAGCCATGTTATTCATGTAGGGAACCGGTAGGAATTAATTTGTGGTTTCCATAGCTACTGTTACAGTGGCTGGAACTAGGCCAATCTAACGTGTCCTGAAAGAGAACACCAAGAAAAAGAACACACGGGCTTAAACCATGCCCTCAGGGATATGATTCATCTGGTTTTTTTTCTGTTAACCAAACGTGTGATCTTATGAGTTCTCTTTTCCCTGTGGAAAGCAGGTAGGCATTTGAAATTCATATTCCCTAGCGTAGAGGGTCAAGTGGTATTAAATCCTTGAACATCCGAAAATCCCTCACAGAGAACTTGTTTCTTCAGCCTATGATTGCATGGGATTTTATAGTGTGCCAAAACACAAATTTTACTTGTTTTCCAGATTCTGAAGAGTTGAACATAAGGAAGCGGAAGTAAGTCAAAATTTCTCGTTCTGATGCTCTGTGCTTTGGGAACTGCTTTGCCAGTGACCTTTAAATCACAAACACACTGCCATTCGGGTGAAGTGCCTGTTGGTAGAAACCTAAATATAATGACCAGCTGATACACATGTTCTTGTCTTGTCAGAGTTGTGGAGTCTGGGGAAACCCTGGGAGATCAATCCACAGGGAAGTACAAATTCCAATCTGCTTTTCTTTGTGCTCTTGCAGAGGCCTTGTGTCTGATGAGAAGCAGTCAGCAGTTGAGCTGGATGCGGTGTTACAGCACCACCAGGACATGCAGGAGAAGTTAGCTGAAGAAATGCTAAGTTTGGCTCGCAGTCTCAAAAACAACACTCTGGCTGCACAGAACGTGATAAAACAAGATAACCAGGTAGTGCACATTACAGTGCTAAACTTATTTTTGCATCCTAGAAGGTTAAACTGCACTATAGTAAAAACAATAGCTATAACTTGCTTCCAGATTAGATTAGAGTGGGGAGATTTGCAGGCAATATGTCTGCTTCTGTAGCGTAACTGAACCTTTTCTGGGTTGTAAGAAACAGTGGTGAGAACTTTCAAATCAGAATGCCTGAAACTGAAAGGGTTCTGACTCCAGGAGCTGGTAAGCTTCCGTAAATGATATCATATTTGGAACTGCTGGTACTTGACTTTGAAAACCGGAACTCTTTAAAATAAATTAAATCTATTTGTAAGGACCTTGTTTTTACAACTCAGTCACAGGTAGTACAGTCATCCCCACATGATAAGAGTTCTCACCATTCAGGTTTGCCAGCAGCATTTCATCTAAATCCTGGGCAAGCTTAGTGCATTTTATTGCCTGTGTACGTCATCTGATACACCATTTGTTCTCTTTGCCCCCCAGACACTATCGCATTCTCTCAGGATGGCAGACCAGAACTTTGAGAAGCTCAAGGATGAATCTGACCGCCTTGAACAGCATGCAAAGAAATCAGTCAACTGGCTATTATGGATAATGTTAATTGTAGTTTGTTTTATATTCATCAGTATGATTCTCTTTATCAGAATTTTCCCAAAACTAAAATGATTTTATAAAAACTGCCACAAGTGTAGTTGAAGGGCTCAACTGGTGTGATAACTGTCAGTAATCAATTTTTTGCCACCTGTCATGGCCTGAAAGAGGCTGTCCAGGGTCTACCCTTGCATCTTTCTTGTGCAGTCAGTGGATTCAGTGAAACCATGGGGAGCATTTTCTGTGTTTGGATACTTGGTTCCTTTTTCTACTTAGTGTGCCTACTGAGGAAAGAACAGAGATAAAGACAGCAATTTACACTGAGCTCTGAACAAGTTTCTTAGCAGATAGATACAGTCCTCTCGTTTTAATGTGGTTGTGGCAAACGTTATGACTCCTGTAAAAGGCATTTACTCAATAAGAATATAAATAGCGCCTAGGTGAAGTCTTTAAAATTTTCTTTTTTTTTTTTACAGCTTTACTGTACTGAACTAGGATCTTGCTGCCAACAGGATATTTAATTATGAGGTTGTGTACATATACAGCTGTAGGGTGTAGGAAAAGAACGCTGCTATTGAGTTGCTGGCCTGGCTTGGATTCAGAGTGTGTCGACAGGTAAAATTATTCTCAGGCTCACCTTCTTCCCAGATCAATGTTTGTTTTTGCAGTCGTCTTCAGTTTAGAAGGGCTGAATTTGCATGCAGTTGCAATGTTTGCTCCCCTTTTTGTATGCACAAATGTTCTCGCTCAGTGGCAGTTATGTTGATGCTCTTGCATCAAGAAAACACTGTGACCCTGGCACCGTAGAACAGTACACACAGTACTCTCCGTATGGTATAGGCCTCACCTGTACAAATATTTTTTCACTGTAAGAGGAAGGCAAGGGAAGCTGGTATCTTCAAGACAGAAATAAAAAGAAGAAAAAAAAAGTCAGCCACTACCATTTGAGATAAATTCTTCTCGTCAGGAGTTTTCTTGTCAAAGCAGTATTTTTTTTAAGAGATTACTACAAGAAAACAAAGATTGAAATAAACTAGAGAAAAAATTTTGAAAACTTAATACTAGTAGAGCCTGCAATAAAGGTTTCCTGTAACAGAAGAGCCATTTTCGGGAGCTTGTAATAAGCTAGAAGCAAACCTGGAGCGTTTATCTGCAAAATGTTGCTGTTTTCATGCATACACTGTTTCACATTGAGGAAGAAAAGAGCAGTCCCTGACTCCAAAATGTTTTTTTTTTTTTTTTTTTTTTTTTTTGCCATTTCTGTTGCTGTCTTTAACCACTAGATGGGGTATTTTAGGCTTTTCTGTTTGGTCATCACAGCAGCCCTAGGCAAAAGGAAGGTGAGGGAAAAGCTCTGTCACAGCTGATTTCTTATGAAAATTCAGCTGCTTCTTTGAATGTATCCCAGTAAAGGGGACACACTGTTTCAGAATTGCTTTTTGCTCCTTTCAAAAACATTGTGTTAATGAAAACAATTAACAATGTTACAGAAAGTATTTTTGTTCATTTAACAGCATGCTTCCTATTTATTATGCCAGACATTTATAATTACCAAATGAGTGATTATACAACAAAGTACAGCTTTTTATTTTAGCTACTTATCTATGTGATAATGCTGATTCCATTCCGTAAGCCTATTACTTACCTTCAACTTAATAGAAATTTATAGTTGTAGCAATCCATTTATGGACGTTGCTACTTTATAGTTCATGAAAAACTTCTGGGAAATGTTTGACTTTTCACTGTGCTTCGTTAGTGAATGCTGGGTCACCAAACTATTTTTGAATTCTCATTGTTTACTACTTTGCCTGCAGGCATTTCAGTGCTGAGCTGTTCTTTTACAGCAGAGGTTGAATGCACAACTGTAATTTTTTGTGTGAGATAGTGGAATGATACAACATTAATCCTTCATCGTTGTCTATAACATTTCTCCTTTAATACTTGAAATAAAATGTTTTTTTTTTCCAGCTTGCAAAAGATGTGGTGCTTCATTGCAGACAAGTTTAAAGCTGAGTTTTGCTACTGACCACGTAACTTTTTAGCGCTTCTAAATTAGGAGTTCAGTTGAAATGAGCCGAGCTGGAAGGGAATTACCAGTGGTAGCTTGCCCCCAGGAAACATTTAGCCCTCCAAGTCAGCAGCAATTCCTTTACAAAGAAGAAAATCAGTTAATTTAGAAAATCAGTTCAGAAAGAGATACATTTAACTTTTGACCATTGACATTTCGTAGGTGTTTGTTGTTTTGATGGAGAAACTGCCGGAACGGAGATTGAATTCCGTAGCTACTGACACCTTTTGTGATATCTCGCATGACCATTGAGCAGAGTGCCTCCAGCACTGCGCTGAGCTGCTGGTTACCTCTGACCCAGTGGAAGAATGTTACCTTCTGCACTGGCAAACCAAACGGATTAATTGCCTCAGTGGCCAGCAATCTGCCTGCACACAATGACTGCTTTGTCAATTGGCAGTTGCAGCCTTTGCTTTTCTTAAGTTCATTTAGTAATTATAGTAATTCAAAAACACTTTGAAGATTTGTGCCAGTAGTATTTAGAACAAACAATCACTCATGGCTTTGCGACGTTTCATAGATGGAGTGATAGTTTTTTATTTTTGACTAACGTATGGGTGGTGGTTGTACGATCTGTGACTTCAGACCTCAGCTCAGTTTCATAGCATGGGGCTCAGATGTGCTTCTCTTCACAGGATAATGTTATATATAGAAATGGCTTTCAGAGGGTTGCAAACATTGTGAAGTGAGAATTGCCTAACTTTCCCAAAAGCTTGGGAAATCCAAATGGAGAGATGTTTATCGGGCATAGGGCTGGGCCTTGGTTGGCTTCTTGGCAGACTAGCTACTTTCAGGCAGCAAGTAAAAAAATAATAATAATAATGTTTTAGAGACTTGGGTCATGTCAGGCTGGTGAATGCAGTGTTTCTGAGACTGGCAGCAACAGTAACTACGGGTCACTCCAAGCTTTTCTGGCAAACATTCCTGGTGACAGACTCTTACATATGATTACAGCTGGGTTTGATAATTTGGAAGGATTTTCAGAATAGTTAAGCTGTCAGAAAGGATTCACGAATGGTAGGAGCAGAATACTGTATACAGTGGTTCCTATGGCTGGGTAATTTCTAAGCTTGTTTTGCACGTATGCTTCCTTGGCTTTATTTTACAAAGCTTCTGTGTATCAGACTTCATAGGTTGTGAGCAGCTTTCTAAAACTGCCAGCTACTCTGCTAATGGGGTATTTAGTAAAAGAGGAAAGTGGGGACAGGTGAAGGGCTGTTTGTGACTGCTCATCGTGTGATACTGGACCAGTCATCTCCATTCTTGTGCTCTCTGCTACGAACCTCAAACGAAACCTCAAAATCAAAGTGTTACGATTAATAGTACAAGCATGAAAAAAATTGAAACCATAATAACATACCAGATAGGAACAGAAAATAATAATCAGATCTCTTGGTCTACAGCAGAGTGCTGATGCCATTCCAGAGTCCTACAGCCCAGTGCAGGACTGGCTGATAGTTCTTGTCCTGATCTGCCACATTGCTGAGGCTTGGTGTGCGCTCACCGTGTGTTCCCACTGAACAAGAGTGACATTAAAAACCAACGAAGCTAAATCAATACCACCTGTCACATGAGACCACTGTGACATTTCTGGCACGAGCGCTACCTCCTAATAGGAGATGGAAGTGGGAAGCAGCAGCAGCTAGTGAATAATGGATTAGATATGCTTGATTTGTAACATTTACAAAGAAAGGGTGTGTCTCCTAGCTACAGAACAAACTGGTTATCAAAACGGGAACTCGAAGTTCTGTCTCTAAAATGCAAAACGTTTGATAAAGCAGTGTGAAGCATTGAGTTATGGTTTGCTGAACCCTGCTATGCTGCCCAGAGGGCTGTCCCTCCAATTTTGACTTGTGGACTAGCAAAAAAAAAAAAAAGTGCATTAATAAAAAAAAAAAAAAGAACTCTAGACTAGAACTGGTGTAGCCAGTTGGTCGCCTGGGGCACGGCATGCCCATACTATGTATTAGAGAGTGACGCTGCTGCAGCCACTAATTTGCACGTGGCTGCTGATAGAGAACAGCATGCCTGGCAGCAGTGGCGTAGGTTGTGCAAACTAGATGCGGGGTTGGCTTAGGTGTGCTGTGAGGAGCTGTAGGAAAGAATGGTGGGGAGGCCGGAGGGATGTGGGGGCCAGCTGGGTACCCGGCTGCTAGGCGGCTGGGCTTGCTCATGCAGGTTACCAGCGCTGACTTGTGGTTGTACCAATAAAGAAAAACGTAGTTGAATAATTTGATGCTGAATCAAAACGAAAACTTTCTGACAAGGAATGGTAGGCAAATTGAATATTGCATCTGCTTCTGAGACATCCAAAATTCAGGCTGGGTAAAAACTGAGAATTAAACAGGGCAGCATTGCAGCAGGCCGTGGAGCGCTGCGATTTCCTCTGCATCTTTCATCTCCAGTTTCTTTGAACTGATGTGGCAGAGAGATGCCCTCTGCCACTTTCACCTTAAGCAAAGGTTGTATTTGCTAATACAACAATAGAATTGTCCAGAAGGATCTGACAGAGTTTCCTGTTTCAACACTAAAAAAAAAAAGGGACTTCTGTCCTTAGCACGTGAAGTGACCGGACCTTCATCCTCTGAGCTTTCTCCCATTGAGAAGAGAGCGTTCACTTATCGGATTTGGTGTGGACGGAAGGAAGGGTAAGAAAGGAACTTTGTCAATCCATGACGTGAAATATTTTATATTAGGAGATTTGGCAAATAGTTCTGTGTGACTCTAAACAGGATGAGATAAATTTTCCAAGGTCAGCTCTCCTGTATTCTCATCTTTTGGGCTAGTCACTTAGAAGTAAATTCTGTAACCTTTACAGCAACATCCTGCCGGTGATGCAGAGACTTAGCTATTGTTGGCTTCAACAGCAGCTCTTCTGCATCTTCAAAGGACAGGAGGCTGAATAATGTGTATGCTGCACGGTGAGAAACTTGTGAGCAGGGAAGTATGTTTGATGAATCAATTTTACTCAATAAAAATAAGGCAACCTGAGCTGGATTCTGTGTGGACCCCTTTTCTTCCCTAACTTCTGTGGGTAACTGTTCACCTAGGTAACTGGAACCTGTTCGTAAGAAACATTGAATGGTGAATGAAGCAGAAAGTGGTAACTCTGCCTCTTAGCTCTGCCTTCTGGCTTGCTGCTGGGCTTTGGGTCACTGAACTAGTTTTCAGCTATTTTGTTCTTAAAACAGAATTACTACCAATGTACCTTCTTGTAAGTCCTTTTGGGTGGAAAGCTTTGTGTTCCTTGAATATTCATAAACTGACTAATTAGCATGGAACTTTAAGTACTCTTGTTTGGCTAAAACAAAAACAAAAAGGCAGTTCACCCAAACACAGACATCTGCAGTGTTTGGTTCCGGTGTATGTTTCATGAGAAAAAGATGTTTTGTTTTCAGGCCATTGAGCTTTCAGCAAGCTCAGTATCTCGGCAGTCTGGAAGCCAAGCTGTGTTATCTCTCCACACGTAGTTGCCAATACGAGGATGTGACAGAGCTCCGAGGGCAGCGTGCAGACTGTTGCATTCGGTACGTCCGCGCTGCTGCAGACAGCAGGCCCTGGAGATAAAGCTTTGAAGAACTGTCCTGTTGGTGCCTAAACAGCTCGTCCTCAGCTTTGTTAACGTGAACAGGGGAAAGCTAAATGGGGATGGTGATAAAGCAAGCAGCCTCAGCCCTCTCGGAAGGTTGGGAGTAAGGTTGAGCCAGTTTATGATGAAGTCATCTTCCATACTCAATGCAAGCCAGCTCATTCGTGCAAAAGTGGTTCCTTTTCTAGGGATGTTACTGCCTGGGGCGGGCTTCCAAGGACTTCAAGTCCTAGCAGCATTGATCTGGAGGGGCTGGGATCTGGTTAGAATGTCAGCACAGTTGGGCTGGTTTGACACGGAGGCATTCGGTGGGCAGGGTGGCAGGCCTTCCAGCTTTTCTGTCTCAGAAAAGGAAGCTTGGGACACGGCTGCAGAAAGATTGTTTTCAGCCTTTGTGGACTACAGTAAACCACGCACGTAGAATGCAAAAAAAAAAAAACAAAACTAGTTCAAGGTTTGGTCTGATTTTTTGGGGGAGGGAGAGGAGAAGACACGTCAGTGGGGGACGAGAGACAACAATATACGTCAAAGTACTTCTTCTGTACTTGAGGCTGTACCAGATGTGTCATGTTAAAATAACAATCTGAAACAAGTGTTGTGCATGATAACAACATGCTCGTAGCCCTTGACTATTGTATTCTTGTTAATTTGTTAATAAGCAAAGGATAAGGGCCTGCATTTTTTTTTTTAAAGCAGTGAAGGCCATGGTTTGGAGGTCACTGACCCTGCAGACATTCTGCACCTTTATGAAAGGAGATGCTAGGCGTACAGCTGTATTTGCTGTTTATCTGGTTTGTTTGTATCTTTAGTCTGTCCTGTGATTCGTGGCAGCTGTTGAAGTAACTGTAGAGCAAAGATGAATAATGGGACAGTTTTTTGGGGGGATTTCAAAAGAAACAAGGCTTTTGATGGAGCCTGTAAACTTACAGCATTATCTCGTGATGTACTGCTTTCACACTGTACAGTATTTAAGATGTTTATTATGTATTATCTCAGCTGAAGTTCCAAAGAAGGCAAAAAAAAATGAAGTATGTTTTTCAGGAAAACACTACAACGGGGGACATTTCGGGTTCCAGCTCTGAAAGTACCATAAGAATTTTGTCACACTGATTTTCTAAATAGTGTAAAAGGGAAAAGACCGCCTTCCAAATGCACTGGGGATTCCCATAGACACAAATAGTAACCTGGCTAGTACTTTTTGTACATTTTTGTAAATTTTGTCCTACAAAAATATTCTTTACATCATGCAAGTGTACACTGTTCAGGTATTGTAATTCTAGATCTCTTCCTGTATCAAAAAATGTTAAAGGTCAGAAAAGACAATATTATTTCAAAGTTCCATACCCATGTTCTTTGGCTTATCTAGCAGTCCGTTCTTATGAGATTTATTTAAGTAAGGAACTGACAAAAAATAGTCTTTGTGGGGTCTAGTAGAGAGTCTTCACAGAATCACAGTATCTGTATGTATTTATTTTTTTAGGACAATTCAGAAATGAATCCCCAAAAGTTTGTGTCACAGCTCTTAGACATTTCTCACTGCTTATTTATAAGTTATTTTAACTAAAACATAAAACATATGTGGAGGGGAGAAAGAACCATTAATGTTGTTTAAGAAAGGAGTTGTATTTAATATATCAAACTTGTGATTTTTAGTAGATTTTCTTAAATTGGAAGTTAGCTGCAGTTCATGATCTTCTCTATTAGAAAAAAAACTACCAAACAGGTGCTGGCTTAGTTTCCTAGAGCCCACATTGCTCCTGTTGGTTTATCAGATTGCAAAACTAGTGTACTGTAGCATGATGAATATGTAGCAGTGACTGTATGGGAAAGATGCTGGAAAGATTGCACGCTGATGTTCTTAATCAGTAATTAGAAACTAAAAATAGTATTTTAGCAAAAGATAATAAATCTGTAGCCTTTAATCCTCCTGTGCCAATCTGTAAGCTGATATCATTATTACATGAAAGGCAATGAGAACATAAGTGAGTAAGCAAAAGTAGGTTGCTATTACAGTCACATTATAAATTCCACATAGCCCAAACTGTCTCGGTGATGTTTGGCTCTCTCTGCTTTATGCAAAGTCTATAGTCATAAGGCAGGTTAATTTGCAAGCACAGAACGCGTAGTTTTGGTGTCTGTTTCCATTCCTTTGCTGTCCTTACTTCCTGGAGCACTCTTTAGAGAAATGAGTTAAGTTCTGAGTCTCCTGTGCACCTGTGAGTTGTAAGTAGAAGGGAACATTTGAGAAAATGGCAACAAGAAAATGCGTTCCCATGATGGCAGTTGCGACACACCAACAGGCTCAATCAACAGCTAATGTGCTGCGCAGATACACATTGTCTCTTGCTATAATAATCACAAGAGAAGGCATCCCCACTTAAACAGGGCCCTTTCATCTAAACATTTAAATACTTTGCAAACGCTGAGATGTAGTTATTGCTACACAGGTACCATCAGGGTTGATATTGTTTACGCTGAAGTGATTCAGTAGAATCAGGCCACTGACCTTATTCCATCCAACTGGGACATCTCAAAGAATGTCAGCGTGAGCTATACTAAAACAGCTGTGATTTCATACACCGTTCCTCCTCCCCTTCACAACTCTGTAATATCCCTGTGGCAACTGCAGCAATTCTTTAAATGGAAGAGTAACACAAATATTTCAAATGGTGCAAACTCTCTTAAAGCAGTTCGGTGTCCGGAAAATGGAGCCAAGGCACAGTGCTGGTGCTCCGCTCACCCGCGGCCTGCCTAATGGTCCGCTGAGCAAGAAATGCAATACAGAAGTGGGGTTTGTTGAAAGCTGATGGTGTGGCAAAGATTTGAAAGACAACTATATTTACCAAGTGTTTTTGAATGAAAAAAGCTTTATTCCTCCAGTTTATATAACCCTATCTCCCAGAAATGGGTGAAAGCAAGCGCCAGGTAAAATTACTGGAAGGTGCCAGGAAACGTACTGTAATGGCTTAGTGCAACTACAAAGCACAGATGATTAAAAAAAAAGGAGGAAAACGAATCAGACGCCGAATGCCCCTGGCGAAAGGGGCTGACATGGCTAACCCTGAACACGGGCTCTTCACAGCTGGGCCCCCTTTCCTCACACAGAACTACCCTGCCGAAAACCAGCCCGATCTTGACCTCCAGCCCCCCAAAATCGCCTTTTTTCCCCCCCGAGCCGAGCTGCGGGGCCGTCCCCGGCCCCCGTTCCCTCAGCGCCGCGGCCCGGCAGGTGGAAGCCGCCGCCCCTCCCCCGGCCTGTCCCGTCCCCTGCCCGGCTCCGCGCCGCCTCTTGCCGCCGCCCCGCTCCTCTCCCAGCTGACGGGGGCAGCCCCTTGTTTACCGGCCAGGGCAGGCAGCCGCCAGCCCGGCCTGCGCTGCGAGGCGGCCGCCGCACCCGGGACCGGCAGGGAGGAGCACGGGGCCGCCCCGCTTCCTCGGCCGGCCGCTATTAAAGGGGGTGGGGGGGCCCCCGGCGGGTCCCTCGCCGACGATGCGAAGCCCGGCCCGGCCCCCGCGCCCGCCCCGCGGCCTCTGATTCGCCCCAGCCGGGACGCGCCGAGCCGCGGCGGCCGCAGGGACGCGGGCATGGCACCGAGAGGAGCGGCGGCGGCGGCGCTGGCCGGGGCCGTGGTGCTGCTGCTGCTGGCGGCCTGCTGCGGCCGCAGCCGCGGGGAGAGTGAGTAGGGGAGCGGGGGCGCGGCCTAGGCGGGCGGCGGGGGGCCCCGGCCGCGGCCCCGTCGCCGTGAGGGGGCGGGCGGGCGGCTCGGTCCCCGCCGCCAGCACCCTTTGGACCTGGCGAGGGCCGCCGAGCCCAGGCCGCGGTGGTGTGGGGACGGCGGCCGGGGCGGCTCGGTCGGGGCCTGCGGGTCCCTCTGGTGCCGGAGGGAGGGGAACGGGGTCCGGAGCTCTCCCCCCGGGAGCGGCTCGGGTGACCTTCAGGGCTCGCTGGGGTGTTTTCGGCCCCAAAGTGCCGAGAGGCCGGGGGGGGGGGGCTCGGAGGCGGTCGAGATTGGAGCGGGGAGGGCAGGACGGCGGCTGGAAGGGCTTGGGGCCCCCGCTGGGTGCCCGGGTTGCCGTGGTGTTTACTCACGGGCACGCCGGGAACCTCCGGCTCCGCCGCTCGGCTGTTTCTCCAGACGCTGAGGGTGTCAGGGTGCTGCCCCTGCCCGGGCTGCCCTCCTCTGCCTGGCCCCCCGGCCGCAGGGAAGGGCATCGCTCCCCTCCCCGGCTCCTGGGGGGGGAACAAGACGCTGGCTGTGGCTCCCTGACACTTCTCTTTTAGGCTGGTTTCAAAACGAGCTCCAGTTTCAGGAGGCTCGTAGCGTGGCGAGGCTTAGAGTTGGGAGGTTTTGTCATTAACCGCAGGAATACTTGTAGGTAATCTTTCAAATCCACAAGTATTAAAGGGGGATAAAGCTCGAAGGTAGGGATCTGTGCTTAAACAGCGACTTGTAAAATGCGAGGCAGGGATCTAAAGATGGTGAATTGGAGGTGGCGAGCTCGTGAAATTAATGGCTGATGTGAGTTTAAGCCTTAGGAGCTGTTTTGATGGGCTGTATTGAATAAACTTCCTTAAGAAGCTGCTCCAGTGAGAGGTTTTAATGTTGGATGATGATTATAGTTGTATTTTTTTTTTTTTTAATATAAGGAACATACTTATTTAAAGAGAACTAACTGGATCCTCAAATTGTCTATCCTGTAGCCCATCCTGTAATCTACCTGTTAGCTTTCCCACCAGAAAAGGCCACAGCAAGAGAATTCCGTCAAGTGCAGACGAGGCAATCCTGAGCATTTTCAAAATGGGGATGATACTGAGAGAGTAAAGCAGGGCGTACCTTTGAGACAGCCTCGTTTTTTCCAGCAATCTGACAAGCTACGTATTTCAAAAACACCTAATTCCTACCTCATACAACGCTGTTACATTCGAAGCCTTTAAAAGAGACTGTGGATATGTTTTTAATTTGGGAGGGTAAGTTATAGCTGGCAAGCATGTACAAACCCGCCCATCACCGACAGAGGAATGGAGAAGGTAGTTGACATATAGCACTAATAATAAATCCATACACAACTTTAGTCCAGCAGTTCCTAATTTGAAAACATTATTATTACCACCACGCTGAAGCTTTTTATTTATTTATTTACTTATGTGCTTAAAAGCGTATTCTGCCTCTTTGGTTGCAAGTGTGAGTACGATCGTAACTGCTCAATCTGCTGTATTGCTGCGCGGTAGGAAAATATGCTCTACAATTTATGGATGGAGAGACAGGAGCGATGTACAGGACATAAAAGCAACATCTGGGGTGGAATATTTTTATGTCATTCACGCAACACGGATACTTTTCAAAGTATCTTACAGGCTGTTTGAACAATAAGTTCCCTAATTCAAAAGGTTTTCAGCTACTTTGATGTTTGACTCCATTTTCTGAGAATGATTAGATCATACAGCACCACAGCGTGGATTGAAAACAACACGCTAACGTGGAGGCCTGCATCAGAGTGGCTGGAAGGGTAAATGCATGCACAATAGTTGCATAAGCAAACAAGTTGTTCCCTGAGCAACGGAACTAATGAAGTCTGCTTTCTTGGAGATTTGCGTCCTGCATTCAGTACGAGCGTGCCCCATGATAACGCTGCTCTCCAGTGACAATATTCCCTGAGCTCTGAGCCTAACCATGATGTTTGTTGTGCCACGTATCTTTCTCTTCCCTCTACTTGTTTTAGACAATGCCGGTGTTCCTCTCGCATCTGCTAAGAGCTGGGGCAAAAGCAGCGTATAGCGTGTTGAGCAGGCGAACTGGATGGAGGGTTTCTTCACTCTTGATGCTGTCTTTAGATGGAGATGCTGAGGGTTTTCCTCCTTAACCCATCCCCGGTTTTAGTGTGTTTGCGAATCCTATGCGTGCGTGCTCTCTTCCTCTTTTACGTTTGACTTAGTCGGGTTCAGACGTGGCTGAGAGGAGTAGAAGCAAGGGTTAAGGAAAGGAGACCAGACCTGCTCACAACATGAAGGTGGATACGTCTTTTTTAGTTAAGAAAAGCAGGTTTGGCTTTTTTTTTTTTCTTTATCACTGTGTAAACATAATGCAACTTCTTGAAGTAAATCTCACGCATGACTCACACAGCAGTTCATCAGTTGTGGTATTCAGGGTGGGATTTACCTCACCTGGTCTTAGGCATCTATCAAAGGAGCAATATACTTTGGGCTCCTTTTGTAATTAGTAGAAAGCCAATCAATACTGTCACTAGAGGTTAGAGTATGCTTCCTTCTCTTCTAAGCTCTTCACCTGAAGCTGGTCGTTGTACTTGCACGCTGTTGCTGGTGCTGGGAGTTCGAAATCTAGCTGAGTTCTCTGTGCTGAAGTTAGGTGGGACAAAATCCACTTTTTTCTCCTTTAGTAATAGCCTTTTAAAATCATTTGCCTCGGTGTTGTTATTTCTGATCCATACGGGGTTCTTTTGTCTGCTCATAAAACTTAAGAGACCAGCTTCTTAATGAGTTTAACGTTGAGAGATTCAGTATAGAGTGAAATGTTGCTCCTGGGAGTTTAAAGTAGGAAGAGTAGCTGCAGCAGGGCAGTGTCAGAAGCAGGCGACGACCATGTCCACCAGCCACCCCAGGGTGCCCTCGCTATTTTAGAGAGAGGCAGTGCATTCACTGAGTAGTCTGCAAAAGCCCACAGGCTTTCTGGCAGTCGATTTTTGGGGTGGCCGTTTCGTAGAACATAAGTTATGTTAATGTGGACAATCGAATCCCAAAATCTGCTGGCACTGACCTCTGCTCGTCGCTCTGATGGATCTCCCGTGGTCCTGGGATGCTGTCGTTCCAGCACTATTCCTTCCAGTATCTTTGCTTGGAAGACGCAGCAGCACGAGCCTTGTTTTTCACTAATGTTTTGATTTGAATGTGGAGAGCGTGACGTTATCGTAAACCAGGCTTTATAGGCAGACCGGGAGGTTATGTATGCTTTTGGCATTAAAGAAAGCAACCTCCGTGACAGGTTGGCCCTTAGTTCAGGAACACTGGCTTGCGTAGTGAAAGATAACAGCCACCCGAGATGTTATCCGAGCAGGCTGCAGGTTCACAAACAGCCTCACTTTCGAGTGTGTTTCTGAATTTGCTTCACTGCTCAGATCTAAATGGCTGAGGTGCAAAACCAAAGCTTAAAAACAAATGTTTTGCTATTAGATATCTTCTGTTTGTTAAACTGTTACTGCGCTAGGCTAGAAGCTGGCTTGTGGTCCTTTCTGCTGGCCTGTCCCTTAACAGGATGTTTTCCTGTCTCAATTATCCCAAGAAACACCTAAAAGACCATTTCCCAGTTTCCCAATACCTTCCGTGTACAAGTCAGCATTATATAAAATTGCCAAGTTTTTGACTTAATCAGTGAGTGCAATTTTTCCTAAATAATTCCTTTATTCAAGTCGGTAGCGAACGCTATAAAACGTGCAATTAACTAATGGTTATCTTAAATGGTTTATGTTCCTTCTGTGTAATCCTACATCATCCTGGTCTCGATTGTTCAAGAGCCAGAGCTCTAAAGCAGTGAATCATTAAGGTCTGGTATCCAGCTAGTTTACTATAAACAAGGCTTAAGTTCCAGCTATTCCCTCGGTTAGACTGTATCTCCAGAAGTAACCTCTGACATCAGATCTCATTTCTTCATTCAGCACTTGAAGGTTGTTACCAAACTAGTTTGTTCGAGAGGCTTGGTTGGCATCCTGGGATTTTTTTTGTTTGTTTTTTTAAAAAAAAAAAAAACATGACTTGCAACTTTTTTCTTGGGGGTCTGATGCGTCTATAATGATTTTATTATTATTATTATTATTGTTTTTTAAGTTATTTTGCATAGCTTAGTAACTAGGGATGGAGGAATGTTTCTTCTCTGGCAGCGTAGTGGTGTACTGCTGGACGCGGAGCCTGTTTCTGCTGAAATGTAGGAATCTGTGTTAGTAGGGATTTTGCCAGTAGCTTGAACAGGAATAGCATTGGGCCTGCTATTAGGGAATCAGTTTGAGATTGCTATTTTGCTGAAAGCTGGTTTCTGTATTTTTTGGACCCAGCTTGTCTGTATTACAATCAACTCCTCAACTTTGCTCTCCTGGGATCACACCTGACTAGCCTTCGTACTGAATCACTAATTCCCCTGTCCCTGCAGAAGGAATACTGCTGAGAGAAGCTGTGGAAAGCCACTTACTACTCTGCTTAAAACTGCTTCTCGTTGTCTTGGTAACAATAAATTTATGGGCGACTTCAGCAGCTGCTGCATGAGCAGAAGATGCAAACTGCTGAACAGAATTCAAAAGCAGGAAAAGATCGAGGACCCTACAGCAGAAAAACAGATTTTGTTTCAGATAGGTGTAACTCCTTCTCCTTGATCCCCGAGGAATTAAAAATGAGGTTTAGATTCTGTGGTGATATTTATCACTTTAAACTGAAGTAGATAATGAAAAATAATTCTTAAATGTAATTTTCTCTGAATGTGGAAAAAGCTGGATAAAGCCCCTTAATCTTTGTAGATTTCCAATCATAGTAGCCTTTTATTCAATTGTTTGTTTCGGAAACGAGCATGTGATTTGATTTAAATTCCTTTTAAGTTTCTCTGCCAGGCTAACGTTGCGGTGTTTGACATCTCCTTCCATGAAAAGGGCTTGGGCAGAAGCTCCCGGTGCTGGAACCCCCTAAGGCCAGCAGACAACGTACCGGTTTATTACATGCTATTGCTCAGGTTTGAAAGCAGCCGAGTTTGAATAACTCGGGTCACATCCTGGTCTGCCAGGGCGTGTGGAATCTCCTGTCTGGTCTGTGCTGGCAGCGCTGCTCACAAATAATGCTTTCTGTATGAGAGTTTAGAATTGGCCCAAAATACAAAAATAGTTCTAAAGAGCAAACTGAGCTGATGGACTGTGGATGCGTACTTGCAGCTCTGGTAGATCTGTACAAATAATTAACTCTTCAAAATGCTTTGCTGTTTACTCACAAGTATCACCTGTCTCTTTTTAGATTCAGCTTCAGCTAACTTCTTTCACACACCTCATGAAAATGTTTGTCTCGGCCTTTGGCTGCCTTCTCTGCGAGCTGCAGTGGGGGGAATGCTGCAGGTGAGGGTGGTTTGTACCATGCTCAGGTGTCTAAATCTTGGTTTTGGAGGAGAGCAAAACCTTTGAGCTGCTTTCTGGCTGTTCGGACCAGGAGCAGCACGACTTGTGTTAGTGATCTCTAGAAGCCTGTAGTGATGTGGAGCAGAGTCACGAGCAATGCAATTTGACTTCTTTTGAGCATATAGGAGAGTGGTGAGGGCAGTGCAGAGGATCAGATCGGCCTGTTGCTAGACAGAAGCAGAGGATGCTTTCCAAGAAGCCTCGCTGAATGTGTCCCCGTTCCTCGGCCAAGCAGGGTAACGATTTGCCTGGGTGCTGGGGTGGCGGAGCAGTTCCCTCCCTGGGTAGCTCCTCCAGGCTGGGCTCATTGGCCCTGCTTCTGTCTGACAGCAAGGGTTTCGGACCCTGAAGTTCCCCCCACAGCATTTGGAGGGCTTCATCCCAATTGTGCCGAATCCTTAGTTCTCATCGTGCTCAGGCTTCTGCCCCCTTCTCCGTGCCGGGGGCTGAGTGCCCGGGGCAGGGCTGGTTTCTGGCGGCTTACCCAATTCCCCTCAGAATGATGAAAGACTCAGATGACTACGCGTAGTGTATAGGTGCTTTTTGTGGCCTTAAGCCATGATAAAAGTCTAGAGCTTTTACTCTCAAAAGTAATTCTTCGGCTGCGGAGTTGAGCTGTATTTTTTTGGCCCGTCCCTTTCTGCAAGGTCTCTGATGGAACAATTGCTTGTGGGTACCACCTCGGTCAGCTTGCTGTATTTCACCTCTGTGCTTGGCAAGCAGTAATTACGAAACAAGGAGGTGGATTTTGCATTACCAGATAGTTCTAGCTCCACTGGTCACTCTTACATTGAATTTCAGTGTTTTTGAGTGTTATTGGTCCTTTCCCGAAGAAGCTACTGGCATAAACACAGGATTTTTTTTTCGAATGATTTTAATCAAGAATGCATATATATTTAAAATTTTTGACCTTAATAGCAAATATTCTCCTGTGCAATGAAACACACGAGCCTTTCGGTAAGAAATAACCCATGAGGAGAAGTCCCCAAACCTTCTCTCCTTCTCAGTCTAAGTGAGGTTGGGAATTATTCTGTCCTTCTCCAGATCTTTAGATTTGAATCTTTTCCATTTGGCAGCAGTTGATCAGCGGTGATTATGCTCCCACCAATTGCTCCTTCTTGATTGAATGTCAGGAGCTCGTTAGAAGCTGCAGCGAAGCTAATAGCTTCCCAGCACAGGCAGTTTAAGTTTGGAATAACATACGAATGCGCTGATTTTAATTGTTACTAAAAAAAAAAAATCATCCTTCTTACACTGATGGCATTTCTTCTAGGTTTTTCCTTCCCCCATCAGGGCTGACAATTTATTTGCTTCTTGATCTGAGCTTCGGACATGTAACTTTGAGATTTGCAGCTCACGCAGAAAGGCCCAGGTGATGGGGCCGTGTTGCACACCCCCTCCCTTGGAGCTACCCATCTTAATTGTTTAAAGTAAATAACAAGAAGCCTTCCTTAAACCGAAGCTGTTGCTCCCCCAGTTCTTTGGTCCCCTGGCTGGGATGGACAACGAGCTTTCTGGTCTGCTTCCCATTTTTCTGCAGTGTTTCTTGCTCCTATGTGGTCTTCAGATTTCCTTCCCCACCTTAGGAACACCCGCGATCCCTGGTGCGCTGTGTGCATTAGCTTTTTCTTCCAGAAAGAAATTTATGAAACGGCTTGGATACGGTGCCAAAAATCCTATTGGGCAATAACATTGCTCCGAATCCTATATTAGTGCTGCCAGTTTTATTTTTTATTGCAGTGGAGCAGATTTTTGAATAATCATTAAGACGTTTGCATAGAATTTATTTTTAACCCACACAGCAGTGGTCTTTGTACAGCCATGAGGAGTCAGGCAACTGTAACCATCAAACATCTGGGCATACATTAATTCTGTAAGCCCCGATTTTTGCTGAGTGTGTTCTTGAAGTTTAATTTTATATGCGGTGACAAAGAAAAGTAAACGTGCTGTGCTTTTAACTCTCAAGGGGAGTGTGTGTGTGTGGGGGCAAGTCTCTTCTGTAGTCAAAAGAGGACTCCTAAAGTGGGTGCAGTCTTAAAATGAAATAAATATTTGCACCTGGGCAGGTGGAAGTGGTTGTCTTGCACGCTTGTATCACCAGACAGGCTTCCCTTTCCTCTGGCGTTCTCCCAGAGTGTTAAGGGCTGGCTGTATCTTTTATGAAATTTGTTTTTTTAAAGGGTTATCGCTGGGGTTTTCATTGTGTTGCATGGACATGGTGCTCTAGATTTCCTTACCTGTAATTAGAATTAAAATTTTCCCCATTCAGACTTTTTTACTTCTGTCCTGACTTTTGCTGCTGCCTGGATTCGTGTTATTCTGTTTCCCTTCTAACCTAGGCTTCGTATCGTTGTTTGCTCTGCCACTTCTTTGGATTACTGGTTCTGCTAAACAAACTGTCCAGGTAGTCAAGGCAGGGAGATTTGCAACCTTTGGAAAATAACAAAAAAAAAACACAACTCAACAACAACACACCTAATCTGAAAAGAATGCTTGGGGCACAAATGACTGGTGCAGTAAATTACTCGCGTCAGCAAAGTCTGGGCGAGAGCCTAGGCTGCATCTTCCGTGTGTATTTCCAGTTTTTTCCCTTCTCTTCCGGAGCACTGCCATTTCCTCCCCATTATTCTTTTCCTATCTTCCCCTCCCTGCAACCATTCTAAATTACTCCCTCTAATCCAGTGGCATTAATTGCACAATCTGGGATGAGGTAGGTGTGTCGCTGGCAACTATCTAAAGAAAACAGACTCTGTTGCATAGACACCTCTTACTCTGTAAACGCTGAATGACGTCTGCGGGCTGCTGTTGCCGCTCCGGTCGTGATAGGGGTAATATCCAGCAGCTCAAGATGGCAGAAAAAAATTATGAAATACTCTTTCAGTTCATATTTTGTAATCCTATACCAGGGAGTGTTCCCAACAGTATATTTCTTAACACTCGAAGCGTGCTTTAGTGAAAAAGACCTAGCTGTGTATTCTTAATGTAGTGATATATTAGGGCATGGTCGGAAAAATGGGTGTATTTGGAAAACTGCCTTTTTAAAAATAAATAAATGGCGTTGTTCTTTGCCTTCCAGTTTGCAGAAGCATGGACATTCGCAACAATCTGACCCGGCTGAACATGCTTGAGAACTGCACTGTGATCGAGGGCCACTTGCAAATATTGCTGATGTTTAAAACCAAGCCTGAAGATTTCCGCGAGCTCAGCTTTCCCAAACTGACTATGATTACAGACTACTTGCTGCTTTTTCGCGTGTACGGCCTGGAGAGCTTAAAGGGACTCTTCCCCAACCTCACTGTGATTCGAGGAACCCATCTGTTTTTTAACTACGCGCTCGTCATTTTTGAGATGGTTCACCTGAAGGAGATCGGCCTCTACAACCTGATGAACATAACTCGAGGCGCCGTGCGGATCGAGAAGAACAACGAATTATGTTACTTGTCCACTATCGACTGGTCGAGGATTTTGGATTCTGTAGAAGACAACTACATCGTCGCCAACAAGGACGACAAAGAAGAGTGTGGAGATGTGTGTCCGGGCACTGTGAAAGGGAAAAGCAACTGCCCGCCCACCGTGATCAACGGCATTTTCATCGAGCGCTGCTGGACCCACGACCGCTGCCAAAGAGGTGGGTCTGCGGGGCGGTGAGTGGTGTGCTTTCGCTGTTGGGTTTAACCTCTCAGATCAGTCTGAGCTGAGACGTCAGCTGTTAACCGCCTCTGTGAATGAAGTGCCCAAAAATGCTGTGTTTCATTTCTCTAGGAAGTCAGGGACCCCCTAGAGCTCCCAGGTTTAGTGTGCTGTGAGTATAGCTGTTATCTTGTATACTAGTTAGTGGTATTAGTACTTTTGGGGCTTGGCTATGGGATTAAAAATCCAGGTTGATTGAAAGACGGAAACAAAGCAGCGGGAAAGGTCTTTCAGGAATAAACCTGACTCCGGAAGAGTGCAATTATATTTTTACTGAAACCATCCGGTCATAAAAAGGTGCAAGATAGGTGGATGGGTGAGCAATATTTGCACACAGTGAGAAGCTGGAAGCCAAATCAGACTGGAAGAAAGGGAAAAAGAGAGGACCTGGGCAGTGCCTGCCCACTGCAGGAGTCCTGGGGAGGGAGAAAGAATCGCACTTTCAGGCTTGGGTTTTGGTTCAGAGAGAGAGAGAGAGGTGTGTTCAGAAAGGCAGCTGCTGTCCTAACCCCTGAACTCCAGGTCTGAAACTGTATTAGGGTTGCTTTTAATTTCATAGAGATTTGTTTTTTCCAAACGTGGAGCCGACCTGAAGTTTAGTTTTAATTATATATTTGCTTTGATTTATGTTAAGTCTGACTGACGGGGAGCAAAGTGAATTGAGGTAAAACTGACACATTCAGAGCTGTCTGTCTTGGAGGTAGTGCATCCAAATGAAGCAGTGTGTCCTAAGACGAAATTAGGAAACTTGCGGGCTGGAGAGCATTTCTTGCCAAGCTTTAAAGGGCAACTCTGAGTGCTAAGTGCCAAATTTGAGAAGGAATTCCTAGCAGTATGCATACGCTAATGAAATTAATGTGGTTTCCCCTCTGCTACTCCTCACCCCAAATTGTCCAGCTTCCTTTTAAAGAAAGTGGTTATTTTTTATTGCCGGAATAACAGGGTATGAGCGAGAACATGCAGGAGTGTGTGTGTGTTTCTTTTTTTAAATGAAAACTAAAGTTATAAAGCACTTTAGTTTCTAAACTCTTTTGGTATACAGTTATTATCAGCACTGAAACCTGGTTTCTTACGTGTTCCTGTTTTACATTTTCTACTATTTCATGGGGTTAAAGACCTAACTGAAACTTTTTCTGTGGCTGGACCATTCATAATGTCCCTCATTCCTGTGAATCTTCTGGGGCTGCGCTACAGCAGACTGGAATGTACGGTTTCTCTCCTTTATGTGACTGCCTATTTCCATGAAACCTGTAGGAATGTAATATTTTACCTTAGGGGCAGAAGTCTCAGCTCCTCAGCCTCTCACACAAATTCAGCTGAATTTATTGGAGGATACCGTACGTTATCATGCACTTAGGTACCAAAAGAAACCAACCTCATAAATCCGTTTGATTTGAATTTGAAATTTGAATTTGGAAATGATTTCAGAAGAAATTCTCTACAAATTCTCCATCTGGTTTTCTGTGTTCCTTTGAGAAAATGTAGAGAAGCCGTGCTCCTGTGTACTTGCGCTGTAACTGATGTGCATTTTCAAAAGCACTTGCTCCTACTTAGCTTTGTTTTGAACGCTAACTTTTGTGCTTTCATTGGTAGCTGGTGTTCTCAACGAGATGATATCTGTATTACATTGTGCCTGGTGACACCTGCCTCTATACCTCAGAAGTTACTTTAACTGTTCTTCGGTAGTCTTTTAGATGTGTTAGGCTTCTTTTTTTTGTCTGTCTTTAGACTTCCAGTACACATGCACTCTAGTAGCTATGGTAGAGATTGGGGCATTTATTTAGTGTATCTGTTAGTGGAATCGCTGCCTTCTCTGTTCTTTTGCCAGCCCTAACGTATCCTTAGCATGTGTAATTGTTTTGTCAAGATTATTATAAGCTTGTGTGAATTGTACTTTGGCTTTCCTTTGCCTGAAGAGCTCAGAGTAACACCCAGCACTGAGGGTATTAATGTCAGGAAGTCTTTCCCTCTGCGTTCATGCAGCTTATCCGGGAATCTTCTGCAGCTGATGCTGTCTCATTGAGCGTGCTGAAGTCTCACATCATTTGGGTTTTTAAGTATTTTCCACTCTTCTTTTTTAGCTGCCTTTTTTTTTTTTTTTTCCTCAGTGGTGGGATGAAATGCAGAAGTTTCAGTGTAATTTTCTGGGGGGAAGTTTGGTTTTGTTTGTTTTAACGCGGGTTTTTGATGTTTGTGTTCACACATCGCTCACAGAACTTAGCATAAAACCTCCTGTTTTGTTGTTTCCTGTTTTTCTTCTCCGGATGGGAAGTTGTTGAGGTCTAAACACCGAAGGCTGATAGCCCTGCTGGATAGTTCTGCCCCGAGACTGCGGATCGGGATACTTTGCTGTTTTGTCTGCCAGAAAAACATATTTCAGGAATACTCAACTACCGCTTGTTTTGATGCTACAGAATGTGTGTCAGTTCAACAGGGAAAGGTCCCAAGCTGGCAAGCTTTGCCAGCCCGCTAAGTCTGCTGTGCCAGCCTTTGAGTCTTGCTGGAGAAACGTGGGAGATGAGCAGGAACCTCGCGAGGACGTGCATGAAGGACGGCACCGTGCAGGAGCTGCATGCGATGGGAGGGAGGTGGGAACGGTCTGGACCAGATGGGGTCCCCTGGTGTCCCGGGTCCCTTCCACACCGGTCCCTGGCCCTCCTGTGCCTGCTGTGTGCAGCCACTTGGGTGCCATCCCCACCACGTCTCACGCCGAGCATGCGCCTTTGGTATTTCTGTCTTTTAATCAGCACAGATATCCCAGTTGACTCCAAAACTAACTTTCAGTTACAGCGTGTAATTATCTCAGAGGCACACTTCCAAGTCTCTGAATCATACTTGCAGCTCTAACTCCAGCCCAGAATTTTTTTTTCAGTTGGTGATAACGCGTTGAAGACAACAAAGTGAAGATCTTCTTGCAGACCTTAGAGCTAAGGTTGTGCATGAAGCCGGTCGGGAGGAACTGAAATGATTTGTGGGCAGCCGCGCGCTTTGAAACAGCAAACTCGTGATACTGAGGAATCTCTGTCTGAGTACGAAGACGTGTAGGTGGATATACCATAGATTGAGATTGGTCAGGATGTGTTTCCTGAAAGCTTTCCTTTCCTTTTTTCGAAATCACTTGTCTTGGTGTGAGAAGCAAGTCAGTTCAGTTAAGGCCAACTCACGTTGTGTTTTGGGTAGGAAGGGAGAGAAATATGTAGTCTGTTTGGAATTTGGGTCTAGCCTTGTGCTGTTTATGGCAGTCAAGGGCTGTGCCTATTCTGGAGGTTTTCTACCTTTTCAGCCCACGTTTTTATAAGGCTTTTTTCTATATACATACAGTTATTTTCATTGCCATAAAAATGTAGTTCTTAGTTCAGTGCAGCATGTTCATGCAGAGAGCGCCTTTGCTGAAGAATTCAGACAACAAAAATGCTGGAAATGCCACGTCCTAGACCTCGGTTTAGATGTGCCAAACATGATTTTCATATTTTGCATTTTTTTCCGCATGTTTTTTTTTAAATGTAATAAAAATGCTATATGTCTGTCACTCCACTTGCGGAAGGAACAATTCCCTGTGAAATAGGATTTCCTGCCAATTCTCTCTGCAGTCAGTCTTCCCTGTCCATACGTAATTCGAAGCAGTCTGATGTTTTCGACAGTCTCATTATAAAAGCAGTTCAGCCTTTAACTTGCGTATCGGGTCATCTAGACGTAGATTAAGGTAATAGGAAGGAAAAATGGAATGGCCAAATAAGAATTAACAGGAAAGCGGTCTGTAATATCAGCCAGTCCCTTGGTGACTACCGAAGGGCCGCATTCCTGGAATATAAGGACAAATATCTGAAATACGAGTTCTGTTCCTTAGAGAGAGTGGCGAAATTCAAGTTCTCCTGTTCATCCCCAATGAAATCTTTGCAGGATTCTTTTATCTTTGTGGTCTTGGGACTTCTTGCTACTAGGAATTTGAGTTACTAAGAGTGTGGGCCATTTCAGGTTTGTACGTAGACTTTCTTCAAACTATTATCTTGCTTTATGTGATTAAAAACAAAAGTTATCTCTCTAATCAATGTAATCACAAATCTGTTGCAAAATATTAACCTCATTAAAAGGAAGAGGAAGGTAAATAAAACCATTTGAGCCAGTTGAAGAGGATAAAATAGAGCAGGTAGTGATAACAGTCTGGAGTAATTGGCATGTAAAGGAGCTGCCTAAAGAAAGGCACTGAATGAAAATAATGATGCTTGGCTGGATTTTTTTATGGTGTGTAAGCAGGTCTGGAGACTGGAGTCACAGCCGAATCTCTTCTCCTGTGACCTGTCCAGGCAAAATAATGGGACAGGTAGGGGACAGGTAAGGATCTGAAGAGTTACTTTAGTAGCTTGATTTGTTTCCTAGTACAAACAACACAACAAAGCACTCAGAAAAACCTTGCTCAGCCTGAAGTGTTTTTCAACTGCTGTGAAACAGCTTTTAAAGAGACTGGTGCCAGAAGAAATTCTGCAACTACGAACATCTTCAAGGCAGATTTGAATAATAAAGTTCAGAGGTGTGTGTGGGAAACGTTTTGTGATGTTTACTTAGGTAGAAATACTACTTAGCAACAGCTTCCTGTAATTTTTATGTGCTGGGAATTTCGGTAACCATAAGCTTAGCTTTATTACCTTTGTATGGGAAAGGGGTCTCGAAGCACTGCACAGACTTAGCCAACCTCAAGGGCAAGATATTTTTAAAGCTTCAAACACAAAGAAATTTTTCCAGTTGCTACCACATGAAGTGGAAGTGCTCTTTTTATTTGGAGATCTGATAAGACCTGCCTTTTTTTTCTTCCCAGCTCTGACAAATGCCAGATGGAAGTTGACACCCGATAATCTCACTGGGGCGTCCGTTCCAAACCTTGCCAAGCGACAGCTTTATTGAGTGCGTGTAGCGCTTGTGGTCGGGGCTATTGTGATGCTTGCAAATGGCTAGACATCCTAAACTAATTCACTTCAGCTTATTAAGAGTAGTTAAGACATTTATGGCGCTTGGTGGTACGACACAGACTGTGGAATTGGGGAGAAGGGGTGAAAGAGTCCACACCGATGGCTATTTGAGTATACTACCTACTTAAAATAACGAGCAGAACTTGGTGCTGTGAAGAAGACCCTACTTTGGCTTTTCTCTTAAACAGCACACTGACCTGGGGTGACACAAGACTGGAGGGTTTCAATACTTAACATTTCAACGTGCTATTAAGTCCCCGTGTACGCATCTCCTGTAAGTCCCCCCACGTTGGTGTTTCTTGGGCTTCCTCACTGCTGAACCTTCACTTAAACGCAGGGGTTAATGGTTTTCTTTCTCCCCCTTATCCACAACCAGCACGTCAGACAGAAGCCACGGTTTAATCCCTTCTGTCTTCAGAGCATTTGGATGAGGACTAATTCCCACCTCACCCAACCATTAATAGCAGTAAATACAGAGAATTTGCTCCAAAGTTAAGGTAACAATTTCTGTATAGAGGTCTTGCCCGGGCGAACGTGCTTGATCAGCTGAAAAGGAGAATGAGGTATTGTGCCCACAAAATGGGAGAAACATTTATCTTGTTTGGTCTGAGCTGTGATTTTAATTCTTTCTTCCTTCATGCCTTCCCCAGACCTCTTGCCGTAAACCGCTGTCGGGCTGTGGAGGAGTTTAACATGCAGGGGCTCAGCGCTGACTCTGCTGGAAGATGCTCTGAGTTGGGATCGCTGCTCAGGCTTCAGTGGCAACCCAAAGTCAACTGCTTGCCATTTCCAGGGCTGGCATGCCAGGGGTACTTCAGCTAGAATACTTATTTTTCCTACTTCGAGAACAGATCCAAGTTACTGTGTTTTGCTTAAACAAGGGAACCTGCATTAGCCCTTGTTAGACAAAATATAGAAGGCTGACTACGCTTGGCAGACGCATTTGTCGGAAAATGCTGTTGTCTGGGCATGGATGTAGAGGCAGGAAGTCAGAGAATGATTAAAAAAAACAAACCTGAGCAACGAGGTTAACTGGTGTTAGTAATGCATGAATGGGAGCGCTGCAAATGGTTCACCCAGCGTGATGTGTTTGCCTGGGGAAGAGGAGATTGTTTCATTCAGAGCAAATCCTAGCGACTGCTGGGGTGCTCTGGTGTGGTAAGTCGAGATAAGGAATTGGCTGCTTTGTAGATCCTGTACGTTTCCCTCTGCTCACCCCTCTTAATAAACGCAGAGCAATGACTCTTTATTTTAAATCTTAAAAATGTAAACGAAGAGTAAAAGTATTCTAAGTGAAATACAATTCTGATGCCTCTTCCCAGATTTTGGCAAATAGAGCAGAGTAAATTCAAGATGTGTGTGATTTTACAGCGTTCTTACATTGTATGATGAAAGGCCTTCTTGTAGAAGGCTTTGGAAGGATTGTGAACCGCTCGAGTCCCTACAAAGACGTATATTCAGTGTGTGCAAGAAGACCAACTGAAATATGTCACTTGGCAAAGCTCTCTGCAACATCTTTCTCTATCAGGAGTTGTATTTGACAGGGATGGCCACTGTAAATGCACCTTGTGTTTAATGAACCCACACGCACTGCACATACACCCCTCCAAAAAAAAAAATCCCAGGTGTGACCAGTGCAAAGATTATTTCTAGCTGAAAGGTCGGTGACTTCAGGACCTCTGATTAATGACAGATGCAGTGAATAAGTGTCTGCGTCCTGAGGAAGCGGCGCTCACCCTTCTGTCTCTAACAATAGCTGGTGAAAAGTTCAATGATCACGCTTCCCAATTATATCCTATAATTGTGTGCGAGTTCCTATTGGAGGGACGTGAATGAACTTGCTGGGATGTTTATGCTCCTTAATTAGGGCTGCTGGTTAGCTGGGAAGGGGAAAAAAAATAGGTTGGGTAGCGGGAAGCTGGGGGGGGGCACGGGCTGCGCTCGCCTGGCAGCGGGGCTGAGCTGCTCGCGGCGTGCCTGCAGTTATTTCGGTCGCTGCTTTGATCCAAAGTTTGCGGCTGGCCTTGCGTAAGCGCACGAAGCAGCGCTCCGGGGCTCGGTCACTGAAATAAATGCTGGGGATTGCAGCTGCGTGCGTTCATAACCTTTATCTGGACGTGTTTAGGTGAGGGGACAGGGGGGCGCTGCGCCGGCTGGGCTGGCGTTGTCGGAGAGTCGGCGGCGTTGCTTTTATTTTGGCTTGGGACATTTCAAACAAACAGAGAATTAACTTTGGCTCTGCGGAGCGCTCGAATGTTGGCTGAGCGAGCGTAATGTTTTCGTTTGAGTCTGGCTTCCCTGTGAATCTGTATTGAAATGAACTGAAACAGCAGTGCAGTGCGCTTGGCACCTGTTCGCGTCCAGAAAATTTTCTGACGTGGAATTTCCCTCTCTCTTCTCCAAAATACAGCCAGAATCGCTGTAGAGGAGAAGGACCAGGACTGGGCGATGCGATGCTCTGTATGAACAAGGAGCCTCTGGCTCAGCACCCTGGGTGAATTCCTTCTCTGGTGAACGTGCTCAGGTACGGCCCTGACCAGGGGCTGCCTCTGGAGCATCTCGAGAGGTTGGAGGGTGAGGGTGTTCTGCAGGATTTCCCAGGAAAGGGATGGAAAGAAAGCCCAGTTAGAACAGCGTTTGGCAGAATGCTGGGATTCATTTTCTTGTACTTCTTTTCAAAGGACTTGGGGTGTACCTGGTTTCTCTGGCATCACTTCAGAGCTCTAAAAAAAAAAAAAAGTGATTTTGATCTTGCGTATCAGGTTAGAGGTGCCCTTTTTCAAGGATGTCAAGAAATACTGCTCCATTGTAATTGTAAATCAGGCATTTTCAGCCTTCCCAGACATCAGCTACCAGGCTGTAAGTGCTGAAGCACTGGCAGGTGCCGGACGGTTGGGCTCCTAACTTTTATAAGCCTTGTTCATACGCAAACGTAATGAGGGTGACAGGTATTTAGCAAGGTCGGTCTGATGAATCTGTGTGATGGAGATTGTAAGGTTTCTAAGATCTTTTTAGTCGAGGAAGGGAAATTGCATTGATCTGGTCATAGAACGGCTCCAATTATTTGTTTCCTGTATAATTTGAAGGCTTCTGGAGATGTGCAAATCCTATTGCTGGTCACCTGGGACTCCCACCGAGTTGCTGTTGCTGCTGGGATGTGGCCACGCTGCAATTTCAGGGCCCCGACACGATGAGCTGCGCGTGAGCTCAGGTTACAGGGACACACCGATGGCTTTTAAGTCAATGCACAGAGTTAAGGGAATGTAGGTAGCAAGCTCCTCGTTCTCATTTAGTGCTTTTTGAAAAGCGGATTGTCTGGGGCATAGAGGGAGGAGGTCAGTCTCCATTTCTTAGTCAGAATACAGGCTGCTGGGCCGTAGGATTTTAAGCAAGAAAAGGTTTACAGGGCAAGGGAGCAGGCATGGTTTGGAGTTGTATAGTCAATTCCTACTTGGTTTTTGGTATCTTCTCTGGTGTGGTAGCTGTGTGAGTTTAGTTATATTAACAGCAAACGGTACTATTGCAATTCAAGGCTTAATTGTTGTGTCAGCAATCACCACGAAGGAGCCACGTGCGTGGTGATGGGGAAGGTGGGCTCTACATGGCATTTCAGAGGGGCCTTCCCTGGCAAGAGGAGAGAGTTCAGTACTGAACGGCGACGTTCCCGTGTGGCAGAATTACAGGGCAGTTTGTGCCCTGTGAAATGGGGCTGCCTACGTGCTGGTTGATTTTTCCCAATTGATACAGGGTGAAGAGGGCCAGGTCTGACAGTGTGTGTTGGAGGTAAGGGTCATTTGGTGCCTGCGGGAGAGGCGCTGAGCTTGGCTCTTCTGATAACGCGAGTGAGATGCCGTGGGCTTCTGAGGTGTTTGTTCCAAAATAGTTTAAATAGCATCTTAGATTTTACTAAGGGACCTGTGGCAGAAAATGAAGCTGCAGTTACTGCACCGAATCTGGAGCATCTGGAAATCTCTTGCACAGTAACCAGACATCACGCTAGAACTGTCTCGTAATGCCAGCTTTCTGCAATCAAGAATGTATGTAAGGAATGCTCGCACTCAAAGGTGGGCCTGGACCCTGTTGCACCATTAAAGACACAGTTGGAAAATCTTACAATCATGTAGGAAGCTCTAGCAGGGTGTTGGGTTTCCTAAGAATGAGGCATGTGCAAGTCAGCAGACATCACAGGATAACAAGGACAACAGAGATGTGGTAACCAAGCATTTTTCTGTTACCTTTTTAAATTTTGTTAGGCATCCGTGTTGTGTCGCAACAGTGCAAGGATTTTAATATTTCATAAGCAATAAAGCTATTCATTAAAATTTGAGTATCAGACAAATACTTCCTATCTATTCCACAAAAACAATCAATCGTAGTCTATGGATAATGAAAACATAAAGGCAATGACTTAATAAAAAGAAATGGGATTTATTTTTCCTGGTCTTCAATTTTTTCTGAATGTCATCTTTCTGAAATAAGGCTGATTGCACTGGATGTGTTTACACAGCTTCGGCTCGGGATAAATGAGTCCAAGAGTTCCCTTGTAAGTACCCCATAAAAGCTCCCAAAAGCCAGAGCGGAAATGGAGCTCCTCAGTGTGATGTCTGAGCGTCTCGCCCGGTGGAGCCTTAACGTGGCTTAAAGGAATAAGGCTTTTGTTTTAAAGCTGTGTTAGAAATGAAGTCTTTAAAGCTCAGTAAACTGTTTCTCTGTTCGTTCAATTCTGTGGATTTTAGACTTGGCGGATCTGTGCACGGTCTGTGTTTCTGGCAGAACTGAAAGCCTAATGTGCAGTAGCTGTCGTGCTGGAAGACTTAATGAAAAAGCAGTTATGTGGAAACGGGTGATTTATCTGGAACAACTTCTTCACCTCATTGGCAGGTTTCTACAGCTGTTAAATTAGCAAAAGCCCGTGAGAGAAGAGAAATGTCACGTATGGATCACCGTTTCCTTAGGCTTCTCTTCCACGCTACAGTAACGTTATCTCTGTGCTGTTTAAATAATTTGTACGGTGTTTGGCTGCTCTTTCGGTGCTTAGAGATCACATTTCTGTGGCTAGATACAAAACTATCCGATAAACCTATTAGAACGAGATGCCTTTATCAAGCATCAGTTTTTGTTTTGAGGAATATGAAACGCTCCCCTGCAAGCCTGTGGATTTGGTGGGGGCGATGAGAAAAACGTCCCCGGGTCTGAGTGGCTCCGCAGGAGAAGGAGGAGCTGCAGCTCGGTTCTCGTTGATCAGCGTGGGGAAAAGCATGTTGTTTTTCCACATGCTCAATTCTGCGATAACAAAAAGAACTCCAGATTGTGTTTTTAAACAAGCTTTAGGTCTCTCTGTGCTCAGATTCGCCGGTGACTATCCATTACAGCAACACGTTCACCCACCCAAAGCCTAATTTGAAGTGGCACGGTTTCAAACACGAGCCTTGCTTTGATACCGCAGGGGAGCGAACAGGACTGAGCAATAAACCATCAAGTGCTCGCTTTGCACCAAGTGTTTTGCAGAGGATCGTGCGCTGGAGGTGGACTTTGACACCGCCGGTCTCCTCTCGGCACTGTTGTTGGCCGTTTGGGTGGTTCTGTGCAATTCGCTTCCCCTGTCCGGGCCTCAGTGTTTGTCTGTAAAATGGAGCCGATCGCACGGACCTGCTGACGAGTGAGGCTTCAATAAAGCTCAAAAAATAAATAAAAAAATAAAGACAGGGAATGCAGGAAGCGCCTCGAGGCGAAATTTATCTGGAGATCTTTAAGAACATTTTAGACAAACAGCTGTCAGCAATGTCCTAGGTAAAGCATTTGATCTGCCCTTGGACAGGTGGATGGGCTGGGTGGCATCTCAAAAAGTTCTTCGGCTCCGTTCCAGTTGAAGATTGCTTGCAAGGATGGCTGCTCCGTGCTGCGATTCGAAACCGTCCCTGCTCAGCTTGAGAAGACGACTCTTTGTCTCTGGAGGAACTGATAGGGCTTCAGGTTTTGAGCAGGAGCGTCCCTTGTAGCCATCCTGAGAGACAAAACTAGCTTGTATAGTGCTTTTTCAGAGCACTCTATCCACTGTAGGATTATTTCCGTATGTTTTTTCCCCCCGCAGTAATTACCCCATTTAGGGATCGGCAGGTGTCAAGGCTCAACACTGAGGATATCAACCAGATCGGCTCTGAACGGTCTTAATTGCTCCGAAATGGACAGTGCTGATGGTAACCGGTGATCAGACTGTGTCGCCACTGCCGTGCGGATAAACATCCCCGAAGCTGCAGCTTTTTAGCGGCAGTGGCACACGCCCGCACGGCTCATGTTGTGCGGGCAGATCTTGTTTCTCCCTGTGCTCAGCACAGTTGAGCTGGCTGATAATGAGACCTGTGCTACTAACATGCTTCCTCGTTACTGAACAAAGTGACTTCAGTGATGGTCAGCCTTATTTTAAGAACTTTCAGTGTCAGAGGTATGGAATAAAACAGAATTTTCAAGGTTGGAGCTGGTTACAATTGTGGAAGAAAGATTGAGAATCCAGGATCTCCCCCAAGTTCGATGCAACTGCAGAAGATGTAGTTCTCCCACTGTTCCCCTCTCTTTGTTGGGGTGGCACAACTAGTTTGGGATTAAATTCCTTCAGATTACAACTTTTCCTTGCATAATTTATAAGCAGAAATAGAGTAAAGGCTTCTAAGGTGGGCTTGTGCAATATAGTTTGTTTCTTGTACCAATCTGTAGCCTTTTGTTCTTCCTTAAGTTTGTATTTGTCTGATGTTTTGTCACTTTTATTGTTTCTTTTGGGACTTTGATTAGAGAAGCGGAGTGATGTGGCAGGGTGTGTATCCTGTAGATCAAAAACTGGAGGGAACGTTTGCAGTGAGAAGTCATTGAGTGGATGTGTGTCTGGATGGAGCTGAGCTGGGTAGCTGGTGTGGGGCTGCATATTATTTTACACTGAATTATTTGGAAGTAGGCATTACTGGTACACTGAAGATGACAAGGGCAAGTAGTAAATAAAAATATATTTCAGAGAGAGGTCTCAACTGCTTGGCTCTGGGGCTGCAAGCAACCAGTATCTATTTCAGTGCTAAGTAAATTCTTATACCTAGAAATAAACTGCGGAGAGCACACTTACAGCTTTGGGCAGAGGGAGAGGGGTGTGTAGAGTAGTGTACAGGAGTTGACGTGGCCAAAATGACTACAGTAGGTGAAAGAACGTTACATGGGTGCATATAATCTGTGTGTTTGATACCAATATTCCCAGGAATGAGGTGCTGCTGGTTTTTCCTTTTCCACAGTTCAAATATGATTTTGAAAAAAAAAAAATAGCAGTAGGTCCAGTGAAAACTATGAAACCTATTAGTGGAAAAATGCTTTACAATATTTAGTTTTGGATGTATGTATGTGGGGAATAAATCTGATAATAGGGCCTTCAGCTTGGAAGTTGAAGTGGAGAAAATCAGGCTAGGAACAAAGCTCGTTTCCAGTGCTGCTCATTCTCTAAAACAGTTAAAGCAAAAGCTTGTGGTCAGCTTCTCGTCACTGAAATCACTTAAATCAGGACCAGATAACTTTCTAAAATTGATCAGCCAAGTGGAAGCTGATTCTTGTTGAATCTGTTGGCAATAAACAGGAGTCCAGAGCAAGCGACCAGAGAGGTCCTCTGGTGTTAGAAACGTGGCTGCTGTGCCTGGGTGGCGAGCGCAGGCATCTGCGGCTCTGTCTGACAGGTCTGCGCGCTCACCAAGAAGCAGCAATTGGGAATTGTCTGCCCCAGAAGGATCTGCGTTAGCCCTTTGGCAACTCCGTCTGCGTGCTGGCTGCTCCCCGGGGGTGTAACTGCTGCGCTTCCATCCCCGGCAGGGCAGGGCGCTGGCTGCTGCGAGCGGCTGCTCCAGGCGCCGAGCCTGTCCCTGCTGCTGCCTCCAGCACTCGGCCTCCCCTGGCGCAGAGCAAAGCCCTTTCCCCTTGGAGCGGCTGCTGTGGGACAGAGCCCGGCATTGTAATCAGCTCCCTGCCGCAGCCGTTCCCTGTGTTTGGGCAGCGTGCTGAGCCACCCTACGCTAGTATGGTTTGTGCTTCCTGGTAAGTTAGAGGGGGGGAAAAAAAAGTCTGGGTGGCAGTGCTCATTAGCTCTGCTCCACGGCAGCATTTAGCTTCCAAGTAGTTCTCTGTGCAGCTAGCCTCAGGTGGTGCTTCACCCTTCCTTCTCTCCTCATCCAGCTCCCTGGCTTTCTGGGAGGTGGAAGGAGGACGTCTGGAACAAGTTTTGTTCCTCTCTCTGGCTCCCTTGCAGTACCTTCATCCCCAAACACAAATTCAGCTTCAGTACCGATGTTTACAATTGGTGAGTATGCCATGGAATCTGTCCAGATTAAAATCTTAACCTCTGTCTGACATTTCTGTGTAGATCATTAGTTATCAGCTTAATCTCCTTGTGGTTAATCTTATACTTCCGCCTGTTCCATTACCTTTCTCAGTCATGGACAGCTCCGCTTCCCTGTTTGCTGTAAACTCTACGTCCTTTTCAGTATAGATTTGCTCTTACTTTGTGCCCGGGTTACACTTTATACATCTTTCCACATAACATACCTCAAACACAATCTTCCGTATCCCCACAGAGCCAAATGTGTCAACTTAGCTTTCATTCTTTCCTGCCTTGTTTACTACAACATCCTTCTCTGTGGCCTTGAGAAAAGCAATTTTATTCCTCTCTTATCTTTTCAGAAAGCAAAGGTTATACTTTTCGCCTCGTGCTTTGACCGTATCACTCCTTATTTTCAGGAAAAGGTTTGTAGGTAGAAGTAATAGCTTGTGTTAGACCTACATTTGGAAAAATGAGACGTCCTTAGACCATCACTGTACATGAAAGCACTTCTGCTCATCTCCATTTGTCTCTGTTTCTCAGAATGTAAGATACAAACCTCTGTGCTTGTCTTTCGTGGCTTATCCTCGTTCAGCATCTTCTTATCCAGCGCTGAGATGCTGACATCTCAGCCTGGTCTGCCCACGATGCCAATCGGGAAATAAATCAGCCTGATGAGAAGCTTGCCCCCAGCACCGCGCTGATGCACAGGGAGGAGGATCACATCCTGCTGGGGCAGAGCGTTCAAAATAAAGTACAGGTAGAGACTTTATGCTCAGTGAGATTTTATGCTCAATTACACTCGTGTTCAGGACATCCACGGCTGCCTGGATCGCTTTGCTGTGATTCTCTGGGGTCTTCTGGGATCGCAGTGCGGGGGAGCAGGTTAGAGTGAACAGGGATGTTTGTAAGATGCTGGATGTCTGAAAGAGTAATACATAGTTAAATATTAACAGGGAGCTCTCATGAGGCGCCCAGGTGGCGTGTCAACCATTGACCGATAAAAGCTAATCCTTAGGTTGTAAATATGGATTGCAATTTCAAGAACGACAACAACAACAACAAAGCCACCCTGATAGCTGTGAGTAAAACGGTGAGCAAAGCTGTACAGAACACTTCCCCCAGTTCCCTTTATAGATTCTGGGTTTGGTCTAAATTGCAAACCCTCTGATCTGACACACAGATCAAGTACAGTGTGAGGTGGCTGATGTCCAGACCACCGTAGAATTAGCTGTTCCTTCCCAATCTGTGTTGCCCAGAGGCTGGGTACACCGAGCTTTTCTGCCTTCTTTGAGGGAGGCAATGAATTCAGTGGCTCTTTTACAAATTGCTCACAGAAAGTCTGGAGATTGGAAGCTTGTGGACCCCAGCCCTCAGGTACCTAAGGGATGGGAGAGGGTGAGATCGTTTCTTCATGCCCTTCGATTATAAGCCATCACCAGGGCAGGGGATACCAAACCCTGGAGTTTGTGTTGATTTGTGTGGGGCCATTTTGTTTAGTGACAGCTGGCTGGGGACTCTGGGTTTTCTGAAGATGCAGTGTCAGTTTTGGGGCTTGAATATTCAAGAAAAACATGCAGAAGTTGCTGCACGAAGCACCCAGCTCACTTTGAACACAAAGTACAAGGAGCAGACTTGCTTTGCTTGCCAGAGCACGGCACAACAGCGGTGTTGCAGACACGGGGCGAGGTATTTACAACTTCTCGTTGTTATCCTTGTGTGCACTTTGTGACGCTTGTTCCGCCTCTAACAGCGCTGCTGTGTTTTCAAATCAAACGCCGTGTTTTGATGTTTTGAGCTTGATCGCCAACAGTTTAGCCAGGTTTAGAAGAGTTGCCTTTACCTGCTTGGGGAATCGGCTCGTTTGAAAGGTGCTGGAGGAATTAGGACAGAGCTGGTCTTCAGTTGTGTTTCAGTTTCTTTCGTCTTTGTCCCCTAACTCTCTTTGTCCCCAACGTGATGTAAACACCGTGTGGACTCCTTAAAATGGATGAAAGGAACATATTGCTTTGATCTCTATTCTGCTGGGGCAATATGGGGCATCTACTTCTCCAAGTAAATAGCTGTGGTGACAGAGGAGAGCAGGAGAGAAAACCTTCAAGGGAAGAAAGCAGATCTGGAGGATCTCTGAAATGACAGAGCCCATCGTGTCGGTTTGCTGGGAAGAGGTGAGGCAGTTTCACAGCTGAGGTTCTTAGCTCGAGAGGTTCCCATCCCTGAAAATAAGAGCTGACAGTCGGGCTGCCTTACTACTTCCAGCTACGGAGGTGACAGCCACTGCCTCTGCAGTTCCCTGGGGCTTTGGACAGCGGGGCAGAGATGTTGGCCCGTACCCATGGTGAGGTACCTGCAGGAGCACATTTGCAAAGGCCCTGACTTGAGATAACGAGCGAGTGACTAAGGGCGTTGTGGATCCATTGTGGTTTATGACTTCCTCCAGGCTCCATCATATTAAGATGATTTATGTAAATATATTTGTTATATATGTCTGTGGATAGATAGGTAGATATAGACGTGTTTGAGTTTCTCATAGCAAATTTTCTGTATTCCTTGGCATAATTTGTGCACTAGTAAATTTCTGTTTCCAGAAAAAACCCTCCACTGGCAGTTGTAGTGGGAAAAACAATTGATTACTTCACAGCCTGAACAGCAGAAGGGTAGCAGGGAAGAGACTGCTTTTCTGAAGGGATCTCCCTTCATCCGCTCTTTCCCTGTATCAACACCAGAGCTCAACCTTTTTCCCTATCTCCATTCAACAACTTCTTTCGGAGGCCCCCGCGTCCTCCATTATCACCGCTGGACAAGGGGGCTCACGGCTCCAGACCCCTTTATCTTTTCTAACCTGAGGTATGCTGGCATTCAGGATGTCCCACCACATTTGCTGATCCATGCACCGGCATCTCTGTGGGTTTTAATGGGGGCGGCAGTTCTGGGCTGGGAGGATGGCACCGGTCCCGTTTTGGGGTATTTGAAACATTCGCTGGAGCTTCAAATAAGCACGTAACTTGTGAAAGGGTTTGGAGGCGACACAAGTTTTTTCTTATCCTTGCTGATCTGTGAGATAAGAAGTGTAATATTGTCCCAGAGAAATGTCAATGGGAAGAGTTTCCTTTCTGTTTGAGTAACAGCGTGTTGTTTTTGGAAGTCACTGTCTATGGGAAGGGAGGCACCTGCAGTTAATTTTATCCGTTCCTGTGTAAATACGGACCTCCTGACATTCCCAACCCGCGGTTCAGTGGGGTCGTGGCATTATGTACTGTAATCTCCAATTTTATAAATAACACTGATTTTAGTGCTGATTGTAAAACCTTGAATTTCTTTGGCACTCGCTCGCTCCCAGGTTGGTGCGGAAGTACCGAAGTCGTGCGTGTGAATAAAAGCACTTGAGCTGATACATTTTGGGCGAGTTGTTCCTGTGCTGTTGGAGAATGGAGAGTAGGGAGGGATCGATGCTGTCAGAGCAGCCGAGCGCTGTGAGTAGCTGACAAGGTCTGCCCGAGTGGATCGTGATGTTTCCTCAATTTCACTCACTAACTACAGCCAGCGCCAGGCCTTGCTGGCAGCCGTGTTTGCAGAAGCACGTTAACCTCATGTTTTCTGCTCTCTTCTGGCTTTTACCACTTATTTTGTGGAGCCTGGGAGAGCTGCTGCTTTTGGTCCACAAGGCGACCAAAAGCCCTGGTGCTCCTTACAGGCTCGTGGACCGCTGCGGCCACGCTCACCCTGGGCACATTTGTGTCGCGGTGACACCCCTGGGAGCCGCTTGCTGCCAGGCTCAGGGCTTGGGCCTTGGGTTTCTCCTCCCTGGTCTCGGTGACACGAAGAAATAATTGAAGGACACAGGCACAGTGCAGAGGGAGTTGGCAGCACGCTGTCCTTTTTGCAGCAGCCCTCTGCAAACCCACACTGCTATGGAGTTGTAGATTTATACCTAGTCTTCTCTGGACATGGTTTTGGTTGTTTAATAGCTTCTCTCATTCTTACAGTGTGTGATTGTGCTCAGGGTAGGTGTCACCTTGGCAAGTTCTGGTTAAATGCTCACAAGAAATAGGTGATCAGGAGTTTTAAAAAAAAAGAAATTGTTTTATGGATAAAATTTACAGAACAGTAGCAAGCAATACTTAATGGCTTGCTGTATTTGAAGCTGCCTTGGCAGGTGAAATAAATTAATCTAGAAGTGGCCAAGTAAAAAAAAAAAACATATATTTTGTGTATAACATGCCTTAATAGCTAATTTTATAAGGAGACAAGCTTCATAAGGATTTCAATGGGATCGATGCTGCTTAGTGCTTGTAGAAATTCAGGAAACAAGCCCAGGCTCTGCGGTGCTAAATTAAGGTCCCGTGCTTGCAGCACTCGGAGGAGCGTGCCGTGGGCGCTCGTCCCGGCCTTGCCTTTCCTTTCCCTTTGCTTTTGTTTACGCTTCGAGCCGCAAGCACCCGATTCCGCGGGGCTCGCCGTCCTGCCTCGCCCCCTGCAAAATGAAATTACAGCTCCCACCACGACGACCGCGGCTCCAGCCTGTGAGAGCGTGGGGAGGGGATTACTTGGATAAATTTACGACGGATACTATGGCCGCTTACAGTAAGAGAAAACAGGGCGAGGGAGAGCTCCGATACCTCGCGTCACACACGCCTGCGTGTAGCATTACACCAGCCTCAGCGCTGGCATCCAGTTATGCGCTTCGTGGCCAAACCAAGCCGTTTTAAGCGGCGTCAGCCCCGGCTTCGTGCCGCCTTCCTCCCGCCTTGGGGTTCCCAACGCTGCGGGGCGAGCGGCCGGGAGCCTGGATGCCTCCTGCCCGGAGCCTGGAAGCCTCCTGTCCGGGCAGCGAACGCATTGGCTGCGGCCGCGGGCGGTGCTGCCGCCGCCGTGCTGGCTTCCTGACCTGGACTCGTGCGGATCAGGAGCTGCTCGGTGGCGGTGGAAGGAGCTGGGGCAGCAGAAAGGGACCTGGGGGGTGGCGAGGAGGGGTCTGTGCCCCCCTGCTGCCGGCCAAGGGGAGCAGCTCGCAGGGGGCCCCGGCTGCCCCTGTGCCCCGTGCACCCAGCTGGCTGCCCACGGAAAGGTCGCGTCCGTTCGGGACCGGTCGGCACCACAAGCATCCAGGGGTATCAGTATGGCACGTAATGCAGCATCCCCATGTTTGTACGTGGGACTTGGGACTTATTCATGACACATACCTCTTATCACACCCAAACCCCCTCTGTTTGAATAACCCCCCTCGTCACACCCAAACCACCCTCTCTCCGAGTACTCAGCTCGCTCAGAATGCAGCAACATAAATCCCTCGAGTGGCAGGGGGGGCAAAGGGAGAGCAAAGCTTACCCAGGGTGATTCTTATTTTCTTCTCCTGACAATTCACTTGATACTGTTTTGTTAGCAGGAAGCAAAACCAAGACCCGAGACAAACGTTTTCAATCACCCTTTGATATTCAAATGGTATTTATTAGCTGGACGGCTTAGTGCTTAATCAACTCTCCTGTTAAATGGGGATCTTCTGGTTACCGGTGTTGGCTGGGGAATGTGTTTGCAGTTTCTGTGCATTTTTGTTTCCACCTGCAGCCCCGGGAAGTGGTGAAAGGCAGGAGGGACCCACGGAGGTAGGAATTCCTTTGCGCTGACTCTGCTGCCTTGTGTCCCCCCCCAGCTGGGCCTCAGCTGCACGAAGAAATGTCAGTTTGAATCTCTAATCAGAAAGGTTTGTAAAATGCATTGTTTCCCAAGTCTCTGGAGCCACCCTAGCTAGCTAGTTAAATATTTATTCACCCCTGGACCAACAGGTTTGAACCTCTGTGTCAGCTCGGTTTCTCCCCCATCCAGGGCAGATTCGTTACGTGTCGTACAGTTTATCATCTTTGGATGGGGAATTTAAAAGCCCCATTCTTAAATCTTCTGATGAAGAGGTTTATGTGATTGTGCTGAGCAGCTTTGCTCTGGCACCAGGGCAGAAACACTTCTTCCTGCAGCAGCTTTTACAACACGGTGTGGTGGCTCCTGCCCCTACCCCAAAACCAGCTCTTCCCTTGTCCCTGACTGGGACTCATGAAGCTTCCTTTGGATTTTATTTTATTTTCCTTTTCTGGGTGGATTGAAGAGAGTTGACTCTTCCCTATCAAGAGAGGGAGACATCACGTTCCTCAAAATGTCAATTCCTGCAGCGTGGACCAGGGGCTGTAGAGAGGCTACATCTGAGCGCAGGCAGTGCCTCCTGAGACCTCCTGAACCCCACCATGGTCCCCAGAGCACAGTCTCGTTGCAAAGCAGTGCCTTTTTGTGAGCTGTGTCAGCTGCTGGAGTATACAAACCTCAGTGACAGAGAGGTAATGAGATGGACCTGGTCTGTACTCCCCTGTTCGGTGCTGTCCTGCTGTGCAAGGGTAGCCCCGTAGGAAAACAAGACCCTGCCTGACCCATTGGGAGTCACACAACCTGGGTGCTCCGGTAGCACTTACAAGTGGTAGTAAAGGTATGCTGGAGAGGTTTCTGCGTGATTTTCAGGTGCTCAGAAAATGAAGTACCTTCTAGCACGCATACTTTGATAAAGTCAGAATGGCGTCTATTCAGGATCTTTTGTAACTAGGATTTGCACAAAACAGTGATTGACAATTTATTGTCCCGAGGCTTAATGGAGGGGGAAAAAAAAGCGTTGCCTTGGCTGCTCTGCTTTCTTTGAGTTGTCTTTTAGACATCAAAAGCTCTTAAGAACAATTTAAAAATAGCTTAATTGTATCCTCCAAAAACCTTTAGAGTTGAGAATTTGAACAGTTTCTGCCCTGTGAATAGTTGCAGCTGAGATTAAGATGTGTAAACAAGCACGGGACTTTGAAGATTAGTTTCCATTACCAATAAAAGCTCTTGCGTGGCATAACGTAAAGGAGGTGCCATGTGTCACTGGGGGTTTGGCACGAGGGCCAGCTTCTCCAAGCTACCTGTCTGCTCCCCTGACTCCTTAAGGAACAAAATATTTCATATTTTAAGCTCTGAACTACCTAAGCCTGGAGCAGACCCCAGGGCTAGCCTTTTGCCTCCTGGACCGCAGTGAGCACTGCTGAAAACCTTGACATTTTAGGCTGGAATCAGTAAGTTTGATAGTGCTTTGGACTCAATTCTGGAATTTTCTGTCTGCGTCCTTCTGTTGCCAATGTTTCTTATAAACTGCAGCCACGACATCTGTTGCTAGACTGCGCTCCATCTGTGGCCTGGTGCAGGACGTATACCCGGGTTTGTAAAACAAGCATCGCATTTTATATTTAGTCTAATACAAGGTGTCATCTGCAAGTTGCTTCCGTTTACCTGCTGCAATTTCAGTCAGTTGTTCCAGACCATTTCTAAGTGATGGGTTCACAACGTGAGACCCAGAAAAGGGCAAAAACTTTGTCAGGGGAAAAGAAAGTGGCTTTGAAATGCTCGCCGGTGTTTCGTATTGATGGGCGAATCCTGGGGGACGCCCAGAGAAGATACCTGCAGCGGGTGACTGACGCGGGAGCAGTCAGATATTTACGAGGTCAAATTGACCTTACGAGAGAGTTTCAACTTCAGCTATTTCATATTTTTCAAAGGATTTGTCAGGCTGGAACAAACCAGAGGTTGCTCATCTTTGCTATCCCGCCTACCGCAGCGACTGCTGCTGCTTCCAAGAAGGGCATTAACTCCTTTAGCACGCTTCTGCAATCCTTCAGCAGGGGCTGAGCACAGCAGAGGGGTTTTTTCTTCCTAACCGCAGCTGGTGATTTGATGTTAAAAACATGGGTAGCACGCTGTACCATGGATCCTGCGTGCTGCTCCTTTGGTTGACTAAAACTAAACCACATTCTGCTGTTGGGCTGCTCGCGCGTTAGCCAGAAGTTAAAAATAACATTTTAGCCTCTGTACATCAGTCTGCCTGGAACGTCCCCAAGAAAAGCCCCTCCTGCTCCAATGCTGAATATCAAGAAAAATGAACTCCTTAGGCCAACTGTCGTGGCTGTTTTGTTTTGTTTTGTAGGAGAGAAGGGCAGTTTCCGTACTTTTATCTGCATTATTTTTGCAGATTGTCTTTCTGAGGAGGTTTTTTTTTTTTTTTATACTATGCAGCTCATCTAACGTTGCCTAAGGTGAAAAATCTTGCCCAGATGAAAATCTTGGGTTTGTCCATCGCTAGTGCAGTTAGCAGGCGTGTTTTGGGGCTGCCCGTACCCTGGTCTGGTACGGGTACATCAGGCAGCAGGGTTTGGCTGTGTGAGCGGCAGAATAAGCGTGCCTGATCGTATCCTTCCTTGTGCTGTCACCTTCCGTAGGGTTTGCACATCCCCTCCAGCTCCTGGGTCAGCGTTAGTCACGGTGTTTGCCCTGAGCTCTGCTGCCGCTTGCTTTCCATTTCAAAGCCCCAAACCGCTCATTAAAAGTGTTGTGAGGCACTAAGTAATGGATAATTAAAAAGCAAGCCAGAAAAACCTCAAGCACTTGTGGGTGCCCTTCTTCTCGGGCTGTCTGGGAGAATCGCCGAAGAGCTTGTGCTGGCTCCAGGGCGGCTTCCTCCTGGGGAACCGGTGATACGCAGATAGGAAGCTGAAGGGTTATGTAAAGGTATTGTTGGGCATGCATTATTCACAGCATTATTGTGGGAAATTCAGTTTCTTAAACTAAGAAACTGCCTGTCCCAGCCTGGAAAGCTGGCACTGCGTGGATCTCCTCACCTCTGGGCTTCAGGAGTAGGGTTGGCATCACCAAAGCACTCCTGGGAGCCTCCCAGTGCTGGGCAGAGAAAACAGGAAAACTTGATGTTCTATTTTTGAAGATGAGCATTAATGAGCTGTGAATGGCAACACACTTCAAAAATATTATTAAAATTTGGAGTTTGCAATTGGAAAGCGGAGATGAGGCAGACTTCTGCGCTTGATGGGTGCCTCTTTGAAAAGAAGGTCGCCAAGCCAAGTAGGACAAAGTGTGGTTGCTGGTAAGGCTTTTGTGGTCGTGCTTTGCTGGGCTGTCCTGTAATATTCGGTTGCTTTTTATCTTTTCACAGTCTGTCCAGCTGCCTGCAAGTCGCAAGGCTGCACCTCCGATGGCCAGTGCTGTCACAGCGAATGCCTGGGGGACTGCACGGAGCCCAACAACCCAGAGAAATGCGTGGCGTGCCGCAACTTCTACCTTGATGGCACTTGCGTGGATGCCTGCCCGCCCGGTTACTATCACTTTGAGGGCTGGCGCTGCGTGACCTTCAGCTTCTGCCAGGAGCTGCACAACAAATGCAAAAATGCCAGGGAGTCGGGGTGTCACGTTATCCACAACAACGAATGCGTTCACGAATGCCCATCGGGGTACATCATGAATTCCAGCAAGTAAGTGCAGGCGTCTGCAAGTAAAGGAACCAAGCTGTAGTTTGGGTGTTGTTCTGGTGTTTCATGTCCTTTTCTTCCTCTTGGGTAGAGGGTTTGTATTCTGCGTCAAGGCCAAGAAAAGTTCCTGGTGCTTGAGTGTCTGCGATAATTACCTGGTCTACTTTAATATGATTTGCAAACTAATACCTTGCTAATTCAAGCCATTAAAAGCAGACAGGTTTTCCTGGGCTGTGCCGGTAGTTTATTCTGCTTTGTTTACTCTCGAGTCTGGAAAAAGTGGGAGAGGGGGGTTGAAGGAGAGGACAAGGAAGAGTAGTGTCCTCAGGTTGGAAGGGTCCTGCTGTAATCGAGTGAGACGAGGAAGAATGAGAAGCATCAGTAGTGCTGCTTACCTTCCCCTCCAAAGCTGACCTCAGACTAGAAAGCTTTGTTTTTAAGCAGAAAAGGGAAAATTCACATCTAATCAAGAGAGCATAGCGTATTTTGATCAGATCATTCTCAGAATATCTGTCCCTCATTCCTGTAATTACTTTCATTGAGCAGGTTCAAGCTGTGCCAGACATAAATGGGCAATGTAACAAACAACTGTAGCATGAGTCAAAGCAGGGAACAGCCATTCTGACTATTCCCAGGCTTTTTCAACAAAGAAGTTAAATAATTTATGTTGCTGAGCTGTTTATCGCTGAAAACTTCGTTGTTTGTCCCACAATAACATTATATATTGTGATGAGTCAGATTTCCTATGAATATTGGTAGCTTTGTGCCCGCATGTGTTTGCTCCTGACATAACAAATTCAGGGAATTCACTCTAACAGGACTTTCTATTCCATTTCCTGTTTTGCTGTTCAAAAGAATGAACCAGCAGCCCCCAGAGCAGATACGCTGCTGGGGTAACAGCAGCCCTCTCCTCTCTCCTCTACTTGCTCTAGGCTGCTGTCAGTAGGACCTCACAGCGCTGCACTTCTCCTAGGGCATTTATTTCTCAGAACTAGTTGGAAACACATTCTTGTGGTGTTATGACCAGGGCAAGCAATCATCTTGCTGCCATTTAAGAAGCATTTCCCCGGAGCACAAAGCACATGTTTGCCTTTTTCAATGCAACTTTACGTAAAGTCCTTAATCACTGGATTCCCAGATGAATGGCCAGTAATCCACTCATCAGTTACATTTTTGGTTAATGCTCTTGGGGTGGAGAATGGACATGGGTTTTTTGATCTTGAAGTCCTGGGTATGCATAGCACTGTACAGCATCACGGTGTGACTGGGCTACTCAAAACAGTCAGAATTGCTTCATTCTGGTTTCTGTTGTGTAGAAAGGACAGAGTGACTAGAGTGTGAAATGTGGAAATGACAATTTTAAGAATAACCAGCAGTTATTTGGAGTTCTTCAGAGCCTCGTGCTGCACACTGCAAGTGACTCCCATGGCATATTGTCAGGATGCTTTTGCTTTGTGTCGATTGCTCTGCTTTGGAGAACTGCTGGAGATGCCCCAGGTTATGTTCTGCAAAAGTATCTCATCTGCGTTCTTGACTCTCTTGTCTTTCAGCCTGCACTGTACTCCCTGCGCAGGGCCTTGTCCAAAGGTTTGCGACTTTGGGAAGGAGAAGACTATCGATTCAGTGACATCAGCACAGGAGCTCCGTGGCTGCACGGTTGTTAATGGAAGCCTAGTTATAAATATCCGGGGAGGAAGTAAGTTCTGCATGAGTAAGGGGGTAGGGAGCGCTGGGTGTCAGATCAGTGAATATGACACCATCCAGGAGCTGGGCTTTTCTTTTTTGCTTTGACCGCTCTCTGAATCTGAGAGTGATTCAGAAAAATAACTGTAAAGTAAAGGCTCTTCTCGTGGTCATTAGGGGTGGGATTTTTTTGCTAACTGATTTTTGTAAGGTCTTTTGGATTTATGCAGAGCAGTTCCATGTAATCTGCTTGGGCTCTGATATCAATGTTTCTCTCCATGGTATCAGAAAACTAAAACCAATGTTTTTCTCTCCATAGATAACATAGCAGCTGAGCTAGAAGCAAATCTTGGCTTGATAGAAGAAATCTCAGGTTACCTAAAAATTCGCCGGTCTTATGCCTTGGTTTCTCTTTCTTTTTTTCGTAAACTACATCTGATCAGAGGAGAAACATTAGAAGCTGGGTGAGTTCTTTCAAAAGATATTTTCATGCTTTGAAGTGTAAGGAGTACCAGTGCTATCAGGGTGATTTGTATTGATAAACAATCCCTACGTTATTTTTAAACATTCCTCTGCCCATGGCTTGTGGCCTGCCAGGGAAGATAGTTTGCATTTTTTTTTTTCTTTGCTGTCTGGATTAGTGCATAAGGGCGGTTGAGGTGGGGGGAAGGACTCTTTTAGTGGATCTCCTCCCAACCCACGTTTTCATTCTCTGCTTTCAGGAATTATTCGTTTTATGCCTTGGACAACCAGAATCTTCGTCAGCTCTGGGACTGGAGTAAACACAACCTCACTATTGCACGAGGCAAACTCTTCTTCCATTATAATCCCAAACTGTGTTTGTCAGAAATCCACAAGATGGAGGAGATCTCTGGGACTAAGGGGCGTCAGGAAAGGAACGACATAGCCCTGAAGACAAACGGCGATCAAGCCTCATGTAAGAAAGTTTCAGAATGCACTGAGACTTGCATCATTTTCCTTTCCCTCAGTCTTTGCTAACCTCATGCTTTTAATGTCTCTCAGCCTAGCCTATGATTTTTTTTTGTCCAGGGACTGTCCTTGTCCTTTTGGTAAAGCACCAGGCATGTGACTTGCTGCTTGCTTGTACACAGTAATGATACTGTCAATATGCCATGAGTAAAAGTACTCCTGGGTGCTGCATCTGGCCAGGAGCCTACCTTGCCAGCTTTGGTTTTCAGCAGTTTTCTCTTTGTGTGCTCAGCTGTGAGGCTTTTTGGGGTTGAGTGTATTGTTGAGTCTTTTTGAAGAGTTTAGCACAATGTAACCCCAGTCCAGACTGGGACTTGGTGTTACTACTGAGCACCTGATTAATCATAATCTTCTTTTCCCATGTCTTGAGGTGACAGTATGCCCACACAATAAACATAGTGGAGGAATAGGATTTTCACCCATCTCTGGAGCCATCTGAAGGAGTTGCTCTGGCAACTGTCAGAGAAATTTTTCCAACAGTTTTTGTTATGCCTTTTAAAGGCTTTTAAGCTAGTAGCTTCCTTTGACAACAACAATAACGCAATGCCTGTATCAGCATGGCTAAGGAGCAAACATGCTGTGTTGCTTTATGCTCTAACTAAAGTCGTGCCACTGAAGGTGTAGTTTTGCAGACACATATTTTGGCAGCAATATTGCCATAATTACATCCCAACCCTGCTGTTTGTTCCCATTCTGTGCCACACACAATCCCCGTTCCCTGTTTATGCCAGGAAAATTTACAGGGCTGCATGGTGAACCAGACTGAAGAAGTAATCTGGGGTAGAAAATAGCAAGACATTTCTGCTTGCTGTTCTTAGCTTGTGTCGTGTCTCAGCTCTGCTCTGATTTATTTTGTAGCCCTACAAAGTTTTAAATCACACAGGAACAAGCACAGGGTAGCATATAAGGTTTGAGCAGGTATTGCCACCAAAGCCCCCAAGTGTTTGTTAAACTATGATTTCAGTTCCTTGCTCTTTTCATAGCTTGCAATACTGCTTAGCACATCCTGTGGCAGCACTATTTCTCTGCATTTGGTGGCAGTGCTGCTTAAACATCCCCTTCCCCAATTCTGCCCATTGTTATGTGGTGTAGCTATTTGTGAACAGACTTTAAAACTGAAGATCTTTCGGCTGAATCAGTTTGCTGGTCTGGTTTGCCACATATCAACACATAGAGCCTTGCCAGAGCAGTGGGGAGTGGGGAACGTAATGACTACCTATCCAAAAACTGGCAGTACTAGTGAAAAACCATACATGGAGCCATACCCTCTGGGATATCACAGCCCCAGCTTGGGCAGAGCGAAGGCAGCACAAGGCGTTAGCTGTCTGTAAAGGTCATCTCTTCCCCTGAGACACTGGCAGGATCTTCCCACATTCGGGGATGAGACTGGATTTGGGGTTCAAATCCAGCTCTCTCATGGCTGTGTGCAGCTCCCAGGCTGGCTGATGGCTTTGTGTTAAAGGCAGCTGGAGGATATGGTTGCGTTTCTTTTTGCCAGCTTTAACCCCACTCTGCTGTGCTGCTCTCCTTGCCACCCCCTACCTCAAACCACACGTTGCCAGTGTGTTTGGCTTTTTGTTTGATTTTATGTTTCAACTCTAGTTTTCACATTGGCAGCATCCTGCTTACAAAAAAAGAAAAAGGCACAACACCTTGTTTGTTCTGGATGTGGGGCAGCAAAATGAATGTTCTTCCTCCCTTGTGCAGCTACTGCAGGAATGGCAAATCCCATCAGAGCTACACAGTTTGTACTTCTTGGGCTGTTTGGACATACCATATCGTAATGCTTCCCTTGAGAATCAAAACTCCACCCTCCTGCAACTGTTTGTTGTCCTTCGCTCCTGTTTGCGAAGGGACCGTGCTACTCCCGGGCAAGGCTGAGAATTCACTCATTCTGAAGGCAGTGCCTACAAAAACTATGCAAACCGTGTTGCTGGGTTCAGCTGTATATATTGTCATTGATTTAAAAATGTATTTCCTTTAGATTTCCACTTTCTAGCTTTTAGTTAAACTCTTTACGGGTTTATTTTCATAAAATCAGAAAAAATGAAGCTGGCAGAAACCTTGGGAGGTCATCTATTCCAACCCCTGGCTTAAGGCAGCAATAACGTTGAAGTAAGATAAGTTTTTAATGAGTAGTTCTCAATGCCAAGGTTCTCATATTTACTGTGGAGAACAGAAACTTCTAAAATAATGAAAAACAGAAAACTCTTTTTTAGCAGTAACAAAATGATTGTCCTTTCTCTTTTGTTATAGGTGAAAATGAATTGCTGAAATTTTCTTCTATTAGAACATCTCATGACAAGATCCTGCTGAAGTGGGAGCCGTACTGGCCTCCTGATTTCCGCGATCTTCTGGGATTTATGCTTTTTTACAAAGAAGCGTAAGTGGCAGCTTAAGGAGAGGGTAGCTCCAGTAACCCATGGTTGGGCTACAAAACAATAGCCATGCTGGGCTTCTACAAACAACAGCTGACACTGAAGAGTAGATATTAAGGCTGCTGTGGTCATAGCTAATTAGGAGCCAGACAGTCACAGACACTACACTTAAGCTTCTGATGTTACCCTTTTATATAAATGCTCGTTAAGTTCCCTGACTTAACTTAGTTGTATATAGTCAAAATTGCTCACTTAAGAGCAACCCAAACATCGGTTGTTCCAACTGTTCTAGACTTGCATGCTCTATCCATCTCCCCACTATCTCCATAGGATGATGAGGCATATATTCCCGTTTAGGTAGGAAACAGTCTTTTAAAAATCAAGGTTACCAAACTGGTTTCTATGAGGCTGAAAATAATCAGCTGAGATTTAGTTGTATGGATTGTCTGTGGAGCTGTTATGCTGTTTAGGAGGCTGGGTTACAAAGGCCCCTGTGCTTTATTTTCAGAATACACAGGAGAGATGATCAGACTTTCTGTAAGGTGTAAGGGATTATAACTTTCATGGATATCTTTAGAAATGATGTTTCCGAAAGCTTGAAAATGGGATTCTGTTAATTTGAGGTTTTTTTTTTTTTTTTTAAGTCCATACCAAAATGTGACGGAGTTTGATGGACAAGATGCTTGTGGGTCAAATAGCTGGACAGTCGTGGATGTTGACCCACCGCCACGATCAAATGAACCCAAAGCCCAGGCCCAGCCAGGCTGGCTTCTGAGGGGCTTAAAGCCATGGACACAATATGCTGTGTTTGTTAAAACCCTGGTGACCTTCTCAGATGAACGAAGGACATACGGTGCAAAGAGTGAAATCATCTACGTCCAGACCAATGCTACTGGTCAGTATCGTTAATTTAATGTTGCACTGCAAATATTAAAGCAAGCCAGACCTTCTGTCTTCTGGCTGGTAGTCACGATAGTCCCCTATCTGTGAAACTTTCCCCTGACATTGCTACTCTACATTTGTGGGACGGTATTCCTAAAGAAATGGAAGACTGTATGCTTCCCTGGATGGGGAGAGGGTGCTGGTGTGCACTTGTTCCATGTGGCTGTGTGTAGGGGTTGTGTGCACAATCGTGTGCCCTGCTGCAGGACTGTTGGGTGTCAGTGGGCCTACTGTGGAGAGCGCTGCTTGTTCCTGGGGAAATGGAAACTTGCCTGTGCTTGTTGAGCTCTCTCAGAGCACTGGAATTGACCTCTGTCTCTTTTCCACCCACACAGTTCCATCAGTTCCATTAGATCCGATATCTGTTTCCAACTCTTCATCCCAAATCATTCTGAAGTGGAAGCCACCCTCAGAGCCCAACGGGAACATCACGCACTACCTGGTGTTCTGGCAGCAGCAGGCCGAAGACAGTGAGCTGTATGAACTCGATTACTGCCTAAAGGGTGAGTTCCATTTCTTGCTCTGTGCCCTTCTTTCAAGCCTTCCAGATGGTGGAGCTGTCTCAGCATTGTATGGAGATTTTTCACACACCCTGGAGGTGCTCAGGATGCCTAATTTTGCTGTTCTGAAGTCTGTTGTTCAAGAAACAGGCTGCCATGTAGCTGCGTTCTCCCAGTGTTCAGTCACATTATACATTAGTCACTATTGCCAAGTCACATGCAAATGATCTCCAAAACCATTTTTTCATAAAGTAATCAAATATATGTATGTTTTATTTGGGCATCTCCTTTCTGCGCTTGTTCTTTTTAAACTGAGTAACCAGTTTAATAACAGCTATGGAGACAGTAAAGTAAAATACAGCAGGGGTTTCTGGAGATCAGTGGCCAAGTTCATTTTTGAAGGCATCTTGTGCATTAGGTTTTGGAATTATTTCAGGATTCAGAGTTTCACTGAGGACTCTCAGACTCTCTGCAGCTCTGTGTTACCCCAGCTGAGGTGAAGAGGGGTAGAACTCTGGCCACAGCAGCATTTGAGCTTCATTTCAGAGCTAGCATAGTTTTGAATCAAGGCCCTGTTGTAAGAGAGGGAAAGCTGCTCGACCCTAGATATGAGACCGTGGGAGGCCTAAATGTGCTATGAATCCTGTGTACTTTAGTTTTGGATCTTGCTAAGATCAAACATCTGCTTCTGGCATGCCAAGCATGAGTGATAGTAAAATTGTTTTGTCCGTAGGATTAAAACTGCCCTCAAGGACGTGGTCTCCTCCTTTTGAATCTGAAGACCCTCAGAAGTATAATCAAAGTGAAAACGAGGATGTCAGCGGAGAGTGTTGTTCCTGTCCTAAAACAGACTCTCAAATACAAAAGGAGCTGGAGGAGTCTGCTTTCCGCAAGACGTTTGAGAACTACCTTCACAATGAGGTTTTCGTCCCCAGGTATGAATAGCAAAACTTACTGCCCACGTAGTTTGGGGTAGGGAAGTGTAATTGGTTACTAAACAAAAGTACTGGGCTGGGCACGGCCGCATTGCCAGTCTGTCTGGGCTTCCATGGGACTGTCCAGCCCAGCTGAATGTGTGTCGGAGGCTGGTGAGAGCTGAGCACCTACAACTGATGTTATTACAGATTTGGAAGATTCTTCTCTATTTCCGTGAATTCTCCTCAACTTGAGAATAAAGGGAGAATCCTCAACAAATAGCTAAAACCCTGTAGCTCACTTAACCTAGTGTGAGGCCAAAAATAGCCATCTTTTTCTGTCTTAAAATTTCATGATCTAGCTTTTCATCCAGTTAAAAGAAAGGAAAAGAAAAAGGGAAGTTTACCATGCCACAGCCTTGTCCTTTAGCGCGGTATTTGCGGTCTTCCTTGCACTTAGTCTGGGAAATACCTCCAATACCATGAGGAATGCAACTGCTGTGGGTGGTGAATGTCCTGTTTTGAATGGCACACACAGTGTCACATTAAGTGGTGTTGAATGTCTTCACACTTCATATGCAACTTACAGAGGAAGCACTGGGAATCAGGTTAGGCTGTAATGATTTACCCTCTTCACTGTCATGTATTTTGTGCTCTAAATTTGTTCTCTGCTTCCTGCCCTTAGCTATTAAGCATTTACTTGCAGCTGCTTGACAAAAGCTACCTTTCTTCAGTGAGTGTTTTTATATTGCTGAGTGAATTATAGACAGTGTCTCTTCTTTGGGAGTCCGATTTGATGCCTGCAGTTGTCACGTGGAAGTTTGTGCAGAGTCACTCCGTTTGCTGTTTCTCTGCTTTTAGTGCTGATCAGGACAAGTTTCAGTGTGCAAAGTGCTGGCAGGACACACCATCTTTAAAAGCAGAGGAGAAACGAGCCATGTACAAAAGCCAAACTCCTATTGATGTAGGCAAACAATACTGACAATCTGATTACTTTTTTTTCCCTCTTTTTCCTTTTCCTGTTTTTATTTGATTTTATTTTTATTTCATTGTGCAGCCAGCCCAGGATGCTTCTCAGGCCAGTTTCTGGGGTATGTATTTTAGGAAGAAACCAATCACCAGGATGTGCCACCTTGTCAGCCTGCTAAGGAAGAAATCTCTACTTCCCCTAGGCTAATTAATCTTTTTAGCACAAACCCCTTCTGTTACAAGTGAGCAGTAGAGATACTGTCCTGCTGACATGCATCCTCTCTTCTCTGACAAGTTTCAGGCTGTGGCAACAGAAATTAGAATTTTCCTGTAAATATTGTGTCTATTGCCTGGTCAAAGGGCAGCCTGTCTAGAGCCTCGCAACTGAGCGTGAAGTGTGTTTTACTTCAGGTTCTCTTTTATGATGCTCCTGATAGTTTCAGCCTCTCTCGAGGTGCTGTGCAGACACCCCTTGGGATAAGAAGCCTTCTGCTGGTCGCAGGGAAGAATCTCAGAGACGAGGCCAGCAGAGAACAGAAGATGGCAGGGTGCAGAAGACAGCGCAGCTGAGAAGTGACTCCCCCTACGTTGTTGTCTCCTTGTCTTCCACGTACCATTTTCCCCTTCTGTCCTGTTCCCAGCCGTTGGATCCCTGTGCAGTATTCAGCCAGTAGGAGGCTGTCCTGCAGATCTGCTGTGCCCTGCTTTGGTCCAGGTCTGATCTCACCTGACTTTCTCAGAAACTTGCTGGAAATCACAGGAGTCGTTCCTTCCCCATGTGCACAGCTACCTAGCTACTCCAGGAGATACTGTCTCAAGTCTTGTGGGCTGATTTGTCCTGGCACTGGCAAGGCAAACTAGAAGTGTCTAAACATTTCTTGCCATAGGCACGTTCCTGGTCGGAGCTAATGGGTATCTTCACGCCACGTGCTTTGCAACCTCCCTTTGTAGCTGAACAAAGTGGCCATCAGAAGCTGATGCTTTGTTTCTTCTTTCCTGTGTTATTTGCTCTTATATCGGAACAAGTTTTGCACAGGTTGGAGCAAAAGGGGGATTGAACGCTGGAGCAGGTTGCCCAGGGAGGTTGTGGAGTCTCAGTCCTTGGAGGTACTCAGAACCCAGCTGGATGTGGTCCTGAGCAACCTGCTCTAGCTGCCCCTGCTTTGTGCAGGGGCTTGGGTTAGATGATCTCGGGAGGTGCCTTGCAACCTCAACTGCTCCATGACTCTGTGGAAAGCATGGAAAGATTTCAAAAGTAATAAAAGTCCTGAGAGGCAGAGGGGAGGTAAATGGCTGCTATTCAGGATGTGTTCTCATGTACACTCTCAACCATCGCTACTGCAGCAGCAGTCTCGCCCTTCTCTCTGTCTCTGTCCTTTTGTCTCTCTTTCTCTCTGTCACACACACGCTCATGTCATTACACACACTAGTGGGCTACAGGTCTGAGAAATGACTCACATTAAAAGCAACTTCTTTTTCTAGGTTTCCCAGTCCAATCCAATTAATTGTGTAGACAAATACATAAATGTTTGTGCCAGCACAAGGAGGAAGACAGGCAAGCTGTTCTTGCAGCAGCAATGACAGCCTGTGCCAGTTTCAGGTGTGTGGAAAAACTTGGTTTGAGCTAGCTAATGCATTTTTAAAATCCCTCAGCTCACCTCATGTTGCATGTGATGAGTTCTCACTTCATCCTTCCCTGAACCAGAAGCCCTCACACGTGCTGATGGTCTCTGACGGGAGGAGGAAAAGGAATCGGAGTCCGGGCGTTTTGCAGGGAAGGTCGTTGGAGCTGCTGAAATGGCCATGAGTCACAATGGAAGTTGCACTGGAACAGCTAGGGAAGGCATCAATTGTTTGAAAATACAACGGATTTGGCAAGAAAATTGCTGCAAATCTAGGATAATAAATATAGGAAGATTGTGTTTACAGCTTCAAGAGCTTTTCTTGCTTTCTGTTACCAGAGAAAGAAGTTATTCTTGTATTTTACTCTGTGTTGCATCAGTAGTCAAAGTACTGTGTTACTTGTGAAAAACAAAATTCTCTTGAACATGAGGAACAGCTGAATCCACACTTTGTAAACAGTGGCGTGCAGCTTTGTTTTTAAGTCCAAACAAGATTCTGGTTGACTGTAAAGATTGCTTACAAGGGAGGGAGGTGGCGTGACCCAGACCTGGGTCTCTGAACTCTGCCCCATTGTTAGGGGACACTGTTCAGAACAATGCACAGGCTGAGATAACAGCAACTCCAAAATGATGTCTCTGGAGTTAATTAGTAATTAGGGGAAGAGAAAACGAAAAGCTGGAATGTGCTTTGCCAAACCTGCCATTTGGCATCACGTTTTTTCATCAGGTGGACAAATGTGCTTACTGTTGTGTCCAACCCAATGTTTAGTTTGAGGAAATTTTAAAATCAGCTTTCCAGCGGGTTGCATTCGCTGTTTGAGCATAGGTAACATCAGGAAGTGGGACTGGGGGTTGCAGACAAAGACCCGACCTGCGCAGTCGCCTGCTGTAGCTGTACTGCGCCAATCATTTGCCTGGTAGTCAGAGGGTGGCAGTGGAAAGTTCAGTTCAGCAGCACAGATTTGCTTCAACAGCTTGTTACATTTTTAGAGGCTGGAGATGCCTCAAGTGTGGGTTCAGTTCAGGTCACTCTTTGTACCCTTTAATAGCTGCACACACAGGCACACACAAACAAAGATCATCATCCCCTTAAAATACACCGCTCTGTTTTCAAATGGCATTAATTCCTTTTGTGTAACTAAATACTGTTACTGATTCACCGTGTTGGTTGGTTCCCAACCTGGAATTCCTAGCGGTGGATGTGTGGCAGGAGTTTTGTTTTGATGCTTGTTCCTTTTGTTCCCAAGGAATTAAATTCTGAACGGTTTTTAATTCTGTTGAACCGATTCTGTTTATTTACTGATGAAATCTGACATTAAAGTTGGCTAGCGGCACTCACTTGCAAACAGGGGAGTTGACAAGATCACAGGGCCGATTCTATTTTTACAGCAGCAAAAAATTGATTTTCAGACTGAAGTGCAATAATTTGAGAAGCAATATTTGGTTAACAAACAGCACAACTAATTTGTAGTCTGAATCCGTGTGTCTTAAATGCACCTGCTGAAAAGATCTTAATAAATTTGGTCTCTCGGGAAAAGGTTAAAATTATCTGTCGAAATAGATAAGTTCAGAATTAGGGTTCAAAGCAGCAGATGTATTCCAGTGAGCTGTGAAACTGGTCTTATGCTTTATAAATGCAAATTTATGACACTCAGAATATGTGGAACATCCAAGGTCATCAGAGTTGGGGGCTGTGATATGACCTCATTTGTTCAAAGCTAGAATGTGTAGGAGATGAACTCCCAAGCATTGCAACACTGTGTACAAGGCATCCACGGGGCAGCCTGCTAGAGCTCTATTCTGCTGAGAAGGTCTAGGAGAATTTGAATTCCCAAGCAAATACCTTAGGCTTGGATTTTTTTTCCTGTACACAGTTGTGCAGGGAAATCATCTCAGGGATACATAATTCTGAAAAGCCGTGTGCATTGGAATTTCTTTCTTGTATTGCAAATACGAGTCTTGAATTTGAGTTTTCGATTGCACTCTGAGCTCTCCCATTTTAACTATTTCTTTTCAGGTGAATGCATTTATATTGGATATAACAAATAACATTCTAATGTATTATTTAATAGGCCATCAAGAAAACGAAGAGACCTCGGCTCTGTAGCAAATGCCACCGTGGTGATACCCACCATTGCATCCTCTCCAAACTCTTCTGCAGCTGCATCTGAGAATGCAGAGGAACAGAAACCTTTTGAAAAAGTTAAGTTTAAGGAGTCTTTGGTTATCTCAGGCCTGCGGCATTTCACAGGGTATCGTATTGAGCTCCACGCTTGTAACCACGACGCTCAGGAATCTCGATGCAGCGTTGCAGCTTATGTCAGTGCCAGGACCATGCCAGAAGGTAATTAAGCTTCCTGAGCTTTGCTCGGGGTTGATGGCTGTTTTCAAAATACTGCTTTTCCCATGAGAGCCAGCTGCTTTGCAGAAACATCACGGACTGTGCTCTCTTTATGTCCTGGTAGGAAAAGATGATGGATGAAGTATTGTCGGTTTTGCATTTTGCGAAAGACATGAAATAAAACTATTATTAATCACGACTTTGGTTTTAGCTAAGGCTGATGACATCGTTGGTCCAGTTACCCATGAACTGGTTGAAAAAAATACTGTGCACTTGAAGTGGCAGGAACCAAAGGAGCCAAATGGTCTTATTGTGCTTTATGAAGTGAATTACGGACGTCTTGGGGAGACAGAGGTGAGAATTTCTGCTTCTTCCTTAACGCAGCATGTTTGGAGAAGTAGCTCCGTGCTTCAGTCCCTTTTGTTATAAGCTGTGGTAGCGGTGGTACTGGGGAGGCTGGTGAAAGATAGCAGCTGGAGGCTGGACTTGTAGAGACCTTTCTGCCTTTCCCTGGGTTCTTTTGCTTTGGCATGATACCTCCCGTGCCCTCGCAGGACGTGGCTGTGTATTTGTTAGTTTAGGTATAGCTCTGGGTACAGCTCTGTATTTGTTTATTGCTGCAAGACAATAATCCTTGGGAGTCCTTGGGAGCCCTCGTTCAGTTTTTGGTAGCCCTAGTGTTTACAGTATTCTGTCCATTCTGGTTTCCTTTTGCACGAACCAAAGTGAAATAAAACGTTGGTAGTGAATTTTATCCTCTGGAAGTCTACTTGTGGTAATGTTGAGAAATAAAAATCTCCCTCTACAGTGCCTGTTGTTCCAGTATCTGATTTGCTAACTTTCTGCATGGACATTTTTAGGAATTTTATTTCACAGAAGGACAGAAAACATACATGTAAATGTAAATTGCTTAGAGAAGTTAAAGCGCTGAGCAACAAGAGAGCCTGTGAGCAGCCCTAGTGCCTGCGCAGCATGCCAGTGCCGTGTGGGCAGGAGGGCTTGCCAGCTGAGGTCAGATTTCAGGGCTGAGTTCTAGTACAGCAAATGGCATATGCTGTGTGTAATCTGAACTACTCTAAACTATAAAATGCAAATCCAGGACGAGCCACTATCTTGGAAAAGACCCGAGCATGTGAAAACCCTATTTGTATACATTTGCCAGTCAAGGAGGTGAGGAAGAAATCCTAGCGCGCTGTTACAGAGCTCGAGGTTGTTGCAGAGGTAGCGTAACACAGCCTTCCCCTTCCCTCCTCCTGCAGGAAGCACACTACTGCGTTTCCCGTAAGCACTTTGCCAGTGAGCAGGGCTGCAAACTGCGTGGACTGCAGCCTGGAAACTACAGTGTCCGTATACGAGCTACATCGCTGGCTGGAAATGGCTCATGGACAGAACCTACCTATTTCTATGTGGCTGATTATTGTGAGTTCTTTGTTTCTTCAACATCATCTTTTTGATCGGAACGCAGATTACAGTTGGAAGATGGTGGGGCTTAGCAAGGAGTGCACAGAGACCTGTAGAGGGGCATGAAACATTTACCAATACATCTGTTTTCCAGACACTGCAATTAGGAATGTGGCCATTTTCTTAATATTAGCTGTTGAACAGCAGTTTGAGTCCTTGTTCGGAGCAGCCCTGCATTCTCTACCTGAAGCAGCCTCTGGCTTCTTGTTCTTTCTTGCTTATTCAAGGAAGAGATCTTATGCAGGAAGAGATTTGGATTTTGAGACCTATGTAATACCTCCAATTCTCTCTCTCTTTCTCTCTTAGTGAATGCTCAGCCTAATATTGCTGTTATAATTGTTCCGATTATTTTTGCCATAATAATTGCTGGAATTATTGGAGCTGCTTATGTTCTTGTGAAAAAGAGGTGAGTGCAACTTCACATCATTTTTACCAGAACAAGCAAAACTTCTATGTAAAGGTTTTCTTCATTTGTTGGAAGTAATTCTGTTTATTTTCTAATTTAGATAATGATTATAACATTAATTTAGTTTAGGAAATATTTTTTGTGCCTTTGGAAATTGGGATAGTCGCTATTTATTGCACACTTTGGGAATTAATCAAACTGACTTCATTTCTGATGTGTCAAAAGCTGCAAATGTGCTAAAGAATTTGTGTATCCCTTTCAGACAAACCGAAGGACCAACTGGGCCACTCTACGCATCTTCTAACCCCGAGTATCTCAGCGCCAGTGATGGTGAGAGCAGTGGGGGCTTTCCTCTGTGCCTTATTTCTCGTGTAGTCATTCAGGCAGTGCAACAGTACGGCGCTGGCTTTTTCTTTATGGAGTTTTTCTGGTTGTCTTTATATACCACAATATCCTGTGGCAGTTGTGCTGCAGAAATGGCTTTTGAAAGATGGTTGCTCAATTCAGAAACGTCTCCCTCTGTTTGACAGTCTATGTCCCTGATGAATGGGAGGTTCCACGAGAGAAGATCACTCTCCTCCGAGAGCTGGGACAGGGCTCCTTTGGCATGGTGTATGAAGGAATCGCCAAGGACATCGTGAAGGGAGAGCCAGAGACTCGAGTAGCTGTGAAAACCGTTAACGAATCAGCCAGCCTCCGCGAGCGCATCGAGTTCTTAAATGAAGCTTCTGTGATGAAAGGGTTCAGCTGCCATCATGTGGTAAGCATCGCTGGCTGCCTCAGATGATTAGCAAGTGAAAGTCCCATCACATAACTAATATTTCTCTAATGCTTTCAAAGCGTGGTGTTCAGCCTACAAAAGCAGCCTTTCTGCAGAAGCAGTTGATCAAAAGAGCTGGGATCTTTACTTGTCAGATTTTATAAAATGCATGAATCTGCTTGCATCATTTCACTTTTGCTCTTTCAAAACTTCTCAGCCTTAAGTGGCTTTGTGGTGCAGTTCCAAGCTCTCGTTCAGGGTGTGTTGGCTTTGTTATAACACCCGGTTCTCATAGCTGGACTCTGCCCAGTGTACTTGGACACAACCTTGAGGGAAAGTCTCATTTATTTTCCAGGTTCGCCTCCTCGGGGTGGTCTCAAAAGGACAACCTACGCTGGTGGTCATGGAGTTGATGGCACATGGAGATTTGAAAAGCTACCTTCGCTCTTTGAGACCTGATGCTGAGGTACAGACAGGAGAGAGGCAGTATATGTGTAACAGGCTAACTAGATTTGCTTTTTAATACTTGTTTGTTTATCGTAGAATAACCCTGGTCGTCCACCGCCAACGCTGAGAGAAATGATCCAGATGGCTGCAGAGATCGCTGATGGCATGGCCTATCTGAATGCCAAAAAATTTGTTCACAGAGATCTTGCAGCTCGTAACTGTATGGTTGCAGAGGACTTCACTGTAAAAATTGGAGGTATGTAGTATGTGGTCAGAAGATAACTCTGTGGGTCATACTTACATGTGTGAAACCCAAGAGCAATGCAGCAAACACAGGTGATTTCCACTGGCTCCCTTTGGAAATGCAGCAAACTTTCCTGTTATTCTTCCTTGTAAAAGAATTGTATGGACTTCAGTAAGAAAATTGTTTCCCTTAAAGCCAGAGAAACTTTTCTAATCTTCTCTGTACTCAAACCTCTATCCAAAAAGTTTATTGCCTTTTCAGCATAAGCTGCCTGGGGTTGTCTCACTGTTCTTTGCTTTCCATGAGTATTATGACAAAGAAGGTGTTGGGCACAACAAACCAAGCTTTGCTAATCCTGTCGCTAGGTCAGGTTCCTTTTAAAAGTCATTTGTCTTCCACAAGAAACAGTTTTTAACCCAAATCCATTTAGAAGTAAGTAAATACAAAATGTAAAAATACACTGAAACCTCAAGGCTTGGTGGTTTTTCAGACCTCTTTGGACTTAAAGCCAAGGCAGTGGGATTTAAGGGCAAAGACAGCTCTGTTTTACTTAAAGGAGATGAATAAAAATAATGTTTAGAATAGAAGCTGTCACTAAAAATTGCAACTCTGGAGTCTCTATCACAGCTCTGTAGTAGTTCACAAAAGAAAAAATGCAGGGAAAAGGAAAGTGTTTTGAATGTTAATCACAAGGTGACAAATTGCTGGAAGTTGCATAGGAGGTTTACTGGGTGTATGAAAATAGCCTGGCGTCAAAGGAAGGAAACACTCATCTAGAGATGTTGCACAGTAAAAGCAGCATGGAAGGAGAGACGTTTAACACGTCCCAATTGCTTTTCTCAGACTTTGGCATGACCAGAGATATCTACGAGACGGATTATTACCGTAAGGGAGGCAAGGGACTTCTGCCTGTGCGCTGGATGGCACCCGAATCATTAAAGGATGGTGTTTTCACTACTTACTCAGATGTGTGGTAAGTTGTACTCTGCAATCCCAGATGAATCAAGAGCTCACTGTTTTAATGCATGTTGTTTACACTGTGAGTTGCTGACTTCTTCCGAGTACAGACAAAACACAACATTGTTTTGAAACCCTCTTAAAAATATAGTAGTATTCTTTTAAAGTATGTGTTCTCCAAAATAAGGCTATCACTTGCAGATCTTCAGAATGTTTCTCACCAGGAGTCTTGTTTCTTTCTTAGGTCATTTGGTGTTGTCCTTTGGGAAATAAGCAGTTTAGCAGAGCAGCCGTACCAGGGGCTCTCCAATGAACAGGTGCTAAAGTTTGTAATGGATGGAGGATACCTGGATCAGCCGGACAACTGCCCGGAGAGGCTGTAAGTAGCAAAGTGGGTGCCAGCCGACCAAGCTGCACTCTTTAGATAAAGTGTGGGCAACACAGCTGGCCCCACATATGGCATTTCTGAACCACTTCTCTCCTGGGGAGGAACAAAGCAGAATTTAGTGAGCTACCTCTCACAGAAATGAAACCAATGCATCCTTAGTGAACCGAGAATTAAAGCTAGAGACTGGCCTATTCCACTAGAAGGGGGAATTAAACAACCTGGAACCTACACCATGCGTGCAGATTCAAGAGAATGAAATACAAAGCACAGGAAAAGTACAAGTAAGCACTGTGTCAATAGCCCCAAACAAAATGCTTTTCCTCCACTATAGGCTAGTGGATGGCCGTTGGCTCATGTCACAGGGCAGAGCCTGGCCACAGTCTGCATCCCTGGGGCCCTAAAGGCTGGAGAGCAGCTTGTTAATCCCACATCTGCTGAGGTTTTCTCTAATTCATCTCTCCGTACTACGTAAATAGTCTTGAGAATTACAGCAACTCTTTACTGCTGATTTTCAGAAATCCAATTTATGACTAATGAGGAGGGAGAGGTAGGAGAATGCTCTGCTGAGCCCTGAGCTGCTTTTCGTGTCCGAGGCCTTTTCATGTCTCCTGCAGCCTCCTTTCCCACTTAAAGTACAAGGCTAGGCTGCCTGCAAGTTTAGGGAGAAAAGAGGGCACTGTGTAGAGACAGAGCGCAAAACACCTCGCAAAGAGGATTACAAACTGAAGCCAGACGTTCTCCTGTACCAGGGTTAAGGGTTAATGTCCGCAGCTGCTCATGATGGTCACGGTTTGGAGGTTACTGCATCCTCAGACCTGCCAGCGCGGCTGCATAGCCAGATGCTTCCTAAGCTGCTTCAGAGTAATTAAAAAAAATAAATCCTGTTACTGAGTGTTCAACCTGAGCTAGGGTGTTTTGGTAGAGGGTTGTAAGGAGCCACTGCTGAAGCAGCGTGCAGAGGTGAGGGGAAGGAGCCCTGGTTGGAAACGGGAACGCCAATAGTAACTCCCTGTTTCCAGTAACTTCTTACGCCAGCCCACTTCTGGCCAAAACAGCACTTCCAGACTCAAAAAATAAACATGTTTTGTGAGTATCCTTGTGAAAAAAGCCTGCTGTCCTGGACAGTTGTCTCTTGTGGCCAGTTACAAACTCCAGTTTGAAACGTTTTTTTGTACCTAGGAGATGTGTAAGTTCTTTCTTCGTGGTGTATGATAACATATGACATCTTGCTGCAGCCTTTCTTTTGGGTGGGTTGTTTACAAGACCTTTGTCTTCTGCACAGCCTGCTATTTTCCTTGAAGTTTAAGGAACTTGTTATCTTTCAGGCTGAGTTAAAATTAAAATTGAATGAATTAAAGAATTGTGAGACGGCTATAAGTGCGTGCGCGCATTCACAGAGTACGTGAACTGCAGCCTTGTTTCCTTCGGAAGCCGAGTTAAGAACAATTGAAGGAATTGGAAGGAATTTTTGATCTAGACAGAAATAGAGAAAAAGCAGTGTGAGGATCTAGAGGCAAAAATGGAGACGGGAAGAGAACAAACGGCTCAGTTTGGGTGGGAACGTGGGGTTCAAAGGAGTAGCATGCGTGGTGGGCGGTCTGACATGGATACCAGTCCCGGTCTGTGCCAGCTCTGCCTATGTGGAATTGTCTTTTTCCTGTCCCTGACTCATTTGTCCTCAACTAGGCACAGCCTGATGCAGATGTGTTGGCAATACAACCCCAAAATGCGCCCCACCTTCATTGAGATCATCGAGATGCTGAAGGAGGACTTGCACCCCAGCTTCCACGAGGTCTCGTTCTTCTACAGTGAGGAGAACAAACCTCTGGAAACGGAGGAGTACGAGATGGACTTCGAGAACATGGAGAGCATTCCCCTCGATCCCTCCTCGTACACGCAGAGGGACAAAGTCCTGGGGCGGGACAATGGACCCTCCATGGCCCTCAAGGGGAACTATGAAGAGCACATACCTTACACTCACATGAACGGTGGCAAGAAAAACGGGCGGATTCTCTCCATGCCCCGATCAAGTCCTTCCTAACGCTTCCTGTTTGGCCCAAGGGTTGTGTCTGCTTTTTCCCCCTCCACAAATCTCAGGACTCTTGTTATTGCTGCCACAGTGTATGACACACATCTACAGACTCTTCAGATTTTTAATCATCTTATGATTAATACTTTTTTTTTTGCCAAGTTGACTGGTTGTCAGTGGACTTATCTGTGAACATAAATGGAAAAGGTTTCCATGGCTGCTGTCCTTTCTGTAACCATGGTTTCAAAACAGGAAGCGACCGTGTAAGTTAAACTAAAGGAGGAGCATCCACGTTTGCCAACAAAAGACGTGAAATTTGCTGGTATCTGAGCTACAGCGTAACGGTGCGGAACAAAACTTCTGCAGGACAAAAGCATTTCCAGTAGAATTCCAGGCTTTCAGGCATACTCTTCACTACAGCTGAAGGATTCAACACATCAGTCGGACGCGCCAGATCCTCAGATTGACCAATAGCTGCTGCTTTCATACTTTTTAAATGGGTTAAATCCCAGGGGTGCGTGCGTGTGCGTGCGTGTGTGCAGTATATATATGTGGGGTGTATATGTATAGCAAAATATACACTTCTTTTTTGTACATAAGTTTTGTATGTTCTCACAGAAGCTTTCCTCTTCTCGGAAGTGTGTACTTATCTTTTTCCCATTTCCCTGGAGTGACTGAATCCTAAACAGATTATTTTTATACTGAGGACTCTTGGGAGTAGGTTTTCTCTCATTAACAAATGAGGAAAATGTGCTGGGAGCCAAAGGAGCAGAAATCTGAGATTTATGGGTACTTTCAAGACCAAACAAAGTAGGAGTCCCCTGACCTGAGATACCGAGTTTTCTGTCCTTACAGCATTGAGTATATATATTGTTTGTTGTAATATATTTAAAATGTCTTTAGTTTAAATTCTAACTTCATATAAATTATTGACTGTTTATGGTCCTTTCGGGGAGGGGAGAATTTGGGGGATTGTTTGGTCTTAAAGTGGTCCAAAGATTTCAGAATGAACTAATTTTAGCTGATTACCCTTTTAGGAGCTATGAAGCACATGTTAAGTTTATACTTGACAAGGCTTTATAAAACAGTTTCAAGATTTATACAGTGCAGTCAGCTGGCTCCACTCGAAGCCCTGGGACAGAGTAGTTGGGACTTACCTTGGTCGTTGGGGGCCAAAGGACACCAGAACGTCCCGCTGCGGGGTCCTGCTACGTGTTTGCCCTCGCGTCCCTTGCATTGCCTCCACGCGCGTTGTGCCGCAGGAGAAGCGGCCAGAGAGGCCGAGCAAGAACTCTAACCGAAAAAAAGACGCTAAAGCCCAGCTGAAGGGAGGCAAGCGCAAGGCTCTTGGCTCTCCACGTGAAGCAGAAGCTGAACGTGACTGTGGTCAGCTCCCCGCTGCCTGTCTGCTGCTGCTCAGGCATCCGGCCTCGTGCTGCCTGCGGGCCTCCGATGAGTTCCTGAGATCCCTGCGCCTCTCCCAGGGCGCGTGCGTGAGCCACTGCTTTCAGCTCTTCGGGATGTCAACCTTCGTCTCTTGGACCGTGCTTTGTTTTGCTGCTGTTTGCGTAAAGACAGAGCTGCTAAGCACAAGATGTTAGAAAACCATTGTGAAACTAAGCGTGTCTCGTTGCGATGAGGGAGTGTGCTGGCAGGGAGAAGCGCTAAAGCGAGAAATGAAGATCGATGTCGCAGGCCGTTTCATGCAGGAGGTGGTTTTACAAGGGGAGAGATTGCTCAGACCTCCGCTCTTCCTCCTGGAGAAGTCCAAGGGGCCACTTTGCTCTCTCTGCCGGGAAAAAACAAGGTCCTGACTCGGTGGGAGCGGGGACACCAGGCCGCAGCGTGGCTTTTGGTTTGTGCTGCTGCCTCCTCCCCGTGAGGGACTGGAAGGGGCCGGGGTCTGCAGGAGGCACCTCTTGCAGCTCTGCTCGGCCGCGGCACCGTGGGGTGGTGGCCCCTGGGCCGAGGGTGGAAGGCAGAGGGCAGTGGTTGCTCGCGGAGTTAGGGGGAAAACACCCAGTACAGGCATGGGTAAGAACCTTCCGTTCGAAAAGGCCTCGTTTACATTTCTTCTGCTTTACGAAGTAGTAACTGTTTAGCAGCTCTATACTACACTGCAGGAAAGAAGACATATTCTCACACTTTTCTAAGGAAGAGAAGTTTTTCTTATTAGAAATTTTTTATTTATTTTAATATATAGAACACTGTAAAAAAAAAAAAAAGGCAACAAAAAAATCGTTTTCTTAAACACGCAGAACATGTAGATTTGTGTCCGTAAAATCTTGGCAGGTGGATGTGGTGGGATTAATTTTGTCCTGTTCTGGTGCAGTCTACCTCAGTGTTTCTTAAGGATATTTTTAATACTGCGCACCTCTAAACCTGTTTAAATATTCTGGTCTGGACCTATTGTGGATCAGGGAAAATCAATATCAGCTGATTCCAATACTTGGGACCATTCACTGAAGGGAATGGGTAGGAGAACAGCTCGTCACCGTTTATCGCTATTCTGAGTAGTAGTGACCAAAGGAAACTACTTCCAGCTCCAAATACACGATAGCAAATTTGGATCTGATACTCTGATATCATCTTCCTAGTTCTGTTGTGATAAAAAAAGAAAAAAAGACCCGTTTAAATGTTTGGACTTTGTGAACTAACCACCTAAAAGGAGGAGACAGCATCCTGCTGGAGCTGTAGATGCCAGTGGGGAGTAGGGCCTGTGCCCAGCCCTCATTGTTGGAGCTGGGTTTGGGTGTCGTGGTCACTGCCCTCACTGCGCGCTGCTACCTGGGAGCTCTGCTGCTTGGATGTGACCTCCTGAAACCAGCCCTTCCCGCGTGCCGATGTTTTGATAACATTTTAAATTGCAGCAATCATAACTGTGGGAATAGAAGATCCTTTATATAAACAAACATTGGAACCTAGTATTGGGTCTGGCTTTTAAATTTAGTTGATATTGGTTGGCCCTGTGAGTACGCATGATTTGCAACACTCGGATCACTGAACAAGGGATTGTGTGTTTCACTTTGCGGACAGGCAGTCCGTTCACGTGGCTCGTGTTGTCATCGTCACTCTGCACCGAAGGGAGCAGTTGTTTATACCCAATACTGTGCATAAAGATTACTCCAGTCGTCCTCTCTACAGTGTGCCAAGGGCGAGGAAAGGCGTGTGGTACCAGCGGTAAGGATATCGTTTTTCCCCAAAGCTAGTCCCTTCTGAAAACAAACACATGACGCTAGCGGTTGCCACTCGTGGCTGTTGGAGATTACGCTCAGCTACAGAATTAGGAGGAGTGAATGGGCGTCATCCGTAAAGCCCAGCTCTGAATGAGGAAAATCCTTTACTTTCAGCCCTCAGCCACCACTTTGCTCTCTTGCTGGGAAATCCTTCCCTACGCCGGAGATGCACAAGTCCCACGCTTGGATCGGCGACGCCAGGGGTTGCGTACAAGTTGAGACTGCGTGTGCCAGGTGAAACCTGTGTGCGGTGCAGCTGCGGTCCTGTGTCCGGGAAGGGGAGCAGCGCAGCAGGTGCTGTGCCTTCGCCTGGGGAGCTGCTGCTGCGTGCTCCAGCGAGATCCTTATCGGGGCGAGAGCGCCGCAGCTGCAGCGGAAGCACAGGCACCCACTGCTGCGTGCTGCAGTGAGGAGGAGCCAGGCAGGAGCGCAGGTGGGATGGCTGGAGGAGGGCAGCTCCACTGGCCTTCAGGTCGCGTTGGCTGGGGTCGGATCCTGCCCTGTGCAGGCAGAGAACTTCCCACTCACAGCGCCGAGTAGCGGGGCAGACCCTGGCGCGTGTTGTGGAGCAGCTGTAGCCTCCTGTGTGCAGTCTGGGGACAGGGAGGGGTACCAACGAGCAGCCAGAGCCTCGCTGTTTCTAAAGCTGGTGAAGCAGGAAGCATAAGAAACAGCTTTCTGTGCTCTGCTGTGTTTTCTTTGAGCAGATGTTTGAAGCACGAGACTGGAGAGGTTTCTCAGAAACGTTTGCACGTTAAATTCTATCGCCACTTCCTGAACACCTCTTGCAAATCTGGTACTTCTCTTGCAGTACAGTGCAGCGTTGCAAAGCTTGCCTGCTAGGTTAAAAACACGTCTCTTGGCGGCTTGTAAATACTCTGTTGTGTTGTAAAATAGAAGAGCTTATAACGTGAACTCTGTGCCAGCACTGGGTTGGGAAACGTGATAGGAAATAGACCAAGCTGCGAGGAGGATGTTCTGTGCAGATCATAAAGCAGCTGTGTTGCTTGGGAAGAGGCTGCTCCTAGGTTGCTAAAGGGTACTCTTAATTTATGGGTAGTGTATCTCTTTCCTCCTGAACTTGTATTATAGTAATGGGACACTTTGCTTAATTTTGGTTTGTTGCGTATAGCGTTGGTATCTCTTTGGAAAAATCTCAAAGTTGCTTACTGTGTTGTTGACCTAAAAGAGATGAAGGCAAACAGGAAAAGACAGGAGCAAGAAGGGTGCTGCGTCAGTTTTTCTTGAGCCTCCGTTTTAGGGGAGGGAGAGAGGCAATCCAGTTCCCTCTTAACGTCACTGTGATACGAAGACGGACCCTGAGGTTCTCCGGGCCCTTCATTGCTAGCAGCGATTCCTGATACCGAGACTGGAACCTCATTTTTCAAGTCAGAACGTGAAGTATCTTTGTGCCATAAAGCCTTACTCTGACAGCTGTGCCAGGTGCTCCCGTGATCCACGTGTGATCGGTTCAGAGACTGTGGAGTAAGAGCAGAGTAAGCAAGAAACTGCAGAACACCCTCCGGTCCTCCGGCTGTGTCCTTGCCTCCCTCGAAGCCGCCACTTCTCACGCGAAGACGCGCGGAGCCGGCGGGCACGGCCGTGCCAGGAGCCCCTTCCCCTCCGCAGAGCAGCCGATGCCCCTCGTAGCTCCCCTGCGCGCGGTCCTGGGAAAGGAGCTGCTGAATGGATTGGAATCGCGAAGTAGTTGCTTCAGAAATACGTGAAATTCAAAGCGAGATTAGTTTAGCGTTTGTATGAACTTAATTGAATTTGGCCTTTTTATTACCTTCTGCTTGGCTCTGTGTTAACTCTGCTTGGATGCTGTACGTGAATGTTGGTGTAAGAGCATTAACGTGTTCAGCCTGTTCTGTTCTGGCTTGCCTTGCTACGAGTATCACAAGAGTGAAGCCAGTAGTGCGATTGACTTTTGGAGGAATCTGACTATTTAAAAGCAATTATAAAACTACCATTTTTATCAAATCTGCTGTCATTAAATGTGTATTTCTTTTTAAGATTAAATTGCTTGTCCTTCTCAGAAGTAAGCACTTATTCTTGCAGGTTCAGCAAATTAACTGCAGCACAATGCAAGCTATAAGGGGACAGGTAGAGAAATGACTTTTTAAATATTGTATAATAAAGTTAGTATTAACTCCTACGGCGTCGTTACGTTTTTTGCCAACACGTTTGCAGTGGGCACCAGGCTGTGTTTGTGGCGGTAGTTTTGTTGTGAGCTCTGCTGCTCCAGCTGATGGTGCTCGGCGCTTGCTTCTCCCCAGCCCAGGAGCCCCTGGGGGAGCGGGGTCTGGCAGCGGCACCGGGGCAGTCCTGGCACCCAAGGAGGACCACCAGCACAGTTTAACGGTGGGCCCAGGCTCACCTGCTTAGCTGAGTCCTGGCGACACCGCTCAGGCTCTTGCTCTGTGCTGCCGAGGGGCTGCTTTGCAGTCCTGGCAGCGGAAAGCACGGCTTGGTTTCGCTGGGCTCTCAGTTGCCCAAGAGCTGGCGTCCGAGCTGGGCTTGTTCCCAAAGCTCTTCTCTTCCTCCGAGTCCCCCCAGCAGCATCCGGTAACGCTGCGGCTGTCTTGGTTTCCAGATACTTCTCCCATTACCGGGCCCGATGGAGACTGGCTGCTGGTGATCTTAGAAAAGTCGCTTTTAAATTTGAAGAGACAGAATGCTATTTACAAAGGAAACCCCTCACCTTTTGCTTTAGTTTGCACAACGGTTTTGTTCCTAGAGTGTCAAAACAGTGGCTTGTGTTTGAGGAGCTTCGTGGATGGGGTCCTGGGCATCGGCTTGATCAAACGCAGCCAAAAGCAAATGCTGGTCTGCTTGCACCTTAACTGGACTAGAGGCAGTTTCAGTGACATGCTAAGTGATGTTCTGTGAGGTCTCTTTTTTTTTTTCTTGTTTAAACTTGCTGCTCCCACCTTTCTCTCTGCATATCTAAGGTTCCAGTATTGCAGATACCTCGTTTGAAATAAAGGATCAAATGTGCCATGATTTTTTCTTTAAAAAAAAAAAAAAAGAGAAAAAAAAAAAAAAACTCCCCCTTGATTTATTTTTTTCAATGTTTTCGTATGTAAGAGCCAAGCAGTGACATGTACAGAAAATATCTTTGAGCATTAAGAAAAAACTCTTGCCGTGTCAGAATATTGAACAATTAACTGTTTATATTAAATTTCTGAATAAATTATCCAAGAATAACTGCTCATTTTGTGTCTGCTGTCTGTGCAGCACTGAGTGCTGCTTTACCACAGAGAAAGCATTAAATTCATATCTTGGAATAAGCAATACTTTCAGTTGCAAAATGAATGGTGCTAAGAAAAAAAAAAAAAAACAAACACAGATCTGCCAGTTGCAGGCTTGTGGTCCGAGGCTCGCTTAGCTCGGCCCCATGGCTTGCGCGACGCTCTCTGGGCTCGTCCTCACCGCAGGGTGCTCGGTGCTGTTGGGTAAACATTGGTAAAGGGCTTCCTTCTGCCCAAAACAGCGAGAGCTGCTGCTCCGCAGTGTCATGCTGTTATTTCCCTGAGCACGGACCCAGGCTCCCCTCCCGTTAGGGGAACACAAGCAGTTTTAAAAGACAGAACTGCGAGGCAGAAAGGCAGAGGCTCTGCTTCATCCCTGTCCTGAGGCAGAGCAGCTGGGGCTGGATTTGCACCAGGAACCACCTCACCTCGCCTTCTGCACCGAGCTGCTCTGGAAATGTAAAAATCTTTCTTTCTTCTGACTTAAATGTTGTTTCGTTTTATCAGAGGTGAGATTTCCTTCCTGATCAGCTGCACCAGCGAGGCGGGGGACTCGCCGCTGCTGTTTTTCTTCTTGATGTGTTTAGCCGTTCAGTTAAGGTACCTGCTCTCCTGCTGTGCCTTGTCCCTCGTGTCCCCGCTGTGCTGCAGCCCTGACTCTTCACCGCCCTGTGGCTGCACTCGCGGCTCTCCCTGCCCAAGCTGAGCACCTCGGGGCTGCTCCTGGCCTGCTGGGGCTCAGCTCTGCCAGGGCCCCACCGGCCTCAGACCTGGGGATAGCGTCCGATGCTTGCGCAACGAATGGCTGTAAAAGTGAGTAGTAGTATGATTTATATTTTTTTTTGCAAAGAATGCTCCTTTTTTTTTTCTTTTTTTTTTTTTTTTTTCTGAAGGGGTCAAGGTCAACCCTCACTTCGCTCCTCACCCCCTGTCCCCGGTAAATTCCAGCAACTGTTTCATCAGCCACCTGGGCCCAGCGCTGGGATGGGCGATGACGCTCGTTAATGGAGAATGTGCAGTGCTGATGCCACCTAGTGCCTCTGCACATCGAGCTGGACGAGGCAGCTGGATCCGGCCCCGCTCTGCGCCCGCTGCCCTGTGTCTGGGTGGGAGCACACGGAGCGGCTCAGCCCAACCTCAGCCCTCTCCAAACCCACCTGGATTTCTTGTGTTGTAAGAGCGATGAGAAACAAAGCAATACTTTAAAATGTTTTGGAATTGCATCTTCTGGCACAGGTCGTTCCCTGGAGTTCCTAACAAAACTTGACCTCGCTGTCACGGGAGGTTTGCTGCCTGCTGGGCTCTCAAGTCAGGGATGCTGGGGGAGGATGCTGAGGCTCATCCAGCCCTCGTGCCGTCATCCCTCATCGCTCTTCCAGGCTGCATGCGTAGCTCTGCTTCACTAACCCCTAAACCAGAAAGGAAGGGGATAAGCTCTGGTCCTCTCTTGTGGTCAGGACAACGCACTGTCCCGTCAGCTGCCTGGTTTAGGAGCAGTCCTGATCCTTGATCCTCACCGAGCTCTTGTGGACTTCAGAGAAATTAAACCTTAATTCCTCTTTGCTCTGGTGGTTTCCTGGAGCACTGGATAATTGCTATCCCAAGCGCTGCCAAGGCTGTGGTCTCTGAGTAATTGGAGTGTGAGCGGATCTTGTTCTGATTAGGGCTTGGCTGGGGCTGGCGTGCGCTCGGGGCCGTGGGATGAGGTGTGTGCGCTCGGCGGCCCCCGGGGCTCGGTGGAACGGAGTGAGCGGCCGCGCCGAAAATCTGAGCCTGGGCTCTGCCTGCCAGACTGCACACGGCGAGGACCAGCACCTCACCCCTCACGCTGCTTGCTTTGGAGCTGGAGTGCCCGCGGGTCTGCCCCTCACCTGCACAGAGAAATTCAGCCGGTGCAGTCGTCTCTGTGCTTTGTCTCTTTGCTATCGCTTCATCCCGTCTCAGCCCGAGACCTGCTGGGCTGCGGGGTCTGCCAGAGCCAACCCGCCACTGCGGTGATGAAGGATGCGTTTGTGGGAGCCCAGCGCTGGGCCCCGCTGCCCTTGGCAGGAGGCTAACGAGCGATGGTGCAACGAGCCCGCGGGCACAGCCCCTTAGTGCCAGGCTCTCACGGTGCACGCAGAGCGGTTTTTCTCCGAACGGAACAGGAAGCTGTTTGTGGCAATCGCTGTCATCGTGGCCATCACCAGTTCTGCAGCTCTCGGGGCCCCTGCGCCGGGCGGTTCGGGGTGCGCGGCCCCCAGACGGGGGCTGCTGGACCCTGCTGGAGCCCCGACCCCTGCGAGGGCTGGAGCGAGCAGCGGGGCCGTGCCAGGGCTGACGTCGGAGGAACTGCAGCATGGGCGAGGCGGGCTTGTTCGTGCCTTCGGAAAGGGGAAGCAGTGAGATGGTTGAGCCAGAGGCCCCCACGAGCAGCCCAGCAGCGCGGCTGCTGCTTCCCCGATGAGGCTCCGCTTCTTGCTTTGCACCAGCATCTGGAGACGTCGGGGCTGTCAGCTGTAAGCGTGCTCGGGGAACTCACCAGAGATGCCTCCAGCCTTCAGGGTAAGTCATTCTCCGCACGAGCTCCATCCAACGACACCGGACTTGTTGCTCATCTTCCTCGCGGTTTTCTGATGAAGCAGCCTCACCCTGCCGCACGTGAAGAGGAGGTCGGGGTTTAACCCGCCGGACGTCCCCCTGGCTCCCTTTGGGGCAGTGCTGGGGTGTCCAAACACCCCACGGGTGCTGCTCCTGCTGCTGCCACGCCACAGCTGAAGGTTTGCAGATGTCTCCCCCCAGCAGGACCTCAGCACTGCCCACGGCTGGGTTTGGGCCTGGCTGAGCTGGTGTCCCCCAAACCCTCTCCAAAGGGCCGCTGCTGAGCTGGGTGCCCGCGTTATCAGGGAGATGCCTGCAGAGGGGATGTGGGAGGACTGCGCTGGGCAGATGACACCTTGAGGTTTGTGGTCGGGTGAGGGAAACGCTCTTCACCACCCACTTCTGTGTGACACCAGCCCGGAGCAGGCTCCGTGCTGTGGAGATGCCTGTGGTCGTCCCCAAACCAGGTGGGCTCCGCTCAGCGAGGCTGCGATTGTAAAACCAGGCTTCGTCAGCCTGCTCAAGGGCTCGGGAGCAAGGTTTGGAGCTGCTCTGAGCTGTAGGGCTGGTGTCAGTGGGGCTCAGAGACCTCAGCGTGGGGGATTTGGTGTCTTGGGGCAGTTTGGAGACAGCTCCCACCTCCCTTTGTGGGGGAGCTGAGAAGGGCTCGGAGGATGACCTTTGCCAGGGAATGGGGACTTGCTAAGACCCCAAGGCGATGCCAGTGTTGCAGATGAGGGAGGGTCTTGCACCTTCCCTTGCAGAGGCTGTGCAAAATGATGCCAAAGGTGCAACTATCCAGCTGGTGCCCTCGGCTCTTGCCCTGCACTGCCCAGGTGGAGGGGCCCCGTGCCCCTGCAGAACGGACATGCAGGTGACGGTTTGTCCGGCTGACATCTGATCACCATGAACGGAGCAGGGAGGTTTTGGCAGCAAGGGGCAGGTCTGGGTGTGTTTGCAGCCTGTTTTCTGCTTCCCTCTGCAAGCCTCGGCCAGTGTTCGGGGCTGCATGTGCTGCGGGGCCACTAATCCCTGGGCCCTGCTGTAGGAAGTCACTGACCCGTCACACAGGTGGGAACGCCGGAGACCAGGAATTTCTCTCTGGCTACAGCTTCCATCAGCTGATACTTCTGACAAAACACTTGGCTTCTCCACTCCCCCCTTGGCAGCCCCTGGGCTGCAGCCTGCAGCGCTGCCTTAGACCGCACTGAGCTCTGCCGTGCGCCGTGCTGTCGTCTCCTGCTTGGGGCTGTTCCTCGCACGGGGCTCCGAGGGCTCCCCAATGTCAGACTCACTGCTCAACCACTCCTGGCCGTCGTTCTCGAAGCGCTGGAAGAAGAGATGGTCCTTTAAGCGAGGTAATGGCCTGTGTGCGGGGAGAGAGGGCTGAGCCGGGTGCTGCGAGCCGCTGCTGCAGGGCGGCCGGGGCGAGCGGGTGGCAGAGAGCACGGGGGTCCCCGACGTGCTGGGCGCCCACCGCTCCGCTCTGTGGGGCCACTGCTCAAATGTCAGCTAACGCTTTTCCTTCTGCTTCACCTTCTCAAGGCACGTAAATGCTTCGGGGAGCTGGGTAATGGGTTAAAAATCAGCCTTATGGTTTTGTAATAAATGTGTTTGCTGCTGCCAGTGAGCTGGAGGTCCCGGCGTTCTCAGGCAGCTGCCGAGGGCTGAGCCTCGAGTTGTGTGCCGGGACTTTGGTGTCAGAGCAGATGCCGGGGAAGAGGCTCCTCCGGTCCCTCAGAGCAGGCTGAGGAGCTGAGCCCCTGTTTTCGGGGCACAGGCTGAGCCCTGGCGGCTCGTGTGGCACCCGCTTGTCCCAGAGCAGGGGTGGGAAATGCCGGCAGTGGTGTGAGCTGGCCTCATTCCTGCTTGCAGTGTCATGGCTTGGAAAGAGAGAAGTGAGAGCCCCGGGATGTGGGACGTTTGTGGTCCTGGAGGAGCCGGACACTGCTGTCCCTGCTGCAAACACTGCCCTCAGTTATCGTTATCTGCGGCATTCGAGGTCCTGATGTGTGTCAGCCTTTTCCTCCCCCAGCTCCCCTCTTCCTCTGTGGACATGCAGGGGAAGGGGATCCCAAGTGGCCGGCCGCAGGAAGGTTTGTGCAGAGCAGGCAGCAGGGTCAGGAGGCTCTGACCCGCGCTGAGCCCCGAGCACCTCCCCGGCCCCAGCCCCGCAGTGCCGTGCCTGGGCTTGCTGGGGAGGCGCAGCTGGGCTCAGGGCTGTAATAAATAAATCAGCCGCTGCTCATAATCGGGCTGCTTTGGGGAGCATCTCGGGGCAGCCCCCTACCCAGCCGTTGCTGAGGAAGCTGCACGGTGACCATAGCTCGTGGCTGGGAGGGTATCTGAGGGGCTGCAAACCCCGCCGAGCCCTGCCAAGACCTTTCCACTGACAGCGAGCTGAGGCTCGTGCTGCCTTCCCGCTCCCTGGGCCCTGCGTGCCCGAAAAACCAGGCCCCAAAGGCAGCGATAAGGCGGCAGTTCGCTGTACAGTGCGTTACAGTGTCAGACGGCTTATCTTCTCCCCTCCTTCAGCCCGGGCCACATGAGCCAATCCCCGCTGCTGCCAACGGCCGATGAGCTGGGGCCCGGACCAGGCCAAGTGCTGCACTTCATCCGATTTTGGCACAGCGAGCTCAGCACTTGCTCTGCAGAGGTTTTACCCTACAGCTCTGGTCATCCTGCGGGGCTGCACGTAAAGGGCAGCTGGTGCTGGGCCAGCAGGGCAGAGCCAGGAGGAGACTGAATAATTTTTGTTTCTTGCCTGTGATGCTCTCGGTGGTTTCCCAGCAGTCTCTGCCCCTGATTGCTAGGAAATGCTCAGATGCTCCGGTCTTTCCTTCCTCCTGGGATTGTTTCGTTCTGACCGGTGCCTTTGTCACTGCCGTGTTTGTTGTGGCCTTTCCTCGGTGGAAATGCAGGGGGTGTTTGATGCTTGCAGGATGTGAGCTGCGTGGTGAGCGCTCGGATCCTTGTGTTTCCTCTGACGCATCCCCTGCCAGCGCCGGCTTGGCTTTGGGGTCGCCCAGGGACCCGCAGCATCCTGCCCCAGCAGGCAGCCGGGGTCGGGGCACGCATTGCTCCCAGGCTGCGTCGAGTCTCTGGCTGGCACAGCTTGTTCCAGCACTGGCTGCTTGGGTGAGGTCCCCAGCTGTCACCAGTTGTGGGTGTTTTCTCCAGTGACCGGCTTGCCTGAGTGGCTGCAGAAGGGAGGTTTTTTTTTTTTTTTTTTACTGCAGCCCTGAAATAGAAATATCTACATCTTTATTGGTCACCCAGTGACCTTGCATGCGGTTGCAGCAGCAGGCAGCCTTCTTCCTCGAGACACACCAGCTCAGCTGGTGGGTCCCAATTGTATCAAAACCCCCCCAGGCTGCCACACGCCACGGGCACCTCTCATTGCTCCCTTCCTCCCGGGGAAGAAGCCTGGCGTCTTCATGCTCTGCCTGCCAGGAAGCCAGCCTGGCACAGCGCAGCACAGCCCCGCTCGTGTGCGGCGCTTCCTCCCCAGCTCTGCCCTGGGAATTCCTCTGACGAGGCTGCTCCCTGCAGCAGTAACCTTTTATGGTCCCTGGCCACAGGAGAATATAGCAACTGCAACACCGAATCTGCTTAACGTTCCCCTAAACCAAACAGCGTGTGCTCTTGGAAGTGTCCTTTTGCCATCTTGTCTCCGGCACCAGCTGAGGAAAGGTGAATGTCGCTGCCTGGCCACCTCTGGGGAGCTGCGTGGCCAGCCCCTGACCACCACACAGCGGCGAGACTGGGCGCAGGTCCTCCCAAACAGACTCGAGTGCAGGGCCTCGGGGTTTACCCTTCTGGCTAGAAGACGGGCGACCACCTCCATCTCAGACACAGGGATGCTCACAGCCTCTGTGCTCTCCATGCCAGCCTTTCTTTGCTCATCTTGCCATAACCTGATTCTTGGAAACGTTTTTTTTCCCCCAAGAGCCCCTCCACGGGATCCCTGTGCCCAAGTGTCGTGTCTAGAGATGACGGTGCTAGCCCAGGGTCAACCAATGGAGGAATTAAACGCGGGGAGCCCGGAATTGTCACGTCTGGTGCTCACACATTGCCTAAAATGGTCTCCCCACCGCTGTAGCCCCGTGCACAGCACACGCTGGTGCCTAACGGTCGCTGCCGCCGGGTTCGCCGCCGCTGGCTGCAAACCTGATTTATCGCGTGTTGAACAAGAGTGTCTGAAGTGTCCGAGGAGGATGTAAGCTGTCTGGTGGGGCTGCAGGGGGCTTGTTGACTGCAGCAGACATCTTGGCCAAAGCCAGAGCCCTGCACGGCACAGGGAATATTTTCCAGGCCTCCAAGGAGCTGACTCTGATCCAGGGACCCACTTCAGAGCTGCAGGATGGAGCCTGGTGCAGAGCCAGCTTTGGCAGGCTGGCTGGGACCCTGCTCGGGAGGAAAACACCTCTTTGTTTTAGCTAAACCTGCGGGCCAGGGCTCTGGCCTCTGTCAGGCTGCAGCACTTGTCAGCTCCTGCAGCTCCATCCCTGCCCCTCGGGGCTTTGCTCCCTTCTCCGAGGCATGTTCGCTGCTGCAAGGGATGGAGAGGGCAGACAAGCTCCTTTTGCTTCCCTCCTCGGGCTTGTAGAGGGCAAGCAGGATTTGTCCCTGGCCCCCTGGGACCTTCCCAACCCCCTGGTTGCTCCCTTTGGGTCAGTTCTACCTTGGTCTCAACCCCAGCCTGTTTTGGGGTTCGGTGGCTTTTGCTGTCCGCTGACGTCTTTGGCTGCTCAGCTTCCTTCAAGCTCACGCCAAAACCTGCGCTGGTTTGTTCAGAAAGCTGACTTCTTGCTTGCAAGCTGAATAGGGGAAAACAAAAGGTGGTGTTAAAGCCTGCTGGCTGAGCCTCGACCAGTTTTACAGCTAAAGCATTACAGATGCAGCTCAAGGACATCCAGGGCAGGAATTTGTCTATTAGTTAAAATTTTCTCCTAGAACCTTCCTAGACAGCCTGTTTCAAATTTTCACTGCTCTTATAGTTAGAAAGCTCTTAGTTAAATAGTGCCTTCGTGGAGTGTTTTTCTCACTATATCGCTTATAGCCCCTCACTTTAAATGATTTCACACATTTAAATACACCAAACGCTCCTTCAAGCAGAAAACCTGGCCTCTGCAGCATGCAGCAGGATCCAAGGAACAAACCTCCAAACTCTCCCTCACGTTTGCTGCCTTTTTCTCATTGGCACCGTGCAATTTCTGGCTCGCTGGCTGCATCGTGTAGCATTAAAACGCACAGCAGGCTGCAAGGTTTCCAGGAGGGTGTTTCTTAACAAGATCTTGCTCATAGTAACGCTTTTATATTTTGCTTTCCTGGAGTATGACGGGTTTCTAGCAGTTTCTAGCAGGTTTTTTTTTTACCCCCATTGGATAGATATGGTGGCTTGCTGTCTCTTGCTATTGTTCTCCGCATCTTCAGCCATCCACCACCGTGCTTCAGCCAACAGCCTGGCTTTTTTCCACTCGCCTCAGCTGTATGTATCTCAAAGGAATAGAAGGCCTCCATGAGTCACGCACTGGTTTAGAGACCGTGGCTAGCGTTTACAGTGTGTCTCGCTACATAGGAATGTGCTTCAGTCAGCTGGACGATATATTGTGCCGCGAAGTACGTCCAGACCTTGTTTTTGTTTCTCAATGAGTTATCGGGCGGTGTACGCACGCTCAGGCACCCGCTTAGCACTGCGGTGTGGGGAACGTGCGCGCGTTGCGGGACCGGAGAACCGCACGCCTCCAGCACTGCTCTGCGTGTTCAGCGCTGCCCCAAGTCCTCCTGTCTTCCCTCCCAGCGGCGTCCTTTACTCTTTAAGGATGCAAATAGTATCACTGCCAGTATGTTCGTTTTTTTCCCCTAGATTCCTGCTTTAAGGGTCCATAATGCAAGTGACAGCGGTCACAGTGTGCTTAGCTCTTCTCTTTTACTGTGAAAGCAGCCCCTGCAGCACAGGATGTTTTACGGGGGTCTGGCTGGGATGGTGCAAGCCTGGTCTCTGCACCAGCATGTGACGTGGCTCAAGGGAAGGCATTTCTGCTGCTAGGGGACCCCTGCACCGTGTTCCCGCAGGACCGAGGCTGGCCAGGGCTTGAAAGGCTCCTGTCCTGAAGGGTTGAGGGAGCAGAAGGCCATGTGGAGCATGTCAGTGCTGCCTGATGCCACCTCTCTGTGTCACTGGTTTTTACATCCTCCTGGCCGTCCGGCCGCAAGCTGTGACCTCTCTGTCTCGCAGGGTCCGACTGCAAGCCGTGCTTACGGGAACTCGCTGAGCGCAGCCCCTCTGCTTTGGAGTACCGCGGCGCCAAGAGCTTCCTCCCGTCCCTGATCGCTGAGGATGACACCTTCTTCACCAGCATGGCTGAGGAAAAGGCGAGTGTCCTCTTTCCTTCCACTGCCGCCACGTGAGGCAGGAGCTGGGGGTGGCAAACTGGGGGGTCAGCACCATATCCAAGGGGGCTGTGGTGGAATAAGGACAGGGGAAAGGGGTGCCGACCCAAATTATCAAGGAACGCAAGGTTATATTGCTTTTGTGGCTGGGAAAAATCATACACATGGATGTTAGTGGGAGTGAGGCATGGAGAGATCTCAGGGGCTGGAGAGAGCCTTACAAACCCCAGGAGCAAGCTGAGCTGGTGGGACTGGGGCAGGTCGCATCGGGAGGGGAGAGCAGAGCGGTCCCAGCTCTGCACAGGACGTGCCCCCTTCGCAGCACAAGGCTCTCCGATGGGCTTTGTGCGCTCAGGCTGCGCCATTGCTGCCTTTGCAGGAGGACTCCTCTTCCACAGAGCTGGACGTCCCCGCAGCTGACTTGCACAGCAGCACGGAGGATCTCCTCTCAGACTCGGCTCTCCACGGCACAGAGTATTACAAAGACCTGGGGCTCCTGAGCCCGCCAGCTGCCAAAACAGCGCCGGAGGCAGCAGCGCAGCCAGAACCAGCCCCCCAGGCTGTGTCAGCCATTCGTTTATTGGAAGAAAGACCTGAGGCTCTGAGCAAAATGTCCGTGGACGTTGCTTTTTCCAATCCCGTGTCCTGCTCGGTGCGTTATGGTGAGGCCGACTGCCACTTCTTGAACAAAGGAACCAGCGCTGCCGATGGTCCTGAGGAGACGGGTGAAGATCTGGACCTGCAGGAGACCACGGAGTCCTTCCCCACGCTGGTGAGGTCTATGTCCACCTCTCGGAGGCACAGCTGGGAGAGCCCCTTGTCACCCGTGGACTGCAAGCGCAGGTAAGGCAGGAGCGTGGGGGCTGTTTGAGATATCCAGCACAGCGATGCTGCGGGAGGCCGGAGCGATCGCTCTGCTGCTGGGTGGTCTCCCGCCCTTGTCAGCATCTGCCAAGGCAGCTGGATGCTTCCTGCTCGTGTTGGGTGGGATGGGGAGGAACAGACACGAGGGCAGGAGGAGGTTTTTGTGTCTCTTGGCAACAGGAAGACCCTCTTTTCCTGGTCCTGGGGCTGGGAAGAGGATCTCTCATCTGGGGAGAGCTCGTTTCTGCCTGCAGAGGACCCTTGCACACCATCAGCTGCCCTGATGACCTCCATCCTCTGTCTCAGAGGGAACTTCGCCCACTCCCAGGGATTAAGAGAGCTCTGCCAAACCCTTTCTCTTCTGCTCTGCGAGCTGGCTCAGTGGGGCCTGTGGCTGCAATTGCAGCAGTCCTCAGACCCCTTGTTCTCTGCGTGGCTGCAGAAGAGGATGCTTTTTGTGGTGTGACGCTGAGCTCTGGCTGGGAGAGGTTTCCAGGCCTGGCATTACTGCTGTGCTGTGCTCCTGCCGCATGCAGCGCTTGGGCTCCAGGTTCCTTTGTGCACGCTTCCCCTGCTGACAAACGTATTGATCTCCCTGCTGGCTGGGAGGTAGGGGCAAGCCAGCAACGACTATTTATATCTCCCCTCCTTATAAGGTACCCTAAAATTATCTCAGCCTGAAATCTTGGCAGTTCTTTATCAAGCTCAGACTTTGGTTCCCAGACCTATTGTTGTGCCATGTGCCAGGGATCATTCACAGTTTACAGTGGAACAGGCACACGAGCCGTGGTGGCACGGAGCGGCTGGCTGTGCCGGCCTCCTCGCTGCGTGATTAAGCATGTGCGAGTGGGGGGGCCAGGGCAGGGGAATGCGCCCCGCCGTCCCCTAAGTAAATGCGTCCCGCGGCCTGTCTCTGGCAGCAGGAACGAAGTGGCACCGATCTGCAGGCAGAACCCACTGCAGGGAGTAAGATTTTCCACCGAGCCCTATCCATCATTTTGTTCCTACGCTGCTGGCACCGCAGCAGCACTTGGTGTTCAGGCAGCTGTAGGGTGCTGGGGGGCCGGTCCCCCCCCTCGCTTCCCAGAACAGGATTTCTTTTTCCTTCCTTGAAGCCGGGCCCCGGAGGAGCAGGATTTATGACATGATGCCACGGGGATGATTCAATAAATGACAACATCTGCCGTTTCCAAATGCCCGAAGGGACTTTGCTGGCATTGCAGCTGGCAGGCCAGCAGCTCCCACGCAGGCGAGGCAGGCTGCAGGGTGGCTGTGCAGTCTCAGGAGCTGCTGAGAGATCAGCAAGAGCCAAATTAAACATCCCAGGTGACCGAGGAGCTCATGGGCTTGCTGATGGCAGCCAGAGGAGATGCTTTTAACATGCTCAGGACTTGATGTCCAGGCTGACTCTTCCCGGCGTTTCCTCTCCCACGGGACTGCTGCAGTGGCCCTCTTTGTCTTCGTTGTAGACTCCACAGCTGTAGGATTGCCTTAGCTGTAGACTCTTTAGGATTGTCCACCCGAAGTCGGGACATGGCAGGGGCTGTGCCATGCCCGGCACAACGGGATGGCCTTGCTAAGCTGTCTCCTTCCCCTTTGCTGAATTAGGTTCAGCTTGGATACCACAGAGACGGGCAGCGACGCGGAGCAGGAGGATGTGGAGAAGGGCAGCCGGTCCTGCCCGCAGCCTCGCGTGTCCCTGCAGCTGCCCCGGGGCGAGCTGGAAGCCTGGAGCAGCACCGGGGGCAGCATGGTGATCAAGGTGGAGATAGAGCCGCTGCGCCCGAGCCTCCCGGGCCGCCCTGGCTCGGAGGAGGTGGTGAGTGTGCGAGGGCTGCGAGTGTGCTGGCAGCGGGCAAGCTGGGAGTGCGGAAGGCACCAGCTGCAGGCTGGACTCCTGCGGTGCCAGCATCGAACCAGCTGTGGCAGGAGGTCCACAGGGATCTCAGCAAGGACGGGCTTTCTCTGCTGTGGGACAAGCTTTTGGCAAAGGCCCTGGGAGCTGGTGATGCACAGCCCTTTTTTCCCACATATCCAGTTGTAATTTCCCTTGCTGCAGCCAGAAAGGAGCAAACGCTGCCTGTTCCCAGTGATACTCCCCTCTATTTATTTCTGAACTGCCTCACCAGCTTCTCCACCGAGACTCGGGCAGAGCTGGTGGCAGGATGCATCTTTTGGGTCTCGGTCTAATCCTGTGCTCTGCTACGGCACAGCTAGCACCTTGCAGCGAGGGAATGAGCCCTGGTGCTGCCGGGGGGTGGCCCGCAGGGCAGGAGTCTGTGGGAAGGCAGGGGCGATTGCTGGCGCTTGAGATGGGAGCCCCACTCCCTGCCTTGCACCTTGCCAGCTATGCTGGGCCCCGGTGGAAGCTTTGGCACACACAGGACCAAAGATGCCCATGAATTTTCACTTCTCCAGGAACGTGGCAGTGATGGGAAGAGACTGAGGTCGAAGTCTGTCCCATCAGCCTGCGAGATCGCCTCCCCTCCGATACCCTGCGGTTTCAACACTGCTCTTTCGGTCATGGAAGGTTGGTGCAGACTGCACGTACAGCTTTAACTGAGTGCAGGTTGGCTGTGACTAAGGCACAGAGCCGGAGATGTAGCCTCTGCAAGTCTAGACATCCTCTGCCCTTCCCTGCTACACGGTCCCAGGAGCTCCTGAGATAAAGTCAAGCTGACTTTGGGTATGAGCTGGGCTTACAGGAGTCTAAGCACAGACGTGTCCCCAGAGGCACATTGCCGCGCAGCCTGAGTGTTGGTCATTCCTCACGCACATGAGGCAGGGATGGTTTCCTAGGAACAAAATGTACCGCTGCTTCTGCCTGGGCTTAAATGTGCCCTTTCTCCTCCACCCACAAGAACAGGGCAAACGTGCTCTTCTGGCAGCAGGGACCTTAACTGGCAGGGGAGCAGGCTGTGGACAAGGCCATCAGGTTCTGCTTCCTGCACCGAAAGCCAAAAAGCCTTAGAAAACCAGAGACAACAGGAGGAATAAACTGAGGGCTTATTTGCTGAGTGCCTCTCCAGGCTTATGAGCCTGTGAAAAGAGAAATCCCTGCTCAGAATATTTTTCCTCTGCTCTGTCTCTTTTTGCAAACCGTGCTGCAAAGCACGGTGAGAGGACTCAGCTCCTAGGAGAGCCCCTCTCCCAGGTGGCCTGTCAGCACCAAAGCCACCCCAGCTCCTGTAAACGTCACGTTGGCCAGCTCTGTGCTGCTGGAATCCATTAGCCTGCCCCACTTGCGAGGATTGTCCTGCAGCAAAATGTAGGGAATTGTTAAGGGCACGGGCTGGGAAGTAAAGGAGGGGTAGCCATGGGTGGGGGACAGTGTCAGCTCCTACCCTCTACCTGCAAGCAGGATCCTCAAAAGTCAGAGTAACAGACTGCAGGAGGAAGGTATAACACAGCAAACCAGGCTGCCTGCTGAGGGTGTTTTGTGTTCCAGGTGTCGAACCCCCCGCTCTGGAGATGCTGGAGAAGGATCACGTGTCCCCAGACCATGTGTAGGTATTGTCAGTCCTGGCTTTTGGAGGTGGCTGAGATTCCTGAGTGCATCTGAGCTACTGGAGATCCAGTATCAGACCATAAGGGAGATCCCACCATGCTGGGGCACGGCTCCGTAGTTGGTCGTAAACCGGTGCCTGATTCTTTGTGGGGTGCAGAATGCGTTTGCCAGGAAAATTTCTAATCTTTTGTTTTTTTCTTCTGCCCCATCCCTGGTAGGCTGATTGTCCAGCAGGTACTTCAGGAGCTGAAGCAGTATCATGGGTGAGTGTGTCTGGGAGAAGGATTTGGGCAGGGAGGTCATGGGCTTGCCCAGGAATGTGTTACTGCCCAGTCTCCAAAGATGGGCCTCCCTGCTGACCCTCAAGTTCTGCCCTTGTGTTTCTTGCTGTGTCTGATGTCTTCTCGTTGCACAGGGCAAAGCAGAGAGTTTGTGTGCAAGAAGGCAGTGATTCCTCCCAGCAGAACCTCACCTGGTTTGAGTTCCTGTCTAATGAGTAAGTGAGGCGGGCAGTAACCCCACACTTTGTGTCCCTGGAGCAGACTCTGATTTCTAGCCCCGCTCCATCTAAGCTCAAGTGCCCCACTGCTACTGTGGACATTGGTTTCTGCAGCAGTTCAGCCCGGACTGGGGCCTCATTGTGCACGGCACTGAACAAAAACACAGTGCCAGCCATAATCTGAAAGCTCATCTCCTTATTTGCAAGTCTCCATGTGAATGACATGACTGATGCTGAACCAGATCTCCCAAGGGATCGAAAGCCCAGGGATGGGGTCCTAAAGTAAAGCTTCAGCTGAACTTCATCAGTGATCTCCTTGAATTGTGCTTGGCCGGTTAACTTCCCTTAGTTAAGATGCTTTTTGTCTCGTTTCAGAAATGAGGACAGTGGAAAGAGTGACAAAGCAGAGAAAGGCACCAAGGTGATGCGCCGTCTGAGTTCCCTGCGGAGCCGAGTTACCGGGTCCTGGCAGAAGGATAAGGTGAGAGGTGCCGAATTTGTGGAGCAGGTTGCTGGATTCCTCGAGCAGGGGAGGGGATCTGGTTCCATGGACCAGTTAGCTGGTCCACCACTTTTGGGTGGCTGAGGCCTCTGATTTCATCAGCAGATGCATGGTGACTCCTAACAGCATGCACTGGACCAAATGGTCCCTGACTCACGGAGAAGAGCTTGCAGGGGTGCAGGCACGTGCTGCCGCGCTGTGTCCTGCCTTTCCCCATGCATGGCCCTACCCTAGAGGGACTGTCCCAAGCCTTTGGGAGGCATTTGGGAAAGCCACTGAAATCCCAAATGTTCAGGCACAAAGGGGCCCAACCGCACTTGCTGTGTGCCAGCTTGCTGTGTGCTTGTTTTTACCAGCAGGGAGAGGAATGTGTGGGCAGTGCGAGGCACATAACAGAGCTGTGGTGGTTTTTTTTTGTTTTGTTTTCCTTCCAGGGTAAGAACAAAGAGCAATCAAAAGAGAAAGAGAAGGAGAAAGAGACAAAGGAGCCAAAAGAGAGGTGGAAAGAGGTCAATCGGCACCAGCTTGTGCCAGGGGTTTTCTCCAGCTGCACCAGCTGCTCCCTGTGTGCCAAACCTCTCGTGAATAAAAGTGGTCTGCAGTGCCTGAGTGAGTATGGCTGCCGCTGCCTGGCTCTGGCCCAGCCTGGCTGTCCCCGCTCCCCGGCCTGCCCTCTGCCCAGGGCGGCCATTCCCCTGCTTAAATCCGCCTCGTGGATTGCTTCACTTCTCTGCCTGGCTTGACTCACCCCACCGCCCTGCTTAGCCTGGCTCGGTTGTTCTCCAGATAGCCTAAATAATCACTGCATCTGCCTGGCAATAATTTATCCTTGTTATCGTTGGCCACCTGACCATTTCCTGCCCCTGTCCCCAAAGGAGGGTTCTAGGTCAACTTTTCCTTTAATAAGGTTTTGTTTTTGTTTTTGTTTTTGTTTTTATTTTTCACAAAGCTCTGCTTTACCCAAGCAAACGTCCCTGCTGCCTGAGTGAAGTATTTTAGGCTGTTTTACACCAAGGCAGTGATGTGTCAGCTGAGCATCTGCCCTGTGAATGGGCACAGGGATTCCTGGAGCATCCAAAACTTTAACAACTAACACAATATTCAAATGGAGCCTCCCAGGACTTGCATGGATGAAATTCCTGCTTTTCAGATGCAAGTAGCGCTCAGGAATGGCAGCTGCTCCTTTGCAGGCATGCATGGGGCTCTGTCCTCCCTTGCTGCATGGCCTTGGCTGCTGGACAAACTGTCCCTCCTCCTGGGGGCAGATACTCAGGGCACTGAAGAACATTTTAATTCTTGAGAAACCGCCTGTGGGCAGATTAAATCTTTTGGAAATGAGAGAGTTGCTCTCTTTCTCCACCTTGCATCCTCAAGCAATGCTCACTCTCAAGTAACGAACCCTCAGCGCTCTTAAGGTCAGTAAAACCTTCCTGGGGCAAAGCAACTGGCTGCCTTAGGGGACGTGTTATAAGAAGCATATTTTCCCTTCAGGGCAGAGAGAGATTTAAAAGGACCACAGGCTGTTAGTGAACATTTCAGAGGTGTCACAGCCAAAGCAGAGAGGAGGGAGCTGAATAAGAGCAAGTGCTTTGTGGATATTTAGAAAGGATTCAAATATTATGAGAGGTGGCAGAGTTATGCTTTGTTCTTTCTGTCTGAAAGCTCTTAGCTGAGGCTCTATTTGCAGTGCTGCATGCTGCTTTACAAAAATACCCGAATCTGAGCAGATGCAGATAGTCCTTGTTCTGTAGTGAACAAAGAGCTTAGAGACACGCTCTTTCTGGTCCCAGAAACCCTGGGGTCATTGCCAGTGTGAGCGATTCTTCTCCGAAAAACAGCTTTGGAGATCTGTGATTGGGAGCTCAAGGGGTTGGAGCCGTCTTTCAAAATATGTTTGGCTTGGCATATCATTGTCCATCATAAATGTGTGGGGACTGGATGTGAGTTATATTAACCTTTACCTTGTTTGTTAGCCTTACCATGAGGAATCTGTGTTCTTAAGTCTTACTAACATTCAGCAGAAAAGCTCCATGGTGACTGAGGCGCTGGTTTGTGTTTGGGACTCGGTGACATCTCCTTTGGTTTCCTGGGTTGCTCAGGGATCGCGCTGCCTAGGGTAACATGGGCAAACATGGGCAAACATGGGCAGCAGAGCTCCTTGTTGCATGTTCTCTGCGTGGTGGCTTGAACTGAGGCTGAGCAGTCAGGCAGGGTTCTGCGATGTTCGTTAAAATTAATGGCCTGCCCGTGGCCGATCTGCACCGGGGACTTGTCGCATGACAGCTGTTAGCCCCAGAGCGCCTATATTTGGATTATGCTGGGCTGAAACCTTTGCAAGCTGCTTCTGGGCAGCAGAGTCGATAGCTGATATCTCTAGCTCCCATTATCGCAGCTCTGAGCGGTGCGTGGTCTCCTGACGAGTCGCTGATAGGGCTCGGGAAAAGCAAGTTTTCGGGCCACCGGGCAGCCAGAGTGGCATGCCCACTTTTCAGATGTGAAAGCTGCTCTGTCAGGGCTCAGCCCGAGCTGTTGCCGCTGCCAGAATTTGAGGATATTTGGCTGCTCCTCTTGTTTTCTCCTAACGAACTCAACACTTCGCCATCTATACGCCTTGGCCCTCGGCCAGCCCTCGGTCCACCTCATGGTCAGGTGCTGTTGTTTACGTTATCTCCGTGGTATTTTTAACTGCAGCACCACCGTGTGGCAGGAAGCGAAACAGGCTCGAAAAAAGAATACAAGAAAAAAACAGCAGTTAAAGAAAAGGGTGAGTTGAAACCAGGGAGTAGAAGGATGTGGGAAGAAGTAGGCATTCTCACGCCTGGAGGTCTTTTTCGCTGTCCTGTGGACACAAAGAGTCTGGTGGCTACCAGGACAGTGATGAAATAGAGGCGCAAGAGCTCTTCGTTTCGGACAAAGTAACAGCAGGAGGAATTCTGCTTTTAATTCAGAACAAAGAATTAGCATTCTTGTGCTGGAAACAGGCATGTGAGCTGCGAAGAAGGCAGGCAGCCTGGGTGGCTCTGTGCAGGGCAATTTGCTCCCCTCTCCCACCTGATTCCTCCCGTCCATCCTCGCTCCACGTGGTACAAAGCCTCCCAGGGAAGGCAGGAAGGAGACCGTGGTGTGCGTCGAGTACAAAAGCAGGATGGTTTCTGCAGCTCCAGCTTCAGAGTCTCCCAGACGTGATGTTAGGAGTCTGGCAGGGAGGAAAAACAAAGAGCAATGTTTGTGGTAACTGGGATCTCGACAACGGTGGCCACCCAAACTTTGGTGTTATATAAACTTTGAGCTGAGAGCCTCTGGGTTTACTGTTCACCTGGAAATGGAGAAAGCTCCTTTTGAGCCTTTGCTGTCAAGGGTGGAGAAGGTTCTGTGCCTAAATTAATCCTTTCTTATAAACATGCTTCCAGAGTTTATGCAACAGGAGTTAGATGAATCCCAGGAAAGCCCTGACAGGAGGAGAGCTCTCCAAGCAGGCTGTGCCATGGAGGGGAGCCAAGGATATGCCGTGGTGTATGGATGGCAGAAAGATTGCTTCCCCCTCAGTGACCTGAGATTGAGCACTGAGGTAGAGGTGGGACCTCTATGTCTTCTTTAGTTGAGCCTTATGTCTCTATTACTTTACGGAAAAGATGCAGCCCTAGCCCCTTTTGGTAGCTCAGATCAACCGTCTTCTTCAAAAGCAAACCTTCAGTTACAACCAAAGTGCTCGGCAGGCTTTGGACAAATCCCTCTTCTTTAAGAGAAGGCGCTCAGTTTAATGAATCTTCATGAATAATCCAGGCCGGAGGGTTGTGACTGACAGCAGACTGCCCACCTGTCCTAGGCTGACCTTTGCTGGCTGTTGCAGTACACAGGCTGATTTATAGCAAGTTGCAGTAACATCCAGTCTCCGGGACTTATTAGCACATTGTGAAAGAGGTTTGAAGAGCCGTTTCCTTCCTTACAATTTTTCCGTGGGTAAATGGAGGACATGGGTCTCAGCAGTTGTCAGGCAAACATCTCCTGCAGTTGTCAGGCAAACATCTCTTGTTTTCATCTGTAAACAAAACAGGCCAGAGTGGCTCTTGGTCTGGGCTTGAAATTCAGCGCGTGAAGTTCACCTCTCACTTTGCAGCTCTGCCTGCACACCCTTCCTTTTAGGATTCCCAGCGCAGCACCAATAAGCTAATACGGGGAGGAGAGGTTTGCCTTATCATAAGGAGGACTGAGTTGATTTTCTGTTGTGAGATTTCTGCTCACAGCCCACACAGAATCCTGAGAAATCTGAAAAGCAGCAGGCAACCTGAAACTTCGCATTTCTGGAAAGAGACACAGCTGCCAAAAAAGCTTCTATTCTGGGGAAAAAGGAGGTTTGGCTGCTGTAACATGATGACAGTGATGAATGGACTGGGAGTCCCTCTTGGAATGAGTGATTACTGACAGGAGTCCAAATCAAACAGGCGAAACCAGAGCGCCTGTGATCGCCTGTGGGTTAATGTGGTTACAAGCCAGTGAAGCAGGATCTAAAGCAACTGGGAAAGTGGTCTGCAGGACTGGTTTCAGAGGAAACGCTGACTGAACTATGAATCTGCAGACATATAGCTGGCCCTACCAAATACTCCCTGCGACTGTCGAGGTTTTAGAAAAGGAAGCAGAAAAATATATTGTTCTCAGCGCTTCTCCTTTTCTGCTTTTCTCTTTCTTCTCCTTTCTGGACAGTATCGCCTTTGTCTGGAACATTTCCAGGATGCTGTTCCTTGTATTTCGTGATGAAACCTCAGTGTCTCGTACACCTGGCCTGACAGATGCATAAGGCCGTGTGACAGTAATCCATTTGCTACTCGTTCAGTAAGAAATGTTTTATTATTATAGAGAATTACACAGGATTAGAAAGCCGGTGCGGTGCTATTCTCTTCTTTGCAATCCAAGCCTTAGCTCTAAGCTATGGAGTATTTCAGCTGGTTGCTGTGCCAGATTTTGCACTGATTTTGTGGAGATGCCCTGAGGCCAGCCGCACAAGCACAGCATGTTCTCTCTGTGAAAGCTTTCGTTGGGCAATCTGCAATGCTTTACTTTTATATTATAGTGAATCACAAAGCTCGAAGTGTCTAAGGATTAATCTGTCACACAGTGGCAGCCAGCTGTTTACCCCCAAACAGCTTCATTTAATGATTATTTCTCTATCGGGACTGAGAGGCCCCAGTAAACGACTGGGACCTCTTTGTACTTAGTCCTGTACAGCACCAGAACAAAAGGGAACATTTCTGAAAAGCTTGCAAATATTAGATGAAAAAAATCGATGAAGTAGGTCGCAGTGTGGAAACCAGAGACAATATTGGTCTCAGGGTAGTCTAGGATTTCAGCACATTTCCAGCCAAAATGGTGCCAGGCTTTTCAAAGCAGCGCGGGAAAGCTGCAGGGTGGATTTTGAGAGGGAAGTTTGCTTTGTAATTATGTATGTTTCATTTTCAAGCTTGACAGGCAAATTGCACGTGCACAGCTTAAAATATGACAAACCTGAGATGGAGATCGGTATTTTAAGTCCTCAGAGTGAATCATAGATCAGGAGGCAAGGTTAGGTCATGAGGTGCTCCAATTTTTCCTCCCTCCACAGTGCTCTTCAGTGGCACTGCACTAGTACCACATCAAACTGCTGGCCTTAGTTTCGGGGAATTTTTATTTCTTTCCAGCACTCTAGTTATACAAGACAGCGCATGAATCTGACGATAGCGAAGCAGCATCTCCTTGGCTTTCGCTGTTTGTCTGCACAAGGGTCACTCACAAAAGCCCAGGCCGGCTGCGGGCACGAGCAGTTCCAGGGCGGTTAGGAAGCGAGCGCGCTGCCAAGCCGCCTGGCACCCCAACGCCGCCTTGGCAGAAGCTGCTGTAAACACTTCGTATTGAATGGCAAATCCCACCGGGCTTTTAATGATGAATTCCCTATTTAGAGTAAATCCCCGGCGCTGCGCAGCGGACACGTAAAGCACCGCGTTAAAGCCATCACTCGGGATGCTGCGTCCCATCTATTAAGGGGCTGTTTAGTCTTTGTTCCCCGCCGCCGTCAGGCGCTGACGGGAGGCAGGTGCCTCGCAGAGTCCCCGGGTGTTTAAAGCTGGGGCAGGGGGAGTCGGGCTCGGTTCCGAGGCTCGGGCAGGGCCGATTTGGCCCCCTCACCAGGCAGGGAGCCGGGCTCCAGGCTCCCGGCCCTGAGGGAGCGGCTGCCTGAGGAGAAAGCGCGGGCTGAGGGGGGCGCGAGCTCCCTGAGGAGAAAGCGCGGGCTGCTGAGGGGCGCGAGCTCCCTGAGGGGGCCGCGGGCTCTCTGAGGAAAAAATACGGGCTGGGGCCGGGGGTCCCGCCCCCGTGGAGGGTCCCAAGCCCCTCCAGGCTCCCTCTCGTACCCTCCTCCCCCTTCTCTTGCCCTGCCCTGCCCTCGACGGGGCGGCGGCGCGCAGGCGCAGGTGTTCGCCCTCGGCATCTTTTCCCTTCCGGGACACGGGGGCGTTTCCTGGTGCTGTGGCGGCCGTTCCCGGGACCGAGAGTGCAACCGGAGGCTCCCCGGGGAGTCCGGTAAGAGCCCGGGCTGTCAGCGCGCCCGTCGGCGCCCCCCCGAGCCTCGGATGCCGGCTCCCCCCCCCCCCTTCCCCTTTACCGGCTTCAAGCAGGCGCTCCTGGCACCGGGCTCCCCCCCCCGGGCGTTGTGAGGGCGCCCCCCCGGGCTCCGGCCACCCCCCGGTCCCCTCAGAGCCCTCAGCGGGGCGGCGGCACCGGGCCGGGGTTTGCAGCCCCGGGGGGGGGGAGCGGGGCAGAGTTACACAACGCCTCCGTCGGGGGACGTGGAGGAAACCGACGGCTCGCCTCGTCCTTCCCGTGATAAATCCTTCGGGGTTTACAGCCGCCCCGGCGTGAGCAGCTCAAGGCTTAATCTGGGGGACGAGGCAGCTCGTGGGGATCTGGTCTTTACCTCAGAGACCTCTCGGGGAGGCCGAGGGAGGTGAAATGTTAGCGTGTGTTGTGGGCAGGAGGCGGGCTGGCGTCGTGTGGAGCCGGCTCTGCGTGTGTCCCAGGGAGGCCTGAGCATCCCCGTGCTGTGGTGGTGAAATCCTGCCCCTTGTCTCCTCGGTTGTACACGTACTGTTGGGGCTGCAGCAGTGAGAAGTGCCCAAGATGTACATTAAATACCTTAATACTGTTTGGAAAAAAAAAAAAAAAAGGTGAAAACTGCATACGGCTCCTTATCCGCAGCTATGATGACCGGTTTGAAATACGTCTTGTCCTAGGCATGGTGTGGAAAAGAGAGGGAGAGGTCCTCGGGTTGTGGGCTCAGCTTTGTGCGCTGGAGAGGAAACCCCCGTGCGAGCTGGGGCCTGTGACAGATTTCAGGGGAGGTGCGAGGAAGCAGGGACAGATTCAAAAGTGAAATAGCTCTTTGAATGTTTCTGGTACTGCGTTTGGTTTCGCTGCGCTAATAAATAAGCAAAATCGCTGAATGTTGTTTGAAGACTTTGTGCTGTGGTTTTGTTGTAGTATCCGTGTGTCTTCTCTGCAAAACCAAGAGAAGGAACCGTTCCTTCCCAGCTGTTTGGTGCAGCCCCTTTTCAAAGTGTTTTCTAGTGGTCTTTATTATTTATTTATTTATTATTATTATTATTTATAGATTTATAAAGAGAGTTTAATTCTCTTTGGTATGCTATAAAAATAAACCCATGAAGTATGGCTCTCAAACAGGAGCCATCAGACATGGTGTGTTGTAGTTCCACCTAATGTTTACCTATGAAATATTTTAAATACCTTTTATGATTGTCATAGTTGCTGCTTCAGTCCTGTAGTGTTCCTGTAGAATGGGGGAAGGGTTGAGCATGAGAGAATTGAAATGGTGCTCATATTTCTTTTAGTATAACGTGTTATTTTTCCTTGGTATTGTTTAGGAAAACAAACATCCATTGTTCGTTTGTTCCGGCTTGGGATTCTTTGCTTAAAGAAAACCCCAACCCCCCTTGAACTTGCGGTGCTGGGAGTGACACGAGCCCACCACACCCCCAGCGTGACATTTTGACAGTAAAAACAGACACAGCGAGAAAGGGGTTATAGGTTGTTTTGGGAGAGCAAGAGGGAAGCTGCAACTTAATAATTTAGTGTTGTTGTTCTCTCGCGTGGGCTGTTTCTGTTTCCAAATGTGAAGTATCTTGTCACCCTGTACCCTTCCAGTGTGGGGTTTCTGCCTCTGCGCAGTGAGGCATGTTAGCAAAATAAGTAAACACCGGTCACCAAAGCCTGTGGGACAAAGTTAAATCAGTTCCGAGTTCCCGCAGGTACGTGACCTGGATTTACCAAATACAGAAACTTCTTCAAGTTCAAGTGAGACTCCTCCTCTTCCCTAAGGAGACTTATCACAAAGTCACTCTGCTTCTTCTGGAATGCTGTACTTGCCTAAAATGTTTCTCAGTTACCACGTTGCGCATCTTTGTTTAAATTTGGATTTTATGTTCTGTATTAATCATTCATATGCAAATCGTTCAGATGTGAATGTTTTCTTTGTCAATCCAAGAGGCAGTAATAACCTTGTATGGTGTAAGGCTGAGGTTCTCTTTGATCTCGGAAGTGCCAGACATCTGAAAACATAAAAATGATTAGTTTCACATGAGAACTGTTTTGTCCACAGCTGTCTGAATTTAATAGATAGCGGATAGATCCTTAATTAAAACAGTGCTTGAACACCTTGTATTGTTAGGAACAGCCTTAAAAGGTGTCCCTGCCTGAACCTAACTGTTTTAAAGTTGTTTTTGAATGTGTCATTTCAAAACACCAAAATGCTGTATACGTGAGGGAGGGAAAAAAAAGTCAGAAGTTAAATTTTAGATTAATCACAACGTATCTGAGTGGTAGTTGTGGTTGTTTGCAAATGGCCTTTTAAGAGTTATTTTATTGGGCAGTACCGTTCCAGACCAAAGGTCAGGGTCATAACACTCATAATATTTGGTGAGTCATAGATTTGTCCTGGAATCCAATTCTGGAAGACGCTTATGGGACATTGCCAGTATCTGATCCACAAGAAGGTATTAGAGCTGGGGGAAAATGCATCCGTATGCCCTTTTTCAGCTGTTCATTTCCCTCTTGCATAGTGTGAATCAGTGTTGGGCTTTTGGGCGTTGTAATGCGTTGTCCAATAAAATGCTCCTGTGTGACTGCCTGCAGATTGGCTTCTGGGAGCCTTTGGGAAAACATCTCGTTAATAAGGGAAGTGTTCCTCTTATTACTGTTTATTTTTATCGTTATACAATAGATTAATTTCATTATCCTCAATTTTGAACAGAGTCATTTATGATGTTTATGAGCCTCTTGGTCTCGAATGGTTCTTTGCTGGATGAGGCCCCCGTTTCAGTTCGCCTGTCAGTGGGCCGGAGGCCATCGCTGACACAAGCCCATGCAAAATGCTCCAGGGGCAGCAGCAGACCCCATAGCAAGCAGATGTGGGATAACGTGATGCTCCCAGCATCCTCAGCCTCATTCCACGTGGCTCGGTGTAAGCCCAGAACCCACCCCGGTGGGTTTGCATTGTTTCCTGTGGTATCGATGGCTGCGGTACCTTTAGGGTACCTTTAGCACGGGCAGTGGTGCTCCCGTCCCCGTTCAGCTGAGGTAACCCAAAGCCTTGCAGCTCCCCCGTGGGTGGCAGCTGACCACATGTTCTCAGCGCTGGGCAGAGCTGTAGCACTTCTGCGTTTCCCTGCCCAAATTCACCTTCCTGCCGTTCCAGTGACTGGGAGAGGGAGGAGAAAGAAATGGATGGAGGATAAGATGGAGAAGGGGAGAGTCTGGGTGGCAGTTGGATTTTTTTAGCTCTGTCCCCCTCAGTACTGCCTTCTGTGCCTCTCCAGTTTGAGAATAGTTCACCAAAATAACTGTCAAGTTTATTTTTGTACCTCACCTCATTCTTGATCTGAATAAAACCTAATGCCACCAGTTACTGATGGAAAAACACTCTCTGTTTTCTGAGGTTAGGTATCTTTTATTTGTATAAATCGAGTGACCCTTCTTATTTATCTTTGCTCTTAAATATCAGTCTCAACCTCTTCAGGTTCCTGTGACCTCCACTTTCCTCTGTCCCTCATTCTTCTCCTTGCTGTTTTCTTGACCCCTGCTGTTTTCTAATTCCCTGCTCAGAGAGGCTGTCCAGAAGAATAAAGAATGCAAGAAGACCTTGTGTGTGTGCAGAAAAAGGAAGTCAAATTGACTAGTATTCAAATACTTGTTCTCATCCTTAACTGGGGTGTGTTTGGTTCATTAAAAGTGTGGAAGATGAAATATGTTTTTATAAAATGAAGTATGGTTATAACACAGTCTGATTCTTCTGTCACTTTTCGAGATTCTGTTCTGACACCTGGCCAAAGATAATGGCACTTGGAAATCAGCGAGCTGATTGCATTTCAAGTAGGCTCTTTGAGAATTGAGTCCTTAGATTCATCTGCAGTTCGGAGGCTTTTCTATGGCATTTCCCTGTTTTCTAGCATATTCTTTCCTGTTGCGTAAAGAATCTTTTAGCAGCACAGGGAGCTAATACGCAGCACTGTTAGATATGTCTTCTGATGAAACGAAGAATAGCTGCTGAGAGTGGTATAAGATAGCTTTATCTACCTTATTGGCATAAAATCAAGACAAGAATGTGCACAAGGTTGCTCACTGAAACACCTCGGATTGCTCTGTACCTCTTCCAAATTAAAAGATCTTTTAGATCTCTCTCTTTCTTCCCCTAGATGGGAATGGCAAGGATAATTTGACTTCTTCTGTGTGTTTCAGACTGTGCAGTGAATGTCCATAAGAACTGCAAGAGTTTACTGGCTGAATGCAGCAGCATCAGACCCAAGGTGGGTTTTCAAGTTTGTTCTTTTATAAATAACAATCCTTGACAGAGTAAGTTTAATTTAGTGTGAGTGTACAGATTTAAGTCAGTAGAGAATCTTGCCCGACATCCTTAAGACATCGAATAGTTATTCACTTGTTGTTAGAGGAATTTATGACAACGTATGTAGAGAGAAATGAAACGCTTTTGTTGTTCTGAAAACTACTTACCATTCCTTGTGTCTGTCAGAGCTGTGACTAATGCTTATAAGAATGCTCAAAGTCATCATGTTGTTGTTGTTGTTGTTACTTTGGACCACGACTGAATTATCTGGCACCTCTGATTTTTGCACTACTTTATTTTAATGGGTTGTGCCATCTCAAAGCTGACAGTGAGGGGTGCAGAGGAATTTGGTTATGATAGTTGCAATATTACTTATAAGCTGAGCAATGCAGAGTAAGTGTTTTCATTTCTGACCTCCGATAAACTTTGTCTTGCCAAGCTGCTCATTTTTTTTATCTGTGTCACCATGGTGCCTGTGATTGCAGGTAAGGTCACGGGTTGGTCTCAGATAGTATCTGTCATTTTTTCTTCAGGTATTAGTTTCAAAAAATCATTTCCTTCTTCTCATAACTACTTACACTTGAGGGGGTTTTAATTTGTTTTAACCTGCAACTGTTGATGATTTTGGACTCTGATTTTAGAACATGATAGCAGGTTAGGGAGTACTATGAGGAGGAAAAGAGAGAGCAGAACAGCTCAAACCTGGGCAGTCGGAGGTTAGAGGAAGTATTTTCAGCCTTTGGGGATTTAGAACATGACTCTTTAGGGTGTAGAAATGTTCTTGTGTTTTGTTGTTGTTTGTTTGTTTGTTTTGTTGTTGTTTATATATATTTTGAATTCAAACTTGTCAATGCATTGTGCATTTTTGTTTTAAGCATAAACAATCACTTGCTCTGATACTTTGATATTTGATTTCTGCTCTTTACCATCTGCCAAACTTTCATACTTGAATCACCCCATTACAAATTGCTCCTGAAGAGAACAAAGAGAGAGTGACAGCACAAAATGATATGGGGAATGAAGTCAGAAGTGAGATCCTCGAAGTGAAGCAAGACTCCCAGAAAACCATTTATTACAGACCGTGTTACTTAATTTGTCTGCATCTTAGATAAATGGAGTCTTATTGAATTGGAATATCCTAGTGTTGTAAGAATGAGAAAGCTGTGCAGATTAACAAAGACAGTTTTTGGCCAGTCTTATTTTTGGTTGAAACCAAGCATTGGCTGGGTTAGTTCTAGTTTAGTTAGTATTGCTTTAAGCTAAACTGCAAGAAAGTGGAGGTGAAGGCTGCCTACCTCAAGGGTTTGCTTTCATTTAATAAATTGCTTATGGTCATAGCTTTAATTCAGCTCTAACTTCATTTTGGTTGTACTTCAGTCTAGTTTATATTTGATGGAATTTTTGTATATGGAGTTGATGTCTGTGCCATGCTTCTGGAATGTGGGAAAATCAAAGCTGTTATTGTGTCAAATCTTTTAGACTGTCAGTACGCAGCTTCGCTTACAGTTAGGGTTATATGCCAGGAAAAAATTGATTCCTTTTGGACTGGAAAGTTGGTCTGTATGTGTAACAGTATTGTATTTTTTCCTATAGCAGAAAGATTTGCAGCACAGACCTTCTGGATCTCCACAAAGTTCGTCCCAGTGCATTTCCCCAGGTTTGTACTAAAGAATGATTTCTGTGCTCAAGGCTTATCTGTTCAATTGTATTTTTTTTCTTTAATATGTTTTAAAGGCTATACACAGGGTGTTATTGAAGTATAGAAAAGGTCTCTTTTAATAAGATGGCTTCATTTTTTTTCTATTGGGAATGGCTTAGAGGCTCCTAGCAATCTCCTGTGTGTTTTTATCTTTTTATCTTTTTATTTTTCTTTATACCTTCTTGCTGTGTAACCTCAAAATATCATGGTGAAAAGGGATCAATAAGCTAGTTTCTCATTGATTGTCTATTCTCTGGCCTCTGAAAGGACTAGAACTGTGAACTTTGTTTTACATCAGATTTTCATAATTGTCTATTTAAAACTTGCCTGCAGCTAGTGGTTGCTAGAAATCTCTAAGACAAGCTAGCGCTAATGGTCTGAACATAAATCTTTGTTAAAACGAAGTGGGAAAAGGGATCTGGGAGCAAAGAGAAGAAAAGAGCAGCTCTGTTGCAGCATAGGCTTTGAAATAGCTTTTTGCTACTGGAAAAGACCATCGCAGTTACAGTTGTAAGATTTTAAATGGCATTTTAATTGGTAGATGTTTCGAGGCCTGCCTAGCAGAATAGGCTTCTTGGGCTCTGAGGTGACTGACTGTAACTAGAGCAGAATTATTTTCTGCCTTGCAGTCAGTCAGTCTGGTTGCTTTGATGGCTATAAGAAACACATTTGAGGTGAATATCTGAATACTACTCTGACTTTTGCATGTGTGTTTGCTAGGTCTTGTTTGGCTTGCATTTCAAACTGTACTTCTTTATGAAATAATTCTTAACAGATAGCACAAGGGGAATAATTGCTATAAGAAGATAAGTGGTTGATTGCATGGCCAAGAATGGTTTTGTGCATTAAGGGGAAAGTAGAGAGACTAAAATAGGAAACAATAAAGAATAATGAAAATAGGAAAAGTTGGCCGTAGGGCTTGTCGTTGAAACAGCTCTGTGGTATACAGTCTGGTCTGATGTGGTAGGTTAACAACGATCGATACGGACTCTCAGCAGTGTGCAGACAGTGCTAATTGAACTCAGAAAATGGCTTTTTGTTGGTGCAGGCTCTGTTAGGCAGCCACTACTAATTTTCCGTAGTCAAAAGCAGAAGATGGAAGTTAAAGGAACATCTAATAGCATGGGCTCTGTCTTTACCCACAGTATAACACTGCAGCCTGTAATGCCCAGGAAAGAAAAAAAAAAAAAAAAAAGCCAAAGGTAGTGTATCAATATAGAAGAGAGACACATTTTAAGAAAGGTGCAAACTGTGCCCTCCCCCATATTTTGCATCTGGAAATGTTTAGATTTGGCCTGCCATTGGGAAACAAACCTTTTATGTTCTTGGCTGTGCAGCACAGAAAGAGAACTTGATGGCTGATGATTTCAGTGCTTCCACAAATGGAAGTGGGATGGCATTTATTATTAAGCCTTTGTTCAAGAAATCTTCCTTTGCCAATCTTACCAATATCCGCTCAGTCTGCTTTTTTGGGATGATGAACTCGAAGCTCATCACTTGGATGATGGAAGAGGAAATATATCTCTGTTTACCCAATCTGTTACAGACTGAAAATGAGCTGTGTGTGTAGCCAAAAGAATTTGAACTTGAACATTTGTTGGGAGAGGTAGTCCTAGTAGGTACAAGATGCAGTGATAATTGTGTTAAATGATGGTGAAATGTTCTCTGCAGCCATCATACAATTCTCGTCAACTGTTTCAAGGAAGATAAAATGAGAGACAAGTAGATGTAGAGTATGGGATATTAAGAAATTTGGAAAAACCTCTTTTATGAGTAGAAACATGAATAGCTGGATTTAGCTGTGCTTGGTAGAACGAGACAAGTGTGAAGGGAGAGATGAATACTTCTCAGATGGAGGAAGAGAGATGGAGGCACGCTGAGGAGTGCAGACTAAGGAGGAGGAACTTTGGGGGACAAGTAGACACTGGCATTGTCACAAGAAAATTTGTAAATTGGTGGTGGGTGAACCTAGGCTGGGAACTGAAGACACCCTTGAACTGCTACAGCAACATGCTCCTGAAGCAGCCTCCCAGACCAGAAGTGGAAGAGGAGTTTGGTCTGGATATTAAGAGAGAGCCTGCTTGCGATGGCAGAGTCCTGGGTGCAGGAATCCGTGAGATATCTTCCATTCCCATGTCCTTAAAAGCACTTGGAAGAAAAGACACCTGCAGACCTTGTCAGTGATAAGTGTTAAAGATTGCCTGGCTGCTTCTTCATCTTTGACTTTCCTGAAATTCCTTTTTTGAGAGGATATATTTTGTCTGCTGTTCCATATCATTCGTTACAGACATTAGTACTAAATAATTGTATCCATTTTTTATAAGTCTATTACAGGCTTCCATGAATTGTGTAATAGTGATTAAAGTTTTAAATATCTTTCCAGCTCACTGTCCATCTAGATTTAAAAAGCATTAAAGAGCTGCAGTATTAAAATTAAATTTAGCTCTGGTATCTATTACATTCAGTGTGTGTGCATGCAGTTATAAATCACTGTGTAGCAATAAGCATTGCAAAGTACTTGTGGTTTTATGTGATCTCAGATTTTTCTTGTTTGCCATGAAATGTTCTGTGCCCTTATACGGTAGGGTGTGAATAATTGTGTGTAGGTTCTGGTGTTTTACTAAAGGAGAAGATACTTTGCAATTTCCGCACTAAATGGGCACAGTAGGGACCAATTTCCTGCACTTCAGACCTGCTGATTTAGCCAATACAGTAAGTTAAGTGGCAGCTTTACATTTCTAGAAAGATCACAGGTAGTATAAAAACAGTGCATCTCTGGGGCCACTTTACTGTGCCAAGGCTGAGGGCAGCCAGTAGTGAGCATGGGGAATACAAATTCAAAAAGCAGCGGCAAAAGCAATGCGATTCCAGCTCATCCTGAGCTGTCTTTTTGTGGCTCCTTTTCACGAAAATGGAATGAGAATGTCTTTTTGGACAATGAGCTTTTGACATCCAAGATCCTGTCTGTTCTGCGTCCACAGTCAGAGAGAGGTTTGAGAGCAGGCGATCTGCAGTGTACGCCTCATTTTCTGAGTACCAATTCAATTTTTGCCTCTCTAGCCGCTTCCTTGAAGGAGCAGCCCCGAAGTCTTCTCCTGGGACCGGATGGGACCCCAGTACTATCACGGAATCTCGGTATGACTATTACCCAGAGAGGAAATTCTCAGTCTTCATTGAACACTGCTGAAGCTGTTAATAAATTTCGGTAAGTAAACTGCTTCTCTTCTAATTCACTAGCTTCGGCTGCGTCTTTCCCCCTACCCTCCCCATGTGAAAAGAAAACCAATTAAAACTAAAACAAGACTCACATCGGTTATCAATCTTAAGAGAGATTCATTGAGTTTTTAATGCTTAAATTTGTTTTAAATATCCCCTAAACAGCAAACTATTTTTTTTGGTTTAAATTAGCACCTTGTCTTCAGTTCCTCTACACTATGCCACAAAAATACCATATAAGATAGGGGATTGCTTGAGTATCCCTGTCTAGAATATCATTTTCATGGTTGTATTTGTCCTCAGACTTGCTGAAGTTCAGGAGTCTTTTCTGAGATCACTGATTCGAGGTTGTGCTGGTTCTGACTAGCATAGGAGGGAGCAGTATTTTAAGTTGCAGGATACCTTGATGAAAATAAGTTCAAAGCTATCTGCAGGTTTCTGTAGTTGTTTGCTTTTTATGTTCCACAGTTATGCTCCATTCTCAGTGAAAGTACCCTTTTTACTCTGAAGTAGCTAAGGCTTGTCAGCAAGTGATGTGTCTTTTCAAATGTCATACCAGAAGTTGCAAGCTTGCTCGTGCTGCTCTAATTAAATCTGTAATACTTAAATGATCAAGTTGCTAAATTGATTTGAATGTTTCAAGTGTGAGTTAAAAGGGTAGCTTTCATGTATTTATTTTAACTGTATTGCACTGTAGGAAGGATGCTTGTTAAAGTAGATGGCTTTTATTTATTTAAGTCAAGCAACTTTTAAAAAATTTTGATGTTCTCTTTGGGTCCCTTTGTCTAATCTCTTTGGTCATTTAGACTAATTTCAGGAGACATGGATGAAGGGGATTCAGGATTTATAAAATTTAAGCAGACCTCAGATGATGTTGTCTCACTTGCACCTTCAACAGCAGACTCCATTTTTCTGGAAGGTATGGAAGCTTCTGTGCTTTTCAGGACTTTGTTTCTTACACAGCCTTAAAGTAACATTGAGATGTATTTACTCTTCTTGTTGTTAATGATGGTAACGAGGGATATAGTTTGGACACCAGTTATTAATTATTGAAATTGAATGTGCTTTTGGTCTAGATGCATATTCTATATCCCTCCGAAGTGAAATAGAAACAGATGCTCATGAGTTTGAGGCAGAGTCTTGGAGCGTTGCAGTGGAACAGTCTTATGCAAAGAGACAAAAGAAAGAAGTTATAAAAAGGCAAGATGTCATTTATGGTAAGAACACTATTATTTCTTTAGAACTTTTTAATTTAGGAACCTCACATTTATTATGGTTATATTATTTTCTTGATAGTGATATAATACCTTAGAAGTTTATGGACAGCCCCAGAACAGCTTGCTTCTAGCAAGATCTAGAATAACAAAATAAGGCTGTAAGGAGGCAAGATGTCATGTAGTCCTCAGCGTTGGTCTGCTGTTATATAATCAGCTCTACCTAGACATCAGCTATTTGTTTAGTGTGCTATTAAAAATATTTGAAATATGAAGATTTCAAAGGTCCTCTCCATAATTTGCTCCAATGTTAAACCTTCTAATGCTAATGGAAGTTATTCCTAATGTCTGATATAAAACAGCCTTTGCTGCAGCTTAGAACTACCACCTCTTGTTTCTTTTGTCTTGTCTGTCACTCTTGATACCAGAAACAGTTTAGTCTTTAATTCTTAGCAGTTAGGAGTAGTGCTGAATTCATCTACTCCAAGTAATAAGTGTAGATTACACTAATTTCACGTTCCATCTAGAACGTTGATCTGCATTAAAGCAGAATTTCCCAGGAGTTATTTGTCTTTTGTTATTTTTACTGAAAAGCATATTCAGAAGTACATAAATTCAGAAACTAAAAATATGTATTGTGTGACAGAGTTGGAGGAGGTTTAGGGGATCCTATATGGATCAGTATTGCTGCTCTCTTGGTGCTTTATACTGGTAAGAAGGAAGTAGTAGGCATTTTTTTATCCATTGGGTGTTGTTTATCTAGATGTTGTTACTCTGATAATTTTGTTGGTCACTTGCAGAAGATGGTGACTTTCAGAGCCTGCTCTTTTATATCTCACTGGTCACTGCACACCATATAAATGACCCATAATTTTGTATTTCCCCTTGCCCAGAACTAATGCAGACCGAAATGCACCATGTTAGAACGCTGAAAATAATGCTGAAGGTATACTCCAAAGCCATGAGAGAGGAACTGCAGTTCCCGAATGCAGTCATCAACAAGCTCTTCCCCTGTGTGGATGAGCTGCTGGAGATGCATGCGCAATTCCTGCTCCAATTAAAGGAACGGCGAAAGGAGTCCTTGGAAGAAGGCAGTGACCGAAATTACATAATCCGGAACATTGGAGACCTCTTGGTAAAACAGGTGCGAATTAAATTCTACCAGCGTTCTTGACCCTTTTAAATTCCTAAAAAGCTAATTATACGATAAAGTTACAGTTGTGTAAAGGTTGATAGAAGACTGGGTTTAAGATTATCATCCTAGTATAGTGTGTGAACATGACTCCCAGGAACACACCTGGTCACAAATAATATGAAAAATTCATTAAATGTTCTTTGGGCACACGTGTATGCATGTTATATGCTATATGACGACTGCAAATTATTTGGTTTTATTTTTCATCTGTTCCAAAAGTACGGTAGTATACTGCTGGTATCCTTCCCAAACACAGCTGTCATGCACTTAGTGCTGAGCTTCTTGGTTCTGAGCAGTGAAAAAATAAAGATCTTTTAAACTGATAACAGCTTCTTCTAATTTTAGCACCCATTCTGGTATGGAGTGGATGCCACAGCTTCTTTTTGTATACTGCGATCTCACCTTTTACAATCCTCAGTCTTTTTAAGTGCAGAGTCCCAGAAATCCTTTTATAAATTCTCATTAAGACACCAGTCAGTTAATATTTGGTTATCTGGTGGTATTCCAAGCTCTCAGATATCACGCTGCATAAATCTCTCATTTATGGTACAGAAGAAATTGATATATTGAAGAAATGTCATCTTAGAAATCAGTTACTGTAAAACCATGTTAAATGTGGGTCTTGACGTGTAAGTACAGTTACTGTTAATGATTTATATATTTAATACTTATATTTCCAATTAGTTTTCAGGTGAAAATGGGGAGAGAATGAAAGAAAAATATGGTGTGTTCTGCTGTGGACACAATGAAGCTGTTAGTCACTATAAAGACCTGCTCCAAAACCATAAGAAGTTCCAAAGCTTAATAAAGGTAAACAACAATCAGAAACCTCCCATTCTTACTGTGCAAAGTGTACTTGACCTCTTTCAGTTTTATTTTATAACTGAAGATCTCTGTTAATTTTGAATGAGCTGAACGTAAGAGACATTCTCTTGATATTTGATATGCTGTTAGCTTCTTGTATTTTAGATCTTTTGAGCTGTTTGGGAAAACAGCTGCAGTTAACTGGTGTTAAATTTGGGGCAGGCAGGTATTTTTTCTCTTGAGAGCACCTAGAACTGGGCAGTAGATCATTTGTCCTGTTCATGGCTCTGTCACTGACTGCTCTGCTGTGTGGCTGTCCTTGTAAATTGGCTTGATGATAAATCAAATCAATGATAAATGCTGTTGATAAAATAATATAGAAAAAGTTGGAGCCCTTAGTCTAGTTTTGCCCACTACGTCATCTTTCCAAAACCAGAAGATTGGCTCCAGGGCAGTGTGTTTATCTGCTGTACAGTGTAATGCATAATTAATAGGAAGGGCTGAAGAAGCGCAGCCAAACTGGAAGCCTGTAACCTGAATCTTAGCTGGCATTGCTCAGTCCTTGGTATTCTCGTGTTCCAGTCAGTAGTAAGTGATACTGTGTGAACTTTCCTACGTGGCTCTGTAGTTATAGCTCTTCTGAACTAGGAGTCTTTAAAAGTGAGAACCCTTTACTTTCAAGAAACTAAATAAATAAACAGAGTAAGTTTTAAAATAAATAGCCTCAGCCCATGTAAACAAAGATCTTGGTGCTATATTCTGCTGTCAGGATTGCTTTGTATCTGCAGTCAGACTAACTAGTGGGATTCTGATGCTTTATGATCTTCCCTTTCTAAACAGAAACATGTTTCTGTACATAAACACACTGGTCAACATACAGTAGTAAAATAAACACATTTTATTCATTACAGACATACTTTGGCTGTTAGGTGGCTGGGTCTGGTTTTAAAAATACTGTACTTTTCTACTTAGTTAAGGACTGACCCTATATAGAAAGCAATCAGTTAGCAAATAAGCAGTCAAACAGTTCAGACCTGGAACTTTCTCTGTTTGGCCCCAAATTTAGTTAATAGCAGTTGAAAATTATATCTAAAATATTTTTTTCTAGCATTAGAATCAACTTTTTGATGTTGTCATGAGTTTTGCATTTGAAATAGCATGCAGATGATTTTGTGATGCTATACCTAATTGCATAAAAGTGTTTTGAAACAGAAAATGGGTGAATGAAGAGGAGAGAGAGTTAGAAGAGCAATATATACGATGGATGTGATGGGTCTGTCTTGTTTTCTAGAAAATCGGCAACAGTTCCATTGTGAGGAGACTTGGTGTTCAAGAGTGTATTCTTCTGGTTACACAGCGCATCACCAAATACCCAGTCCTGGTGGAACGCATTATTCAGAATACAGAAGGTAGTTTCTTTAATCTGTCTTAAAAGCCTGACAGTTGTCGTCACATCCTTTTTCTCCTACGTTTCACGTGTTCTTTCCTCAGGCAAGGAGGACAGGCTGGTACTGCCTTATATTTGCTTTCTCACTTGCTAGTTAGCTGGAGATGCAGTTCTATATGCAGATTCAGATCACTCTTGCCTCATCAGCAGGTTGAAAGCAGTGTTCAGTTTCAAGTCTACAACCACAAAGTCATAGTAGTTAAGTTTATCAGTTTCTTAGAGATTTAGAGCTCTAGGAACCCATTTATTTATTTATTTTTAAGCTCAGGCTCTTAGGAAATACTGTCAGATGTTCAGTATGGAATCTTCCTGTTAAAATATGTTTGAATGACTCATATTTGCATTCCAGAGTTGTAAATGGGACTAATTACTATCCTTCTCTCGTAGCTGGAACTAAGGATTATGAAGAGCTGACCCAGGCCCTTAGTTTAATTAAGAACACAATCACTCATGTAGATGCCATGGTAAATGAGTGTGAGAAAGGGCAGCGCCTGAAAGAGATTATGCATAAAATGGAGCAAAAATCATCTGGGAAATGCAAGAATGGGCTTCTCTTCCGGAAGGATGATATGGGACAGAGGCGGCTTCTGCTCGATGGGATGCTGTACTGGAAAGCTGCATCAGGGCGACTCAAAGGTAAAGGACCAGGAAAGAGAAAAGTATAACTAGGAAACGGGATTTTGCTTTGTTCTGTAGCTGTTTCTTACTAATCGATTGAGCATAAAGTACGATGACAATAACCCAGTTGTTTAATAGGATATTGGAGGAAATAGCACTTGTTCTATTCCTGGCTTGTCCAATAAGCATCTCTATAATGGTGCATGATAAGTTCCTTATGCTGTTTGCTTATTATCTGTCTGATCTGCTTTCCAATTCAAGTGGGAGGTCTTTAGGTAGATGATAAAGCCTTGAGTCATACTGACTTTGTCTCCTGTGGAAAGACATTATCTTGTGCGAGCTCTGGTTCACACTTCGAAAAATTATGTTGTGTCAAACCCATGACACCTTTGTTCTTTATAATGTCTGTATTGCCAGAAAATCAAAACAGCATTCATCAGTGAGTATTTTAACAGCTTCATTGCTCAAATGTTCAAGGAGAAGCTTCAAATGGAACTTACAATGCAGCCAAGAGTAGCTGGTACTATGAACATCTGCAGTTTCAGAAGAATCTGCTGTTGAGGGAAACTTGTTCCATCGTGACTGTTTGAGTGCATGTGTAGGATGTCTGTGTAGTTGTCTTCAAGCTTTAAATTGGCTCTGTTTGAATTCTGCTTCTTCTGCACATGTCCAGCCTGACTCTGGACAACCCCAGTGGAAAGCAGAAGCCAGCCCAATATTGCAAATGTTGATGTGCTAACGCATGGTACACAGGAAACTTAAGTAATTTTTTTTGAGTCTGCACCAGTCTTGTTGCTTCAAAATCTTTTTCTTTCTTTCTGTTGTTACTGTAGATATTCTGGCAGTCCTGTTAAATGATGTACTGTTGCTCTTGCAAGAAAAGGACCAAAAATATACATTTGCATCAGTGGTGGGTATTGGTTTCATATTTAATACATTCACTTGGAGTGTTTTTGAAGGTGATAGTAATTGCAGAAGAAATAAAAATAGAAATATCAGGTAGATGTTACAGTAGATTCAGAAGGAAAATGAAGTAATAAACAAGCCAGTTATTATAGAATCACTTTTCCTGAGTAAGTTCTGGTATTTGTGAATCTCTCCTTCTGTCTTTTAGAGCAAAACAGTGTTCCCTTGTCTCCATTTGAGCAAATTTTTTGAAACTGTTCTTGATTTCTGGGATCCAGAAGTTTTTGTTTCACATTTTTTTTTTTTTTAAAAAAAAAAGACAAGTGTCAAAAGTGTCATGTGAAGAGGCCATAGTGGTAAAGTTTGGTGTTGTAATGTTATAGCTCATGGTGGCCCTGTATAAGTAAGAAAGCAGAAGGGAGCTAAGAAGCACAGACTCCAAAAAATTGTATAAAGTAGTGCAATACGTTTTATATTTTCTTTTACAGGACTCTAAACCACCAGTTATCTCGTTACAAAAACTGATTGTAAGAGAGGTAGCTAATGAGGAAAAGGCAATGTTCTTAATCAGCGCTTCCTTAAAAGGACCAGAAATGTATGAAATTCACACAAGCTCTAAAGAGGAGAGGAATTCCTGGATGGCTCACATCCGCAGAGCTGTAGAAAGGTAAATTATGAGTGAAAGCCAGAGGGCTTGATTTGTCGCTGATCGGCCTTCTCTTCACAGGACTTGTAGGTACAAGTTTATTGTAAAAATGCATTTGACTGTCCATAAACTTTCAATGCAAGACTGAAGCAGGCAGTTTATGAATATTTATTGGGAAGAAGATGCTCATAAAGATGCTGGAAAAATCAGCTGAAGACTTTATTCTGCTTTTTTTTTATAAAAAAAAAAAAAGTTGGTTCACTGATGTCAAATGCAACAAAGCTTTGGATAAGTGAAAAAGATTGACACACAAGATAAACGACATCCTAGGCATAATCTTCAGGTTGAATGCCAAGATGATTTTAAGTCATCTAAGGTGTAAATCAAACATTTGTCTCCCACTTTTTACAGCTGTCCTGATGAAGAAGGAGGAACATTTAATGAACCCGAATCAGAAAGGAGGGTGGCTGAAGCAAGAGCTGCGAAGTTGAGAGATTTCCAAGGTAATGACTTAGGTATATATTCTACAAGCAGCTTCTCAACATCCCTTGTGACGTAACTGTCTTGTTCTTTTATCACATGATCAAGTTGCTCCTTCAGAAGTCCTTCAAGGTATTGCAAGATTGCATAGAAATAATTAAGTTTAAAAAGTCTAATAAGCCTTGCGTGCTCCATGAGTTTTTCCTCCAGCTGTTAATTATATCTCTGATGCTCTGACTATGAAATGAATGGTAATTTTCCAAACTGAATGTTGTACTCTTGACAGTGATTTAGAAGGTAGAACTGAGTTTGTTTCTTCCTTTAGAGCGTTTGAGCACGAAAGATGACCTGATTATGCAAAGTCTAACTGAGAAGCAACAGATTTATCTAGAAATGTCTGAAATGAATGGGTTTGAAGACAATTCCCAAGGAACCCGATCTAGGCTACTTTTTCGGGGGGATGTCTCAGAAAATCTGCAAGGAGAGTCACTTTTGAAGTCTGCAGTGGTAGAAGGTAAATACAATGTGGGAATGTGTATGTGTTCACTCAGGTGCAGAGGTTGGGATAAGCCCAAGTCTTAAAAATCATCTTGTAATAATTCTGTATAATGCTGTTCAGACTCATAATGCATCTCCAAGAGAGGTAGGGTGCACCTGTGTTTTTACGTAGAGGACCTCCACAGTTTTGATTTTTTACTTATTTAAGATCAACCCATGAAGTTTTCAGATGAGTTTATTCAGATGGGTAATAAGGTGATCTAATAATGTAATAACCCTGAAATGTAATATTGTATCAGGGTTCTAGATTTAAATAGCCTATCTAAAGACAGCATATTTAGAAAGAGAATAAACACAAACCACAATCACTTTTAGTTTGACAAAAAGAAACATTCAAGGCTTGATAATCAGACTTGTGTTCAAGGAGGAGGTCATCTTCATTTATGCAATATGAAGAACCTGTCGTAAACAGCAGGTCGTGAAAGAAAATCCATCTGTACTGTAAGAAGTCTTTCAAACTACCCGATATTTAGTGTACTTGGTGGCTGGAAAAAAAAAAAAAAATATGTATATATATATATATATATATATATATAAATACACATACCCTAATTTGTTAGCACGATGAGTTTGTCTTACTATGTAGACCTGGCTGTTTAAATGATATGTTCTTCTTCTTCCTAGCTGAAAATCTCCAGAACCTTATCTTCACTCACTTAGGAAATGGATACTGTCAGCCTGAAGATAGCTGTGCACCGGGACTCCCCAGGAGAGCAGAGACCTTTGGAGGATATGACAGTACTCCCTCAATTTCAAACAACAGTAAGAAAGAGGGACTGTGGGGGTACTGTGCTATGTTTGTTGATGCACTGTTAAAGTCTAGCATTCATTTAAGCTCCTTAGCTCTTTACTATGCTTCTCTGTACTGACTATGAGATAAGAAAAATGAATTAATTGAGGCTCTGATGTAAGGATATTAAGGGAACTTCACAAGAAGTTCCTGAGAAGAGGATAAGAATAAATTCCTAGCATGCTGTATCAGCATGTTGAATCTTTCGCTTCCAGTACCAACACTAGAGAGCAGAGTAGGGCTCTTGGTGTAACGTTAAAGGTGTTACCTTAACCCACGTTTTCTAGTTACCACAATTCCACACAGAATTTTAATTTTGTTGAAAAAATAAGCTTGACATAAAAACCTAGGAAATGTGAGTTCAACTGCTTGCTTTTATTATAGAATGACAAAAATGGAAACAAGTTTTCATATCTTCGCAGCCACTAAAGGCTTGCTGAATCTTTAAACAGTATAAATTATCCTTTTGGCACAGATGCTTTATCAGTTAATTGATGAAATAAGTGGAAATACTAGATGCTGTTTACCTCCCTTCATTTTGCTTCGTGCAAAGTAGAAAGGTCTGTATTTCACTGGTAGTTTATCCCTGGAATCCTTTCTCTTGCCCATGAAAGGCTATATATGCCTGTCTTATTACAGGTGCTCTATACAGTACAGTTTCCATCTCCCACTAATTCTTTCCATGCTTCTGGTGGTGCTGCTTTGAATAAGATTTTTCTACTACTGAGTATTCCATGTTAGGAGTTTGCAATTCTGGTAGCCACAGACGATTATTTTCATTCTCTATTGTGTTTGTTTCACTTAAAGTATCATAATGTGATTTGAACATAATCTCACTATTTCTTATAACCCGCTCTCCTCAAGTTTTATACCTTTTTGAGCAGTCCTACTCTACCTATTGTCCACTTCCCACTTCTAATGAGCATAGATAAGCAATGTAGTAGCAAACTGGTTCTAACTTCAAAGTCATATGTGTTGGTTTTTTTTTTCATTTGCTCTGTTATGCAGTGGGTTTTCACAAGCTCTGTGCTGGTGAACCACTCACATGCCAGTCTCTTTTCCAGATAATAGTCTTGGGAAGAGCAGTGGTGGTGACCAGAGACAGTGGGACTGGAGAGGCCATGCAGTAAGTTCAGACGTGCATCTCCAGGACCTCCCATTGGATGCAGAAGAAGGATCTCAAACTGTACGTTGGGCTTGTTTATGAAGTAAATGTGTTTCCTCAGGTTCTTCATTACAATAGTGCTGCAGAACAACCCTTGCTAAGCTGAAAGTTGTAATGTCTGGTAGGGCTAGACTGTGAAAGAGTTCTGTCCGTGAAATTACTTGACTCTGCTAAGGAAATTTTGTTGGGGGTGAGTTGATGGATTATAGCTTACTGCTTGAGAGGCATGATAATTCCGTTCTGTATTTGTTCATTTGATGCTGTATCTTTGTTACCTTTAATGACCGTGCATCTCCTTCTGTACTATGATTTAAGTACTTTTGGTATGTGTCCTTCAGTGCATGGGAGCAATCTCTGCTCCAGCTGTAAACAATGTTCCCTGGTGAGGTGAACCCTTCCAGCATGTTCTGGCAGCACTACCAATGTCCAACAAGTATCTCTAGCGCAGATTGTTGTTTTTGTCTTTTTTCAGAGTGATATAACAAGGCTGGATGACAACAGTGGTATTCAGCCCACCATAGAGTCTCAGGTACGTTACTTCTGCTGTTAGGAAATCTAATGGGAAATAGCTATATAATAAATATCATGCAAAATAAACAGACCGGTATTTTTAATGGCTGTGGAACCACAAGCTCATAAACAGCCTGTACCTTATGACTCCAAATGCATTCTGAATGTCCCATTAGAAAACAAGGATGGTTCTGGCTATTTAGACGTGCATTTCAAAGAGCTGGCTAACTACTTCTTTCTGCATCTCTGGAGAGATTGTATGTTCTTAGCTCACCAGCAAAACTTGCTTCTGAATCTCCTGTGAGTGCTGTACCTGTGTAGTGATTCAGTACTAGAGCATGGGAGGAAGTGGTCATTAAATAGCTCATATAAAGAAAACTCGTGATGAGGATTGCTCCCTGGAATCCCAGAGAGATTTGCTGAGCCCTGACTCAGTTTGCGCGAGGACCAATATACTGAAATTCGTTGTGCTTCTATATTGCTGTATTGGATGTTACCATGTTAGAATACTCTTGTAGTCGTTCTTCCAGTGTGTGTGTTCTTGTACATACTACTGATTCTGTCCATTATTTTAAAAAGAAAAAAGTCTAATGCTGCAATGAAATGGAGCTCTGTTTTGGTGTCTAAATTTTATTATTATTATTTTTTTATCCCATCTGCCTCCCCTCCTCTTCAGCTTGTCCAAAGGATACAAAAACTGCTACAGTTGCTCTTCAATCTTCAGGTAAACCGCCACTCTACTCTCCAAGAGGTCTGTTAGGTATTAAATATAATAAAACTTACTCAGTTGTAGAGAAGCTATCTTGAAAATATCCCCTAAAACTAGAGTGAACTGTAGAATACAAGACCTGAGACTCAGGGAAACAAACACGGTGTATGATATTTTGAAGGAGGTGTTGTCTCTGTTGTCTTATGTGATTGAATCCCTTTTCCTCCTTAAAGTACAGTTGTTGCTACTTTGAGCTTCTGTTCTCCGTGTTTTTCTTTTAAAATTGATGTTAATATACACTTGTCTGCATATATTAGATGTTTTTTACTGTAACCTTGTATTCAGTAATTTTTGAGTGATCTTGTCAGAGTAGAAATTCTAGGTGCAAGAAATGTTAATTTTGACAGATGTATTCAAAACTTAATTCCTCAGCCATCTTTAGTATCGTGTCAATAGCGATGGGCTGTACAAGCTAGAAAGTTAGATCTGCTCTTGAAGACAAAGCTGTCAGTCACCTAATCTGATAGGTACTGTTGTCTTTTGCTTAGCTGTATGGAGGTTTATTTGTTTGTTTGTTTGTTTTTGAGCCAATGTGCCTCATTTTGGACTTCTTATTTCCATTCTAGGCAGTGATATCTCAGCAGGACAGCTACATTGAGATGCAACGAGCCACCATGATAGACCGGGAGAAGCAATACCGGCTGCAGTCTACACGCGGCAACCTGCTGCTAGAGCAGGAGAAACAGCGTAACTTTGAAAAACAGAGAGAAGAACTGATGAATGTACAGAAACTTCAGAACCAGCTGAAACTGGAGCAGCAACGCTGGGAACGGGAAAGGAGTCAGCAGCAGAGGGAACTAGAAATTGCAGAAGTCCGGCTGCAGAAGCGCGAAGAGGAAGCTCGGCAGCTGAAAGACAAGTTGATTCAGGATAGAGAAGAACTCGAGAGGCAGCGAGAGGCCTATCAGCATGACCTAGAGAGGCTGCGGGAAGCTCAGAGAGCAGTAGAGAAGGAGAAGGAGCGCCTAGATCAGCTAAGGAAGCTGAAAAAGCAGAACACAGTGTCAGGCACGTTCTCCCCCGAAATGGGACAGGTAAGGAGTTTTTCTTGGAGTTCTGTTTATTGCTTGCTTCTGAAAGAAGGTTGCCCTTCGTGCAGCACTAATCCGTGTTTGTTTTTTACTGAGCTACTTGTGCCACTATCTGAAGTAGCTGGAGCTGGCTACTGTCAGAGAGATCAGGGCTTGCAAGTCCTTCAGTGTCTGTGAAATTCTACCCAGACATTTGCTAATGGGAGCATTTAAAAAGAGACAGACAGACAGAGAGAATAAGTTATTTCTGAATGTGGCTGACTGCTGATTTTTGAAATACAGGAACTGCCCGATTGCAGGCAGGTGATTGCAGAAGGTGCACTACGTTGACAGCGTTCTATACAGTTGATTTTAAAGACATCTTCTATGTTTCAAAATGTGAATTTTGGGGTCCAATTAAATTGGCTTGTTTATTACTGTCTGAAAGTATGGCTTTCTGTCCATTCTATCATTACCTAATGCAGTTTGCTGGCTGCTGCAGGGGAAGTTAACGCCATCCCAGCCAGACCCAGTACACACCGTTGTGTTCCTTTGTTAGGTGTGATATTAAGCAATTGAATTGCTGAGGATCTTTTTCTCTTCCATTTGCCGGCATGCTTTGAGCTTGGTCTAGCCTGTTGCATTTCTCACAAGGAAAGTGCTTTGTGTCTGCAGGGTTGAGGGTGGTCTCTCCTTATTGTGTCTGAGATAATGAAAGTACCTGTTTGACTTAGAACGCCTTTTTCCTCATGTAGAACCAGATGCAAAGCCACTCCATTAGCTTCAATGGAGAAGGGGTAGAACCATCTCTGCCAGTCTTGAAAAGCTCTGCGAGAGTGAGCATCTCCGGAATAGATTACTTGGAACGGCCAGAGCTGGTTCGTAGGGACAGTACCACCCTGGAGAATCGTCCAGTTCTTGCACTGAAGAACGAAGTGCCAATCCACCTCCTGAGTGCAACTAATCAGATACAGAAACCAGCTGCAGTTCAGCAGCAGATCCCTACTAAGCTTGCCGCTTTTACAAAAGGAAGCAAAGAGAAAGGTGGGAAGAGCAAAGCATCTCACAGGACAGACAGTTCGGGTAAGTATATTTAAATGGATTTCTAACCTCTGCCAGCATCACAAGGAGACAGAACGCTGTAGTTTAAAACTCTGACTACCCATGTGGAACCCAGAAATTAATGTGCTACGAATTGTGGGCTCTTGAAGTCCTTAAGTTAGGAGCTCAATGTGCATGTACTGTTAAATTGGAAATTTAGCCCAGATAGATAATGTTGGAAATGGAGTGCTGTAAGCCAATAGGACAGAATTATGGTGAGCACTTGTAAACCTGGATATAAAATCTTGCCTAATTGTAGTGGTAAAGGGAAATAGCAAATGTTTTGCTTGTTCTGCGTGAATGAAATGTTTTGAGGCTGTCTTAACCTCTTCTCACTATGTTCAGAGCTGTAATAACACTAAATGTGGTGCCTTTCTTAGCACCAGTCAGTCATTAAATACAGTTTTCCAGGCCAGATCTGAGATGCTGTATGTGTTGTGGAGTTGAAAGGGGCTAATTTTGTCAGAAATAGAAGCAAGTAAAAATACAGTTACCTTGTCATGGTGTAATTTCTGCTGCTAACTACTAGGTACTAAAGTAGTGATCTTTGCCAATGACAGACACAATAAAAACCACTTTTTCTTTACCACTAAAAATAGCTTTTCTGCCAGCCTGAGAAAAGGGCCTATAATTTAAAGTTACAAAATTATCTCCCTAGCTTTATATAGGATTCTGAGCTGACAAGCCTGCACGTCACTTGGGCCTACACTACTCCAGCAGACTCAAGGCCAAACCTGCCCAGGGAGTGGGGTTGTCTTCTGCGTGTTGCAAAAAAGTCTGTCTCTGCACCTGAAGTTTAATAGAATTACAAACTTATGTTTTTGCATATAAACGAAGCCTAATACCCCCTTCGTCTGAATACCAAGTACTGGTAAATGGGCAAATAGAGCTCTAATACTGCAACTCTGCAGCTTTATTTTTAATAGCTGTTACATAATGATCCCTGCAGTGGAAATGTACTTAATGGTGTTTTTCCAAAATTTATATGAAAGGCCTAAAACGCAAATATATTGGTCTCTGTTCTCTCATGAGCATTAGTGGGATGCATGCTTTTTATGCCCATATGTAGATCTTAGAATAAAATGGAACAGGACTTTCTGTACAAGTGGCAAAATACTGGGTATTGAATTTGGTTTTTGTGACATGTCAGGAATGTTACTGAGAGGAGTTCTTTGGATCCAGAATAACCATTTCATGAATTGCTTTTATTGTTGAAATTAAGAAACTGACAGGCCATAACACCACAATCGATGTACTCTTCAGCTGAGCAGCTGTGAGACAGATGGAGAGCAGAGACAGAAGTTCATTGCAGTTTTGTGTGTTAAAAGTAGCAAATAGCCATTGCTATTTGAGTGGTAGGGACAAAGATTTTTTTTTCTCCACTGTGCTTTATAATACAAGATTTTGAATTTGTGGTTGTCAAGCTGGTAGTAACTGAATTGGAGGTCCTCAGGGGAGAGGAGAGGGAAAGCGTACTCATGGTCTGAACAGCTGAAGAGAAAATTTAACTTACAGAAGCAACAACTCTTTATGGTATAGCAGCTTCCTCGAATATGCAAAGGTGTCTGTATTGCGGCCTCCAGCATGAAGCAGTGAAATCAGTGAAGTACTGCTATTGTCAAATACTGATTTGTAAAATATTTTCTTCAGCATCTGTTGATCAGAAGCAGCTGATTCCCCCTAGGCTCGTTGGACGAGAGGAGGGTATCCTCAGAGGCAGGCGATCAGCAAGTCCAGTCCTCCCAAGCAGCCAGACCACTGCATTCCAGACAGGTACTTCTTGACTAACTTGTACATCTGTGGAGATGTCAGACTGTGCAGTGTCATGAATCTGTCTTCTTCTGTTTTTTCTATAGAATTATATGGCTCTACAGATGGTCAGCCAGAAGCACTTTCATCTGCCTCAGCAAACCCATTCAAGCCCAGTAACGTTCACGTTCAGACCCTGGTGACCTCTCAGTCGACTGTGTTAAATGCACAAGACGATACCAGCAAAGAAGATGTAATTTTTTTCTAATTGTTTCCATTTAAAGATCAGTCTTCTGACATACTGATTCAAGAACTCAGGCTCCAGTGTTCAACGTGACAAAGACCTGACATGGATGTCTTTTTATCCTTGCCCCGCTAATACTAACAACGACCAGACCAGGATTACAGTTTTACTTTGTTGGCTTCTTTGCCAGCAGCTCAAAATGAGGGCACAGTGGTAATAATTTGCTTTTGAATTCTCCAACCATGGAAATGTGTTGACGCATAGCATGGGTGTATAAATTCAGAGCATGTTAAAGTGCTGCCATTTACTGCAATTTGCTCTCTCTGGTGTATTTACGCTCTTTGTGGGCACCATCTTGTAAATTGTTGTAGTTGATAATGAAGCTCCCAGATTTTTATGTAAAAAAAATTTTAGTAGTAAGCCCCGAAATGGCTGAGATTTTTTAAATCCCTTTTTCACAGGTGCAAGGTCGCTGTAATGGATTATGCTAACTGTGTGTTAACTTGTTGACTAGCAAGCCAGTCTCCTTACAGCCAGGCACGATGAACGTTGTGATACCGCCTCACAGGAACCAGGCTAGCATCTCTGTTTCTTTACTAAATTTAGTGGAGCGCATGCTCAGTGGCCAGGTACAGTAGGAAAGACGAGGTAAGCTGCTTCAGAGTCTTCAAGGTTCAAGGGCTCCACCTGCTTGTGGCTGAGGAGGGTTGAACATGTGAGGACACCCAGCGGTTACAAAGACTTGGACTCAATGCACATTTCATTGAATGTCGGCTTGCACGAGGAAGCCTGTCTCTTTGCAGACACTGAGTGGCTCTCCGGTTAGTGAGAGCAGTACAGGCTCCCAGGCAAAACTCATGAGCTGGTTCAGAAGGAACTTAGAGGCCTGGATTTTGTTCCTTGCTGGAAGACGTATAATAAGTGTTTGAATGCAGTAATTACTGTCTCGTTTCATCCCAAGTCTTCTGCATCTTTCGTTTGTCTGCCAACTTCTTGGGACTTTACTCCGAGTATCAGAAGATATCAAAGCTGCTGTTACTGCAGAAGCTTCTCTGCAGCACTGTAAGGAATGAAGGGAATAAGAACTGTTTGTTTTGTTGTTTTATTTTTTTTAATAATAAAAGAAGTGCTATTAGCTAAACCTGGGTTGGTTTAGCTGCTTACAGCTAAACCAGCTTTGATACCTCTTGTTAAATGGGTCAGTTCTTAATTATGGAATGATGATGATATTAACAGAGCCCTGCTCAAAAGGCATTATTTCTCTTTGTAGTAATTTGCACAGTCATTTGTTGTATTCTATTACTTTGCTCTGTATCTCAGTTCTTTATTACTCACATCCCCGAAGGACGTGTATTCCGATGTGTGTCAAATGTGACCAGTCAGATATATTGTGCACAGGAGAAACTGTTCAGAGGACGTTATTATGGAGTTAGAGAAATCAGAATCTCGGAGTTTAAAAACTTGGGTTAATACCTTTCAGAACGTGATTGATGGGGTTATTTTGTATCTTTAACCCTGGCTGGGAGTGATTTTTAGCACAAGTGAATGGAATGCCTGATCAGTTCCCATTCAGCCTCATGGCAGTGGCTCGGAATGGCAGTTTATCAGTCTCTCTTCAAATCATTGAATCAGTTACTCTATCTCAGTTGTCATGGCCTATGTGACATTAGTAATGTTCTTTAAGACAGTAACTTCACTTTGCTTGAAGGTTCTAAAATTATTGCAGTACTTACAGTGCAAGAAACGTAAATTTTCAGCAGAAAATATGGAGTTTATTTCCAAGAGGTGATAATTAGGGTTGTTAGTGTCTCCAGATAAGAACTTGAAATATCCAAACTTACTGGTCATTGTGAGAGCAAAAAGATGAGCTACAAAATACTGATTCTGTCTTGGGGAGCAAGCAGTCCTTGCTGTAATGCTGTATTTAAGGGTCTTTTTGCTGAGTGATACTGGTATCAACCTGAAACAAGGCACAGAGTTCAACAGAGTTGCGATGTTACATGAGAGGAAACTCCGAACTATCTAGTCTGTTATCAGACTGGTGATACTTTCCCCCATCACACCTCCCCAGCAAAATAATACAATTAAGTAGGACACACTTCACTTTAATACCAAAGTATTGCTTCGTAAATCATGGGCCTTGCAGAACTTACAGAGGTTATCAATGTCTAGATCTGCAGAAAACAGTATGAGGAGCGTAGGCATTTTTGCATTGTTGTGATACTGTGTTGATAATGGTTAGAACCTATTTCTACAGTGTATTTTTGCATTCCTAAAACCTAGGTTAAAATAGTGGGAATACCTTAAAATGAATGTAACTTCTGATCAATTCAGCAGCTCTATAGGACTGATTCTTCAGTCAGCCAATGTGGAGACTCTAGTCGTCTCTGATACCCGTGTAATTCCTTCTGTAAACGTACAGCAAAGCAGCAAGAATGTACAGTATGTTCTCTCCATGCTGTGGTTTGGGCCACTCCTAGTGCAAACTCTATGCCCCCATTGCCCTAAATTACCAGTTTTTAGCAGCTTTAACCTAAAGCTAAGTTGCATCAGTGGAATAAACCACCTCAGCCAAGGAGGGAGGTCTCTGTTTAGATATTTTAAAACAATTTTTAGAAACATGTATTTGGCTCAGTTTTGTGCCTGTCTTAATGTATGGGAGAGAGAGTGTTCTATGGACCAAAGAGGTTTATTCGGCAACATTTTTCTTCTTACTCTGTGCAGTGAATGAACTCAGATATAGGATGGTAACATCTGGAAAATGTTAAGTCTGCAGTGAGGTCTCATTTCCTTTAATATGTTTTAACTTAAATATAACTTTTAATATTCATTGTCAGCAGTGCTTTGGATAAGTTGTGGCTGTTAGCAAATGGACACGGGACTTTTACAGGCTAGGCTGTTGGTTCAGCACACCAAGAGTTCTTTGGAATACTGGTTTTCAATCTGTAACTGAGAAATTATCGTAAAAGTTACCTGTCTTCAATACACGTCTGGCTGCAGCTAGTCTTAGGAAAGCCATTTTCCCCATGAATAGAGATTGCATCATCTCAAAATCATAGAAGTGCCATACAAGGTATTTAAGTGAACAAGCAAGTTAAATTATTTAAGATAACAAGCAAGTGAAATATTTTCTTTAAATAAAGTGTGGGTCTGCACTTCTGCAAAATTGAATCTGTGAAATTGTTATTAAATCACTCTAGTTGAGTGCACTTGTTTTGGATTCTACTCAAACCTGATTTGTAGAAAAATAGTCTTTCTAAGCAGATTGTATTGCAAAATACTTCTGTATCCTGGGCTAAGTGACGTGCTATTGATTCTGAGTAATATCCTTTCCATTTGACTCTTGCTTACTTCAGATAAAAGTTTCCTTTGAAGTGATATCAGAGGATTAGACAGTTCAAAACTCTGCCTCCCAGGTGCCTTTTGGCTTCTTTCTTGAGCTGGGATGTAGAGGAAATTACAGCATGAGCTCTGAACTGCCTTCTTCTTTGCTTTGTGTCACAGCCTTAAAATTATTGTCCTGTTTGTCCTGTGATGTTGCAATGTAGAGACTGTTTCTGTGGTTCTGATTCTCAGTTTTAACTCTGGTGTAAAAGAGACTTCCTCTGTCCCTTCCCATTTGGACTGTGGTCATTTTGTATTTCAGACTGAAGATCCCTCCATATTCGCTAGTACTGAGCACATCTGCCCTGTGCATGCTGTAAATGCTTTCCTAGTTTTCAGCTGTACTATCTGTGGATTGTAGATGTGGCACATCCCATAAATTGAGATCACTAATCATTTCCCAGCATGAAGCAGAAGAATTGGTACTTCTAGAGATTCTTGCTCAGCAAGCTAATAGTATTCCTGCAAAGGTAGGAGTAATTCTAAATAAATTCCTAGCAGTTTTGTCTTTCTGAGTAATAGTTAGGTGATCCTGCATACATGGGATTTGGTGATTGTCATTTTCATTTACAATGAAGGATGAAACTTAAACTAGGAAAGGTTTAAGATAGATTTTTAGTTCTACTTTCAGTTCAGCAGAATAGGAGCTAAGTCTCCCCTGGTGGTGCTCAGTGATGTTCCTGTATGTTGTGCCCCTGTGCAAGGGAATTTGGAGCATTTTTGTTGTCTTCCCCAGCAGTTCTCACAAGGAAAAAAAACACTCCTTGATGCCAGATTGTACATGGTATTCTTGCCTGACCTTCTTGCTGAATAGGTTTATAAATTTAAAAAAAAAAAATTAAAAAAAAAAAAGCCTTTGCCTCTCCCTTCAAGGCCAGACCCAAAATCTTTGTAACAACTGGCAGCTCGTGAATATTTACCATCAGCATGTGATACATCAAATACCATTTGTGTGAGCTCTGGTTCGTACCATTTGTGCCATGTTTATAAATCAGTTTTTTTATATTTTTGTACTGAAAGAAATTGGAGCACTTTAGAAAAGTTTATTTCAGATTCCATTGCTGTTTGTACCTAAAAGGAAATTGTCATGGAAATAGATCCTGTCGGCATAACTGCGTGCATGTCACTCAGAGCTGTGAACTCTCTTGATGCTATTTAGTCTTAGGTCTGGTTTCTAGGCCCACCTTGCACTGTAAAGACTTAATAAATAATCATGGTTCATGGTTAAATTGACCATTTTGTTGGGGAAGTGTTTGGGTTTGTTTTTGTTTTGTTTTTTCTTTGTTAGGGTGTAAACATTGTAAATAGTTCCTTTACTGTTGATACTTCAGTAGCAACGTCTTTGTAGTCTTATTTTATTTGTAAAGTTGACGGTTAAATGTTAATATTCTGTTGAATTGTGCACTCTTGATTAACTGTAAACTTGATCTTAGCACACCAAATGATGATTTTTACAATGACTGCAATGTTTCTCCACTGAAGGATTTCAGAGCTGCAATAGGACTGAAACCAACTTCTAGCAATAAAAAAAAAAAAAAAAAAACCTGCCTTTATATGCATATACATTAATCATATATGTGCTCTATGTTATGTGTTTTTTTCTATTTGAACCAAAGGTCAAAGCAGCAACCACTTCTCACGTGCTTCTCCTTTTCTACCCCGGACAGAAATAACCTGCCATACGAACGCTGACAGTTTTCCAAAGGAGAGGTGTTAAGTGGATACTAATAGTTGCAGATCTTGCCAGTGAGGTGAGCACCCTAGGAAGGAATCAGCTGATCTCAAAATGTCTGAACTCAGCATACTAGCAAAAGAGTGAACTTAACGAAGTTGCTTATATTAGCATGTAGTTGCTTTGCATGGTGCCAGTCTGAGACATGCCTGGCTCTGTCCCAGACAGTATCGGTTCCCATTTGGAACAAGTATAACGAAAATAGAAACTTTCTCCCTGCTGCTTCTGCCAATTTGGCAGCCTTCGCTCTCTGTACCAGCCCATAGCCTCTGGCTGGTGCAGTGCTTCCCAGCTCCAGAGTCAGCAAGTTGTGTTTCCTGGTAAAATCCCCACTTGTGGCATACTGGCAAGCTAACCCAAGCACTGTAACCTCAAATAATTCCAGAAATCAGAACAGATGCAAAATTGGGGCGAGAGTGGGAGAACTAGGATGGGTGTTCTCAAAGGAAGAGGTGTGATTTTTTTTTAATTTTTTTTAACCATTAAAATTCTACACTGTAGTCACCATTGAGGGAAACCCTCAGCCATTTCTGAATGTGGTGGTGCAAATGATGCAGTCCGAATTGCTTTGCACAGAGGTAAGTCTTTGTGCGTATCAAAGCACCTTTGGAGGGCTCCGGTTCTCTGTGTACAGGAGTCAGGGGAGTAGTCTGCATTCTAGTCTGCATTTTTAAGTCTCTGAAGTGCTGTTGATACCTGTGTTGTGGCAAAAAACTGGAACTCGGAAAAGCAGAAGTTTTTCTATTTTTCCAATGTATGCCAATAATGAAAAACTTCTAGGCACACCAGTGTTCAAAGGATGACTATCTTTGTGGGAAGTAACAAACTGATGTTTTAGCGAACAAAGTCTTGAAACATGTATAAGCTTTTGCTTGCACTTCCTTTAAGAGAAAATTTCTTACATCTGCTTTTGCTTTGTTCAGCTTCCAAGGAGCTGAGCTGCAGTGGCCACTGGAGGTCACTACCTATGTGCACTTTCAGATCTCGCTGTCTCGCTAGAGCAAGGCAAGTAACTTTCCGCGTTCATTTCTAAATACTGTTCAGCAGCAAGACACAGAATCGAAGCATTGTCATGGGGGACAGCTGCAAGGAATGATCTAGGGCAGGAATTATGATGTGTTTCTAGAGCAGTGGATTTCTTTTCTCCCCAGTTGTAATGTATGGACTCCTCTGGCAGCCATAATAATGCCTCAGACCTGTAGGCAGAGTTCCTAATACTAACTGAGGAGCGTGGATTTGGATAGAGTAACGTGGCTACAAGGTAGCCCTGCAGCACAGATCTGCACAGGTAACTAAACTGCCCGGCTGCAGCAGCCCAGAGCTCTGTAAGGGCATATTTAAACTCAGAATTTGCATCTGTTAGAAGCTTGGTGCTGCCGCAGCCATCAGCACTCAAATGAGCGTGGGTGTATCTGTCTTCGGCTTCAGTTCTTGCTGCAACAGCCAGGTAGACATTCCTTTGGTGTTCAGAAACACCTTGAGTGACAGCATCATCGATAATGCTGTCACTCATCTGTGATGCACGTTCTCCACTTCTCACAAGGAAGGCGTGATTTCAGGATGGACGGCAATGCCTACAGAGCTGTTACTTGCTCACACCAGTCTTCCAGCAGCTCCGCCCTGCCTTGTCTCTCTTTAAGATCTGTAGCTAATTAACCCGAAACCCAAACCACATTCTTTCTATTTGGATGAATCATTCTGAGGCCATAGGCAATGACCAGCTTTATGCTAAACCTTCCTCTTTCATGTGGGTGAGACATGGCTGATGGTTCCCATACATGCATCTGAGATTCATTGGCAGGCCAGATGCTTGAGGACAAACATGCACAAAGGATACGGGCTCCATGGTGTGCTCTGGCACTGGGAATGTGCTGGTTTCTGCCTTTCCCTTTCCTCAGCCTTGTGACTCAAATCCGGTCTAATTTCTCATCCCAGAGATGGGGCCTGGCCCAAGGCTCAACAGACAAGGGATGTGGGGCCTGTCCTTGTGTGATGTCTGCATTGTTTGCTGCTTCTGGGCCCATGGGATCTGGCAGAGGATAAAAGCTGAGCTCTCTTAGAGCTGGCAACACTGGAGTATGAGATGCGTGGTCCCTGGCTTTGGTACAGCGTTGCATGCACGAGAGACTTGTGCACGGCAGGGATCGCTTTGTTTCGGGGGCACAAGCACACAGAAGTGTGAAAAGTCCCTGCTGAGCAGCGTAACGTTGATGTCCCTTTCCCATGTCAGAGCAGCACTGGGTTTCTTGTCGCTGTATGGAGCGTGGCGTGTTGCTAGACCTGAAGTCATCCCAGATGGCTGCACGTGATACACAATTCATTCAGGGGATTTCAGACAGGTAGATGGTAATGCCCTTTCCCCTTCTAGAATATACGAATTCATGGACAAAAATTGTGTAGCATAGTGCTTTGTTTTTCAAGGGCCACCACAAGTTGTCACTGAAACGTAGCGATGTGTGCTCCAGTTCCTTGCTAGGTGCACGGTGGGTGTCCTGCAGAACATTCGAACAATCTATACCTGATCTTAGCCAGGAAAGGAAATTTCTGTTACTGCTGTGCTGGATTTTTTTTTTTATTTTTTATTTTTTGCAGTTAATGGCTCTGGCTATCCATGGTAGAGAAAGAAGAAAGACCGTGCACTGCCTTTGTGCTCTGGCAGCAGGGGTTGCTGGGCAGAATGCAGCTACCAACCTAAGAAGCAGCGTAGCTCGTGTCAGGTCAGGACTGGCTGCAAATCTTGTGGCCAGGAGGGAGGTGGCTTGGTCTGACCGATGGTTTGTTTGGCTAGTGTGACTTGCAGGCTCTGTGCAAGGAGAGGAATGTCCCATGGAGGAGTGATGTCACAGGGGTTTTTTGTTTTGTTTTTTGGCCTTGAGCCTAGGATGCCCAGATGTGCTGCCTTTTCAGATGTGATTGTGGGCTGGGGTCTAGCTCCTGCAGCTGGAGGGGTACAGCCACGAAGCAGGATTCTGGGCTAGGAGAAGAGGCCTGGGTTTGAACTGTGTTGAGGTTCAAAATGGATTATATTAATTCAGGAGGATTTCTGTTCCAGTAGCGAAATTAACCCCTAAACCAAATTCATCTGCAGCCCAGTTGGCCCAAATCTTCTCACCGCGTCACTGAAGCAGTGATTGGATTAATGCATGGAAATGTCAGACCGGGAGAACAGGTCTGTGATGTACGGAGCTGGGACTGACGTGCAAGTGGAAAAGGTGTCTCGTTTTCCCCAGGAGCGCTCCTCACTGTGCTGGAAGCTGGTTCCTGCCAGGAGGAGGTGGAGCCGGAGGGCCAGCACAGGGCTTTCTGCCAGGTGACAGAAGGGTGAAGGCGATGAAACGCAGCTCTTGCTGTCTTTGTTGCCAGCAGTGGGGAGCCACTGCAGATCAGCCAAGCCCAGGTGTGCTTCAAGTGCTAGTTTTCCCTGAGAGGTAGTTAGCTGTAGGTGCAGTTTGAAATGAGGAAGCAATACACAGATGCTAGCGAAGCCTTCAGCAGAAGGGCCACTGGTGAGTGGCCCCAGCACTGCTGAAAATGCTGCGAGCACGGCTCGGATAACAGCCCAGCGTCAGGAGCAGAAAGCAGACAGAGACCTAAGTTGCTAGAAGCAACTTTGTCCCTTGTGCAAAAGCCGGATGTGGCTGGGAGCCAACATTTATTGCTTGGCAGAATAAATAAAACAGCTGCTGCTCAAATGGCCATGAATGAAACCTCAGCTCCTCTGACTTTCTGGGTAATCGGACTTTGTCCGACCTCAGGAATAGCTGTAGATGTAATAAAGGGTGAAGCAGCTCCCAACAGTTACAGGAAAGGTGCTTCCTGCTGGCTTCTAGTCCCAGCTCTGTCCTGTTCTGTGACTTTCCCCTGCCTGCACTTGCATGTGTGAGCCACAGCCGAGCTGGAGCTGCCCCACACCCCAGCTGCTGCATGGGGTGCTCCAGGCTGGCTTTGTAGGGCCGGCTGTGGGCTCGTCTCCCTGCAGGCTGTTGTGTGGGGTCGAGGCAACCCAGCAGGAGTAAATGGGAAAAGGCCCAGCCTGGGGGCTGAAAAGAGCAGAGGCATCAGAAAACAGGATGGAGATGAAGTCATTTTATCTTCTTCAGCCACCACGAAGAGGGCGGCTTTTCCTTCCAGTCTTGCCAGTTCTTGCCTACACTAGCAGCTCGGGATGGCTGTGACGTTGATTTATTTAACTCTGCCTGAAATTGAATAATTGCTCACAAACCATGCTTCTGTGGCGAGACATTTGGTTGCACCTTCAGTGCCTATTTCCTCTGGCCATGCTGATTCCTCTGCCTCGTACCGCCCACCTTTAGTAGAGCTATTCCTTCCTACAGCAGCCCCACAATTGCCTGCAGCAGGCCCAGAGCAGGCAGCACCTTGGGAGAGAAGTGGCAGCTCTTTCCTCTATGTTTTTGGGCAGCAAGGATGAGCAGGTGAAGGCAGAGAACAGCTTAAACTTTGGAGTTCTAAACAGGGTTGTGGTCCTTTTAAAGCAGGAAGGCAGTACGGGAGCCGAGCCTTCCTTTGTCCTGTGTTACAAACACAAGGGAAGATCTGAGCCTGCAGATTAAGGCTTGGACTCTCAAGCAGGGAATGCTCTTCACTGCTTTTGCTAAACATTACCTCAGGTGTGGGCTGGGAGAACTTGCAGATTAAGCATACAGAACAGGCAAGGGACACAGTGGATTTTATTCAGATTTATTGAAGTAGGTCCAGTCTAAGTAATAAACACACACAACTGCTGTATAAAAAAAATGTACAGAACCAGCCCATGGGCAAAGTACTGTCACGTGTTAAGACATTTCAGGCAACTGCCTCTGGTGCTGACTGCATTCCAAGTCACAGCTATCAGACAGCAGTACAGCCCAGAGCCTGCTGCCAGTTACTTAAGAGCTTCCTTTGTCCTTTCCAGTAAAAAATATCACTTAAAATATTAAAAGAAAGAAGTAGAAAACAATCCTCTGGCTCCCGGTCTGAGATCATCACATGAGTGAGCAGAAAACTTGGAAACCTCGTGCCATCTCAAGGGACAGCGCAAGCTGCCAGTCCACAGGGGCCCCTCTATGCTTGTCCCCTCCCTGTTCTGAACGGAGGGGATTTACAAAAGTGGTTCAGAGCCAAAGCCATGTTGCCTTGAGCCCTGCTGCTGCTAATGAGATCTGTACAAGGGCTGGCATCCAGGACAGTTCAGACTTGCTGGGAAGGAGGGAGGCACTCCTACTGCCCATGTCTTCTGTCTGGGTCCTTGGTGAGGTACAACTGGCAAAATCAGATGTGAAGCCTGTAGTGCAGAAGAGAGCATTATGAGACGTGCGCACTAAACCCAAGAATGCTCCCCAGGGCTCAAAACCAACAGAGAAATCTGCTATTGTGGAATGACTACTGCTTCTTCCCCTCTGCAGCCAAGAATTTTCTATAGGTGTTACAGATTATCTTATTAAACAAGTTTGTTTGGTTAGCAGATCTCTTGCAAGGGGAAAAAAAAAAAAGCGGGGATCTGTGATTCACTGGCATCTTTTCTGCCAAAAGTGTCTAGGAAGGTTTAATTCCAGTTGCAAACTTTTAAAAAGTTAATTGCTGCGTAGCAGGAAAGAAATGGCTTGAAGGGGACACCAGAGAGTAATTAGAAGTGCAGAAAGCCTATGTTTATATGTAGACAGGGCTTGTCTTACAGATGCAATTACCAACCATCCTGGGCCTAAATCCCAGCTATAATCTTGTTCTGGCACCAGCTCATAGCCCTCGTGTCCCACAAGACATTTGGGTGCCACTAGCAGATTAACTGTGGCACCAGGAGGAGGAAGCTGTGCTAAAAGCAGCAGCCAGCCCCTCGTGGCACCACACCGTCTGCCCGAGCTCCCCCCGCCAGCCCGCGTGTTAACATAGTGATCGGCTCGACGAGCTTTCTGTACCAGGGACACCCAATCCTGCCCGCAGATAGCATTCCCCAAAATCTTTGCATAGGCCAAGACTCAGTGGAAGGACTAGGACGCCAGGTTAAGCGTCTTGTTATTTATACTAATCTTCTCCCCACAGCATTTGAGCGTCTAGAAAGATGCTCTCTCCGGCAGGGTTTTAGATCTCAAACTACCAGCCTAGAAGCACATTTCTGGAGCCGCTGCCTGCACAAGGCTGTTCTCTAGGACAACTCCAGCCAGGATCACAGCGCATCTGCCCTTCAGAGTCCAACCCTCACGCAGCACAAAGTTAAGGAGCAGCTCTCCGTTGACACACAACCGTTTACCTTCCAGATTCTTCGCAGCACCGCAGCTCAGGCAGAGAGGTACTTCCAGGTGCTGACGAAGGCGGTGGGGATCAGGGAGTAAGGCACCGTCGTGACGCTGCTCCAGGTGTCGGACGACGGGTCGTAACAGTCCAGCGTCTTGCAGCGCTGAGCCCCACAGTAGCCCCCCACCACGTACAGTCTGTTACCCGATGTAACAGCACGGCAGCTGATGCGCTTAGCGGTCACGTCCCCAAACTTGGACCACTGGTAGGTGTCACTGTGGAAGCGGTATGCGGAGCTGGCAGAGAACTCCGTGTCCCCCCGATCACGATGATGTGGCTGCCCACCACCGCTGCGGCCGTGTACCGCCAGGGCTGGGGGCAGCTGGCAGGCACAGTCCAGCGGTTCTGGCAGGGGTCAAAGCACTGCACCTTGGGCAGCTTCTCCTGGTTTGCACTGGTGCCACCGAAAACGAACAGCTTCATCTTGGCCCCCACCACGGCGGCGTTGCTTACGCCTTCTCGGAGAGGGGCCACCAAGGACCATTTGTCCAGCTGGGGGTCGTAGTGTTCGACTTGCTTGAGAGAGACGGAGGGAGAGGCGGGGAAGGCGCCGCTCCCTGCTGTGTGACCCCCCACCACGTACAGACAGTTGTCCAGCTCAGCAGAGCCGTGGCCAAAGCGCGCCACCAGCATGGGTGCAGCTTTCGCCCACTCGTCGTGGAGGGTGTCATAAACCCAGACGTCCTTGGAGGCTCCGTTCTCGGAGCCTTTGCCACCCGTGATGTACACTTTGCACCCGATGGCGCAGGCACTGCACTCCTTGCGAGGGCTTGGGATGTCAGCACGGGGAATGATCTCACGAGTTTTATGGTCCAGCATGTAAATCTTGTCGCACATGAAGGTCTGGCCCCCGAGCAGCAGCAGGGCCTGGCTGACCTTGCGGGGCCGGGCACAGCACCCCGTCACAAGGCCATCGTTCTGCAGGATCTTCATTTTGCATCGTACCGCGTCGGCCACGATCTCCTCCCCCAGCTTGTGGCTGGTCACCAGCTTCTCGCAGGCCACCTGCTTCCGCAGGTAGGACTCGGGGAGAAGGGCCAGGCGGACGGAGCGCAGCAGCTCCGGCAGAACTTCGTGGCGTCGGGGCAAATCGTACCGGATCCAGCCTATAACAGCTTCGTACACCAGGGTCTCGTCCTCTACCTCCAGCTCTTCGCTCTCCACCAGCTCGAGCAGCTTGTCTTTGGGCAGGCGGAGGAAGTCTTCGGTCTTGCAGAGCGAGGTGAAGTTGGCCAACGCCATCCTCCAGGACAGCTCCAGCAGCCGCTCGCAGCAGTGGGCATCGGACAGCAGCAGCATGTTCAGGCAGTTCCCCGGGTAGAGGTTCTTCTCCAGGAAGTCGGCCGAAGCATCCCGAATATCCTGGAACTGCAACATGTCCCCAGCCTCCAGCAAGGACTCGGCATTCTCCTCGTTGATCAGCACGCGGGCCGAGTAGGCGTAGTCCAGCAGCAGCTCCAGCACCTCGGGATGGAGGGAGTCGTGGAAGTTGACTTCAGCGTCTCTGCTCTCCTTCAGGCCCCCGCTGAACATCGCGTCGAAGTAGCGGCTGCAGGAGGCCAGCACGGCGCGGTGGCAGTGGAAGGCCTGGTTCCCGGCGCGCAGCACCACGTCGGTGAAGAGGTGCCGCTTGCGGAGCAGGTTCAGGTGGGTGAGGAGGCTGTCGGCGTGGCCCGGCTTGTGGAAGAGCTGGATGTTCATGGAGCCGGAGCTCGAGCGGGATTTCCGGTTCTCGTGGCTGCTCACGGACATGGTGGGGAGGGTGCTCCGCGAGGGATAACCGGGGGGGGGGGGTCAGCGGCGAGGCTCGGACACCTCCGGGCAGGACGGAGCCCTGCGGTGCTGCAGCGGGACGGCGGCTGGGCGGGGGCAGCGCGGTGCCCGGCGGCCGGGGACCCAAACGGGACGGGGCGCGGGGCCTGCCGCGTCCCGAACGGGTGGCGATGGGCAGTCCCGGTGCTCCCCCCGGTGCCGGTGTGCCCCCGGTGCCGCTCCTTACCGGGCTCAGCCCCGGGCCGCCTCCGCCCGCCGCGCCCGCTGCCCCGCTCTGCCGCCGCGCCCCGCAGCCGCCGCGTGGCCGCCCCGCCGCAAGCCCCGCCCCCCGCGGCGGGCCGGCCAATCACCGCCCTCGGCGCCCGCGGCTCGTTCTTTGTGAATGAGAGCCCCGGGCCGGGCGTGCGCATGCGCGGCGCGTTAACCCTTTCCCTCCCACCGTCCTCCTATGCAGGGTGGCGCCGGGCAGCGCTGCCCTCCCCCCCCCCCCCCCGCACCCGCACCCTTGGGGCAGGAGCACCCCTCCCTTCCGCAGCAGGCCTCCAGCAGCCCCGGGGAGGGGAGCGGCACGCCAGATCTGCCACCCATAAAGCGCGGTTGCAGCTTTGTTCGTTGTCGCCCTGCCATAAAGGGGCCATAAAGCAGGAGCCACGATTCTGAGCCGTTATCAGCAACCCGCTGCACAACCCGCGCTATCTGCTCGTGGCCTCTCGCATCGCGGCTTGCTGACAAAGTGAGGTCACGGCCGGAACAAACCATCCCTGCTCAGCAAATGTTTCCTGCGTGGGGCGAAGCAAGAGCTGAGTAGAGCTGAGGGCCGTAACAGCGAAGAGCAGCGGCAGGTTCCCGGGAGGATCAATTCTGCCCCCGTAAGATCTTGTGCAAGAAAGATAAAGTCAGCTGCAGCAAGGGCTGCCACGGAGCCAGCAGCCAGCAGCTGCCACCAACAGCTGCTTAAACACTATGGGTCATTTGGGAGCAAAAAGGTTCAACAGGGCAGTTCTAGGTTCAGACAGCCCCGTACCTGAGAACCTCCTGGGCTTTAATGTCCGCAGCTTAAAGCTGCGTGACAACACGAAGTGCATAACGCAAGTGCACATAAACCAGTTTATAGCATCCTTTCGCTACATTAAAAGCATGATTTGTTTTTACTACTTCTGCATCAGAGGCGGTTTGCATAGGCACAGTTGTTTTGTTTTTTAAATGACTGTAACTACACCTTGTCCCATGCTAAGCAGCACAGCATGTCCTGAAGGAGTGGTTTTACTAGGTTTCAAACACACGCATGTAGGATCTGACATATTTAAAAAAAAAACTGCAATGTCACAGCTGGTGACATCCGAGGACAGGACTGGGCAACAGCTACAGCTGTCTGTCAGCAGCCGTACCCAGATGCTCCACCCATTTCGAGGCAAGACCCGCAGTGTGATTACAGAAAGGAGAGCCTTTTCCAGATAATAGCTGCCAGCAAGCCGAGTTGTACTGCAAGTAGACACCTGCAAATCTGCCACCAACTTCTGAGCGAAGACATCATCTGTGGCAGAGCTGTCATTTAGCAGGGTGAAAGTCCAGATAAACAACCTAGCAGGGCAGCAAGGACAGGGCAAAGGATAAAGAGTATCAAGGCCTTGCTATGCTCTTTGAACATCGGTAGGAGAGAGTTTCCCCTGTCCATGCCGAAAAAAAAAAGAAAAGCTGAACGTCCTGAAAAGGCGCTCTGTGTGGAACTGAGCAGCATGGAGTTCAAACACTGCTTGGACTAAGCAGAACTGTTTTCAAAAGATGCAGCTATGTGAAAAGCTAAAGTAGTCAGGTGCTTTGAATTATTCCGCTAGAAGAAAGGCGGGTAACAGATGGTCTCTGCCTGCCCTTGGGGGTGCTGCAGCTAACACAGAACAAACGTGTTTTGTTGCCTAGAAACAGTTTGGGGCTTTCTACAGCCAGATAAATAACATTTGTCTAGTTATCAGAAGTAATGATGACTCAAGGCCACTTTTGAAGCATTCATCTCATTTATTATCTGCACTATTTAGAAATATGACTGTAAAACTCATTCTTGCATTGGTTTGACCTGTCCTTTCAAAAGTGATTAATTTGTTTCTTTTTTTAAAAAAGTCCGTTGGCTCTTGCAGAGCTCGGTGGAAGAGCTCCACCCGGTGGCCTTCCACAAAGGCACAGCTGAAGCCTCCGCACTTTTTTTTGCATGTTCTGGTTTAACTGAGAAGTCTCAATTCACAGTATTTCTCCATAAGTGAGTAACAGAGGCTGGAAGAAAGCTTAGTAAGGCGTTGCTTAGAGCTGTTTCTTTCCCGTATCACCTCTACAGAAACACAACTGTCATACACTAACCAGCCCGCGACCCAACAGCCTCCCTCTGCCACCTGCTCCTCTTTGCGCTTGGGGCATCTGCTCTGGGCTCAAGCACCAAAATATCTGACAGAGAAGCTTCTGTGATGAAGGTCCCCTCCCTGGCTCAGATGAGGCACCAAGTGCTGAGCCTGGAGCTTGAACTTGCAGAATCCAACCCTTGGAAGTTTTGAGTAAAAGAACCGTGGCCATTTCTCCACCAAACACTGACTTTGTGCTCTTTTAAATGAGCAAAGACCGGAGGATTGCATTTTTCTTTTGAAGTACAGGAAGGAAGGATGGAAGTGAGTGCAACTTTTTTCCTCTATGTCATCAGTCCTATGAGATTTCTCAATTTTCAGATGATTAACCTGATTTCAGATTTCTCTGATGAAGAGTAATAAAATAAGTGATCCTCTCTGTAAAAGGGATCTCAATTACAGTCTCAATTACAGGATGCACAGAATTACAATCATCGATAGCCAGGAAAGTTAAAAAACACCCTGCCCCAATAAATGCATTTTTACCACATAAAAACTGGGTTCCAGAGGCTTAATATGGCTCACACAGCTCCAGAATTGCCCTCTCTAGATGCCTGGTAGATACCAATCAGGGAAGAGACGGTCCCCAGGAGTCCTACTAACCACGGCGGAAACTGCCCAGCCCAAAGAAATCCTGGCGGCAGCCAGTGGATGGCATTGGCGAGATCTGCCATGTTACTGACGATGCTCAGAACTTCGCTCCTCACTTGGGCTTTCATTTTCTTGTGATCCTGCGGCGAAGATGTGCTGTTGAAAGCAAGAACAGTATTAGTAACAGCCCACAGCGTAATAATACTTATTGATGGCTCACAAATGAGAATAAAAATATTTGGGTTGAAACAGACACAGAGCCAGGAAATGAAATCCTACCACCTCTGCTGCCTCAGCTTCTTTCTTAACCGGAACAAAATTCTCAAGGATCTGAAAACAACCAGATTTAAAGTTATTTCCCCTGTAGCATCGAAGGGGAGAACTTTACTTTAGTGTTAACTTCATCCGTGAGCATCTCAGCGGAGAGGCGCCTTCCTTTCAGCCCGCTCCCCAGCCGGCCTTACCGCAGGACACCCAGGAGCAGGGAGAAGCCCCAGAGCCTGGTGCTCGCATCCCACCACTTGCTAGAGCTGGCGCGGATGATGCCGGCGTCGGCTGCCCAGGCGACGTGCTCGCAGGGGTAGTACAGCTGGTCAGCCACGTTGCACAGCACCGAGAGCCCGCGCACCAGCACGTCCTCGTCCTGCGGGGAGCACGGCGGGCGCGCCTTCACACCTGCGTTCCGCCCCGGGGCTGCTCCCAGTGTTCCCACCGCCGCCCTGCGCTCACCTCGGGCCCCAGCCCGTAGCCGCGGCTGTAGCTGAGCATGGCGAGGTCGTCGAAGAGCCGCAGGACGGTGCGGCAGTGGCTGAGCTGCGCCGACACGGCCAGGAGGCTCCCGGGCAGCCCAGCTGCGGGGCTCTGCCGCCCTCCCAGCGCCCCGCCGGCCAGCTGGCAGCCATAGCAGAGCGCGCGGACCTGCGGAGGCAAAGCCCGGTGAGGAACAGCCGGGATCGGGCCCTGCCCGGCCGCCCCCCGCCGCTCACCGCCCGGTCCCGGCCTCGGTAGGACTCGAGGGCTTCGACCAGGCCGCGGAGCCCCCCCGCCGCCATGGCAACGCTTCCTGGTCGGGGCGCGCGGGACAGGCCGGGAACATGGCGGAGCGGGGCCGTCGCCATGGTGACGAGGCCTAGCGGCTGCGGGGCTCCGTCGAGGCCTTCGTGCGGGGATGGCGGCCTCGTGCCCTCCCTCAGCCCCCAGCCCGGGTGTTTCCGTCCTGCAGGGATCCCGCCTGCAGCTGGGGGCTGGCCGCGGAGTCCCCGAGGAGGCCCGTCGGCCATTTTCTCACATTCAGTTCCCCCCTTTCTGGGGGGTTCACAGGCCGGCGCCGGCCGCGCAGCCCCGCAGCGGGGATGTGCTGAACCAGAGGCTGGCTGCGGGCAGGGAGCTCTGCTCCGAGACGCGCCTGGCCTTTCCAGAGTGGCGCCTGGAGCTGGTCGCCCCCATAGTGCCCCCAGCATCGTGCGTCCGGATGCACGCAGACCCCTGCATCCGGGTCCTCACCTCAGCGACAAGGGAGAGCTACCCCTGTCCTGATGCCCCCCCCCAGAGAGCTGCCCTTCCCAAAGCCCAGGAGTGGAGCGATAACGTTCTTTGTGGAGACAGAGAGAAAATAAGGCTCCCTCCATCCGTCTACACCTTCTCATATCCAGCACACGAGATCCAGCCTGTTGCCAGGGCACCTCATGTGTACAGGGGTGAGTTGTCCTCACAGTCTAAAGGGCTGCGGGGATTTTTGGTGGCATGCCTCAGAGTCATGATGCAAACAATTAAAGCTGTTACAATGATTTGGGTATTTTACTTTCTGATTTCATAGCTGAATAAATCAACCTGATGCTTATAAAACGGGTTTATTTGTGCTAACTAGAGCCACTCACCAGCCAACCTTTTCCAGCAGAGAACATCTTTGCTCGCTGTAGCCTCAGATGTTGCAGTTCTTACACCAAACCTGCATCACTTCTGATGCACCACATCCGTGTTCTGCAATCTTGCAGTTCACCTTGTTGCAATCTGATGTTCATTGCTTTGCTGTTTAACTGTACTAAATTGATTCAGGAGTACGAAAATGCTAAAAGAGCAGCTGCCTTGCAAGTGTAGCTTCAATATCATGAATATTTCCTTACAAATGTAAATACAGCATTTTTAGAAATAACACCATTCATTTCCCCTTCTGGCTGTTCGGCAGGATGTCCTGTTAAAGGGGATGGGCGATCCTATTACCACACTTCTTACCAAGCACAGTTTAAAGGTGGATGGAGTCTACCTGCAAAGCCAAGTGAAAAGGTAACAGAATGGATTTGGGGAGGACCAAGGTACAGTTAAAGGACAGCACATTGCCAAGTTGAATTCTGTCCTGAAAAGGGTGTGATCTATGCATGTGAAAATCAGAGGGATGGAAAGACAGAGATGGGAAACAAAGGGATTGTGCTTTAAGCAGCAGTTCTGTAGCTCTGTTGGCTTCCCTTCAGCACATGTCTCGTATTAAATTTGGGGATCCCAGAAGCAGTGGATCTATGAGTGAGCAGAAACATGCCTACACTGTTCCAGACAAGAGGAAGCACAGGTATTCAGCAGGATAGCCTGTCAGGCATCTCCAGGAGCTGCTCCTTCTGATGAACATTGCTATTTAAGGAGCTCATATCTGATATCTTGCAGGATCTACGACAAGGAACGTGCTGTCTTCCAGATCCACCACACAAACCTGCAGCTAGGGGATGGTTGCACCAGATTTTCCACGTCAACATCAGAGTTCTACCCAGTACACGATCTAGGTAGGGTAAGTCTGTGACACAGACAATGCACAGCCCACTGCTGATGTTTATAACCAGATGAACGGTGGGTTTTATCACTTGTTCTTAATGATATAATTACAAAAAGATACAGTACATGGATATTGCATGTATACAATTTTATTTTTTTTAATATTTTATCGTTTTTGTGTACTCAGTACCAGTATCCTCACCGTGAGGTTCAGTTTCATCCTCACCCTACTTCCCTTGCAGGTTAAATACCTGCATTTATTCCTGTGCTCGATTGCATGTGGAGAAACTGCTGTAGCTATAAATTGTTCAGAGGCTGGAGTTCTCTGACATCTTTCACTCTTGCCTTTGCCAGAGCCTGTAGCTATTGCTCGTCCAAACAAAAATGCCTCATCCATCCCCAGAGGAGACGAAGACCCTGAGAGAAATCGTGCGCTAGCAAGAATGACTACGACGCAGTTCTTCTACCCAGAGGTCTGTTCCCAGCTCTGCGGGTGATTCTCTGGTGGAGAATCTCGCCTTTTTAATGCACACTCTTCTGGCACCTCCTTAAGCCAATATTGTCTCTTCTCCCCTTTCCACACTGGGTGGCAATGCTAGACTCTGGGCTGCATGGGGATGTAATGTGAAACAGGGCACCTTTCCCAGCTACAGCCTATTTCTGTTAAAGCCAGCTCTTGTGTTCTCTAGACTGGCAGGTGGAACTTCTCACCGAAGCCTGACTTGCTACTGCAGAAACATCAAAGCAGCATCTGCTTAGGAGATGACCGTTCAGGCTCCTGTTACTTCAGCACAATGCAGCAGTCAGACTATCAGCCACCACGCCAGACCCAGAGGGTGACAGGAGACAGCAAGAATCAACGTCACAGCCACATCCCCTTCAACTACCACAGTAAGACTAAGTTGCTCAGACTGTCGTGGTGCTGGATGTCTTGCTTATCCATCACCTTGGTGCCTGTGCCAGCCGTAGTCATTCACTGTTATCATACAGCACTTGTTAGCATATTCAGATGGTGACATGAGTGATTTCTGGGAAATGAACCGGTGGCTTGACCTTTCTCCCTTGCTATGTTTGTGTTTTGAAGTTGCCGTGCTTTTCTACTCAGGGGAGGAAGGAAAGGATTTGAATCAAAAGCTGTGCTTTTGCAACCTCAGGAAGAGATGCAGTTAGTGCTGGTCGTGGGAGGCATTAAGAAAATCCTCCTGACATTGCCTCTTCTTTCTGATGGCCAGTACTCTGCAGCTGAGAGAGGTCCCTTCACACCATGTATCTGTTTTTAATCCATTTGTTTTACTAGATGTGGAACAGATCACAGCGGCAATTGCTGTTTTCATTGGCCACATAACTACTACATGGAATGATATTCCTGTATCTTCCATGTGAATTTCTTCATTTACTTCCTCAGTCTGAGAACTGTCTGACTGCAATTGTGTGCTTGCCAAAGGTTGTCTTCGAAGTGCTGACTGCAAAGCCTGTCTTTGCCTCTCGTTAGTGGAAATGCATGCAGATCTGCGACTGCAAGTCAAACTGCAAAGCTTTTCTGATGTTGCCTCCTAATTTACTGGCTTGAATTTTCTTTTTACTTCAATCTGTGAGCAGATGAAAGTCCTGTCACAACCACGCAGGCCATGCTGGTCCCACACCGACAGCAGAAACAGCGACTCTCTGAAGACATGCTACAGCAGGTACAGCATTAATAGGCTTGCGTTTACCACGGGCAGGTTAGGGAAGCAGGATTATACAAAGCGAAGCTGTAGCCGCCCCATTAACATCATCAGATTTGATGTGTGCTCTTGAGCCATTTAAAATGGGACAGTCATGCATCAAATCCTGTCTGTATCCAGTCTTTAGAAAACGCGCTGTGGGGAGCAGAGTTGTAGCTGAGAAAATCTTTGAAGGGAGGGGAGGGACAGGTGACTAAGACCTAAGCCGAGGGAGGGGGAAGGTGATTTTGGTCCTCCCAGAGGATCAGAAGAGGAAAATCTCAGGCATAAATTAACATGTCCAGAGGTGTCCAGTCAGGGTAATGTCTCTGCACCACCACCAGAGACGACTGAGCAATTGCCATAGAGAGAGGATGCAGGAAGGCACAGGCTTCGGCTGCTCATGGGGACAACCCTCTGGGCAGCCACTATGGGGCTCAGATGTAGGGGCTGCCAGGTTCCACCTGCCTCTTCCCCAGCTCTGTGACCCCACGCTGAAAGCCCTTCTGTCTCCTCAGATGAAATGCTCGCACCTGGTGCTACCCTGGAGGGCGCAGGAGCTCTTCAGCACAGAGCAGAAGGATGCGTTCACACCTAAGGCCAGAGGCCCAGCAGAAATCCAGACGGGAGACTCCCAAGTGAGCCGCGTCCCACTGGGGACCCTGAAAGGATACTGCCCCCGGAGGAAGGTGGTCTTTGCACCGTGACGTTCCCCCTTTCTCGCTGACTGCCCAGGACTTCCTGCACCATCGACTGCCTCTGTGTTGTTTTACCTAGCTCTTCTGGTGCCCTGCTTTTGGCCCATCTGTGTGTTATTACAGGTAACATTTATTTCAAGAGTTGAATGAGGACACAAGGTGTTGTGACAACAAGAATAAACATCTGGGGATCAGCCCAAAGACATGGGTGACACATTTCTGTGGGTTGCAAGACCCGCAGAGTGCCTCCGGGCGGGTGCTGGGGCAGGAGGGAGCAGGTGGGGTAGGGGAAGCTCAGAGGAAGGGCAAGAGATCAGAGGCAAAGTGAGAGGCACTGTCAGGGCTGCATGTGGGCTGGAATCTTCCCTTGTTATCTGTTTAGATTTTGGTGTCAAGGCCTGAAACCAAAGGCCAGTGAACAGTAGGACAGAGAGGTAGCCCTCCCCAGCTTATGATGAGTGGGCTGTTTTCCTAGCGACGAGCAGTGTATTTTTGTTGAGCTGATAGCTCACGTGGATTTCCTGAATGCTGAGCTTGCACTAACTCTGTTTGGGCTGTAGATATTTTGAAGCGGGATCCGTGTGGGGCGGTCAGCTCCCTCCCCTGGGAGGCCAAGCGAGCAGGGTCAGCTGGTGCCTTGTCACAGCTGCCACTTCACAAGCTCTTCGTGGCCTTTTGATGCGGACAGACTTGATTCATGTGTGCTGCAAACCAACACCAAAGCATTTGAGCAGGCGTTACTAAATCACTTCCAATCGCTGCGTTCTCTACGTAAACAGGGGCTGGGCCCACAAACCCCTTGTGCTTTCCTTTTGGGATCTGACTCTGCATCTCTTGGGAAAGGGACGTTCTGTGCTCCACACGTACTTCAAAGAAGCTGCACGCTCAAGCCTTGCAAATTCCCACAGGCACCTCACATCGGTGTCTTACACTGGTAGGTTGCAAACACCTCGATTCAAACGCCTGGATTGCGTCACTTGGTGTAGTAACAGGGACTTGCACATGCTACGGGTCTGCCCCATAGCTTTTATGTGACCCTGAGGTGGCATTGCCACCTGTTGCACTGCTGCAGGAACAGCTGTGGGTCACTGGGGTTGTTAAATGGTGAACATCAGCCTTTTGGTGGTACCAGCTGGCTGGGGAGCTGCTGCTGGGAGGACCCTGAGGTTGTTTACTTTTTTTTCCACATGGATTTTGATGCAATTTCAGACAGAGAAAGCAAAGCTGGCTTTTGGGATAAGGGTCTTGGCTTTCTAAACCCCTCTCCATCCACTTCCAGAAATGCTTCAGGAATGCCTGAATTTGGGAAGGCCAAACAGCCTTTCTGTGCTTCCCCCAGTGACATGAAACCTGCCAGCACGGCTGGCGGTGCGTGACAGCTCCCTGCGGACGGAGCCACCAGCACGTACCAGTGGCACATCAACAGCGCCTGTGACTCAGAGATAAGACAACGTGACGTTATTTCTCCTTCGGCTTAAAAACGCGTCACTCGCCTCCACGGCCCCCTCCTCGGCGCTGCACCAGCCTCACGCACGGGGTCAGCACTAAAGCGTCACCATGTAACGGGGTCTCAGTCCAACCTTGGGAGAGCTAGGCCTGGAGGGCCGGGCCGCTTAGGGGCAGGGATAAATAAGGATTTCGGGGCAGCCTTTGCTCTTTCTTCCTTTCCCTGGAGGGCCGCACAGGTGCCTGTCCCGCTTGCCCAAAGTGGGGACCAGCCTGCCTCCCAGAACTGCCCGGATAATCAGGGGCAGCAGCGATGCAGCCCCTCAGGCGTGTGCGGAGCTTGGCGGTGGAGCTGGAGGACGGGCGAGTGTGGGGTGCCTACGGCAGCGGGGAGCTGCTGCACGGCCGCGTGCGGCTGGAGCTGCGCGGCGCGCTGCGGCTACGGGCGCTGGAGGTGTGCGCTCGCGGGCGCGCTTCCGTGCACTGGCTGGAGAGCCACAGCGTGGGGCTCAACACCGTCTACCACGATTACACAGCCTTCCAGACCTTCCTGTACCGCCGCTGCCAGCTCATCCCCGGTAAGGCTGGGGCTCGAGGGTGGCTGTGTGCTACGGGGTGTTGGGTTGGGACCTCCATGGGCTGCAGGCACCCTCTCTGGGCAGGTCTCCACCCTCCTCGTGAAGGTTGGTGCCACCTGCAAGCAGCAGCATCCCTCTCGGCCTCTGCCAAGGGTTTCTTTGCTGCTGGTTTCTGGGAGGTCGCCTGCAAACTCGGGGCTGGTGAGCATGAAAGGGTTGTGGCTTTTGTTCTGTTTGCACAGGGAAGTGCAAATAGAAGTGTCTGTTCACAAGTGTGGAAAGAGCACTTAGTAGTTCAGTAAATATTTGTTTCCAGTTTTCTGATGCTGGAACCACATGCCCAGCTGGCATGTTGCTTGGATCTACTGCATGAGGACAAGCCACTTGAATTATTTGCCTGGTTGGGATGAAATGATCCAGAGCCAAGGGATACGGGACATCGCAGCTGTCCATCCGCTCGTTAACTCTGCCTTATGAAAGTGCTTGTCTTTTATCCTCCCCCACAGTGATATCATTACAGCCGTGGCTCTGTGCTTCCCCTCCGCCCCTTTCCGATGCCATCTTATTGCCCGTCCTGCTTGGTGTATTAGGGTGCCTAATACTACGTACTGAGGGCATGGAGTTTTGCTGGCGGCCAAGGGCCCAGCTGGCAAACGCAGAGCTTGCAGGAGTGATGGCAGCTGCTGCTCTGGAGGTGTTTTTGTCCCTAGACTGCACTGTAGGGCCATATTCTCTTTTTCTGGACGACTGTACCTTGCCACCTGCTCCAAACACCTGCATTACTCCAGAGTTTCTGTCTTTTTGGCAGCGGCTCTTCTGTGCTGTGCCTAAGGATGGCCCCTTGGCAGCTGCAAGTGTGTTAAGCGGCCTGATGACACTTAAGGATGTGGGAGAAGCCCGCGCCCCGAACTCCAGTGGAGAAGATCCTGAGTGGTCATCACACTGTTTGGATGGTGGCTGCGTTAGCTGTAAGGGTATAGGGTGAGTTTTATTCCCCATTATCCCTGCAGTGAATGTCTGTAGAGCAGTCACGAGCTGCCGCGAGCGTGTTTGCATTCTGCTGCTAGGACTGTGTATTACACAAGCCCCCGGAGCCGGCTGGAGGAGGGCGCTTAGCCAAGGGCTGGAGGAATTACAGGAGCTGCTTGGCCTTGCCAGCACCCTGCGCTCCTGGAGCTCGGAGCTAATGGCTTCTGGCCCTCGCCTACTGCGTGGGGAGAGTTTAAGTGGGCTCCGTGGGGAGCAGGGAGCCTCGCCAGAACTTGCGGGCTGTGATTTTATCATCTGTGTCCACACAGTGATTCCTTCTCTCCTTTGTGAGAGGGGCACGGGCCTGTGATCACAGGAGTGCTTTAAGGAGGCTTTTTGGCTGCTCTGCGGCCAAAATCCCTTCCTGTGGATCCCGCTGGGTTCCTGCTCTGTCCCCCCCCCGGTCACCGGTGGCAGCGCGAGGACGTTCCTGGGGTCGGCTAGCGAGAGGCTGGTGAAAACGTGCCATCATCTGCAGGCCCTGTGACTGCTCCCTTGTTGCTTCTCGATGAGATCAACTGTGTCTGCGTGGTGTTTAAAAAATGCAGGTTTTGTCATGGTAACAAGGCAGTGCAGAGGAGGGAAGCCAGGCGGAGATAAGCGCCCTCCGCTCCGCTCTCCACTCAGCTGTGACTTTATCTGCAGTTTCCTAGCAGGGTGGTGAGGGCTGGCACGGGGGTGCTGTGCTTCGAGACGTGAGAAAGGGTGGAAGAAGGATGTTCGGACTGCGTTTCAGGGCCATTAAATGTATATTGTGTAAACAGGGGACAGAAAGAGAGGAAAAGACAGGGGGTTAATGGGCAAAGCCAAGGCCCCGGCCGCTTCTTCATGAGGTGATGTGAGAGGGGCCTGGGAAACACCGGTGCTTTCCATGCGCTGATCCTGTCCGCCCGAGGGTCCCACAGCGCTGCCCAGGGGTGCAGGCTCCTGCCCCAGCGTGAGGCCAGCCTCTAGGAGCCCCGTCATTTAGGGAGACCTCAGGAGAGGTAAGGCACGTGGGCTAAGAGCACGCCAGGCTCCCGTTCCACAGCGGGGCGGCCGCCTTGGTCTTGGCACGCACGCAACGCTCATGAATCCAGCAGGGACGGGGCTCGTTCCTCACGCTGGGAGCGTGCCGCTTGTGCGAGGTCCTGCGTGTCGGCTCAGGTAGAGCTGCTGACCCTGCCGCACCCCGGCTGCTTGGCAGAGCCTTGCATGGCTCCAGAGCCGTCGGCGAGCAGCAGCAGGGTCCCCAGGGCGAGCAGGGGAAGGAGAAGCTCTTGGGGAGCCGCTGCCAGCTCCTGCTGGGGCTGGTTTCGGCCTGGCCAGACTCTAGGTGGGGCTGACGAGTTGGAGATGGCTCCCGCGTGGAGCCCGGCCGGCTTTTAGCCGGTTGTGGGCACGGAAAGCCCTGGGAGCCGGTTGCGGCCCTGGGCCCCGCAGCCGGAGGTCCTTGGGGAGAGGAGAGACCCCCCCCGCCACCGCCCCCACCCCCGGTGCCGTGGGTCCCGGGCAGGTCGGAGCGGGGCTTCGCAGCCTCGCGCGCGGCGGAGGCGAGCGGCGGTAGGTGCGGCACGGGAGGGAGGTTTGCGGAGATTCGCATCCCGTGGGCGACGGCTGAGTCACGGGCTGGGGGCTGCGCGCTGACGGGCTGCAGCGGGGATGTGCAAAGCACAGGACGGAGCTGCCTCAGCCCCACCGCAGCTCCAAGACCCCCCCCCGAAGGCCCACACGACCTCCAGTGCCACCGTGCATCGAGGCGAGGACAGCGGGCGCCTTCCCAGGGCTGCCGTCACCGCTGAACTCCTGCCGTGACGTGCCTTCCTTCCTTCTTTCCCGTTGCTGTCGGGCTGCCCTTGCAGTGTTTGCTATGATTCATATTTGCTCGTGGCAGCAAACGGTCACGTACGTAAAACAAAACGCGGTCCCCTTCCCTCGCGGGGGAGGCAGACAATTCCAGTCTGCCTTTGGAGGCAGCTGAAGCGTTGCGAGGCTCCAGCCCAGCTCATTTTCAGGGGCTGAGATCAACCCAGTTCAGCACAGCGGGACTTGCCCAACACGGCTGGGAGCAACTCTGAAATCCTCAAGGCTTTTGCAGCCAAATGCTGAGTAACATTTTAATGCCTGCCTGTTTTGTCTTATCCCCAGCCCGTGCCCGGGGTGGAGAGCTCTGCTGCTTCGCAAATGTGACAATCATGTTTAAAGTGGAAGCTTCTAAGGCTGCATTAACCCTTTTGGAGGGGGCATGGGCCGCTTTCTGCCTCACTCCCCCCTTTTACAACATCTCTGGGTGCTGCTAATGGTGGTGTCCGTGCTAAGAACCAACAGCTTCACGCTTTTACCCCCACCGAGCACCAGCAGCAGCAGATGCTGCTGACGGAGCGAGACCCCTGCGCTGCCCACGCAGGTATAATTTGTCGCTGGGTTTTGGAGCAGCACCACGCGAACCCCAGCCCGAGCTGGTAGAGAACCAGCGCTTCCCTGGTTAAAAGGCGCGGGGAAGATGCATTGCTCACTGTGTAATTGCACAAGCTGAATGGGAGCCAGTACTTCATTTCTTAGAAATAAGCGAAGCGATGTCCCAGACCGGCTTTCCCTTCATCGCCAGTTGGCCCGGCCCTGCCGTGCGAGGAGCCGAGATCCAGTTGCAGCCTGTTCTGACCCCTGGGAATGGCTCTTGGGAAAGACGTGCGTGTATCTGTGTGCGGCGCGGCGCTCAGCTCCCGCCTGCGGGAACGGGACGGAAAGGCGCTGCCGCTCCGAGGCGCGCTTATCGAGCGGGGTGAGAAATCCCCCGGCCATGGCCGCTGGCTGCGAGCCTGAGAACGCAGAGTCTGGGGTGTGCAGGGTCAGGGGCATGGCCGTGGTGGGAGCCAGAAGCCTTCCTCACGCGGGGACAGCAGCACCGCAGCAGAGAGGGGCTGATGTACGGGGGGCAAACGCCGCTCTTACACACGTGTCTTCTGCGTGGTCCCTGCGGGGCTGGCGGCTCAGCCCCCGGCCCCGTCCTCACCGCATCCTGCCCCGTCCCTGTTTCATCCTGCCCCATCCCTTCCTCGTCCTGCCCCATCCCCAACCCATCCTGCTCCATCCTGCCCCATCCCTGCTTCATCCTGCTCTATCCTTTCCTGATCCTGCCCTATCCTGAACCCATCCTGCCCCATCTTGCCCCATCCCTGCTTCATCCTGCCCTGTCCCTGCCCCATCCCCAACCCATCCCGGCCCCATCTTTGCTTCATCCTGCCCTATCCCTTCCCCATCCTGCCCCATCCCCAACCCATCCTGCCCCATTCTGCGCCGTCCCTGCTTCATCGTGCTCTCTCTCTTCTTCATCCTGCCCCATCCCACCCCATTCTGCTCTATCCCCACCCCACCCTGCCCCATCCCACCCCATCCTACCCCATCCCTGCTTCGTCCTGCCCCATCCCTACCCCATCCCTGCTTCATCCTGCTCTCTCTCTTCCTCATCCTGCCCCATCCCGCCCTATCCTGCCCCATCCCTGCTTCATCCTGCCCCATCCTACCCCATCCCTACCCCATCCTGCCCCCTCCCCACCCCATCCCCGACCCCTCCTGCCCCATCCCACCCCGTCCTGCCCCCTCCCCACCCCACCCCACCCCATCCCCGCCACCAGCCGAAGCCCCGCCACCCCTCGGCCACCCCTCGGCCACCCCCAGCACCGCAACCTCCGAGGTGCCGAGCCCTGGGGAGCCCCATCCTGCCTCCTGGGGGGGGGGAGGAGGAGGAGGCCGCCCCCCGCCGCCTCCTCCTTGTTTTGCGGCACCCTCCGGGGCCGCCCCGTCCCGCCCCGTCGGGGCCGCCCCCGGGCGCGCCGGGCGCTTAAGAAGCGGGGCCGGGGCGGCGGCGGGGCCGGGGCCGGGAGCCGCCATCTCGCCATGCTTTTCGACCGCCTCAAACGTTTCGCGATCGTGCTGGAGGGCGCGGAGCGGGGGGCTCCGGCCGCTTTCAGCCCCGGGCAGGCGGTGGCCGGCCGGGTGCTGCTGGAGCTGGCGGCGGCGGCGAGGCTCGGGGCGCTCCGGCTGCGGGCGGGCGGCGCCGCCCGCGTCCACTGGACCGAGTCCCGCAGCGCCGGCTCCAGCACCGCCTACACGCAGAGTTACAGCGACCAGGTGGAGTTCCTCAGCCACCGAGACACGCTGCTGGCCCCGCCAGGTACCGCGGGGAGCCGGGGGGCGAGCTGCGAGGGGGAGGAGTTGGGGCCGGGGGCTCCAGGGTTAGGGTTAGGATTAGGGTTAGGGTTGTGCTTAGGGTTAGGATTAGGGTTAGGGTTGCAGCCCGGCTCTTGGGGAGCCGGGGGCACCCTGCTTGGTGTCCCCCCCTTCTCTAATCCCATCCCTTCTGGAGAAGCAGCCTTGGGGAGCTGCAGGCTCTGCAGCCCCGGGGGTCCCAGCCAGCCCCACCGAGCGCGGTGGGTGCAGCCCTGCAGGGCACAGGGTGCTCGGTCACCCTCCTTAGCTCCAAGTGACCGAGCTGCGGTGCTGGGCAGCCACAGGGTGAAGCAGAGCCCACCCCGGTTCCCCGAGGCACTGCACGCACAGGGGCGTGCGGAGAGCAGAGCCCGGTGCCCGTGGGACGTGCCTGGCCGCGGGTCACAGCTGTGTTGTTGTTGCTGCTGCTGCAGTTTAACCCCGGCAGAAATATTCCAGCACTGTCGTGCTGCTCCTTCCCTGCCTGTGCTGCTCCGCCACAGATTTGCTCGGGGAGGAAGTCCTGCAGATGCGAGATAATCGTCTTCAATCTGTTTTGCCCACAGACAATGGTGAAGTCACCGTCCTGCAGGCAGGAAGGCACGAGTTCCCCTTCACTTTCCAGCTCCCGGAGTAAGTTTGTGTTTTTTGTTGCCTTAATGTAAAGGGGAAGAGGAGCTACCCAGGGCATGACACGGGTCCTGGGGAGGGTGGACAGGGCACCTTGGAGCCAAACCTTTCGGCAGAGCCCCCCCTGAATTGCTCACTGCTGGTGCACCACACAGGACCCTGGCTACCTCCTTCGAGGGAAAGCACGGCAGCGTGCGCTACTGGGTGAAAGCCAAACTGCACAGACCCTGGTCGACGGTGAAGAAGGTGAAGAAGGAGTTCACCGTGATCGAACCCATCGACATCAACACGCCTGCGCTTCTGGTGAGCTCCCCCTGCTCCGCCTGGGGGCTGCAGCATCTAAAACGTGGCCAGTGCCTAAAGTGAGCTTGTCAAACGTGTCACGGGCCTGATGTCCGGAGGGAATGTTTGTCCCCCGTGACTTGTGCCCTCCAGCACTACCTGGGCTGGGCCCCGAGGAGCACGGAGGTCATCTGTGCCTCTTGTTTTTTGGGAACTTAAATGCATTGCGAAAGCATCTTGCATAAGATTCCTAGGAACTTGTTGATGCTTCCCAGCAGGCTGTCAGCGCCAGGGAGGTGTTCGCTTTGTCTTTCATCGTTTCTTTCTAAATAGCTTAAATATGGCCCTTTTTTCCAGGCTCCGCAGGCAGGTGCTAAGGAGAAACTTGCTCGTGCCTGGTACTGCAATCGTGGCCAGGTTTCTGTGACTGCCAAGATAGACCGAAAAGGCTACACCCCAGGTGAGCACCCCCACCGTGCTGGTGCCCTTGGACTTCTGCAGGGCCTGGGGTAAACCTTGGTGGGAGAGGATTTGGGGTCACCGCGAGCTGGGCTCTCGCCTGCTGGCACAAAATCAGAGACCGTTAGGGTGCGCACCTGATGCGAGCGGCCTCCTCGGGACACGCTCCTTCTAGACGGAGCCTTGTGCCAGACAGCAGGACGAGCCCTTGGTGATCCTGTGCAGGAATTCCTCAGGCAGGACTGGGCTCCATCTCCCCTCCTCCAACATGCACGTCTCTTTTGGCAGGTGAGGTCATCCCTATCTTTGCTGAGATCGACAACTGCACGAGCCGGGCGGTGGTGCCCAAGGCGGCCATCATCCAGACTCAGACCTTCATTGCTCGGGGCACCAAGAAGCAGAAGAAGTCGGTGGTGACCAGCATCGTCGGTGACTCCATCGCAGCAGGGAAGCGGGAAGTGTGGCACGGGCGGGCGCTGAAGATCCCACCGGTGGGGCCATCCATCCTCCAGTGCCGCATCATCCAGGTGGAATATTCCCTGAAGGTGAGGGACCTGGTGTGGGGACCAGTGTAGAAGGTTCAGCTCTTGGTTGTGCTCCCCGTCTCACCAGAGCTGTGCTCATCGTGCCCACTTTGGGCTGCTGCAGAGCATTTTGGGGCTGGTGATTTGTGTGAGGTCTCGGGTTCCCCCCGTGCACCTTCCCACGGCATGCAGGGGATGAGGGCTTGTTCTGGAGATCTCCCTTTGCATCCCAACACAAGAATTCCCTTCTGGCCAGCTTGAGCTGGCGCTCTGGGGAAGAAAGATCCGCCCCTCTGGATTGGGAAAACACCAACAGCTAAGTTTCCCTCTTGTCTCCTGTCTCTGCAGGTTTGTGTGGATATTCCTGGGACGTCCAAGCTGCTCCTCGAACTGCCGCTTGTCATCGGAACAATCCCGCTGCATCCATTCGGGAGCCGCACGTCCAGCGTCAGCAGCCAGTACAGCATCAACCTGGACTGGCTGAGCACCATCCCGGAGCAGCCGGAGGGTGAGCGTCTCCCTGGGATCTGCCTGGGTGCTGCAAACCTCTGCCTGGGATAGAGAGGGGCAGAGCAAGTTCTCAGCCTTGCCCCTTGCTCCAGGACTAGCTTTTGCATTTTTTACTTAATTTTTCAATTGTGGGTTCCCTCTGAACTGGTGCCATTTACCAAGAACTGGGAGGCTTTGGGAAATAGTGATTCTGAATTTTACCTGCCATTTTACCTGCATGTTCTAGTCCCTGATGCCTTTTTGTTCTTTTTTTCCTCCCTTCAGCTCCCCCTGAATATTCATCAGTCGTGTCCAGCCCAGAGGCTGAGCAGAGCCTGGCTCCGCCGTGCCGCAGCGAACTCGGCGGTGTCCTGGAAGGGCCCTTCTTCGCCTACATCCAGGAGTTTCGCTTCCGACCACCTCCGCTGTATTCGGAGGTAACAAATCCCCCAGCTCTGCGGACCTGGGCTTGGGGGCTGGAGGGAGATGGGAGGGATGTGACTGCTGCCGGGGTTCTTGACTCTAAATTCGGCTTTGCAGATTGATCCAAACCCACCGTCAGACAATATCCGCCCACGCTGCATGACCTGCTGAGAGAAGTGCCTCGGATGTGACTGACAGCGTGACAACCCGTCGGGTTGAAAGCTTGCACCCTCGCAGCCCTTCGGTCTGGGAACGGCGCCCGAGCGGTGGCTGAGCGACCAGAGCTGCAGCGCTGAGACCCCGTCTGTGATCGCTGCCCTCCGTGCTCCTGCCGTGACCGTCCCACGGGCTGACACCGAGCTGCAGGGCTGGCTGGTGGTGTGGACTCGTGCGTGGTAGGAGAGCACGTGAAACCCTGCGGTGTGAGCAGTTAGGCGGGATGTGGAGGGTTAATCACCACCCCAGCATTTTGGGGTTCAGACGGGGCATCTGGCACGAGCCAAGATTGCTCTCACCTTGTCTGCTGTGGCTGTGCTCTGGCAACTCCTGTCACGGAAAACAGGAGCTTGGAGGTATTTTTCAGGATTACTAGAGAATATTTTATAATCTTGTGCTGAGTTCTTCCCGTGGTGGTGCGGGTGCAGCCCTTCTCTTGCAGTAGCTCACCAGGACTGCAGTGTCCTAAGAAAGTAACGGGCCTTTTTCTGGCCAGATGAAGCAGAGCCTTTGTCCACTGCTGAGAAATGTTGCCACAAGCCTGGTGATGCCTGCAGGGGGAATGGTTTGAGCTGCCTTAACAGCCTGGCCAAAAATGTAAAGACTTCCGTGGATTATTGTCAGGGCAGAGGACTGGGGGGACGAATTTGTTTCCAAAGCAGCAGAGATGTGCGGTGGCATTTTGGTGCCATTTACCAAGAATGTGAAAGCCGGTTCCTGCGTGCTGGCCTCAAACGTGCACCGTGTGCTGCTACCTCCCCCCAGGCTGGGGCTGAAAACCAGCCCCTCACCTGCGGTGCCACCACGGAGGGTGGATCTTGCTGGGCTCCGTGGTGGCCAAGGAAACCAGAAAGAAGTCTGCTCCGAGGCTGGCAGCAGCCACAAAAGCTGATGGGAGATGTGGAGCTGAAACGAGCCCTCCAGGGCCAGGAGACCTGCTCAGGAGGGGCCTGATCCTGTGCCTGCAGAGGGGCCGGCAGCCCCGGCACGGTGAGGGAGGCACAGCAGCAATTTGTGCTCCCAGGGTGAGTGCTGCTGGTGTGGGAGCCGACGAGCCGGGTGCTGCAGTGTGCGTGCTGGGGCTGACCCCACACCCTCTGGCACAACCTGGGCAGGGTTTGGGGGCTGGGGACCTTTGCATTCCCTCTCTGAGACAATCCTGACGAGCGCCCATGGAGCCGCTCGCTTCCCATGCAGAACCAAAGCTGGGCGTGCGTCAGCCTCTGTGCTGGGACCGCGCTCGGCTCACTGGGGATTGCTCAGAGGACTTTTTGTATCTGTGAACACTTTTATAATGACCACTCTTGTCTCTGATATTGTTCTTTTTGTACGACTTCAGTTGGGGGATTTTTGTTTGAAATAAATTCTTTACACCCAGCTGTTGCTTGGCTCTTACATGGTGGATGTTTCTCTGTTGTGCTGTTCCTGCTGGACCCGCTCTGCCTGTGCTCCCCCGGCTCCCGTGGCAGCTGGGGGATGTTGCAGACAAGTGGGAGTGCTCTGACCCTCACCACATCGCCCTGTGGGTGCCCAGATCCACCCCACTACCGGTATTAACTGGGTCAGGCGGTCAGCGCTGCCCTCCGGCACCGGTTAGGGGCTCGCAGCCTGTCCCAGCCCCAGGGCTGGTGCTGAAACGCTCCCCGGCTCTTGTGGTCGGTGTTGGTGCAGCACAGCCCGAGGCCAGGCAGCAAAGCCAGGTCCTGGCGGTCTGCTGAGACCCGGGGGAGAAGGGTGAAGTGTCACGGAGCCATGCTCTGCTCCGTGCCTCCACGCAGCCTCTTCCACCACCGCCTTAGGGCCGCGAGCGCTCCGGTTGTGTTTTTGTGTTTGCTGCTATTTCTGTCGGGGGGGCAGTGTTTGTCCTCCATCCCGTGGGGCCCGCTCGGCTCCAGCTGGGACGTGCCAGCTCCCACAAGGGCTGCGAGCGGCTCCTTCACCTGCTCCCTTTGCACCAAGCTCATTTTTTGTGTGTTTGTCCTGGCATTTCTGTGCTCCACATCTCTGCTGAGCACAGCAGATTTTACAGCATGCAAAACAGGGCTCGGGTCAGCTATGTCTTCCGCCAGCTGTGCGGTTTAAAAATATTGCCACCAGACTGCGATTTTCCCCTTTTTTTGTTGTTGCTTTGTTTTTTTGTTTGTTTTTTCTGAGCTGATCCCTGCGGCGGCCGTGCTGCAGCACGTGCTCCCGCAGCGGGCTGGCGCGATAACGCGTCCACGTGGGGACCTCGCGCCCGCACAAGCGCTGTTCGCCTGTGAGAGCGCTGTGCTCACGCAACCTTTATTCGGATCTGATTTTATTTGGCATCCCCGGCTGCTCTGAGTAATCTTCCTCGGAAGAGGATTAAGCCGCCTCGCAGTGAATGTGTTCGCATCCCCCTTTGCGGAGACGCGCGCCCCGATTCGGCGCAGAGGCGGCCGATGCCGCGCGTCCCCGCGGTTCAGCCGTGCCGGGGCACGTTGGTGGGATCAAAGCGGGCACAAACCACAGCGCTGCACCCTCCTGAACACAGAGAAGCCTCTGAAGGGAAAACCCTGTGATCTGCCCACCCGGGGCCGGCACGCAGCCACGCTCTGCCCTGCCACGGCACGGCACAAGGGAGCCTTTCTACACCAGCAGACGCCTCCCTGCTGGCAGCAGGGATGAGCACTCCCTGGGGCAGAACCCCCAGAGCTGCTGACCAGACCCCGATCATCCGCCCTGGCTGCACAAGGGGATTTTTATTCCCGTGGAGGGGGAAGGAAGGGCTGCCGAGCACCACGGTCGCATCCTGCCTGCTGCGCCCTTATGGGAAGGCTGCGGGGGCAGCCGTGGGGATGTGTCGGGCTGGGAAACCCAATGCTGGTGGGCACCGCTCCCAGCCCCCACGTGGGAGGGATTTTTCCAGCACTAATTCTTGCAAATGCCTCCAGGGTTTCTTGTAAAGCCATGGCATGGCTGGACAGTAGCACAGCCAAGGGGGGGCCGGGCCGCTTGGGGCCGCTGCCAGCAAAGCGCCGCGCTCTCCAGTCCCCGAGGGGCTAAAAATACCCCGTCGGGATATGTGGCGCTGGGGCGAGGCACGGACCCCTGGGCAGGGCTTTCACAACCCTCGCCCCCGCTGCTGCCGCTCTCCAACCCTGCTCTGTTTGTCTTCCCCTGCTCCAAAGTCCATCTCAAGCAGCCCGGGGCCTCTCCGGTTGGGTTTGTCAGGGCCCAGGGGGCTGCAGAGCAGGGGCAGCCCCGGCGCCGGTCGCAGCAGAGGCCAGCTCGCGGGCAGCAGGCGCGTTATGCAATTACAGTGCCGGGAGTATTTATAGTTCTTGGCCCCGAGCGTTGGAAAATGCTTCGCCGACCACCCGGCGAAACCCGGTCCTCGCGAGGTGCAGCAGGACGCCGGTCCCGCTGTGCTGCTGGTGGCTGTTTTACCTTTTTTCCCCTCAGCCCCAAACGTTTGCAGGACCCCTCGGCCCTGGGCGGCACGGTGTTGGGCAAGAGGGGAGCAGGATCCATGCGTGGCCACGGGCATGCTCCTTTCTGACTGCACAGCAAAGGATGCTGCGGCCGGGCCACCCATGGGTGCAGGGGAGGGCTTGGGTGCTGCAGCTCCCAGTCCTGCAGGGTGCTGGGACCCCCCCCGGCACAGCTCATGGCCTTGGAGAGCACAGGACACCCCCCCCCCCCCCCCCCCGGTGTAGATGCAGGGCAGTTAGCCCATCAATGAACCCTGGAGGCAGCAGCACAGCGCAGCTCGTCCCCCTGCAGCCCCTCTCTGCAGCACACCACGGTGCTGCTCCTTCCTCCTCAGCTCCCCCCCATCCCCACGGCCGGACCCCCCCCCCAAAATGAGCGACCCATCCCAGGGGGGGTCCAGCTGGAGGATGCTCAGCCACAGCCTCGCCTGGAGGCTGTTGTCCTCCAGCGGAGGGTCAGCACCGGGGGGGTCGGCACGGCCGTGCTGCAGGGAGGTGACACGCGAAGCTCGCGGCCGGCCCCGGCGCTGGCAGGGACAGAATGTGCCGGCGCCGGCGCGGCCTTGCGAGGGCTGGGGATTAGCTGCGCGGCTGCTGCCTCCCGGCTCGGGCACGCATCCAGCTCCGGGAAAACAAGCGCTGCCTTCGCCGCCTCCCAGCTGCAGCCCGGCCCTGCGCCGGGGGCTGCGTCCCGCGGGGGCCGCCTGCTCGTCGGGTGATGGCGGCGATGATAAAGGCAGCCTGGATTTGGCTCCGACGGGGATGAACCCCTCCGTCCCCCCGCCTGGGATGGGGTCGTCACCCCGCTGCCCACGTTCAGCATCCTTGCAGTTGGGATAACGCTGGGCTCGCACTGCTCGCACCCCGGGGAGCAGGGAGTCGGCACCGATGGGTGCTCGGGAGCTTGGGGACCTGCTTGTCCCCAAGCTATGGGACTCTCACTGTGCTGGCACATTGGGAACGTGCTCGGTCCCGAGCAGCACCAGACCTTGCTTTGGTTTTGCTCCGATCTAGCACTGCAAACGGCACAACCCTACACCGCAGGGATTCCCTTCATGCGGAGGAGGCACGGGGACCCCGGGAGGCATCTGTGCCCCCCAGCGTGCCTGCGCTCACCCCACGCACAGCCGGGGCAGGAGCGCGGCCGCCCTACGCCCGCTGAGTCAGCCCGCGTGCTGCAGGAGCCGCTCCCGCCCACGGAAACCGCAGGCAAAGTCCCGCTCATCCCTGCCCTGCGCCGGGGCTTTCCCTGCCGGTTTGACAGGAATCTCAGCTCCTTCCCGGAGCAGCCGTTGGGATGGCACAGGACCCCGGCTGCGCCCCGGCACGGCGGCTCCGTTCCCTCAGAAAGCAATCCTTAAAGCCAGCACCATCCGTGCCCCCCTGCTGCCTTCAGGGGCCTTTCGAGGGCTCGCTCCCCAGGGGCAGGGGAAAGCTTTGGAGAAATCGAGGGCTGGATTTTGCAAAAAAAACAAGATCCAGAGCAGCCCTATGGATGTGTTGCACGTGCTGCGTGTCCCATCCCTGGCCAGCGCTCTGTGAGCATTGGGCACGTGCGGCCGTCGTGGCGCTCACCGGCACGGACACCCCGGCAGCCCCGGGCACGCGGTGGCTGCCAGGGCTGGGTTTGCTGTGGGGCTGCTGACGGCACCAGCTGCTCGGAAGCCCTTCAGCAAAGCGCCGCGTTGTTCACTCGGTGGAAAACAACCCCGCCGCCGACCCCCTCGCTTGACGTCCTCACCAGCCCCTCGCTTGTTTACTGCTCCCTTCCTCGGACAATGGAAAATTTTTATGGCTTTTGACTTTTGTCCAATTGTTTTGGAGCGAGGAAGCGGCCGGGTGCTGCTCACAAACATGTCTATGGATAAACAGCGGGGCGCGAGGGGCCGCGGGACTGGAGCCAGGCAGCCGGGGTGCGGTGGGGGTGGAAGGGTGGCAGCGGAGACCCCCTTCTCTGACCCAGATCCCCTCGTTCCCCACCAAACCCTGGTCCCCACATGGCATCCCCAAGCCCTTTGTGCAGGACGAATGCGGGGACAAATATTTTGGCTTTTCCCGGCAAACACCCGACTTCAGAAAAACAACAACAACAACAAAACCCCCCGGAGTCATCTGACGGCGGCACGTGGCCTGTTGGCACACAAACAGGGCGCACGCGGGGATGGCGCTGGCCCGGCTGGGGATGGATGCGGGGCCGTGCCTTGCGTGTGCCCATGCCAGGGATGTGGCACGCGGGGACTTTGCTCCTGGCGCTGTGTTTGCCGGCACTCCCAGGCGCTGCTTTGCAATTCGTGCGGAAAGCCCCAGCCGGTGCGCGGTGCCCATCCCCGTTGCTGTCCCCTTCCGTGTCTCCCCGCAGCTAAAACCTCACTTGCGTGGCATTTGCAGTTTTTTTTAGCTCTTTCCAATAAAAATCAAAGGACAACCAGGGCTGAGGGATATGCTGGATCCAACGCCATGCGGGTGCTGGTGGGGATGCGGCCGTCCTTGGGGCGAGGACCGTGGGGCTGTCACCGCGCTGATCCCCGTCCCCTGGCACCTCGGCCGCGGGGCCGCAGCTCCCTCCCTTGTTTTGCTGCCCTTCGCCCCGCGGGAGGCTGGTGCTTCCCAAGCAAACAAAACCACCCCCGGTGCCTGTGCCGCTCCAGAGCTTGGACTTTAGAGCCTGGCCTGGAAGGGGGGATGGATCCCCGGGGTGGGGGCAGACCTCACATCCCATCCCCACTGCTGCCAGGGGAGCCCCTGGCCCCTGGCCCATGCCCCGTGTGCCATTTCTGTCCCCAGCCCCGCGTGCCCTGCAGGGGCTGGAATGGGAAGGAAGCCTTGCACCGGCTGGGAACAGCTCGCACATTTTCTGTTTCACTGTGGGGGGGGGTGCGGCAGAAATAATCTGCCTCTTGTGCTGGTGCAGCCCTAGGAGGGACCTGAGGGTGCAGCGGTCAGTGTCCCTGCACCAGCACCTCCAAAAGCCATCGTAGCTCTGACAGTTCCTGGAGCAGTGCTATGAGATTCGGCCCACCCCAAAACGCCAAGGAGAGCAAATCCCATGTGCTAGGGGTGAATGCAGAGTCCTAATGCAGGGAATCTCATGGCAATGGGGAGAAGCGGGGGGGTTGAACCGAATGGCACCATGCTGGGGGCAGAGCAGCCCCATGGACTAATCCCAATCCAGAGCTCGCCCACCTGCAGCCTGCAATTAAACCCCGGGGAGCCCTTGGGTGCTGCACCCTGCCCTGCACTCACCCAGCTCGTTAGCGAGCCTGAACCCAATTGCTTTTAAATGCAAGGGTTTACAAGGTGCTGAGGGAAAGGATTTTCCTGATAAGCAGCTGTGTAAATGTGGCCATCCTGGTGCAGCGATGGAGGCAGCGATAGCCCCCGGGGGAGGCCGGGCTGCCCGGGGGGGTCCCGGCTGGCTGGAGGTGGCTGGGGCCGGTGGGGATGGCAGCAGCAGGGCCCTGGCTGGTTTGCTCTGCTTTCCCGTGTGGAAAAACAGGGAGAGTTAAAGTGCTCGCAGATTGCTGCTGAGCACCCTGAGAGCAAACCCAGCGGGGGAATCGCTCGCGGTCCTTCCGCGCTCGGTGCTGGTTTAGCGCCCGGTGGAGCCGGGCGGGTTGTTTGCTCCGGGCTCAGCCCTTTCCCCGTGCACCTGGGCAAGGGTTTGCTGCAAAATATGGGCTTGTTTTCAGGAACCTCCGGGTCCTGCAGAGCCAGCTATCCTTAGCTCGACCCTGTCTGCCAGCGTGAGCAAAATATGTTTATGCTGCAAACCTCTGGAAGCCACCCCTGCCAAATCAACAGGGGAATGTGTGCACCGATAAGGGCGCCGTGTCCTTTCCTTCCAGCTAATCTGATAGCCCGGCTGGGAAACGCGTGTGGAGCAGGCATGGGCCTGGGGTCGTGGCTCTGCGGCCCCAGGTGTCCTTAAGGAAAGGAAGAAAATCCCTGTAACGCTGGGGAGATCTGTGCTGCGCTGCCTCGCTCCCGACGCCCTCGTTTTATGATTGCTTGTATTGTTATTGTAAGGTTTCAGGTCAAAAATATCTGTGGCTTTTCTGCTAGGCTGCTGCCAAAGCCTGGAAACCTTCAGGCGTGCCAGCGGCTGCGCTGCCCCTTGGCTGTGTGATCTTGAACCTAGCCACCCGAAAGCATTAAAACTGCAGAAAGAAAATGTTTCCTGCACCCGCCCAGGCGCTTCCCCCATGCCAGGAATCCGAGCTGTTTTCCCCCTGCGTCTCCCAGCTTGCACGCTGGGGCTCGCAGTGCCCGGCTCTGTTGTTTTGCAGCGCTCTGAGTGTGGCCCCGCAGGGGACGGGGCAGCTCCGAGCCCCTCTCGGTGGAAAGAAACCCTTCAACGTTTGGTTTTGCGGATGCTTCAAGTCATTTTCCATTCCCAGGCATTGTTTCTGGAAATAACGCTTGCCGGGGAGAAGCTGTTGCACAAAGAAACCTCAGCCTGACGTGAGAGCGAGAGAAAAAAAGCAGGCGTCGCTCGGCTTGTTTGCGAAGGCAAACTGAAGTTGTTGTTGTTGTGACACTGGACGGTTGCGAAACGGCGGCACAGAAATACCCAGGACTTTAAAAACAAGCCGAGCCCGGCTGCTGCTGCTGCTGCGGTGGCCGTGTGTCCTGCTGTGGTGGCCGTCTGTCCAGCTGCGGTGTCCCCTTCCCCCGGGGACGCAGCGCGGGCAGGGCTGGGAGGCGTGCACCAGCCTTGCTTGGGGATTTTTGGGGACCCCCTCAAAGCTTTTCACGGGGAGGGGAGGCGCCAGCTGAGCTGTGTGTTTGGGGGGGATTTGCCCCTCCATCAGCCCCTGCAGAGCCATCGTGGGGGGGTTGCGATGCCAGGGGGGTCCCGGCTGCTTTCCCCCCGCTTCTGCGCGCGGCGCCTCGGCGAGGGGCGGCCCCCGAATTCTGCAGAAAGGGATGAAAGACGTACAGTGGGGATCGGTTTGTTTGCTTAGAGATTAAGTGAAAGCAGCTCCTGAACGGCCGCCTAATCCCCCCGGGAGCGGGCTGCGTTGTGCAGGTGGCGGCAGCGGTGGCTTTTTGCCCGGCGAATAATCCTGCTCCGTGCTACGACTTGCGTGCGGGTTCTTCTGGCACCGAGCTCTTCCTCCATCCGCTGGGGGCTCGGGGAGGGCGAAACAGCCCTGAGAAGGGGCTGCGAGGGGCCAGGCGGGGGTCTCGGAGCCATGTTTGTGATGAGAAGAGCACCCCAGGGGTGGGCGTGGGACATTTTGTGGGTTTTATCTTTTGGGGCAGCAACTGGGGTGCGTGGCGGTCGTGTGGCCGGGCTCAGAAATAGCCTGCGTATCAGGAAACATAGAAAGACACCGCAGCGCCGAATCATCTGACCCCCTCTAAAAATAAAGGCAGCGGGTCTTAAATTAGCTGTGGAGGTGGCTGGGTACGTGCGTGTGGGGTCGCCGGGGGTCGTCGGCTCCGCTCTGCGCAGGAAAACCCCAAATCGGGCGTTGTGGGGAGCGACCACGACTCGGGGGCCTTTGGGGCCAGTGTGCTGGCTGAGCTTTTTCCCCATTCCTGTTTTTTTTTTGTTTGTTTGTTTTTTTTTGTTTTGCTGCTTTTCCTGCGGCTGTCCCAGGGGGCAGTCCTGTGGCTCCCATGTACCGAGTTGCCCGTTCTCAGCCCCCCGATGCCCTGCGGTGCTCCTGGGTCGCGCGCGGTGCCAGAGGGGGCGAGGTCCCGTCCCTGCTGCCAAACCTGGCCCCGTCCCGCTCCGGCGGGCTTCCTCAGGTGGCTCCCGGAGATTCCTTTGGAAAACAGTTCTGGGCAATTTAAACTAATTAGGGAGCCCCGAGCCACGCGCTCGCACTAATTGGCAAGCCCTCGTTTGTTTTCCCCAGCACATCGCCCGTGGGCTCTGTGGGTGCGTGGGGGAACTGTGCCCGCGGGGACAGGGCTGTCCCCAGAGGATCCGGGGGGCTGTGAGTGGGGTGACCCCGTGGGGACGATGGGGATGGGGGTGTCTCTTGTCCCCCCCCCCCCCCCTTCCTGGGGTGTTTTTCAAGCGGCAATGGGGACTTGCTGTCCTGCCATGAACTCGGTTCCTGTTGCTGGCTCCGTTAAGAGCAACAGGAATGATTAACTGGTGCTGGCGCTGGCCCCGCGCCGGACCGAGTGTTTACCCCGAGCTGAGTGACCCCGGTGCTGCTTCCCTCGGCTCCAGCCCCAAAAATCGGGCTGTAAACAGGGGCCGGGCTGCAACCCGAGCGCTACGCACCCGTAACAAAATACTTCCTCTGCCAGCACCCGCGGCAAGCCCGAGCATCGCTGCTGGTTCCACCGGGGGCTGGCTCAAAAAGCCCTAAATAATAAATGAGCTCTCCCAGGCTGCGTTTCGGGGGCTGGGAGGCTGCTGGGTGCCCGTCCTCCTCCTTATCTACATCCTTTTGGGTTGTGGAGGTGAAGGAGAGAGGCTGCATGCAACAAAGGAGTTAGGGCTGGGGAGGTGTCGGCGCGTCGCTGCGGAAGATTTGCTGTGGGTGCCGAATAAATCCCCCGATTTGTGGCTGGGGGGTGATTTTGGGGGTGATTTGTGGCTGGCACAGCGGTGAGCGGCTGCTCTCGGCCCCCCCGGTCTGCTCGGCGGGCAGCGTGGCCTGGCTCTGCCCGGAGCCGGGGAAGCTCCGCGGGGACGCGGGCGGTGCGGGGCTGGTGCCACCTCGTGGTGCTGGGCGCAGCTCAGACCCGGTGGCACCGGACACGGGTGGCGATGGTCACGGGTGCGCCGGGGGCCTCAAAACCAAGCCGAAGGGTCTTGGCCATCCCCATTGCTGCTCTGGGATCCAGGAGCACCGTGGGGATGCGACAAAGATCCAAATGTGTCGCCGTCACCTCCCCCCCCCCCCATGCACCCGGAGCAAGGCCCCGGTGCTGGGCTCAGCACCCCAGGGTGCGGGGGCACTGGCGGCTCTGAGCGAGGAACCAGATCTCGGTGAAATCCCTTGCGAAGCAGTTTTAAACCACGGCGGCGGTGCTGAGCAGGAAGGGGGGGGGGGGTGCTGCCTTTCCCCAGACTTCCCCCTGCTGCTCCCCCACGCACTTTTTTTTTTTTTTTTTCTCCCCTTTTTCTTTTCTGCACCCTCAGCAGATACTGGTGGCTGCCTCCGGTGCTGACGCTCGGGGCAGACGAAACCACAAACCACGCTCCATCTTCAGCAGCATCTGAAGGTTTCTGCCCCAGATAAGGCTCACGGTGCTGGCACAGCCCCAGCTCCCGGCAGGATGCAGGGGGGGGGCCTACCTGCCCCTAGCCCCATTGCTCGGGGCCTCTGTACCAAATCCTCAAGTTACGCTGGCCTGGTGGGACAAGGATTGCTGTCTGAGGCCTGCTGCTTCGTGAGTTTGGTTTTTGTTTAATTTTTACGGCCTGGAACAGCCAGTGGTCGGCCGGGGCTGGATGTGCCCCCATCCCACAGGGGCTGGCTCGAGGCGTTCGCTCTCCAACGGCGTCCCGAAGTGGCTTTCCCGTGGCCGAGGAAATGTCCCCAGCTGGGTCTGCAGTTCCTTGCCCTCAGGGTTATTGCTAAGGGACAGTTCAGGCTGCGCCGTGCCTTGCCAGGCACAGCACCGCGGGCAGCACCGTCAATGTATTCAGCAGCAGCTCCTGGAAATCAGAACCCCCCCCCCCCAGAAAGTGCCACAAGCCCGTGGGGCCGTGCCTCGGGGTGGACACTCAGCATCCCCCCAGGTGCCCGTGGGACCCCGCTCATCCCCCTCCTGCCCCATCCCCACGCTCACTACAGCACCGACTGCTCCTGCAGCAGCTCCGAGCCCTCCTCGTCCCTGGCTTGTCGGAGATGAGCAGGGCGAGGGGAACCAGTGGCCGGGGAAGCCCCCAGCTCCCCGCGCCCTCCTCCGCCGGTCAGTGGCCGGAGCACCCGGTGCCGCAGGTGGGACCCTCCCCGGATTCTGCCGGTGCTGGGCTCGGCAGCGGGCTCAGCACCTCCTGCCGCCGGTACTCGAAGGGCAGCTCCCTCTTGCAGCCCGGCTGCCCCAGCTCCGCCGGTTCTTTGGGGCTGGGCTGCGGCGTGCGGGGCCGCGTGCTGTCGGCCACCTCCTGCTCAGGGCTCGGCTCCATCACCAGCAGCTCGGCGAGGCTGAACTTCTCCGAGGGCTCCGCGAAGCCTTTCCAGGGCCTGTCCTAAAGGTTTTGGGTGCGTTTGGGGTGGGAAGGCTCGGCGGTGAGGTCTGTGCCCAGGGTGCGGGGTCCGGCCCCGTGCCAATCCCACTCTGTGTCTCACCTGACTCATTTCGCCGGCCGAGAACTGGATGGCTCTGCTGCCCACGGGCTTGGGCAGCGGGGGGAAGAGGAGCCGCCGGGCCCTGGGGAGATGCCGGCGGTGGCGGGTTAATGGGGGGAGAGGGGAAAAGAGGCGGCACAGCGGGGCCGCGGCGCTGCCTTCACCTCCTTTTGCTCAGCTGGTAGATGACGGCGGCGATGGCGGGGAGCCCAAGCGAGATGCCCAGGTACTTCAGGTTGGACTTCCACGCTGCCAGCCTGGGACCTGGGGACAAACGTGCCTGGGTGGTGGTGGCACTTCCAGCCCCGCGTCCCCTCGCTGTCCCCAACACCACACGTGGGCCACCGGAGCATCCCCACTTGCCGGCTGGGAGAGGGAAGAGGTCCCCAGCCATTACCCAGCGCCATGGTCTGGAAGTGCCACGGCGTGCTGCAGGTGCCCCCGCTGCCCGCTGTCACCTCCTGGATGCCGACCCTGTAGGCTGTGCCTGGCCGCAGGTTTCGGAGGGTGTAGCGCGAGGCCGACGCGTCCGCTTCACCGTCTGGGTGAAGGAAAACGAGAGCGGGCAGCAGCCAGCCCCCTTCCCACCCGCCCTCCTCCCTCTGTCCCCGCGTCCCCTGCCGGCCATGGGCACTGCCACTCACACGTCACGTTGTCCCCTTCAGCCGCGTGGCACACTAGGTACCTCGCCAGCGCCCCGGGGCAGGTGGCACGGGGGGACGGTTCCCACCGGAGGACGGCGGCCTCGGCGCTGGCGTTGATGTGGATGGAGGAGGCCAGCGAGGCTGCACGGCACAGGGGAGGACAGGAGCAGCTGTTTAGGATAACGACACCTTTTGTGGCACGACCGGGATGCGACGCTGCCCGTTCCTGTACGTACCGTTGCCGGTGAAATGATGCTGCAGGGCGAAGGTGGCCCAATGCTGCTCCTCGCTCCGGCCGTGCACGGCGAGCCGGTAACACGCCGGCACTTCCAGCGACCCTATGGGGGAACCGGCACCCGTGGCAGCCTGGCCAGAGCCGGTGGGAATCTGGGGGGGGGGTCTCGGGAGCCCACTTGCCTCTCTCCAGGTGGGAGCTCTTTGCAGGGAACTCCTGCTGGACGCAGACGCCCTGCTGGGGCGCTCCCGGCAGCAGCTGCTGCTCGAAGCAGTAGGCGAAGCCGCGGCTCGGCGCCTCCCATCGCACCGTCACCGCCTCGCCGGCCGAGCTGACGTCCTTAAAGCTGAGCTCTGGGGCGAAATTTGGGGGCGCAGTGGGTGAGGATGCTGGGGGGGGCACCAAGGAGCCGGGTCCTTTCCACGGCATGTGCGTGGGTACCTGCGTGCTGCTCGGCTGGCACGTGGAGCTGCTGCGTGGGGCTGGTGCCGACGGCGTTGGTTGCCGTCAGTAGGATTTCGTACTCGGCCCCGCAGAGGGTGAGGTTGTGCGCCGTCACCTCGGGTCCCAGCACCACCTCGTCGGCCTCGGGCAGCGCGGCGCAGCGGCACGCCGGCATGCGGGTGCTCAGCGTGTAGGTGACGTTCCCCTGCTCCTCGCGAGCTCTCTGGGGTGGTGACAGTGGTGGCCACGGCGGTGCCAAGGGGAGAGGGGGAGTCCCAAGGGGACGGCAGGGCTGTCCCGGGTGGCAAGCCCACGCTGCCCTACCTGCCAGCTCAGCTGCAGCAGCCTCTGCCCGTTTTTCCCAAGATTTCCCAGCCGGAAGCTCAGCTCTGGGCTCTCCAGGATTTCTGCAAGAGGAACGACACCAGGCGGGTTGCCAGCCCGGGGAGCCCATGGCAGGGTGGGCAGGGACATTGGGGTCCCTTCTCACCCTCAGGGACGAAGATGGATTTGCTCCAGTCGCTCCAGTAGCTGCTCCAGTGCTGCGTCTTCTGCCGGAGCTGGACCTCGAAGGCAGCGTGTCCCCCCAGGTCGCAGGTCACTGGGGCAAACCGGGTGGGTGGCGGTGAGGTGACACCTCCTGGGACGTGCTTGTCCCCCCAAAAAAAGCCAAGCAACCCACTGGGCACAGGCTGAACCCACCTGGGTCCTCCTTGCTGTCCTTGCTCTTCCCTGTCTCGCACAGCACCTGCGGAGAGAAGGCAGGATGGAGGCACCCACCCAGTGAAACCAGTATGAAGGAAGGCTTGTCACTGGGGCACGGTGGTGGTGGGACATCGTGTTCCAGGGGCTGGGAGGACCAAAAGGGGAGCAGCGGATGCAGTAGCTGGAGGGGTCCCCTTGGTCGGGGTCCCACAGCTTTGCCCACGGAGCCCCTCAAAAAGGGGTGGTGGTGCCTGGGTGCCCCGGGGAAGCACCCAGGTCTCGCCGGGAGCAGCGTCAGGATTTCATCTGCAGCCGGCTTTATTCTAATCCGGGGTTTTTACCTGCGTAATCCCCGCCAATCCCTCCCTGATCCTGTTATGGGTGGCTGCGCGATCCCGTCCCCGGGAGGCCGGTGGAGCAACGGTACCCAGCCAGGTGGGGACGGCGTTCCCGAGCCCCCGCGCCGCGTCCAGGGCTGCTCACACCGCTGCAAAACCACCCCGCTCCTCGCCGCCGATGCTTTACCTGCGTCCAGCTGTGGTTGCCCACCCCGCGGAAGCGAGCCTCCCTGCTCAGCGCTCGGTCCCTGCCGCGGAACGGCGGCCGCGGCACCCGGAGCTGCAGGCGCCCCTTGGCCTTGGCGAAGTTCATCCCTTCGGGGGGAGGATCCAGCTTCACTGCGGGGACAGCGTGGCTGCGGTGACCGGCACCGTCATCCTGGCACACCCAGCCCGGCCTCGCGGCGCTTACCGGCCTCGTTGAGGTACAGGGTGAGGTTGGGGCTGCGGTGCAGGTGGGGTCCCCACCGCGCCTCCACCCAGGCCGTGGTGTTGGTGAGGACGTAGACGCGGTGCCGCTGCAGGGTGTAGGTCGTCGCGGCGCCCGCCTCGTACCGCGGGCACGTCCGCGACGTCGCGTAGCTGGGGGGGGAAAACGCTCGCCCTCTGCGTGCACGGGGCGGGGGGGGGGCAGGAAGGGGGACACACCGCGTCCCCAGATGTCCCCGTGTCCCAGTGGGCTGCTCAGAGCTGCCAGGGGGACGTGGCACCCGACTCACCAGAGCACCAGGACGTAGGTGGTGTTGCCGGCGGGGCCGCGGGGCGGCCAGGAGCAGAGGAAGTCGCAGGAGCTGCATTGCTTAAAGCAGGAGAAGTCGGGGGGCTCAGCAGCGCCTGCAGGCAGGGGAGAGGGGCTGTGGCTGGGCTCACGCTCGCTTCTGCTCCACGGCACCCCGCAGACCCCGCTGGGTGCCAGAGGGGCACGGGGAGGGAGACGAGGGCGTTGCAGTGCTCCTGCTCCTGACACCAGCACGGGAACCCCCCCGAAGCCCCCCAAACCATGCTCCCCGGCGCCCGGCAGCGCCGCTCCATGTGGCTGGAGGTGGCTCCGAGCCCGCGTGGAGGGCGCGCGGCCCGTTTAACCAGCAGCGGGGTTGCCGGCTCCTGCTTTGCTCCCGCCAGTACTGGGAAGGATGCGGGCAGCGGGCAGCCGCCCCCACGCTGTGCAATGGGACGGGGGGAGCGGAGCAACCGCGCTGGTGATTCCCACCCAAAAAGCACCCTAAATTTCCCCAGGGATGCAGCACTGCAGGGGGTTCCCGAGCCCTGTCCTGCTGCCACCATCGGGGCATCCTTGAGTTTTGCCCTGGCCCGGCAGCGTGGGGCTAAATCCCTCCATGCCAAAACCATGAAAGCTCCTGCCCTGCCCTGCTCGAGAGGCGCCTTATCTCCCCTTTATCGCCCCCGAATCGTTCATTGAAAGTCTTCTGCACTTATCTCTCATCTCCGCACGCCGCAGCAGCACTCACCGCCCCGCGCCAGCGCCGCCAGCACCAGCAGCAACCACCCCAGCATGGGCTGCTCGGGGATTCCCAGCTTTCGGGCTCCGTCCTCACCGGGTCCCCTTCCTTTTGGGGTTCCCGGTCCCCCCCAGGGCACAGCGGCACCCCCCGGGCTCGCAGCAGCACCCCGCTGCCTTGGCTGCTGTTTCCTCTTCTGCTACGAGTGGCTTTTCCCAGGCAGAGCAAGCGTGCTGCCAGCACAGCGCGAGGTGTGAGTGCCTGCCTCACTTTTACCAAAAACAAAAGAGAAAGCAACAGAAACGTCCCCCTCTGCTGCCCGCACACCCGCCACGGGCCCGGCCAAGCACCGCAGCCTCGCGAGCAAGAAGAGCAAGGTAAGCAAAAGAGCTGGTTTGGTGTCTTTTTGTTGGCCCTTATTTTTATTTTTTTTCCAAACCCCACATTGTGTTTTTGCCTCCGCTGCCTGCATTTGGCTGCACCTGGAGCTCCGAGGCCAGGTTTGGGTGTTTGGAGCACGCAGGGCTCGGCGGCGGGATGGCCGCACGTCCCATGGGACACAGCCCCTTGGTCCCCAGCACAAATTGTCCCCCGCAGCCAAAACAAAGCCCCAGTGAGGCACGAGGGCACGGCGTCACCGGGGCGCTGGCAGCGCGGCCGCGTGACCCCAGGGCGGCGGGGCCGGGTGGCACCGCGGGCCCTGCACAGAGCCCCCTTGTCCCCGCAGAAAGCGTCCCCTTGTGCGCCTCGCTCGGGGACAGAGGGCGGCAGTGACGGGAGTGTCCCTGTGCTGGGTGGGCTGGGACGCCCTGTGCTGCTGCTGCGGGCACGCACTGCAGCGTTGGACCTCTTGGAAGGATGCACCGAGCCGTGCTGTGCCAAAGCGAGCCGTGCCGTGCCATGCTGTGCCATGCCGTGCCACGCTGTGCAGTGCTGTTCCATGATGTGCAAGGCTGTGCCATGCTGTGCAGTGCTGTGCCATGCCATAGCAGGCTGTGCCATGCTGTGCCATGCTGTGCCATGCTGTGCAGTGCTGTGCCATGTTGTGCCAGGCTGTGCAGTGCTGTGCCATGCCGTGTCAAGCTGTGCCAGGCTGTGCCGTGCTGTGCCATGCCGTGCCAGGCTGTGCCAGGCTGTGCCAGGCTGTGCCGGGCTGTGCCATGTTGTGCCGGGCTGTGCCATGCCATGCCATGCTGTGCCATGCTGTGCCAGGCTGTGCCGAGCTGTGCCGTGCTGTGCCATGTTGTGCCACACTGTGCAGTGCTGTGCCATGCTGTGCCAAGCTGTGCCAGGCTGTGCCATGCTGTGCCATGCCATGCCACGCTGTGCCGTGCCGTACCACGTCACAACACACAACAGGACCACACTATGCCATGCCAAACTAGGCCAAGCCGCGCCGCAGCCACACCAGGCTGTGCCATGCCAAACCGTGCCGTGCCAGGCTGGGTCACAGCGTGCCGTGCAGTGCCGGGCTGAGCCAGGCCACACCGTGCCACACCTGGCTGTACCGAGCCAGCCGGGCTGTGCCACCCCCGTGCCGTGCCGTGCCGTGCCGTGCCGTGCCAGCCCCGGGCTCGGTGCCGATGACGAGGCCGTGCCGCTGGGCGGCGCACCGGGCGCACCGGGAGGCGGCGGCGGGGCGGCCCGGGCGCACCGGGCGGAGCGGGCGCAGCGGGAGGCGGCGGCGGGCATGGACGAGCCCAGCATCCTGCGGCGCCGGGGCCTCCAGGTGAGCGGCGGGGAGGCACCGCCCGGGTGGAGGCCGGAGGCCGCCGGGGCACCGGGCACCGGGAGCTGCGGGGGAGGGAGCGGGGAGGTGGCGGGGGGCGAGGGGCGAGGGGCTGCGGGGGTGCTGTGCGGGTGGAGGGGGTGCTGGGGTGGGTGCTGAGGGGGGGTGCTGAGGGGGGGTGCTGAGGGGGGGTGCTGTGTGCTCCCCGTGGGTGCTGCGGGCTCCGTGTGGGCGCAAGGAGTGGGTGCTGGGGGTGAGAGGTGGGTGCTGGGGGTGTGGGTGGGAGGGCAAGGGGGGTGCTGCGGGTGAGAGGGGGGTGCTGTGTGTGTGCCTGTGCAAGAGGTGGGTGCCGTGTGGGCGTGGGGTGGGTGCTGGGTGTGCAAGCGGGTGCCGTGTGGGCACGGGGTGGGTGCTGGGTGTGCGAGAGGTGGGTGCCGGGGGTGAGAGGTGGGTGTACTGTGGGTGTGCAAGAAGTGGGTGCTGTGCGTGTGCAAGAAGTGGGTGCCGTGTGGGCACGGGGTGGGTGCTGCGGGTGAGAGGTGGGCGCATGGTGGGTGCTGTGTGTGTGCAAGAAGTGGGTGCTGTGTGTGTGCAAGAGCGGGTGCTGCGGGGGAGCAGCGTGCCCGATGGGACCGGAGCCCAGCGCGGGGCCGTGTCCCCAGGGGGCTGCGCTGGGGGCTCCCACGGGAGCAGCGCTCCCTGCAGCCCCCCGCGTGCTGCTGGATCCGTGCCCAACCCCGGGGGGCTGCCGATTTGCGGCCACCCCTCCATCGCACTGTGCACCCCAAAGAGCCCCCCCCTCCCTGCCCATCCCTGCACCCCTTCCCACAGGGACGCTGGGCACCCGCTGCCTTTCTCAGAGGGGAGACGACCGCAGCAAGGACTCGGGGGGGCTGAGCGCTGAGCCCGGGGGCTCGGCACCGATTTTCCGGGTGACCTCACGCCTCTGTCCCCATCTGCAAAAAGGAGCCGCGGCCGCCCCGCGGGCCCAGGCCGAGCTGTCGGGGCGGCTGGAGGATGGCACGGCACTTGCCTTCATTCGAGCTGGCAGCTCCCCGGGGCGCCCGTGCTCCGCTGCACGCTCAGCGGCACCGGGCAAAAACCGCGCAGGGGAGCTGCGGCCCCACGGCACGGCCAGGGGGCTCGGGGCTCTCGGCACAGGCATCGCACTCGGGTGCTCCTGCGGTCCCTGGGGAGAGCAGGAGGGGCGGGAAGGGTCACCCCGAAGTGCTGGGCAGCAAAGTGCCCCCCCCCAGGTGCCGTCCCTGATGCTGTCCCTGCAGGGAGCAGCTTAATCCTGGCCCCCACCCGGACCTGCGGATGGGGGCAGCACCCTGCTGGCTTGGTTCTTCGGGCACCCTGTGGGTGCTGGCCCCATGGCACTGCCCCACACGGGTCCCTGGGGCCTTTTCAGGGTGCTCTGGCTGTCCCCAGGGTGCAGCGGGGCTGGAGAGCCCCCGGCAGCGATGGGTGCTGGGTGCCGTGGGACCGCTCTGCACCCACACAACCAAATGGGGTGGGGAGGCTGTGCCGTGGGTGGGCGTTAATTTGGGGGGCCTGGGGGGCGTCTGTCCGTTGTCCTGCTGTCCTGCCTGCACGTGTCTGAGCAAATAAACCCCAAGGGTGACCCTTCTGCTCAGCTGGCAGCATGGGCCTGAGTAGGTGGGGGTCTGGGTGGGGGGGACAGCAGGGTGCTGGGGGGCTCCTGCTCCACATGGGGACCCCGCAACCCCCTTCCCCTGGGGTCACCCAGTGCTGCTGGGTGCGCTGAGGCACCCACACCCCCCCCCCGGAGGGCACCCACCCTCACCACCAGCACCCGTGGGCCCCAAATCCCGCGTCCCCGCGCACGGGGCCGTGATATCACCCGTTGCCAGGGCGATGCTGCTGCATCACCGCGCGCCGCACGCCCCAGCCCCGGGATTTCCACAGGGGCCGTGGGCAGCGGGACAGGCGCGTGGGCACCCCGGGTGCGTGGGGGACACCGTTCGCCCCCGCAGCGGCGCGCGCTCGGCCCCCACCCGTGGGTGCTGCCACGGTGGGAATGTGTTTAAGCCGCTTAGGGGCAGGGGGCCGGTGGGTACAGGATGAGGCCAGCGGTGGGCATTAGCTGGCACATGCACCCGGTGCAGGGCCACGTGTGCCGGCGCACTCACGCTGTGCCAGGGTGGGGGGTGCCGGGTCCCCGACAGACCCCGCTGTGCCGGGGGGACAGAGCAGGCAGTGCTCCCGCTGCCCCGCTGCCCTTCGCCCCATTGCACCAGCCACGGTCAAGCAGCTCGCGCGAGAAATATTCCCGGAGGCTGGAAAAATAAACATCGTGGGGAGCACGCCGGCTGCTCCCCGTGCCTGGGGAGCGGGGGACGGGGATGGGGACGGGGCACAGCCACCCCCTGGGGTCACGCTGCCGCCTGGTGGCTTGGCACTGCTCCCTCTCTGCTGTCCTCGTGCCCATGTGCCCAGGCTTGGCCACAGTGCCACCGGCCCCGGGGACTTGGGAAGGAGCTGCCCCCCTGCGCTGACCCCCCGGTCCCTGCGGTGACGGCGCGGTGCCCGCGGCCGCCCTGACCCCGCTCTTTGCTTTTCTCGTTGCAGAAGGAGCTGAGCCTGCCGCGCCGAGGAAGAGCGTAAGTCCACCGGGCAGGGGACGGGGGTGTCACTGGGACGGACGGGCTTGGGGACACGTCACCGGCCCCAGGGGTCAGTGGGGGCAGGTGTTGGATGCCACCATGGGGTGCCCAAACCCAGGGTGGCATCATCGTGTTCCCGATATGGCAGCGACCCAAAATGTGTGTGTTAGGGTGTACTGGGGTGTACTGGGGCTTACTGGGGTGGGCTGGGCCATGTTGGGGTGTGCTGGGGTGTTTTGAGCTGTACTGGGGTGGACTGGGGTGTACTGGTGTGTGGCAGGAGGCGGTTGTGAGGCTGTGCTGAGGCTGCGTTGGGGTTTGTTGGGGCTGTTTTGGGGTGTTTTAGGGTGCTTTGGGGTCTTGTGGAAGGAACGCAGGGGTGTACTGGTGCTGTGCTGGCTCTGCTGGGGGTTATGGGGTGTGCAGGGGCCGTGCCAATGGTGCGTTGGGGATGGCACTGGGGCCATACTGGGGCTGTACCGGGGCCGTACTGGGGCTGCAGTGTGCAGGCATTGGCAGTGCCCAGGCGCATCCCAGAACGGAGCAGCCTCTGGACTGGTCCGGGCTGGGTCGGGTGTGCTGGGAGCTGGGGGGGCTGCCGAGCCGAGCCGTGCTGAGCCGTGCCGTGTCGTATCGAGCTGTGCCGTGCCGTGCCGAGCCGTGCCGTACCGAGCCGTGCCGTGCCGAGCCGTGCCGTGCCGAGCCGAGCCGAGCCGAGCCGTACCGAGCCGTGCCGTGCCGTGCCGTGCCGTGCCGAGCCGAGCCGTGCCGTACCGAGCCGTGCCGTGCCGAGCCGTGCCGTGCCGAGCCGTGCCAAGCCGTGCCGTACCGAGCCGTGCCGTGCCGAGCCGAGCCGAGCCGAGCCGTGCCGCAGGGGCGGGCCCGGGGCCCGGCGGGCCGATCCCGGCTCCCCCCGTTGGGGCCGCCGCCGCCGCCCGCCCGCGGGAGCCGCCCAGCGCGGGGGCTGCCGGTGCGGCGGCGGCGGCGGCGGCGGGGGGAGCGGCGCGGAGCGGCGCGGAGCGGCATGAAGTCGCGGCGGGACCGGCTGAAGATCCCCTCGCTGACCTTGGAGTGAGTCGGGGCCGGGGCTGCCGGTGGCACCGGGACCGGGCTTGGGCTGCCAGCGGCGGCAGCGTCCCTGCATCCCGAGCATCCCGAGCATCCCCTCGTCCCAAACATCCCCCCACCCCGAGCACCCCCTCATCCCGAGTATCCCTTCATCCCGAGCACCCCCTCATCCCCACATCCTGAGCATCCCCAGCATCCCCACGTCCCTGCATCCCCTAATCCTGAGCATCCCCTCATTCCGATCATCCCCTAATCCCGACCGTCCCCTCATCCCATCCCAAGCATCCCCTCATCCCAAATATCCCCTCATCCCAAGCATCCCCTCATCCCTGCATCCCTTCATCCCCAGATCCCTTCACCTCTTCATCCCCACACCCCCACATCCTTGCTGCCCAGTGAGGACCCCATCTCCCCCCCCAGCCCCCATTCCCCTCTGCGTCGTCCCCCCCAAACCATCCCTGGCCCCCCGTGTCCCTGCTGCCCCCCTGCAGCCGTGCCCCTCTCCTGTCCCCCACCCCTCAGCTCCCCGTCCCCATCCCCTTTCCCCCGCCCGGTGTCACCCCCCGGGGGGGGCCGTGCTGCTGCGGTGCCGCGGGTCCCCGAGGCACCAGGTCCCGTTCACGCCCTTGCCTTGCAGCCTGTCCCCGAGCAGCCAGAGCCCGACGCTGCTGAGCCCCTGCAGCCCCTGCAGCCCCTGCAGCCCGTTACTAACCCTGCACCCCTGGAGGTAAGGCCCCCAAAACCCAAACCCCTGCCCTGTGCCAGGAGGGACCCAGCGGGGAAAGGGGACGGGGCAGCGAAGTGGGTTCCCCCCACCAGGGACATCCTGGGGTGGGCGGAAAGGAGGAGGGATGGGGGGGGTCTGTCACCCCCAAAAGTGACCTGGTGTCTGTTATGGGTGGCTCCGTTTTGGGGTACCCCCATGGGAACGCCATCGTGGTGGCTTCAGCTCAGCCCCTGAGCATCCCCGGTCCATTTGGGGGACCCCCCCCTTGGGACCACCGTTGAGGTGGCTTCAGGTTGGCCTCTGAGCATCCTCGGTCCATTTTGGGGACCCCCCCCCCAGTAGGAACACCATCGTGGTGGCTTCAGCTCGGTCCCCGAGCATCCTCGTTTTTTGGGGGGGATCACCTCAAAATGGGACCAGCAGGATGTCCTGGCTGGCAGTGGGGACGGTGCCTTCCTCCCACGTGGGAAACCTCCGGTGCCCTCTTTTCTGCCCGCGTCACCTCCTCGTGGGATGCTCGGGGTTTCGGGGATGTGCGGGGTTGGGGTGCGAGAGCAGAGGCCACGGGGAAGGTGGGTGCTGGGGCCAGGCTGCGCTTTTGGGATGCGGGCAGTGGGGGACAGTCTGGGGACAAGGACATCCTTCTGGTGGCATCCCGGCCACCATCAGGGTGGGGATTTAGGGGATTTTCAGCCCGGTTTGGTGATGCTGTCCCGTGTGGGGTTTGCACTCACGACGTGCCGGCACCTGACCCACTCAGGGAGCCGAAAAAACGAGGCCGGGCACCGGGATTTGTGTCACTGGGTCTCCGCGCGGGGTGTCCCCGGCTCAGCGTGGGAGGGAGTTTGGGGGGGGGGGGGGGGGGGGATGCCATATGGGAACCCCCTGGCCTCGCGGCCCCATGGGGCGAAGCGCCCGGCACAGGGGGAGGCACTAAGGGGACCCCCAAGGGATGCCCGTGTTGGGGAGCTGTAGGCAGGTTTTGGGGCCTCCAGCGCTGGCTTTGGGGGGGTTTGTGCATGAGCAGCGGTGGTTGCATTGCCATGGTAACCCTGACCCCATTTGGGGTCATGTCCTGTCTCTATAGTAACCCTGACCGCATTTGGGGGTGATGTCTCATCTCCATGGTAACCCTGACCCCATTTTGGGGTGATGCCCCATCACCAGAGCAGCCCTGACCCCATTTGGGGTGATGCTCTGTCTCTTTAGTAACCCTGACCCCATTTTGGGGGTGCTGCCCCATTTCAATGCTAACCCCAAGCCTCCATTTTGGGGTGATGCTCTGTCTCTATAGTAACCCTGACCCCATTTTAGGGTGCTGCCCCATCTCCATGGTAACCCTGTCCCCCTTTTGGGGGTGCAGCCCCATCTCTACACTAACCCCATCCCCATTTTGGGGTACAGACCCATCTCCCTAGTAACCCACGACCCCATTTTGGGGTGCAGCCCCACCTCTACACTAACCCCGACCCCATTTTGGGGTGTAGCCTCATCTCCCTAGTAACCCCGACCCCATTTTGGGGTGATGTCCTGTCTCTATAGTAACCCCAACCCCATTTTAGGGTGCTGCCCCACCTCCTTGGTACCCCCGACCCCATTTTGTGGTGCAGACCCACCTGTACACCAACCCTGACCCCATTTTGGGGTGCTGCCCCACCTCTATGGTACCCCCGACCCCATTTTGGGGTGCAGGCCCATCTCCCTAGTAACCCCGACCCCATTTTGGGGTGCTGCCCCACCTCTACACCGACCCCGACCCCATTTTGGGGCGCAGCCCCACCTGGGGCCCACCCCAGGCCCCCCTTGGTGCCACCACCCCGTCTCCATGCTGGGGGGGGTCTCCTTCACTCCCCCGTTAACCCCAATGCCCCCCCCATTTCGGGGGGGGGGGGCTCCTCCCGTCTCCACGGCACCCCCGACCCCCGTTCGGTGCCGGTAATGGCGGCGGGGGGGGGGGGGGGGGGGGGAGCGTCTCCATGGCAACCCCGGTGCCGCCGGGCGGGAGGGGCCGGGCGCGGCGGGGAGGCGGCGGCGGGAGGCCCAGGCCCGGCCCCGGTGCTGGCGCCGGGCCCGGCCCCGCTCGGCCCCGCCGGGTGCGTGCGGCCGGGCCGCGATGTCGGACCCGAGCTGCTGGGGCGCCGCGCCCGCCGCTTACCGGGGGCAGCGGGCGGCCGGGGCCCTGCTGCAGCGCTCCAAGAGGTGCGGGGCCTGCGCCCGGGGGGGGGGCGGGGGGAGCCGGGGGTGCGTGGTTTGTAGGGGGGGGAGGTTTGGGGGTGCTTGGGTTGGGGGGGGAGGGCTCTGGGGGTGCGTGGTTTGGGGGGTGTTTGGTTTGGGGGGGGTACGTTGGGGGTGCGTGGTTTGGGGGGTGCTCTGGGGGTGCGTTGTTTTGGGGGATCTGTATTGGGGGTGCGTGGTTTTGGGGGGGGGCTGGGGGTGCAATCTGGGGGTGCATTGGTTTGGGGGATCTGTATTGGGGGTGCATGGTTTTGGGGGGGGTCTGGGGGTGCAATCTGGGGGTGCGTTGTTTTGGGGGATCTGTATTGGGGGTGCGTGGTTTTGGGGGGGGCTGGGGGTGCAATCTGGGGGTGCATTGGTTTGGGGGATCTGTATTGGGGGTGCATGGTTTTGGGGGGGGTCTGGGGGTGCAATCTGGGGGTGCGTTGTTTTGGGGGATCTGTATTGGGGGTGCGTGGTTTTGGGGGGGGGCTCATGGGGGTGCATGGTTTTGAGGGGGTTTGGGGGTGCGTGGTTGTAGGGGGGCTGTACTGGAGATGTGTGGTTTGGGGGGGGGGGTTGTGTTGGGGGTGCATGGTTTGGGGGGGCTCTGGGGGTATAACCTGGGGGGGTGTGGTTTGGGGGGGGTGTCTTGGGGGTGCACGGTTTGAGGGGGCTGTATTGGAGATGTGTGGTTTGGGGGGGGTAGTATTGGGGGCGCGCGATTTGGGAGGGTGCCTTGGGGGTGCGTGGTTTTCCGGGGGTGCTCTGGGGGTGCATGGTTTGGGGGGGTTGCATGGTTTGGGGGGGGGCTCTGGGGGTGTAATCTGGGGGTGCATGCTTTGGGGGGGGTGCTCTGGGGGTGTGTGTTTTGGGGGGGTGCATGCTTTGGGGGGGGTACTCTGTGAGTGCAATCTGGGGGTGCATTGTTTGGAGGGTGCCTTGGGGTGCGTGGTTTGGGGGGGTTGCGTTGGGGGTGCATGGTTTTTGGGGGGTGAATTGGTGCGTGGTTGGGGGGGGGGTTGCACTGGGGGTGTAATCTTGGGGTGCACGGTTTGGGGGGCATCGCAGCAGGGGTTGCACCTGGGGGCGCGTGGTGTGGGGGGGGGACTGTTCCCTAGGGGCGCCATTTGGGGGTGCATTATTTGGGAGAGCTGCACAGCGGGGGTGCCTGCCAGCAGTGCAAGGTTTTGGGGGGGTTCCACCAAGGGGGGGGTGCATTGGTTGGGAACCCCGTGCCATAGAGGGTGCGGCATTTAGGGTCCTGCAACGGGGGGAGGCGATGACCCCCCCCCACCGAGATGGGCACCGATGGGACGTGCACGTGCACTGGGTGCGATGCACGACGCCGGGGAGCCCCCAGGCATCACCGCTACCGATGCCAGATTTGGGGCGCCGAGGCTGAACGAGGCGAGAACCCCGCAGTTTTATATAAAACCGGTGATAATCGGGTGCGGGGGCCGGGGGGGGGGGGGGTGGGGGTGGGGAGAGGCCCCCGCCGTGCTCGTAGGACTGGCATGGAACAAAGCGCCGCGGTTGCTTAGCGAACGAAGCCGCCTGGCGCGGGGCTGACGGCGCCTGCGTCGCTCCGGGCGTGGGAATCGCAGCCGGGAGCTGCCTCGTGCACGGGCCGGGGCCCGTCGGGGACGAGGGGCAGCGAGGATGCCGTCCCGGCACGTGGATGCTTCCCAAGCACGTTCCCCGGGGCGGGGGGGGAGCCTCGCGGAGAGGCGTCATTGCAGGGAGCATCCCGGCGGCCTCCAGAGATTGTGATTCAAAGGGCACGGGGTTTGCTCTTCATTCATCACTATTCCTAGAATCCGCGGCAGGAACGGGGTCTGGCCTGTTTTACGGCGGGCAGGACATGCGCGATGTTGCTCGGCGTGGTTAAGAGCCCCGTAAGGTCTGAGGGATCCGAATTTCCTGCGGCGGGGATCCGAAACGGCCGGCACGGCGCGGGGCCGCTCACACCAGCGCTCGTCTCAGCATGGCAGTACCGTTTCCTTAGGCAGCAGGAGGTCTTGCAGAGATTTGTCCCAGGCTGCGAGGCCGTTCCTTGAAGTTGTTTTTATCTCGGCGCGAAGAAATAAATAAGCACGGACCCGGCCCGCTGCGCCACGATGCCCGGCGAGGATTTGGGGTGCCGATCCCGGGAGGAGGCCTGGTGCTCGGGGAGGGGACAACGCAAGCACCCGACGGGGACAGGCTCTGCACAGCGGTGCGAGGCGTGAGGTCTGGTGTTGTGAAGGTGCTGGAGGGCTGTGCATGGCCTGTGCTGGGCAGCGTGGTGCATTTTGCCGTTGGAAGCCAGTCCGCAGCATCCCGCATCGCAGCCTCCATCTCAGGAGGTCTCAAATGTCGTGGAGAAGAAATCGCCCCGGGCACTGACGTGGAAACTTTGGGTACAGCAGCTTGGTTCAACGTTAAGAGCAAAATCATCCCACTGGAAATGATTTTTTCCAGCAAGAAGGCCCTGCAGTCCATGGCCCGTTGGTGCGTGGCGCTTCCCGTGTCGGCAGGCATACAAGTGCCGTGTGTTTGTTGGCGGGACACGGAGGGCTTTTTCTCCACGGCCACGTGAAGGCCGGGAGGGTTCTTAATGCCGGAGCTGGGAGCCGAGCCGGTGGCTTGTACTTTGAGACGGCGCCCGTGCCCTTATCAGTCCGACCCTTGCCTCGTGCTGCGCTGGAACCGAGTGCCCGCGCCACCGGCAGGGGCTTTGTCCTGCGTGAAGCTCACGGGGTAGGGAGCCAGAAACGCTGGGCAGGATAAATCCAGGGATTTAGCCAGGTTTTATTTATTTATTTGCCCAGGTTTTGGCTTTTCTAGCCCTAACAGCGGGGTCCCTCTGGGCGGCTCGGTCCTGTTGTTCACCCCACGGGCGGTGACGAGCGCTGGCTGGCATCTGACACGCGTTGCCCTACTGCCCTGGAAGGGTTTAGTCACCGACTCTCTGATCTTTCTCCAAAACACGTCACTTGATCCCGCAGGACAGGAGCAGGATGCCCACGGCCCCGTTGCTTGCCCATCGCCAGCATTTCCCCTTCCAGCTCGGGACATTTTAAAACTCTGCCTCCGGCCCCAGCGCTCAGCATCACCCCGAGTGCCGGGACATCACGCGCAGGGCCGGCTGACGCGTTATTTCGCTCCAGGCTCCGGGCTCACAGCCTCTGTCCCACGCTTCCCGCATCCTTTGAAAAAAAAAGCACTGGATGGTGACAGCCTCGGAGATGCCGTGCGCAGGCAGCGTGTCCCCGCGTCCGAGCGGCTCCGGGGGGTGCTGACGGCGATTTTCCACTCCATTTTTGGTAAAATGCGCCAAGCGTGCAATTAAGCACCGGGGGGGGCACCGCTGGCAGCACGGGCTGGACCTCAGCCCCGGCTCCTGCCTTCGGGAGCTCGGTTTTGTGGCCCGAGGCTTTTACGTGCCGCGGAGGACGGGCAGCAGCCGTAGCTGATGCGTCAGGCAAAGCAGGGTTAAAGCGCAGCAAGATGGTTGCAGCAGCGAGGGTGGAGCGCGCGGAAACAGGAAACAGCAGCCTCTGCCTGTGTCAAGATTACTGGAACTTGCTTAGCCGAAGATTTTGTTTTCACTTCCAACGTGAAACCTCCTGCACGGGGCTGCGGCGCTGCCTGCAGCGGCACCGCGCTGTCCCCGGCGCGGGGCGGCCGCCCCTCGTCCCCCAGGGACCCTCCTGCAAGAGGAAGATGAGCAGATCCGCACCTTGGCAGGGCGAAACAGCGGAGCGACACCCCAAATCTCGTAGTTCTGACTAATAAACGTCTGCTGGGGTTGGCTTGGCAGCGGACCACGTTGGCTCGCGGCGCCTTGTGCGCCCGGCCGGCCAGCGCAGCCGGGTGCTGCGGTTTGCTGCTGCCCCGGGTGGGTGCTGGGGAGGGTGCGCGCAGCCGGCGGTGCTGCAGCTTCAGCTGGGTCCTGGGCGTGAGCTGCGAAAGCAAACGGAGGGGCCAGGAGGAGCTGAGGGTCTTTGGGGTGCTCCCTGCTCGCTGGACCTCGAGCAAAAGAGACGGGGCCCGTGTTTTTCGAGAGGCAGAGGCAAAAAAAAGCACGCCTGAAAACGCTGGGTTAAATCAGCCCTTCCCTGCTAGGAACCACCTCGTGCTGCCTGTGCTGCTCGTGTCTTTGGGACCCGCGGAGCATCCCTTCGTACCGGGGCTGTGCTCCTGTGCCCGGCCGTTAAACCACGGCCCGTAACGGGCAGCGTCAGCGCGGCAAGGCGGCTCGGCGCCGCCGTGCAGCACGTGCAGCCGGAGGAAGCGCGGCTGCAGGAACCGCAGCCTGACCTACTTGGTTCGAACGCGGCTCTCGAGCGCGTTGACATTTTCGTGGGGATTCGCCCTTGGCCTGGCATTAGCAAAACCCCCACGTCTTTGTCATGCGCACACGAGCTGCCCTCAGTCTCTGCCCTGCTCTGGGGATATTCCCTCCCAGCAGGACGAAAGCTTCAGTGGGGCCGGGGGCGTTTTACAAGCAGGTTCACGTGGGCTGCCCACGGGCTGCAGCACCGTTGTGGGCAGGTGGGCAGCAAAGCAGCAGGTCCCCGCTTGCAGGAGAAGCCCTGGGCTCGTGGCCTGCAGCAAAAGGAAGCAAAACTGAAATTCCCTCAAGGAGCGCTGAAGTCTTGTGCGTTTGGAGGGCGAGAACGTCGGTGATGACACGGAGATCTCGTGCTTGCAGACGTGCCCTTTCTCTTGGTTCCTTGTGGGTGCTGGCGTGCAGACCCCGTGCAGCACCAGGATGGGGTGATAGTGCCGTGAGCGTGGACCCGTGCACGGTGCTGCTTTCTGTCCTGCACTGTCACACGCGTGGCTTCCTCCTGGAGCTGGTCTGGAGGAGCACAGCTGAGCCCTGTGCGTGCAGCACCGACCGGAGGAGCACAGGGGACGGGGATGCTGCCGACCTGGCGAAGGCAGCGGGGTTTCTCTGTGGGGCTGGGGGCTTAGGGACTGGCTGCCCTCCCCCTGGGCACGGGGGACACGAGGGTTGTAGGAACTGGGGGCATTTTCCACGCTGCGCAGCGGGGCTGGCGGCGGCCTGAAGCAACTTGGCATTTCTGTCGCTTCCTCCTTTTAGATCCCTTTTTCTATTCTTGCCCAACAGCCCGCATGCATCTTCCCTCCCGGCAGGCCAAAACCAGAAGTGGGACCTTGAAGAGATGGTTTGGCTTCCAAACTAACACCGCCAGCCCTTCTCCAGCAGCATTTCTCCGGGGACACGATCTTCCCGGGGGCGGGAGATCCGTGATCGATGCGGTGACCGCAGCCGTGTCCCCTCACTGCCACCCGGGCGAGCTGGAGCTGGGGCTGCAGGGTGCAGCCCGCAAGCGACCCGCACGTGTCCGAGCCCGACCAGCCCTGCCTGTGCTCTGCTTTCCCAAATTAATCCCCTTTCCTTTTCCCTTCTCCAGTTGCCGAAGCAGCAACAGGAAGAGCTTGGTGGTGGGGACGCCCTCTCCGACCCTCTCGCGTCCTCTCTCGCCGCTCTCGGTGCCGACGGGTAAGGGGAGTGCTGAGGCTGGGCATCGCCCCAAATTACCCCGATATTCCGGGGGGGCAGCGAGGGACTTGGGGGCACTGCCTGGGTGCTTGGAGGCTTTTCCAGAAGGGAGCAGAGGGATGGCGTAGGGAATGCTGTGATTAATTCTCCCTTTCCCCTGCAGCCGGGAGCAGCCCCTTGGACAGCCCGCGCAACTTCTCCACCAGCACCTCCGTCAACTTCCCCTTCGCTCGCAGGTGAGCTGTGCATCGCCCTAATCATCGCCACCACCCACAAATTGGGGCTGTTCTGTTGGTCTTAATGATTTTTTTATTCCCCCCGATTTTCGTTTTGGTTTTGTTTTCCCTGCTGCTGCGACCGGCGCTTCCCGTCACCCTCCAGCCATGCTCCTCGGACTGACAGGCAAGTACTGGCTGGGAGAAGGGCTTTTTGGAGGGGAGCTGCGTTGGTGCGAGCGTCTGCTCCACCTGGGCATGTCCCTAATCCTCTTCATAAAGGATCCTCTTCCTTCTCTCTGTGCCGTGCACCCCTGGCAGGAAGGTCCCCAGCTGCAGAAGGGCTGCAGGGATTGCTGCAGGAAGGGAAACATCCCCGTTCCCATCACAGTGTCCCCCAGCCCCAAATTCTGTCCCACTCCGTTCCTCGTGCTCGAGTTCACGCACGGGGGCAGACGGATGACGTTAACCCCTGGATTGGCGCATGGAAAAAAGCTGGAGGCTTGTGTTTAGCTTTTCACGCTCGTAGTGGAGCAAAAAGCCAAAGGGCTTTGCGGACATCCCCGTGGCGTAAGAGCCAGCGCATCACCAGCTCCGTCGTCCTCGTCCCCTGCGTCGTGGCCCTGTCCTGCACGCATGGGAAACGGCGCCGGGAGGTGAAGGGCCTCATCCTGACCCGCTCCGTTGGAAACGTGTCCAAGAGGAAACATTCGCCTACGTGCGAGCGTTTGCCTTCCTGTTTATAATGAGGCTCTGCTATCCGTGTGCGCCCTGCACTGGTCCTTAGGAATCCTGATTTATCCTAGAACGAAGTCCCAGAAGCTAGGGTTTTGCTCCAATTAAAAATCAGATTCTCGCTTTTTATTTTTTCCCCTTTGGAAACGGAGCCGCTCGAGTGCAGCGTGTGGCTGAGCAGGGCAGGGCTGTCACGGGGCTGTGGCTGCCATCGCCTTGGGTTTCCCACCCCAGCAGCGTCCCCATCATGTTGTGAATAGCCCGGGGACGTGAACTGTGCAAAACCTCTGCTATTGCACCAATTTCATCCCGTTCCGGCAAGAGGCTTCAGGGCTTTCTCACCAGAGCCAAGCAGCAGTCGTCTTTCCCACCCTTATCGTTCAGATGTTATTTCTGCACGTGCGTTCACGTGTTTTCTCCAGCGTGCGACAGGCGTGTGCTTGCTCTTGCAGGGCTGATGGCAGAAGGTGGTCGCTGGCTTCGCTGCCCTCGTCTGGCTATGGGACCAACACCCCCAGCTCCACCGTCTCGGTAAGGCTGGCTCTCCCGGGGCAGGAGGCGAGAAGAAGCAAAGTGCTTTGGTTTTAGGGGGAGCACGTGGGGTGAATCCCGAGCCCTGCGGCATCATGTTGCTGCAGCTGCGTCGTGTTTTTCTAATTTTAAGAAAGCTGCAGAGCACCCCTAATGGCGGCAGCTCCTCCTGCACATTAAAGCTTCGCTGCATCCTGTTGGAGCATTCACGGGGCATGTCTCGTCCATGCTGAGTAAGGGCAGGGCAGGAGCTGCTGGGGATGCCGCAGGTGGATGGAATCAGGCCCTGGACGGAGCCAGAGGCTGGGTTTTGGGCTGGGAGCAGGCAGTGCACAAAGTCCTGGCCAGCTCCTGCCACCCGTGTTGCACGCAGTGAGCGCAGGAGGTGAGCGCGGAGCGATGCCGCGTGCTGCCCGTCACTGTTTCCAGTCTACTAAGAGGCTCGAGGCGCATTTTCCCCGAGGGTTTGCTGCTTGCCAGACACCGACCCGTCTCCTGACCGCCCGTGTCTGTCCTTCCTTGCAGTCGTCCTCGTCCTCCCAGGAGCGGCTGCACCAGCTGCCGTACCAGCCCACCCCCGACGAGCTGCATTTCCTTTCCAAGCATTTCCGCAGCACGGAGAGCGTCACGGACGAGGACGGGCGGCACTCGCCCTGCCTGCGCCCACGATCCAGGAGCCTGAGGTACAGAAACCACCCGTGCTGGTGTGACAATGCACAGGGACCCGGTTCTGGCCATTTCTGCCATCTCCTGAGCTCTTCCTGGGACATCCTGGTCCTGCTTAGCCATGGGGTTGGCCCTGATACATTTTTTCCCCTTGCAAAGGAATGGTAAAACTCCGTGCTTTTGCAGCTAGGCTCTGCTTTCCAGCAGTCCCTTGGCTGTCAGGATGTGGCAGAGGACACTTAAGAATGAGATTAATTGGGCTGAGGTTGGGGAAAGCAGCATTTGTTCCAAAATATCCCTTTCACAGCCTCCTGCCACGTGGTCCACGGGGTTTCAGCAGATCTTGGGACCGCAGAGAAGGAGCCCAAGTGGTGGCATCTACTCCGAGGGTGCTTTATCAGGTGTCACGGTTGCGGGGCCAGTGGCCTGAGCTGCCGTTAGGAGATTAACCGGCCCGTTTGCACGCTCAGCTTTGGAAGCATTGCCTCCTTTAATGAAAGCCGAGCACCGCAGGCACGTCCGCACCTCCCCAGCCTGCTCTTAAGCAGGAGCGTAGGCAGAGGTGCGGCTCTCCCGGGGCTCCGCAAATCGCTTGGAGGGCTGGGAAGGAGACTTGCTGCTGCTTTCGGCTGCAATTTCATTAAAACCAGATTAATTAGCTGGCAGGTTTGGCAGGTGGCGACCCTTCCGCTGAGGAAACGCCAGTTTTGTGATCAACTCTGCAAAGCACGAGCAGGGGCTCTGCTGAGCTGGGGCTCAGCTCCTGAGTGAGCGAGTCGGGGGTTCGTTATGGCGTTTATTACACAGCGGTTAATGAGTCGCTGCCTGCTCCTGCCGCTTGCTTTGCATAATGAGATTACGGCCCTGGTGCTGGTGGCACGAGGAGCAACGTTGGGTGAGGGAAAAGAAAGCTTTCTCCTGGAGGTCCCTGCGTCTGCTGCGGGGAAGGTGGGGATGGGTTGGGATTTCTCTGCTGTCGCTTGTGAACTGCAAAAAGGGCAACTGCAGCAACAGTTTGTGGGATCCGGGATGGCTGCGGGTACCCGGCTGCAGTCTCGGCATCCTTCCAGCAGCTGTGTCGTTGCCATCTCTGCCACTGACATCACGGCAGGGGCTGAAGCAGAAATGATGGCACGAGAGGAAGCCGAGGATGAGCTGGCTGGCTGGAGCCAAGTGACTAATGCAGCTCCGGTGGCCCGGCTTCAAAACGCCCGCGGCTTTTCCGGTGACTTGGGTTTGGAGAGTTGAGTCTGCAGGAGGTCGGCGCTCCCAGGGCCTGACCAGGCCCTGCCAGGACGTGCGTGGGGCTGGCACCCCCTGCTCGGGATGGAAACGCTGAAGCTGGGGAAGGGGAGAACTGCTGGTGGTTGTAGGCGTGCGGTGGTGGGGGCCCCAGGGACGCCCCAGCCAGCGCGGGTGATCCCGATGGTGCTGGAGGTCCTGGCCCAAGGCTGAGCGCTCCGCTTGGACGGGCTCTAATGGCTTGTGACACCCGGCACAACGAGGAGAGAACAAATTCCAGCAGCTCTCCAGGGGCAGTAGCTATTTGCATACTTGTAAATGACTCGGTCTCGTAACGCAGCCGGCTCTCCCACCCCACAGCCCTGGACGGACGAGCGGAACGTTTGATAACGAGGTGGTGATGATGAACCATGTCTACAAGGAGCGGTTCCCCAAGGTAACCCTGGCCGGGGGGGGGGACGATGGCATCAGTGCCCCCGCAGCATCCTGACAGCTCCTCCAGAAAAATCACTGTGCTGGAACATGAAATGCATGAGTAGGTGTGGGGGGTGCTGGGGGACACTGGAGACGCGGGAACGACCCAGGGAGGCAGGGACACGCGGCTCTGCGTCGTCACACGTGCAGGCAGCCGTCTCCGGAGACCCTGGTGGGGCTTCTGCAGGCTGGTCCCAGGTGGGACCAGAGGTTGGAGCTGCGGGAGGTGGCAACGTGAGGCGGGGAGGTGGCACGGGGACACGTGCTCGCAGGCGTCACCGTCCCTTCTGCCTCGCAGGCCACGGCCCAGATGGAGGAGCGCCTGCAGGACACCATCAGGAACTTCTCTCCAAGCAGCACCCTGCCGCTGGCGGACGGGGTGCTGGGCTTCATCCACCACCAGATCATCGAGCTGGCCCGCGACTGCCTGGCCAAGTCCCAGGGGGCTCTCATCACCTCCCGCTACTTCATGGAGCTGCAGGAGAAGCTCGAGAAGATGCTCAGAGACGTGAGTGGGGGAAATTCCCTGCCCGGCGCCGTCTCCCGAGGCCGTCGGTGACTCCTGGCTTCCGTCCCCTTTTCCGGCAGGCTCAGGAGCGTTCGGAGAGCGAGGAAGTAAAGTTCATCGACCAGCTGGTGAGGAAGCTGCTGATAATCATCTCCCGTCCTGCACGCCTCCTGGAGTGCCTGGTAAGACGCTGCAGCTCCCCGTGGGTGTTTGTCTTCCACGGTCAGTTCCACGGAGGAGGCGTCCCGCTAGGAAGAGCCTCTTCTCTCCACCCTGCTTGGTCCCCCATGGGAATCGCTGCTCACACGCAGCAGCCTGGGCTGCCGAGATGAGCTGAGCCCATTCTCAGGGTTAGAGCCATTTCGTGGAGGGGAGAGGCTGGTTTTTCCTAGCGGAGCATGGGGATGGGAACTTCTTTGCCAGCCTTCTCACCTGGGTTTTGTTGTGCTACGTCGTGCTCAATTTCTGAAACGCTCGCTTTCCATAAGTGCTGTGGTTCCAGCGTTTTCTGAGGCATGCTGCTGGTGTGCTCTCTGTAAGGTTTCTCCTCCAAAGCCAGGTCGCAGGCTGCATGGTTTTTAAAATCCCTTTACGCTTGGAGGAATGATGCTAGAGCCAGGAGCAGAGCGTTCAGCTGTCTCCAGCAAACATCCAGAGCCTGTGCCCCAATCTTGGTGGTGCTCAGAGCGAAGGCCGGACTTGGCAAAGCCTCACTCCCTGACCACACTGGGTTTTTCCCCGTCTAGGAGTTTGACCCCGAGGAGTTCTATCACCTCCTGGAAGCCGCAGAGGGACACGCCAAAGTCGGCCAGGGAATAAAGACCGACATTCCCCGGTACATCATCAGCCAGCTGGGGCTCGTCAAGGACCCGCTGGAGGGTAAGGAAGAGCTCGGGCGAGGTCTGCGGGGGGCCGTGAGCCCCTCCTGCTCCCCGTCCTGCCGCGGCGAGCGCAGACAAGCACTGGGAGGTGCAGGCGGTGGCTGGAGCCGGCTGGGCTGCAGGTCCAGGACGGCAGCCAAGCCTCCAGGCCAGCCCAGCATCTCGTTATTGCTCCCAACATGTTCAGCAGAGCAGATTAATCTCAAGAACACTTAATCCATAGGAAGCCAAAGCTTTGGGGGGGAGCCGTAATCCTTGAAGAACACGGGAATGACTATGGGAAAAAGAGAATTATGTAAATGTTTGACCTCTGGTTTAACCTCCTAATGCCCTGACCTGAACTTCTCCAGACAATAGCTTGAACAAAGCATGTAGCTAACCCCCCGCGGGATCTCTGAGACTGGAGGGAAGGTGATAGCTGGGGGATTCTTTTGGCATAAAGTGGGGTCGAGCATGAAAAAGGTGAATACCATCACTGTCTTCTGCAGAAATGGTGCAGCTGGACCACTTCGACAGCGGGAACACCATCACGCCAGAGAACGACGACACCTGCGAGGTGAGCAGGGTCCCACCTGTGTGTCCCCACACAGTGTCCCAGCCGGTGCCTCCAGCACCACCCTGCAGCTCTGTGCAGCTATGGCTCCGTGCAAGTTCCTGCCTGCCAGCAGCACGGGGGCACGCAGAGCACCCGTGGGCACGCTGAAACCCCTCTGCCTCTTTTCAGAGCCAGCCTTCGGTCACCGCTCCTCGGAGGAAACCCTGTGAGGGTGACTTCGAGACCATCAAGCTGATCAGCAACGGGGCCTACGGGTGAGCTGGGGAGGGCTGGGCAGGTGCCGGTGGCACGCCTGGAGCATCCTTCCCTGCCGTGCAACAAACAGACTGCCTGGCAGCGTGCTCGTGGTTTCTAACCCTTGTTTCCACCTGTAGACACCTCCAAGGCCACGTGCACTGAATTTGCTTGTTTCTGACCATAGCTGCTGCTCCTCCTGCCTTGTCCAACCCCCTGTGCCGTGGGATCGGTGCTGGAGGTTGGAGAACGTGTTCTGAGGTCCAGTTGCTCGCTCTCTCCTAGGGCCGTGTACCTGGTGAGGCACAGGGAGACGCGGCAGCGTTTCGCCTTGAAGAAGATCAACAAGCAGAACCTCATCCTGCGCAACCAGATCCAGCAGGTCTTCGTGGAGAGGGACATCCTCACCTTCGCCGAGAACCCCTTCGTGGTCAGCATGTTCTGCTCCTTCGAGACGAAGCGACACCTCTGCATGGTGATGGAGTACGTGGAAGGTGAGGAGGGGGCTTGGGGTGGTGCAGCGAGGAGGGTGGACAAGTGGAGAGACCCCGATGTCAGCCAGGTGTCTGAGCACTGAGGATGCCATCCTGATGTCTCCTCTTTGCTTTGCTTTGGGGAGCAGAAGGAAGCCCTGCTGTCATGCCGAGTCCCACCCTGACGAAGGTGGTGGCTGTCTCACCTAGGAGAACGTTTCTGCCCCGTGCTCGGGCAGAGCTGCAGCTCCGAGGAGGGACGGGAGGGTCTCACTGGGAGCCTGCCTCACTCTTCCCGGAGACCCCCCCCGTCTTTTCCAAGTGCTCAGGAGCAGCCGTGTTGTTCCCGCAGGAGGGGATTGTGCCACGCTGCTGAAGAACATGGGCCCGCTGCCCGTGGACATGGCGAAAATGTACTTTGCTGAGACCGTCCTCGCGCTGGAGTACCTCCACAACTACGGCATCGTGCACCGCGACCTCAAACCCGACAAGTGAGGACGGGGGTTGGACCCACAAGGGGGCAGGGGCTGGGCTGGGAGGGAGAGGGGCTGCTCCAGGCCAGGAGAGGACAACGAGGCGGTGCCTTCTCTTCCAGCCTGCTCATCACCTCCATGGGCCACATCAAGCTGACGGACTTCGGCCTGTCCAAGATTGGCTTGATGAACATGACCACCAACCTCTACGAAGGGCACATGGAGAAGGACACTCGGGAGTTCATGGACAAGCAGGTACGAGGGTGGCCCTCGCTGGCACCCGAAACAGGCTCGGGGCCCGGTGCAGAGGTTGGTGCGGAGGTGTCAGCAGCACCCCTGGTTCGAACGCAGGTGTGCGGCACGCCCGAGTACATCGCGCCAGAAGTCATCCTCATCCAGGGCTACGGGAAGCCCGTCGACTGGTGGGCCATGGGCATCATCCTCTACGAGTTCCTGGTGGGCTGCGTCCCCTTCTTCGGGGACACCCCCGAGGAGCTCTTCGGGCAGGTGATCAGCGGTGAGTGCCTGCAGCCGCCGGCACGTTTTGCTGCTCGCTTTGCTCGTCCTGCCCAGCCCCTCGCCCCCGTCCGCTGCTCCCTGCACCCGAGGGGCTCCACGCTCACCTCCCCTTTTGTTGCAGATGAAATCATGTGGCCGGAGGGGGACGAGGCTCTTCCTGCCGATGCTCAGGACCTGATCACACGGCTGCTGAGGCAGTGCCCGCTCGAGCGCTTGGGCACCGGTACGTGTGCCGTTTGCTTGTGTGAGATTGAAGCCAAAGCGTGTCCTGCTGTATGAAGGACATGGTGCAAGGCACAGATCCGTCCTGGGGGAGAGGAGATGGTGCTGTTGGGGCTGGGAGCATTTCAGGGTGTGCTTCCCTCACGGGGGTTTCTCTGCCTGCCAGGGGGTGCGCACGAGGTGAAGCACCATGCCTTCTTCCTCCACCTGGACTGGAACGGGCTCCTGCGGCAGAAGGCAGAGTTCATCCCCCAGCTGGAGTCCGAGGACGACACCAGCTACTTTGACAGTGAGGCCAGCTCCAGCCCCTTGCCCCCGCGATCTTTTGTCCCCGCTGCAGGGCGGATGCTGCAGCAGGAGATGAAAATCTCCTGGGTGAACTCTGTCATTTTACACCCTGAGCTAAGTCACAAAAAACAGATGTAAATCTGTTTCCGGACTGCTCAGCCTTAACAAAAGCGTTGCTTTCTCATCCCAAAACGTTCCCAGGGTTCCTAACGCCTCCTGTCCCCTCGTGGTGGGACGTCAGCCCTCACCACTGGTGCTCTTGCTTTCAGCTCGCTCCGAGAGGTACCGCCACTTGGATTCGGAGGACGAAGAAACCAATGACGAGGAATCCTCCGTGGAGATCGGCCAGTTCTCCTCCTGCTCCCATCGCTTTAGCAAGGTGCTTGAATCCGTCCTCTAAAACCCCAGCGGGGTGGTGCATGGGTGCTTGCCCCACAAGCAGGACCCCCCCCCCAGCAGCATAACCACTCCGTTCCGACCTCTCGCCTGTTCCCCAGGTGTACAGCAGCTCTGAGTACCTGGCCACGCACTCCAACCTCAGCCTCTCGTCCTCCGATCGGAGCCACAGCGAGGACAAGGAGGACAGGGGGGAGCGCTGGGAACGGCACTCGGGAGATGAGGACAGGAGCCGGCTGTCGGGCGCAGAGCCCCGGTGAGTGGTGGGACGGGGACTCTGATGTGAGCATGGGTTGTTCCCATCAGATGGTGTCAGTGGAACGTGTCCTGGGGTGCTGCAGAGACCCAGGACCACCCTTCCTCACTCATTTATGGGTGCTCTGCGCCCTCTGGCTCCCTCCCTGCAGACTGCGGTCCTGGACGTCCTGCAGCTCCACGCCGTACACCTCCCAGCACGAGCGCAGCCGCAGCCCCGCCGCCCTGACCAGCACCTACAGCCTGGACACCATGCCCAAGTTTGCTTTCTCCTCAGAAGACGAAAGCCCTTGCGTGGCACCGGCCAAGCCAGAGCGACCCAAATTTGTGCTGGGAGACCCCGACGCTGGGGCCAGCACGGCGGTGAAGACTTCAGCGTTATCTGGTGCGTGGGTTTTGGGGGCAGACGGGGTCTCTAACGGTGTTGGGTGGCTTCTCCACGCTCTCCTGAACCCTGTAGAGGGTCCAAAGGGACCCTCCTCAGCCATTTCACCACCTCCTTCCTCCTCCCTTTCAGCTGATCTCGTCAGCCTGAACCGCATCCGCCTGCGGAGCAACAGCACCGGCACCAAAAATTCGGCTCCCAGGGGCTTGGAGCCGGGCAGCAGCCGCCGGCTGAGCAGCCAGAAGGACGGGACGGAGAAACCGAGAACTTCTCCCGGCAGCCGAGTGCCCAAATCCGCCTCCGTCTCGGCCCTGTCCCTCATCATCACGTCAGGTTCGTGGCTGGCTTCTGCAACCGCCGCGGCCGCCGCGTGGCTTCCCGGGCACGAGCCGCCTTTTTCTCTTTGCAGATGACTTCAGCAGCGGTGCCCTCATGAGCCCCATCTCCCCCCACTCGCTCTCGTCCAACCCCTCTTCCCGCGACTCGTCCCCGAGCCGGGACTCTTCCCTCGCCATCACCAGCCTGCGGCCCCCCATCATCATCCACAGCTCGGGCAAGAAGTACGGCTTTACGCTGCGAGCCATCCGGGTCTACATGGGGGACAGCGACGTCTACGCCGTGCACCACATGGTCTGGGTAGGTGGCCCCGGGGACCGGTGACACCGGTGGGACACACCACGGGTGGGAGACGTGGGTTGTGTCCGAGCAAAAGCCTGGCTCTTCTGTTGCAGAGCGTGGAAGAAGGGAGCCCTGCCCAGGAAGCGGGGCTGAGAGCTGGAGACCTCATCACGCACGTGAACGGGGAGTCGGTGCTGGGCTTGGTGCACCGGGACGTCGTGGAGCTGCTGCTGAAGGTAGGCGCCTCGCTCTGCTCGCCCGGCTTGCTCGGGACCTGCGTGCGGCTGCCCGAACCGGCGCGTCAGGCCCGAGCAGCAAATTATCCCTGACCCTCGGGAGCGTGGGAATCCCAAAATCTGATGGTGCTGGAGGCGACGCGGGTCTGACTCTGCCTGCAGCAGCGGAGCCGCCAACGCCACAGAGCTGCCACCCAGCAAATGGATGTATAACGCAGCAGAGCACAGGGTTTAGCTTGTGGGGGGACCAGGGGTGACGTCTGTGAGATGTGGGGCTCGCGGCTGCCTTGCAGACAGCTCTGTGGGGTTAAACCCTGGTGCTTGGGTCCAGCATGCTGCAACGATCCCTTTTGTACCCGCAGAGCGGCAATAAAGTAGCCCTGCGGACCACCGCCCTGGAGAACACCTCCATCAAAATTGGCCCTGCCCGGAAAAACAGCTCCAAGACGCGGATGGCCCGAAGGAGCAAGAAGAGCAGGAAAAGGGACAGCCAGGACAGGTGAGAATAAACAGAGGGGGATAAAATGGCACCTTCCTCCCGGGTGTCCCGGGAGCTGGAACGCCACCTGCGTGGATGCTCTGGTTCTTCAGTACCACGAGGTCCAGGTGGAGAAGCACAATCCCACCAGATTCAGGTCTGCTGGCTTTAAAGAGAGCTGGCACCAGTGTCTCCAAGGGCCCCTGCTCCTCTCTACCGTTTGTGACCAAGCTCCCTTTTGCGCTTCCTTCCAAGGAGGAAATCCCTTTTCAAGAAGATCTCCAAGCAGTCGACGGTCCTGCACACCAGCCGCAGCTTCTCCTCCGGCCTCCACCACTCGCTGTCCTCCAGCGAGAGCCTCCCGGAGTCCCCCACGCACAGCCTGTCCCCGGGTCCCGCGACGCCCTGCCGCAGCCCTGCTCCGGACCTGCCCCCAGGTACCGGGGCCGCTGCCCGCATGGGGTCGGGATCCTCTTTATCCCCTGGGTGGGGGGACGGTGGCATCCCTGGTGGATGGTGACTTCTCTCCCTCTCTCCCCGCGGCAGATGCTGTGTCCCCGCAGAGCACCTCTCCCTCCTCCAGCACCCCAACGTCACCCGCCGGCCACGTGCGCCCCAGCACCCTGCACGGGCTGGCTCCCAAGCTGAGCGGGCAGCGCTACAAGGTGGGGCGCCGCAAGTCCACCAGCAGCATCCCGCCCTCGCCCCTCGCCTGCACCCCTGCCTGCGCCCAGCGGCCGACGTCCCCGCAGAGGTCCCCGTCCCCGCTGCTGGCTCACCCCAAACCCTCCCACCCCTTCCAAGGCAAGACTCTGTCCCCCCCCACCATCGTGCGGCAAGGGTCGCGGCCGCGCAGCGCCGAGTGCCCCCGCTCCCCCCTGCTCAAGCGCGTGCAGTCGGCGGAGAAGATGGCAACCTACCTGGCCGAGAAGAAGACCGTGGGCGGCCGCAAGCTGGGGCTGGAGATGCCTCTGCGGGATGGGGCCGGGGAAGTTTTTGGGGAGGGCGACGCGCCCGTCCCGCTGTACCCCGGGGAGCACGGCTACGGAGCGGTTTCGCGGCCGGCGGAGCAGGAGATGGTGGTGATGAGGCGCCTGAACCTCTCCGAGCGCCGCGACTCCTTCAAGAAGCAAGAAGCCGTGCAAGAAGTGAGCTTCGACGAGCCAGGAGGCGAGGACGGGGCCAAGAACGACGCCGGGCAGGGCGCAGGCACGGGGCCCGCCGAGCCCAAACCCGGCCGGGTGCCGCAGATCGCGGTGCAGGGCTCGGAGAGCGACGAGCAGGAGCAGGGGGTGGCCGGCTGGGAATGCCAGGCCTCCTACCCCCTCCGCCTCTTCAGCACCGACAGCACCGCTGGCATCGCCTTGCCGCGGCGGGACGGCCACCGGCATCACCGGACCTGTGGGGACGGGGCCCCCTCGGGGCTATCGGCACGGGGCATCCCCTAAAACCTCCCCAACTTGGGGCACGTCCCGTGCCGCTGCGCCGTGGGATGAAAACGGTTTTTATCGCCAGACCGTGCCACGATCCAGAGCTTTGCCTTTTGTACTAACTGCAGAGACGCCCGGATTTCTGTTGCGGGGGCTCTCGGCGTGGCGGTGGCGTTTCCCCATCAGGGCCCGAAACTTTGTGAATAGAAAGGACTCGATGCAAATACTCGGAACTAATTTATTACTTTTATAAGCTAAACAGAGGCATTGCAGGGTCCAAGCTGTCCCAGCCTTTCCCGTGTGTTTCCCGGCCCCCGTCCCGATGACACGACGTTTTCTAACCAAAAGAACCACCAGCTTTTCCCCGTTTGTTCACTTTCAGCTGGAAAAGCCCCCAAAATGCAGTCACGAGGCAAGTTTTCCAAGTAGCAATGAGGCCGAGGGCTCCCCTCTGCAGACGTGCATTTAGGGTTGCCTCCATCTCCATGAACCCCCCCTGGTGCCCCCCTGTTCCCGCAGGAAAATCCCCCAAACCCCCCAAAACCCGAGTGGGTGCCGTGCCAAGGGCCACGGGGTTCGTTTTATAAACACGTTGTGGATGGAGAGGTTTTAATTTTTTTATTAGGATTCCTTCTGAGAAAGCCCCAAACCGCTCTGCCAACCCGCTCCATCGTCTTTCTCAAGAGGAGCGGGGCTGGGGAGGATAAACCTGGCCCAACCATTGCTTGGGGTTCAGCAATTTGATGCAAATAACAGGGTTTTTAGGTTTTTTGGTTTTTTTTTTTTGTTTTCCCTATTCTGCCGTGGTGCACCTTTGGGCATTCACGGGGTGTGGTTGGTGCATTTCATGAAAAGCCAATATTTCCATTTTTCCCCAAAAAAAAACCACAGCATTTCAATTCTTCCCAAAAAACAGCAACCCAAGTGAGCTCTGCTCTACCTGTAATTTCTAAATTTCTTCTCCCGCAGCTCTCTTCCCGACGGACCAAGGGCCAGCCCAGCGCTTCCCCCCCCCTGTTTCTAACGTTTTCTATGCTCTAACCTTTGCTGCTGCATGCACAGGGCCACGCTGCCGCGCTCCGGCTCCTCGGTGCCACCTCCCACCCTGAAGCGTTGGCTCCGTATTTCACTGGATTATTTCGTGTGCGTGCGGTTCGTGCGAGGCTCTTTCGACAAGGCTCGGCGTTTCCTCGCCTCTGTCTCCCTTTTTTCTTACGGCGCATCTTTTGCGGCATGCGAAGGGTTTTTTTTTTTATGGAAAATGTCGTAAAAGCGGATGGGACCTTGCCTTCCTGGGCTGTGCCGAGCACCGGTCTTGTTGTTACCTTCGGGAAGTTTTATGTTGTATTAAAATTGTTCCTTGGGATGTGCTGCGGCGTGGGGTCTTCTGAAACAGAGCGGCTGGGGCTGGAAGAGGCTGGATGAGGGCAGGGGGTGGGTTCTGGATGGGCTCCTTGTGTGGTGCCTGGTGCAATGCTGAGTGCCTGATGCGGTGCTCAGTGCAGTGCCTGGTGCAGTGTCCGGTACCCATTGCAGTGTCCATTCAGTGCCCAGTGCAACGCCCAGTGCCCGGTGCAGTTCGTTTTGCAATGCCCAGTGCCCATTGCAGTGCCTGGTACAGTGCTCAGTGCCCGTTGCAGTGCCTGGTGCAAAGCTCAGTGCCTGTGCAGTGCCCCTTGCAGTCCCTGTTGCAGTTCCTGTTGCAGTGCGTGGTGCAATGCCCACTGCAGTGCCCATGCAGTGCCTGGTGCAATGCTCAATGCCCATTGCAGTGCCTGCTGCAGTGCCTGGTGCAATTGCAATGCTCAGTGCCCAGTGCAGGGCCCATTGCAGACCCCGAGCAGTGCCTGGTGCAATGCTCAATGCCTAGTGCAGTGCCTGTGCAGTCCCCATTGCAGTCCCCATTGCAATGCTCATTACAGTCCCCATGCAGTGCCTGTGCAGTGCATGGTGCAATGCTCAATGCTCATTGCAGTGCCTGTGCAGTGCCCACTGCAGTGCTCATTGCAGCACCCATGCAGTGCCTGGTGCAATGCTCAATGCCCGTTTCAGTCCCTGTTGCAGTGCCCATTGCAGTGCCTGGTGCAGTGCCCAATGCCTGCTGCGATGCCCAGTGCAGTGCTCCATGCCCGTTACAGTCCCCGTGCAATGCCCGGTGCAATGCCCGGTGCAGTGCTCCATGCCTGTTACAGTCCCCGTGCAATGCCCGGTGCAATGCCCGGTGCAGTGCTCCATGCCTGTTACAGCCCCCGTGCAATGCCCGGTGCAATGCCCGGTGCAGTGCTCCATGCCTGTTGCAGCCCCCGTGCAATGCCCGGTGCAATGCTCCATGCCCGGTGCAGCCCCCGTGCAATGCCCGGTGCAATGCCCGCTGCACTGCTCCATGCCCGGTGCAGCCCCGGTGCAGCCCCGCGCGGCGCCAGTTCCCCCTCCCGCCACCAGGGGGCGCCCCCGCTCCCCACTCCCCCTCCCTCCCCCCTCTCCCCCCTCCCAACCGCCGCTCGGCTCTTTCCGGAGCGGCTCGGCTGAGGGGCGTGGCTCCGACGGCGGGGAAGGGGCGTGGCTACGGGGCCTTCGGAACCTTTCGGAGCCCTTCGGAGCCCTTCGGAACCTTTCGGAGCCCTTCGGAGCCCTTCGGAGCCCTTCGGGGCGGGGCGGTTCGGCCCCGTCCGGCTCCTGTCGGCCCTTTCCGGGGCGGGCTCGGGCCGTTCCGGCGCCGCTCGGGCCCTTTGGAGGCGGCCGCGGGGCCGGGAGGCAGCAGCGGGCTGGAGGCGAGCGGCGGCGGCGGCCCGGGGGGGCGGCGGAGAGGTGGGCACGGGGCCGGGCCGAGGGGACGGCGGGCGGGGGGGGGTGGATGGGTGAGAAGCGCCTGGGAGGGGGCCTGAGGGGGAGCAGCGAGTCCTGAGGGGGGGCAACGGGGCCTGGGGGGGGGCTCTCTGAGGGGGGGCAGCGGGCCCTGAGGGGGTCCTGGGGGGGCCCTGAGGGGGAGCAGCGGGCCCTGAGGGGGTCTTGGGGGGGTCCTGGAAGGGGGCAGCGCCTGAGGGGGGCTTCAGAGGGTCCTGAGGGGGTTTTGAGGGGGTTATGGGGGGGGTGCAGCGGGCCCTAAGGGGGCCCTGAGGGGGGGGCAGCGCCTGAGGGGGTCCTCAGGGGGCCCTCAGAGGGTCCTCAGCGGGTCTTGAGGGGGGGCCTGAGGGGGCCCTGAAGGGGAGCAGCGGGTCCTGAGGGGGGCACAACGGACCCTAAGGGGGTCCTGAGGAGGAGCAGCAGCTCCTGTGGGGGGGGAAACGGGTCGTAAGGGGGTCCGAAGGGGGGGGCAGGGAGCCCTGTGGGGGCCCAGAGGGGGGCACAGCGCCTCATCGGGCCCCCAGGCCCTATCCCCCGTTGCCGTCCCCTCCGTGCCCCTCGGCGGTGCCGGGGCTGTCGCTGCCCCCCCTCAGCCTGCAGGGCCACCCCCCCCCCCGGTCCCCTCGCAGGGACCCCTCCGGGTGCAGCCCCCGCTGCCGGGGCTCCTGGGCAGCCCGTCTGAGGGACGTGGCCACGGCTCAGCTCCGTGGTGCTGGGCACCGCTGAGCTTCCCCAGGCTCGGTGTCCTGGGGGGGGGCAGCGGTCCTCTGGGGGGGGTCGCTGACAGCTCGCCCCCAAATCCTGGTTCCCGGGATGGGGCCGACGCGGCTCCTTGCAGCGGGGTCCGTGCCCTGCGTCCCTCCATCTGCTGGGGACGCTCCTCGGCCCCTCGAAGGGGAAGTTTCCCGCGGCCACGCGCTTGCGAAACGGAGGGGAATGGGGAATAAAAGCCTGGGGGGGGCAAGGGGGGGGGGAATCCTGCCTGAAGTGAGCGGTACGGGAGCCGGAGCGGCACCAGCAGCGCCGTGCAGTGCCCGGTGCAGCGGGGGAATGGCTGCCTCGCCTGCCATTAACGCACGGCTTTTATTGCCGGAGCTGCTCTCTCGGGGCCGCTGGGGAGCTGGCCCTGTGACTTTCTCCGTGAGAGCGAGAGGATGGAGGCAGCTGAGTAAATATAGCCTAAACCGTCGCTTTCCTGGCCGTTCCGCCTGCCCTTCCCTCGCATGCGAAGGGCTGGGGTGTCCCTGAGGCTGGCTTGGCCTCTGCTCCAGTCCCTGCCTCTTCCATGATGTGGGAAAGTCCGAGGGGTGGTTTGGTTTCTTTGGTGACTCTGAGCTCTGACGCGCACGAACCCTGCTTCCATCTGCCCCTGCGGCTCGCCGCTGGCTCTCGGCGACGCCTCGCTCCTCCTGGGGGCGACTGCTGCCCCCAGACCCTCCTTTTTATTTTTTTTACCCCTTAGGAAAAGGGGTTGGGAACGTGGGATAAACCCTTTCTGCCCCGTCGCTGGTTCTCGCCGGACAAAAAGCTCTGGGCTGGGAGAGAAACCGCAGCTCAGCTGGAATGCAGCGGGGAGCGGAGCCAGCTCGGAGCAGCGGCAGAGTGCCGGCGCTTCGGTGTGTTTACAATAAAAAAAAAAAAAGAGTATTTATAATATCGGGGGCTCTTTTAATTCCTCCGAGAATATCTGGAGCCGCGGCTTGGCGCTGAAGCGACGGGGTGAGGGAAGATGGAAAGCGAGCAGAGGAAGGGAACGGCGCGTTTCTGGGGCTGCGGGGTTTCGTGCCAGCCCGCACCCCAAGAACGCCGGCCTGCTGCCGCGGTCGCTTCCCACCTTGTGGGGTTGCTCCGTGCGACGGCCGTGTCAGGACGGCTCCCGACAAATTGTCGCACAAATCCCGGATCCCGCCGGGAGCGTGATTTTAAGCAGATGGGCCCGCAGAAGCGGATGTGCTTTTTTTCGTGTGCTTTGCTAGAACTGTAATTTTTGAGGGAAGTAACAAAAGCGCAGCTACTGGCTTACTTCGGGGGGGGGGGGGAAGGGAAAAAAAAAAAAAAACCTAAACCCTGCTCCGGGACTGTTCCTAAAATGGCAATAGCATGTTCTTTGTGCCTGGGGACTGGTGTCAAGGGAGCCTGGAGCAAAGGGACCTGGCGCGAGGCACGTCGCCCTTCTCCGCTCGGTGCCGGAGAGCGAAAGCCTCCAGCCGAGCGCAAGGCTCCTGCGGTGAGGAGGAGGAGAAAGTTCCTGAGGCGGGTGAGACGGGACGAGCTTCAGCGGGAGCAAGAAGGCCCCGGGTGGGGAGAAGCCTGAGCAATTTCTCCAAAACTTCCCGAAGCGTGAGGTAGGCAGCGGTCACGTTAAGGCGGAGCAGTAAGCGCGCCGCGTCCCCCAGGGAGCAGCTGCTCCCGGGGCTATGCCGCCGGCCACATCAGAAGCGGGTTTTGGTGAGAAAAGAGCTGGAAACGGCCTCGGCTGCCCCGCGTCCCTGCTGTGAGGCTTGGGGCAGAGGCAGCCCCGGCTCGGGACAGCTCTCGCTGCTCGGAGGGAAGCGCTGGGCAGCCCGGAACCACGAATCCCAACCCCGAGTCGATTTTATTTCTCCCCCTGGTTGCATCGTCCTGCTTTCTTGCAAAGAAAGGTTTCTGCTCCTTCCTTGCAACCCCCTAACACGCGGTGCTTCGCGGCTCAGGGCTTGATTTGGTGCTGGGTCCCCCCCCCCCCCCCCCCCCCCCCCCAAGGATCTGATGTAACTTGGAAGCGTTTGAGCCGTGTAGGCTGTCATAAACATTCTTTTTTTTCAAAAAAAAAAAAAAAAAAAAACATTTTTGTGCATTCTTTCTCCTCGCCGGAGGGAAAGCAACGCTTAGGCTCGCTTCAAGTCGAGCTGCACTTTGAACTGTGCTTGGAGCTTGGTCGAGAAGCCCGGGGACCACATTTTAAGCGTTCAGATGCTTTTATTTACGCGCCGGGCACCCACAAAAAGACTCGTAATGTGTTTTTTGTTTGGAACTGATGCGTCGAACAAAGGGAGTATTGACAGCGGTTCATGAATCGCGCGATTGTGCCGTCGATTTACCGAAGGTATTCAGACGTCTGATGCGGGGAGGGGGGTTTGGAGGAGCCCACCAAGTGCTCGCCAGCACAGGCACGCGAGGTTTCGTCCCCGGGAGCTGGGCGAGCCTGGAGCCGGGCCCAGCCGAAATCTCGCTGGCGGCCCGGCGCACGCAGAGCCCCCGCTCCGGAGGTGCGCTTGCAGCGGGCAGGCTCATGCGTGTCCCGCGCTCCCAGCACCTCCTGCCTCCTTCCCAAGCTCGCCTTCCCTCCAAACATCTCTTTAAGGGCTCGGGGAAAGGCGCGGTCCCTTCCCCCTCCCCAAAAACACCTCGATTCGGCCGCCTGCTCCCCGCGGGGGGTTTTGCGGGGAGAGGGCGATTTCCCCCCCGGAGAGGTGGTGGGGGTTTGCAGCCGGGTGCTCCTCGCCCTCCGTCACCGCTCCCGGCACGGGAAGGCAGGTGAGCCTGGCGCTGGGCGAATCCCCCCGCGGTTTTTGGGTGCTGGGGCGTGGGGAGCAGGGCAGCCCAGAGCCAGGTCTCCGAGCACCTCCTGGCCTTGTGCAAGAGCCGGCGCCGGGCTGGAGGGAGCCAGAAGCTGCGGGACCTGCTCCTCGGGGAGCCTCGGAGCTCCGGGGCCACGCTCTGCTTTCCAAAGCCACGGAACGAGTTCGCCTCGGTGCCACAATCTCGGCGTGGAAGCCGGGGAGGTGCCGGCCCCGCTGCCTCGGGGCACGTTTTGGGCTCTGTCCTCGCCGGGACCGATCGCTCTGCGTCGGACCCTGGTAGGCAGAGCTCGGAGGGGCGAGGGGCAGGCGTCGGAGCGTGGCCGTAAATAAATCTCCGTGCTCCGGGTTGTCAAGTAATATTTTCCTGGCCGGGGCCGCATTTGGGAAACATGGGCTCCGGCGACGCCGGGGTGCGCTGCTTCGCCCCGTCTCCCGAGGGTCCCTCGGAGCCGCGTGGCCCCGGGGAGCAGCTCTGCAGCCACCCGGGTCGGGCTCTGAACTGTTCCCCACCAGCTTGGAGCCTCCCTGCGAGCCTCCGACCCCCCCCCGAGGGCTCTGTGCTCATTCACGGAGAAGTCGGCCCGGCTGGGCCGCGTGCCCGAGCTCCGGCAGGCAGCGCGGGCTCTGGCTCCTGCGCGGGTTTCGTGTGCCGCGGCCTCGCTGCGCCTCCCTTTGTGGGGGGAGCGAGCCCCGCGGGGCGCCCCCTCGCCCCCTCCTGCGGGGGCTGCCGCAGCCTCGAGGAGCTCGGAGGCTTTTGCGGCTGAGGTTTGGGTTTCTGGGCCAAAGCAGCTCGGGCCGTGAGCAGGACCTGCGGCGTTTCGGCGGGTCCCGGTGTCCCTGGGAGCGCTGGGAGCTTTCCGGCCGCCCCGTTGCCTTCGAGGTCCCTTCCTCGGCGCTGGGGCTTTGCCCAGCTCAGCCCCAGGGAGCTGGAAAGGGCAGGGAGGGGATGGGAAAGGGGCCGTGCCCGGCCGGTGGGAATGCCCCGGCTCACGCAGCCCTCCAACAACGTGTTACAACCCGGGTTTGTTCTTTTCGGTGGCTTTCTGGGCTGGGCAGGCATCCTGTCCTTCCATTTCTATTTAAATAACTCAGAGGCAGTTTGCAGCTCTAAGCAGACTTGAAGGCTTCTAAAGACGTTTTTTTAACCCCCCCCCCCTCGCTTCCATCTCTGAAGAAACCCTGCATTGCCTGCACTTGATGCTCTTGGTGCTTTTCACAAGTCCAAAACTTGGCTTTGCGCGGTTAACCCCCGGCCGTGGGCAGTCACCTTCAGAAAGCGACTCTGGGGGGAGGAATCCATGGGGAGACGTGAAGGTGAACTGTGAAATTCAGTCAGTTTCACAAGAAAAGGTTAAATCCCGTTTGTTTTGCTCCTATTCAGGGCCTCCAGCTGGTGGCCGCGGGGTCGCCCTTTTTCTCTGCGCGCAGGCGCCCGCATAAAGGCCGGTCTGTGCCTCTCGTCGCCTTCTTGTTTGCCGAAGCGCCGCGAGGAGAGCGAGCTGGGGCAGCAGGAGCGAGAGCCTCTTCGGGATGCGGAGCCGGTGGCGGGCGGGGAGGAGGTGTCCCCTCCGCCGAGCGTTCCTGCGAGCTGGCTCCTCTCCCACTTTTTTGGAGTGCAAATTCGCTCTTAGCAGGCGCGTCCTGGCAAGGAGCGCCTGCATGCGGGGCTCGGCGGGAGCCTGGCCGGGCGAGGAGCGAGCCCTGCCTCGTCGGGACGAGCCCCCTGCTCCGAGCCCCGGGGGGGGGACGCGGGCGGTGACACGTTGCCTTTTCCTCTCTCCGCAGGCGCTGGGGAGGGAGAAGCAGCATGCCCCACGGCTCGCGGCTGGAAGCTCTTGCCCTCCAGCCTCCAGGAAAGCCGCCTCTCTTCCGCTGAACCGGACCCAGATCTGTTTCTCCGCCGCATGCCCGCTCGCGAGCGCTGGATTATGTTCGTCTCCTTCTCCCTCTGCTCCATCATCTGGCTGAACCGCGGCTTCAAGCTGAGGAAAAGGGGCTGCACCTAAGCACGCCGGGACCGGGCTCCTGAGGCGCCGCTTCGCGCAGGGACCTCGGGAGCGCCGATGGGGGAGAGCTGCCCCTGAGGGCTCTCCTCTCCGCCCCAAAGCGCGCCGCCTCGCCGCTCGGAGCCGCCTCTCCCCGTGGCCGAGAGGATGGGCAGCACTGACGGCTTCCAGTACCGCGCGCTCTACCCCTACCGCAAGGAGCGCGAGGAGGACATTGACCTGCTGCCCGGCGACATCCTGGTGGTCAGCAAGGGGGCCCTGCAAGCCTTGGGCTTCAAGGACGGGGACGAGCAGAACCCCAACCAGATCGGCTGGATCCTGGGCGTCAACGAGCGGACCAAGCAGAAGGGCGACTTCCCCGGCACCTACGTGGAGTACGTGGGGCCCGTGAAGATCTCTGTCCCTTCGCACCGGCCCCGAGTGCAGAGACCCCTGCCCGCGACGCCGGGGGCCGGCGGCTGCCGGCTGCAGGAGGCTCCGGAGCAAGGTGAGCCCTGCCGCGTGCCTCCCCTGCTGCCTGGGAGCCGGGCCGCTCGGGTTTCGTGCGCTCACACTCGGCCCTGACCGAAAGGCAAGCTCTTTGCTCTTCCCGCGCACCCGTCTCCTTTAGCGGAGCTTCTCGGGGCAAGCCTCATCCCACCCTAAGCTCTCTGAGCTCCTTCTCCGGCCTGCGACCAGCCCGATGGATCCCCGGGGCCCCTCTCCCTGCCCCGCCGAGGTTTTGCCCCGCTCCCTCCCTCGAGGAAGAAGCCCCGACCTCTCCCGCCCGCCTCCCTGCCTCTGCCTCCGCGGCGCCCGGGGCGTCGCTCCCTGCCAAGCGCCTCCCGGCCCCGCTGAGACGCACAATTCCTCCTCTCTGGGCAAGAGCAGAAAAGTCAGGGTCGAGAAGAGGACCACCCAGAACTGCAGCTAAGTGCTCGCCTGCCTGGCACCGCTCCCCGTCACCGTCACCGTCACCGGGGCCGGGCAGGGCACGGGCACCGCGCACCTGGGGCGGCAGCGGGGCGCAGCCAGGCTTGGCACGGCTCCGGCAGGCGAGCTGCCGGCCCCGGCGCTGCCTGGAGAGCTGCATCCCATGCCTCTTTTTCTTTTTCTTTTTGCCTTTTTTCTTTTATTTCTGTCCCATCAGGCTCCGGATGAAACCTCTCTGGAGTCCTGAGGGGTAGAAAGGAGCGCCAGGCGGGGTGCTGGGGCCGGGTGTCTCGCTCCTGTGCCCCTGCTCCCGCTCCCGTCGGGGTCGGGGATGTCTCCACGGGGTTGGGAGCACGGTGGGGGCTGCTGACCCGAGTCCCCCCGCTCCCAAGCTGCCCGCCCAAGGCTCGGCTCCTCTCGGCAGCCCGGGGCTCGCTCCGCGGTGGCCGTGTCGGCCCTGGCTGTGCCCAGCCCTGCGCTCCCGCGGGGGCTGGATTTGTGCCTGCGTGGGGCTCCCTCGGCCTCCTCGAGCAGGGCTTGGCCGAGGCGCGTCCGGGTGGTCACAGCCGCTGCCCCGTGCGGGGCTGGGCACGGAGAGCCCCGCGGCGTGGAGGAGGATCCGTGCCAGAGCTCCTGACACGTGGAAAGGACGCGGTTGGAAAAGAAACCAAGAAGCTGTCCGGGCTGCGTCCTGCCCCGGGCCGGAGCCGCGTGAGGATCGGGTACCGGGGGGTGCCAGCTGTGTCCCCCCCCACTTTGGGGACACCCCCACGGCCACCTGGGACCCCCGGGGCTGCGATTTGAACACCTGAGGCCGTTTTTACACGCAGCACAACACGGTGCTGGTGGGCAGATGCGTTTTATTTATTTAATTTTTTTTTTTTTGCAACCGAGGAGTTGTACGGGAGCCAAGGCTGCGTTAGCTCTTCGCGGTCTGCCTGCCCCGCTGGGGTGAGGCCTGCCTGGGAGGTGCGCAGACGGCTCCTGGCTGCCCCCGCTCAGCTCGCAGCCGCCTGAATTCCTGCCCTGCTCCTTCCTGGGGCTGTCCCGGCCGCCGGTGATCCCGCACCCCCTCCGCCGCACGCCGTGCACGGCCGCGAGGAAGAGCAGCGAGGCCCGGCGCTTTGCGAGGCTCAGTTTCTGAGCCACTGGCGTTTGTTTTCGCCTTCTGCAGAGAGCACGAGTGGAAAACGCGGCTCGGAAATATTTCTGCGGCCTTTTTCCTGTTCCCTCGGCCCTGCCCGGAGCACGGCGGGCTCAGCACCTGCTGCCGGCCGCGGCGCGGGCCCAGTGAAAAGGCCGGCTGCTGCCTGCTGAAGCGGCGCGTTCCCGGCCGGCCCACGTGGGCAGCGCAGCTTTTGCTTCTCTTACTTCTCCCTTCCTGAGGGTCAGGCCCGGAGCTCCCAGCCCTGCGTGGCTCAGCCCCAACCAGCACCGTGCAGGGCACCATCCTGCCCCGGGGACGGGGTGACTCCTTGCACAGCCCCGCTGTGGTGCGGGATCATCCGGCAGCAGCTCAGGTCCTCGCCGAGCTGCTCCTTTCTCCGCGGTCGCCGCCTGGAAGCGCTGCCCCAAGCTGTTTTGTCCCCCCCCCACGGCGAGGCTGTGGCTCCCAGCAAGGCCGTGGGGGCAGGAGGCTCAGCCAGGCACCGCCCTGCAGCTTGCCACCGGGCAAGCTGGGGTCACAGCCGTGCCACCGGGGCCGTGTTTCACAACAGGGAGCGGCCTTCTGGCTCTGCCACGGCCGAGCGGGCCGTGCTGGGCGTCCTCACGGACCGCCGACTTCCCCCGGTGCCGTGGGGGAGCCTCCTGCCCTGCCTGGTGCTCAGCACGGAGCGGGGCCGAGCCCGGCGCTGCTCTCACTCCCGCTGGCAGCCTCGCGGCCGGGCGTGCGCGCTCCTGCCCCGGCGTGCGTCACCCTGAGCGCAGGGAAGGGTGCCCGGGGCCCTGCCGAGCCAGCCCCGAAGCCACCGCGCCGCAGCACGTAGGCTCCCCGCGTTGGCAGCTCCTCCGCCCGGCCCCGTGATCAAGCTGCAGCTCTCCCAGCTCCGGCTCCAGCTCGCCGAGAGGTGCCTCGGGCGCAGCAGCAGCAGCAGCAGCAGGCAGCCCTGCCGGGCGGCGTGCCCCAGCCCTTCCCACGCTGCCCCGACCCCATTACAGACCCGAGGCGGCGCCGAAACGCCGCTGCCCCGCGCGGGGCCGTGCCCTGGGTACCCGTGGGGAGGGTTTGGGAGCGCTCGGCTGCGGCGGCAGGGCTCGGGCACCCGGGAACCGCCGCCCGCCCGCAGCTCCCCCGCCAAGGGGCAGCCGGGTCCCGTGCCGCGGGATGCCCGCGCCCTGTAACAGCTTGCACGGAGGAGGCCGTGGGCTAGCGGGGAGGGGGAGGCAGCAAGAGGGCTGGTTTCCATGTTCAGCGAGCAATCAAGGGCAGGAATTTGCTGACGCAGCGCTCTGTCTGAATCGCTGCATTAATCACAGCTCACCGCCGCGAGCGAGCTCCCCGGCCGCGCTGCTCCGCCAGCCCCGTGCCGCGTCCCGTCCCGGGCAGAGGCTGAGCCTGGCCAGAGCTCCAGAGCCCGAGTAACCCCTGCGGTGCCTGCCCCGGGTGTCCTTGGTCCCCCGGGGCGCTCGGGGAGGTAAACCGAGCTCTGCAGAAAGCGGCAGGGAGCCCTTGCCGTGCGCACACCCTGCTGTGCTCCGTGGGGCTCCGAGCAGGGCCGGGCTCTGCAAGCGCTGTGCGGGTTTGGGGCCAGCTCGCGGGCTCCGTGCGGTGTTTGGGGGGCCGTGGGCTGGCAGCAGGGGCCGGGCTTTCCCCGCTCGGGGGTGCCGCTGCTGGGAGTAGCGTCGGTTGTCTCCAGCCCTGGATCTGCTGCGAGCCATCTGCTGCGGGCCGAGCTGCGTCTGACGCCTCCTCTCCCTCTCCCTCCTCCCCAGGGTCTCCTCTCCCCGACCTGCAGGAGCAGTTCAGTCCCCCGGAGATCGCGCCGCCGCTGCTGGTGAGGCTGGTGGAAGCTATCGAGAAGAAAGGTACGGGCCCGAAACCCACGGCGAGGACGGGGGGGGAAGGCAGCTGTTGTGAAAAGCTGCTGGCGTCGGACCGAGCTCAGTGGGACATGCGGGACGCAGCTGCCTGCAGGAGGGGGGCCTCCTGCTCCTCCCTGGCCTCGAATTCTGGTCCCCAGGGTCCAGAATTTGACCCCGCCGTGCCGTCCTGCTCCAAGGAGCTCGGGCTGTGGTGCCGGCTCCGCAGCGGGACGCCCACGCGGCCTGGCTGGGTGCTGGGCAGGCTCTTGGGGGCTGCAGAGAGGAGCCCCCCCACCAAACCCGTGCCGTGAGGGCGCTGAGCCAGGGCCCGGAGCTGCAGCGGGGCGTCGCGGGGGCCAAAGGGGGGGGCTGTGGCAGCATCTGCGGGCGCGCCGTGGGAGCCAGCTGCCCTGGACGCCGTCCCGGCCTCGTTATCCGCGCTGCGGCTCTCGTCCGGCCGGGCTGGCACCGGGCTGGCTCCGAAACGGCGCGTGCGAGCTGCGGGGCTCGCAGCTAACAGCAGCGTCCTCGCTTCCGCAGGGTTAGACAGCGAGATGTTGTACAGGACATCTGGCTCCGAACTGAGGCAAGCTCTGAGAACCGGTAAGAACCAGCTCCTCGCGGCAAGGAGGCGAATGGGCTCAGATGGAGGAGATTAGGGGATGTGACAGCGCCAGCGCTAATGCAATCCAGGCCGGGCTCGCCTGTCCCCGGCAGTTCCTGACTGCCGGCACGCTGCCTGCGGGGCTGGGCCTGCCCTGTCCTGCCCCAGCCCCCTCTTTGCGTGCTGGGGACGGGACGGGACGGGACGGGGGGATTCCTGCCGGGGCGAAGGGACGCAGCGCCAGCGGGGAGGCTCGCAGCCCAGCGGATCCCCCCACACGTCTCCTGCCGTCTCTTCGGGGCACCCTGCTCTCGGGGTGCTCTGGCGACAGGCTGCTGGAGGCTTCCCTGGCCCCGTCACGCCGCTAACGAGCAGGGGAGGATCTCAGAGCTCAGCTTGGTGGCTGGAGCCGTGGCTCTGCTGTGCCTGCGGCTGATGGCTCCACCGGGGAGCCTTGGGAGCTGTCTGCCTCTCAGCTGGGCCTCCTCCAGCACCACGCTGGCTTGTTCCCTTCCGCAGGCGCTCCTCACGAACCCGAGCTGAGCGGTGCTGTCAGCTCCGGCCACAGGCATCGTGTGCCGTCCCGGTAGCCTGAGCCTTGCGTTCGTGGGGCGGCACGAGTCAAAGGGAGGCATTTTCCCCACGTTTTCCCAGTACGTGGCCGGTTGTCTCTCTCCCTCTCCACGCACGTCTCTAACAGCAGCAAGGAACAAAGCTCTGACCCGCGAAACGCGCGGGCACCCAAAATTACCGCTACCCCCTCCTAGGGGAGCCCGAGCTGAGCCAGCGCGTTGTGGGGAGACGGGCACGTCAAGGAGGTCTTGGTCGCGTGGGCTGCTTGGCTCCAAGAGCTCCGCGCTCCCCCGCGGGCCCCGTGTGCCGCGTCCCAGGACCGCTGGCTGGCCGGGGGGGCTGCGGCGAGCGTGGGTTGCGTCTCCCGCAGGAGCAGAGGTTGCAGCGAGTTCAGAGCAGGGCTGTTTGTGCTGAGCCCCGAAGCCCAGCCGGGGTTTTGTGGCTGCTTTGTGGTCTGAACCAGGTGCCTGACTTCACCGTGCCGACCCTGCTGCACGAGCCCCCGCCGCGTGCTGCACTCCCGCTGCGGTGCGGGATGGGTGCGAGGCGCTGGCAGCACCGGGGCTGCTGCCCGGGCGCCCGGGGTCTGCGCCCACCACCCATGGGAGATCTCTGCCCTGGCAGATTGGAGCCTGGGCGACCTGGAGCCCTTCGACGTGCACTCCCTGGGCGAGGCGCTGCGCGGCTACCTGCAGGACCTGCCCTCCCCCGTGGTGCCCGTGTCGGTGCACGGCGACATCCTTCGCGTCCTGCAGGGTAAGGGCCTCCCCGGCCACGCTTGGGAGCGGGGAGGTGGGTGGGATGGATGCGTTTGGGTTGTTAAAACAGGTCCTGTCCCTGTGGGGTACGTCGCACGGCCTCTGCGGCTGACAGCGCTCCCACACCGCGGCTGCCAGCGCGTGGAACGCGGTGCCGGCTGTCCCAGCCCCTTCCATCGTGCCTGGTTTCTCTCCCCAGAGGTCCCCCAGCCGGAGAATTGCCGGAAACAGCTGCTGCTGGCCGTGGAGTCGCCTGCGGTCCCGCTGCAGAACACGCTCACCCTGCAGTTCCTGCTCCGGCATCTGGGGAAGGTATCACAGCAGGCCGAGAGCAACAACCTCCACCCTCGGGCCCTGGGAGAGATCTTCGGCCCCCTTCTCCTCCGGCTGCCTGGCGCCAGGTACGTGAGGCTCTCGGGTCCCTGCCGCGTACCCCGTGCCGGCCGCCTTGCCTGCCAGGACGAGGAGCCCAGGCTGTAAGAGCACGTCTGCCCGCAGCCCCGGCCTCACTGCACGTGGGATTAAACTGCTGGCAGCACGCAGAGCTGGGGCTCGAGGCCAGGGCAGGGCCCTTGCTTCTGTGTCAGCCTGCGCTCCGGCAGCTGGGCTGTGCGGGGATGAGCAGCTGACCCCGCTGACCCATTGCCCCGGGGGGGCACAGGGCGGTGCCAAATTCTCCCCAACTCAGTGCTGATCTCACTGGTTCCTCTCTCCCCGCAGCCCAGAGCTGAGCCCTGACTTCTCCGTGCTTTTTCTGGAGATGCTTCTGCAGCTGAAGGACTTGGAGCCGGAACAGCTGCCTCCAGGTACCGTCCCCAGGAGCCGAAACGCCCCCTTGGGGCCTGAGGCGCTGGCATTTGTGCTCCGTGGGTGTGGATTCTGCCTCCACGAGCAGATTGCCAAGGGCATTTCTGTAGCCCAGCTGTGCTCGGATGCAGCCTCGAGGTGCTGATCTGCTGCTGTAGATGTGCCTGGAGCAGCTCCTGGCAGCGCAGCAGCCGAGCGGGGCTTCCCAGGACAGTCACCGCGGGGAGAGGGGGACTTGGAGCTCCAAGGGCTTGCCCTTAGCGAGGGTGGGGAGCTGGGACTTGGGCCAGCCCCGCTTCAACCCTTCCTCAACCCTGCTTCTCTTCCAGCGTTGCCTCCAAAACCACCTAAGCCAAAGCCCAGCGCCGCCAGCCTGGCCAACGGGAACAGCGTGCCCTTGCAGGACGCCGAGTGGTACTGGGGTGACATTTCCCGGTAAGGGGGTGGCCGGCAGCTCCGCTCCTGGGCGCCCGCTCTGTCGGGTTCAGGGCAGCTCTGGCTGCACCTCGCAGGCCGTGACGATCGTCCCTGTCCCTCGCAGGGAGGAGGTGAACGAGAAGCTGCGGGACACGCCGGACGGTACCTTCCTGGTGCGGGATGCTTCCAGCAAGATCCAGGGCGAGTACACGCTCACGCTCAGGTAGGGCGCCGGGATCTCGACACGTGTCCCCGTGCTTGTGGCGGCTGGGACATCGGGCTGGCACAAAGGGACACGTCCAGCCTGGTGCGGGGCCCTGCAGTGGTGATAACCCCCCTCCGCTCTCCCCTCCCCTCTGCAGGAAAGGAGGCAATAACAAGCTGATCAAGATCTTTCACCGGGAAGGGAAGTACGGCTTCTCGGAGCCCCTGACTTTTGGCTCGGTGGTGGAGCTCATCACGCATTACCGGCACGAGTCGCTCGCCCAGTACAACGCCAAGCTGGACACGCGGCTGCTCTACCCCATCTCCAAGTACCAGCAGGTGAGGTCCGTGCTGCAGGGACAGCCCGAACCAGGGGCATCCATCATCCTGGCCCTCTGGTAGATGCAGCGCCTCTTCCCCGTGCTGGGACGTTGCTCTGTGGGGCACCCTGCAGGGCTGGTGGGGGTTTTTGGGGCCGGTTGCCTTGCAGGGGGGCTGCTGTAGGGCAGGAGCGGGTCCTGACTGAGGCTGTGTGTATGGCAGGACCAAGTGGTGAAAGAGGACAGCGTGGAAGCCGTGGGAGAGCAGCTGAAAGTCTATCACCAGCAGTACCAGGACAAGAGCTGGGAGTACGACCTGCTGTACGAGGAGTACACGCGCACGTCCCAGGTACGCGTCCCAGGGGGCACACACAGGGCACGGAGAGCAGAGCTTGGGCACCCACTGCCCCATTTGTCTGCTCCTGGCTTTTGGGGGGCTCTTCAGAGAACGGGCTTTGAAGTGGGGGATATTTTGACTGCACCGAGGACAGTGCTGGATTAGGAGGGGGGTGGGAAGGGGCTGCAGATGGGCGAAAACCTGCCCAAATCCTCGCCACTTCCTCAGCTCTCCCCTCTCTCCAATTCAGGAGCTGCAGATGAAGAGGACGGCAATCGAGGCCTTCAACGAGACGATCAAGATCTTTGAGGAGCAGTGTCAGACGCAGGAGAAGTGCAGCAAGGAGTACATCGAGCGCTTCCGGCGGGAGGGCAACGAGAAGGAGGTGCAGCGGTGAGGACTGGGGGCAGCGGTGACCTGCCCTGCCCGGGGAAGGGCTTCTGGGGCTGGGAGGATCATCGGGGCTCGGGGCAGAGCCGAGGCATGCGCAGTCCTCGTCGCTCCAACCGCCTGCTGCGGGCGGGAGCTGGCAGGCTGCCTCCTCCGCCTCCCCCGCCTTGGCTCACAGCCGAATTCCCCCCCCCCCCCCTTTTTTTTTTCCCCTCCCAGGATCCTCATGAACTCGGAGAAGCTCAAATCTCGCATCACGGAGATTCATGACAGCAAGATGAAGCTGGAGCAGGACCTGAAGAAACAGGCCTCGGAAAACCGGGAGATCGACAAGCGCATGAACAGCCTCAAGCCAGACCTCATGCAGCTGCGCAAACTGCGGGACCAGTACTTGGTGTAGGTAGCTCCTGCCCCCGCGGAGGGCTGGCAGAGGGGCCCTGCTCCCCCTCCAGCCCGGCCCGGGAGCCATCCAGCTGGCTCCTCGAGGGCTTTGAGGCTTGTTGGACCGGCTTGCAGGGCTGCTGCGTGCAGCAGCGAGGAGCCCCGCAGCGCGCAGCTTCAGGGAATGGCGGCTTCTCAAAGGGGGAGGCTGCTGCCCTCTGGCGATGGCTGCGTGAGCGCTGCCTGGCCCGGGCACGCTGCCTCTCCTGAGCTCTGCCTCTCCTTCCCCAGGTGGCTGACGCAGAAGGGTGCCCGGCAGAAGAAAATCAACGAGTGGCTGGGCATCAAGAACGAGACAGAGGAGTGAGTGTCCCCGCTCGCGTGTCGGGGGGCGTGGGGGGGCTGTTCCAGAGCCTCGGGCAAGTCCCATCGCCCTGTCTGGGAGCTGAGGCCGAATTCCCTGCTGGAAGGAGTGCTGGCAGCTACCAGTGGGAGGGAAGATGCTGGGGGGCCACGTGCCTGAACCGAGGGGCCCTGACCCCCTGCGTGTGCTCGATTGCAGTCAGTACTCCATGATGGATGATGAGGAGGAGCTGCCTCATCACGAGGAGCGGACGTGGTACGTGGGGAAGATCAACCGCCTGCAGGCCGAGGAGATGCTGTGCGGCAAGCGGGACGGCACCTTCCTGATCCGCGAGAGCAGCCAGAAGGGGTGCTACGCCTGCTCCGTGGTGTGAGTACCTCCGTGCGGCCGGGGCTGCCGGCTCAATTCTGTGTGACACGTGGGGAGCACAGACGGGCAGAGAGAGACGTGGCGGGATGGGGCTGGCACCGGCTGCGCTCCCGTGTCGCTCTGCCCTTCTCCTGCCAGATGCTGGAGCCTGGCGGAGGCGTCAGCTGGCAGGCCGGGCTTCCCCGAGGTCTCCCGTCTGCCTCAGCTCCTCGTGCCAGGGCCAGATGTAGCTTTGGCCTGCTCCTGCTCGTGCCCCGCCGCCGCTCTCCTAGCAGGGGTTCCTCGCTCGCCGCTAACCCGCGCTCCCTCCTCTCCCTGGCAGGGTGGATGGTGACACCAAGCACTGCGTCATCTACAAGACGGCGTCTGGCTACGGCTTCGCGGAGCCCTACAACCTCTACGCCTCCCTCAAGGACCTGGTCTTGCACTACAAGCACACGTCCCTGGTGCAGCACAATGACTCCCTGAATGTCACGCTGGCTCACCCGGTCCTTTCCCAGCCACCCGCCAGATGAGCAGCCCATGCACAACACAACAGCTGCCTTCAGCTTCTCCCCAGGGCACTGCTTTCTGGCTCTGGACTCTTGCACCCTGTATAGTTGAGTCTCTGTGCTCCTGCCCCTCCAGAGCCTCCGAGATGTCTGTGACCGTTCCTGGTGTCCCTTTTTTGGTCAGTAGCTGAAACCCGTGTTGGCTGGTGGGACAAAAAGCCTGGGCTGTTGACTCCCAGTGGGCTCCAGTCCTTAGGAGGTGGGATCCAGTTGTAATTGAACCGCTGTGGGCGAGCACAGCCCTTCCCCTTCCCCGACAAACAGGTCAGACCCCTTCTTGCTGGCAGGTTGCCCCGCTATGCATCACCGTAGAGCTAGATCCTGATTCCCCTGCGCTGTGGTGCAGGTCACTGCCCCAGCCCAGCGGCCGCTGGCGCTGCTCTGGGCGAGGGGCTCCCTGCCCGGGCACTGGAGAAGGCAGAGGGGGAGCCTCGGCCGAGCGTACGCGTCCTCCGCTCTCACTTCCCTCGGTGACTTCGCGGGCTGGGGTGGGAGCTGGTGTCTGGTACGAGGGCTGCTGCTCTGTTGTGCAGAGACTCATTTCGGAAAGAGAAAAGCGCGTCCTCCGTGGGGCGGCGGGCGTGCCGGGGAGGGGGGCTTCGTGGCCGAGCTCCCCGCTCTGTGCTGTGCCCCTTCTCACTCTTGGTCCCTGGCGTCGTAGCCACCTCCCGAGCGTTGCTGCCTGGGGAGGGAGGACCCTGTCAGTGACGAATCTCTCCCCTTAGTTGTGCCAGCCAAGCTGTGAAACCCGCCTTGGTACCCGTGTCTTTCCCGGCAGAACCTGTGGGACGCACAGCTCTTTGTTCCTGGTTGTCTTTGGTGAATCTCTGCGAGCGTAACCCGTTGAAGCTAACTGTAGCTCTGTAAATACGGTTCTTTTTGTAATCAGCTGCTTACCCAGCCCTGGCGTGTGCTGAGCTCCCACTACGACCTGCAAGCGCGTGGGCAGCGGCCGGCCGGGCTGCTGCAGGCTCGGGTCCTGCCAGCGGGAGCAGGAGGGGGCCGGAGCCTGACGCACACTACGAGCCCTACGCAAAATGAAGGACCTCTCCGCTGCAGGAGGACGGTATCTCCGCTGGGCCGAGGGCCTTAGCACGTAGAAACGTATATGCATGATGTCGAACTGTGTATGCGAAGCACTTATATTCATGAGTACTGTATGGGGACTGGGGGGGGCGGGTCGCTGCAGGGGTGCCCCTCGCGGCTGGCCGGCGCGGGCAGGGCCGGTGGCGTCTTTGCAGAAAATGCTGAGCGCAGAGGGCGCGGGGTGAAGGAGGAGGTGCGGGGTGGCCCTGGCGGGGCTTTAAAAGCTGCACCCGAGCCTGTGAGCCGAGGCCGGGGTGGTTTCTGCTTTACGGGCTTATCCTGTCTGCCTGGAAAGCATCGATCGTCCTCTTGATTTGCCTGAGAGGCTCTTCCCCTTCCCTTCCCGAGACCTCCGGAAGGGCTGGGGGATGCTGTAGGCTTTGCTGCTTCTGCTTCACGTCGCGGCTCGCTCTGCGGGGCGCCCCGCACACTCGGTGCCGGAGCACAGGGCGTCCGCATGTGCCGTGCCCGCGCCTCGTCCTCTGTGCGCCACCTGCAGCTGGTTCTGCCCTGTTCCTGTCGCTCGCTCTCCTTCTTCCCCCGGTCACCTCAGCTGCTCGCGCGGGTCCGGGACGGTTCCCAGATCCTTTTGGATCCTTTGAGGGGTCTGGGGTTGTTGGAGCAAACGCCACGTTCCCCTCGTTTGTGGCAGCTCTCCTACGCTCAGCTGTACAGACCCCGCTCCCTGCTGTGTGCGCCCTGGGCTCTATTTTGGGGTTCCCCTCTTTTGTCAGCGTTCGGTGCTATCGCTCGGGGGATCGCTTGGCAAAAGCCATCCGTGGACGTTCAGGGAATGGTTTGAGCTCAGACACGCGAGATGGGGGCGGGTGGGAGCAGGGCCGGCAGCCCCCGTGCCCGGAGCCCTCCCGGGGTCTGTGGGGTGCTGGGACACCCCAAAGCCTTGGGCCGGGCTCCTGCCCTGCGGGGTGGGCTGCAGGCAGCGGCTCCTCCAGCCCCTCGCCCCTGCACGACCCCACCTAGGTGAGCTCGGGGCCGCTCCCATGCCAGCCACCGCGTCCGGGAGCGTCGCTGCTCCAGCCGCTCTCGGCGCTTCCCTGGGTGCTTCCCCTGGGCTTTGCTGGCCGAGGAAATTCCAGCTTCCCGTGACGGCGTCGGGTTTTTTCTTTTACCCTCCCGGCCAAATTTCTGCTTCTCCCCACGCTGTCCCTTTCCAGCCCGCAGCTGCAGCTTCTTCCCCACCACGGCAGCGTGGGCAGCTCGGTGTCAGCTCAGCAGGGCCGTGGTGGCCCCGCTGCGTCTTCCAGCGCCGCCGTCGCTGCCCGCCCGCGCACGTCACTGCGGCCGGAGCCGCGGGGCTGGCCCCAGCAGGGCTGCGCTCGTGGTCTTGCGTGCAACGAGGAGGAACAGGCCCTTCCCCGGGGCTGCCATTTCCCCGACAGTGCTCGACTTGGCTCAGAACCGCTGCTTTGCCCCTCGCTCCCTCTCGGGTGGAAGAACCGAGCTCCCTGCAGCGCAGCTCCCCCGGAATAAGCTAGTTTGTGATTTGTCTTTTGATGCTTTCGCTCGTGCTGTCCGCGCCTGCGGGTTAACCAGGTAGTGATGTTGTTTTCGAGGCCCTGGGCTGTGCTTTGCTGCTTGTCACCCGCATGTCCCCCACCCAACCGCGCGCCCACGTCCCATGGGCGCACTGCGGCCGTCCCTGCTCCCCGGGGCACAGCTCGGCCCTTCGAGGGGGCGAGGGCGGCCCCCAGCATCGCGGCGAGGTCCCAAGAAACGCGTCCAGCCCCTCCTGCTTCGGGTCGGCTCGCATTGCTCCGAGCTCCCCGACGTAACCCCGAGGGCTCTCGTGTCACTGGAGAGTGGCCGGAGGTGGCACGGGTGTCCCCGACCGCTTTGTGCTCGGAGAGGACGTGGCGGCTGTGTGAGCGCTACTGAGATTTTAGTTCGTAGGTATATGCAATAATAAATACTCTAACTTGCCACTTCAGCTGTTCGTTACCAGCAGTAGTTCTCTATGCTCTTTCTGTTGATGTTTACTAATGTAAACCCAGTATTTGTTACTGTAAGGATTTTTGTACGGTACTTCAAAAAAGGAAAAAAAGGAGAAAAAAAAAAAAACACAAATAAAACAGAATTAATGATGTGGCTGCGGGCGTTTCTTTGCGGGGGGCAGGGGTACCCCAGGGGACCAGAGGCAGGAAAGGGCAAATGTGGCAGCCGAGCCCAAAGGGGCAAGAACCGTCCGGAAACGCCTGGCTGCAACCAGCAGGGGAAGTACCAGCTTCCTCCTCCTCCGCCCCCAAAACCAAGCCCGGGGACGGGTTTGGGCAGCACCCACGTTCCCGGTGCGGAGCCGTGGGGCTGGGGGTGCTTGGGGGGGGGGCTCAGAGCAGGGCCAGGGCTGCCCCCAGCCGCTTGGGACACGCCGAGCCCCGCAGCCTCCGTGCCGCTCGGGGTTGAATTTCAGCCCGTGACCTGTTGCAACCGGCCCGTGCATGGAGAAACAACACCAGCAGCAGGGCCGGGCTGGGCGGCTGCACCCCAGATCCCAAATGTGCAGGGTCTGCGCCCTCACCCCGCGACGCTGACCCTTGGCACATGCAGCGGGGCAGCAAGGACGAGGGGACGGAGCCGTGGCCCCGCGCGTGAGTCAGCAGCGGCGGCGTCACGAGGAGGAGGGCGAGCGGGGCAGGAAGGGTGCGCGGAGGCGGGCGCAGCCGAGCTTTAAAAGTCCTCCTGGGGACGGGCTCGCCTCTGCGCTGGCTCCCGGCCACCCCGCCGTCCCCATGGCCCCCGCGCTGCCGCTGGCCCTGCTGGCCCTGCTGGCCCCGGGGCTGGCGGTGGCCCTGCCCGGCTGTGACTACCCGGCCCACCTCTGGTGCAGCTCGCGGGAGATCGCCGTCGCCTGCCAGGTCAGAGCCACGGGGCTGGTGCCAGGGCTGCCACCCCCCAGCCGCGGTGACAGCCCGGTGCGGGGGGACGTGTCCCACCGAAACGGCACAAAGGGGAGCCTCTGCACCTGCTGGTGCTGAGCGGGGCTGGGGCCGGGTTGTGCGGGACCACGGCTGTGTAGTGTCAGTACCCGGTGCCTGAGCCGTCTCAGAGCATCCCTTTGGCACGGTGCAGGGATGCTCGGGGTCCCCGCATCCAGCTGGCCCCGCGGCACTCCCTGACATCCCCGGGGAAGAGTCGTGCTGCAGCCGGACCTCGATCCGTCCCCCCGCTTTGTTGCCACTTCTCCTTTTTCAGCACGAACCAGCTTTTCAGCTTATTCTGCCGTGAATTGCCAGATGGTGAGACCTGCGATGGCGGGGCTGGCAGCACCCCGTGAGCCCGGACGGGCTGCAGCCCACCCGGCGGCGGGTGCTGTGCTCTGCCCAGGCGAGTCCTGGCTCCGTTGGCCGCACTTCTCCCCAAAATACATTGGGGAAGTTCCCGTGGAAAGCCCCAGTGCTGTGTGCCGGCGGCACGTGTAACCCTGCAGCCGCAGGAGGCCCCCAGCCTCTCTCACTTCCCTCCCAGCCCCAGGGGCTGCATGCACAGCCCCTTCTTGCCCCCATCCCAGCAGCTTTACCCCATCCCATGCACACACAGATGGCTGCAGCCTCACCCCGTTGCAGCCCTCTGTACCCCAAAAACCTTCTGCACGCAGGCGGAGAGCCGCTGCGCCAACCTCTCGCAGCCCAGGGCTCCTCCCGTGGAGCTGAGCCTCTACTACGAGAGCTTGTGCCCGGCATGCCGCGGCTTCCTGGTCGAGCAGCTCTTCACCACCTGGCTGCTGCTGCCCAGCGAGACCATGAACATCACGCTGGTGCCGTACGGCAACGCGCAGGTAGGAGCCGGCGCGGCCCCGTGCCGTGCCCATGCCGCTGGTGCTGCCGGCCCCGCTCAGACCGGTTCGTCCCGCAGGAGAAGAAGGTCGGCGGCAAGTGGCAGTTCCAGTGCCAGCACGGCTCGGAGGAGTGTTTGGGCAACATGATCCAGGTGAGCCGCGCTGTCCCCGTCCTCATCCCGGTGCTGCGAGCACCCGGGGGGGGACCCTCACCGCTGTCCCCCGTCCCCGCAGGCCTGCCTGATGCATGAGGCCGAGAACTTCACCACCTACTTCCCCGTCATCTTCTGCATGGAGTCGGGCACCTCCGCCACCAAAAACCTGGAGGCCGTACGTCCCTGTCCCCGTCCCCCCGCCACGGGGCCGCCCCCGCCGCACTGACCCGCGCCCTGTACCCCCCACCCCGGCAGTGCCTGCAGGTCTACGCCCCGCAGCTGGACGCGGGGCGCATCGCCGCCTGCGTGCAAGGGGACCTGGGGACCGCGCTGATGCACCGCAACGCCCAGCTGACGGAGGCGCTCGACCCGCCGCACGAATACGTCCCCTGGATCGTCATCAATGGGGTAAGGGGTGGGGGGGGAGCTCGGGGCGCTGGGGGGGGGGCCATGAGGAGCCCTTTATGACGAGACCCCCGCCCCGGTGTCCTGCAGAAGCACACGGACGAGCTGGAGGAGCAGGCGCAGCGCTCGCTGCTGAGGCTGGTGTGCCAGCTCTACCAGGTGGGACGGGGACACGGGGGTGCCAGGGGGGGCTGTGGGGACGTGCCCCCCCGCCCTGCTGGCACTACTCGCTGCTCTGTGGCAGGGAGAGAAGCCCGAGGGCTGCCAGAGCGCCGCGGCACCGAAGCCCAGGGCTGTCTGCAAGCACTGAGACACGGCGGATGTGGGCGTCTGGGAGCGCCGAGATGAGCGCAGGGAATAAAGAGGAACGTGTTGTGGAACGAGAAAAGCCTCCGGAGTGATTTGCTGGACGGGGAGGGGGCTGGGGGCTGGGGACGAGGCCCTGGGGACAACACGGGGCCATTGGGGAGCTCTGCCTCGCTGCGTGTCATGGCGGCCGCCTGCTCCCCGTACGTGTCATGGCGGCCTCCAGTGGTTCTGTACGTGTCATGGCGGCCGCCTGTGCTTCTCTGTACGTATCATGGCGGCCCCCTGTGCCCCTGTACGTGTCATGGCGGCCGCCGGAAGCGGAAGTTGTCCGTTCCTTGACGCGCTCCCCCCTCTCCGCGGGCGGGTGGCGGAACGCGCGGCGGTGAGCGGGGGGGGGGGGCGCGGGGAGGGCACGGGGGGGGGGGAACTGGGGGAGCACAGGGGGTCTGGGGGGGGCACCCCGTGGGGAACTGGGGTGCACAGGGGGAACTGGGAGGGCTGGAGGGTTCCATATGGAGTTACTGGGAGGGACTGGGGTAACTGGGAGATGGGGAGGGCGTGACTGGGGGCACGGATATAACTGGGGGGGCTCGAGGGGTTCCGGGGGGGGGCTGAAGGGGGTCTGGAAGGGCTCCCAGTGGGAACTGGGGGGTACAGGGGTAACTGGGGGGACTGGGGGGTTCCATATGGGGATACTGGGAGGGACTGGGGTAACTGGGAGATGGGGAGGGGGGTGACTGGGGGCACGGATATAACTGGGGTGGGATCCGGGGCGGGGGTGGGGCTGAAGGAGGACCGGGAGGGCTCCCAGGGGGAACTGAGAGGTACTGGGGTAACTGGGGGGTTCCATATGGGGTTACTGGGAGGGACTGGGGTAACTGGGAGATGGGGGGGGGGTGACTGGGGGCATGGATATAACTGGGAGGGTTCCGGGGGGCACTGAAGGAGGACTGGGAAGGCTCCCAGTGGGAACGGGGGGGCACAGGGGTAACTGGGGGAGACTGGGGGGTTCCATATGGGGTTACTGGGAGGGACTGAGGTAACTGGGAGATGTGGAGGGGGGTGACTGGGGGGCGTGGATATAACTGGGAGGGGTCCGGGGGAGGCTGAAGGAGGACTGGGAGGGCTTCCAGTGGGAACTGGGGGGCACAGGGGGGACTGGGGGGCACAGCATGGCTAACTGGATGGGACTGGGGGGGTACATTAGGGGTGATTGAGGGGGGCTAGGGGTAATTGGGCAACTGGGGGAGTACCTAAGGGGTAAGGGAGGGGGGCACAGGGTGACTGGGGGGCACTGGTGTGACTGGGGGTGGCCCTGCAGGGGTAATGGCAGACTGGGGGGCCAACGGGGGAGGACTGGGCAGCACCGTGTGGCTAACTGGGGCGTACTGGAGAGGCACATGGTGTAACTGGGGGAGACTGGGCAGCAGAGGGGGTGTCCAACAGGGTCACTTGAAGCAACCACTGGTCTAACTGGGAGCACTGGGCCATACAGGACTGAAGATCCGGGTGGGGGGGGCGGGGTGCGAGCCATGCCACAGCCGTGGGTCTGTCCCCACGTTCCCCCCCCCCGGTGGGCACCGCCACCCGTTAACACCCCCACCCCCCCCCCAGGGATGCTGGCGCGGGGCCGCCGGCTGCTGCAGCCCCTCTTCCGCGGCCGCCTGCTGCTGCTGACCAACACGGCGAGCTGCGGCGCGCTGCTGGCCGCCGGCGACACGCTGCAGCAGGCATGGCAGCTGCGCCGCGACCCCGAGGGCCAGCGCCAGGCGGCACGCACAGGTGACAAAGCTGGGGGGGGGGGGGGAGAAGCCATCCCGCTCCCCAAAACCTGGCTTAATTCCTGCCCTGCATCGCCGGGGTTGGGATCGTGGCCGCCCTGTGGGTCCCTGGGGGCCGGATCCCGTTACGGGGCCGCATCAATAATGCAGGGGTGGGGGGGGTGGGGGTGTCGCCTCGCAGGGCGCATGTTCGCCGTGGGCTGCAGCATGGGGCCGCTGATGCACTTCTGGTACCTCTGGCTGGACGCCGCCTTCCCGGCGCGGGGCGTGCGGGGGCTGAGGACGGTGCTGAAGAAAGTCCTCATCGACCAGCTGGTGGCATCGCCTGCGCTGGGTGCCTGGTACTTCCTAGGTGGGCTACAACGGGGGGGGGTGACACCCATCATGGGGGGGGTGACACCACCCCGATGGGGGACACCAGTCCTCGGCCACCCGAAATCCGCGTGGGCGCTGCTGACGCCGCCTCTCCCGCAGGCATGGGCACGCTGGAGGGCCAGAGCCTGGAGGCGAGCTGGGAGGAGCTCAAGGAGAAGTTCTGGGAGTTCTACAAGGTAAACCCGTCCCTTCGGCTCGTCCCCGAGCCCCTCGGGGTGCCCGGCTCCCCTGGGGGCACCTGGTGGCTCCGTCGTCCCCCCCACAGGCTGACTGGTGCGTGTGGCCGGCGGCGCAGCTCCTCAATTTCCTCTACGTCCCCCCCAAATACCGGGTGGTTTATGTCAACGTGGTGACGCTGGGCTGGGACACCTACCTCTCCTACCTCAAGCACAGGGTGAGCGCCGGCCCCGGTCGCCCCGCGCGAGCCACAGCCCGGATTGCAGCCCGCGAGCCCCGTTTTTTTGGATTTTTTTAGCCCAAACCAGCGCTGAGCACGGAACAGGAGGCGCAGCGCGGGAAGCAGCGCGGCGCTGGGATGTAGCAGCGTGGAGAAGCTGCTCCTGAAGACGGCGATGTCTTCAGAAGCTCCTGCCTGTGCTACTGGGGTCTCTGGGCAGCCAGCACCGCCGCGAGGTCGGGCAGGATCCGGCCCCGTGGCGGGCACGGCTGCAGCTCAGCACAGGGCCTGGGAGCCATCGCTGGTGACAGCCACAGCCAGGGGCTGCTGCAGCCTGCGCAGGTCTCGCCGATTAACTCATTTACCGATTGCAATTAGGGGGCTGTACTTAACAAGCGGGGTAGGCGAGCAGTGCTCAGCACCGGGGGGACAGTCCCGGCGTCTCCGGCCCCTTGTCCCCTCCTGTGCTCCCCTCCCCAGGAGCCCTGGCGGAGCCCCCCCAAGCTGTGATATGAAATTTGTTCTGGTTTCGGCCGTATTTGACAGAGGCAGAGCCAAAAGTGAGGAGCTGGGGGGCAGGCCCCACTGCCCGTGGCACCTGCAATCAAATCATCCTCGGTGCCACAGCACAAAGTCCTGTCCTTGCCCCTCGCAGCTCCCCCCCGGGACCCCATTTATTTTCAGCCTCCAGTGCCTAAAATCTCATTTTCTAACACCTGAAAGGTGCCTTCCTTACAGCTCCAGCCTCATCCCTCCCCCTGCAGGGCACCGGGGGGGAAATGAGCAGAATGCTAATTGTGAAACCAGATAATTCTCCTCCTCAGCTTGAAATTGCCCCCAGCGCGGTGACCCTCCCCACTCCCAATCCTCCCCCCCCCACACACAACCCGGAGTGCCTGGTGATCAGCATCGCTTTATTTCTTCACACCATTTCTTTTAATACAGTGATTTTTAGGAAATTGTACCCTTTTGACACTTTTTTGTTTTTTTTTTTGACGTTTGTACAGTACAGTGTTAACTCTTCCATCAGTAAACTTCACAAAAAATAGGAAAAGGGGAAGGGGAGGACCACGGTACCGCAGTGAGGGGGTGGGGGGGGGGGGGGAACCTGTAAAATAAAGACACAGCGCTCCGGGAAAAAATAAATAGAGGGAAGCAAGACCTCGGGGTCGGTCATTGCTCGAGGAATATCCACTTATTCACAGTCTCCACAGAAGCACGTTACTATATGACCAGGCAAGGAGCCGAGCGCGCTGCAGCAGTCGTGATGCTCGCCCCTCTCCCCAATCCGGGGGGGGGGAGTTTCAGGGGGGGGGGGGTCCACGGGGCTTGGTCCGCGCTGCAGCTCCGCCGGCCCCTTGCTTGCTCCTGAAACCTTTAAATTAAAGAGCTCGAGAAGTGCTGCTCACAAGGTAACCACACCGAGGAGAAGGGGACGCACCGACACGGGCACGGCACAGCGGGGGGGGCACGCACACAGCGCCACGTCCTACGGCTATTTACAGGGACGCCGTCCTATGTACAGGGAGGAAGACAGCGGGGGGTTGGGGGGGGCGTAAATTAGCGTCTGTTTATACAAACGGGCAGGAGGTGGGGAGCAGCCAGCCAGCTGGGGAGGGGGCGCCGGGCAGCGAAAAGACCCCGGGGGGGCTCTTCGGGCAGGCGCTGCCCCCGCTACGGGGACGGGGGTGTCGGGTCCCGGCCCCCCTCCCCATCACCCCGCAAGCAAAACGGCAAAAAAAAAATTTGTTTTTCTGAGCGATTTGGGCTTGGGGAGCAATTAGAAGGGGGCGAGTTTCCTCCTACCATCCCAGGCTTAAAAATAAATAACGGGGAAAAGGGGGGGGGGGGGCACAGCCTAATTGATGGGGAGGGTGGGAAAAGGGCAGGCTCCAACCCTCTGGGAGCCTGCGAGGTATCAGCAGCAAAAAGCCCCCCCTGGGGGGAAAAAAAAGGGGGTGCTGGGGAGGGGGGGGGACACACGTGCACCGACCGGGGTGGGGGGGGGCCCTAGCAGGCACAGTCCTGGTGCGGGGGGGCCTGCTGGTCCGTCAGCTGGGGGCCCTGCTTGGCGCCGGTGACGGCGGGGTCGGCCGTGTCCAGCGACTCCGACATCTTCTCGCAGATGATGTCCACCAGCCGCTCGAAGGTCTGCTTGACGTTGATGTTGTCCTTGGCGCTGGCCTCGAAGAACTCGAAGCCTGGAGATTGGGGGGGGGGGGGGTTAATGATATTGAGGGGGGGCAGCCCTGGACCCCGCTACGGCCCCGGTGATGCTCGCCGCCTCCCACCAGCGAGCACCGGGGCCGTTGCTCTGCTCCTCCTCCTCTTCCTCCCATTAAATATTCACCGATGCCGGGGCTCGGCCTGCTCGGAGCAGGGCCGAACCCACCCCAAGCCCACCCCTCCTAGGCCGCAGCGGGGTTACGATCCCCAAAACTGACCCAAAGCAGGCACTGACGGTGCCGTAACGCCTTTTTTTTCCTGGATATTGCCATAATATTTTTATTTTTATTTTTGGTGCCGAGCCACCGTTTGCAATTTAAGCGGCGTTATCGCGCCGAGCCCGGCATTTTAATGAATGGCAGGTGGCGATGGCCCCCCCGCCCCCCCCAGCACTCACCCAGGTGCTCGGCGAGCTGGCGGCCCTTCTCCGCCGACACCACGCGCTCGTCCTCCATGTCGCACTTGTTCCCCACCAGCAGGACCTGCGCGTTGTCCCACGAGTACGTCTTGATCTGGGTCGACCTTCGGGGGCGCGGAGGGACGAAAAAAAATGAAAATTTAAAATAAAAAGGGGCACAAAGGGATGGGGGGGGAGGATATGGGATAACGGCACGGGGTAGGGGGGGACCCGAGCATGGTGTCCGGGGGGGCTCACCAGTCCTGCACGGCGTTGAAGGACTCCTCGTTGGTGATGTCGTACATCAGGATGAAGCCCATGGCCCCGCGGTAGTAGGCGGTGGTGATGGTGCGGTACCGCTCCTGCCCGGCCGTGTCCTGCGGCACGCGGGGAGCATCAGCCCCCCCCCCGCCGACGGCATCGCATCCCCAAAAGGGGGCAGCCCAAGCCCATAAATCCCCCCCCATGACCCCCATCCCTGGAAACGGGGGGCCGGGGCTCACCCAGATCTGCAGCTTGATGCGCTTGTCGTTCCGGTAGATGGTCTTGACCTTGAAGTCGATGCCGACGGTGCTGACGAAGGCGGGCGTGAAGGAGTCGTCGGCGTACCGGAAGAGGAACGAGGTCTTCCCCACGCTGCTGTTGCCGATGATGAGGATCTTGAACATGTAGTCGAAGTTCTGGTCCGAGGACTCCTTCTGCCCATAGCGGGAGTCGGTAGCGGACGCCATCTGCAAGGCGGGGGAGGCGGCGGCGATGACGGCGCCGTGAGCCGGGCGCCTCCGCGGGGGGACACCGGCGGCGACAACGTCCCCGGTGGCACCGGCATCACCGGTGGCACCGGCATCTCCGGGATAACCAACATCCCTGGTGGCATCAGCGCCCCCCGGGATAACCAACGCCCCCCCGGGGATAACCAATGCCCCCCCGGGGATAACCAACGCCCCCGATGTCGCCGGGGCTTCGGCACCGCTTCACATCAGCCGCGGTGGCACGGCACACACGGGGCCAGGCCACCGCCGCCTCGCCGTCCCTGCCGCGTCACCGGGCGCGCTGCCCCGGTGTACGGGTGGTCGGGGGGGGGGGCCGGGGGGGTCCTGACCCCCCCCGGGGGTGCAGATCCGCGGCCGTTCCTGCGTCTCCTCTGCAAAATGGCACCCGCGGCGGTGCCCCCGCAGGCTGCGCCGGGGGGGTGCTGCACGGGGGTGGGTGCAAGGTGCTGCGCGGGGGTGGGCGCAGGTGCAGCAGGGTGCTGCGGGATGCGGGGTGCTGCGGGGTGCAGGGGGATGCCGGCGGGGTGGGGGTCTGGGTGCACGGTGCTGTTAGTGGGAAGGGTATACCGGGGGGGGGCGGGGGGACACATCCCTGCCCCTCCCCATGCACCCCCGGGTGCCCACCTTACACCGTGGCCTTCTGCAATGGTGGGGGCACTGAGAGACGTGTCCCCCCCCCTCACTGCAATTCCCCCCTCCTTGCTGCAAATACCCCCCTCCCCATTGCAATGCCCCCCCCCTTGCTGCAAATCCCCCTCCCTAATTCCAACCCCCCCACCTCATTGCAACCCCCCCCCCGCTGCAAATACCCCCCCCTTGCTGCAAATACCCCCCCACCCTCACTGCGACCCCCTCCCTCGCTGCAAACACCCCCTCCCTCGCTGCAAATCCTCCTCCCTTGCTGCAAATACCCCCCCCATTCCAAACTCCCCCCTCATTTCACCCCCCCCGCTGCTAAACCCCCCCCCTTATTGCAAACACTGCAAATCCCCCCTCCCTCATCGCAACCCCCCCCCGTATTGCAACCCCCCCCGTATGCAAACACCCCCCCTTATTGCAAATCCCCCCTCTCTCATTGCAAATTGCAACCCCCCCCGTATTGCCCCCCCCCGTATTGCAAACACCCCCCCTTGCAAATCCCCCCCCCTCATTGTATTGCAACAACCCCCCCGTATTGCAAACACCCCCCCTTATTGCAAATCCCCCCTCTCTCATTGCAACCCCCCCCCCTCGCTGCAACCCCCCCCCCATCGCCCCCCCCCCCGCTGCAGTTGCAATCCCCGCCAGCTGGCGTGCAACGCCCTCCCCCCGCCCCAACCGGCCCGGTGCGATCCCCGGCGGCCCCTCCCGGCCCCGGTGCACGGAACCGGGAGGGGGTTGGGGATTAGGGGGGGGGTGGTCGGCAGTGGGGGTGGGGTAGGATTAAAGTGGGAGGGGGGGGGGGGGCGCGGGGGCGCGCGCTCACCTCCAGCCCGCGCTCGCGCCGCGCCTCCCGCAGAACTGCAGCAGCGGCGCGCGCCGCCCCGCCGCTTGCAGAGCCCCGCTGACGTCAGCAGCGGGATGGGGGGGGGGGGGGGTGCGGGGGGTGAGTGGGCGGGGCCGCGTATGCAAATGAGCCCCCCGGCCCCAGCTGATTCGGCGCCGATTGGCCGGCGGCGCGGCGTTGATTGACAGCCGGCCCCTTGCCCGGAGGGGAGGGGCGGGGGGGAGACGCCCCTCGCCTCCTCCCTCCCCCCCCCCCCCGCATCCCGGTGTGCGCCCCCCCCCCCCCCCCCGCGGCTCGCGGTGGTGCGGCCCGGCTGCGCAGCGGGTGGGGGGCGGAACGTACCATGTGCACCTGGGGGGGGGGGGCGGGAGGGGTTATTTCCTGCCGAAGGGGGGGGACAATCTGTCACAGTGCCTCCCTGTCGCGATATGGCTCCCTGTCCCGGCTGAGGGCCGCCAGGGTGGTTTCCCATCCCTCAGGGCCGCGTGCCCCCAAGTCCTCACGGGCCGTGAGGCGAGGCCCTGAGGTGGGCCGCAGGTGGGCGGCCATGGCGGCCCCGCGTCCTCCCTCGCCCTCTGAGGCGCTCGGCGGGATTAGGCGGCGCGGCAGATGGCGGGGGCGCGGGGCTCACCGGGACACGGCCCTCACCAGGGCTGCACAACCCCAGCCTCGACCCCGCAGCCTCCTCCGAGGCCGTCCGTGCCCCTTGTCACCACCCCATGAACACACATCGGGCATGGTGCGCCCAGCCGCCTCCTCTCCCTCCCCCCTCAGGTGCCGGCGCAGCCCCAGGGAGCCTGCGGGATGGCGGAGCCGGACACCGCACCGAGCCCCGAGGAGCGGGATGTGTGTGCGTGGGGCCTGCGGGATGCCCGAGCCCGACACCCCGGGCTGCAGCCTGCCAGCCGCTGGAGGGCACCATCCAGTTGGGTGCTGGGCGCCCGGCGGCAGCACCCATGGCGGGGACGCTCCGACAGCCCGCAGGCAGCACCACCGCCCTCCTTGGCACGGCGTCGCCTCAGTGAAGGGGATTTTTTTTGGCTGACATCCTCCCAGCTTGCTGGAGCTGGGCGCTGTACGGTGTACCTGGTCCCTGTGGGGCTGACGGTCACAGCCCCGCTCCATCAGCAGGGCTGCGGGGCTGCCGAGCACCTGCCTGCCGAGCAGGGATGGCGCAGAGCCACCCGCCAGCCCCTGTGGCACCCGTCGCTCCCAGCCGAGCCCCAGAAACCTGACGTTTCCTTCCCATCACGGCCGCTCGCCGTGGCCCCGCTATCAAAGGGGGAATTTGGGGTGCGGGGAGGGCGGGGGGGGCAGCGGGGACCCCCCTGCTGCACTGGGGTGAGGGCTGGGGGCTGGCAGGGCCCCACGCAGCAGGGCCGGGCAGGAGGGCAGTGCCGTGGGTGGGGACGTGTTTGCAGATAAATCACCCTCGGGAGCAATGCGGAAGAGCAGGGAACAGGCTCCGCGCCGCGCCAAGCCGGCGATTAAATATTTACCTTAGCCGGTTGTGTTTGCCTGTGATGGATCGACATTTCCAGGGAGGAGCTCGCTTTTGTTCAAACACAAGAGCAGGGCCCTCCCCGGGGCCTGGCAGGCAATGGGGCCACCAACCACGCCGGTCCCTGGGGATGGAGGCCCCGGGGTGCTGCCCGACCACAGCGCCTAGACGCCAAGCACCAGCGCAGCCAGAGCTCCCGTGGAAGCACAGCGAAAAAAGGAGTTCAGAAGGGTCACACTTAGGGGGAAACAAACCAGGTTTAATATCTGGAGGGTGAAGGAAGAAACCGAAACGACCCCGGGGGCTGCCCCGGTCCCTGCAGAGACACGTGGGGCTGCAGCGCCCGGCGGGGCCCAAAGTGCAAAGTATAAATGCAGCATTTCGGGTGCTGGTCACAGTCAGAGCAGCTTCTGCCACAGAAACGCGTGTGAGTGCGCCTAGGTGAGGCTGGTATTAAAAAGTGAGCTACAAAAGGCTTTAAAAAGTGACCCCATCCCCAAATAAATAAACCCCCTGACTCGTGCCCAAGCAGCCAGCGTCGTGCCCTGGTGCCCGGCCACGTGTCCTGACACCGGGGAGCCTCGTGCCACCCGGACACCCAAACGCTTTTGGCTGCGCCTGGCACAATGGGTGACATCTCCCCGGGGAGCCACAGTGTGCCCAGGGCTGGGAGAGGGCAGGAGCAAAGCGTCCCCAGGACCCGTTTGCAAGTGACAGGGACCTTTCCCAGCACCTGGACGTCGGGAGGCTGGGTGGGAGCAGGGGACAGTCGGGAGGGAATGAGCAGTGGTGTCCTTGTGCCCATCGGTACCTGCCCAGCTGCCGTGTGGGGACGTTCCTCAGGTCCCTCCGCGTCCCGACAGCCGCCCCGGTCCCAGCGGTGACGATGCCAGGAGCCTGGGGCGCCCGTGGCACTCGCTGGGGCAACGCCGTGTCCCACGTCCCTGTGGCAGCGACGGGACCCGCCAGCCGGGGCCGCTACGTGCCCAGGGGCAGGAATGTGACGTTGCCCTCCGTGTCCAGGCACAGCTCCTGGCTGCCCTCGGAGCCTGGCGCTGAGCTGCCACCGTCCTTCGTCAGCGTCCCCTCCAGCGCCCGCCGGTTGTCCACGTCCCCGGGGCACCCACCCTGGGGCAAGTCCGGGTCCCTGGAGCCAGGTGAGAGGCGCTCGGTGTCGGCCGACTCCGAGTCATCCGTGGCCGGCGTCTTGGAGCCACTGTTGTCCTCGTCCAAGGGGCTCTCGGGCCCCTCCGGCTCCGTGTCCGACTCGCCCTCCTCCTCCTCCAGCGTCATCTCGAACTGGAACTTATCGGTGGCGGCGGGGGGCACCCCGGGACCCTCGGGAGGTGGGGAGGGGCTGCGCGGGATCATGCTCTGGTACCACTCCCGGTTGTCCTCCAGCGTGTCCAGGATCTCCTGGGCGTCGGGGTGCACCAGGTCGGCCCAGGTCTCCCACAGCGGGTGGGCGATGAAGTCGATGAAGCCCACCTGCGGGAAGGCAGAGCTCAGCACCCACCGCGGCCCCATGGCCCCCCAAGCCCCGCGCCGTGCCCCCCACCTGGGACTTCTCCACGGAGGCGGTGTGCTTGTCGCACATGGGGCTGATCTCCATCCCCTTCTCCCGCTCGCGGTCGCCCTGGCGGAAGAACTCCTCCATGATGCGGTCGGTCCACTGCCGGTACAGCTCCAGCGGCTTGGTGGGGTTGCTGAGGTCGGCGCAGTGCACCATGTTCTGCAGCACCTGCACGGCCACCGCACCGCTCGCCCAACGGCCCTCGTCCCCCAGGGCCACCGTCACGGGTCCTGGGGCACCTTGTCCTGGGTGCCCCTCCTTGGTGGCGGCCAGCCGGGGTTGGTGGTGGCACCAAAGAGGATGTCCCGGAGCCAGGACCCGATGCCACGGGCTGCAGAAACGTTTCCCTGCCCACGTCCCCGAGCCCACCTGGATGCGGTCGGAGTAGTTATCCAGCAGCAGCACCCCCAGGCTGGTCACCTTCTTGGTCTCCACCATGGTCTTCAGATCCGCCAGCAGGTTCATGTGCTTGGACATGTCCGTGGCCAGCACCTGGGCAGGGCGAGCAGGACACACGGCTCAGCCTGACCCCACCACGAAGCCCCCCCAGCCCAGCACCCCGGGGCGGTCCGGGCCCCCCGTACCATGTCGATGGCCATTTTGCGGAGCGACTGCCTCTGCTTCTTGCTCAGGTTCTGGAAGATGTCGCAGTTCTCCTCCTGGAGGAGCTTGAAGCCCACGGCCAGGTGGTGGTTCTCCAGCACCGAGGCGTCGTTGTACATCAGCGCCAGCTCCGAGTCTGCGAGATGGCACCGGTCACCCCGGGGGCGGCCTGGGGACACCGGGGACCCCTATGCCCCCCTCGCCCCCTCCCCGTCTCCTGGCTCACTGGTGTTGATGAGGAACTGGTTGGAGACCCCGGGGTGGTCGACGTCGTGGATGGCGCTGGCGAAGATGGCAGCCATGATCTCCAGGTCCGTGAAGACGGCCTGGGAACGGGGGAAAAAGGCGGCACAGACGGGTTACGGCCCCGGTGCAGGTGCTCAGCAACCCGGAGGAACCACGGCTCACCTCCAGCGCCGGCGTGGAGAGGAGGACGTGGGTGGACTGGGCCACGTCGGCAGCGTGGATGTTGTTGTGGTAGGCCACGTCGGCGTGGTAGTGGTCCTCCAGCGTCAGCATGTAGGTGATGAAGGTGTCGGCGGGGATGCGGAAGGTCTTCATCAGGTCGCGCTCCTGCGGGGAAGGCGGGAGGTGGCTGGTCCCCGTTTGGGATACGGGCATGGGGATGGGGACGGCCCCCGGGGGGGCTCACCTGGAAGATGCTGTACATGATGACCGTCAGCGGGCGGTTGCCCGAATACTCGGCGACTTTGAAGACGTCCAGACCCCACTTGTTGGTGTCCTCCAGCTCCTGGGAAGGGGGGGGGGGGGTTCAGAAGGACAAGGGGGGGGTCCGCGGGGACTGGTGCCGGGGACCCCACGATGGGATCGGGACCCCCGCGGCGGGCGCTGGGGCTCACCTTGGCCAGCAGCCCCTCGTGGTCCGTGCGCACCCCGAAGCGAGGGATGCCGGCGGCGGCGAGGCTGGAGCCGTGCGTGAGCTTCCTGACGCCGCTGATCTGCGACATGGGGCGCTTCTTCCGCTCCTTCTCCTTGTCCTTGGGCAGCGCCGAGGGGATCTCCACCTCGTGCTGCTTGTCTGGGGGGGGGGCGGTGAGCAGGGGGGAGCCCGGCCCCCCCCCCCTCGTGGATTCCCCCCACCCCCCCCCGATTGACGTCAGCCGGCACGGATAGCACCGCGATGCCATGGCAACGGGGGGGGCGCACGGCGGGGATGCCGGGAGCTTCCCCCACCCGTCTGCAGCGGGGTCTGGGCCCCCCCCGGGGTCCCCCCGTGCAGGGAGAGCCCTGGGCAGGCCGCCCGCCCTTGCACCGGCATGCACCAGTCTGCACCAGTCTGAACCAGACCAGTGTGCACCAGTGTGCATCAGTGTGCATCGGCATGCACCAGTCTGCACCAGCGTGCACCAAACCAGCATGCACCAGTGTGCACCAGTCTGCACCAGTGTGCACCAGTGTGCACCAGCATGCGCTAGCATGCACCAGCTTACAGCAGCCTGTACCAGCGTGCACCAGCATACACCAGTGTGCACCAGCACTCACAGCCAGCACGAAGGCTGTGACACCCCCATGGAGACACCTGAGAAAGCCCCCCCCCCCCCGCTCCCCTATATAAATATTTTCATTTTTTTTTTGCCCCAAACAAGCTGCCCCAGCTGCTGGCACTGTCCCCACGGACGCCCAGCGCTGCAGGGCACGGCGCCGAGGTGCTGGGCCCCGGGCAGGATTCGTGCCTGGCTCCTCGCAGACCTCGCTGCGTGCTCCCCGAGCTGTGTGTGGGGGGGGCACAGGCAGCCTTGACACCCCCCCCCCGGGGGGTACTCACCCAGGAAGGTGCTGGAGATGTACTCGGAGACCTGGTTCCCCGAGCGGCTGGTCTCCGAGAGGTGCGACAGCTCCCGGTTCAGCATCCGCTTAAACTGCGGGCGGCGGCGGGGGCTCAGCCACAGGTGGGGGCCACACGTCCCTGCCACCACCACCACCCCCCCTCCGGGGGGGGGCAGTTCTTGTGGGGTGTCCCTACCTTGTTGGAGGCCATCTCGCTGACCGAGTGCCTGGTCTGCAGCGTCTCCAGCTGGTCCAGGCACCAGTCCAGCTCCTCCAGGGTCTCCAGCGAGAGCTTCTGCTGGGCATCCTCTGCCGGGGGCAGCCACCGCGTCGCCACCGGGCACGGGGACGCACGGGGGGTCCCGACCCCGCCGTCCCCACCCCGGGATGTTCACGTGTCCCCCCTCCCCACGGAGGGCCACGGTGGGTGGCCGGGGCTGGGGACCGGTGCTGAGCAGCATCCCCGTGCGGCTGGGCTCGAGGCGGCCGCATGGTCCCCGGCACGCAGCGTGGTGGTGGTGGTGGTGGTGGAGGGGGGGGGGGGAACAGGGACGTCACCTCGAGGTGACGCCCAGCCCGGGGCTCCTGCGGGGCCCCGCTCGCCGCCCGGGGTTTTTATTAATGGAAGGTTTGACGTCAACCGGAGCCTTTCCACCGCCACCGCCACCGCACCAAGGGCGGACGGGCAGCAGGAGCCGCTGAAAACCCGACATGGATCCCAAAGGGCAAAGCCACCGCTCTGCCCCGGGCGCTGGGGACACCGCTGCGCCCCGTGGGTGCCGGCACGCCCCGTCCCCAGGTGCGGGGGCAGCCGGCCAACCCCAAAAGCATCCCCTTGTTTTCGGGGGCACTCACCGGAGAGGCTGGCCTTGCTCGCGGAGGGGAGGCTGCTGCTCGAGGCTCGCCTGCGAAACGCACGGGGCTGAGCGGCCGGGATGCCACGAGCTGTGCCCCCCCCTGCCTCGAGCTGTGCCCCCCGCCTCAAGCTGTGTCCCCCCCCGCCTCGAGCTGTGCCCCCCACCTCGAGCTGTGACCCCCCCACACACATCGCCCTCCCCACCCCGCACCCCGCTCACTTGGTGCCGGCGCGGTCCTGGAGGTGCATCAGCACCGCGAAGTTGCTGCGGATGGTGCGGAGGCTGGCCAGGACCTAGGGGGGACAGAGGGGGGGCTGGGGCCGGGCTGTAACCCCCCCGTCCCATCCTCCCCCCCCCGCATGCTGGGGACACGGGGACGCGTCCCCTCCTCGCCACGGGGCCCTACCTGGGCGAACGGCGTGACGATCATGTCCTCGCCGTGCCTGCGGGGAGCAAAGGGGCGCGTGAGCTGGGGGGGGGGAGAGGGACGGGGGGGGGACCTGGGGGGGGACAGGGGGGAACTCACAGGTCGCTGGCGATGGAGGAGTTGCGGGACATGGCCTTGGGGGACAGGTCGTAGTCGCTGTCGGAGCGGTAGAGGAAGGACTCACGGCGCTGGCCGTGGCTGAAGGTGCCCTGCAGCACCAGCCCCGCGCCCGGGCTGGCCTGGGGGTCCAGCGCGCCCCTGCCCGGGAGGCCATTCTCCAGGTCGAAGCTGCGAGGGGACAGGGGACAAGGCTGGAACAGGGCGGGTGGCCCCGGCGGTGTCCCGGGGACCTCATCTGAGAGGCGCTGGGGACACCGCTGCCGTCCCCGTTCACAGCCAGGGCAAGGCTGGGCTGCCGCCTTCGGACGCGGGGACACCGAGGGACACCCTGCGGAGAGCAGCGACCCCCCCCCCAAACCCACGGCAAACAGCCGGGCACGTCCCCAGCGGTGCCACCAGCCGAGAACAATGGTCGTCCCCCAGCCCAGCTGCAGACAATGGGAGCTTTGGGACACGGCACCGGGCTTGCCGGGCTCTCTGTGCCCCATCCCAGCTCGGTGGTGACACCGGTCGCCGCGCGGCCTGGTCCCTTTGCCCCGGTGCTGAGCGTGGGCACAACGCGGTGCTCGTGGAGCCACCGGGTGGCACGGCGGGGTCCAGGCGGGTTGTCCCTTGTCACCGGGCTAGGACAGGAGCCCCAGCTCTTGCCACGGGGCTCCTGGCTCCAAAGAACCTGGGGAGGGCCGGCTCCTGCCCGTCACTCCCCGTGTCCCCGGCACCACGATCCCCAATCGCCACAAGTCCTCGAAAGCCTCCGTCAGCCTCTGCTCGGGGAGCCACGTCCCATGGGGGACAGCGTCCCGGCCGGGCACCGAGCCAGGGGACATCGAAGGACAGAAACCACCAAGGAAGCCAAGCTCTGGTCCTTGGGGACGTGCTGGTGGTGGCCTGGTGCCATCCCGCGCAGAGCCACCCCGCAGCCGTGTGGACCCCGGGCTCGCAGGGGGGACGGGAGAGGTGGGGACAGAGTTGGTGGCCCTGCGGTGTCCCCTCGGCAGCTGCCACCCTGCTGGCCCCGGGGTCATGGGAAAGGCTGTGCACGGGGACGCAGCGAGGGCCACCCAGCGCCTGTCCCCTCCCGGAGCCGCCACCGCCACGGGGACAGGGACGAGCCACCCTGGGGAGAGAGCACGGCCACACGTCCCTGTCCCCGTCGCGCCGCTGGGACCTACCTGATGCAGGAGTGCCTCCGGGACGGGCAGCGGCTCCCCGGCTGCATGCCCCCGGCCCCGCTGCGCCCAGCGCCGCGTCCAGCCCTCCCGCAGCCCCTTGTCCTGCCTCTGCCTCGCGTCCCCGATGGTACCGGGGACACAAAGCCCCATTGTGGCTCCTACAGCCCCGCGCGTGAATTGTGGGTTTGTTCCCCCCCCCCCCCACTCCGGCACGGCGCGGCCACCTCCGACCCCGCTGCCACCCCAGGGGACAGCCCCGACCCCGGGCACGGCGTCACCGGGAGGACGAGGCGGGGGGGGACACACACGGGGTCCCCACCGGTGGCCGTGCCCCACGCAGGGAACGGGACCGGGGGGCACGGCCAGGACGGCGGCCCCGGGAGGGCTGGTGCCGAATTCAGAAATACTTTCCATGCCGAGCGGTGTCGGGCAGCGGGGGGGGGGGGGCTGGGGGGGCCGCTATAAATAGCTGCTGTTGCCACTGAGGAGGGATCTGCTGATCCCCACGTCGCCCCAGCACCCGCGGGCACCCACGGGCGCCCGCACGGGGGCTGCGTGGCCCTGCTGGGGGTCGCTGCCTCCTTCCCCTCTTGCTGTGCCGAAAAAAAAAAGCCCCCCCCCCCCGCCATTTGGGGCCACGGGGGCAAATGCCACAGCACAAAGCCCCCCCCCCCCCCCGGCCCTGCTGGGTCCCATCGCTGCAACGAGCGTGCCCGTGCTCAGCCGGCATCGCCCCCTGCCCTGCTCAGCCCCATGGGCACAGGGGGGGCTCAGCCCCACGCCCCCCCAGGCACACAGATGAGGGGGACACACGGCAGCAAATCTGGGGGGGCTCCACGCCGACCCCGTCCCCGCATCTCACCACCTCCTCCCAACCCCCCCCCCTCCAAGGACCCCCTCGCCGGGGTCCCCCCCCCCTTACCAGAGGGGATGCGCCACGGTGAAGCGCCGCTGCAGGCGGATGCTCTGGTTCACCAGGAGCTTCCTGAAGAGCACGGGGGAATTGCGGGGGGACCCGCGGGGGGACCCCGCGGGCGAAGCCCCCGGCGAGGGCAGCATGGCGCCGCTCAGGGCGCTCCGGCGCGCCGGCGGGGGTCCGGCCCCATGGGCGCAGCGGGGGGACGGGGACCCGAGCGGCGGGGAGCTGCTGCCCGCCGGTGAGGAGCAGGAAGCGCGCGGCTGTCCCAGCCCTCGCAGCCCCGGGAAAGTTTCCATCCCCCTCCCGCCCGCGCCTGGGAAATTAAACAACTGTCTGGCTCGGGCGGCCGGCGCACGGAGCGGACCCCCCCCAGCGTCCCGCTTGGCTCCATCAGTCCCGCGTGTGCGCCTGGCTTGCCGGGCACGTGGCCACCCGTTGGCCCCGCGCCCCGGGGCGCCGCGCTGTCCCCGAGGTGGCAGCTGTGCCCAGAAGGGCGAGGATGCTCTGCCCGGACGCCTGCGGAAACGCCGCGCCGAGTGCCGTGCGCCACGGCCACATGGAGAGGCCGCCGAGGGTGGGCACACGGTGAGGACACGCCACGGTGCCACCGAGGGACAGGGCTGAGCCCGGAGCAGCCCGGACAGCTGCAGTGGCCGTGCCGCGGTGCCATCGAGCCACACGGCTCAGCCCCAAGGATCCTGGGCACGTGGAGTGGGCCACCGAGGGATCCTGGTGGAGTGGCCGCCGAGGGACACGGCCGAGCCCCGAGCACCCCAGGCGCATAACGCGGGCATGTCCCCATGCCCCCGAGGGACACGGCTCAACCCGGACACACCGTGTGGCTGCGCCACGGTGCCACCGAGGGACCCGCCAGAACCAAACCTGCCCTCACCCCCCCCGGTGTCCCCCAGCCCCTCCTGGCTGCCCGGTTTGGGGACACGGCAGGGGGACACGGAGCGGGCTGGGACCCACCAGGGAGCCGCTGTCCCGCGTCGCCCCGGGCTGGCCGTGGGAGCCGGGTGCCCGCCAGCCCGACCCCGCGGCCCCGCTGACGCAGCCGGATACCTGCTGTCCCCGGCGGAGGCAAAAATATCCCGCGGCTGGCGGGGACCCAAGCAGGGCCCCCCCGGCACGGCGGCACCCGCGGGAGCCCCGAGGCCGTCGGGTGGGGGTCCCGGCGCTGGGGACCCTCCGCGTTGGAGCACGGGGACATCAGGAGGGTGTTGCGCCATCAGGGCGCAGGGGGTAGCGGGGGACGTCGGGGTGGGGACAGAGCTGTCCCCGCCTGGCAGCCAGGAGCCCGTGGGACAGCCAGGGCTGGGCAGGACCGGCCGCAGGACAGCCAGTCCCTGTCCCCAGGACAGCCAGTCCCTGTCCCCTGCGGGGCCGCGGCTGTCCCCAACAGGGACACGTGTCCGCGCAGGGGGTGGACAGCAGGTGACACAGGAGCCGGGGCGCAGCGTGGCCGGGCTGGAGCCAGGTCCCTTGGCCGGGACAGCCCCGTGCTGTCCCCGCAAAGCCAGGCTGGGACAGGCACGGCGAGAGGGGGCGGGAATGGCCCAAAAATAACCCCGCAGCCGTGCCAAGGAGGGACCGAGGTCACCTCCGGGCAGGGCCTTGCGCTGGGTGGCAGCGGGCTTGGGGACGGGGGATGGGGACGGGGGGGGACGGGAATGGGGTCACGGGGATGGGGATGGGGGGACGGGGACAGGAATGGGGGTCACAGGGATGGGGACGGATGGACAGGGCTGGGGACGAAGGTGGTGGGGACAGGTGGACAGGAATGGGGTCATGGGGACGGGGGTGAGGGGACAGGAATGGGGACGGGGGGGACAGGGATGGGGATGGGGTCACAGGGATGGGGACAGGGTGGCAGGGACAGAGGTGGCGGGGATGGGGACCGGGTCACAAGGATGGGGACGGGGAGGACAGGGACAGGGATGGGGACGGAGGTGGCGGGGACGGGGACACATCCCCAGGGCTGTGCCCAGCCTCCTGTCCCCACCCCACGCCCCGGGAGGGACGGACCCGCAGCCCCGGTGCCGGCTCCGGTGCCCCGGGGGCCGCTGTCCGCTGCCCGGTGCTGAAACCACCGGCACCGCGACCCTCCCCCCGGCCATCCCCGGTCCCCGGTAACCCTCCCATACCCCCCCCCACCCCCCCGTTACCTCCCCGGCCCCGCTGGGGGCGCGGAGCTGAGGCTCGGCCACCCCCCGGTACCGGAGCCGCCTCCCGCCGCGCCCTTACCGGGGGGGCTCGGCCTCGTCGCCGCTGCTGGGGCCGCTCTCCTCGATGGTGAACACCACGCGGGGGGGGTCGCTTTCCGCCCCCCGGCAGCCCAGCGGCGGCAGCAGCGGGGTCCCGGAGAAACGGCGGCGAACGGCGCCCGACACCGGCCCCGCTCCCGGTCCCGGTCCCGGTCCCGACGGGGCGGCCTCGGCGGCGTCGCGGCAGCGCTGCGGGGACACCGGGATGAGGGTGTGTGTGTGTGTGGGGGGAGGTGAGGGGCCCCCCCCCCAAAACCGCCGGTACCGGGGGAACTCTCCGTGGTGCTGTGCCCCGGTGTCCGGTTCCCCACCCCCTCCCCATCCGCGGCACCGGGAGCCGCGTGGACCCCAAACTGCAACGATTGGGGGGGGGGGCTGGGGGTGTTACCGGACCCCCCCCCACGCCCTCACCGGGCTCCGGTGCACAAAGCGGGGGGGGCACACGGAGCCCCCGGGACACCCCCGCCGCCTCCCCCCCCCCCCCCCCCGGAATCCCGCTGGAAAATCCCCCGGAGCCGGTGCGTAATTACGCAGGGGCGAATAATAATTAACCGCCCATTACGGGGCTAATTAACTCCCGCCGAGCGCCGCCAGCCCGGTTATTGCCGCCCCGGGGGCCAGGCGCTGGGGCTCTCCCACCGGGGGGGGCCACATCTCAACCCACCCCCCCCCCCCCCCCAAAAAAAAACCCGGTGCCGGTGCCCCCCTCCCCGTGCCCGGTACCGGCCCCGGTCTCACCTCCGCGCTCAGGAAGGGCAGCGCCGTCCGGCTCCGTCGCATGGTCCCTTTTTTGGGGGGGGGGAGCTGAGCCTGGGGGGGGGCTCCGGCAGCACCGGGGCGCCCCGGTGGGGTGGGGGGGGAAGCGGCTGGCTCCCCCCCCGCCCCCCCCGGGGCCGCTCACATTTTGCGTGGTGCCCGTGATTGATGGGGCTCAGCCTCAGCGCCTCGGGTTTCAGCCCCCCCCCTCCCGCGCCCCCCCCCGGTCCCTGGCTGCCCCCCAGCTCCGGTGTCCCCGGGGAGGGAGCACAGGGCCACCCGCGGGGACAAAGGCCTGAGGCTACGGGGGTGGCCGCAGCCCCCCCAGCTTGGAGCATCCGCTGGGCCGCGACCCCCCCCCCCCCCGGCACCGCGTTAATGATCAGCGTCCCCCCCCCCCCACGGCACCCACCGCCCCCAGAAGCTCCTCCATGGGTGCCACCTGCACCCCCCCCCCTTATCCCTTTCCCAGGGCTGTGCCCCCACCCTGCCCAGCCCCATTTTGGGGGTGCTGCCCCCTCCCCTATTGCAGGGTCCGTGTGTCCCCCCCCTCCCCAAACCCCGTGCCCCCCCCCCCACCCCCGCAGCCCCTTACCGGAGCGTGCCGCGGCCCCCGCCGAGTGCAGCGGAGCAGAAGGAAGGCGGCGTGCGTGCCTGGCCGCTCGCTCCCTCCCTCCCATCCCACCCCCTCCGGGGGGGGCTGCGCGGCCCCCAGCACCCTGAGCTCCCCCACCCCATGCCCCCCTGGCCCGGGACCTCCAGCCCAGCCTGGCACAAGGGACCCCTGAAACTCTCGGGGCTTCCCCCCCCCCCCCCCGCCCCTTGGGATTTGGCACCCGTGGGGTGCAGAGCGCAGCGCAGACGGGAAAGCAGAGTCAAGGCAGCAGCTTCTTTATTCGTCAGCGTGGGGTCATCTGGGGGGGTGCTGGGCGAAGGGGAAGCCCTCCGACACCTTGCTCTGGGGAGGAGAAAGAGTGGGGTGAGCGCCCGCAGCCCCCCGTGCCCCCCCCCCCCCCCCCCGCAAGCCCCCCACACACCATGGGCACCTCGTCCAGCCGCTGGAAGCCGGGGGTCCCGCAGCGGCACAGCCGCACCAGCAGCAGCGCCGTGGCCCCCACCAGCACCGCGACGAAGAGGCAGATGATGACGACCAGGCCGGGGTTGGGTTTGGTGGGGGGCTGCGCTGTGGGGGCGAAACGGGCACCCCGTTACCCCCTGGCACGCAGCCCTGATGGGTCACCCTGCACCCAGCTCCCCCCTGTCACCTCCCCCCAGTGGGGACCAGCGCGGGACCTTCTCACCCACCGTGGCCCAAAAACACCATGGAGAAAGGGGAATGTGGAGAGATTTGGGGCAGCCCTAAGGGGTCAGAGGGCTCTGGGCACCCCTCCAGGGACCTGCACCTCACAGCCCCCCTGCAAGCGCAGCCCCCAAGCCATGGGAGCTCCGGGGCGGGGACAGGGACACCTGGTGGCACCCAGTGGCTCAGGGCTCCCTTGGTGCACCGGAGCGCATCCAGTCCCCGTGGTGCACGGCGTGGGAGGGCACAACACCCAGCGCATGGTGCAGACCCCCCCCCCACCCCACCCTGCCTGCACCGGGGGGCTTCCCCCTCACCTGAGGGGCCAGCCCCAAGGCTGGTGCCGATGACGGGTGCTGTGCTGGGGCTGGTGGCTGGTGCTGTGCTGGGGCCGGGGGCCGAGGCGTTGCTGGGGCCGGGGGCTGGCGCTGTGCTGGGGCTGGGGGCCGAGGCGTTGCTGGGGCCGGGGGCTGGCGCTGTGCTGGGAGCAGGGCTCACGGTGGGCGCAGCAGGAGAGCTGGGAGCAGGAACGGGCTCGGAGGGCCCCAACGAGGACGGGCTTGGTGCTGGGGTCGAGCTGGGCAGGGACGTGTTCGTGTCGGCCCCCGCGGTCGTGGTGGGTGGCACCGACGTGGCTGGAGCTGGGGTCGTTGTCGGCGAGCCCGGTGTCACGGTCGGAGGAGTGGATGCTGCTGCTGCTTTTGGGCTCCTGGGTAGGGAGGAAGCCGGGGCCGGGCTGGGTGGCGACGTGTGTGCTGTCGTGTTCCCTTTGCTGAGCGGAGCGGACGTGTCCGGGTGCAACGTCCCCAGCCAGGTTGTCCCCACGATGGTCGACGCAGAGGAGCCGGCTGAGGATGCGTTGTGTCCCCCCGCGGTGACAGCCGTGAGTGAGCTGGCCCCGGACCGTGACGCTGTCATTCCCGAGGTGTGCGGTGCTGGGCTGGTGCTAATTGTGGCAGGCTCAATCCCTACGGCGTGGAGGAGAGAGCTGGGCAGCAGGGACGCCGCAGGGCTCGGGGGGGAGCAGGCAGGGCTTGGGGGGGATAGCGGCGCTCGCCCCAGCTCATTCTCCAGGTGGGTTTATCAGGCACAGAGGAGCACAAAACGAGGGTTTAATTAATATCTGATCCCCAAAATCCAGGCCTGGGTAGGGCTGGAGCCTCTGAAGGCATCGCATCACGGGCTTGGTGGCGTTGGGGACGAGCAGAGCAGTGCCGTGGTGGCCGCGGCAGGGACACGGCAGCACGGGACGGGACGTGCCAGCCCAGCCCTTGTGCCACATTTTCAGGGCAGGGCAGTGCCAGCAGCACCCTTGTCCACCCCACTGCTGTTTGCACAAGGGGAGGAGTGGGGCCAGCGCAGCCCAGCCCCAGCGGACAGAGCTGGCCCCCAGGTGTGACCCCCACCAAGGGGTCCCCAAAGCCCCCCGGGACGGGCCGTTCCCAGGCCACGCAGCGGGGGTTTTGCTGTCCCCTGGAGAAGGGACACACACGAGGACACGGGGATGTCACGCAGCGTGGACGTGGGTGCCGGCCACGCGTCCTGGGTGGGGGCTCGGCCCCCGAAGCCCCCCACCAGCCGTGCCGAGGCACCCGTGTCCCCGCACACACCGGCCAGCCCAGCGGGTTTGGCAGCACTGGGGCCGCATCCTGCCCCCGGTAGGGTTGGACCTTGCCCCGCTGCGAGCCCCGGGGCCGGGCTGAGCGGGGCAGAGCCCCCCCCGGTACCCTTCAAATCGGGGGGACACCCGCAGCCCACCCGCACCCTCCCCACACCCCCTGCCCACGAACCCCGCACGGTGCCCCCGCCGCACGCAGCCCACCCGCTGCACCGCGCCCCCCCCCGCGCCCCCCAGCCCCCCCCGTCCCGGTGTCCCGGGGGTTCCCCATCACCCGGTGCCCCCGGGATGCCCAATCCCACCCGGTGCCGGTGCCCGGTGCCCCGGTACCTGCAGCCAGCAGGGCAGCGGCGCAGCAGAGCAGCAGGCGGAGCTCGCCCCGGGCCATGCCGCCGCTGCTGCCGCCGCCCCGGGCCCCGCCGCCGGTTCCCGGTTCCCGGTTCCCGGTTCCCGGTTCCCGGTTCCCCCTCCGCCGCCTCCCGCCGCCGCCTTTATCCGCCCCGGGGTGGGGGGACGGCGGCGCCCCCTGCCGGTCCCGGGCCGCCCCGCAGCACCGGGTCCGTCCCCCCCCCACCCCCGCCGCCTCCCCGTGCCTCAGTTTCCCCAACTCGGGGTCCCGCAGCCTTGGGCGGACACGGAGCGGCGGGACACGGGGAGGGGACACGGGGCAGGGGGACACGGGCAGGGGGATGGGGGGACATGGGGACAGGGGAGAATGGGGGCTTGGGGACAGGACTGGGGGACATGGGGATGGGGGGACATGGGGACATGGGGATGCAGGGCGTGGGGACACAGGAGCATGGGGACTTGGGGACACGAGGATGTGGGACATGGGGACAGGGGAGCATGGGGACCTGGGGACACAGGGGCATGGGGTTGCGGGGACTTGGGGACCAGCAGTGTGGGGACGTGGGGACACAGCGACACGAGGATGTGGGACCTGGGGACACAGGAGGATGGGGATGTGGGGACACGGGGACACGAGGATATGGGACCTGGGGACACGGGAGCATGGGGGTATGAGGACACAGGGGCATGGGGCTGTGGGGATATGGGGACCAGCAATGTGGGGACATGCAGACAGAGAGATCTGGGGACACAGGGACTCGTGGACATGAGGACGTGGGAACACGGGGACATGAAGCACAGGGACGGGGGTATGTATGGACGTGGGAGACCCCGTACCTGCTGCAGGAGGCGGCCGTGGCGCCGCGCAGGCTCTGCCGTGGTGCCAGGCGGACGCCCCGTGCCGGAGCAGCACGTCTGGGGCACGGCACGGCCGGGACGGGGCCGCTTCCTCCCGGCAAACTGCAGCCAGCAGCCTCGGCACCGCGGGTCCCCCGGGGAGGCCGCGCTCCCCACGGCACAGCCACAGCGTGCCGGGCCCTGCCCCGACCCCCTGGGGACTGGGATGTTCCCGTATTGGCACGGCACGGCTCGGAACAGGTCCCCACCTCCTGCCGGGGCTCCAGCAGCTTGGCACTTGTCCCCAAATGGTCCCGGGAGAGCTGCCGTCACCTCCCGGTGAAGGGCTGCGCCCCAAAAAGCCAGCTGGGGAAACTGAGGCACGGTCACGGCCCCTGGGGTTGCTCCCAGCCCTGCACAGGGGGGTCAGGGGCCGGATCCTGCCCTGGGAAGGGGGAAAATTACACCGGGACAAGCGGGGCTGGGGACATATTGCTGTGGGACGGGTGCTGGGGCCAGGCCAGGGCTCGCAGGTTGGGGACGGGGCGGAGGAGGAGGAGGAGGAGCAGGAAGCGAAGGCTGGCGGCGGCGGGGAGGTGGCTCGCCCCAGGAGAGGAACGGGGCGGGGGGGGGGGATTTGGGAGGGGGGGAATCGGGGCCCCAGGACGCTGCCAAAAAGGATCCTGGTGCTGGGACGAGTGGCAGAGGGCCGAGAGCTGGCACGGCCTCAGCCAGGTGTGGGCACGGAGAGCTGCGGGGGTAGGAGCCGCGGCTCAGCCCCTGCTCCGTCCCGATGGGGGGTTCGGGGGGGGGGGAATGGGGTGATCCCAGCACAGAGCCCCCCCAAAACCTCCCCTACCCGCTGGGGCCAGCTCGTCACCCACCCCAGGCTGTGGGGGGGAACCAAGAGGACAACCCCAGCAGAACAGCGTGGGGGGGTTAGCGACCCCCCAGGGGTCTGCAGGACAGAGCCACAAGTAGCTGTGTCCCCCCCCACACCTCATGAACCCCCCCCCAACATCCACCGGCACCCCCAGAAGCCCCCTCCAACACCCAAGACCCCCCTGCCAAACCCACAACAAACCCAGCCCCCCCCCCCCCAACCTCCAGGACCCCCCTGCCTGCCCCGGAGGGCCCCCAAAGCCCTCAACCCCCCCCCCCAAGGCCTTCAAAACCCCCCCAAGGGGACCCCCAAGGCCCCCCTTCTCCCCCCTCCAAGCCCCAATCCCCCCTCCCAATCTTCCCCCACCCCAGGACCCCAGCGCCCCCCCACCCCCTCCCCAGCCCCATTTCCCCCGTTTTTCCCCCCTTTTTCCCCCAGCACAGCCCCACATCTTCCCCCCGCCCCAAGATGGCAGCCGGCCGCGCCGCTTCCTGCCCGCGCCGCAGGCCCCGCCGTTCCGCCCCCGCCTCCCTCCCGGTGCCCCCTCTCCACCACCACCCCCAGAACCCCCAAAATCCCCATTTTTCCCCCCCCCAATAACCCTTCCCCGGTCCCCCGAGGCGAAGCAGACAGCGAGAAGCAGCTCCGGCGCCGAGCTTTACTGGGGCCTCACTGGAATGTGGCGGACGCGGGGCCTGCGGCGGGGCCGAGGCCTCACGGGGCAACCGGGGGCCCCGCTCTCAGTCCTCGCCCCGGTACCGATCCAAGGCCCCCCCTCAGTTCTCTCGGGTTTTGTTTTTCTTTTTTTTTTTTTTTAAAAGAAAACGGGGCACCCCCCCGGAGCCCCTCAGTCCGTGCGGGGACTCCTCAGTCCATCGGTCCCCTCAGTCCATGGCGGGGCGGCCCCCCCCCCAGGTTCTCCCCGGCTTCTCCCCTCAGTCCGCGGGGGTCCCGGTGGGGTCCTTGGGGTGTCCCCGGTGTCCGTGCCCGTGCCGCGCCGGGCTCAGTAGGCCGGCACCTGGTGCTGGTGCTGCGGCAGGAGCTGGCAGCCGCTGTTGACGTGGCTGAGCACCTTCTGCTTGAGCTGTGCCACCTGCTCGCGGAGCAGGCTGGCGGTCGAGGCCAGCTCCGTGTTCTGGCTCTTGAGGCTCTTCACCTTCTCCTCCAGGCGCGAGATGCGCTCCAGCTTCCTCTTGCGGCACTTGGAGGCGGCGATGCGGTTCCGCAGCCGCTTCCGCTCCGCCTTGATGCGCTCCTGCGTGTCCATGTCGATGGGCGACAGCGGCGGGCTCTCGCCGAAGCTCGGCACCTCGGGCACGATCTGCGGCTCGTCCTTCAGCGGCGGCGGAGGCGGCAGCCGGGGCGGCGGGGCGGCGAACGGGCCGGGCTCGGCGGCGTAGCTGACGGCCGGGTAGCTGCTGAGGTTGGCGTACACCGGGGGCTCCGGGGCCAGGCCGGCGGCGGGCAGCTCGCCGGCTCCTCCGCCGCCACCGCCGCCGCTCCCGCCGCCGCCCGCCGCCACCGCCGCCGCTCCCCCGGCGGATCCGGTGCCGCCGCCGCCGCCCAGCTGGTTCTGCTTGTGCAAGTCCTCCAGCGCCTTGACGAAGCCCTCGGCGAACTCCTGCTCCTCGGAGGCGGCCGCCTTGGGGTAGAGGAACTGCCCGCTGGTCGGCGTGGTGGTCACCAGCCCGTTGGACTGGATGATGAGCCGCTCCAGCTCGGGAGACGCCAGCTTCAGCAGCCCCAGCTCGGCCGAGCCCAGCAGCCCGGCGGCGGCCGCCGCTTCGCCTCCCGCCGTGCTCGCCGCCGCCGCCGTTGCTCCCGGTGCTTTCAGCGCCGCCGCCACCTGCTCGGGCAGCGCCAGGCCGAGCGCGTCCTTCTTCATCATGCTGCCGCCGGGGAAGGGCAGGAGGAGCCCGCTGCTGCCGGAGGACGGGGCGAAGCCGCTGCCGAGGCCGCTCAACACATCATCATGGTAGAAGGGTGTTTCCATCCTCCTCCCCCGCCCGGCTGCGGGGGAACGGGGCGGGGGGGGTGGGGAAGGGGGGGGAAAAAAAAAAAGTGGGGGGGGGTGGGGGGGTGGCGGGGGGGTCGCGGATCGATGCTCGGGGTGAGGGAGGGGGAAGGGAGGGCGGGGGAGGCGCCGGTGGCACCGGCCGCGGCCCCGCTCCTCCGCGCGCGCACACACGCGTCTGCCGCCGCCGCGGCCCCCGCGCCGCTTTATATACGCGGCGCCGCCGCGGTGACCTCACCGCGCCGCGCCCTCATTGGCTGCAGATGACGTCCTCGCCCGCCGACATTTGCATGCGGGAGGCGGGGCTGCCTTCCCCCCCCCCCCCCCCCCCATTCCTTCCCCCTTCCTTTCCCGCCCCGGGGAGGCGGAGCCACGCCCACTCCTGGCCCCCGCCGTTGCCGCGGCGACCGGCGGGAACACGGCACAACAGCGCGAGGGCCCCTGGGATGACGTCATGGCGGGGCGCGCGGCGGCGGCGGCGGGGGTGGGGGGGGTGGGGGGGGAAGAGCGGGGCGGGTCACGTGGGCCGCGCGCGCGCCCCGCCGGGATTCCCGGGCACAAAGGGAGGGGGCGGGGCCGGTGCCCGGTGCTCGCCCCGCCCCCCGCCCCCCCTCCACCGGGCACCGAGCCCGGCCCGGTGCCCCCCCGTTCCGCCCCCTCCAGCACCCTCCGTACCCCCCCCCATACACCGTGGGCGTCCCGGTGGTACCGGGCGGCGGAAAGGCCCCGCGCCCAAAGCACGCACACACACACACACCGGCCCCGGTGTCCGGTAACCCCCCCCCCACCTTCCCCGGTTCCGCACTGAGGCGGCGGGGAAGGGGTTAAGCGGCGGCGGCCCCGCGCGTCACGGCCCGGCCGGGCCCGCGGGCGGCTGAGGGGGCGGATCGGCGTCAGCAGTGACGTCACCGAGCCGCGGGGGGGGGGAGGAACGGGGAGGGGGGGGGAATTAACGGGGGGGAGGGCGGGGAGGCGGCGGGGACCCCCCCGCTGGTGGCGGCGGGGCCACCACCAAGCCCCGGTGCCCCCCGCCTCGTGTGGTCCCCCCGTTCTTTATGTGCCTCCCCCCCCAATTAGCCCCCCCCGGTAATTAACCCCCCCTCCGGTAATTAACACATCCCCCCCGGTTATTAACCCCCAACCACCCCCTGCCCCAACCGGGACGAGGCCGCCCCGGTGGTGCCCGAGGCCTCGGGGCCAGGCCGGGCCCCGGCCGCGTTTCCGCCGCCAACCCCGTCATTACCGGGGCGCGGCCGGCCCGGCCCGGCAGGTTCGGCCTTACCGGGACCGGCCCTGCCGAACCGGGCACGGGGCCGCCACGGCCGCCCCGCACCCACGGGGCCCTGACACGCACCGGGCCCCCACACCGACCCCAAACCCACCGGGTCCCGTCACCCACGGGGCACCTGACACACACCGGGCCCCCACACCGACCCCAAACCCACCGGGTCCCGTCACCCACGGGGCCCTGACACGCACCGGGCCCCCAAACCCACCGGGCCCCGGCCTTGTCCCGGTGCCAAGCCCTAAATTCTCCTCACGGGTCTTTAACGGGGGTCCCCCGGCCACCGAGCTTTGGTGGCAGTGCCACCGGTGCCGTCCCCGTCCCCAGAGCAGGCCCCACACGCCGCCGTCCCCAAAGCAGGCCCCAAGCGCTGCCGTCCCCACACGCCACCACCGTGTCCTCACGCCTCCCCTCACCCCGACCCCATTTTCCCTACGATCTTCCCCAAATCCGTTATGGTTTCTACGCCAGCACCGGAGGGCTGCCAAGCACGGTGCCACCTCGTCACCGGCCCGGTGACAACGCATCGGGGACGGCCACCCACGGGGGGTGCCCCTGCCCCTCTCGCCCCATGGGGCTGAGCCCCAAAACGGGGGCACCGGGGGCTCGGGGTGCCGGGATCTGCCCCGGGGAAGCCACCCCTGAGTCACCCCCGCGGGGACGGCGCGAGGAACCGAGCCGGGACACCGAGAACCCGCCGGCCCTAAAAAAAAAAATACACAAAACTGGGTCCCCGTTGGGACCGCGCCGCCCCCGGGGGCTCGGAACAATCGAAAACAAGAGAAAAAAAAAATATTAAAAAAAAAAAAAAAAAAGAAGCGCGTTTAAAAAGGAAAAAGCGAGGAGGAGGAGGAGGGCTTGACGTGTATTTTTAGTCGCTTAGCGCAGCCCTGAAGTATTTCGGCAGCCACTCCCTCCGGCTGCTCTGTGACTATTCCTGCGCTGCCTCCCCGGCCCCGCGCACCGGGGCTGAGTCACGGCCCCGCACGCCTGCGCCCCGCCGAAAACGGGGAAGGGGAAATTCGGGGAGCGGGATGGGGCTGCAGGAGGGCTGCGGGGTGGCCGCCGGCCCAGCAGGAGCCCCAGACCTTTTTCCCTTCCCCTGCCGTTGCTTTTATCTCGTCCCCGGTTTATTTTTCGCCCCCCCTCCGCTGCGGGGCAGGATCGGAGCTCCGGGGTTTGTTCGCCGTGGGGCAGCCTCAAATGGGGCTTTTTTTTGGGGCAGGAAAGGGGTTTCGAGGGGTTTGCCTGAAGCCGCAGGGGAGCTCTGTGCTGACGGAAGGGCGGGATGCTGCTCTCCAAAGGGCTCCCTCTCTGACCCAGCCCAAAATATCCCCACGGAGGTGGGAAAAGGCAGCGGGGAGCAAGGAGGGAAGGCGGCCGAGGCCTACGGGGGCGATTAAAGGCGAGCACAACTTCACGAGCTCCAGGGCCAGGGCTTCGGCAGGAGATAAGGAGTACTCGGAGGGCTCTACCCTGAGCCCGAGCCAAGGGTCCCATTGTTCTGGCGGGCTTTATCTGGCCCCACCAGACCTCAAATCCAGACGGCCCCGCGCTCGTTTCCTTTTTCACCGGGGCAGCCGCAACGCTGCGGGCTTGCTGTGGCTGGAGGCAGAGGCTAGAAAGGGAGGGAGCGGGTTGGGAAGGGAAAGTCTGACGCAGGGCCCGGCCTCCGCTCAAATGCCACACGGGGGTTTGCTCCGAGAGCGAGTTTCCAGGAGGGAGGACACGCGTGCCCTGCTCCCACCGCCCGGGGTTCGCCGCTTGGCAGGAGCCCGGGACGCGGATCCAGCGCTGACGCACACGCCTCGCCGGGGAGAGGCAGCCAGGGAGCATGCGGCTGGTAAAAAGCAACGTTTTAGCCCAATTCCTCGGGTACTTATTTACACGAGGGCCGGAGCGAGGGTTAGCAAGGAGCTGGGGGAATCGCCCGCGGGGCCGAGCGCTGTCGCAGACACGGAGGGAGGCGTTTTCTACAGGTCGGCGATTTATTCCTACTCACCACTTCGCACAGGTTTTATAAACGTTTTAAAAAAATAAGTATATATAAAAGCAGGTTCTTTACTCGTTTTCTCTTCCCGGCAGTGGTGATGGCAGAGAGTAGGCTTCAACGGGGAAAGCGGTTGTAGAAAACAAAAAAGGAAAATCACAAAACCAAGAAAATGTTCAGAGTGAGTTACAATATCTTCTGCTTTTACCCTAAAATTAAACAAATTTCATTCACCAGGGAGTTCAGGCAAGGCCTAAAGCCTCTCTTCTCCCCCCCGTGCCCCCCCACAGGCTTTCAGTTCAGATCAGGCAGAATATTTTGGGGCGCATTTTGCTCGTGGGACCCTGCACCGTGTGGGTTGGAAGACTCGGAGCAACCTGACCGAGGGAGACGCGGGAACCTCTTAACCTACAGGAGGGGCACTGCGCGCTCCGCTCCGCGTCCCCGAGGAGAGAGGTCTGGCCAGTTACTGGAAAATGAAGTGACAACATCGGGGCAAAGTCAGTCCCCACGCAGCACGAGGAATCAGCTCGAGAAACGCTGCTGGAACTCAAAAATCAGACTTCAGGATTTCGTGTCACAGGCGCAAGGGAGAGAAGTGTGGGGGGGGGAAAGAAATCACCAGCTCGACTGCTTTTCAAGAAAACAAACCAAGCGAGGAGGAAGGGGCACACCAGCCTTCCACGAGAAAACACAGAAAAGCCTTTCCTTTAAAGGAAATCTCTAATCTGGAGTCAAATTAGAAAGACGCTAATTGGGAAACCCTCACTCATCACAGAGCTCTCGGGGAAACAACCCTTAAAGGGCAACGCAACGTTCACCCCGGGTTCTCCTTTTGGAGAGAGCCAGAAGTGACCAGCCACAAACAGAGGACAAGGAGATGGCTTAAAAGTCTGTTTTGTTACAAGTAACAACAAACAACCTTTAAGACTGCTCACGTAAAGACACAATATCCTCAAGTTCAGTGTTTTCAAACCAAAAGGCCTGCAGCTGTTACAAATGCAGCAAGTTTCCAAAGCTTCAAGTATAAAAAAAAAAAACAACGTAACAAACAATCCGGAAAGCGTTTGCCTTAGTTCTTACACCACTACACGCGATATTCTGTTAAATTAAACCTGGTGACCCTGAAAAATTCAATAGTGCTTCCACTCCCAGGAGAGGGCTGAAGTTAGGTCCCTAACCGTGAATTATTATTATTTTTTTTGGACGTTTCCAATTACAGACTTGCTGACTAGAAAGGGAATAACCCCACTTGACCAGGTTAAATCGCGAGGGGCTTCCAAACTACGTGATCGGGGCACGGATCGACTGACGGAGGAGCAGAGACAGAACACTTTTGAACGCACGGCAATCCTGAGGTGTGACCAAACCAAAGAGCGTCGCGGCACCGTCCCTGGCCGGGGCGCAGCCAGCCTCTCACTGCTTTGCTGACTGCCTGCCCGGCTTTTTTTCCTGCTGGCCTCTTCCGCTGCCTGGTATTCCTCGGCCACGGCCACCAAACACACCTGCGGGACAAAAAGGAAGAGCAGAGAGACAACAGCTTCATCGTAAGCCAGTAACGACTCCCACAGCTTTAAAACTCTTTCTGTTCTCCCAGATACATGCGTATTTTCTTGTCTTTGCAGCAGCAGAGATGGGATCTGTGGACTCCTCCCTTGCCAGTCCCGGACCCTGTACTCATCAGGAGCACAAACTCACCCCCCCTCGCCAGCCAGCTCAGCGATACTTCTCTTCTTTACCACGCCCTCCGGCTAGCTGCGCTAGCATCGTAAATTTACCTCTTTTATCAACTTTTTTACTTTTTAAATAATCTTTTTACCATCACGAAGTTCACCTCTTTTTGAAAAACCCAACCAAGGAAGAGAGACGAGGTTTTAAATCAAGCCACCCATCAGCAGGGGATCGGCAGATCATACCGCGGCCCCCCGAGAGCTGCAAATCCAAACCCAGAGCAACGAAGAGGGAGTCTCGGCTTGAAGGCTGCTCGGGTACAGAACAGAAAGGATTCATCCCGCTCCGTCACCTCCTTGCTCTGGGGGAGGCCATCCACCGGTCCGCAGAGGGAACCGGACGCGCGGCAGTGCCACAGGCACAGCAGTGCCCAGGAGGCTGCGCCGAGACCCGCGCCAAGCGCCCTGGGATCCGACGGCTCTGCCCAGCTTTGTCCGGGGAGCTGCGAACACCCCCCCCCAGCCCCTCCTTCCCAGCTCAAATCGGCTCCGAGCGATCCGACTGCGGCTCCACGCGGCGATCATCAGGTTTATTTCGGCCCGCGAGCGACGAAGGGGCTGTGGAGCTGCCCCGCCAGCGACCTCTGCGCAAGAGCTGGAGCCCGAAGGAGGCTCGGTGCAGGCAGCAGGCAGGACTTGCTCCAGAGCCCTCCGCTCTGCTTGCTCAGCCGAGACATGTCTGAACCAGAGGGGGAAAATCGCTTCTAACCCCGCAGTCCTTTGGAAGCGGCTGGAGGCCTGCGAGCATCCCGAAAAGCTGAGCAAAGAGCGCAGCGCTCCTGAACTTGGCAAGGCGAGGAGCGAGAGACGCAGGATTACCAGTGTCAGAAACAATAATCCTTTCAACTGCGCGCACAATTATAGCTTTACTTCTGCCTGCTGGCCTCCCAGCAAAATTGTCCTGCCTTTTTTTTTTTTTTCTTTCCTTCATGTCTCGGTAATGAGAGCCAAACCTTTTAGCTAATTAGCAAATGCCGAAGCTTCCCTTTAAAATATTCCATCAGCGAATTTAAGCTGCACATCAAAACAGTGGGGAACTCCACCTCAAACACGGCTGGGCTCTGCTCTCCACAAGGTGGATATTTCCACAGCACGGGCAGCAGAGAAAATACTTCAGCTAAAATGTTTATCCAAACTAACCCCATCCAAAAAAGCTGTTGTGCCAAGCGCTTTGGACACCGAAAAGGGAAGGAGGAAAAATAAAAAGGCCCCTTCAGATTTGTAAAGGTCACTTCTGCGTGCTCGGAGCTTTTGGGAGGCGGCAGAGATCGCAGGGTTTTTCCTCCAGAAGTCCCTGCGAGCCGGAGACGCGAGCGCTTGGCGCGTCCCGGCGTGGCGTGATGGCCCCAGGTACCTCCCAGCCGTCCTGCCGGGATTCCTCGCATAGCCCAAACGCAGACAGCTCGTTAAGGGCGCTCCGCCGAGACCTGGCCCTTCGGCGTCTCGGTCCCCAGGGCTCCTTTTACAACCCAGGTTCCCTGTTTTGTTCCGGCAAGTCAGCCCACGCGGGGTTTAGGCTCCTACCGCGGGCTGATCCCGCAGCAAGGAACCCCGGGGCTGAGCGAGGCGACCGCAGGGCAAGTGGCAGAGACGTGGCAGGAGGCGTGAGCAGGATGGTGCTGGGAGGACGGGGTGACAGATCCCCGAGCTGGGGCGCTGGGAGATAACCCAGCCGTGTGAAGCGGGGCAGGGAAGGAGGAGCTGTTGGCGTGACCTATTTCTGCCTAAGCGGCAACCTCCCCTGTTATCAGAGACATGAATTGTTCACGTGGAGCAGGAGGAACACAAACCCGCAGCTCTATACATAAAAAAAACACAATAACAACCAAAAAACCCACAAATCAACAGGTTAGAAGAACCAAAGTCCCATTATACCGGGAGAAGAGACGTTTTTTAGCAGCGATGGTCAGAGCCGTGTCCGTTTCCCAATGGACCGGCTTCGTTTCCCCTCCCAGCTTCGCTAAGCTGGCCCCACCAAACTTCTGGTGTCTGCCGCGTCCTGCAGCTAGCCAGGAGGGGCACAGACAGTCAAATTCGGAGACTCTCTTAATTAAGCTCCTGCCCAACCCAGTAACGAGGAAGGCACAGCCCTGGCACGTCTCCTCTCTGCTCACTGGCAGAGGCGAGGCGCTCGCTCGACGAGACCTCGCAGGGGAGCGGCTCCGGCTTCCCACAGACAAACAGCTCCGGGTCGAGAGCCGAGAAGCCGCAGCCCTCCCGTGCCCGGGAGGCGAAACGGGAGAGGCAGGGATCCCGATCGCCCCTCCGCGAGCCGAAAAGGGAACGGGATCGTTACCTCGTCCGGCGCCGCCAACCCCACGGCCCTTCTGCTGCTTCTGCTGCTGCATCCCGCCGCGGCCTCTGCCCTTGGACACCACCTCTTCCTTCACCATGTCGATTATTTCGTCGGGGATGCGGAGGTATTTGATCGTGCTGCCCCGGATGTAGCACTCCGGCATCCTCCAGAACTTGTCGCCGTCCTGTCAGGGAGCGAGGCGTTAGGCCGAGAAGGAGGCCGGGTGCTTTTTGCGTTACATTTTGGCATTTGAATATTTCCGTATCGCTTCCGAGGAGCGTGACGGCTCCGCCAATCTTTTCTGAGCCGTGATCAGCCACAGAATTGGGTTCCCCTCTCCATAACACGCGGCCCTAAGGAGGTGGCGGGGCACAGAGGGCGTTCAGCCATGAACCAAAGGCGTTTCGATTCCAGCCCTGCCCGTAACACCCACAGAAAACGAAAGGAGAAGAGGGAAGGGAATTGAAAGCGGGCCCGGGGAGGGGAACGTGCTAAGTCACACACAACTGCTGCAAGCAACCAACTCGGGCGGCGCGGGGCAGGTCCAGCAGAGGAAGATTTCTTCTGCAGAAGCCCCAGCTGGGAGTCACCTCGCTATTTCGCTTCTCTGGGGCGGGGAGCGAGCAGCCAGGCAGCAGCCAGAGCCAGCTGGGCGTGGGGCGGGTGCCCACCAGATGCACAGGAACCGTGGCTGTGGAAAATAAGGAGCTTACGGATGACATTAAAAATAAAATAAAAAAAAAAAGTTGAAAAAAAAAAAAAAAAGGCCCCGGGAGCCAAGTCACTGAGCAGCCGTGTTTTGCTCCGGGCGGTTTCAGGACTTTCCTAGGACGCAGCCCACCAGGAGCTCCCCGCCCGCGTGTCAGGCGCAGCTGCGGGGACGGGGAGCGAGCGCCGGGGCTGCCCGTGATGTAACCGGGAGGAGGGACGGGGCCTCGTGAGGCCAGCTCTGCCCGGCCACGGGGCCCGGCTGCACACAGGAGAGCTCAAACCTGGCTCTCCTCGAGCGGCTCACACGGACAACACGTCCCGGAGGAGTGCGCCGCCCCAGGAACGCCTCGTTTCACCTCCCTCGGGATCAAACCGTCCCCCACGGCTCCAGAGTTATTTGGGGCAACCCCCGCGTGTGCGGGCAAGCCCTCGGCGCGCAAGGCAAGGTGGAGAGGAACGAGGCGGAGAGGAACAAACGGCCTCCTCCAGCCAGGCACCCGGCGAACCCCACCCTGCCTCGGATCCGCCGGGCTGCGCCTTGGCTCCCGACGCGGGAAGGGATCGAGCCAGGTCCCGGCTTCCTCGTTCCGGCCTCCGCGGGTAAACAACCGCCTGGCGGGCTGGGGCGGCCGCCAGGCACCGCTCCCAGGCACCGCTCCGTGCCATCTAGCGGCCGGTCCCCACCGCTGCCACCGGCACTGCCCTGGAAGTGCCTCCCACGGGGCTTCGAGCAGGGGTTCGGAGGAGTTTTGGGGGTGGGGGAGAGCCGCAAGGGCCCTCAGGAGGGTTAAAGGATGAGGAATTGCTCTTCCGCAGGAGAGCACAAAGCCACACAAAGCTGCTCTTCCAGGAGGCAGCAGAAGAGGACAAAATTGCGTGGTCTTTAAGCACCGATAAGGCTCTGTCACCCCCTCCTGCAAAACCCCGAGAGAAACGCCTTCCTATTTACCCTGCCATAAGTCCAGGGGAACCCACAGATTCCTAAAAGTTCCTACCTTACACGGAAGGTCCCCCCTCAAACCTTTCCTCGGCTGTATTTACTTACGAACGCATCTCCAAGCCCCAGCAGGACCGGTCAACAGCTTCCTGCTGTGGACACAGCGGGCACCGAAGGTTTGCAGAGAGATTTTCTGCACAACCAGGGCTTCCCTGCCTGTTCCTCCCCCAAAACCTCCGCAGCTCAGAGGCAGGGGGAGCGCAGCCAGCGCCGACATCCACCCTGCAGCCGCTTCCCACAGCGCGCAGCCGGGCGCGGGCCGGCAGGGACAAGACCAGACACTTCTGGCTGAGGTCAAAGCCCGGCGGAGATCCCAATCTGCCGGAGCACCTCTGGCCACGGGCAAAAGTACCAGACGGCGCCCACCGCGGGTAAACAACTGCCCGCTCCCGGTTTTTTTTTGATGTGGGGAGCTACGGGGCGAGAGACGAGCGGGTTACTAAGAGGCAGCGCTCGGAGCAGAGCGCGCAGACGGAGCCTCGGCGCTTTGAGGAACCGCCTGGACACTGGGTGCTCCTCACCGGGGGGGTCTGCACGTTACAGGACGGCCCCCCCCCCCCCGTTTTTAGGCATGTGTTCACTTACCTTACGCTCGTTATTTTGTCCTACTTACCGATAACTGCATTCAGTTCACGCCTCAGGCCAAAGCCACGCTCCCAGAGGAGCCAAAACCCAACCGAGCCCCAGCCGGGGCAGCCCAGAAACGGGGCCGGGGCTCGGCCTCCCCCCCCCCGTGCTGCCCCCACCCCCCGGGGCTCCCCGTGGACACCGGGGCCGGGCCTTACCCGGGAGGTGCAGATGACCTCGCGCAGGTTGATGTTCATCCAGTTGTCGCAGCTCACCAGGTGCCCGTTGTACGTCTCGCCATTCTTCAGCTCCACCAGCTGAAATCACAGGGCGGTCACCGGGGGGGGGGGGGGGGGGGGGGGGAACCGGGCCGGGCATCACCGGGCCCAGGGCGGTAACGGGAGCGGGGCCGGGCCGCTACTCACCATGGGGTGGTTCTGAGCCGTCTTCAGCAGGGACAGGGGCAGCTGCGAGGGGGAGAAACGAGAGGAGAGGCCTCAGGCACCGCCGGGACAGCCGGAACCGGGGCCGGGACAGCCGGAACCGGGGCCGGGACAGCCGGAACCGGGGCCGTGGGACAGGGAGGGCGATGTCGGTACCGGGGCCGTGGTTCCGGGGCACCGACCAGGCCCCGGTTTCCCCCCCCCCCCCCCGCCCCTCACCATCGTGCCGGAGCCGCCGCCGCGCCGGCCGCCGCCGCTCAAACCGCCCCCGGCCCCGCGCGGAGCCAATCAGCGCGCGGCACGGCCCCGGCGGGACCAATCAGCGCGCGGCGCGGCCCCCGCGGAACCAATCCGCGCGCTGCCGTAAAGCAGCGCGGCGGCTCCCTCCGCGCTTTCACGACGGTGTCGTGAATGCGAAAGCGGCGGCGGCGCCCCCGAGCGGCGGGGCCGGGCCCGTTCCGTTTGGGGCGGGAGGGGGCGAACCGGGAGGCCCGGGGGCACCGAGCTGAGGCGGCCCCGGCGGCGGAAAAGGCGTTGAGGGGGCGCGCCGCGCGGCGGGGCCGCGCGCTCTGTGCCCACACGGGGCCGCTCTAGCCGGCTGGGCGGAGCGAACTCTATGGCCGCGGGGGGCCGCTCTAGCCGGCTGGGGGGCGGACGGAGCGAACTCTATGGCCGCGGGGGGGCCGCTCTAGCCGGCTGGGCGGAGCGGACTCTATGGCCGGGCGGGGCCGCGCGCTCAGAGCGGGGCGGGCGCGCGCCGGGGGCGAGGCGCGATGGAGAGGCCGCGGCGGGCGGTGGTGGTCACCGGTACGGGGGGGGGGGGGGGGGCGGTATGGGGGGGGCACGGGGGGGGAAATGGGGATGGGAGGGACCGGGGGGGGGCGGGACGGGGATGGGGGGGGTGTGGGGGGGCGGGGGTGGGGGTCCGGGGGGCTCCGGGGGGGTAAGGAGGGGGGGAAATGGGGGAAGGGGGGGGTACTGGGGGGGTACGGAGTGATCTGAGGGGGGCACAGGGTGATTGGGGGGGGATTCAGGGTGATCTGGGGGGAGTGTGGGGTGATCTGGGGGAGTTACAGAGTAATTGGGGGGGGATTCAGGGTGATCTGGGGGGAGTGTGGGGTGATCTGGGGGAGTTACAGAGTAATATGGGGGGGTTACAGGGTGATATGGGGGGGTTCAGGGTGATACGGGGGGGGTACGGGGTGATCTGGGGGGGTACAGGGTGATATGGGGAGGGGTTCAGGGTGATCTGGGGGGTATGGAGTGATTGGGGGGGTACAGGTCAATGCTGGGGGGTACGGAGTGGTCGGGGGGGTACGGAGTGATGAGGGGTTCAGGGTGATGTGGGGGGTGTACGGGGTGATATGGGGGGATACGGAGTGATCTGGGGGGGTACAAAGTGGTCTGGGGGGAGTATGGGGTGATTTTGGGGGGGTATGAAGTGATCTGGGGGGGGTAGAAGGTGATGTTGGGAGGTAGAGAATGATATTGGGGGGCACGGAGTGGTCTGGGAGGGGTACGGAGTGATCTTGGGGGGGTAGGGGGTGATCCGGGGGGGGTATGGGGCGATGCTGGGGGGGTAGGGTGTGATCCAGCAGGGGTACAAGTCGATGCGGGGGGGGTATTGAGTGATCTGGGGGGGTAGGGGGTGATGCTGAGAGCGGTATGGAGTGAGCTGGGGGGGTACGGAGTGAGCTGGGGGGGGGAGGAGGTGATCCTGGGGGGGTACAGGGCAACGCTCAGGGGTTACGGAGTAACTTGGGGGGGCACAGGGTGATGCTGGGGGGGAACAGAATGGTGCTGGTGGGGTACAGGGGTTACGGTGCGATGCTGGGGGGGTACAGAGTGATGCTGGGGGGGTACAGAGTGATGCTGGGGGGCTCCCCCATGTGTGGGGTGAGCCCTGGGAGGGCCAGGGGTGCTCTGGGGACTGGGGGAGCTGTGGTGGGTGGGGGTGTCAGGAGCTGGGGGGCCCCCCAAGTCCCCAGTCCCCCCCCTAAGGCTTTGCTGGGTGGGGAGGGAGGGCGCTGAGCAGGAAAAGAGACCAAAATTGGGGGGCTCACTGACCCCCCCCCGGGATGTGGCGGTGCAGAATTCACCCTGGGGGGGCAGGGAGACCAAAATGGGGGGGGAAGGAAACAAGAGGCCCCCGCTCCCAGGGTACAAAGGCAGCTTGGTGTGTGGGGCAGGCCGTCCTGTGCCAAGCGGGGACCTCAAGGGGGGCCGGTCGGTGCTCCCCGTGCTGCTGAACCCGAGGCCGTTTGAGTGGTGGGGGGGGCTCCTCGCTGCCGTTCCACCGAGGGGGGGGGGGGGGGGCATAATCGGAGGCAAAAATCCTTGCGGAGAGCAGGTGGCGGGTCCTGGCGCGCGCTGCTCAGGGGCTGCGCTCGGCGGTGACTAAACAGAAAAGCGGCGTCACTGAAACACCCTCCTGCTTCTGGGAATGCCTCCTCTCGCCCTTTTTTTTTTCCCCGTTCTTGGGGGAAGTCCGCTGCCGAAGCGGAGTGGTTATCTCGTGAGGTCTGCCCGCGGCGGCCGGCCGGCCGTTTGTCACCGCTGTCACGCCAAGTTCCCGTTTGGAATCGTCAGCGGTGCCGTGTTCCCGCTCAGTTACGAGCCTGCGCTCGCCGAGGATAGGTGTTATTTACGTGCAATTTCTTTTTTAGGGCTCTTTAAGGAGATAATCCCATAAAGCTCTCCGTGGCTGGCTTACCGCTAACGAGCCCTGGAGGGCCCTAAAGTGGATGCGGGAGAGCTCCCGGAGTTCGGTGCTACCAAAAGTTGCTCATCTTCTGTGCAGGAGCTGACCCCGGGGGATCTGCACGGGAGATGAGTCAGAGGAGCAAAAGTCCCCCGTAGGGTCCGTGCCAGCTCACATTCGGCTGCAGAACAAGGGGGGCTGCGTTACGTCCGCAAGGCACCTGTAGGATTTCAGCCTGGCGGCGCGCTTTGTGGCTGGAACTGCTAAAAAGGGATGCTCGGTTTAATCTCTCTCGGAAGAATACGATGATTTCTTTAGGGGTGAAACGTAAGGAGGTCGTGATCGCTTCCAGAAAGTCGCGTAAGTCATCGCTGACTTGTAGGAGCATCTGAAAAGTCATCTGGTTATTGGAAAGTCACCTGGGTATTCGTCTTGCTGGCCTCTGCTGCAGTCGTAGGTTGTCTTAATAACAGCGGGGGCTTGCTCGTGGGAAAACACACCGATGTTTCGGTCTTGTGGAAACCCTCAGGGGGTTTATTTGGGGGAGATGTCGACGTTGGTTCGGTTCTAATGCTCCCACCCAAGTGGAGCTCCCACCGAGCCCACGCCGCGCACATCCCTCATGTCGTCATGAGCACTGTGACCTCGGCCTTCACCTGCTGCTGGTAGCAAATAGCCCGCTTCCATTAACGTGTCACGTAATATTTGTAGTCCCTCTCCGGTCCTCTCACGAGTTAGCCAAAATCTATGCCCCTAATTGCATTAGGCTCACGGGGCAGCTTCGACGTCTTCAATTAAGGCATATTGACATTGAACCCAGATAAATGCCTAACCTTTGTGTGCTTGCTCAGGGAAAGATGTTATGGATTACTAGTTAACCCTGAGTTACTCATTAGGAAATGCAGATGGGTTGAGTAAGGGTTTTTTATAGCGCTATCGTAACCTTTGCTGCTCCGTGTAGGTGGGTTGTCAGCACCGTTGGGTTTAGTTCCTCTAAAGACCAATCCACAGAGATTTTGGTGAAGGCTCGAGCAAAGAAGAAATACTCGAGGCAGGCTCGTCGACAGTTGTGGAAGCATCTGGTGCGGACTGTTACGAGCAGGATTAGAAAATCCAGTAATGATTCTCGTTCCGTGACATCAGTCAACTCATCTGCTAGTAGCAAGTTTTTCCCTAACCTGGTCAGGAAGGAAAAAAATATGCTTCCCCGGTGTCTGCTGGGGAAAAAAGGAGATTTTTTTGGTTTTGAGGCAAGCTCTCGTTCTCCTTTGTTGTAAGATGTGTAGTTCAGACATTGCTGTGAAGGTCTCTAGTAGGTAGTTAGGAAGTGAATGAGGAATATATAATGAATAAGGAATATATAGTGAATAATTGGGTATTACAAGAAGTGGATTTCCTCTCAAAATACATAAAACAGAAAAGCACAGACCACTTTGCAACTTAGTCAAACGTGTAAGAATGCCTTTTATTCTGTTTCAGGGTTTGGGCCGTTCGGAGAGCACGCTGTTAACGCCAGTTGGATTGCAGTTCAGGTAACACTATAACTTTGTTCGTAGAAAGTTAAATCAGCCCCGTGCCGATAACCGACCCGCACACATTTCAGCCCGCAGCTCTTTTGTACCTTGCCTTCCCCGTTTATCAGCTGAGACCAGCTCGCTCCAGGTGGCCAGCTGGGTAATGTTTTATTCGCTTCTCAGAAAACAGTCCCTTAGCTGGTAGAACTTAATGAGATGGAGTTAATATAGCTAAGGCAAGTAAGGAATTCCTAGGCTAACTCCCTAGATTTGAGAGATGGTAAGTGGGGCAGGGAGCGGGGAATCTTGCTCTGCTGCTTCATGTGCTGCAGAGAATTCAAAATAAATAAAGAAAGAAAGCTAAATGAATTCTTGTTTTCCTCCCAGCTGTAGCTTGAAATCTGGGTGAGTTGGTTAACCTTTAAGCCATCTCATCTGTAACGAGACTTGCACATGGCAGTCCTGTGCAGTCAAGTGTGCTGCAGAGTCATCCAACATGGGTTTGAATTTCGGGACTGACTCTGAAGGGAGCATCCATCGCTGCCCGCTCTCCTTTTGGCTCCTTTCGGGGCAGCCTGCTGGGCTGCGGCGGGGGAAGCAGGAGGCGTGCGGGTGCTCAGGGAGCACACTGCGGGTCCTCAGGGAGCACACAAAACAGCAGCAGGCGTTCCAGGGCTGACTCCTGCTCACTGGAGATGCAGTGTGAGAAGTGCTCGTGAAGCACTGTCGCTTGAGCAGGTCGTAACGTGCTTTAACACAGCCACCTTATGCCACTTGTAGCTGCGGAGCTGCGTGAACATATGTGACATATGTTCATCTAAATAACACACTGATATATTCCCAAAGAAGGCAGGAAGAAGAAATCCAACTCTTTCTAGATGCCCTGCAAAACTAAGGAATTAAGGGTGCTTTGTAGTACGCTGTAAAAGCATTAGCCTTGGACAGCGCTGTCACATTATCCCAATTCTTCCTTATTTGTCACTTCTGGATGTGGTTTATGACAAAGCTACTGGGAATTCAAGGGTACCTTTTAGTACAGTTGCCCAGGGAATTAAATCTATTTTTCTCCCCAGCACATCTCTCTTCCCTTCACAGCTCTGAGATTAATATCTTCTTTAGAATGCTTTTAAATTAAATCACAAACTCTAATCAATTACAGGCAACTAATGTCCAGATGTCTAATGTGTTGCCTGGTATGAGAAGCCGAAACCTTTGGCTCCAGGAGCCCTTTGAAGCTGAATTTATTTGAGTTAGGGTTTGCTCAGGCTGAGTTTGGGGAAAAACGCAAGCTGCGTTATGGAAAAAAATTGCACGTTGGTGAAATTTAGTAGCGAAGCTAATTGACTTGGTTTGTTCTTATTTGTGTAATGCCAGCTATTGTAAACAAGCTACTTTTATGCTGGAGAAGATACACAAAGGGGTATTGTGCTTCTGGGACAGGAAGAGTAGTGGGTGTTCTGATGTCGCTTACAAAAACAAACCTAATGTATAATTTGTGTAAAGAGAAGCGGGCTGTCATCCCTTCAGCCCAGCAGCTCGAGGCATTGCTGATAGAGGAAGTCATCGTGTGCATTTTAAATTCATTTTATGGGCTCGGGGTTGCTTTGAGAACGTAAAACTAGAATTGGCGGTGCACGCTCTGCCGCGTTAGGGCCGATCTTCCCCCGACTTTAACAGCTTGTGTTGGCTTCTGGCTCAAAACACCGACTTTCAGGCGGTGGGGAGGATTTGCCTTTCCTTACCCCGTCTCAGCCCGGAGAGGCCCAGACAAAAAGGAACAGCATGTCTTTGAGCACATGCAAGTTGGGCATTGTGCAAGTTTCAGACGGGGGACTTCATGGAGCTGAGTGGACACAAAGGCGTGTCTGAGTTTCTGAGTCCCAGACGGTGTGATCTGCATGTTAATAGAAGAAAAATCAATTAAACAATCTTTGTAAATCCTTCCTAGCTTTAGGGCTAAGCTAGTTCTGGTTTATTACATCTTTTATTATCCTGCATCCTGAGGATAAAATCCTCTGCTATTCCTTTGGGTTTTATTTGGGCTCTTGTGCGGAGGGCAGATGCGGTGTGACTTTTCCCTCGGACTGCGGTGTATTTCTAGTATTGATGCTTGTTCGTGAAAATAAATGATTTTTACACGTGATAAACACGTAGGGTATCTTAAATAGTCACGGAAGCAAACGCTAAGATAAAAATTTTGGACGTTTTTATGCTTGGGATAGAGATAAGGGGACAATAACTTCTCGCTGCTTTCTTTTCTGAGGCCAGCAGTAAAAGCACTTCGTGTGTTACAAAACACAGGTTTGCCATTCCATGTTTCCATCTCTTTAACATTTCCTCCGAGGCTTTTTTTCAGTTGCTGGGGGGGGGACCTTTCTGTAAGAAGAAGTGGAGGAAGAATGGGATTTCAGCTCGGGGCATCTCCCGGCCTGCAGGCCCGGGTGCGCCTCATGGAGGAGGCCCGGGTGCACCCCATGGAGCCCGTCAGGCCTCGGTTCTCCCCGTTAGAAGTGTGTCTGGCTGGGCCGGGGGCCGAGGAGAGAGGTCAGGGTGCGTTTTGGCCTTACGGAGCACAATCGCTGTCAGGGTGTCTAGACAGACCTGATAAGGATATTAAAGGCTGACAAAGGAGCCCATTGTTGAGGGGTCAGGGAATCGGTCAAACGCGTTCGTTTTTCTCTGTTTGTCAGGTACACAAGGCTGTGGATAATAAGTTGTCTGGGGGCCAGAGTACATCTTTATTATGGAATGGAAGTGCGTTTGGTTAAAGGAAAGCTGTGGGTTTGTAAAGCGGCGTTTGACGTGCCTGCGTTTGGGGAAGGGGGCTGCTCGGCATCGCGGCCCGAGGTCTCTCGCGGGCGTGCAGCCGGCAGAGCTCGCAGCTCCCAGCTTCATCTTTAGAAGCTGCTTCACGCTCTTCAGAGAAGTGATGATGAATTCCTACCAATTAACGCTCTGGAGCTTTTCCTAAAGAGACTGGCTCGTATTTGAATACTCTAATTTGTAAACTACTTACTTCATTAACGCGCCGCATAAAACAGCTAACGTTTTGAAGGCGGGTTTGTGTAAAGAAGATGTGATGAAACATCACTTAGCATCCATCTCTGGTAATGAATGTCTCTGTGTGCCAGACGCTAATCAATACAGCAAGCCTTTAATATCAGCCTTGCCCTCGGAGCAAGTGATTTATCACGGTTGTTGCTCATATCTGCTGGTCCGTGAAAGTCTTACTCTTGCTTCTTCTGCGTTTTTGAGTTATCTTAAATCTTGTTACACCGACCGTGGTGTCTGTACAAGTGTGAAAAGTGTTGGTTTTTTTTTTTCCTCAGAACCCCAGTAAAGAAATAGATGCTGATAACTACAGAAAAAAAATCTTGCTATAGTAATGCTCGTGTTTAGATCGAAAAACAGAGGAGGTAAAATTATAACGGAGGAGTCAAAAAAAACTCAGCCTCTGTTCTCCACTCCTCTCCTTTAAAATTCTTCTAACTTAAAGACAGTTTAGGCTTAGCTAAATATAGGATTTGGAATTCAGTAGTAAGCTTCATTGAAAATAGCTTATCTGCACTTCTTAGCCTGAAGTTGGTGAGTGTAAATCTCCACACACAGGAAAATGAAGAATGAGAATTGCATGAAAGCGCAGCTCTTGGCTCTGATTACTGGATCAGAACCCGAAATGGAGATAATTTAATCATTCAAGAATAATTTAAAATGTCCTTTGATACGTTGATGGCTTCTTACGCTGCTGTTTTCACTTCAGATCCATGAAAACAACTACAGTGGTACGTGGATGTGAGAGTGCCAGGTTCTTTTCATGCCGTGCCTGCAGCTCCTTTGATGTTAATGCAAGTAATCATTCTGAGCTTTTGTCATGAGTAAGATCGCGTTTTTCTAACTGACACGTGTCACAGAGGAGAACAGCACAGGAAGACGAGCTTTTGCTGAGTATCAACTTGTGAAAAGCTGGAGTTGGTACTTGTAACTGCAACACGGGCCTGGCTGCAGAGATGCAGGAGCACCGGTCCCCTGACTTCAGAGGGAAGGATGCTCTTGTGGTTTTTGTGCCGAGGAGACAGCTGTGGGAGGACTCAAAGATGGCTTTATCGGTCTTGAAAAGCATCTGGAGAATTTTTCAGAGTGCCAAAAATGTTGTCTTCATCAGAGAGAAACATGATCCGAATTAGATGCTGGTGGAACTCATTAAATGTGGTGGCTGAAGTCACTTCAGGCACTGGAAGCAAGCCTGATGGTGCAGGCAGGGCTCCCAGGTTCAGAGCCGAGCCGACAGCTCTGTTTGAGAACGTTTCTATTCAGAGGTTTCAGACCGTGTGGTTATGTCGTTTCCTTGAGTTCTTGAAAGTTTGGGTTTCTAACTGAAGCTTTGCTGGTGAGACTGGAGCGAGCCGAGACGGAGACCAAAGAAGAGCAAGGGAGGAGCGTCCAAGACCTCGCGCTGTGTTTAGGGGGAGCTTGCAGTGCAGGTTGGGAATACTGGGGAAAAGAAAGAGCTTTCTTCTTCCCTCCCTCTGCCTTCCTGTTTTCAGGGAGTCTGTGCAAGATATTTAACTGACGCTCTGTGTTTTAAAGGGTTTAATGGAAATTGGCAAAGTTTGCTGCCTGGATATTAGGGCTGTTTTCGAGGCGTGTTTTTAGTTAATGTTATAGAGGGAGAAATAATTTCCTGCATTAGTTGAATCACCGAAATGGTAGCAGTTCAAATGGCAAATTAAGCACGATATATTAGGTATAGGTAGAGCTAGCAAAGGAAACCTGCTTTATATTTTGGGAGCAGTCTGCATTGTATTCCAGATTCTGCCAAAATAAAGTAAAACAAATATGTTGAAGAGGGCATGCCAATGTTGCTGCAGTTTCCCATACGAGGACTGTTAGCTAATATTTGTAGAGACACTCAAACACAGAATCCCTAACTAAGGGTGGGAGTGAGCTGTTATCTGTTTTTGTGGAAACAAACATGAATTTGCTCTTCAGGCCAGCAGCCCTGCGAGGTAACAAATCAGACTATGAACATATTCCTCTCAATCCTGCTTTTTCTATATAATATCCAGCTCTCTCAAGAAGTGAATATGACTATATACTTCTAAAAATAATGAAGCCATTCTTTTTTTTTTTTGTAGTGTGGGAGTTGCTGATAACTATTGTCAGTTAAATGTTGATTTCTTAGTTATACACACATCAGAGCAAAACAAACGGTCCTGTCGGTGCAGGCTGTTAGCACAGGTGGGGAGATGCCTTTGTTGTTCCTAGTTATGGTGTTGGTTTTTTTTTCCTTTTTGCTGCTGCTTCTATCCTAACTGTCAAGAGACCCTCTCTTTGAGGCAGTGTAGGAGGGTATGAGACAGAAAACCAAACTGGAATAGTAGCACTGCTCTTTTTTCCCCTCACCATAGCTTTGGGAAGGAACAATTCCCACCTCGTGGATGCTCAGGGTGCCTTGCTGTTTGCAGGGTTTGTACAACCCATGGTGTAAGCTGCTGTTTGGCCCTCACAGAGACTCACTCTGCCATTAAACCCTGCAGAAGCGCATCCTCTGCTGAACTTCTGTCTGACCATCTTGTCTTGTTGTGTTTTTTTTTTTTATTTATTTCCATATGTTTCCAGGAATTGGAGAAGCTTGGGCTGCGAGATGACGTAGATCTGCACGTCTACGAAGTCCCAGTTGAATACCAGACAGTGCAAAGACTAATTCCTGCGTTATGGAAAAAGCACAGTCCACAAGTGAGTGAGTAAATGGAGGAGGAGAAAAGGCAGAGTAAACGGCTGACATCTGGCATCCTCACAGCAGTGAGCATAATGTGAAGTCACGTTTTAGCGTGTGTTCGGTTTTGTAGTCCTTTGCTAGATTTTTTTCCTCTTTTTTTTTTCGTGAGAACCTGTGAATTTGTAGAATTTTATGGCTCAGAATAAAGTGTTCCAATTAATGGGAGCAGCCAGTGTGAAGAGGCCGCTGTAAAGGGCTGTCTAGACAGCTCCCAGTCAGTCTGTGCCCCCTCAGCTGTTCCGGCCTTGGGCCTGGCCGTGAATGTGCTCATGCTCATTTTTGCCCTGAGTTAATTAGAGTTTGGGCTAGGAAGGGACAAAACAAGAAGAGTTGTTCTGTACTGGGCCCGCAAGTTCGTTGATAAAATGTCTTGTTAGTGTGATACTCATGCGAGGATTCAGGTGACAGCTCCGCCACAATTGAACTGGGAATAGCGGGCTGTGATTCTCCATCCTTTGTGCTTTCCTTTGTCTAACTTGTTTCTTTTCTCCTGTAGCTGGTGGTTCACGTGGGTGTCTCGGGTATGGCCACCACCGTAACTCTGGAGAAGTGTGGCCATAACGTCGGCTACAAAGGCTTAGACAACTGCCGCTTCTGCCCGGGCTCTCAGTGCTGCGTAGAAGGTGGCCCAGAATGCATCGATTCCATCATTGACATGGACACGGTTTGCAAGAGAGTCTCAGCACTGGGGCTGGACGTCACAGTCACTATATCTAAGGATGCTGGCAGGTACGGGATGACAGTGATCGATGGGGAAAGTAGAGGCGTATCGCCGCGCTTGTTCCCTCCGTGCTCGGCTCACGAGGCCCGCACGCTTCGTACGCTTCTAACGGAGCTGGCAGTACTGTCTGTTCTTCTGCAGTCACACAGTTGTGATGGGAAACACCGAGATTTTTACGTTTTGTTGTCCTAGATGAGATTAAAGCAATTACATACTCAACACCTGGCTTGCATCGCGCTTTTTATTGCAGGATGTTGCTGCAATGCTGAACGATAAGAACACAGTTTGTCCTGACCTGCAGTTTGCATGCTGTATTTGTTGCTAAATAAGCTCTATTTTTATATTTCAGGTACCTCTGTGACTTCACTTACTACACTTCCTTGTACCAGAGCCGTGGGAGGTCAGCTTTTGTTCATGTGCCTCCGCTGGGAAAACCATATACCGCAGAACAGCTGGGTCGGGCCCTACAGGCTATCATAGAAGAAATGCTTGACGTTTTGGAGCATTCTGAAGACAAAATCAATTGTCAGCATGAACACTGAAAGGGGGCAGAAGCTCTCCTAGTATTGCACTTCCAAAACTTCCCCTGCTACAGAAGTACTGGGGAAAACGGTCTGAAACGTACAGAACGAGAATTGGAGACCTCAAAAAATGAAAATTCCACTTCTAGAAATTGACATTTTTTGTCAAATGTGCGCATTTCAGCCTAGGCAACGAAGGATTCGAGATCTCTTCTTTAAAACACCTGCGACTACTCATTCCTGAAGTGTGTGTGCGCGCTGTGCTTTATCCAGAGCTTGTCTGTTGGTCAAGTGACAGCTACTGACCAGTCTAATGCTGAGCAGAGGGAAAGTTTCTCACCTGGACTCGGCGTTCAGGTGCAGGGAATTGATAACTCCGTCCTCTAATGACTAGTTCTTAAGTCGAAAGCTTTGCTTTCATTTTGTTTTGGTTTGTCCCTCTTTGGCCCAAATTATAGGTTCTGATGTGAGAGTGTAACTGAGGATAGTTGGAGCGGCGTGGGTTTGCCTGTTGTAAAACAGTTGGTTGGAGCTGAGGAGTCATCGAAATTGCTTTTGAAATTGAAAACATATTTTAGTTGCTGATCTCTCGCCCCGCTTCTCCGAGTATTAGTCGGGTCCTCGTTAATGTACTGGTTAACTGGTAGCTGCAGATAGAAGGGGTGTGGTTTGGGCTCCTTTTGTTGCAGGAGATAGCTGTTTTATATACAGTATGAACCTACCTTGCGCCAAATATTTCCAAATGTCTTTTTTATTAGGCTCTCGATGCCACCTTCCTCACTCAAATCAACCATATACCTCCTGTACAAAACACATTGTTTCATATGTGTATAAAGCAAATCATTAGCGGTTAAATAGCTTTGCTAAAGGCCACTTTCTCCACAGGAGATCTTTATCGTAGACTCTTGGTGCTAGCTGTTATTTTTAAGGTGAAGGCTGACTAATTTATAACTTCCTTAGTTACGAACTTTCATTCTCGTTAAAGGTTAGGTGAAGAGTAATGTTTAACTTAAATTCTAAGTTGCCACCTTGATTTATTATAGGCATAAATATGCTAACGTGTGGATTCAGAGACATTCTGCCAAATGAGGTCTTCTAAAATCCTAAACCTCCTCCCACTGTCTGTGAACCAGAGGCAATTATTTGAGACCCAGGAATGCTGCTTAGGGTGAGTGTTCCCGGCTGTTTGTTAGTGCCCCCCTCCCAATGGGAGGGTACAAAGCACTGCTTCTGGTGGGGGCTTTCCCAGGAATTCGCTTGGGAAAGCGTACGTGCAGGTTCTGAGCAGGACTTTAAAAGTTTCTGATGCTAGTCGTGTGGGTTTGGTTCCAAATTACAAGACTCCAGTGAAAGAGAGGTGATGTTAGGTGGGAACAGACCCCAGACTGGTAATTGATGGCCAGTAGGTCTTATTAAGGAGCCACTTAAATGAAGAGGTCTGTGATTTGATTCTGATACTATTACAAATATTATATATATATATAAAGCAGCTTTTTGGAATGTTGTAGAATATCCTTATTTTAATTTTTCTAATTATGAATGATTCTGCTATAGTATCTCTCAGTGAGAGCTGCCACTAACGTGCTGTTTTCCAGTAGAAGTCTAGTGACAGAGGAAATGCCACTTCTCCTCGTAAGCCTTGCGCAAGGATGAAGACTTCTGCGGTTGTAGTAACTTTGCCAAGGGGATCTGGGTATGAAGATGTTCGGTTTACCGAGGAAATTCCCTCTGCACTTAGTGTACAGGCGTTCCTGATCAAAAGAGTTTGCCTTCAAAGTAAATGTTCTCTTTTGCATTCGAATACGAAGTAGCACTTGTCAGATCGTCGGCAGGCAGGCAGACTTTCTGATCAGTAATTTATTATATTTAATATTTTGTTTAAATATTCGTGACTTGACACGTTTTTGCAAATAGTTGAGCTACTTATCTCCTTGTAGATTTCTTCCTTTATCTGGTAAGAAGTTCTTTGTCTTCGGTGTATCCTAGCTGCTAAACTTTTAAAAGAGATTCGTGTATCCGGCTAAGTTCAGCGATTGATTTAAGTAATGTTCAGTGTTGCTATTTAATTTACGTGTGACGTAGTCGCGGATGAAAGGGGAGTGGGAGACCGACGGTTGGGTGAGGCGGTGGGAAATGCCCGCGGGGTCGAAGCGGACATAGGACCCGCAGGGCTCGCGTGTCGAGGCAGGAGGGATGATGCAGATCCCTGCCTGGCCTCGAGCTCTGTCCACGAGCAGTGTCCCTGAGCCAGATGTCCCCTGTGTATCAGCAGGTACCTGCTGCACGTTCAGGCTTCTTTTGGGCGTACAGGTGAGCAGCCGGGGACATCCCTGATGGTAGCATGGCACAGTTCACCCAGGGATGCTCATGGTGGGCTTGAGGAAGCTCCAAAATCCACCGGCAGGGAAGGCAGCGGCTGCTTTTGGAGATGTGGCTCTCCAAATTAGCTTAATCAGCCCTTGGAGTATTTCCTGCTCAGTGTCTATCCTCTTCCCAGAAGCGTGTCTTGGGTCCTCTCCGGGGAAAAACCTTGAGCTGGCTTCTGCGACTTGTGTTTGTCCAAGGCCTGCAGTAGCTGACCTGCTACGTGCCACTGTGGAGATCTCCTTTTCAGAAATACTTCGAGCACTCCGTGCAGCCGCGCGTTTCCTCGTAACCCCTTTTTGTGAAGCTCCCCTGTGATCAGGTTCTTAGAAAGCATAATTTATTTTATAATCTTCCGGCTTTTTGAGAAGTAGTCCTCAGAGATTGTGTTTGTAAAGGGCGTCTTGGTGGTAGAGAAATTTTGTATAGTGAAACTTTTAAATGCCATTAAGCTAATTTTATTTAATCTGACCTAAATTAATTTTTTTTTGAAAGCTTATTGTTAAATCCATTAATTCTTGCCGCTTTTCGTATAGGTGCGAATTTTCTTTGGAAGTATCACATAAAAACGATGCAGAGCTTCAAAGAGCTGATGCTTTGTGTTAATGCTTACTGTCTGCTTTCTCTTCCAGATCATCAATAAATAGAATTTGCTAATTTGCACTGACTGGGAGACCTGTTGCCGACTACAAAAGCTTTTGTGCTAGTGAGTAAGTGTAGGAAGTTCAGGTTTAGTGTTAATTACAGTGCCTGCAATTTATAACATGTGAAAGCTGATAAAGTTTTAGGGTCCTGTGACTGCAGAATTGTCTCTGGTGATGCACATCACTGAGGAACGGGGGTGAGAATATTTTGTGTGTAAGAGAGAATTGGGGAGGTTCCATTTTATCTGCTTGCCAACAGCGTGGAGTAGGAATTGGCTCATGTGTTGGTGAGGTTTGGTGATGACAATTTAGTTGTTTCAGTTCTTAAATGCTGTGGAGGACTTTGAGGAGCTCCAGATACCCGGATACTCCTTTGTCGTTTAGTGACTGTGACGTCAGGAGATACCTCCTTTGATTTAAACGTGGTAATCTATTTTATGAGACACAGCAAAAACAAAAAAAAATAATCCTGTGAACTTGAAAGCTTCTTTGCCTTGTGGGGATGTGATTGGAGGCAAACACAGAAGCTATTTGTATTTTGGGGGCACCTCTGCGCCAAAATCCATAGGAATCACATGAAGGAGTTCGCGCTTATTTGGAGTATTCCCCAATCTGATTGCCTCCTCTTAAATGTGGTGGTAGTGGGAAGGGATGAAAAGGTCATGATGATGGTTAGAGGTGTTGAGTGTGGTTGGGACATGATGCAGCCGAGGGCTGCTTAGCTCGGAGTCCCTCGCGGAGGGACCTGACTGAGGATGTTCAGAAGTTTAGGGCTTAATGAACGCTAGATTGCTCTGCTTTCACCCCAAAGACGAGGCGTCCAGAGAAAATCTAACAGAAATGCTGACTCGTGGCAGAAATGGGGAAGGCGTCTGTCTGCAGGCAGCCCCGTGCTGTTGTGCTGTGGCACCGGGACGGCCGCGCTGAACCAGCTCCGTCTTGTAGGGTTGCACTGAAGTGCGCGGTAAGTCAGGTAGGAAACTGACTTAGTGTTTACTCACCTAGGCTTAGATGTAGCATCCAAACTCCGGTGTGTCTCTCCTGCTGTTGTGCAGGCAATATTGAACCTGCCAGTGCCTCGGTCGGCTGGCAAAAGGGGATTGTTGCCGGCTGCTCATGGCATGCCTGTAACGAGGGCCCGAGAGCTTCCAGGCCTGCAGACTCACAGCTGGACAGCACAGACCCCCCCGTGTCGCTGTTTTTGTTAACGAGAAGTCTGAAAAAGTTATCGTCTACTGAAATTTCTCCCAGTACTCGAATAATCTTTAAGTGTGATATTTGTTGACCTCGCGTGCAGGCTTTCCTAGGCGGTGTATGGGAGGAGTGGCAGGAGGCGCTTCTCAAAACCAAAAGTAGGAAAACCTGTGAGTGAGCTAAACTGGTGATCCCCCGCTAACCCAAGAGCTAGCACTAGCCTGAAGCAGCTATTATGATCTGACCATCTTATTCCACGGTTTAGTCATTACTTGTGCATCTTCTTTAAATTACAGCGTGTTTCTAACTCTAACCACGCGGTCTGTGCTCAGACACCGAGCTGCTCTAAGAGCGAGCGGTGGTGTTGGACTGGAAACCAGGACGGTTTAGATGTAGGAAGTACACTTGTGTGGTGTTTTTTTTTTTAATTACGACTTTCAGATTTCATCCTGCAGTGCAGACGTTAAAATTATTGGCAATTTATTTGTACTCTTAGAGCATACTTTCACAAAGTAACCTCATTCCTGTTGTCTCCTTTACTTACTTCGATATGCTATCCGATAATAATATTTTAATGAGAAATTTCAGAGTTGCAAAGGCTTTTTTCAAACATTTTTTTTTGTTGGCTTGGATAAAATACCCCTAGTTGATACTGTAAGTACCCATCTTAAAATAACGTAGGTGGATTTGTCCTTTTTGCACCAGAAACCCTAATGTTTTGTGGTATAAAGTGCACTTTTTCTTAAAACTTGTCTTCATGTCTGATTAGTGTCTTATGTGACTGAAGTGATACTCTGCCGAACAAAGCAGAAACAAAGCTGAGGATGTCGTTAATTCTTCTTTGTATTAATTGAAACCCAAGATCTGCTTCTGGTCCGTCTATTTTAAGACAAAGTAGAGAGCAAAATGCCTCCCCATAGATAGGAATTAAATATAGGAAATGAAACTATACACTGCCCTTAAATAAAACTCTGTGCTACTTAAGTACACGTTCAGGTTTTATATTGCACCAGCTTCTTAAATTGCAAATGTTTACTTTGATTAAACAGGGAGTGCCTTGTCCTGTGCTGGGCTCACTTTTGGAAAGCAGAGTGGTGGCGATGGGGACAGACGAGCCTTTTGCACATGGGGTGGGTGGAACGACTGGGCTTTCATCACTGGGAGAAGCTGCTGAGCTCGCTCAGCACCCCCTTTGTCCAAGCATGCTCTTCAGAACCTGCACTGAATTGAGCTCAAGGTTTTCTGAAACACGCTCAGACATGACAAATAAAAAAAAAAACAAAACCAGAATATTTGCTACTTAGGTGGTTAGCTTGGCCAAATTCTTTAAGGTTATTCTGTCCGTTCTTCGAGGTGACACATTTCTTTCGGGCTCGGATGTGCATGTCACAGCATCACTCCACCTGCCGGGTCCTCCTCTCATTTCTTGTGGCGAACCACCCGGTTGTCTGTCCGAGTATCTCAGGTGTTGCCGATCTCATGCTCATCAGGACTCTTGGAGCTACAATTAGGAATCCGTCGGGGCTTCTGTTTTTCTCAGTGTGTTCTTGCAGTGCCTTGTAAACCCAAACAATCTAGCGTGTCACAAAAGGGCTGTGTAATAAAGAACCGGTAACAGACTTTCGGCTTGCTATGGCTAGACTGGACTTTGTAACTGAAAATTTAAACTGATGTTTCAAAGTAAATAAAGAGTTTAACTCTGACTCAGCGGTGTTCTTTAACAGTCTTTGGGAGGACTAATTTTTAAAGATGCCTTTTGTAGGGTGCTCGTTGTGTGCTGTTAGAGGTGAGTCCCTGGACTGCTTGGATCTCCTGCCCTGCCCTTTATCTTGCTGTTTATTATAAATCTGTTCAGAAAGGTGTCTGTCACTCCATTACGTTCTGCAATCCGAGCCAGGACTGGAAAATTTACCTCAAGGTACAGAGGAGGAACATAGCAGATAAAGATGAAATGCATGGAGTGTCGCACCGAGATACCACTTATGAAAATATTGTTCAAACTTGCTGATATTTAGGTACAGAGGCCCGGGGAGTGTCCTCCCCCTGACTTGATGAAGACTCTTTAAAGTACGCAGCAGCACAGTTCGTTCCTGAAGAGCCTGCAAGTTTGGGGAAGCAAAAGCCACTTAACAGTTTTTATTTACAAGTCTGAGACTTACCCATTTCACCAAGAATTCCGGGAGGCAGTAGTGAAGAGATCTGATGAACAACCCCCTCGTACCTTTCTCACACTGATCCCAATCTGAGTTCTACTCAGATTTTTTGTTTTGTGTAAGGCAAGAGCTTGGAGAGCTCTTGGGGAGCTGAGTTTGGAGCCACAGACTGGAGGTGCCTCTGCGCATCACCTGCTGGAATCGGGGCAAGACTACCTGTTTTTCCACACCCCGTGACGTTACCTTAAACAAAAACTCCTATTTCCTCGTTGTTAGATGGCCCGGTCCACCTAGCGCACGTCTCGGTTCCTGGCTTCCCGTGAGCCGCTCACACGGGGCGTAAATGCCGAGGTAAAGCACCGGTAACGTGCCACTGGATGTGTGTTAGACCTGCGTGTCTGCAGCCGTCTGTTTGGAAGACGAAAAGCTTTAATCACGCGTGCTGCCAGGGTTCCAAAGCCTCCCCAGACGTCTTTGAAGGTTTAGTGTGCTGGATGCAAGACGGGCAGTTGTTTCCCCGCGGAAAGGCGTCGAGGTCTGGTAACGCTTTGGGCACGCCGGTGTGCAAGGCACGAGGAGCTGGCAGGGCATCTGCTCCGCTTCTTCAGTTTCCTTTTAGCTTGAGTTTCACGTGGAAAGCGTGCGTTGCCTGGTGAGCCCTGAATCCGTTCGGTCTTTTCCAGATCTGCTAATGAAATCTGAAATCTGGCTGTGTACCCCCTTTTGCTGTCCCTGTGGCCACTGGTCCTGACTGGGAGCAGACTGGGGATGCGGGGAGGGCTGGTGCGGTGCCCGTGCCACCAGATGGTGCTGCCAGACAGCCGATGCTGGCCGGACAGACGGACGGACAGACAGACCGTGCAGGATTTGTCCCGGTGCTCATTGCAAACGGCTGGGGCTGGAGCAGCCTCCCCAGGGACGAGGCTTCCTTCGGCAGCCCCAGCTTGGGGGCTTGTGGTGGCCACGATGGGAGGAGAGCTGGGCATCGCCTGGCCCGGGAACGGCACCCGGCACCTGAAACAGCGGGGCGAGATTGCACCAGGCTGGTGACTCAGTCCTTGCGCCCGCCGCAGGCTGGGCATCCTGTTTGTTCCTGCTGCAGAGGGCAAGAGGCTGCCCCAGAACTTGGGTGAGGCTCAGGACCGCACCTGCACGGAGCTCCTGGCCCAAAAACTCTGCTGCGAGGTCTCAGCCTGCCCCCAGCCCCGTGGTTTGTGGCTGGAGGGGGGATCAGGAAGGAAAAATGGGTGGGTTTTCTTGGACCCCTGCTTTTTCCCGACGTTTTTGATGTCCAAGCTCAGATCAGGAACATTTATTTCCCAGCCCTCTGCTCCTCCTGTGAGGCCGGGCGCCGAATTATTCCTTAATTTATCCCCCTCTCAGTTGCTTTTATCCCCCTCGCAGCTGCCCGGCGCTGACGGGGTGCCGGCGAGGCCAAAGCCCTTCCTGGCCGTGAGCCGCAGCACGTGCAGCTGCGTGAGCTGGCGCTGATGAAATCATCCTGTAACTGGCTTTACAAGGTGATAAGCCTTTCCTGCAAGGTGCTGTTCCCGGGGTGATGTCACGCAGCCCTTTGCTGATGAGGCCGTTTTGAAACCTGAACTCTCCGCAGGGAGAGGTTCGGGCTCGTGCTGGAAGCCGCACGGCTCATCCCGGCGCATCCTTGGCTTGCGCTCCTGGGCTGCAAATCCCGGGGGAATCCCTTTTGGTGGGGTGGATCCTAATAGGTCTGAAACATTTGCTTTCTGTCTCGCAACACCCTTGTCTCGCTGGGAGCCTGCTCCCCCTCTTTTCTTCATCCCCTACGTCCCAACCCTCCGAACTTGCCCTAAATGAAGTGGGATTTTTGGGCAGCGCCCAGCTGGCCGCGTGCCCTCGGCGCGTTTCCCCGGCGCACGAATCGAAGCCGGCAGGGTGCCCACCCTCCTCCTCTCCATCGTGCACCCAGGGGCTCCCCGGGGTGCAGGAATGGCTGGAATTTCCTGCCCCACGGGCACGGGACTGAAATTTTGGGGAGCGGCCGCAGGTCCCGCGGCGCAGCTCTCGCTGCCTCTCACCCCGACGGCTGCGCAGGTGGGCGAGGGACGGGCACCGCAACGCCTGGCTCCAGGTTTTTGGGAGGTGTTCGAGGATTTAACTCCCTCCCTCTGCTGCGTGCTTGGGTTTGCTTGGCCAGGTCTCAGCTGAGCAGCTGCAAATTGCAGAGGGCTTTTCGTGCCTGTGGGATTTCCACCTCCCCACCCAACGAGCTGTTCTCCAACAATAACCTGTGACTTGATTTCTGGGGTTTTAGGGTTAGGGCTTTCTCAGACAAAAAAATCCAAGCCCTGCCTAAACCCCCTTGTCCTTTGGTGTCCCGTCTCTGCTCAGGCAGCACAAATACTTCCAAATATTCCCGTGATCCCGCTGCAGAGCTGTGTTCCTGCGCGAAGATGGGGTTGGGGTCCTTCGACGCCTTTGTGCTGGGGGTTCGGCTGCATCCAAAAGGGTGCTGCGCTCCCCAAAATGGTGCTGTGCTCCCCGGGGAGGTTTCATCTCACCCTTCATCCAAACCGTGGGTGAAGCCATCCAGGCTCAGTGCTGCAGGGTTTTGGGGAGCTTTCTGTGCTCTCCTTCGTGCAGCGCCTCCTGCGCGCTCCTCCGGGACGTGTCCCGGTGCTGGGGACGGGGCCGGGCGCTTCCCCCATGCACACCCCAAGGTTGGCGGCGTGGGGACATCGGATGAGACATCAGAGGGGCACAGCACATCCCCGCTTTGATAAGGAGAGGCTCCTGATGTGGAAAATCTTCTCCCCAAAGCCGTTCCTCAAACGCCACGCTGGGCTCAGCCGGGGTGAGCTGCCCGGCTCCTCTTCCTGCGGGTGGCGGTCCCAAATGCCACCCACATTTGTGTCCCACGGGAAGCGTCCCTGCAAGCCCAGAGCATCACGGAGCATGGACTGAAGCCCCCACGCCCCTATCGTGCGAATCCGTCCGTCGGGGCCGGGAGGGATGCTTGCAGCACGCAGGAAACCTTCTCGTGCTGAGGCCGATGATGTAAGCAGGTGTTTGGGGCAGCAGCCGGGGATTTCCATTTTTGGTGATGGGATTTGAGTAATTTCCTGTATTGCATGGGCAAAGGGGTCTGGGAATCCAAGTTAATCTTTGACCACGAGTGCAGTCATGTCAGAAAAGTCTTTTCCAAGTGGAACAGAAGCCTCGCTTTTGGGCAAATGCCGTGAAGAGAACAAAGGGGGGAGAGGCGAGTCCAGCTGCAGCAGCACGAAGCTGCTTGTTGCTCACCTGATCCGGCCTGTTTGTTTTTTCTCTTTAGAAATGGCTAAAGGTCGGGAAGATTTCCATTGTGCTTGTTCATTGTGATGTGGGGAAGGCACGAGAGCAGCACCGGCCATCCCCGGCCGCCACATCCGAGCTCTCCGTGCCCGTTTCCTCACCTGGCACGAAACGAGCTCAAACCTCCCCGCCGCGCTGCTGCGGGCTCGTGCGCGATGCTCTCGGCCTCGAACACCCCGCGAGAAAGCATCGCCTGCCTCGCTGCAGTGGTTTGCAGGAAGCATCCCCCTCCAGCACCCGAATTTCCCAACCGGAGCGACTCCAGCAGGCTCCGAGCTCGGCTGGGACACCGGGACCCCGAGCCCAGCCCCTGCGAGATTTTCGGCCCCCCAGGGCCTTGCAGCCCCTCCAAGACTTTTGGCAGCAGGGGCTCGGTGGCGTGCGGGGCAGCTCGGTGCCTCTGCAGAGATCCCAGCCCCTGCTGCCCACTTGTCCCTGCCCGTCCCATCAGCGCCCCTCGGCTCAGCACCGGGCAGGACGGCGACGGCACCGGGTAAAAGCGAGCGTTGCGCAGGGTCCCGCTCCCGCTCCGAGCCCTTCCCGAGCTGCTTCAGCACTTCGGGGCCGCGGCTGGGCGGCGTCTCGTGGGGAAGTGGCAACCGTTCGCCTTCCTCCTTCGGGCACCGGCTCTCGGTGCTCGCAGCGTGGCTGCTTCCTGCGGCGCTGGTGGGGCCGATGGGCTCACGAGATGGCAGCGAGCATCAGCAGCGTCCCCCGCTGCGCTCGGGGCTGGACCACATCCTGTCCGGAGGTGGGGACAGAAGGCAGGGAGGTTATTTACGTCCTGCTGGGCTCAGCAGCTCACGCTTTGAACTTCTGCTGGGCTTTTCACCGGCCTTTCCTCGCTGGCCTCCACGGGATGCTGTGCCTGCTGCTCCGGTTGTCCAATCTCCCCGTTTCCACCCACGGTAGAGGTGGGAAATGGCTCGGTTGGATAAATCCAACTTCTGATATAAAATACGGGTTGACCAAAGGAGGGGGAGGGAGAAAAAGATGCTCCCTACGCTCACAGCCGAGGCTTTGTTCCGATAAAGCATCTCGCGGGCTGGTGAGGACACGCTGGGAAGTTTCCTAACGGGTCACTCGGCATCCACAAATGCTGCAATTAAAGATAACTTTTATTGCTCTTGCCGGACTGTAAATCTCCGACTTCACCGCCTGGCGCCTTTTGGGGAAAAAACATCCGGCTTCGGCCAACTTTGAAGCTCCCCGCGCGCTGCCCCCCATGCGTCACCCGCAGAGGGGCCGGTGGCACGCGGCGCGCCCACGGCTCAGAAAATCATTGCAAAAGCAGAACTGCAAAGTTTTAGAGTTCGCCGCGTCTTGCTCAACGGCCGGGCAAGACGTGACGGTATTTTTTTTGGGGGGGGACACCTCGTTCTACACCCGCACAGCTCAAAATCTGGGGGATTGCTCTGGGGGCCAGGCCACAGAGCTGGAGGTGCTCGGGGATGGCACGGTGGCTCGGTGCCTTGAGCAGCCACTGCTCGCCCTGCAGAGCTGCTCCATCGCAGCCTCCTTTGTTCCTGTCCCTGCCCGGTGCCTGCTATGGGGACGGCAGCGGTGACGAGCCACCCTGCGGGGCCCCAGGTCAGCACCCAGGGGTGCTGAGCTCCGCGTAGGGCGCAGCGCTCGAGGAAAGGTGGCTCCAGCCGCAACGCCGCTGAGGTTTCCTCGGGAGCCGCCTGTGGGATTTGTTTCTAACTCAGAGGAACCAAAAGTGGGGTCGGCAGAGGCTCCGGGCAGGGAAAGGCAGCGTGGAGGCAGGTTTTGGGGGGGGGGGGGGGTCCCCCGCCTGCTCCCCTTCAGCCCTCCATCCAGAGCAGGGATGGAGCGGGGCGATCCCCTCCACGTGACGCTGCTCGTGCTGATGAGCTGATGGTTTCACATGGCTCCGGGTGAAACGTTTGTTCTCCTTTTTGCCTCGAGGCAAACCTCGAGAATCTGGGTGAGAAAGGCAGGAAGGATGCTTGAACCCTGCTCCCGAGGAGGAGCTGGAGATAAACAGACCTAAATGCCGGGCTCAGGGTAATCCCCCCGCGTCCCGCCGCGGGAGCAGTTAAGGACCGGGCGCTTGGCTCGGCTGCAGGAAATTCGGCCTCGTGTGCCCCAGGTCCCCAGGCACAGGAGGACAGCGAGGGGCTCGTCCCCCCAGGGCTGGGCTCGCGTCCCCCCTGTGGTTGTGGCTGAAGCATCCCTTTGGAGATGGGGTGGACGGCCCCGTGCTGGCCCCGCTGGCTCAGCCCCGCGTCTCGCCTCTGCTTTGGGGGCGATTGCCAGGTTCTGCCCCTCGCCGATCCCCCGGGGCTCAGCCCATCTCCCTGCTGCCCCGATAAAAAGCTCGCACTGAGCCCCACGGAGCTCCTCGTGCCGCGAGAGCCTCCCCACCGACGCGTCCCTGCGCCCTTCCCGGTGTCTCCGCGACCTCCTCCAAGCGAGGATCCCACGGCTCCAGCTCGCCGCTGGGCTCGCGTGCGAGCAGGCAGCCCCGGCTGGACCCGTGCCACCGCGGCGTGCCCGGCACCCTCCCCGCTGCCTTCAGCAATGATGCAAACGCCGCCCGCGCTTACTTCAGTAGGGACCGGAGCAGGGGCAGGGACGTGCAGCAAAGCCGGGCTGCGGTGTCGTCAGCCGGGAACCTCCCGGCTCTGGCTTTTGGAGAAGTTCAAACACCGACCCGCTGCCTCCCGCCCGCACGTCTTGGCACGAGCCGGGCTTCCCGGCTGCCTCCCCCCTGCCTTCCGCTTCCCCCTCTCTGCGGGGCAGCGAGAGTGGCTCGAAGAAAGGGGCCCCGACGGGCACCTTTAGCAGTGAGCGCGGCCAATTTGCCAGGGGAGGGAGGGAGATGAGGATGCAGAGCCAGACGTGATGCTGGCCGCAGCACCCACCTGCCCGCACACCTCGGTGCTCCCGTTGTCACCCCCTGCCACCACAGGCACGCCGCGTGCCGCCTGCGAGGCCACCAGACGTTGCCCACAGCCCCGAGCCCCCCCTGTTACAGCGAGGGGAACCTCTCCAGCTGCCCACCACCAGCAGAGAAAGCGGGAGGTGGGAACCAAAGCACAGCAGGAAACATTCCTCGCCTCCCCGCTGCGAGCAGCCCGGCTTTGCGCTGCCCTGGCCGCGTGCTCGCCGCGGCGTCACCCACGGGCAGCCCTGGGATGGGGAGGGAGAGGACGGGGAGGGAGAGGACGGGGGGGGGGCGGGCAAAGTCCCGCTCCTATAAAGCCAGGTCTGGTCCTCTTCATTCATTCTCCTCACGGCATCGATAAGAGCCGCACGCGGAGCCTTTGCGCAAGAGGTTTTGCAACTCGTGCTCCCCCCCTTTCGCCGGGACAGCCGCCCCGCCGGCGCGATGCTGCCGGGCGCGCTGCGGGACGTGGGGGCCGCCGCCGCCTGCCTGCTGCTCCTCCTGCTCCTGGCCGGCGTGGAGCCGCGGCCCCGCGGCTGGGACGAGGACAGGCTGCAGGTGGAAACCATCAAAAGGAGCATCCTGGAGCGGCTGGGGATGCCCGCTCCCCCCGCCGTGCGGCGCAGGCTGGACCAGGAGAGCATCAGGAGGGCGCAGCAGCAGTACGAGCAGAAAGTGGCCGAGCTGATGGGGAACCGGAGCCGGGAGGAGGCAGCGGTGGCCGGGACGAGGAGGCTGCACCGCCTGACACCCATCCGTAAGTAGAAGTGGCCCCTCTGCCATCGGGAGCCCCCCCTGTGGGCTCCGGGTCCGCGCCGGGGTGACATGTCCTGCTACGGGGGGACATGTCCTGCTACAGGGGGACATGTCCTGCTACGGGGGGACATGTCCTGCCACGGGGTGACGTGCTGCTACAGGGGGACATGTCCTGCCATGGGGTGACATGTCCTGCCACATCCCTGAGCCGCGTCCCGCACGCTACCCCAGCATGCGCTAGGACATGACCGGGCATGAATCCGCTGCTGTCACCTTCCTCCTCCTCCTCCTCCTCCTCCTCCTCCTCCTCCTCCTCCTCCTCCTCCTCCTCCTCCTCCTCCTCCTCCTCCTCCTCCTCCTCCTCCTCCTCCTCCTCCTCCTCCTCCTCCTCCTCCTCCTCCTCCTCCTCCTCCTCCTCCTCCTCCTCCTCCTCCTCCTCCTCCTCCTCCTCCTCCTCCTCTCCTCCTCCTCCTCTTCCTCCTCCCAGCCGCTTCCCCTGCTTGGGCCAGGGGAGGAGTCGCCGTTTCCAGCTCTTTGGGTGCAAAACGCAAAGACCGGTGAATTCCAGATACGAGCGGGCTCTGCGGTGCCGCTGTCCCTCGCCTCCCGCTGCTCCCTGCGGCCGGGGTTTTAGCCATACCTGGGGGAATTGGGGGAAATATTCGGCTGCTGCTCAGGCTGGGAGGGACAGCGGGGGCTGGCCCCGCGGTGTCCTCGTGCTCCTGCCCCGTGCCTGGGGGTCCCCGCGTGTCCGGCACCCCCGGGGTGGAGGCTGGGGATGGACCCAGCGGGGTCGGCATCCCGCGGGCTCCGGGCGATTCCCCGGAGGTGGCCCCGGGGCAGCTGCGTGGTTTGGCTGCCGGACAAGGAGCTGACCACAAGGCTTGATTCAGGGCTGGATTTCCAACTCTTACATCAGCTGTCCTTCCTGTCCCCGCAGTGCGGCGCTGGACGGAGCCCCCCCAAGGAGAGCAGGACCCCCACGGGGACCAGGACCCCCACGGGGACCAGGACCCGCGCGGTCCCTACCGCTACCACCTCGTCGTGTCCCGCACGGAGGCTTTCCACCGGCGCCTGCGGGTGGTGCAAGCGGAGCTGAAGCTTTTCAAGCAGTCCCTGGGCTCCCCGGCCTCGGGGCAGCCCCAGGTCAGCATCTATGCGCTGGGGGGACCTGGGGGAGCCCCCCAGCTCCTGCAAACCCAAGAGCTCGACCCCGACACTCCAAGCGTGGACCTGACGGCGCCCGTCCGGCGCTGGGCTGCCGGTCCCGAGGCCAGTCTGCAGCTGGAGCTGGCCTTCACCGCCGACATCTCAGCCTCGCCGGCGGGCTCGGAAGCCGAAACGTTGGTGCTGGAGGTGGAAACCCTCGAGGCCGCGGGGCCGAGGGCCCGCAGAGCCCGCGGGCTGGACGAGGAGTGCAGGAAGAGCGAGGGGAAGTGCTGCCTCAAGTCGCTCAAGGTGTCCTTCCAGGACATCGGCTGGTCGGACTGGGTGATCGCCCCCAACAGCTACTACATGCGGTTCTGCGAGGGCTCCTGCCCGCACAACTACAAGCCGGCCAGCATGCACGCCCAGATCAAAGCCCGCATGCACTCCCTCTCCAAGGCCACCCCGGCGCCCTGCTGCGTGCCCGCCGGCTACGACCCCATGGTGCTGATGCACTACGACGGCGAGGGTAGGCTGGTCTCCACCGTCTTCGAGGACATGCTGGTCACCAGGTGCCACTGCGCCTGACGGCCCCTCGCCTCTGGCATGGACGGGGACCCGTCACCGCCCGGGTGGTGGCAGAGCCCCCCCCCCAGCACCAGCGCCCCAAAAAGCAGACCCGCGGGGCGAAACGTGCACGGAACGGCTCAGCCCCGTCTCGAGGACACGATCCCTCCGGTCTCCAGGTGGGATCACCGCCACTCCACAGGCCACCGTAACTTATTCGCCCTCTCCTCCCTTATTTAAAGCATTTTGTATTCGGTAGCTGGGCTCTTCCCACCGGAGCGAGGACGGGCACGGCGGCGGGGCTGTCCCCAGGTGGCCGCAGCCCACCCCGGTGCCCGCGCGCCCGCTCCCCTCTGGTTACAGACTTATTTATACAACTCTTATTTATTGCTAACTTATTGTATCACGCGGCGAGAGATGTTCTGGGGAGTTTTTTGGTTTTTTTCCTTTTGTATTTTGTATATTTCTATAAAACAGATCGCTGTAGCATTGGAAACCAATAAAGTGATGGGAACGAGGCTGTTGGTGGTGGTCCCTGTTGTCCCCCCCCACACCCACGGCCATCCGGGAGCTGGCTTCTCACGGATCTGCCTGTAAATCCTCTGGCTTTCCGGGGTCAAGCCAGCCCCGTCCCTGCCCTGCGAGCCCAGCGGGTGAGTAATCCCTGGGCGATGGTCCCAGGGACCTTTGGTTTGTTTGTGGCCTTGAAACGGGTGCCGGGCGCAGCCTTGACCCCGGGGCCGTCGGGCTGGGACGCGGCCGCTGCCGCTTCCAGGCTCCTGTGGCAAAGGGACCGGCGGACGGGGCCTCGGGGGGCATGGGATGGGGGGACCCCCACCCCGGGGACATGGGCTTTGGGGGCATGGGCTCGAGGGACATGGGGTGGGGGTCCTCCACCCTCAGGATGTGGGGTTTGGAGGCCAGAGCTTGAAGGATGTGGGACACGGGGACCACCACGATGGGGGCATGGGGTCTGGGGACCAGGGTTTGAGGGATGAGGGGCATGGGGACGTGTCCTTGAGGGTCCTGGCTTCTTGGCACCTCCGCCACAGGGACACGGGCTTTGGGGACCTTCCTGGGGACCTCATGCAGCTCCGTCAGGTTGAACTTTACAGCCTGCAGCAGATGAGGAGCTACACGTGGTATTTTGGACAATTACAACATTTAATGTGTCACCAAGACCCGCACAGGGCTGGGAGGGCACCTGGGTGCACCGTGGTTGTCCCCACGTCCCCGTTCCCCTCCAGACACATCCCAGAGTTTGTAACCTCGCACCGATGGCCTTGGAGATCTTGCCAGGAGTGTCCCAAAGTGGTGCTTTTCCTCTTTACCCCAAACTGACAGATTTAGCAGGAAAATAGCCGGGTTGATCCCATTACCTGGATGTCCCCAACCACCAGTGTGTCCCCATGTGCACAGCCACCCCGACACCCCGAAAGAGGAGCCGCACGCCGCGGGTGCCCCATGGCACCCAGCCCTTACTGGGAACCAGTGCTTAAAGATCACGGCACCCGATGCTGCCAGCAGGGTACGGGGGGGGGGGGGGGGGGGGACCGCGCGCGCCCCCAGCCCAGCCCTGGGGACCCCCGGGGACCCCACTTCTGGTGGAGGCCGCCCGTCACCGTCCCCTCGGTGCAAAGCCTGGGGAGAAGCGGCTGCTTCCGCTTCCCATCCCAGGCAGGAAACGACTGCAGAGCAGTTTTGCTTTAATTGCAAAAAAAAAAAAACCCCAAACCCAACCCTCTGCTTCCCCATCACAGCCACCGGGCAGCCGTGGCGCCCCCCCCGGGGTCCCCGTCCCCTCACTTGTCGGGGACGACGTAGACCTCCTCGCCGGGGGTCCCCGTGTTGGCGTAGATGGGCTGCTCCCCGGCGTCGCTCTCCATGAAATAGGTGTCGTCCTCAGGCACCTGAGGGCTGGGGGCCGGGGGGGTCACCGGGGGGAAATGGCCCCCTCCTGTCCCACCCCGCGTGGCTCTGGGGGCTCAATGGGGGTGAAAGAGCATGGATCTGGCCCCAAAAGTGCTCAGTCCTTGGGTTTGGTGGGGTGGGGTGGGATGGGATTGGGTGGGATGGGATGGGGAATGGGGATGGGATGGGGATGGGGACGGGGATGGGGATGGGATGGGGATGGGGATGGGATGGGATGGGATGGGATGGGATGGGATGGGGATGGGATGGGATGGGAAGGGATGGGAAGGGATGGGACAGGACATCACTTCGTGGGACTACACAGCACGGAATGGCACAGGAGGGGGTTGGATGCCACATGCCCCCCACAGCCCGACCCGTGCCAGAGGCTCACCTGTACTGCGCCCGCTGCCACTCCGGCGTCCTGCTGTGCGCGGGGGCCATGCCCGGGACCACGCAGGGGCTGATGAAGACGTTCTCGTAGTCGGGAGCCACGCTCGCACCCACGGCAGCGGAGGCAGCGGCGGGGCCGCTCTCAGCGCCGTGGCTGACGTACCGGGGCTGCCCGTGGGCCCCGGCGGACTCCCGCTTGCCCCATCCCGCGGCGGCCGCCTTCCTCCTCCGGTGGCACGCCACGCCGCCGACGGCCACCGCCACCAGCACGGCCACCGCGGCGGCGGCCCCGCCTGCGGCGGCCACTACCCCCGAGCCTCCCCGGCACTCTCGCTCGTGGAAACCGGAGACGTTGAAGGTGCCGTCGGGCGCGCCGCAGAGGCACGTGCGGTTGTCGGCGCAGGCGCCCAGCACGCTGCCCACCACGTCGCAGCGGCACGGCACGGCCAGGCGGCTCAGGTTGGGGTGGAAGGCGCTGGCGGGGACTGCGGGCAGGGGGTTGTCCTGCAGCTCCAGGCTCTGCAGGGCGGCCGTGCGGGCGAAGAAGCCGTTGGGCAGCTCCCGCAGCCGGTTGTGCCCCAGGAGGAGCCGCCGCAGCCCCTGCGCCCGCTCCAGGAAGGCGTCGGGGAGCCGCTGCAGCTCGTTGTGCGACAGGTCCAGCTCCTCCAGCGCTGATCCCACGCGGGACGTGGGGCTCACGGCGCCGATGCCGTTGTGGGCCAGGAGCAGCCGGCGCTGCTGCCCGAAGATGCCCCAGTCCAGCTCCCTGCACTGCGCCGTGCGGTTGGAGAAATCCTCCTCCGTGGCCGACACCGAGGAGAAGCAGGAGGCCGAGGCGGCCGCGGGGAGCAGCAGCAGCAGCAGCAGCGCGGCCGTGGGGTGCCCCATGGCCACCCCGCTGCGGGGAGACGGCTGTCAGCCAAACCAACCCCCCCCCCCCCCCCGCACTCGGCAAGCCTGGCAGCGCCGCTTTCCCCCTCCCAGTGCAAACCAGCGCAGCCCAGTTCAGCCGTGCCACCCGCCCCGCGCCCTCTCCGCTTGGCGCCTCGCACCCATGGGTGCTTTCGCCGTGTCCCCCCCACCCCACCCCGGCCCCAGCGCCCCACTCGCCTGCGGCTGGCTCTGTGCGGAAAGAGGAACAGGCGGTCCCTGCCGGCCCCGTGTCACCGCACCGGGGCGTAGCCGGGCCCGGGGGGGTCACCGGAGCTGCCCCCACCTCGGCACCCCAGGTCCAGCCTCCACGGCCGCGTGGGCACCCCACTGCCCCCCGGGACCCCGGGGTTCTGCCCGGCTGGGGGGGCAGGAGGATGCTGGGGGGTGAGCAGGGTGCCAGCCCCACGGGGGGGGAACAGGGACAGGGTTGGGGGGGGTCCCAGCTTGGGTTTGGGGGTCCCGGGTGGGTCCCCACCGGTGTCACGGCTGCGTGTGCCGGCGTGGCGCAGCGTTGCCGGTGAATTGTGCCCGGCCGGGGTGGCGTGGGGAGGGCCACGGGTGGCTGCGGTGACACCGGTGACACCGAGCACTTGGGGGGGGGGGGGGGGCGGGGGTCCGGGCTGGGGTCTCCCACGCCGTGCCCCGTCCGGACACGGGGCTTTGGGGTCGCACCAGGGCAGGGGGAGGTGGCCGCGGTGACCCCCCCCCCCCGCAGGGGGTCGCAGCGGGGACCCCACCCTCACCCCCGGGGGACGGGGGTGTCCCGTGCCCCACGCGTGGGCCCGGCCCCGCATCGCCCCCCCGGCCCCAGGGCCGCCCCCTCGCGTCCGGGGGGGGTGCGTGGGAGGGGGGGGGCGTCCGCCCCCTGGCCCCGCACGGCCCCGCACGGCCCCGCACGGGCTCGGTGCCCCGGCCACGGCCGCCCCCTGCAGGCGCCGCCGCGCACACGCACACGCGCGCACCGCCACGCACACGCGCGCGCACGCACGGCGCCGGGCTCGTGCACGCGCATCCCCCGCCGTGCACGCGCACACGAGCGTGCACCCCCCCCACCCCCCCCCCCCCCCCAGCCCCGTGCGGTCCCAGCTCACACGCGTGCACACGCCCACGCGTGTCCGCGCTCCCGCACACGGCGCCTGCTTCGAGCTCCCCGCCAGCCCCCCCCCCTTTTACCCGGGTCCCCCCCCCCGAAGTTTTTGGGGTCACGAAGCCGCTCCCAGAGGCAGCCGCCGCCTCCCCACGCGGTGTCCCCGTGGGGCCGGGCAGGATCCGGCCCCGGACCCCCCCCCCCCCCGCGCCCACCACCGTGACCGTGGGGCCGGTCCCCCCCCCCCCCCCCGCGCCCGGGGTGCGGAGGGGACACGAGGGGGTGCTGTGACACCGCACCGGGACACGGGGACACGGGGGGGGGGGGGGGGGGGGGGGGGATGGCGGCCCCGCGCCCCACGGGGGTCGGAGTGTCCCCCGTGTCCTCCCCATTCCCCTGTGTCCGTGGGTCTGCGCCCCCACTGGTGTCCATGTCCCCCCCTTGTCTCCATGTCCCCACTCGTGTCCATGTCCCCCCCCTTGTCTCCATGTTCCCACTCGTGTCCATTTCCCCTTCCACTTGTGTCCCTGTCCCCCCTCGTGTCTGTGTCCCCCCAACTCCGTGTCCCCCCCTTGTGTCCCTGTCCCCCACTGTGTCTGTATCCCCCCCTTGTCTGTCCCCCCACTCGTGTCCACGTCCCCCCCCGTGTCCGTGTTCCCCCTTTTCTCCATGTCCCCCCACTCGTGTCTGTGTCCCTCCTTGTCTCCATGTCCCCACTCGTGTCCGTTTCCCCCTTCCACTCGTGTCCGTGTCCCCCCCCTCATGCCCCTTTCCCCCACTCGTGTCCATGTCCCCCTTTTTCTCCATGTCCCCCCCCTCGTGTTCGTGTCCCCCCACTCGTGTCCGTGTTCCCCCTCGTCTCCATGTCCCCCCGTCGGATCCATGTCCCCCCACTCATGTCCGCCCCCTTGTGTCCCCCCACTGGCGTCCGTGTCCCCCCACTTGTGTCCGCATCCCCCCTTATCTCCACATCCCCACTCGTGCCCGTGTCCCCCCATGTCTCCATGTCCCCCCCACTCGTGTCTATGTCCCCCCCATATCCATGTCCCCCACTCGTGTCCGCATCCCCCCATATCTCCATGTCCCCCCCCATATCCATGTCCCCCACTCGTGCCCGTGTCCCCCCATGTCCCCCCCCCATATCCATGTCCCCCCACTCGTGTCCGCATCCCCCCATGTCTCCATGTCCCCCCCCCGTATCCACGTCCCCCCCTCGTGTCTATGTCCCCCCCATATCCATGTCCCCCACTCGTGTCCGCATCCCCCCATGTCTCCATGTCCCCCCCCATATCCATGTCCCCCACTCGTGCCCGTGTCCCCCCATGTCTCCATGTCCCCCCCACTCGTGTCTATGTCCCCCCCATATCCATGTCCCCCCCTCGTGTCCGTGTCCCCCCATGTCTCCATGTCCCCCCCCTGTATCCACGTCCCCCCACTCGTGTCTATGTCCCCCCCATATCCATGTCCCCCACTCGTGCCCGCATCCCCCCATGTCCCCATGTCCCCCCCCCGTATCCACGTCCCCCCACTCGCGCCCGCCCCCCCTTCCCCTCGCTCCCCTCCCCCCCCACTCCCCCCCCACCCTACCTGTGGTCCCCCCCCACCCCCCCAACCATCGCCCCTTTAAGACCCCCCCTCCCTAGGCGTGGCCTCACCCCCCCCCCCCCCCCCGCGGGGGGCGTGCAGTCCGCCTGGCCGGAACAGCCGCGGGAGGGGCGGGGCCGGGCCCGGGCGCGGGGCGGGGCGGGGGGGGGGGGGGGCGGCGCGGGGACCCCCGGCCCAGGCGCGGCGGTTTCAAGGCCCCCCGCGGGCGCGGGCGCGGGGCGCGGGGCCGGAGCCGGAGCCGCAGCCGCGGGGGCCCCGGTGGCGGTGGCGGTGGCCCCGGGATGGCGGCGGGGAGCCGCTGCCCGTGACAGGTGGAGCCGCGCCGCGCCCCAGCATGTACGGCAAGGGCAAGGGCTCCGGCGTGCCCTCGGACGGCCAGGCCCGGGAGAAGTGAGTGGGGGGGGGGGAGGAGGAGGAGGAGGAGGAAGGGGGGGGGAGGAAGGAGGAGGAGGAGGGGGGGGGGGGGGGGGGGGCGCCGCGGAAGTTTGCCGGGGGTTCCGAGCGGGGCGCCGGGGGGCGGGGGCGGGCGGACAGCGGCGCCCCGCCCCGCTCCCTGCCGCGGGGATGGCCCCGGGGCTGAGCGCGGGGACCCCCCCCCCAGCCCCCCCCCCCCCCCCCCACCCGGGTGTCCCCCCCCCCCCCAGGTGTCCCCTCCACCACCCCCCCCCCCGGGTGTCCCCCACCCCGGTCCCGGCCCTGACACCCCCGGGGGTCCCCCCCCCCCCGCCGTGTCCCCGCGCGGTGCTTCGCGGGTGGGGGGCACCGGGAGGGGTCGGGGGGTTGGGGGGGGGTCGGGGGGGGGGGGGGGTGGGGGGGGGTGGGGGGGGGCACCCCCCGGTCGGTGCCTTCAGGCCCTGCTGGGGCACCCGAGGCCGTCCCGCATCCCGGCCCGGCTGCGTGGGGACGGGGGGGGGGGGAGCGGGCTCGGTGTCACCCGGGGGGGGGGCTCGGTGTCACCCACGGGACGCTCGGTGTCACCCTTGGGGGGGGGGGGGGGCGCTCGGTGTCACCCGTGGGACCCGCACCTTTCCCCCAGGGTGGGCTCCGGCCAACAGGGGGGGGGCCCCGCGTGCAGGCAGCAGCAGCCCCCCCCCTCGCTCGTTAACTCTCCGTTTAATTACAGCCCCCCCCCAACCCTAATTCCTCCCCCCCCCATGTGTGTCCCCCCCCCAGTGTCCCCCCCAGGGGCTTCGTCCCCATCGCACCCCGAGGCTCGTGGCCGGGGGGTGGCAGTGGCGCGTGGGGGCACCGCTTCTGCCCCCGTGACCCCCCCCCCGGGTGGTGTCCCCGTGACCCCCCCCCGGTGATGTCCCCGTGCCCCCCCCCCCCCCCCCGTGACCCCCCCCCGGGTGCTGTCCCCGTGCCCCCCCCCGGTGACGTCCCCGTGTCCCTGCAGGCTGGCGCTCTACGTCTACGAGTACCTGCTGCACGTGGGCGCCCAGAAATCCGCCCAGACCTTCCTGTCCGAGGTAAGACCCCCCCCCCCCCAGCCCCGGGGGGGGGCGCACACACGCACATCTGGGAGCCCCCCCATGGCGGTGTGTGACCCCCCCGCTCCTTGTCCCCGTCCCCGCGCAGATCCGATGGGAGAAGAACATCACGCTGGGCGAGCCGCCGGGCTTCCTGCACTCCTGGTGGTGGTAAGTGGGGGCTGCCCCCCCCCCCCGGGACCCCCCCCCCTTTTTTGTGCGTCCCCCCCCCCGACCCCCCCGGTGCTCCCCATTGGCACCAGGCTCTGCCACGTCCCCCCCCCCCCCCCACGTCCCCACGTGTCACCTCGTGCCCCCTAACGCCGCCGCTCTGCTTTCCCCATCAGCACTTCGCCCCCCCCCGCATGCCCCCGTTGCCCCCCCCCCGGTCCCCCCCCCCCCACCCCATAAAGCCCAGCCCCGGCCCCTCCAGCTGGATCCAATTTGGCCGGCCCCGAAAAAAAAAATAGCAGGGAGAGAGGCTGCGGGGAGGGGGGGGGGAATAAAAGATGGGGGGGGGGACAGATCCTGCCCCCCCCCGGGGGGGGATGCTCTGGGTTGGGGTGGGGGCGCACGGGCACCCCCGGGGGGGGTCGCAGGGTGCTGGTGCCCAGGAGCCGGCTGTTTGCAATAAGCCCCGGGATTTATAGCGGCACCGGGGTGGGGGGGGGACAGACAGACAGCCCCCCCCCCCGGGGGGGGCTTCCAGCCCCATAAAACCGCCCCCCCCCCCCCAAAACTGGGGGGCTCCGGGCTCCGACACGGCACACGGGGCCCCCCCGTGGGCTCCTCTGTCCCCGTTGGGCCACAGTGTGGTGGTGGTGGTGGGGGGGGGGAATAATGGGGGGGGTGGTGTTTTTTTTTTGGGGGGGGGGGGCAGGCAGCGGGGCCCCCCCCCCCCAGCCCTCCCCGGGATGCTGCAGCCCTGATGTAAAGCCCCAGGAATTTGGGCTGCGGCCGCCGCTCGGAGCGACCGCTTCCAGGGCAAACACTGGAGCCGGGGGGGGGGCCTCGCGTTCCTCTGGGGGGGGCACTTTTTTTAGGGGGGGGGGGTCCCATCCTGCCCCCCCCATCCCACCCCACGCCGGTGCCGTGCAGCACCCCGATGCCCGCGCCCCCCTCCCCGGCAGCACCGGGATGCTCGCCCAATTTTGGGGGGCTGGAAGGGGGGGGGGCACGGGGATATTTTAGGGGGGGGGGCCCTGATTTTTTTTTTTTTTGTGCCCCCCCCCCGTCTCACAGCGTCTTCTGGGACCTGTACTGCGCCGCCCCCGACCGCCGCGAGACGTGTGAGCACTCGAGCGAGGCCAAAGCCTTCCACGACTACGTGAGTCCGCCCGGCACTTTATTGGGGGGGGGGGGGGGCACACACAGGGACGGGACCCCCCCCAAATTGGGGACCCCCCCCCCCCACCTTGGGGGGTGCCTTGGGGACACCGGGGGGGGGCGGCGGTGCGGTGCCGAGCCCGCCGGCGCGCTGGGGGTTAAGGCGGTGCCGTGCCAGCCCCGGCAGCGCGGCGCTGACCTATTTTGCGCGGCGCCGGGAGGGGTAATCCCGGGGGACCGGCTGTGACCCCCCCCCGGGACCCCCCCCCCGTGCTGAGCCCAGCCCCCGGTGCCACCCCCCCCACCCCGTGCCACCCTCCCGCTGATCCCCGCGGGGACGGCGCCGGGGTGACCCCAATGGGGCGAGCATCCCTATAGGGGCAGCGGGGGCACGGGGCTGGGGGGGGGGGATTTGGGGTTGCCCCCCCCAAAGCGATCCGTGGGGACATCTGGGGAGCAGCTCCCCCCCCCTTAATGCGTCGTGGGCACAGTGGCCTTGTCAGGGTCCCCGTGGAGTGTCCCCTGTCCCCACGGGGGGGTGGCGCTGGGTGTCGTCCCCCCCCCCATCCATCCCTGTTCCGTGTTGGCACGGGGTGGGGGGGGGCGGTGGATTAATTAGCGGTGTGCAATTAACAGCGGGACCTGGAGGGGTGCGGGGGGGTGTGGGGGAGTGCGGGGTCCTGCGGGATCTGGGTCCCAAGGGATGCGGGGTGCTGCGGGGTGCGTGGCACCAGGAGGGTGCGGGGTCCCGCGGGGTCGGTGGTCCCGCGGGGTGCGGGATCCTGCGGGGGATCCTGCGGGGGATCCTGTGGGATCCTGCGGGATCCACGCTGCCGAGGGGTGCGGGATGCTGTGGGGTGAGGGATGCAGGAAGCCCCCCCCGGGGGGCGGGACGCCCCGCGGGGGGCGGGGAAGCCCCCTGGCATTTCGGGTGCCCCATGGGGCACGGGACGCGCGGCACCCGCAGGCGCAGAGCCCTTCACGCCCCCCCCCCCTTTGCAATCCAGGGGTGCTCAGCACCCCCCCCCGCACCCCATTCCCAGGCCGCCCAGCACCCCGAGCTCACGGGGGGGGGGTTATTGGGGGGGGGGGGGGGTTGGGGGTTATTTGGGTGGGGGGGTTTGGGGTTATCCACGCGCCGCGGGGCTGCCCGGGGGGGCGCGTGTGCGTCGCACACGGGTTTGCCTGCAGCCACCCCCAGCGGTGCTGGCGCGGGGGCTGCCGGGGCTGCAGGCAGCAGCGGGGGGCCCCCCCCCTCACCCTGTCTGTGTGTCCCCCCCCCCTCACAGTGTGCCCCCCCCCCGGGCCCCCCCCCCGGCGCCGCGCCGTGCCGGAATTAATGAGGCCGGCGGTGCGGTGACGCCGAGGACGCGGCGCGGGTCAGGCCCCGTTGCCATGGCACTGCTGCCTCGCGCAGGCGGACCCTGGGGGGGGGCCGGGGGGGACCCCCGGGGGTGGGGGGGGACGAGCCCCCCCCCCAAAAAAAAATCCCCCCCCACACACCCATGGGGCTCAGCCCCACGGGACCCCCGGCGTGCGCCCCCGTGGGGCGCAGCGGGGGCTTGCCGGCGCCGTGGCACCAAGTGGGGGGGGGGCTCCCACCTTTCCCCTGGGTGCTGCTTGGCTGTGTGCCCCCCCCCACCAACGCTGCATGCTCAGGGACCCCCCCCGACCCCCCCCTCCCCGCCACCCCCAGTGCCACCGTGGGTGACCCCGCGTCGCCGCGGGGATGCGCAGCGGCAGCGCCGACCCCAAAGGTAGCAGGGTTATGGGGGGGGGGGGGGCAGCACTGTGGGGGTCCCCCAGCCCAGCTCGGGGCCTGCTGCCCCCCCCCATGGCTGTGCCCCCCCCCCCATTTTCTCCCTCCTGACCTTGGTGCCTGCAGGAGGAGCCGAAACTCCCCAACCTGTTGCCATGGCAACTCCTGCTTTGCATCACTGGGCTGGGAGCGAGGGAGGGGCTGGGGGGGGGGGGGGGGGGGGGGGGGCCCGATCCTGCCCCCACCGTGGGCTGGGGGGGGTGGGGGGGGGGGCAGCGACGCCCCCCCGCCTCGGGCTGGAGGTCGGGCACCACTGACCTGCGTGGGGACGGGACCCGGCGCCCCAAAACGGGGGGCTGGGGGTGCACCCTGACCCTGGCGGGGTGGGGGGGGGGTCCCCAGGAGGGGTTGGGGATTGTGTCCCCCCCCCCCCCCCAGGCAGAGCTGCCACCCGCACCCTTTGCCCCCCGGGGCACCCTGGGGTGGGGGGGGGGTGGGGGGGACACGGACGGCACCAGGACAGAGCCCTGGTGGGGACCCCCCGATGCGGGTGGGCTGGGGGGGGGGCGAGGGCGGGTGGGCGCCGTGGTGGGGCCGATGTCAGTGCCGGGGGGGGCACCGGGGGGGTACGGTGGTGGGTGCTGGGGGGGGGGGGCTTCGTAAGGGGTCCAGTGGTGGGCTCCAACTGGGCACTGTGGTGGGCTCCGTGGTGGAGACCGTGGGGTGCACCATGGGGGCTCCGTGGGGGGCACCGTGGGGGGGCTCCGTGGGGGCTCCGTGGGGGGGCACCGTGGGGGGCACCGTGGGGGGCTCCGTGGGGGCTCCGTGGGGGGCACCGTGGGGGCTCTGTGGGGGCTCCATGGGGGGCACCGTGGGGGCTCTGTGGGGGCTCCATGGGGGGCTCCGTGGGGGCTCCGTGGGGGGCACCGTGGGGGCTCTGTGGGGGCTCCGTGGGGGGCTCCGTGGGGGCTCCGTGGGGGCTCGGCGCTGGTTCCGTGCTGGGCACCGCGGTGGGCTGCGGGACGGGGCCGGCGGTGGGTCCTGGGGTGGGTGCTGGGCTCCGTGCTCGGAGCTGTGCCGGGCTCCCTGGGGGGCTCCAGGAGGGCCCCCCCCGGTGCTGGGCTCCACGGCGGGGCCCCCCCCGGCGCTGGGCTCCCCGTTGGGCGCTGCGAGAGCCACCCCACGGACCCCCCCCCCCCTCCTTGGGACCTGAGCTGAGCACCCAAGGGTCTCCCCTATGGGCGCCCCACCACGCACCCTGCACCCCCCCCCCAACCAGCCCCTCCCGAGGCCCCCCCAGCCCTGGGGGTGCTCCAGGACCCCCACCCCCCCCACCCCCAACCTCCTCCCGGCAAACGAGGGCCGGGGGGGGGTCTGGGGGGGGGGTTCGTCGGGGGCCGATGGGTTAACGGGAGGAATGCGCGGGGGCTGCGGGGCGCTGGGGAGGCGCTTCCAGGGGGGGGCTGCGGCTGCTGGCCCCCGGCGCTGTTGGTTTTGGCCGCCCGCACAGACCTGCCATTGTCTCACAAATGATTTGTGCATGGCTGCAAAGTGAGTTCAGCTGGGCCCGGCCCCATCCTGCGCCTGATAAACCGGGGGGGGGGTCGGGGGGGGGACGGGCACCGACCCCACTGCGCCCGCGGCCCTACGGCGAGGCCACGGGGGGGGGGCCCGTGGGGCAGGGACCCCCGGCTGGGCCTCTGCCCGCCGTGACCCCTGCTGGGGGGGGGGGCTGTGTGTGCCGGGGGGGGGGCTGTGTGTGCCGGGGGGGCTGTGTGTGCCGGGGGGGGGCTGTGTGTGCCGGGGGGGGCGCTTGGGCACGCGGTGTCACCCGTGGCCTTGGCGGGACCAGTGTGCCGGGTGTCACCCGTGGCCTCGGTGCCACCCGTGACCCTGGCCGGCGTGGTGGCACCGGGCATCGCCCGTGTCCTCGGCGTGCCCCGTGTGCCACACGCGGCCCCCCCCCGCCGCTGTGACCCCCACGTTTGTGGTGTGACCCCACAGACGTCCGACCCCGCGTGCCAAGTGTCACCCCGCGCCCGGTGTCACCCCCGCACCCGGTGTCACCCCCCGCACCCGGTGTCACCCCGCACCCGGTGTCACCCAGGCTCCAGCTGTGACCCCCCCCTGCACCATACCCAGGTGCCACCACCCCAACCCATGTCCCCCCCCTCCAGCAGCACCCATGGGGGCCCCCGACCAGCCCGCTGCCCGCAGTGACGTTGGTGGCATCAAGGGGGGGGGGGGGGGCAGGGACATCCCAGGGTCACAGCAGGGCCCCCCCGGCTGCCCCTCACCGCGATGTGCCTGGAGCAGGATGGGGGGGGGGCACACGGTGACCGTGCCCCATCGGTGCCCAACGGGGGGCTGTGCCCCCCCCTCCCATCTCCCGGCACTGGGGGCCCCATGGAGGCCCCCGCCGGCTCCCCAGCGCGGAGGGGCAGCGCCAGGCCCCCCCCCCACCCCCCCTCCCTCCCCCTTCTCCTCCTCCCCTCCAAATTGAAACCAGTTGTGGCAGAGACAGCGCGAGGGGCCGAGCCGGAAAGCCAGCGCATTCCTCCCCGTTTAATAGCTCCCCTCGGACCCGGGCCGGCAGGCGAGAGGGGCCAGGGCCCCCTGCCCGTTCCCCCCCCCAGCCCCCGGGCCCAACCAGCCCCCCCGGGACCCCCCGAGGCCCCCCCATAGCCCCCAGGGCAGGGAGCGCCCCGGTTCTCCCCGCGCTGCCCTCTTGCTCGCACGCTTGACCCCAGCAGCTCCTGGCTCGGGGGTGGGGGGGGGGGACAGGAGGCAGGGGGGGGGACACCCGGTGGTCCTGGGGCTGGTGGCAGATGGGACAGCTTTGGGGGGGGGGGGGGAGACGGCGGCTTCGCCCCGGTGCCCCCCCGGCCCAGCCCCGCTCCCCCCGGTGCCACACGGCAAGGATGGGCCGGGGGCGGCTTCGTGGGGCGCAGCTGGGGGGGGGGGGGGGGCTGGGGGCAGCCGCCTGCGCACCGTGGGGGGGGGGGTGGTGGCACCGGGGGGGGGTTGGTGACATGGAGGGGGGTTGGTGACATTTGGGGGAGGGGGCCAGGATGCGGCCCCCCCCCCCCCCGCGGTGCTGAGCTCTCCCTTCCCCGCAGAGCGCGGCGGCGGCGCCCAGCCCGGTGATGGGGAACCTGCCCCCCAGCGACGGCATGGCGGGGGGGCCCATGCCCCCCGGCTTCTTCCAGGTAACCCCCCCCCCGCCTCGGGGTGCTGCTTTGGGGGGGGGGGAGCACTGGGGAGGGGGGGGCATATGCCTGGGCTGCTTGTGCGTGCACGAGCATGCGCGTGTGCATGGGTGTGCAAGGGGGGGGGGGGGTGTGCATGCATGGGGGGGGCATGCGCGGAGCACCGTGCACAGGGGGGGGGTGCACACGTGTCCTGCAGAGCCCCCCCGTGAGCTGTGGCGTGCAAGGCCACGTGTGCACACGCGTGTGAGCGCACGCACGCCGTGCACCTTGCCCGCGCCGTGCACGTCTCCTGCGCGCTCCTTTGGGAAGGGGGGCACGGGCCGGGGCCCCCCCACGCTGCAGCCCAGACCCCCCCCCCGCCCCCCGCCCCAATCCCCCCCCCCTGCCCATCCAGGGGGTGTGTGCGCATTGGGGGGCCCCCCCCCCCAGCCCCCCCCAGCCCCCCCCCAGCCCCGTAACCCTTTCTGTTTCTCTCGAAGGCGCCGCCGGCTCGCAGCCGTCGCCGCACGCCCAACCTCCGCCCCACAACCCCGCCGCCCCCATGATGGGGCCGCACGCCCAGGTAAGGCTGGGGTGCCCCCCCTGCCCCCCCCCCCGGCCCGCAGCAGCGCCCCGGCCCCCCCCGTGCCCTCCCCCCGACACCCGCAGCCCCCTCCCCACCTCACCGCTCTGCTCCCCTCTCTCGCAGCCGTTCATGTCCCCCCGCTACCCCGGCGGCCCCCGGCCCGCGCTCCGGATGCCGAACCAGGTGAGGTGCCCCCCCCCCCCCCCCCCCAAATCGGTGCAGACCCCTCCCCATCTGACCCCCCCACACCCCATCTGACCCCCCCCCCACTATCTGACCCCCTCCATTTCCCCCCCCGCAGCCCCCCGTGGGTGTCCCCGGCTCCCAGCCGCTGCTGCCCAACGCCATGGACCCGGCCGCGCGGTCGCAGGGTGAGTGGGGGCTCCGGGCCCCCCCCCCCCAAAGCACCGGGGGGGTCCTGTCCCCCCCCCCCCCAAAAAAAACAGTGCTGGGGGTCCCCCCAGGCTCACCCCCCTCCCTCGTTCTGTGCAGGGCATCCCAACATGGGGGGCCCGATGCAGCGCATGAACCCCCCCCGGGCATGGCCGGCATGGCGCCCCAGGTGAGCGGGGCTGGGATTGGGGTTGGGGATGGGGATGGGATTGGGGTTGGGATGGGGTGGGGTGGGGTGGGGAATGGAGAATGGGATTGGGGTTGGGATGGGATTGGGGTGGGGTGGGGAATGGGATTGGGGTTGGGGTTGGGATGGGATTGGGATTGGGAATGGGATGGGATTGGGGTTGGGGTTGGGATGGGATTGGGGTGGGGATGGGTTGGGGTTGGGGATGGGGTTGGGGTTGGGATGGGGATGGGATGGGGATGGGAATGGGATGGGATTGGGGTTGGGGTTGGGATGGGATTGGGAATGGGATGGGATTGGGGTTGGGGTTGGGATGGGATTGGGGTTGGGATGGGATTGGGGTTGGGGATGGGGTTGGGGTTGGGGTTGGGATGGGATTGGGAATGGGATGGATTGGGGTTGGGGTTGGGGTTGGGGTTGGGATGGGGATGGGATGGGGATGGGAATGGGGTTGGATGGGATTGGGAATGGGATGGGGATGGGTTGGGATGGAGAATGGGATGGGGTTGGGCATGGAATGGGCATGGGATGGGGATGGGAATGGGGTTGGGACAGGGGATGGAGAATGGGATGGGACTGAGATGGGAATGGGGACGGGGATGGGATGGGGTTGGGAATGGGATAGGGTGGGAACGGGGTTGGGATTGGGATGGGATGGGGAATGGGATGGGATTGGGGTGGGAATGGGGACAGGGAGATGGACTGGGTTGGAGGCAGGGATAGGGATGGGGGATGAGGATGAGGATGGATGGGGATGGGGATGGGGAAGGGAAGGGGAAGGGACAGGGGGAGGAGGATGGCATTGGGGATGGGGATGGGGGTGGGGCCCAGGAAGGGGGACAGGGAGACAGGGACAGGAATGGGGATGGGGAAGGGGACGGGGATGGGGCTGAGGACGAGGCTGGGGATGAGGATGAGGATGAGGATGAAGGCTGGGATGGGGACGGGGATGGGGGACAGGGCCGGTGAGGATGGAGCTGGGAGCAGGGCCGGAGGCGTGGGTATTTTGGGTACGGACATGGAGACGGGGACGGGAACGGGGCCGTTGAGGGGGATGGGGACGGGGCTGGTGCGGACGGGGTTCGGGACAGGGCTGGGGGGGGGTCCCGGCCCCCTCTCAGCCCCCTTTCCCCGCAGACCTACGGCAGCGGGATGCGGCCCCCCCCCCAGCTCGCTGGCCGGCCCCGGCATGCCCGCCATGAACATGTAAGGGTCTGCGTGCCCCGGCCCCCCCCCCCCCCGGCTCCCTTGGGGGCCAGGCATGGATTTGGGGGGGGGGGGATTTTTTTTTTGGGGGGGGGGCACAAGGACGGGGGCAGCAGAGCTGAGCCCCGCCCCCCCCCCCCCCCCACCTCCCACCGTTCCCTTCCAGGGGTCCCGGCGGCCGCGGGCCGTGGCCGAACCCCAACGCCAACTCCGTAAGTATGGGGAGGGGGCTCTTGGGGGGGGGGGGGGGGAATAAGGGGAGGGGGCTGTGCCCCCCCCATGCTGACCCTTCTCTCACCCCCCCCCCCCAGATTGCCTACTCCTCCTCGTCCCCCGGGAACTACGTGGTGAGTACCGGGGAGGCTCGGGGCTGGGGGGGGGGCTGCTCTGCTTGCACCCCCCCGTGCCCCCCCCTCTGATCCTCCCCCCCCCCCCCCCCCCATTCCTGTGTCCCCCAGGGCCCCCCCGGGGGCGGCGGCCCCCCCGGCACCCCCATCATGCCCAGCCCCGGAGGTGAGTGTCGGTGGGGTTGGGGTGGGGGTGGGGGGGACACACGGGGGGGGGGTCGGAGGCACCACACGCATTGCCCCCCCCCAATAAATCCCCCCCCGTGCTCCCGGCAGACTCCACCAACTCCAGCGAGAACATGTACACCATGATGAACCCCATCGGCCCGGCGGGGAACCGGCCGAACGTGAGTGCCTGGGGGGGGGTGGTGTCCGTGGGGGGGGGGGGCACACGACCCCCAGGGGTGCCCCCACCCCATCCCGCCTGCTCTCACCCCCCCCCCCCCCAAATTTTGCTTCCCTTGCAGTTCCCGATGGGGCCGGGGCCGGAGGGGCCCATGGGCGGCATGAGCGCGATGGAGCCCCATCACATGAACGGCTCCTTAGGTGGGTACCCCCCCCCCCCCCAAAAAAAAATAATTGCCCCCCCCCCCCCCCCAAAAGCCGAGGTCCTGGCGGTGCCCCCCCCCCGGCGGAGCAGCGCCGCGGCGGCCGCATCCTGCGGTCCGTGAGCTCCATCTGGGGGCTGCCGGGCACCGTGCAGGGCCCCTGGCACCTCGGGGACGTGGGGGGGGGGGGGGGACACACAAGGGGGGGGTTTTGGGGAGGGGGGGGGCACAGGCAGGGGGTGGGGGTGCCGCTAACGGCGCTGCCGTCGCCCTTGCAGGCTCTGGGACATGGACGGGCTGCCAAAGGTGAGTGCGGAGAGCCCCGGCCCCGTGCACGGGGGGGGGGGACCCTGGCACCAGGACCCCCCCCCCCCCCCATGCACCAGGACCCCCCCCATCAGTGCACTGGGACCCCCCAAAGCACCAGGAGACCCCCCATGGCCTGAGCCCCCCCCCCCATACACCAGCACCCCCATGACCCCGTGTACCACTGGGGACCCCCCCCATTAACTGGGACCCCCGTGCACTGACCCCCCCCCCCAATACAGAGCCCCCCCCCCATGGACTGAGCCCCCCCCCATATACCAGCACCCCATGACCCCGTGCACCACTGGGGACCCCCCCCCATTAACTGGGACCCCCGTGCACTGACCCCCCCCCCCCAATACAGAGCCCCCCCCATGCACTGAGCCCCCCCATATACCAGCACCCCATGACCTCGTGCACCACTGGGGACCCCCCCCCACATTAACTGGGACCCCCGTGCACTGACCCCCCCCCCCCCAATACAGAGCCCCCCCCATGCACTGAGCCCCCCCTATGCGCACTGACCCCCCCCATGCAACACCCCATGCACAGAGGCCACCCCTTTACACCCCCCATGCACCATCACCCTGTGCATTGCCCCCCCATCCCCCCCCACGTCCCCCCCCCCCCACTAACCCTTATTTATTTCCCCCCCCCCCGCAGAGCTCTCCCAGTAACCTGGCGGGGCTGAGCAACCCCCCCGGCACCCCGCGGGACGACGCCGAGATGGGCAGCAATTTCCTAAACCCCTTCCAAAGCGACAGCGTAAGGGACCCGGCGGGCACCCCCGGGGCAACCCGGGGGGGCAAACGGCGAGGGAGGGGGGCCCGGGGGGGTCGGGGCTGCCGGGGGGGACGGGGCACCTGCAGAGCTCCGACCGACCCGGGGCGGACCCCCCCGGTGCTGGCGGGGGTCCGGCCGTGGCAGAGCATCCCGGAGGCGTGAGGACGGGGGGGGGGGGGTGCCCCGCTCACGCCTCCCGCAGCACCTAACCGAGCACCTTGCTGCCGTGACCCCCCCCCCCCCCAAAAAATTTCGGCCCCGCTAACCCTCCGGTGTCTCCGCTCTCTCTAGTACTCGCCCAGCATGACAATGAGCGTGTGAGCCCAGCGCCCGACGCCGGCCGAGAACCCGACGCCCCCCGCGGTGCCAAAAAAAACAAAAAAACCTGTATTTAATACACACACACCCGAAAAAAAAAATAAGGAAAAAAAAAAAAAAAACCACCCAGCTCCCCCCCCCCCAAAAAAAAAACGCAAAAAAAAAAAGCAAAAAAATAATAATAATAATTAGCATCAGCAGCATCGGCGTGCGCGCCCAGGAAGCGGCCACCCAGGTGCCCCCCCCCCCAGCCCCCCCGGCTCGGGCAGGGACCACCCCAGCGCCTGGACCCCCCCCCCCAGCACCCTGGGGGGGGGGGGGGCACCCTGGGGGGGGGAGGAGGTGGCAGGAGGGAGCCACCGTGGGGTGGGTTTGGCCCCAACCCCCCCCCCCATTAGCCCCCTCCTGCTCCTTTAACCCCCCCCCCAGGACCATGGCGGGGGGGGGAATTGGGGATAGGTATTTATTTTGGGGGGGGGTTGCCGTGCTGTGTGCCCCCCCCCAAAAAAAAAAAAGGCATGCTGCCCAGCTGGGGCACATGCGCTCGATTGCAATTAGCCGAGGTGCTAATTAGCAATGTCATTTCGCCCCCCCCCCCCCAGTCTTATTAAAGGGGGGGGGCAGCCAAATGCTGGCCCTGCCATAGCCCCAGGGGGATATTGGGGGGGGGGGAGGGGGTTGTGCAAGCCATTACCCCCCCCATGGAGCATCTCCCCCCCCCCCCCCCAGCACTCTATAGCGCAGGCCCCAGTGCAGAGCAACCCCCCTGCCCCCCCCCCCCCCCCTTCAGTAACAAACCAGCCCCGGGGGGGGCTCCTGGCCCCCAGCCCCGTCTGCGTGCTCAGCCAGCACTGTGATCTTCCTGCCCCCCCACCCCACCCCGAGCGCCAGAGCGGGCCCCCCCCCCCCCTCACCTTCCCCCCCCCCCCCCCCAAGGGACCACTTTAAAAAAAAAAACACTTTAATATGAAGGATTTCGTTTTTCTCCTTTTCCTCCTCTTTTATAACAGAAAGGACCTCAGCCCCCCCCCCCCCCCCCATTGCCCCCCCCCCCCCACCCCGTCCATCCGCCGCGCACCCCCGGCCCCCTCCCCTGTACAGCCCCATGCCGGGGGGGGGGCCCCGCCGTGTCCCCCCCCGCGTCGGGCAGAGAGCAGGGGGGGCAGACCCCCCCCCCCCCCCCCCCGGCCCCGTAGTCGTTGTGTAGGGAGAGCGCGTCCCTTCTTTCTAGTCCCGAGTCTTATCGAAACGAAAACGGGGAAAAAAAAAAAAAAAAAAAAGAAAAAAAAATCATAAAAGAAAAAAAAAAATCATTAAAAAAAAAACGGAAAAAAAATATACCGGAAAAAAAAAATCCCCAAAAAATAATTAAAAAAAAAAAGGAAAAAAAAAAAAAAAAAAAACCAACAACCAACCCTGCATCAATAAATGTAATTTGATTTTTTTCAGAAGGCGGCGTTTGGCTCTTGCTTGGCCCCGGGGGGGGGGCCGGGGGGGGGCCAGGAACCAGGCGAGACGGGGTAAGGGGGGGGCTCGCTGCGGGTGTATTGGCGGGGGGGGGGGGTACAAAGCTTCACAGTTTCGAGTCGGCGTGGGAGCCAGGCAGCACCGGGTGCTGCGGGGAGGGGGGGGGGACACAGGTCGCAGCCCCCACCCTGTATCCACCCCCCCCCACCCCCCTAAAAAGCTCATATAAAATACAAAAAGGCACCCAAGTGTGGGGGGGGGGGGCAGGTAGAACCCCCCCCCCATCCCCATACAGCAGAGCCCCCAACCCTGGTGGGGGGGGTGGGTTGAGGGGGGGGGGGGTGTGGGGGGGGCTGTGCATCCCTTTTGGGGGGGGGGGTCCCCGCCGGGTGTTAGTTGGCCCCGTCGATGTGGAGGGGGGGGCACGGGGGTCCCGGCCGCGCGGTGCCGGGGCAGGGGTGGCCGTTGAGCTGGGGGGGCGCCGCCGCCTTCTTGGGGGTGACGGGGCAGGCGGCCCCCGCCGGGCAGGCGCGCTTCGGGCTCAGCGCCGGCCGCTGCATCTTGTGCTCCAGCAGCATGTGGTTCTGGGGGGGCAGCCCCAGGCAGGCCCTGCCAAGGGGGGGGGGGGAAAGGCTCAGGGGTGGGCGCCGGCACCCACCGGGGCTGGGGGGGCCACAAGGACTGGGTGCCAGGACCCCATGGCCCCGCACACCCCATGCACCGGGACCCATCAGGATTGGGGACCCCAAATATTGGGTACCAGGACCCCGTGGCCCCGCACACCCCATGCACCAGGACCCACCGGGATTGGGGACCCCAAATATTGGGTACCAGGACCCCATGGTCCTGGGCACCCCATGCACCGGGACCCATTAGGATTGGGGACCCCCAAATATTGGGTACCAGGTTGACACCCCATGCACCAGGACCCACCAGGATTGGGAAACCCCAAATACTGGGTACCGGGACCCACCAGCACTGGGAACCCCCAAATATTGGGGTACCAAAACCCAATGGCACCGCGCACCCCCCCTGCACCAGCACCCTGCAGGGTTGGGGACACCCCTGGGGACCCATCAGCGTTGGGTGCCAGGACCCGTTGGCGTTGGGCGCCCTGGGCATCAGGAACTGTGACCAGCAGGGACTGGGTGCTGGGACCGACTGGTGCTTGGCACCCTCTGCGTTGGGTACGGGGGCTCAGTGGCGTAGGACACCCCGGGGAACTGGGCACCCCCTGCATTGGGCACTGGGGGCTGCTGGTGGTGGACACCCCCGGCACTGGGACCCACCAAGATTGGGCACCCCCAGCTCTGGGACCCCATTGGCACTGGGCACTGGGACCCACTGGTGCTGGACACCCCAAACCTTGTGCACCGGGGACCCACTGGTGCTGGACACCCCACGCGTTGGTCCTGAGCACCCATGGGTGCTGGGCACCCTGGGTACGGAGCACCAGGACCCGTGGCTGGGTCTGGCACCCGCAGCCTTCGGGCACCGGGGCCATCGAGACCCCCGCAGGGGAAGCCACCAGCAGCGGCCACCACGGGCCCGGCCGCCCCCGGGGACCTGTCCCCAAGGCTGGGGGGGACCCCGGGACCCCCAGGCAAGGCCACCCCCCGGCTGACCCCCAGGCGCGGGTACCTCAGGATGTTCTCGATGCAGCTGCGCTGGCGGAAGAGGGCGTTGACGACGGGGGTGCCCTCGGGCACCAGCGGGGCCTTGCAGAGGAAGGCGACGATGGAGAGGACGCTGTGGAAGCCCTGGAACTCGGGGTCGCCCTCGGTGCAGAAGGTGATGCGCTGGCACAGCTCCGTCAGGACGGCCAGGTCCAGGATGATGGGGCTGGCCAGCAGCGAGTCCTGCGGGCGGCGAGGGGCACGGGGTGAGGCCCTCGCCCGGCCGGGCTCGGGGACGTGTCGCCCCGCCAGCCCCGCGCCCCGCGCACCTCGCACGTGTTGTGGATGACGATGGTGTTGGTGCCGCCCATCATGATCTCCGACGTGTACTCGTCCAGCGCGCGCTTGCTGTCCCCCACGTAGGGCACGTACTTGATCACCACCTGCCGAGGGACACCCCCGTCAGCCCCCCATCGCCCCCACGGACCCCCCCTCCCCAAATATCACCTCCCCGCCCCCCCGGTCCCCAACTCACGCAGTGGTCGGGCTTGTCGTGCGGTCCGTAGAGGACGGGGTTGGCCTGCACCGTGTCATCCACCACGTTGCTCTTGGAGATCTCCTTGGAGCGGAACTGCTGCGGGGCCGAGAGGTTCTTCCCGTCGTTGTTCCCCAGGTGGTTGTAGCTCACGATGGACTTGGTCTGGGCGGGGGCGGCAGGCAGGTCGACCCCCGGGTCTGTCCCCCCGCGGGGACATCGCGGCCGGGCCCCGAGGCGCCACGCGCAGCCCCGTCCCCGCGTACCTTGAGCCCGGCGCCCACCAGGAAATCCACCAGCACCGACTTGAGCTTGGTCTGCCCCGACTTGAAGTCGTCGCCGCAGATGAAGACGCGGCGCTGGGCGGCCAGCTCCACCGCGCCCGGCACGAAGGTGTTCTGGGGGGACCCGTTGATGTAGGCGCAGCCCTCCAGGATGCTGGCCACGGCGAAGAGCGTGGACGGGGACACCTCCAGGCCTCGCTGCGGGGACACGGGGCGGCTCAGCGCCGGCGGCACGGTGCGTGCGCGTTGTGTGTGTGTGTGTCCCCCCCCCCTCCCGCGCGCCCTCACCTCGATGGCCCGCAGCAGGTTGTCGGCGGTGTCGTTGAGCCCCGGCACGACGTCGCAGAAGCGCTCCGTGTTGGCCGTCCACAGCACGATGACTTTGTCCACCCCGCTGCTCTCCCTGAAGTCCCGGATGTCCCTGCGGATCTGCTCCACCTGCCGTGACCACGGGACGTGGGGACGGGTCAGTGTCGTGTCCCCGTCCTCACCCCCCCCCGTCTCTGCCCCCCCACCGTCCCCCCGGCACCTGCTCGGCCTTGGAGCCGCGGAGCACGTTGTCCGCCCGCTCCTCCTGGTTGGCGGCGATGAACTCGGGGATGTAGATGGAGGGCCGGGGCTTCATCTTCTCCATGTGGGGCCAGAGCTGCTCCTGCAGCGGCCAGTCCAGCACCTCCGCCCGCCGCATGGCCTCGGCCAGGTTCAGCGAGGAGATGTCCCAGCCTGCGGGGGGGACGTGACCGTGCCGCTCCCGCACCCCCTGCCTGTCACCAGGCCCCCCGCCCGCCCCACCTACCGTCAAAGACGATGTCGTTGGGGTGCACCATGGGCAGCAGGTCCCGGAAAGGCACGTAGACGTCACCGGTGGGGCCGGTGCCCAGGCACACGGTGGAGGCTTGGAGCAGCGAGCCGTAGTAGTTGGCTTTCTGGGGAGGAGAGCGCGAGGATGAGTGACCGGCACAGGAGACCCCACAAAACCAGGAACCCGGGGCCACAGCCCCCTTCCGCAGGACCCAGGTGGGGATGGGACCACCTCGGGCGCCCCCGTCCCCATCGGGGTGCAGCCCGGACACCCACCTTGCGCCCCGTCTTGGTCATCCAGGACAGGCCCAGCCTGTTGGCCAGCACGGCCGCCGTCACCGTGGTGCCGTTGTTGCCTCCCCAGCCCACCAGCATCAGGCCCAGGCGGGGGACCTGCCGCCCCGTGCGGAAGGTGAAGCGGGTGGAGCACGGCCTCACCTGCACGGCACAGACACCGGGGACGTGAGCGAGCACCGAGAGGGCCGGACCCGGCGGCACGAGGCCGGGCGCTGGTGTCCCCGACCCCGCCGTCCCCATCCCGTACCTTGGTGACGCCGTTCTCCTTGCAGACGTGCACGGTGCTGTACGTGTACTTGGCCTCGATGAAGTCCTTGCTGTACGTGACATCGGGGCTCTCCACAAGGAATGTCTCTGCCATTGTTCCTGGAGCTGGAATTGGAGGAAATGGGTGGCACCCCCGGAGCCTGGCACGCCGGGCCCCCCCCTCCCGCCGGGACGTGGCTCCGGGCTGTGCCGGTGGGGACGGCCGGCTCCAAGCCCCTGTCCCTGTCCCCTCCCAGCTCAGCACCGCTGCCCCCAGCCCCAGGACATCACCGAGCCCCCGACAAGCGGGGATGGCACGGGGCAGGCTGTCCCCGCTGTCCCCAAAGTCCCCTCTGTCCCCAAAATCCCCGCTGTCCCCATCCCCCGGGTGGCAGATGGCACAGGGGACCGGCGCCAGCAGGACCGGGGGTTACCGGGGGTTACCGGGGACGGCACCGGGGCTCACCGGGGACACCGGCACCGGAGCCACCCCCCCGCTCCGTGCCACCGGGACCCCGGGGGGGGGCGGCCCGGAGCGCGCAGCCCGGGGGAGGGGGCGCGGGGACGCGGCGACCCCGGGGCCGTCCCCAGGGGTGCGGGGGGCGGCAGGAGCCGGGTCCCACCCCCCCCTCCTCGCCCCGGTTTAGGGGGGGGGGGGATGGGGGGGGCACTCACCGGAGCGGGGGGCGCGCAGGAGCCCGGTGCCGGTGCTGCCCCACGGGGGGATGCGAGCGCGGCTGGGGCTTCCCCTCGGCTCCCGCCGCTTAATCGGCTCCCAGGGCCCGCCCCCCCCCCCGGCTCCGCCCAGCCCAAAACTTTCCATCCTCGCCGGACCCCCCCAGGTCCCGTCCCGTCCCCCCCCCCCCCATCCTCCCGCCCCCGCACGTGCCCCGGTACCGGCGGATGGGGGGGGGGGGGAGGCACCGGGCACGGCCCCAGCTCGCCCCCGGCCCCCGCTGCCCCGCGCGCTGCCGGGCTCCGTGCGCTCGGCACCGGCTCCGTGCGCGCCCCACGGGCAGGGGTGTCCCGGGGGGGGGTGTCCCGGGGGGGGGGGGGGGGGGGGGTCCCGTGTCCCCCCGTGTGTCCCCCCCCGGTTCTCACCGGCGGGGCCCGGAGCGGGGCGGGCCGAGCCCTCCCGCAGCGCCGCGCCTCCAGAAGGGGAAGCGGCCGCTGACCCGGGAAGGGGAAGTGGCACCGGGGCCGGGGCCGGGGGGGTCCCGCCGCTGCCTTCCGCCCATTCACGGCCCCGGGCCCGGGGCTTCCGGAGCGGCGGGGGATGGGGACGGGGGGGGGGGAACCGGAGCTTGCCCACGGGGCCGGGCCCACGCGGCCGGAGCAGCCTGGGGCATCCCGGAGCCCCCCGCAAGGGGACCCCGGAGCTCCCCGCATGGGGGTCTGGAGCTCCTGGCACCGTCACCCCGCAGCACCCAGCACCCTGCAGCCCCCGGCTTGGGCGTCCCAAAGGCCCCATTGTGGGGATCCCGCAGCCCCCATCACCCTGCAGCCCCCACCACCATCACCCTGCAGCCCCCGGCTCGGGCATCCCAAAGCCCCCATTTTGGGGACCCTGCAGCCCCCATCCCCATCCCCATCACCCTGTGGCCCCCATTATCATCACCCTGCAGCCCCCGTCACTGTCACCCTGCAGCCCCCACCGCCCTGCAGCCCCTGGCTTGGGCATCCCAAATCCCCTATTTTTGGGGACCCCACAGCACCCATCACCGTCGCCCTGCAGCCCCCATCGCCGTCACCCTGCAGCCCCCATCGCTGTCATCCTGCAGCCCCCGTCACCGTCACCCCACAGCCCCCACCACCCCCACCCAGCCCATCCCAGAGCCCCCCAGCCTTCTGACCCCACAGCCCCCAGCACGGGCACCCTGACGGCGGCACCCTGCAGCCCTGTCTCACCCTGCAGCCCCCACCCCATTGCGGGCAGGGGGCCGCCGGGCGCTGCCCCCCCCCCCCCCCCACTTTGGCCATGGGAGAGGCCGCCGGGAGGCTGCTCCCAGCCTCTGCGGAGGACGGGCAGCGGGACAGCGAGGGGGCCCTGGGGGGCCTGGCCGCCATTTCAATGGGAAGGCCCCGCTTCAAAGGAGCCCCCACCCCCCTTTCCCCAACACCCCCCCCCCCGGAGCAGGAGCAACGCCCGTGTCCCCCCCCCCCCAGCGCTCCCAGCCCCTTCCCCACCCATGCTCCCCGCCGACGTGGCGAGGACAGCTCGGCTGCCACCCACCCGCCAGCCCCGGGCCCTGGCTCCGCGGGGGCCGCTGGCACCGCCAAGCGTGTGCAGAGGGTTTTTTTTTTTGGGGGGGGGGGCACATGGGGGGGGGACGACACGCGGGGACCACCGGGGCCGGGCACCTGCTGGGGGAAGCCGCCGGGCATCGGCGGTGCCGGGGGCGTCGGGGCCCGAGGGCCGCATCCAGGCCGTGGGCAGCGGCGGAACAATGCGCCCTCAGTGCCGGGCTGGAGCACAAAACGAGCCCCGCGCTGGAATTCCAGTGCCTCAGCAAATTATTGAAACAAAAATAACATTTCTTTGTACAATAATCCTGGGGCGGGGAGGGTCCGGGCAGCGCTGCCAGGGGCCGAGAACTGGTATTTTTCCACTGGCTTTCCTTTTTTTGCCCCCTCCCAGAACTCCCACCATTGTTCCTTCCCCCACTCCCTTCCCACCCCTCCCACGCTCGGCACCGCATGAGCGGGGCTCCCTTGTTCCTGCTCCCGGCGCTCATGGGCCGGGCGCCCGGGCCGGCCGCCCAGCGCCTTCAGCTCCCCAGCTGCCGGGGGCTGGCGGGGGGCCAGGCGAGCACGGAGCCATAGCGACCAGCGCGGCCCCAGAGCAATGGCACCGGGAGGTGTCCCCCCCCCCCCCCCCCCAAAAAAAAAAACCCTCTGCCAGGCCCCAAACCCACCCATACGTCGCCTTCAGGGCCTGATTCTCTTCCCCCAACTGGGGGGGGGTTGCTTATGGGGATCCCCTGGAGGGCATCCCCCAATCGCCCATCCCATTCCCCTATAATATCGCCCCAATTCACTCATCCCAAAGCCGCTGTTTTTACCCCAAGCCCTCCCGCCCGCAGCAGGCTGCCTCCTGCACCTTTGGGATTTTTCCCTTGGCGTTAAATAACCCCCAGCCTCTGACCCTCCCTTATCTTCGCCCGCGGCCGCTGCTGGCAGCTCCTTTTCCTCTCCTTCCTGTCCCCTCACCGTGACCCGCCGGGAGCCACGCACCCAAGGATGGACAGACGGACGGATGCGTGCAAAGGGACAGACGGATGGACAGCTCAGGGTGGTCGCCGCGCCGCGGTGGGAGCACGGCAGCGGTGCTGCAACAGGGACTGGCTCCGGCCGAGCGCGTCGAGGGCAAATTAGGCTAATGAGCTTCCTCCTGGAAATGAGCCGCCAAGCAAAAGGCGCGCGTGACCCGACCCCACGGGACGGAAAAACCCGCGGCTGTTTCGCCGTGTTTCGAGCATCCCGCGGACCTCGGCACGCCGCGGGGCGATCGCGCCCCGTTTGGTGACACGGGGACAGCGTGGCGTGCCGCGCGGGGACACTGCCGGGTGCGAGCTCGGTGGTCGTGGCCAGGGCTCCTCGTGGACCTGCACGAGGTGCACGCCTCGACCCGGGGATGCTGCCCCGCTCGCAGCCCCAAAATCGGGGGGATTTCTGCAACCCCGAGCTGCTCCGTGCTGCGTGCCCCCTCCGAAGGCCGGCGGCCGTGGGTTCCCAGCCGGGTTCAGATAAGAAGGGAAGCTTCTGGAGCCGGGCTGGCTCTGGCACAGAGGAAGCAGCCAGTAAATTTCCACTGGTGCTGCTCGGAGTTAATTAGTTCTCTGCGTGACCCCAGGCAGCGCGAGCTGCCAGGGGTTCGGAGGAATTACCTAGGGAAGCCGAGGGCTGCGGCAGGAGGGGATGGGGACCCCGGAGGGCGCAGGCGGCGGCAATCCCACACTTCGCTGATGCAGACCTGGTGTCCCCAGGGAGGTGGCAGGTGACGGGGGGTGAGCCTGCACCAGTGACAGAGGTAACGGGCAGGAGGGACAGGGAACGAGGAGCTGTGGATGCTCGAGAGGTGGTGAAGTGACAGCCAGGGCTCTGCGCCTTCCCGAGGGCAGCACTCGGAACTAAAACCCCGAGGGCTTTGCCCCAGGCTGCTCAGGACCTGCAAGAGCCTGGCTCAGCTAACACGAGGCCTCCGTTCTCTCTCCCTGAGCGCTTTGGAAAAGCACCACCAGGCTCCACGCACCCGGCTCACCCCCTGCGAGCAAACCCTCAGCTGCAGAAGCATCCCTTCCCTGCCCCACGCTCCTGCATTTTCCTTTTCCAAAGCTGAAGCTGGTGAGATTAAGGCCCAAGCGGAGCCCACCATTTCCCCCCACTTTCAAAAATAACAAAAAAAGCTGAAATATCTATTCCTTAGCCACATTATTTGATTGATGGATTGCATGCACTCGCCCCATCGCTATCTCACTATTTTGGAGGTAGAATCCAGGGTCTGGCACTAAAGGGGAGCCAACCACAGACGAATGCTGGCTCGTTATTTGCACAGGTGGATAGAGCGTGATCTGCCAGCACTTCTGGCCCTGAGACCGGTGAACTTGTGTCTGTCATCCTCTGTTAGAGGAGGGGATCCCAAAGCAGGCAGCACAGCAGCTGCCCAAGGAGACCAGGAGCTGCTCAGGGCGCCCTGCGGCACCGGGCAGCAACAGGAGCGTTTTTGCTCTGCTTTTTGCCTGCTGCAGCCGTGGCGAGCAGCAGAGCCAGGGACGGGGCAGAGCCAGCTGCAGAACAGCAAGCAGCCATCAGGAAGGCTGCGGGGGAAGACAGAGATCTGGGAAGGAAGAGCAGGAAGAGGGACAAAATCTGGGTACAACCAAGCCACCAACTGTACCCTGAGCTCTGGCTCAGGAAGCCAGGACCACGGTTGCTGACTGCAGCTCCTGCCCAGCCACGTCTGCTTCGGACTCGAGGAACAGCATCCCCGCTGCAGCCCACCTTTGTTTTTCCTTCCCTTACCTACTAAAACTTATTCAAACAACTCGGTTCCTTTAAGCTTCCTGCTTTCGAAAGCCATTTCAGACATCTATCACCTTTCTCGCGTTTTCTTGGAGTAAGAAGCACTGAAAAGAAATATACAACCTTATTGTTTGCTTGTTTTCCAATACAGTGAATTTATTATATGTTGCAAAATCAGCATTCAGCTTTTTAGTGTACAAAAAAGGACACTAGCTCTTAAGAAAAGATTAGGAAAGCTGAAGACTATGCTGCCTTTAAATTGTAACATTTTGGCAAAGTGAAAAGCTCTTTTGTAAACTCCAACTCCATGGCTCAATATAGTTTTATCCACAGTACAATATTACAAAGTAAAACACAGTATCAATAAGTTAAGATCATACTTAATCACCTAGAACTGGTTTCTATTAACCCAAAAAGCACAAAATTTGCCTAGCTTCGTAATCTCTAAAAAGAAAAAAAAAGGCAGATTCGACTACAATTCTTTAACACAGTCCAAAAGAAAAGTGAAGCAGAAAGTTGTTGAATGCTAATTGGGTCTCACAGTTTGGATATTCATTAAATATTTTCAGTTTTATATTCAAATTTTTAGAAGTTCCAGAATATACATGTAAATGTACACAATACATCTTTGTATACAACTCTGTTTGCAAAAATATCTTATAGCAGATGTATAAAGATTGAGATCCATCTCTACTCCCCTCCCCCCTCCCCGATCCCCAAAAGCAAAAAACCCCCTTCAAAATATTAAGGGTCAGAACGAGAAGTGTTTCCATGGAAGAACCGACTCGTCTTGGTTACGGAGCCGCTGCCTCTCCTGCCGGTCGAGTTTCTAGCCCCTCGCCCAACTCGCCTCTCGGTCCCAGGTGGACGCAGTCCCACCGAACCCCGCTGCCTGCCGCGAGCCCGGGACGCGATGGGCAGGCGCTGCCCGATGGCACGCGTTCCCGTGGAGCTCAGCACCATCACCGCTGGATTCATGTGAGCTCCAGCCAGCGATGCTGCTCACGGATCGGGCACCTGGTGGGCTCGGCAGCGATGGATCCCGCACAGACCCCGGACAGCGAGGCTCCGCGCTCCGCAGTGCCCGTCCCGATGCCCCCTGGCAGCGATGCTGGCAGGAACGCAGACCCTGCTGCTCCTCTGGGATCCTCCTCGGTGCACGAATTCGCTGCTACAGGGAGCTTGCTGGAATCAGGTCAGAGCCTACATGAGGCTCAAGCTCCAAGGGACGTGGGTGCCCATCTGATGTTCCCTCCTGCCACTGCTCACGAAACCCGGGCGCTCACCAGGTGTGATGCCCCGCTGGGAAGAACAAAGAATCCTGGAGAAAAGCTCCTCGCCTTCCTTCACGCACCATCTTCCAGCCTTCCCTCCCTGGTGGAAGCATCGGAGGTGCAGCATTACACGAGCAAGACAGAGCGCTCCCTAACCGCCGGTCTTCTTTGTTCAGAGAGGAAGAGATGAGCCCGAAGCGTGCCCTGGCCCCGGGAGCCTTCTCTGGACTTCCTAGCGGGGCTCTCACCCTACAGACCCCACGATCCTTGGGGATCACATCTCGTCCCCCCTCTCCTTTACCGCTCTGCTTCAGAACAGTTTGGGTTTTGCGGGCCAGCAGAAACACGTGGCTTTCCAGTGGGTGTCCGTGGAGCACGGCCGGAGAGGCGCCGTGAGCGCAGGCAGCTCCCTCGAGCCCGAGGCTTCCCTTTGGAGAACGGGATGGCAAAATCCTGGCGAGCGCTGGACGTCTGCGGACAACGCAGCGGGGACAGAAACTCGGGACGTGGCAAACGACAAAGCCAAGTGGTGGCCCTGTCCGGGCGACACAGCAAGAACAACCTAGCCAGAACGGATATTTTGGATACAATGGATATCTTTTTTTTTTAAATACAGCAGATGGACCCACTTTTTTTGGGTGGAAAAATAAACTGCTTCTTGTAAAAGAACTGTTTTCCCTCCTCAACTCTGCCATTCCGCTCCTTCAAAGGGTGAAAGACTCTTCAGTGCAACCTCCAAGGGAAGGAGACGCCCCGGGAAAGTAATCCTTTACTTTGAGATAAACGGAAGCGGGAAGAAGTCAAATCGCACAGGCTGGCAGGATTAAAAGGGGGAGAGGGGAGAGAAAGAAATAGCAGAGTTAAAGGACACCTTTGTGCTTTTTGGCGTGTTTCTCACACCCTGGCCATACTCTAAAAATGTTCCCTTCAAGTCCAAAAAAAAAAGAAAAAAAAAATCAAGAAGAAAGACTGCGACGAGAAGCTGGCTAGATAAAGCACAACAGGGGAAGTGACCCGCATGGGAAAACGCTACCTTGCTTCTCTCACACTCAGGCGCCTGTTCTGAGAATGGTTTTCTGCTGCTGCTTCTTTGGAAGTCAGACAAAAAAAACAGAAGAAAGCATCACGTTCCCCACCCCCCGCCCCCTCCTCTCCTATGGGTCATTACAGGTAATAAAATAACTTCTCTGGGTAACTATCCAACGAGCTTCAGTAACACTGCAATTGTAAGACAGGAAAGGTTCTGAAACACTTGGCCTAAAAGGAAAAGGGAGGCACAGTTTTAGAAAAAGATGCTTTTTTTTTTTTTGTTATACAAAAATAGACCATAGTCTCATTACGCAATTAAGAAAATTGGCTGCCTTGGTAGAAAATTATAAAAGTCAAAGACAGACAGGTCTCGGTCTTCCCAGCATTGGTACGTGAGGGGTAATGCAGGCAGACTGGACTGCGCGTGCTGCAAGGTCTACGCCCGCTGGATCCCAACGCACGCGTGGACCGAGACTTTGAGAGGAAGGATCCGCATCTGCACGGCGCCAGGCACCCGGTGCAGATCCCCGGGCTGTTCCCCTCCTACTGACACAACCACCTCAAAGAGAGCACACACCGGAGATGACAAAAGCAGGAACAAACAACGAGAGCTCTGGGTACTTGGTGTATTTAACACGGTGCCATGGAGAGCAGACAGCTTGCATATGAACAGTCGCAGGTGCCAGAGAAGGAGGTAACCTAGCAGCATTCCAGTTCCTCACCATTTGAAGGACAATTTGTAACCCAGCGGACCTGGGCCAGGGGTAATTACACTTCATGCCAAACTTTTAATCCATGAAAACTACCGATTCTTAACCTTTGGGAGCTTCGGTCACTTTAGGCAAGTTTTTTCCCTTAAGTGTCAATCGCTGGCTTCAAACAAGCAGAGTTTCGTTTGTTACATCCCGACATTCAGAGAGGCTACAACTCGAGAGGACCGTGCCAGGCGCTGGCGTGCTACCTGGCGCAGACGCGGACACAAGAGACACGCCACTGTAAGAAATCCCCAAGTTCTTCCACCAAGAAGAATTTAATGCTCATCTCTGAAAGGAATCTAGTTGTATAAAAGGGAACGTAACGTCCAGGTGACTTTTGCCCTACCCAGTCCAGATCAGCGCCAGCTAGAACTGCTGTTGGTCATACTCTGCTATCAGTTTTTTAATGTGAGCCAGTTTGTTGTGGAGGTATTCGCAGCGGTTCTTCTCTTGGCTGTAATTGGGGTTAGTCTGTAAAGAAAAACGAAGATGTAGTGACAGTGCAAGCCTTCAGCGACATCCACGTCAAACCCGGCCGAGGCTCTCTGACCTCAAGGTATAAACAGATAACCGGGGAGCAGAGCAGACACCCGCTTGTTTCGAAAGGACCTGTCCTGTTCAAACAAGGCAAAGAGCTAAATAAATCCCTTCTCATCAGTGCCCAGCTCCGGGGAGCTGATCACGGGGGAGCGAGCACACCTTGCGCGAGGCACCGAGCGCTCAGAGCAGCTGTGCCGCACGCGTCAGCTTTCAGCGAGCATCACCTGCCCTTTGGCCCCCACGTTAGCACCGGATTGTGCAAGTCTGAGAGCTTTAAGACAAAGATGAACTTACCACACAGGGACGCTCTTCCCAAAGCTCCCAAATCCCCCAGGGACAAGAGGGATCAGGGCTGTATCCATAAATATCCCCTGCCCTGGTACGTGGATGCCCCAGCCTGCCTCTGCTCTGCTACCTCATCCAGCTGAGCCACAAATCCTCCCGGTCAACAGCTGCTTTATGCATACGCGAAGGCAAAATATTCTGTACGCCATGCACAAAAAAGCAAGCTGAGACCACAGGGGACTATGCACCCGCGTGGTTCGTCCTAGAGGCTGAGCTCAGCTCCTACCAAGTACACCAGCAGACCCCAAGACCTGGAGGATCCCGTTATCGCTTGGCCTCGCCATCCGAAACACAAACTGTTCTTTCACTTGAGGGGAGAGAAACACTAACTTTAATACATCTGTTCTTTTGCTAGCACGCCACTAACAAAGTGGAAGCGTTCCCCAAGATGCACAGAGCAGTCCCAGCTGCCCACAAACCCTTTCTGAACAGTGAAAGGACCACTCTTCGGACAAGCTCGAGCTGAACAAAGGTCTGCTCGTAAGCTAGAGGCTGGGTTTTCACTTGGCAAGCACCCATTTCTTTCAGTCGCTAGGGGCACCACCCAAAAGCCTTGTTTATGGGCAAATATTTTTTCCTTACCTTTTTAATTTTCCGGTATTCCTGTAATATTTGATCATGGATGGTCTAAAAAAGGAAAAGATAACTTGTTTTCAGAACAGCCAACAGTCTCGCAACCTGAAGCAACAGACAAGCATTTACCCATGGCCTGACATGCACATTTCCTCCAAATACTGACCAAAACCTTCTCCCTGGTGCTAACACCAGGGGCACGGGAAGGAACAGGTCCCTGTCCCAATTCCCCAGCCACAAAATCTACCTGTAACAAGCACTTGAATTGACAGGATAATTGACGTTTCCTCCACAGCTCAGACTAATTTTTCCCCGAGATACAAGAATATTGCAGTGAGGAATCAGTAGATTTCTCACAGAGGGGAAGGACGTTTGAGGGAAGAAACTGTGCTTAGTACAATACGTGCTCTGCAAAAAATCTGTTTGTTATACTCACTGAGCCTTATTTTCTCAAGATAATGAATAGTTAAAGCTCTTCTAAAATCGGTCTGACAAGTTGAATAATGCTACATTATTAAGATCAAAGATTGGAGAGAAACAGATGACCCTGTCCTAACTCCCCTTCCAGCCCCGATACGCTACCATATGTGCGAATATGAGTTTTCTGGCTCGGACACACTAATAGCTTCCAGCAGCTTTTGGCTGAAGACGCCAATTGTCTCACTGAGGCCTTTCCTTGTCAACAAGTACCATGATGTGTGCTCCAGCTTGAAAACGAAAGAACACAGAGCTGTTTTAAGAACAGTCCACAAAGCTGTCAGCTGTGCGCACGTTCTGCATCCACCAGTCCTGGGCTCTGGGCATTTATTTCACAGGCAGGACACGGGGCCTCCACCAACCAGCCCGGAAAGCCCCGAGCACAGAGCAAGCTGTGGCAGCCCCACTCGCAGGAGCAGCTTTTCGAAGGATAAATTTGTCTCTACCTTGTATTCTTCAGAGCCCTGCAAAAGTTGCTTCAGCTTGGAGTCTAACTGCGTAAACCGCCGGGTTATCCTCTCTATCCGAGCGTGCAGGTCTCTGTACTCGTTGTACTCCGCGTTGAAGTCGTTTTTGTAACTCTGACGCTGCTCCGAAGAGGAAATGGCTGCGTATTTTCTAGAGGGAGAATAATTTCGTTAAGCGGTTTAGTGATTATTCCCTGCAGACAGCGCGAAGGCTGCGGTGCCAAGAGCAGGATGACAAGTCTGCCAGGTGACTGACTGCACTTGGGAACAGTCTCCTGCGATCTGCGTGACAGTGGCACTGAGATAACTGCTGTACCTTGACCTCTCCGTAAAACAAGACAATATTTGCTCCGAAAACTTCCCATCTCTGCAAGACAGGCTGGAATATGCAGGTACAGCAAAGCCTGCGAGCAGATGAGGGTGTAGGAGGACACTCAGATAGCACTGCTACAGCTTTTCTAATTCCTGCTGTCCCCCAGAACATGGAGTTCTGCATCTGTGCCAGACCTCGGAACAGCAGGAATACGATGCTTCCAGCGCTCAGAGTCTTTAAAGGAACACAAAAACCGTTCAGCTATCATTGCAAAACGCTCGCAGGACTATTATGTGGCAAGCGCGGGATGAGAACCACGTTGAATAGGCTGAATACATCTCCACCACCTTCTGAAGATACCCAAGGAGCTGAACACGACACAAGAGCTCATGTTTAACAGATGCGCCTCCGAGGCCCTTTGAAAGTCGTTCAGCTCAACAAGAAGCCATTAAACCTGACATTCTGCAGCGAGCCCAGCAGCCAGTCCTCTGTGATGGCAAAGCTCCTCTTTTCACAGGTGATGACTCTCATTTGCCACCTTGCTCCAGCTGCAACGCGGTGCCTGAACGTGTACAAGCTAACTGAGGTGTCAAATTAAGGGAAAACTTTCACTGCGTCAACTTCAATGTGCTCTAGCCTTCAAGAGCTGACTCCTTGAGAGGGGTCGGCACAAAGAAGCATCTACACAGGACGTGCTAACACGAGATAAGGAACTCGTCATCAAAACGGTCAGGGCAGAGCCAAGGGTGAGCCAATCTGAGACCCATTTTGGTTTCAGGAACTACCAGCAAAGGACTTTTTTTTTTTTTTTCAGCCCACCTTCCAAAGTTCAATCAAGTAACACTTAAATCCAACAAAAAGTCACCGAGACACTGTGATTTTTAGACTGAAACACGATCCCAAAGTGACGAAACAAGCAATAAAGATACTCACAATAAATAATCTGGCATTTCCGAAGTTGATGTTGGTACACTAGAATTATTGCATGTTCCATTTAAACCTGGAAGAAACAAAAACTTGCTTTTAGACATTCTTAAACTTCAGAGCTCTATGCAATAAAACTGTAAATTCATAAATCTATCCACAGCATGCAGTTTATTGAATTCGAAGGGTTTCTGTTGTGCTTTAAATTGACAGAGATGGAAGGTGTAGTGTGAGGTGGCTGAAACCTCACGCTTCCCTAATATTTGTCAGCAAAACGACACCGACATCAGCCAACGCACTGAGCAGCGACACGGCCTCGTTTAATTGGTTTGGGAACACCGCCTGCGGGGAGGGATAACGCTGGTATCAACCACAAAACACATTTCTGGGTCCAGATGAGCACAAGAGAACTGAGCAAGGTGCACGTTTCTCCCCCCCAGTTCTACACTACGTAGATCCCTGCTATTATTATTAGGGATTCCTATAGGATCTATAGGATCTAACAGGCTTGTAGGGCACGCAGCTTTCTCCTCACTTAGCCCTGCTGCCCTGCAGACAATCAAAGTGCTCTGTTTTATCAGGTGGAAGAAGCATAGACCAAACGAGGCTCAACTAGAAGTGTCTAGGACTTTAAGTGAAGGGACCAAAGACCTCAGAAGGAATGGGATTTTGAATGCGAGCCTAAAGCAGGCTCTGTCCCCAGCCTAAACTAAACACTGCATTATTTATTTGGAGGAAGAAAAGCAGTTGGATACTGGCTTGAAAAGGGATACTTCCTGTAAATTGTATTATTCTGAAAGCCCTACTCAGAAAGTCAACTGCATCCCTGAGAAGGCAGCAAAAGAAGAGACAAATGGAGGAGGCTGCAGAGGATTCAACTCATCTGCTTTGCAGAAATTAATTTCTTCTTTCATCTTTTTTTCCTTTTTCCAAGCCTGCTCCTTAGAGCCAGCAGCACTGTGACTGCGCAAGTCCCCTGGGGATGCGGGGGGCAGCCCCACGCCTCGCCCGTCCCCACGCTCACCAAGCTCCTTTCCAGTCCTTACCCCAAATAAGCTGCAGAGAGCACGAAGTGCCAAAGTTACAGCAGGGGGATGTAAAAGCAACAACCTCATTGCGTTTTTTTAACAATCTGTTTTTCCCGGAGTTCCTGCGGGCAGGCTTTGCCGAGCGGAGCGCCCGAACAGCGTCACGGGGAGCAGAGCAGCCTTAATTCCTGCTGCAGGCGTCTGCAAACAGCTCTGCTCTCTTCCACACCTGACAGCAGAGCGGGAGATGCCGAACACGGGCACGGAAGATGGTGGTGGCGAAGGGAGGAGAAAGTTTGGTTTGCCTGTGAGTGCCACCTACTGTCTGCCGACAGGACCCCAGGGTCCCTTCAGTGCCTCCGGAACAGGAGAAATCCTTTCCCCTGCAGCCTCTGGGCACAAAGGGCATTTGGGAAGACGTCGGCTGCTCGCTGCAGGCAGCAGCAGCAGGATCAGGCCCCCACTAAGGGGCAGAAATGTGGGCAGCAGGATCCCAAGTCCCGAAACTGCCCCAAATCCCAGCAGCCGCTGCCCACATCCTGTTTGCGCTGACTTCGGAGGCCAGCCCGGCTGTTACCTCGCATACATCAGCGGGCAGCAGGAACAAAACCCCGAATTCACAAAGAGCCAGGCACTGAGCTGCTTTTAAAGCAGAGCAGAGAAGGCGATAAAGGCTCAGCAACTCCACGAAGAAAGAATTCGGCTCGTTTTGGTACTCAAGAACTGTTGACAAAGACATCCGCCCCCAGATTGCATCTACCTCCACGGCTGTTCAGGACACGAGGTACATCAGGGAGAACAACTCGTTAACACGGGCAGAAAAAAAAACACAACAAAACAGGACTGACACAAAAGATCAAAGCAGAAGTATCTGCTCGTGCAGAGCGCTGCTCTGCAGCACCACGAAGTCCCCACATACAACGCTCACAAGTACAGAGCGCAGCCAAAAACCAGCGGTGAGCACGCAGAGCGTGCTGTCGGTGCTACAAAGGCAGAGGGGAAGGCAAGAGCTGACACCACGCAGCTCCAAACTACTCCTGAAGCTCTCCCCTTCCACGAATGCGATGAATTAATTCCAGTTTTTTGACTAATTAATTCCACTTTTGAGCTGCTGCCCCTTCTGAGCCAAATGCGGGTGATTTTCATGCTCCAGCCATGAAGAGGAGCGTAGTAAAGGGGCGAAGGAAAATAAAATGGATGCAAGAAGAAGTTGAGCAGCAGAACCGGGCTGCGGTGTTCCTAGGGGCTGCAGGGGAGGTCCCGCTGCTCCGGAGAGCTTTAAGAAGGAAGCAGGAGAGCAGCAGACACTGCAAGGGAACGGAGTGGATTAGCCAGTAAATATACATATTCTCTGCTCTAACTTCTAAGAGTACACAGAACTGACTTAGAAATGTATTTTTTGATGGGAAGCTTTTTTATCACATCCCAGTGGCTAACAGGTTCGCTATTTCGTTAGTCCTCGAAACGAGAAATTCAGACCTGTAGTGGGATAGAGCAAGGAAGCCTTCGGCCCGAAGGAGCTGGTCGTGTGGAGCCCCAGCAGTCTTTATCACAGGACTTATCTATCGCTTCTGTTGTGTCCAATATTACAAGCTTTTGTGACTAACTTTTCATTACCGAGTTAAAAATCAATACAACAGCCATCACAATGCCAAACACAAGCAGAAGAGCAGGAGGTAATCAAGCGGCGCTGCCTTTCCGACAGATCTTGGTGCCTGCCTTTCATCCCCACGTATTAATAAAGCTTTTAATTTAACAGGGAGAAACATGACACGGGCTGAGGCAGCTCCAAACAGCAGCAAAGGTCGAACAGGAAAAACCTGATAGCCTCTTTTGGGAGGAAGAGCCTGTGCTGATTTGTAGGCAGGGACAGCAGCGATATTTCATCAACCACGCAGGCTCTGCAAGTGGAATGACACACGCAACCTCTTCCCTCAAATGGGTTCAGAGCAGAAATAATAGGCAAAATAACATTAACACAACCCAAAGGGGGCATCCCAGCACCGACGTACCTGTGACATCCTGTGGCACACTAACTAAGTCAGCATTTTTTATTACTTCACAGTCCTGCTTCTCCTCTTTGCACTTCTCTTCGCCCTTCTTCTCCTTCCTCTCCTTCTCCTTGTCTTTGTGCTTTTTGGATTTCTTCTTGCTTTTGACGTACGAGCCGCAATTGTGCTTGCTCGTTTGGGGACAGTCTGTCGGCGAAGGGTGAGTCAGCCTGTCGGCCTGCTCCGCGGTCTCACAGTCTCTGCCGTTGTGAGTCAGGTCGTTGCTGACATCCGCGAGGGGGTCGTGAGGCCTGGGCAGCTCCAGCGCGGGCAGGCTGGAGCTGGAGCTCACCGACTCCGGGAGGGCCGGCGGCAGCGCCGCGGCGGGGGCGTCCTTGCCGTTGGAGGAGTTCAGCTTCCCGTTGAAGGCGGGCTGAGCCCTGTGAGCCAGGTGCGAGATCCTGGGCTTCTTGTTGGCCAGGGGATCGATAAACTCCAGGGGCTGGGATCGTTTCTGGGGAGGAAAAAGGAAAAGAGAAGTAAGTATCTCCAGGCCTGGGCAGGATTTCGGATGCGGCGTTCGTCCCGGTGCTGTTACCGCTAGGTGGTGGTGCAGTGCTGGGAACAAGGCCGTCACCAGAAGAAGGGCTCTGGAAGCTGCCAGCAAACCTCCCCGCTCCCAGGCTGGTCCCTGCAGCCCCAGCACCCTGCACACGGGCTCCAGGACCGCCAGCACCCAGCTCCTGCAGAGCCAGCACAGCCCACGCCGCGTCCCGACAGCCCCCAGAGCCCACGGCTCCTTGGGAGAGCCGAGCTGTGACAGTTTTAGAGGCCCCCTGATGGCACCAGAAATTAATTTGCACTGCTCACGTACCAGGCCACGCCATCCTGCCTGCTCTCTTCAGACCTTACTTCCAACCTAGCCCTTCAGAAGCCAGCCCTGTCCTCCCCCCTCCCTGCCCCAGGCGCTCAGAAGGGAAGCAGCCACAAAACACCCTCCATCGTCTCATCTGGTGGCGTTTCGAGCACCTCCAAGTCCCTGCAAAAGGCTGGGGGAAAGATGTGCCGGATCCCCGGAGCAGGAGGGATTCACACGTTCTGCACTTAACTCCCAGCTGACTTTACCAGCTCCGAGGCCGACGGCTTCGCCCTCGCGATACCGCTCCTTCCTCTTCTCAGAGAGGCATTTCCCAGAAGAGGCGAGAAAGCACCAACTGCTAAGTACTCAGAATTTCAGGCAAAAGAGGTCATCCGCAGCGAGCCACGTCACGCAGGCTGCCGCAACCGGAATATCCCTCCTTTAACACAACGTGCAGAGGGCAGAGGTTTCCATTTACCCCCACCAGCCCCCTGCCCAGACACAGGTGGGACCTGCTGAGGGCTCAGTGCCCCCAATTCCTGCATTCCAGCTGCCTGCAGGCTCAGCTCAGCCCAGGGAAGTCTCGCCGTGGAGCAGCCCAGCCTCCCATCAGCTCAGCGCGGAGCCCGAGCCAGCCCAAATTACCTTGGCCAGCCCTCAGTGCAGCGCTGTGCGCGCCTGCCTGGCAGCCACGGGCTGCAGAAAATCTGCGGAAAGATTATTTGGTGCCCGGCGGAAAACGAGGGCCAGCTCGGGTTATTTCTGTTGGATATTTCATTGTTTTCTTTGCTGTCTCAGGCAGGACGACCGCGGTGCGTTTGCAAATGGAAATTTTGCTCCGTCGCAGAAGCGCAGCTGCACGCACGGCTGCTCTGGAGAGGAGCCACCAACTCGCTCCTTTCCCCCCAGTTCTTATTTCTCTTTGCCAGCTGCAGGGGTCACAAGGACAGTGCTCGGTGACAGGGATCACTTCCCACCTGGCAGGGTAATTACGAGGAGCTGCTCGTGCTGCCGCAGAGCTCGAGGGCTGACAGCAGCACGCCGAACCGGCTTCGCAACGGCCCTGACCACGCTGCCGGGGCTCTGCCTCTCCACCCGCAGGACACGGCGCTGTCCGTCGCCCCAAAGGAGGGGCCGTTCCCTCTGTCAGCTGCCGGAGACCTGCAGACAGCTCTGAGAGCTGTCATCTCTCACTCACCTTCCTCTAAAGCCAACAGATAACCTCTCCACCACCTTTACCTCTTTGGGTGTAAAGGTGTTCGTGCAATACCTGCTGCGCCACCTTTCTCCTTGAAATTATTAAGCCAACCTTTTGATTTGCCTTCGTTCCACAACTGAACTTTCCCTGAATGTTTTAAGGCTAGCAAATCACACAGTCCTCCGCTGGGGTTGCAACCATGAGAAGGGAATCCCTCCTTTAAATAGAAATTACAGCTCTATAACGTATAATATCAAAAAACAACAGCGTACAACAAGAAGTGCTCCGTGGTTTGCTGTCTGACAAGCCACGTTAGCAGCGCTGCTGGAAGCACTTCTATTCCACGTTGTCCTCACTGCGCTAAGCCTTTTCTACACCCAGATCAATCAGCTGCCCAAGGTTTCGGTCAGATAATCAGGAGACTAAAAACATCCCCTGCAGACCTTCACGTCTTTCTAAATACAGAAGCGAGGTGACCTTTCAACCTAAATTTCCGCAGAACCAGGCTAAGCGAAACACACGCCCAACCTCTTAAGAGCATTGCGTCTTTCCAAGCTCACTCGAAGGAAGGGGTCCATTCTTTACGCACCAGGAACATGCCCACAGCAGAACAAGAGAGGATTTGGAATTAGCTACCTGGCAAACAAGTCGCGCAGTTCTTGTTCTCTATGGCGAATTGCTTCCCTCTCGCTGCCAGAAAGCACATAATTTCCTTACCTGCTAATATTCTTTGCCACTAATCCTCGGTGCGTCTGTCCAGACAAGCAGGCATTACACATTCCATTGGCAGGAGGAGAATAAATACTCAACTTGTCTGGGCTGACCCACAGCAGAGAAGGGAAGCCGGCATTTCATGGTGCTAGCAAGGAAAGTCGGCGCTAAGAGACACCGGGACAGAGCGGGGACAGGCTCTGCCCAACACGCAAGCAAACAGAGCTCCTTCAAAGTTCACCATCATGGAAAACTGGCTTCTTCTGTACTTCTCACAGCTCCCTGCGCTGGCTTCTCAACAAATCACAGAGCAGACCAACGTGCTCCTGATCTGTCATGGCAATTAGGTTGCAAAAGGTCAAGGTTTTTAATAACTCAACCGTGTTTGGGAGCTGCTTATTACTGCTTCGTTCCAGTCAATTATTAGTAATGAGCAAAACACAAGCTCGCGTTCCCCCTGGAATTCCAAGAGGTATGTAGGCACTTTTAAAAAATTTAGCCCTTCAAACTAAAGCTAAGAGCAGACTGTCTGAGGGCCTCCCTGTAGTCCATCACCGAACCACATCCAGAGGAGGAACAGATGCTGAGGAAATCTAGAATTAGGCTCTAACTTAAGGGGAAAAAACAAAACCCAAACGCTCCTGACCTAACAGCCTCCAGCAGCAGGTGGTTAGCACACAGACAGGCTGAACAGCTCAGCCTGGACCCAGGTCCGTCAGCAGCAGATCCCAGTTCCTGACTCTCTGCTACCCAGACCGAGCATCCTTGGGGAGAGAGGCATCACCCACCTGAGGAGGAGAGCTGGAGTTCACGTTGTCCTTGGGTGGGCTCAGGGAAGGCGCTTCTCCTTGAAAGCCGCTGCTGTTCTGTGGCTGACAGAGTTTCCTGAAAAACAGAACGCGGGGTTGTTCAAATCCTGCGCCTGCTTGCTTCTGCCTCGCTTCCCATGATTTCTGCAAGCTCTCTGCAAACGGGGGTGACGCCGGGAACTGACACCGCAGGAGCTGGGGCAGGGGGAGAGGCAGCCTCAGCTGCGGGACAGGAGCTCCCTCCCCTGCTGAGGAAGGATCTTGGTTCCTGGCAGTTTTGCCTCCCTCTCTTGACATGGCGACACGTTACAACAAATGGGTATCTACCTTAGGAAAATGACCCATACACATTAGTAAAGACTGGCACTGAACTTCAGAATTTATGGGATATACATTCTGGCCGCTGCTTCAAATACAGCTCAGTCAGCAAGACTATTCCAACTGATTTCAGCCGAGTTTTCGGCTCACCCAGGTAAAATTCACTTCTCAAGACCAATTCAGAAGGCAAACACACTCAAAGGGGGCTGAAACTCAAGTTCAGATGCTCAGGAGTAAGTTCTCCTGCTCCTAGCACCACCTAAACAACATTTCACAGGCACAGCAGTCTTCTCTCACAAGCAAGCCCCTCTGGGCTCAGGAAGAGCAGGATTATAACAGGAACTGTTACTGCGTTATTGGTCCTCTAGGATTTACATTTCGGGCTTCATAATAATACTTTCAAGTCGCATCATGCAAAATAGCGCTGCTCTGGTCTGTATTTGCGGTATCTGACAAACAATAGAGACCTCTTGGAGCAAAAAAAAAAAGAAAAAAAGCACAATGCAATTCATTCTAATCACGTAAGTGTGTTAATTCACATTCATGGTGGGTGTTTGCACTCCCCACCGCCCAAGGGGTGCTCTGCAGCTCAGAGTCAAGTTTTGTAGCTTTGCCCCACTCTTCTGACATGAACCAGAGAGCCCATATATATATATATATATATTTATCACCCAGAAAAAAACCACTGTTGCATCAGGTTGTAGCCATCAAGCAGAAAAAAATTCAGAGTTAAAGGTTTTAATAAACTAGCTCCGCAGTCACTTTGTCCCCAGCTGTACAGCCTAAATAACCAACATCTAAATTCTTCCACAAGAGGCTGCAATCGGCTTTAAAGCACCCATTTTTCAAGCACTGGGGAGATTATTTCAGAGATAGAGTCCCAAACTATACACTTTTAACCTCAGCTCGAACCCTCAGCCGTACAGCACCGACACTGAGATGCCTGCAGTTCCGCTGCCCTTCAGGCTGAAGTTGCTGTTTTTGTTTAAATTTTATTTAGAACGATCCCAACAGCCAGGGATCAACTCAAGGAAAGTGCTCGGGGACTGTGAAAACAGGAAGGGGAGCAGCGAAATTCCATAAACACCACGGCCAAGCGGCTTTCTGGATGCCTCCTGACTGGACTGAGTAATCCTGAACATCTCCTAACATGTTAATTATGGATTTAAAAAAAAATAAATAAGTGAGTGAAAGACAACTCCTTTCAATTCAGCGGCTCTTGTAGCAGCGGAAAAACACCTCACTACAATGGTGAAAGGATGGAAAACGAACAACACGAGAAGAAGGAGCCGGTCCAACACAAGCCTTGGTAGACGTGCTCTTAGGGTTTGCAGATGTGTTAATTATTGCAGCCACTGAACCAGCAAGTGGACGTGGAACCCGAGATGACATCAAACAATGGGATGAATCTAGGCAACCACGCAGACTGCCACGGCGAGCTGCGTAAAGCCCCACGTCTGGAGCCTGCGCCCTTTTTGTGAATGTTTTTCTCCTGTCTTCAGCCCGACATGTTTTTTCCATTTTGTAGCCTCATTACCTGCGCTGGCTGCGCGGGTCTTTGTTTGTACAGTTGAATACATCCTTTCCAAGGTCTATTTTTAGACCTTCGCATAACTGAATGCCACAATTCTAGAAAAAGCAGTAAACATTGCCTTCTACAGGGAGAAATTAACCTTTTTTTTTTTGAAAGCCATAAAGATTGCATGGCACTTGAATTTTTCCGTTTAATTATAATTCAACATCAAGGCCATTTAAATCAGTTTGATTTTTTTTTTTTTTTAGCATGCCAAAGCACTTTAAGTGCACGATTCTGTTGGTTTAACCAAGTCTCATCTCCCAGCCAATTGTGCTTTCAAATCATGGAAACCGTTCAAACGGAGCATGCTCTACTTATTTTATTGCACTTTTGGTTAAGATTATGTCTCAAAAACACGCCAGGTAAAATTTCTATCTGCATTACAAACTCCAGTCAGTATAAACACACCGAAAATCCAGCTAGGCACATATAAACACTCAGGGCAGAATCCCTCAGGAATCTAGGGGATGCGTCCTCTTTCCCCGCTGCCTGACAGCTAAAAGCTCCCAAGTTTTCAGGCTTCATCTAAGAAAAAAAAATCTTTAACAACCAACGAGACAGAATTATCATCTGAACTAACTCTGCTAAGGGCCATTTTCAGGAAGATGAGAACAGGTAGGGTGTGCAGCTCTTGGACAGAACACATTTTATGGGCAGGAGGACAACCATTACGTGTTTTAGGGGACTTAAAGAACTGCCTCATGCTTTTTCAGCCACGTTCATGCATCACTCCCTGCAATCAAACCTCGATCTTGCAGCCTCTCTGTGACTGATAGTAAAAGAATTTCCAACGTGGAGAAAAGCACAGTGAAACATCCAATTAATACTACAGAAATTAAGCAAAATCCCCAAGAAAACAGCTCAAAGGGACTGGGGATGTCCGCAGGAACAGAGCACAGAAGCAGCGGGGCGAGACGGCGGGGGGACGCGGCTGCAGGGTACTTTCTCTCGCTGTCCTGAACAAACACAGCAGTCTGCACAGGAAGCCTTGCACAAGGAGATATGGAACAAGGAAAGGAGAGCTGCAACGGAGAGCTGCACTGGACACGTTTGTCTTAATCCTTTCCTCTCCCAGGATTTTACACCACCATTAAGGTTTAACTCTAACAGCTTTTTACCCCATCCAGGTTTTTCTGGAGCTTTTAGCATAATGACTTAAATTACTATTAAATTACAGCCTACGATCTGAAGATTGCATCCACTTACTCCCCAGTTTAGCCAACTTCTGCAGGTGACTGCCTGATGAACAGATTTACTGGATGTTAAAATAATCTAAACGCTCAACTTACCATAGCTCTACTGACTTCAGTCACCCCGATTTATAGCAACCCAGTATTTTCAAGCTGCAGATATTAGAGAGAAGGTGGAATAATTACCGAACAAGTATCCTCTTCAGCAGCTGCTGGTCTCCCTCAGAGTAGCCAGGCCAGTCCTTCTGCACTTCTTTGTACACGCAATCTTTCAGTGTGAAAGTGCTGTCCTTGGCACTCAAATTTGCCACCTGAAACAAAAGCAATTTGCAGAACCATCAGGATTTAATTTTTTTCACTTGTTACAACAAAGAGATCTGAGCCATAGGCAAAATCTCGGCAGACTTAGTGGTAGTTAGTGGTGTCAGGGAACAAGTAGGTACTATATAGTTCATTTCCAAATTTTTTTAGGTGATTTAATCAAACTGTGCTTTTCTTTTGCCTTGTCAGTGCAATAGTTCATTGTGAGTTTCCAAAACACATGAAGTTTACTGAGGAACAAGTTGGATCTAAGCGGATTATTCAGCCTGGGTAGTTTGGAACAGCACAGCATCAGTTTAGGGCAACACTTGGAAATAAACCCTAGTGGGAAGAGGCAGTTCACTCCCCACAACTGTCCGACAGCTCAAACGGTGTGGTTTATTAGCTGATAGAGGAACTCCGGTGGCGATAGCTCGGTTAACAGCTGCCAGAAGGTAACTTCTCACTAGCGAGCCAGTAAAGCAGGAGGCAGGCAGCTAGTTTCTCGAGGAGCGGTGCAGAGAACGCATTGTGGATGTAACGCGTTAGGGAGCTTGCGGATTACGTTGTACAGCTGCGTGTGTTAGGATCACCTGCTCGATGTTATGGGGGAGAACTTTTCTGAGGACTACTTTAGGGAAACAACAACAAAACCTGCAATTATCGGCTTATAACCCAGGGTTTTACAGTAAATCGTAGCACCCAAGTCCTGCGGTGCAGCTGCAGAACACTCGTACAAGCAGCTCTTTGACATTTTATCCAATTCTATCGTGTGCCTTTTCCCCACAAGATTCTGCGCGGTGCCTACGTGGATAGGAAACACTGCTGGAACCGGCAGAGTTGTGTTAGAATGGAAACAGCTTGCTAGGAGTTATCCCACTTTAATCAGTCTTTCCACAGCTTGGCAGAAAATTTAACCTCTTGCTGCTGGTTACGTGTCTGAAAAACCCAATGTCAGCACAAAGCAAAAAGCCCCAGTACGCCTAGCAATGACATCTTCATGGATGCTGTACTTAGTCAACCCTTCTTAGGTGAGCATGGAGCACTAAGGCTAGAAAGAAAATGCCTTAAATGCCTTAAATTCATTTATGGGAATAGGGACAGGGAGGCAGAGGTGCCAAGCAGTAAGGCCACAGGCAGGCTGACCCACTGGCTAAAAAACCAAGCCAGTGTCTCCAATTCCCAGCTCTGGCCCCTCGGTTTGACCACTGTATTGCACTTGAGACTGGCAGGTGCTTTTATTCAGCCAGGGGAGATAAAACAGCACATCTGCTGAAGGATTAACGTTCTCCGTCGCTCGCTCTGTTCAGGAGACGGTTTGTTTGTGAGCTTCTATTATCCACGCAGCAATGAGAACCTCGGAAAAGCAAGTGAAGTAGTGGAAAATCTTGAATTAAGCAAAGATGTCGTTAATCCTGCTTTTGCTTTAGGGAGGCTTTGCCCTCGTATTATAAATCTACAAATTTAAAAGCAAAAAGCTGGAAAACTGAATAGAGCAAAGCGCTGCTGATAAGCAAAAAAATAAAAAGCCCGGTTATCAGTTTACATGACGAACACTGTTTTTCCTTTCAGTTCTGTCAGCTTTCCAAAATCCTGAGCCAAAACACAAGAAGAATTTGAGCTGGGTTTTACATTCAGATAGCCCAGGAAACGTGCCCAAGAGACGAAAGCAAAGTCGGGTCGTGCTCTGCCCTGTTGTGCAGCGGGAGGCACGCTGCTCGGAGGCTGGGAGCTCTGCACGGAGGCTGGGAGCTGCCACCTCCCTGTTTTTCCTGGGGCTGGACTCTGCAAGCTCCACCCCAAGCTTCCCCAAAAATAGAAACCTTGCAAAATGAGGCAAAAAGGCCAGCAGGAACACGGAGTCCTCCGAGAGATGCGAGAGCACAATGAAACCCACACCTAGACATATTTAGACATGTAGCTTTAACGCAGCCTGTAATTTTTTTTTTTTTTGAAGTTTATCCGTGTCTGCCTGTGGATGGGAGCCCTGGAAGGAGAGGAGTTTACAAGCAATGCATTCCCAGCAAAACCAGCAGTTAGCCCAATCAGGCCAACGCTGCCAAGCGCACCCCTCGCCTGCTAGGGGGGGGGAGAGCATCGATAAAAAATGATTACCAGACACAGGATTTCCATTATTAAACATATTCGTAGTAATCAAAAGGGTGTGCGAAGGAATTCTAGCTCTGCTGGAAAATTAAGGGCTGCAGGATTAAAATCTAGGGAAGGAGCGAGCTGTGCCAGCACTAACTCCATTTTCAGTGTGACCTGCCCTGTGCCCTTGGGCAAACCAACTCCTTGCTCTGTCTCGTTCTTTTCAGCTATGGGAAGGAGTAAAAATTAAGAATCCAATACAGAAGAGGGCAGCTGCAGCATTTAAATAAATATCCACGATGCGTTTTGCACTGTGAGAGCAGTGAAGGTATTTACTGCAAGTCCTAAAATGGCACCTTCAACATGACTCAAAGCGTTAAGGACTGATTCAGCCAGGAGACAGCTTTCACACTTGACATACAAATAATACGGTTGGCAAGAAGCTGCATGATCTTCACACCTAACCAGTAACTCTTCCAGCAGGAAGGCACGGGGCAATACAAAGACGTAAAGCTTAGTGGAGAGGGACATGTTTTTCCTTCACGTAGGAAACGTTGCATGTATTAACACACGTTCCTTTATGTTCACGTTAATCCAGATGTATGGAGTAGATTTACAGGTTATAATAATTTAAATAACTCTTAGATCCTCCATTAGGTAGCTCTCCCCACAACCAACTTTGGGTCGGTTCCCCTTAAGTGACCGATCCGGTGAACGGAAATCATACAGCTTGCTTGTACACCCCTACCACACAGCGTACACACGGGGGGCTTCTGCTACCTAAATCATGGGAATTGTGAACCCCTGTCGGACACGGCCTTCAAAGAAACGTTAAGCTGCAGCTTTGAGGTACACGGGTTACGTTCAGACTCATACAGAATCGACTCCCTTCGGAGGGGACGTTTCCCTTTACCTAAATTGTTGCCTTCGTCAGGGTACAAACCTGTTGCAGAAGGTTGTCCAGCAAATCCTTGTCCTGCTGAGAAAGTCCATCCTTCTGCAATCTGAGAATAAGTTCAGGTTTCTTATAAGGCTTTAGTGCCAGTAAGTGCACAACCCTATCTTTGAAGGGTCTCTGAGAAATCGCACTATTGCCTCTCTTTATTGCACTGGCAAGGTTGACTGGCGTTGGGCGCTTCCTGGAGGGAACAGCATCGGAAGCTCCTGGTGCAGGTTTACGCACCTGAACCTTTTTGCCTAAAATGAGATGAGAATAGTGAACTGCAGCAGTCACCTTGCAAAGGCCGGTGGGTCGTCAACGCGGATATGGAGTTCATTACACGAGCCCGAGTGCCAGAAGATGACAATGAAGGACAAACACAACCAGCACACCCCATCCGTTCCAACGTGCCGCTGGAACGACTGTCCCGTGAGTTTTATGATTCATGGCAGGCTCACAACAAGTAAACAGCAACACCAAGCTCTGGAAACCTGTGTATTACTGGCCGCAAGCTTACATAAAGCCCTCTTTGTTTGCTAGCTTTTCGTTTATCCCAAGTGCACGTATCCCCACGGTTAATCTAACCATTTTTTTTTCCTCCCTACGAGGAGAAAATTCGGCATTATTATGTAGGAGAGTCGAAATATGGAGTGGAAAGATCCGAAGTGGTCAACGAGCGGCTCCCTGCTGCTGATCTCAGCAAAAACGCTGCTCCAGCAGATGTTTCTGCTTTCAGAACAATGGGAACTTTATGGGGCTGGGTCCACCTCCCTTCCCCCCGCCAAACACGAAGGGGGTCCAACCCTGACACGTTCGCCTACTCGTTAGCGTGCTGCCTGCTTGCATAGAATAACCCCTTCTACTTCGTAGCAGTAACTGCTTCGCCTTCCAGCTACGTTTATTTGTGTGCACTTGAGGACAGAAAGCTGCCTCCCATGTTCATCTCAAGCCCTCGGAGCCAGCTTCCTCAGCTCCATCCCAAGTGTGCTTCTCGGTTTCTTACAGCATTATACAGGAATTCATTTCTCCCATACCTATTAAAAAACAACTTCAGCTAGAATCCTCACCCGAGTCCCACATCACTGACTAGGGCACAAATCAAAGAACTGTGCTATTTTGAACCCAGAAACAGGTCACAAAGCCAGCTTCCTGCTACCAAAGATGACAAGAGCAAATAAAAAAAAAAAACTACAGGTCCCAAGGTCTGAAACATGGAGATGCAATTAGCAGCCACTTCGGTTCACAACAGTGACCTTCAGTGGGACAAACAACGTCCAGCATTTACTGCAAAAACGTTGGAGGTTTATTTCAGCGTGGCGATTCTCCACTGCTAGGAAGCAATGTTTTCAACTGAGTCATCTGAAGATACTGGTGATTGTCTGCAGTGTTTATTTTACTGAAATGTAGATTGCATAACTGAGTCCCCATTTCCTGGCTTTTTATTATGTACCACGCTGATGCAAGGCAGTGCGACCCCGTCGTCAGCGGGGCTGAGTTAAGACGAGGGAGAAAAACTACAAATCACACATCAAACATCCCAAAATTCAGAGGCTGGCTGGACGTCATTTCCAGCAATGGGACACGAGAAGACTCGTAAGCTTTCTAGAACTGCCCTAACTCCTGCCAGGTCGTGAACAGCAAAAACACATTGTGACATTTCCACTTGGGGCTGGAGCCAAAATGGGCAGTGATAGGGGAAGAAAAAACTAAGCAAAGCCAGAACACTAAGTCGCTTAAAATATTTATACCCATACAGAGAGAGAAATGTGTACACACACATACTTAGCACGTATAAGCACACTCCCCCCTACATCCCTATCACCTATCTACACATATATTCAAGTGTAAGTTCACATCTCTACTGCTTTCCTCCCACCTTAAACACTGACATCTTGCACAAGCAGCACGTGCCTCCCTCCTGTGCTTTTTCCACGGCTGTACCTCCATGTCAAAGAGGGAAATGTTTAAGTGAGAGTATTTTTAAATGACAAGTTTTGCTGCATCTTTTGGGGAAGCAATTTGCCCTGAGAATCTGCCTCACGAGCCTACCAACTTGGTCCACTTACTGTAAAGTTCTCAAATACAAGCTAAACGAAATCGTCTACAGGAAATCAATGCATTTCCTTCCTGATTGCTATCTTATTTCTCAGTTTTGAGTACTTGGCTGATAAAACAACGAGTCAGGGGCAGTTCTACATTTTGCAACTCACCATCCTCATCACAGACACCCTCTGAGAAGAGACTGGCTACAGATCACATGAAAAAACAGCTGGCTCCAAGAACTGAACTCCGCTTTCTGGTTAATATTTACGCCCCGAGTTTGTGACCAGACTGAGGTTAAGCTAGGTCTCAGCAGGCTCCTTCTAGAGCTCACTGTCACATTTTTATTTCCTCTCCAAAGAGTTCTCCTTTCACTGTGACAATGAGATGGTTTGTTCAAGGCTACCGTCAGCAGCTCCACTTTAATCTTTGCTGATGAACACAAGGACACTGCTATCTGCACCCTAGACGCTGCGTGTAATGGCCTCAAGTGCAGGCACACAGCAGCTGTGTGACAACAGCAGGACATTTTAGCTGACTTCGTTAGGAGCACAGACACTTTAAAGCATCAGGGTGCTCCCAGCATCACCGCATGACAAATATGAGCTATGCCAGAGCGATGTGACTGTGCCCAGGCAACCCTCAGAGACCACACAACCAGCACCACACAAGTTCCGGAGGGAAGATGGAAGCCACAAAGAAGTCACAATGCAAGGAGGCTAGCACCACAGTGAATCAGACGCCCGTGAGGAGCTACCAGATACTTGCTGAGGGCTTTCATGGTCAAGTCGTTCACAGCAAAGCGAACGTCAGCACACCTTCAGGAGGTGAAGACAGCCGCTCACATCACGCCGCCGCTTACCTACGTATCTCCCCCCAGGTTTAATGACTATAGCGCTCCGGCTGCGAGTCTCCTCCTCTGCCTGTGCCATGCTTTGCCTTGCCTTCTGGTAGGAATCGTCAGTAGCGCACACGGTGATCTTATCCTGTATGCTTCCCAGGCAATCCAAGTGGATATTGCCGTTGCTGCAAAAGAAAGGCAATGGTAAAGGTACTCCCAGCACTGCGAACGGGCACGTTTCTGTCACCAGTGAGTCGCTGAGGTTGTGTTATCTGAATAATAGGAGGGTACGGAAAGGTGCTGAGAGGTGAACAGGTTCTTCTGGGGGTGCCTGCTTACCCAAATGCATACACAAGCAAACAGATTACAAAGAAAGAAGTTCTAAAGAGAAAATGCATTCTATTTCTAAAAAGAAATAGCACTACTTAAGTTTTGTTTAAGTTTGATAGAGAAAACAACTGTACAGAAGGTTAAGATAGAAATGGCTGGATTATTTTTGCTGCATCACTCACCTAGACACATACTGCTGGATGCAGTCAAAACTGCCCTGCGGGCTGTCCTTGCCGATATTGGAGAGATAAAACGTGAAATTCCGCGCTTCCGCGGGGCGATCGGGCCTCGGAATTGCGATGTGCTGTTGGGAGGGAGAAAAATATCGTTTACTTGGGTAGCCCACACTGAAACAAAATCCGATTTTTTAGCAGTCACTATGTTTTGAGACATTTCGGAACCCACTACAAGTAAAGCGTATGGATTACTGCATAAGACAGCATGAAGAGCAAGCTGAAAAAACGCTACAAGGAAGATTCAAGTCAGCAAAACTGAAGTGCCAAAAAGGTAAAAGAGGTAGATGAAGATCAGTTTAAAAAAAAAAAAGGCAAGAGTCTGTAACAGACCAAAGTATGAGCTGGTGGCTCGCTGCCTTCCAAAGGCACACAATGATCTTGTTCTCGCAATCTGACCCAATTCTATTGATTCAGGCTTAAAACAGGCTTGCCACCGCTGTTTATGTCCAATTCAAAACATTTGAGACTTGTTTCTTTAGCCTCGGTGATCCAGCACTAAACATAGCACAAGCCAGGTCACTAGATAGCACGCTTATTCTTTTTTAAGAGAGATTATAATTCCATAACGAGATTTCAGGGCTCACGGTAGTGTGTGACGCTGCTGCTAAACACAATATTTAATCAAGCATTAAGTGTGCCCCGCAGACAACTCCACAGCGCCCGCGTTGTTTGTCTCCCCCCAGACATTCAGTTTTGAAAGTGGTTTCTTTTTTTTTTCCCCCTTCCCTTCTGCATTCGAGGTCCAACATAAATCGTGGCATCGGAGCTCATCACATCAATATTTGATGATTAAAATGGCTTCCAGAGAACAAGGCGGAGGAAACACTGGCTTCAACCTATTTTAGGCTACGCTCCACCGCACACGGTCGTTATTTACCCAGCCTGCCACGTGTATGCCCGAAACACGCACGCCTCGCAAACCCACTGGTGGCAACCTCCTATGACTGCGGGCATAGGAGGGTTTCTGGGTGGTTTCCCTTCGACCTCAGCCATCTACAGCAGCCTGGAAACCGCCTGCATCCGTGCCACTTTAATAAAGCGGATGGATGATCCTGGAACTGGCAAGAAAGGCTCGTGAGACCCGCGGCGGGCTGGGCAGCAGCAGCCCTTCCGCTCGCCCTCTGCACCGGGCAGCCCCTCTCCGGCACGGCTTCACCCCAGCACCCTCTTCCCTGACCTGTGGGGAACGGATAAAACCCCTTAAACTTCCCAGGAGAGCTGAAAACATGTACAAGTTCGTGGTTAGGTGAAAAGCAGTTCTGGGTGTCCTACGGGCAGCATCGTTCCCCACTGGGTAATTTACGGTGAGCAGGGCAAGGTGCTGAGCACAAGGGGTCTGCCAAGCTCCAGCCTTAATCCCCGGCGGGGATGGGCGAGCTGTGCCGGACACGGCAGGTTTGTAAAGCCTGGAGGATGTGTGAATGTGCCGTTCGGATACATTACAGGGGATGACTTCCAGCTCCTGATTCACCACTGTAAAAATGGCTGCTCGGCAAGCTCCAATTCCGGCGTTTTTGCAGCGTTCCTGCAGTTTACACAGGCAGCTTCTCCGAAGGACGTAAAACGAGACAGAAGCAAGAGCCACACAAACGTTAAACGTTGCCTGTGCCAGTACTGAAAAGTGTAGCACATGCAAACCGGCCGTTATCTAGGAATTATTTTTAGCTGAAACAGAAGGTTTCAAGCCACCAAATCAGCATGGTAACTGCTCGGAGGGAGCCCTAATTTTGGTGCAGAGTCTTACACCAGTAACCATAGACACTTAAAAATAGCTCGGTACAGATGTGACTTATGTTTCTTCTTTCAAGTAATATTCATCTGTGTACAGCTCACTCTGAATGGTAATTTCACCTCCCTCTATTTATACCAGCAGAAGCTCATCCCCAGAAACAGGGGCAAGGTAATATTTTCCAATCGCGTACAGTTCAAAGGCTCCGTACCCAGGAGGCGTTTTTAAGAAAGCCGTACTAACTCGGCACCTGAAGGTTTCTTTTCTCCCCAGTTCAGTTCTCCTCCTCCTCCCCTCCCCATCCCAGCTGCCCCCAGTAAGCACCTGCAAATTTGCCCCAACCTCTTTTCTGTAATCCTCTACCTGCTTTAACAAAACAGCAAGCCACGCACTCCAGCTACCCCCGCTTACAATGCTTTGCTACCTGAGCTCTGAAAATCTCATGTACGTGCACGCTGAAACACGCAGAACGCTCGGGACTCCGTACAGAAGTATAAAATAACCAAAGAAAACCCGGTTTGTGATGAAAAAGTGCAACAAGCAGGTGCTGCTCCTAAGGAGTACCCAACCGGTGCTGCCTTCGTGCTCAAGGCATGCCGCTAACCACGACCACTGCCTCCCATCGAAGTTCTGATCGTTACAGAAGCGCACCAAAAAAGTTTAAAAAAGACCGGTGCCGCCATAAAGAAACGCTTCCCACGGCAAAGATCCTTCCCTGACTGTTCGTGGAGCCTTGGGAGCTCCGATGCAGACCAGGATCCGTTCAGGAGGTCTCACCCCACCACGGCTGGGAAATTTGGGGTGAACCCACCAACATCCTCCTTCAGCACCTGGCCGGTGGAGCTGCCGCCCTGCCTGCTCCCGGGTTTCACGCTCAGCCAGTTCCCTCCCCTGTTTAATGACAGCACTGAACACGGGAGCTCACGGCCACGCGGTAGGGAGCCGGGAGCATCCCCGACAGCGTTCGTTACACAGCAGCGCTGGGAGCAGGTGAGGGAGACGTGGACACAGTAATTTAAAAGCTCCACAATAATGAGATCCAGCAGCTGAGGAGGCTTCTGGAGAGCCAAAGTAAGGAAGCAGCAGCTTGCCACGTACTCTTGTTTTACATCCTACTTCCCCTTGAACACCAAATACCTGGGAGTCTGTCCTTGTGCAAGGGGTACTTACGCAGAGAAGCCTCCCTGCTACAGTCCCGCGTCACTGGATGCTGCCTTAAGTCATACTCTGACATCCGTGCTAGGTATAAAATCTACAAGCCCCAAAAGTTCATTTGAAATCCCCTCCATAACATTTATTAGGAAGCCAAACGGGAAGGCAACACACCGGGGAATTAAGGCATAGTGGGAGAAACGCGCTGCAGAAATAAACAGCTAAACGGAAGCGTTTTAATGTGATCATCTGAATTTCGGAACTCATTAAATTACTGGAACTGCCTTTCCAGTCCGATTGGTAGAAAGCTCACTGGAAAATATTTAAAGCCCTGCTGTTAATTCCTTAAAGCAGGGTGCAGTCTTGACATACATGAGCGCTGCACTTAAAACCAGATGGTTACACAGCTGCCAGCTTCTTGTCATCCCCCGGAAAAATAATAATAAAAGGACAAAGAGCTCTTTCTATCTGCCCCAATTGAGCTGGGTCTCGCTTTCTTCAAAGCCCTACCTTTGGCCTTTACTCGACAGTGCAATTAATTACGCAGCTGAGCGGGAGGCAGGCGGAGGTCAGCTCCAACATCTCCCTCCAGCCGCGCTGCTCCGCTCCTCCGCCAGCCCCGACTGCAGTTTTTTTTTTTTTAAATAAGGAATTACATTTTTTTTTTTTAAACTGTTTTTTCTCATACTTCACCTGGAAAAGCCCAGAAGTGCTCCCAGCACCGCTAATAGCACATCACGTCAAACGAGGAGCTCAGCAGCTGAGGGCAGCGGAGCGTTAAGTTGTTCCGATTAATTGTGCCACTGTTTGCATCTCCTCTGAGGACGAAGATTAAGTACAAGAAGAGGCATTTCTAGCACTTACGCAGCTCTACAGGAAAAGTTAGATCCTTCCAAGGTACGCTGCAGAGGGGAGGCGAGGCGCTGCTGTCCTTTAGCTTCTTTATTCCCGGCAAGCTGTTTGCTCACCTACCGACAATAAATCACGCAGCCCTGCCAGTTTTGTCGCTCGCTTCCAATTTTACCCAGCTTCGGCTGCCGGCTGCTATCAGGACTTTCATGCTGAGCTTTCTGGGGACTTTAATTGTAATCAGAGGGGAAAAAAAAACTGGAAATTGCTCCTTTCTTTATTTCTCAGGACAAAAAGGTCCGTACTTTTCTTAGTTGATAATAATCGTGTCTTTCCTGCTACGTTTTGCTATGGACCTAGGGAGACTAACACCACGAGGAAAACACGGGCAAGCCCCGCGCCTGACCTCACTGCCTACTTAACTCAAGCACTTTTCAAAGTTCTGCTGTGCCACCCCAAAAAAATTACAGGGTTATTTACAGCTGAGTTCAGATTCTTGAAAACACCGTGTTCTCCTTCCTCATGCACAGTACCTAAATGAACACTCACCTTTTGGTGTCTAAACGCTATCTAAGCGACGTTTTTAAAGCTCACCGAAGCATTGCGTGACGAGAAAAACTACCAATTAAATCTCACCGTTGTCAGTAACCGGCATGACAGACGGCTTCAGGCTTCTATAAATACCCCGGGGGAGCTCAGTCATCAGAGCAGAAGTTAAAGAAATAAAACTCCTAAATATAAAAAAACTTGAGGTACTCACAGAAACGGCTGGTTGTTCAGAAGCACGCGTTAAATAAAGCCTCGGGACATTCGCGGCGGCCTCTGAGCATCGCCGCTGCCAGCAATTTGTGCCCAAAGCCTCGCGCCGCGTTTGCCAGGCTTGGCGAGGAGTTTCCCTGGGACACAGGCGAGGTTTCCAGGGATGGCTGCACCCACCGCCCCATTACCATCAGCGGGCTTGCAGCCTCCTTGTCCTACCCACCGGGACGGCCCTATAAAACCGAGTTTCCCCACCAGCAGCGCTTTGCAGAGCTACGGGTTTAGCAAGCTGAGAAAATAAAGAGGGGGAAAAGTTCTGATAGAGCCCACGTGGTCAGGGGGATCGGAACAACTCCTTCCTCCTGGACCACGTTGGAGCTTCGCATCTCTCTTTCAGAAGTCAGAGCATCGCTCTTTGGACTGGAGCAGGACAGACGTACAGAACAAAGACCGTGCTCGGATTAATTGCATAAACAAGCCAGTAAAGCACTTCCCAAGGCAACCCATACACAAACTTACCCCTTGGCTTCCTTGAAACTGGATTACTGGTTTTGAGGTCACAGAATCCTACAAAAACAAATAAAGGAAAAAAAAATAATTAGAGAAGTCTAAAGCTCAGACATTCCCTGCAAAACAATAGGCAGCTTCATTTTTCAACCACTTTTTTTTTTTTTTTAAAGGAACGAGGTTCAGAGATGGACAGAACTCCAAGAGAACACTCCTGAATTATTGATTTGTACCTAGAAAAGGGATAAAAGTGCAACGTCACCAATGGTTAGACTTCACTCCTGAAAGCCAGACTTCAAGAAGAGGAAAAGCTCTGAGACGATACCGAGAGCGTCTACACTGGGCTCCTTCCCGAACCCTGCACCACTTTTCAGGCAGGGAATAGATGACATGTGTGTCTTCAGTGCTTATGTAAGTTTGGAGCTGAACAGTGGATATTTGAGGGGAAAATTTCTGACAGCGCTCGCTGTGAGAACGCACCAAGCACATTTTTTCCAAGAGAAAGCTGGCAGTTCGATGGGAAAGCAAACTGCGACTTCATTGCAAACCTCTGCTGCTGCGCTGCCCGTTTCAACAATCGGCCTCTTCCTCCACGAGAATTTGCCTGCACTTCACAAAACCATACCCCAGTTAGCTTTGAAACCCCTTAAACGTGCTCGAGACGGAGAAACACCCCTGAGTTCAGGCTTTAGTTCAGGATTTTGGTCCTTCTGCACCGCTGCGCTGTGATTTCACAAGGGTTTTCCAACCCTGGCTCTTATTTGAGGTTTCAGCTACAGGGAAAGGATCCAAGTCACACCAAGATTTCTTTTTTTATCCCCCCCTCCCTTAAATTTCAGAAGAATCGGGGCTGTGTTGGTTTTATTTCCTAAGCCCTGGGAATATCCCAGCAGATGCTGAACAAAACCCTCCTGCGGGCTGGGGCCGTGCCCCGCGGGGCGGAAAAGCACAGTCCTGGGGGTCCCGGGGCGAAGCCCCCCAAAGACAGAAGGCTTTCCCAGTTGCTTGCCATGTCTTTTAGATGTAAACACATTGCCACGTGTATCAGAGATACCTTTTCATGGAAAAAGACACTAAGAAAAGGTTCGTGAGCTCAAAGGGAGCTGCCCCTTCTGCAGTCAGCGGTGGCAGCTCCCAGATCTCCAGCGCCGTCCCGGTGCCACGCAGGATCCCCCTGACATCTGGATGGCAGAAGCGGGCACCCACGTTTAGCAGCACAGGAGTTAACAGCCTGAAAGCCCATTACGTTCATCAGCTCTCGTAAAACCTTCCCCAACGCTCTCAGCCCAGGAGCGAAGAATCTAAGCCACAACACGTCGACGTTAACCAAAAAGAAAAAAAAAAAAAAAAAAATCCCCTAGCAAGAAAAACACTTCTCCCACAAATGAACGAGCTCACGCTAAGACAAAGCCTCCGGAGCCTTTTAAGAGCTCATCCCCTGCAAGCGAAGAGATCCACATCACCCCCTGAATCCTTACGGGATGCTTCTGCCAGCGAGCAAAGGGGGAATGTGCTCGGAGCTGACAGCGCTCGCCTCGCGTTGCAAAGGCAGCTTTACAGGCACGGAGCAACCTTTATAAAGACCCAATAAACAACTTCTTGCTCTTCGTACAGAGATCACTGAATTCCTTGAGTGCCACGACACCGCATACCACAGCGCACTGTTCATGGACAGGCTGGCCAGCTTTTTGTTCCCGGTGTCAGCGTGTGCTGCGCAAGGCGTCCAGAAATCCATACGAGCACACGAGCATGCGAAACATTAAAAAAATCTGGATCGAAAGAAAAAATCCAAGTAGGGATCTTGTACAGCTCGTTAGGGCTGCGTGAAGTCCTGCGATTCATCCTGGAAAATTACTTAAGCGGACTAGAAAGGTAACACGCAGCACATGGCAGTAGGATGACGAGGCAGTAAGAATACACAGGCATGCTCCGCAAATCAGGACAAGCTTTAATTACAGAACTTATAAATCCCCTCATCTACATGCTAAACGCTTTGAAATGAAATGTGCAATCTCAAATTTAAAAACGAGCGTTCGTGCTCGATGGAAAACTTCAGCTTTGCTTTGCCGACCTCCTGAAACCCAGCACTTCATCCTCCTGCACCCTGGGTGCCCAGGGGCTCTGCGGTGTCGCAGCGGGGCCGGCGCTCCCGCACGCACGCAGCCCCCTCCTGCAGGGCAAAAAAGCTCCCAGGGCAAAAGCAAACGCACGCACCCCACCCTAATTAAGGATGTGATTTTAATTTCTTCTATTAGAACTCCCTGAATTTTTGCATGGACACCTTCACCCTGAACAAAACCAAACAGATGAATCACACTGAACCAAACTGAAAGTGGTTCAGCCTTCCCAAACGTTCTCCTGCAGACCAATACCACCGTCACGGGGCTCCTGCTGCCGTTCCCAAATCCCTCCACCACCTTCTGAAGAGTCGCCCAGTTCTTTGGTGATGCGAAGCAGCCAACTCCCTCGGCACAGCCTCCTAAAAGTCATGGCACCATCCACTCAGGAAGAGTACGCTCTCTCCGTATTTCTGTTTTCCCTTCAACGCACACCAGCAGCTGCTCAGACCCCAGCATTCACCAGCTCACGGGGCTCAGCACGTCTTTGGTAAGCCAAGGACCCTGGAGAAATCTCAGTTAGGAGGCAAAACAAGGCAGAGAAATCCACCTGAGCAACCCGGCCACCTGCAAGGGCATTATTCCTCCGCGAGGCTCCCCAGGCACCTAAGAATAGCTACCGGCTGCTGAGCAGGATCAGGACAGAGGCGAGGTGACTGCTCTGAGCAAGAGACGTCGGCCCCGGCCCCGAAGCCGGTCACCAGGCACCAGATGTGCTCCCCTGCAGCTCCAGCAGGGGGTCCAGGGGGACCTAGGGAGGTCCAGGGGGGTCCAGGAACGACCAAGCATGGCTGCTGGGATGCACGGGAGTGGAGAAGAAGTGCCTGCGCTGAGCAAGACCAGCACCTTGCCATGCCACGTGTGCACCGAGAGCGATCCGAGCCCCGAGAAGCACAGCTAGGAGCAGGAACTGTGCCTCTGCTCTGCACTCGCTGTTGTTTCAGCAAAAGGCTTCCTAAGGGGGAGGCGAGCAAATCCTCACCGTGTCCTCGCTGCCTGCAAGCTCCTGCAAGGGGTCTTTAACAAACAAGAGATGCATCAAGCTTCCTCCCATCTTACCGTCAGAGAAAACGCAGCCTCGTGCTTTCCTAAGCTGCCGAGCCCTTCCTGCACCAGCCTTACCCACACCGAAACCTCTCCGGGAACAGCCGAACTGCGACCGCGTGGCCGTACCTCGCCGACATCTACCCGCACTGAAATGATTGCTGTACCGGAGATAACAGCAGCGGTACTCAGCAGAAAGCAGAGGGCTTGCTGAGCGATGGAGTAAATCCTGCTCGCGGACGCGTGCTCACCCCGAGCTGCTGCAACGAGCCCGTCGAGCACGCGGCTGCCTGGGAGCTCGCTGCGATACCTCCGCTCGTAGCAGCCCTTCAAAGGGAGCCTGAAGGGATCCCGGTGATGTTGGCTGACAAGGAACCTTTTTATCCTGTATAAATTCACCTGTTTGCTACCTGGAAAGAGCGCTTGGGTGCTCCTGTACCCAGCGCAGCACCCTGCCGAGCGCCCGCTGTATCCTACAAAGCAGCAAGCCTGCGAACGGCAGCGCCCTGCTCCCAGCAGGAATCCAACCCCACCGAGTCCTCCAGCTACCGAGTTTTCAGAAGTCATGAGATTAAACCAAAAAAATGAACACTCAACCCCAAAGCCCCCCCCGCAGCATTTGTCTTTCATTAGCACGTTGTTCTGCTCGTCATCCTCCAGCGAGCAGAGCTAGCAAGCCCTAACTCAGATTGGTAAAAGCCCGTAAATTCAACACGCTAGCAACTCCTCGCAGTGCAGTACTCCAGATCCGACTCGTGGAAGCATGAGGAAGGAAGAACGAACTAGGAAATGTCAATTAACCCCGCAAAAATTGCATGTGGAACTACCAGAGTGCTTTATAGGGCATGCTCAGACAAAGTTGCCATGAGGTTTTAAACACGCCAAGGGGAAAAGCTGGATGGGCAGTTCCCACCCAGGCACAGAAAAGCAGGGCTTTACAATCCAGCCCATGATTCTGGGAACTGTTCGTGGCCCTACAGATCTCCCAGGGCGGCTCGGGGTACAGGGAAGGCGGGCTGGCCATCCGCCGTGCTCGGGTCAAGCAACCAGCTGGAAACCTCCCCGTTTCTTCAGGGAAACGCACGTAATTAAGGAAAACGTTGTGTCGAGAAGCTCGGTTGTGCATTTACTGGAATTCGTACTGGAGGCAGCGTTATACGGAAAAAATTTGCCTATACTTAGTGCCGGTGTTTGTCTATTGCCTGGGATGCTGGAGAGTCACAGACGCCCAGCAAACACAGGAAATGAAAGCTTGCCCCTATTTGTGTTGGAACAAGGGGATTCTTTGCAGAATTTAAAGCTCCTCGCAAACATTTGAAATTAGTAGCAAGACTACCGGTAAGTACACAGAGCACTGGGCATCAACCGGGCATTTTCAAGCGTCACACGTAGCCGGCCGCGTGAGGTTGCAGCCGCAGCTTGCACCTGAAAAGCCAGCGACAAAAATGAGAAGGAAAAAAAATCCTACATTTCAGACTAGTTCATGCCCCAACCTCCAAGTTCCTCTAGTTCTCTGGTTAGTAGCCGACGGAGGACGTGCTCTGCAGACCTGAGCACAACTCAGCAATTCAGATTGCCACTCGCTTGTTTGTAATACATCGCGCGGACTTTGGGACGTAAGAGAGCAGAACCGAAGCAGATCCACCCGGTGTCTCGGTGCGACAGACTCGCAGGAGACACCGCAGAGCCCCAGAGTTCATTAGAAGGGGCAAGATATAGAAATCCCCGTGGAAATAAATACCTTTGAATATAGCCACAACAACCTGAAGCGCCTGTGCGCGCACAGAGTTTACCGGTGCTCAATTACCAGAGCCGTCCCGGGAGACGCCGCGGAGACAAAAGGCTTCTCCCAAGACATTCCACTTTCTAAGGCTTCTATTTACCTCCTACCAGAAGCAGAGCAGTAAAAAAAAGCCTCCTGAATATTCTTTTTTATGTCCCATCTATTACTTACGGAATTAAAATACTGTCTCTCCCTGCAACGCACCTTCCCCCTGCAATTGAGGCCTCCCGACGATCTCGTTTGAAGCCCAGGACGCTCGCAGGCTGCAGATGGGATCAAGTCTACCGAGACTTGAAAATTACACATCCCATATAATTTTTTTTGACCTAAACTACAAAGCCTCCCAGACCTTTTTATGCTACACACGCCTTGGAGACAAGCTGCTGGTTTTACTATTCAAATACCACGTTCTCTGGGAAAGTCTTGGAAATCCTATGTAAATCCAAAGCTACCGAAGCAGGAGTTAAACTTCGGAGGGGTGTCACCGGCCGCTGTGCCAACGGGGATGCTCCTGGAGGTCTCGGGGTCCCCCTGCTCCTTCTGGAGATGCTCCTGGACGTCTCGGGGTCCCCCTGCTCCTTCTGGAGATGCTCCCGGAGATCTCGGGGTCCCCCTGCTCCTTCTGGAGATGCTCCTGGAGGTCTCGGGGTCCCCCTGCTCCTTCTGGAGATGCTCCCGGAGGTCTCGGGGTCCCCCTGCTCCTTCTGGAGATGCAAATCCCACCATACTCCAGCAGCCTTCGTGCAGGAGTGGTGCAGCACCGATGGGTGCTGGGAGGCGAGGTCCCTGCTCCTCGGGGAGCACCCCCCAAAATCCCCCAACGTCAGCATCTGCTCGCTCCTCTCCTTCCCAAGATTACCCCATTCATTACTTTGAGGAGAGAAGGGTTGTCCAACGATGGAAGTATCGGTCTGCTGGGCACAGCTCCCTGCTCTCCTGCTCCTTCCTCCCCTCTCCAACGTGAAACAGAAGTGCTGGGGGCGAACACTTGAGTTTTTAATAAACATAATCAAAAAAAGGTGCTTTTGCTGAAGGTTTAGGAGTCGGAGACTTACCCATCGCCCCATGAACTGTGTCACGTATATTGCAAGCGATGATTTCCCTAAAATCATTAACGGATGCAGATTATCACTGCAGTATTACAGCGCCTACAAATCCTAGCATGGCGCAGTACAAGCAGCAGCAGCCCGATAAAGATCTTTTATGTCAGTCAAAACGCTAAGCCGTACGTTTTAAAGTTTTAATTGCCAGGCTGCAAAATACAGACTGGCTTCCTCGGCTTTAATTACGTAATTTAAGTGAGCTGGTACAGCACAAATGTCACTTCCTCAGTAGTTTTCCCTAGTTTTCCCTTTTTTTCAGGCTCAAAAGCCACAAGTGCCCCTATAAGACAGAAAAGGAGTTGTATTAAGTGGTGGTTATGACTTGCAGTGGTCGTGGAAACTTGGTAAGGAAGCATCCTCGGCACATCGGCCATCACTGCACTGCCTGACCACGGCACACGCCAGCCCACCTGACATACAGAAAGTTTGGTGAGTAAGACCCATGATTAAGTTAAAAATCTGTAGCCTAATCGAAACGCTTTGTGCCTGCAACGTAAAGCAGAGTCAGTCCCTACATGGACAATAGCTTGGATCAGCAGAGCAGAAAGCAATTAAACTCCTCTGTCATCAAGATGTCACCCCACAGGCACGAGAGCTGAGCTGGCCATGGAGGCTGCTCTCACGCATGCCTGGATCCCCTGATCTCATCTAATCCAGGTTACAAAGATCTCGCTGAACAAATCGCAGCGTGGCTGGGGACGTGGCCCTTAACCGCAGCAGTTTTTTGGGGACTTCAGCCGAAGCAAGCCAGCCCCGCTTCCCCAGGCTGCAGGCAAGGACAAGGCGAAAACCCTCCGCACGTTCCCTGGCTGCACAGCAGCTCCAAACGAGATGCAAGGAAGCTTGCTCTGAAGGGAAGCGAGGTGGCACGGGCAAAGCTCGGTGTGCTGCCTCGACTGCCGCCCGCCTTCCCGTGTCCTGCCCGCCCTCCCAGTCACCTCCCCGGGGCACGAAGCTCCTCCGTGGGACTCGTCTCTGAACCCCTCCGCAGCACCGGTGAACGGCTCTAACACCACTCAGCCCGGCTTTACGCGTAGGGGAGCTGAACTTTATCAATTTTATGCTCGAGCCCAGTGAAAAATCTCTTGTTTCAGCTTGGTAACTTCCAGTCAATCTTTCCAGGCGTGCTTCAAGTGAATCCTCGCTTCCCAGTGCAGGACCGAAGGGTGTTTTTGCTGATCCTGTATTTACAGAAATCAGCTTTTCAGCTCTGAGAGACCAGGGCCCTGTGGCATGAGATGCAATACTCCGATCACCTTTAACACCAGCCAGCAAACACCGTGAAAGGTGGCTTTGGTTATGAGGCTCCAACTCCCCAGTCCTCGGGACAAACCACACGCCGCTCGTGATCACGAAGCCCAGAGGCTCGGCTGGCACGAGGGGCGGTTGTGTTCTGCTTGGAGGAAGAGCCACGCACGTGTGCAACCCAGGCGACGCCTTTCAGGAAGACAATTTAAGAGGCCCAATCGCTTAGAGAAACACAAGCAAAGCTCTTGTTCCACGTTTACCGTGGCCACTGGAAAGCAGGCGACCTCGTTTGGCCGCAGAGGAGCTGGCCAAGGAGACCCCAACGCCCGCAGGGCCGCCTGCATCCCCAAATCCTCACTCCTGAATTTCCACGGCGATGCGAGAGCGGCGACCCGGGAAGCGTCTCCCCAAAGCAGCAATACGGAGCTGTTATGTAAGAAACGTGCACACGTCCGTGATCTGGCCGCTGAAACGGCTGCGAGAAGCCGGCGGAAAACTTTCCTGAATGACTTGTTCCAGCTCAGCAAGCAGCTACACGGGAACAAAGGCAGGGAGTCAACGCAAGCCATCCAGAAAAGCACTCTTAAGTAAACCCTAAATGGACAATTAAGATGCAATGGTCTGTCTCCAAAGAAAATGCGAGCTTTGTTTTTCCAGACAAAGGACCTGGGCCGCGCAGAGAGCCCCGGAGAGCCGAACCTACCTGTCTCCAGAGAGGGGAGAGGTTACTGCAGAGACTGCAAGCGGGGAACAAGCCCTGGGGATGGGCAGGCGCAGCCCAGCTCGTTTTTAAGAGCCACAACGCTTCTGTTCTAAATAATGCTTTAATCCCTGCTTTTTAACAGCCGTCAGCCGCTGGGTCCCACCACCAGGCGCCCAGCGGCACCGCTCGATGCCCCCTCGGGTCCGTGGGGAAAGCGGCGCAGACCCGCGCCGCACCGCGCAGTCCGAGGTCACGGGGAACACGTTATAAGAAAGAGGGAGAGATCAAAGGTGGTTTTGTGACACCGAGCGCCCCGAAATCCCAATTAACTCAGGCACAGCCACCCGTCTCCGGCGCTGCTGGAGGAGCCGGCCTCGTTCAGGGGCTGCCGGCGCATCTCGCAGCGCTCCTCTCGCTCCTTTTTTATCCAGGGCTTCATTTTTTTCCCCCCTTTGCTTTTCCAGGGAGCTAAGGGAGACCTGCTCATTAAGCCTAGCGAGAGGCAATAATCATAAAGCCTCCGCTCTTCACGCCTAACGCCGGGTGCCACGAGAACCTTACAGCATCATTAGCTGTAGCTTAATCACTACAGACTCCCACCAATTTCACTGTTAACAAGACCGGGCTCCTCGGCGAGGTTTCACCGGCAGAAGACCGATGGCCAACTCCCACCGTCTCCAAAGGCTCGCAAATTAAAGGTTTTCAGGCAAAGGGAAGGCTCGCGTCCCAGCGTAGTCCCTGTGTGCAGTACAACTGTTCAAAGCAGTCCGGTAATCAATTAAAAACGTGGCTATTATGCAACAATTACCAAAACACACAATTCCTATTATTTTTTTTAGCTCAATAACCCAGGAGGTCCCTTCCGCTCCGGTAGTTTTGACACAGTGACGGCATCCCTCAGAAAAGAGAAGTTCCGTTTTTTGAGTTATTGGATTTTCTGGGGCCGTTCCTCATCGCAGAAGGGCGTTCCGGACCCCCACCGAAACCGAGAGCCAGGAACTCCCGGAGCTGTGCTGCTGCAATTAGTCAGCACGGCGCTCTTGTACCAAACCTGCCCATTCATTCGATGCCCCCGCCCGCCTCTCCGCCCTCCTCTGCCCAGCCCAGTCCCAAAAGAGGTCCAGCAGCCCCTTCCCCTTCCCGCTAACACCACGAATCAACAAAATCCTGCCCAAAAAGTCACTGTAATTTTTCCAGAAAAGGTATTTCTTCTGTAAGTCGGACTAGAAGGTGAAGCTGGGATGGCAGAAGACAAGTTGGAACAACGCTCCTCAAAGCACCGGCACAAAGATAGTGCTGCGCTGGCAAGTTCGTCGCAAAAAAAAAAATCAGGTACAGAACTAGAAGTGGGTTCCATTGTTTTGTTACTTGCAAGCAATTGAAATAAAGCTTGGGGAAAAGACATTTTTATGGTAAATTAACGCCGCCCCCTCCCAAACCAGTCCTCTTTAAATATAGCAACTCTACAGCCACTGCTTATACCGGAGAAAAAGATGCCTTAAATTTAACAATAAGGCCAGAATTTAACTCAGCTCCGATGGCCTGAAACTCTCTCTTTCTTACCAGGTCTACCTTTCAGCACAGCCAAATGCTAGCAGATACAGCAACCACACTGCAAGTCAAAGACAGGATAGAAAAAGAAAGGCAAATATTGGTATTTCTAAAGTGCAGGCAGAGGAAAACAAACCCTCTTAGATTTGTTTTCGGAACGCGTGGATTTGCTTTGAAACGCCATTTTCAACAAGAAACACCAGTCCACAGAGAAGTTTCCCATTCTGCCTACTTACAGTGGAAATATTAATAAGTTTAATAATTATTAAACCCTCTCTCAACAGAGATTCAGTGGTATGGTTCGGCAGCTGCACACGCTTGCCTTAGCAGACAGTTCACAGAGCCCTTGGCCTGGCGAGGATCCCATTAAGACATCCCTGCTCGAAATTCCCTGGGCGATCACCTCACGCATGCAACACCGCTTGTTTTTTGCGGCAGGATTTTATTGTAGCTATCAGATGAGCTTGTTAAATTGGGAAAGGACTGGAAAAAAAAAATAACGCAACACAACAAACTGGCAGCAGGAAACTGAATCATCCAAAACTCCCAACTCTGCTAAAGGTGAACGGCAGTTCTGTTTTTCCCTAAAGGCTTTACTTAAACACTTCTACGAGCCAAAAACCATTAAGGAGTTTTAGATTCTCTGAGATTAATATTTTAAAAGCCATTCCTCTGGTACAAGACACCTTGAGAGAAGACTTCTGTGCCTCCTCCAGAAGAGGAGGGAGGCCTGGGACTATTCACTAGGTGCTGGCGATGCGGTCACCGCTCAAAGGAGATCAGAAAGTTTCCGAGCATCCTAAGGAAAACCATTTCCATCGTGGAAAATCGCTTGGGTCTATTTTGACAAAGTTGGGTCTGAGATGCACGAAGGCAGCGGTATGTTCGGTCCGATTTCCCCAAAAGGGTCACGGCGACTGCAAAGCATTTCTATTCCTCGCCCCTCGCACGCTCAGTGGCCTTAAATTCGAACCCAACAACCGATAATTTCAATAAACTTGGATGAAAAGATTCAGGGTGAGCCGTTAAATGCAGGAAGGACCGCGAGCGGTTCCCTCCTGGGAGCAGGGAGCTGGCCCATCGGCACAGATGTGCTCAGAGAAGAATATGCTCACCATGGACGTTCACCCGCTCCTGGGGCGGTCGTGCTGCGTCCAAACGCTCCTCTGAGCCGAGACTCTGCACCTTCCTCCTGCCCAACTCCGTCTTCTGAGCTCCGACGAGGGTCAGCAGCTGGAGAGGGGTTGCAACGGCCGGGGGCAACTGCCGCACGTCCGCCTCCCCTACTGCCATGGGAACAGAACCCAGGCGTTTGTCAACAAAGCATCCTCTGCCCCGGCCACCAAACCGGCACCGGCCACGAGAAAGGAGCTCGCGGTGCCTCTTCCTCACCTGCTGCCCTACAAAAGCTGCCTACGGGCAGTCCTTTACCTTTGCCCTTTACCTTTACGGGCATAAAGCGCGCACGTTCCCGCTGCCTTGGCCAGACTGAAGGTGCGGATGGAAAGGCAGCCCCCGTGCCCAGAAGGCTGGCAGAAGTTACACGGTTAAAAGGAAGCTATTCCAATATCGGCTGCATTAAGTCTACGTACTAATAAAAGTCTTGTTTGTTTGTTTTAGCCTCTGAACTACACAAAACACCCCACCATTAGGAGAAAACTGTGCTTTCCCAGAATAAGACGGGCAAGCGTGTCACGAGAGCACGTCTTAACTCCCCCTCGTCCCTATCATAAATAAGACAATTTCCGTAATTGATTAAAACGGCCGAGCTCTTCCACCCGAGGCTAGAGGCCACGCTGTGGAAGCGATGCAGAGGAACTCGGATCCCGATTCAGAGCGGAGCCTTGTTCCATCTGCCCCCCATCAGAGGCTCTCCTCGCATCACCTTACAGGAAGCATTTCACCCCTGGGTCCAAGCTGCTCCGCCTGGGGAGCACAGCTACATTCCCCACCTGGGAGCAGAGACGTTGGATTTACTGGAGCCCGTTCAGGTCTGTAAGCATGGGTGGTGCTGCACGGGCACTTCCACACCAAGGGTCTGCAACCCAGGGACCCTCAGACCCTAGAAAAGGTTCACAGAGAAAGAGGAGACACAGAAAACGAAGAAAGAGGAGCGTACAAGGAACTTACCCTTACCCGATAAGCCAACTTACCCTTCTGGAAAAACTCTGAGACTACGGCTAAGGCAGAGCTTACAAACCACAACCTTTAAGCTATCCTGAAAATTACGAATTCATTTAAATGCCATTTATGCAAGAATGCCAAAGTATTCCAATACTGCTAGCTAGCCCCAAGCCTGCCTAAAAGAAAGGAGTAAGGATCCTCTTACACGACACCAGCGGGTCTCACTGCGCACCGAGGCGCTCTCTCCAGCTCCTCCAAGCACCTTTCCAATAACAGTCCTAGAAAAACGCTGAATGGGTGCAGTCAGCTAGAACTCCCACTTAAAAATAAATATTTTAAATTACCTCCAACATGCCTGCTTTACTGTGTTCTTCGCCAATCTGCGGGTTTCCAGTTACTTCGTTTTTTTTTTTTTTAAGGCTATTTCTCTTTCACCCATCAGGCGAAAAAGCCACCCAGACACAAAGAGGAGCTGGTTAATCGCAGCTAGGAAGCTGCCTGCACAAAAAACACACAGCTCGGGTGAGCTCGTGGAAAAAATCTGTCAGTCTGGCATCTCAGGCACCATCACGAAGGGATAATTCACCACAATTCACCTTTTCAGCCCAAATCAAGGTAACGTGGCTTTTACAGCCAAGATGCGACGGGGAGCAGCTTCACCTGCCCTGCCACGTCGGGCTGCTGGTGCACAGCCAGCTGAGAGGTTTCGTGTGTTAAAGCAAGCGATTAAACCCAGAGCCACGCCGGGTTACAACTTAGAAAACAGGACCGGTGAAATAGCAGAAGCTGACGGTGGTTTCTGACCTAGTTTTCACTGGAGGAGAGTCAAAGGAGCTGGGGAGACCGAGGCGAGGCTGAAGGTGCTGAAATTCCAGCACAGGAGCTTCGGGCTGGCGAACGGGAACACAGCGAGGGCCTTAAAACAGCCCAGCTGCAACGGGGGCTGGCGGGGAGCAAGGACGCCGCGGTTTGGGAGCTTTTGTTTAATGGCAAACGATGTTTGGAGGAAGGAGGAGGGACAGGAGGGCTCGTGCAGGGCGGCAGCGAGGAGCGGGCTCGCTGCAGGACCTCGTGCCGGGGCCGTGGCGCCTCGCCGCACCGGGTCGGGTTGTGGAAGGTGGGCAGGAGCGGTCTGAGAACAGCGCGAGCCGATTCCTGACGGTCTTTTGGTTGCCTGGCTTCTGAGAAGGCGAACTGCGCTGCCAGACACCTGCGCTGCTTTGCATAACGAGAGAAGCATTAAAACCCCCGATGCGAGGGAGGCGAGGAGACATCGGGGTCTCGGCACAGTGATCCCACCTGCGGGTCTCCTCCTGCTCCTCTCCTCGGCTGCCCCGCCAGCCCCACGGCCCCTCCAGGCCTCATTTTAAGGCTCATTAGGGAGCAGGACGTTGCACGGCAGATTTTTAAGCGACCTTTGTACCGAGCGCGGCGTTACCAAGCTGCGAAGCACCTGGAGAAAAGCCGCTTTCGGCGATTAGAAGAGGGACGCTGCGGCTGTTTGCGTTCGGCACAGAAAACCCACCTGTCAGGAAAGCGAGCCATAAAAAGAAAAAAAAAAATAAAAGGAGCAATTCTCTGCGAAGGGCAGCTGTGACGGCAGCGGCGCTGTTAGCCACTCTCAGCGCCGCACTTATCGCGCAAGGCAAACAGGAGTGACGATCAGTTAATGAACAACACGGCCCTAAGGCTGGATCGGAAAGAGCGTTTTCTCCCCTGCAATCTTTTAATGAAAACCCAGCAATTCCTGCCCACCGCATTTGCTTACGAAAGCCCCATTTATTTTCGGCCCTGTGAAGACGCGGCGGCTGATTCACTTGCCGATGTGCTCATAGGACGGCTTAAAGGAGCTGCTGAAACATCAGGGCGATCCGATCCTTATCTTCCACGCAGCTTTACTACTTTTCTTGCAAGAGAAAAATATAGAAAGGCAATTTAGAGATCAGATTGACTAACTCGTTCAACCATCCCGGGACAAATCTCACCTAACGCGCACGCTGCTGAGCCTAGGAAAACAAGCCTGGACCAGTTTTCGCCGTGTGCCCAACTCTGTCCTCTTGACACTGAGAGCGTAATTACCAGGCTGCCGAAGCTCTACTTAAGACGCTCTTCAGTCGTTCCTCACCAAGGCAGAGCCAGCCCTGCTAAGCTGGAGTCAGCAGAGCCGGGATCCTAAAAGGATCCAAGAGAAACCCCACCAGCAACGCCCCGTGAGCCCCTTAAAAGCTGAAGCTTTTTGCTCTCGGGTCTCGGGGGCACCCAACCAGAGGTGCCCCGATGCTGGCTGCGACTCCGGGAACACGAGCGTCAGGATCCAGCGCTGGCACCACGGCACTGCTGCGATTTCCTACCACCTCCCTACCTTCACGGGACAATAATCGATACAGTCAGCCCAAACGCCAGCTTTCCCATCGCATAGGGAACCTGCCGACGGAGAAAATCCAGCTGAAAGCACTAAACGAACCAGCCACGGGGTTTTCTGTCGCGCCGTGACCTCTGCGCTACGTACCGTCCCCTCGCACGTCACTGCCAGCACCTCCTGGCCAACGCCACCCTTTGGGGTGCTGGCTCCGTCCCAGCAGCTGCCCGGAGCAGCCGGCGCTGAGTTAAACGAGGTGCTCCCTTCCCCTCGGCAGGCAGCCGGCGAGAAGCAACAGGCCCCGCACTGTTCCAGCCACGGCTTTATTTGCACTGCCAGGCCGGCCGGCAACAAACCCGCTCCAAAAATAAAGTAACAAACAGGAGAAGAAAGAACGCACTCTTCTAAACTGGCGAAAATCTACCCCTAAAAAAAAAAAAAAAAGAAGTCAGATGTTTCTCCGCTCCCCGCAAGGACACCTGTGAAAGTTCAGGTTACAACACACGCCAAAAATGAACACGAAAATGTTTCAGATAAGAGGAATAAAAACATACCACCTCTGCCGGCCACAGAGCTGCAGGAAGGCTCCCGGGTGCAAGGCCAAACGCCCCGAGAGATTTCAGGCACGAGGACAGAGAATCTCTTTGGCCTGACGGAGGGAGCCCGGGTGGTTCATTTAATTCCTGCATGCGGTGCGGCCGCTGAGCCGGCACTTAATTGTCTGCCCAGAATTTTGGGGCTAAATATAACAATCCGCCCAAGCTCCAGGTAGCTGAAGCGTTTTGCTTTCTTCTGAGGTTCGAATAAAAGCGTGCTCCTCCCTGCCGTAAATTTAGCCTTAATGATGAATAAAAGGCCTTTATGTTGTGTTAACTGGCCTTAATTGTACGAGAGAGAGCTCCGACCTGCAGGCAGCACCTACACGAGATAGAAGTGAGATAAATGCCCAGTGAGATAAACGTGAGATAAAGGAAGGGTCGCAGAGCCACGCAGGGCACTCCAACACCAAACCCTCGGCGTAGCCGGGCTGTTCCCTGCTGCCAGGTTAGGAAACCCAGCCAGAAAGTGTCGCGGGTGGCAGCGCAGCAATTGCCGCTGTGCCGTTTTGGCGGATTACGAGCAAAGTCCTCGTTACGTCCCCAAACGATTTCCACATCAAGCGCTGGAAAAAAGTTTGCGAGTGGTTGCAACCGAAGCGCGTATCTCAGGCGGGCCCAAGAAATCCCACTGACTTTCACACAGCGTACGAACGATTTACTTTATCCGTTGTCTTCTCCCTCCCCCTTTCCCAAATTAAACTAAAAGCTGCCTCTGGAGCGGAGCTGCGTGCTCCGGGACCCTCGGCCTGCTCCCAGACTCCGGGCTGGGAGAACTGGGTTAGTTTGGGTTTGGTTTTACCCTACGACGGCTCGCATTGTAATTTTCCTCCTCCTTCAGAAAGCCACACTGCTGGGAACACAGACGAGCACCGGTGGCCATTCGTTACCCATGTCCAAACTGGCCCAGCTCCGAGGGGCCTTGAATGGGAAGGATCCTCCTCTTCATCAGCGTCAGGGCGCACGGACCCACTGCAACGCGGAAGGCATCTTGGAAAAAAATTGTTGGTTTTTTTTTTTTTTTTGCATTTTGGATTTAAAAAATTGCTTTCTTTTTGCATGTTGGAAAAAAATTTTTGCTTTTCTTTGCATTTTGGAAAAAAATTTTTGCTTTTCTTTGCATTTTGGAAGAAAAATTTTGCTTTTCTTTGCATTTTGGAAGAAAAATTTTTGCTTTTCTTTGCATTTTGGAAAAAAATTTTTGCTTTTCTTTGCATTTTGGAAAAAAATTTTTGCTTTTCTTTGCATTTTGGAAAAAAATTTTTGCTTTTTTTCTTTGCCTGCAAAGAAAAGAGAAGTACCAGCTACTTCCCCAGCGACCCCCTAAGGCCGCAGATAACCGAGGTCCTTTTTATTACCGAGCACCTTCCGTGTGAGAACGGAGCAGGACGTGGGACCACCCGGCTGCGGCTGCCCCCACGAGCGCCGCGGAGCTCCTTCCCGAAGCGAGCGGCCGGCCGAGCTCCTACGCGCGTCTTAAGGGATTATTTCTGGGAGTACAAGAGGTTCTTAATTCCGCGGGGAGGTCACGATTCGGGCTTCGCCGGCTCCGGCAGCCGAGCGCGGTGGAAGCGCGGCCAGGTGCCGTCAGCGTTTCCCCGAGCGATCTGAGCGAAGTGGGGACGCAGGAGCCGAGGGTTCAAAGAGCTGCGGGGCCCCGGCTGTCGTCAGCAGCGCGTGCATCAGAGGCCGCCGAAGGAAACGCGGCCGCCCCGTGACTCGCGGCGCCCCACGCTCTGACCCGCGTGAACTTCTTCCCGGCTCCTCTCGCTCTGAATCACGCCTTTTTTACGCGCCGGGTTCGGGCCCGCGTGCCGCAGCCCCACGAGCCAGGGAGGCGCTGAGTCGCGGCGACCCGCCGGGGCCCGGCCACACCACACCTCCGGCAAGCGGCGGACGCCCAGGGAACGACTTCAAAGGCGCAGACCTTAAGCTCTGGCCGCGAGCGAGGGCAGCTCCCTCCCCAAGCCTCCCGCGGCGAGGTGAGCCCAGCGCGGCCGCCCGCCTCGGAAGGCTCCCAGCGCACAATTTCCGCTTGCCCAAGCTCAGGCAGGGCGGAAAAATTTGCCTCCTCGCCACCCCGCCCGTGCAGGGCTGTGAAAAATAGCCGCTCCGTCCTGGGTCTGCAAGGGGAGGAGGGATTTACGGCACCGTTTGCACAGAGCTCGGGCCCCTGGAAGAGGTAAAGCCGGGCTCGGGCACGCGGCTGGCTGCCCCGGCACCGGGGGAACGGGAGCAGAGCCGCCGCCGCCGCGCGGGCAGGGGTGCGTGGAGGAGTTGAACCACAACCTTTATCCTTTGCATACCACACGGCCAATTTTTCTCGTTATTCAGATGCACTCAGGCCTTTTAAATCTCACGGCGGCAAGCTGCACAAGTTAATGACGAGCGGCGAACGTTATTTCCTTCCACCCGTTTATCCACGGCCCCGTCTACCAGGAGGTCTGGACTCGTTTTCGGTATCGAGCCCAGCCTCGGCGCACCTCTCTGCCCAAGTCTTCCTTTTGCAGTTCCCGAAGCCTGTCCCACCTGCTGGCCACAGGGAGGCCAACGTACTCTAGGTCCAAGTTGTTATCGACTTCTTCAAGCCTTGGAGGAACTCTCAGACTTACTGGACACGGCCCCGTGCTTCTCTCTGAAGGCAGAGCCAGTCGTGTCCAGCCCTGAACATCCCCAGGTGCAAGAAAGCTTCCAGCTCCACATCAAGCACGGTAGCTACGGGCCATTAAAAGGCTGCTTCGCCCTCAACCAACCCTCTTTCCTGGGTGGATTAGCAGCTCTTTGATTTCCAACATGGGCATTCGTTGGGTTTTCCTGGCCCGGACTCCCCACACCCAGAGCCGACCTTTTTCACAGCACGTTTCTCCCCGCGCGAGGGCGAAGGAGAAGAGATTTGTCCCCCGCCATCTGCGTTTCCTTGCCCTTGGTGTGCTGTCACCGAACGGCAGAGCCCAGCTCATCCACGCTGGGATTGTCCCAGGGGAGAAAAATTCCCCCGTTCCCTTCTTTTTGGGGACTGCGGGAGACAGGAACACAGCCCGCCTGACTTGCTCGTGGAAACAGGGAGCCAAGAACAACTGCAGTCAGCGCCGGAGCTGGAAAGGTACAACAAAACTCACCCAAACATAAAGTCTAGACACTGAAATGTGGAAATATGATTCAAACAACCACAACTGGCACGCAACGGATCGATCGCAGCCCATCGCAGAACGGGCCCTCAGTGAGTAAGAGCACAGACCAGAGATTAAATTAACGTCTTCCACTTTGGTTTTAGAAAAATATGGATCCTCTGGGCATCACGACACGGAGCGAGCTAGCGTTTCTTCCATCCTGCTGGGCTGTTTGCTGGGCTTTTGAGTAACGCGCCTGCCCTTGCTAAATAACGGCAATTAGCTGAACGTGCCCTCCCAGCACCGGGCCTACACGAAGCAAACCGCTGCGCCAGGTCCCTGCCCTATTATCGAAGGGCAGCCTATCGGCTGAACGGCACGGGTCTCCAAATATCCCTGCCAAGCAGCCGAGAGGATGTTTGCACCGACGAAAGCTAAATCCTACAAGGGTTTAGGCGAGGAGCTGCTTTTAGGAAGTTTCAGGGCGCTCACTAATCCCCGTCACGCGTGGATGTAAACCCAAAAAGTCCGTGTCTGCCATCAGACCCGCGGCACAATTCGGAGCGGCCGGCGGAGCCAGCAGCGCAATTCCAGCCTCGCTTGCAGCACCAGGCAGGGATCAGGCTGGGAGCCACCAGAGCCAGCCCTCTCCCCGCGGTGACCTACTTTTCCCGCGGGAGGCATGCCCCGGGCCCGCAGCCGGAGCCTCGGCGGGTGGCTGCAGGTTCCATGCACGGCACGAGGAGGCTACGAAGCAAGGAAAACGTCTTGGTTTGCCCCAAAAGCCTTAGGCTGAGGTCTTCTCTCGGTCCCGAACGGCGAGGGCAGCTCCGGTGCCGCGCAGAGGGTTAACAGCAGGCGGGCTGGCAGGCCGGGGAAGGCTGGAGGTGGGCAGCTCAGCGGAGCCGTGCTCGCGAGCGGTGACCTCCTTTCAAGCGAAGCAAACGCTGGTTTCTTTAAATTAAAAAGGCACTAATCCAATGTAAAGAAAGGAGAGACCGGGCGCGCAGAGCGGTGTTTTTCTAGCCTGCCTTCTCGCTGGAGCGGCGCGCAGCGGGTTGGGTTTTTGGACGGCTGCTCCCCCGCTGCAGCGGCGATGCACGCCGCCAGCCTGCAAGGCAGAGGGGCCATCCTGCTGCCTCTTGTAACAATTCTTAAGGAGAAGAAATAAAAAAAAAGAGTCAAAAGGCGATGCTGGGTTACCACGGTGTGCAAAAGTTGCCTGCTGTACACCGGACGTTTCCAAGCAACACTTGAGCTACTGTAGAAAGCTCTTATCAGCAAATGCAGGCTCCTTTCCTGGCTAATGCACCTAGGCCGAGCCCAGGCACGGCGGACGGAGAAGCCTACTGCCGGTGATGCCTCCTCTGGAGGCGCCCCGTACGAAATGTTAGCACAGTCCCCGTCAGCGGGCGCTTCTTCTCATCCGAATTAAGATAGCTGCAGATAACGGCTCCCCCAGAAACGGCATCAACCTTAATTATTCAGAGACAACTCAAGCTCAGCCTCGGGGGGTTACAGGACGCTGAGCTGAGGACCGCTTGCCCCCGAGCCCAAAGAAGGCAGCACGCTCCCCGGCTGCGTTCACAAACCGAGGGCATTTGGTATGGGATATCCCAGGCTCCCACCACCTCTCCGAAGTCCACCCGAACCCGTGCAGCCACCCCGTCCATTCAGACGCCTCCTCTTGCGCGTTAGCAGCAAAACCCCTAAGTCAGCCAAAACGTGTTCTTCTCCCGCGGATTAGCTGGCACACACGAGCACGAGCGTGACGCATGCAGCCCGTCCCTTCCCACTTCTCCACCACGCACGAACGCCGGGGATTTGGAGACGCTTACAAGTCACAGCCAGAGCCGGGCACAGGCGAATCGCTCAGGAGGTAACGCGGAGCAAGCTACCGAGACCCCAAAACGCTTTCCCAAATCAACCGCACCAGCAAGAGGCCCTCGTGCTGTCCCCACGGAGCCGGCACCGTGCGAGCGAGATCTTTCAACGGCCTCCGAGCTCTGCCAAGTGGTGCTAGGACAAAACCCAACTGGACAGGCCAGAGAGATTCAGAAGCATGATGCCGTAGGATTGCCCACTGCGGCCCCACCGGCCCCGAAAGGGCACTGCGCAGTGGGCTGACTGCTCCCTGCGGGCACCTGACATGTATTTTGTCTGACCTGCTTCAGAACTTAAAAAAATGATGAATTTCTCCCTTCGGTGCTGTCCGAGTTCAGTACGAAACCAAGCACGGAGCGAGCAGACCAGGAGCACAGGTTTGGCCTTGCAATCACCGGGATCCAGCTGCTGGATCCATTGACACGAGCGCCAGAACACTCCTTAAAAATATAAAAATCTAAGGGGTTAACCTTCAAGTCCGCTTTCCCCAGAGCTGTTAGAGAGCAACAAGTTATTAAAGGCCAAACTCGACCCCTCCGATTAATCGCGCCCTCTCAGGGCAGACGATCTGCTGATAAAAAGCAGATCCCGTTTATAAAAAAGCACCCTCAGTCGCAGGGATTCTGTCACAAACTTTCTATTTTCCCCTGGCAGGGCACCAATTAGACCTACTTCTGTAGTCTGCTACCACCAGAACAAAAAAAAAAAAAAAGGCATAATGGGTTTATAATTTGCCACCGAATCCCATAGCAACTGTACGTCACGTTGGATGTAAATTACAGGCAGTTCTTCCCCATGCAATTTGAAAACTATAGAGACGAATCTCTAATTTCGGCGGATCTAAATGCTATATGGTCGAGGGAAAAAAGCTACCCTAAATGGCTGGAAGGGAACTGCCCCGGGCCAAAGCGTTCCTCGCGCACAACGTCAAACGTTTCTTTGTCCCCTGCCTTCCGAGGGGAGGTGCCGCGGCCGGGGCAGCGCAGGAAGGTGCCGCGGGAGCGCGGCGCGTTCTGCATATCCTGTCCCGTTCGTGCTGATGGCGAGGAGCCGTACGTGTACGACGAGCTTCCTCCCCGGGCAGCCTCCCCTGGGCTGATTCATCGAGTCGTGTCACCGGCTCATGTTCCCGATGTCGTAACAGCTTCAATTCTGACGGACTACGGCATCGGCAAATTAATAGGGCAGGAAAAAACAGGTTACAGGAAAAGGGGAGCGATGCAAAGAGCCTGCGGATAATTCAATGAAGCCCGATTCAAAAGCCATCTTGTTCTTCTCCTCCTGACACCCGCAAGCGGCGTTCAGCTCCCGAGCCGGCTCGAAGAGGCACGCGTTGCCCGGCGGACCCCGCAGCGACAGCGGGAGCCTGCATTTTCCCTTCGGTGCTTGACACGCGGCGAGGCGAAGGCACCCGCAGCGATCTGCTTGGAAAGCAAAGGCTGGAAATGCCCTCGCAAAACCCGGCGGCTTCCAGGGGTCTGCTCGACCCCCAGGCTTTGCGGGAGAACTTCTGCCGGATTAAGGCGCGGGGAAGGCGACTCGGAAGCCGCGCTCGCCAGACCACGGCTCCAAAATTCGCTTTAGGAGAGCCCGGGGGCAGCGTGCTTGGGTTATCTCCGCCTGGCCCCCGATAAATATTTGTGCACCTGCCAAAGTTCACCGCTGAACCAACCGGTGGCTGCGGTCCGAAACGTTTCGCGTAGCAGGGGCAGGGAGGAGTTAGCACGGGAGCACCGCTCGGCTGCTCCCGCATCACGCTGACCACGGCGGGGATGCCAGAGCCCCCCCCCCGCACCCTCCCAAAAATAGGAGTCTGTTCCCCAAAATCAGGCATCCGTAGGGGCTGCCCAGCCCCGCGCAGCCTCACACAGCTACAAACAAAAGAGAAAGGTGCGCGGCCGCCGTCGCGTCATTTCTTATCAAAAGCCATCGTGCAGGCTCACGCTAGCTCTGCTCCTTAAACCACGCCACCCGTTTTTTTAGATAAATAAGCCAAAGTCGGGAAATTCCCGGGTAAGGGTTCCGGGAACGGGCGAGACCTTTCCACGCCAGCAGCACCTGCCCTACAGCCAGGCCCGCCGCGTAACTTCACCCGCGGAGCGCTTGATTCCCCGTACCGGGGACCCCAGGATGCTGCTAAATGGTGGGAAAGGAGGAAAAGGGGAAAAACGAGGCAGAGGCACGAGGGGTTCCCGGGCCCCTCGCCCCACGCCACGAGAGCTGGGGGCAAACCGACGGGGACGGGAGGGATTTGCGCCTCCGTTTTTGGGTGGAGGAGTCGGGAAGCCTCGACGCAGCCCACAGGGATGCAGAAAAGGGAAGGGAACGGCGGAGCGCGTTCCTTGGGGAGCCAGGAGCTGCTTCGGGCCAAGGGACGGGACCGGCGCCCACCGGGGCGGCTTCCCGGCGCTCGGCCCGCAGCAGGCAGCGCTCGGTTTCACAACCGCGGGGAAGCGGTTTCAGAAGGCTGCAAGTTTCACAAGGAGCAGATGGGTGACCTCCTGCAGGGTCCCTGAAGAAACCCTACGGTATTTTTGCTACGAGATGACATTTTTTTTTTTTCGGGTACCCTGCTCTCACTGGAAAAAGGCCTTCCACAGAGCACAAGGAGCACACACCCCCACGATCTGGGCCGCCCCAGCAGCAGCCCCACGCTCTCCGAACACCCTCCTCAAACACCGGGCACCGCTACACCAAAATCCGCCGGTTTTTCCTCGCTGGGACACGGACGGTTTGGCAGGGACCCGAGCGGGAGAGACTCAGGAGGACAAATTTTGCTCCCCCGCTGCCCGCTCAGCCCCACCCCGAGCGCTCCGGCACAAGGGACACTAAAACCAAGTGGCAGCTCGCCCGGCCGGGCGAGCGTTTTTTGGATTGTGTAACCCCACGACATTATTATTAGACCAGGAACCAACTCAAGCAAGCGACCGAAGACGTTCCCCCGGCTGTTGCGGCCGCCGGACAGACAGCGCCGGGCCGCAGGGATCGCGCCAACGCCACGCGTGGACCGGAGGCGACGCCAAGCCCAGCGCTGGGTCCCGCGCCGTTACACCGCGCCGCCGTCACTCACGCCACCTCCAAAACCAAAGCGAGGAGAAGCCTCGGAGAGTTTTTGTGGTTTTTCCCCCCCCCCCATTTACCTACTGCAGAGCAAAAGCTAAACCGGAGCCCGTGAAGGTCCTCGGCGGCGCAGGGACGTCGGACGGGCCGGAGGAAACTGTTTATAGAAGAAAGGCAGAAGGAGCGCGTGTGTTTAACAGCCCACTAATTGCGGCGTTACTCGCTGCCCAAACGAGCCAGCTCTCCTGCCCTCATCCGCTCCTGCCCAGTTAATCACCAGCAGCCTCCGACGACTCCCCTTTCGGGTGGCGGGGAAGGAAGCAAAGTTCATTAGCGGCCGCCGTCGGCCACCGAACGAGCCCGAGACCGGACTTCGTTTAGAAAATAAAACACCACTCTTCACGCGCGACACGGACCCGGAATAGCTTCCCAAAATATTTAACGCAGCTGCCCGGAGCCTTCCTACTCTCCCTCCCCCAAAAGAAAAGGCTCCCCCCTCACGCATACGCCGCATTTCTCCGGATTTTTTTTCGTCGTTAATTTTCATTTTTCAGGAAAAAAAAAAAAAAAAGCTAACAACCCAGACCGTCCGAGTCACTTTTATCGCTCCTGAAGTCTCGTAAGGCCGATAAACACTCATTAAAATATAAGTTGATAAAGCCTGGAACAGCAATTACCTTCGTCCTCATGCCGAGATTGCCCAATTCAGCGCTGTGATGTAACCAACACCCGAAATTAAAAATAGTGTTGTGACAACATATGGTTTATCCTACAGAAGCTGGCAGGCAGGACGCTCCTAATGACAAACGGGTTGGGTTCCCAGCTTCCCCCGGCAAGGTGAAGGGACGGCTACAGCCACGCTCCTCGCGGGATCGGAGGAGAAAAAGGGGAGGTAAAAAAAAAAAAAAAAAAAAAAGGCACAAAAAACCCCGCACCGAAAAGCACAGCTTTCTAATCCCCCCCCCCCGCTCCATCGCGGCGACAGATGCCGAGCGTTTCCATTATTCTTTATTTACGTGACTAATAAGCTCTCTGGCCGCGTTTCAGGGAAATATCTCGGAAGAGACAATCTGGAAATTTCAAAATATGGCCCCAGCCCCGAGCCGCCCCCCCCCCAGAGCGCCGCACCGGGCTGAAGGGGGGGGGGGTGACAGCAAGACGGAGGGGGGGGGGGTGACAGGGAGGTGGGGACCCCCCCGAGAGGGACACCAGCACCGGGTGCCCCCCCCCCAGCCTCTGGGGGGGGCTGAGGCCGGGTTCTGGTAACCCCCAGCACAGCCCCGGGGGGGGGCACAGCCCCGCACACCCTTACCGGTGTCACGTACCGGGGGGGGGGGTTCCACGGTCACTGAGGAGAGGGGACGATGAGAGCCCCCCCTCACCGGCAGCCCCTCGGTCGTTTACTGGGGGTGGCACCGAGACGTGTGGTGTCGTCCCCCCCCCCCCCAAGTCACGTCCGGGGGGGGGGGGGGGTATGGCCCAGTTCCACCCAGTGGGGGGGCCACACACCAACACCCCCCAGTCCCCAACAAGGGCTCACTGGGGGGGGCACGACACCCCCTAACACTCACCTATGGGGGGGGGGCACACCGACACCCCTCAAACACCAACCGGGGCGGGGGGGGGGGACAGGAACAGGGGTGGCCACCCCCAAGGCCATCAGGGCATAATGGGGGGGGGGCAGCAAGCCCCCCCACCCACCCTCAGGCCCCTAACACTGGGATCGCCCCCCCCCATCTCCCCCAATAAATGGGGAGGGGGCGGGTTCCCCCAGCTGCCCATCCTCTGACAGAGGACTGGGGGGGCCAGGACCCCCCCCCCCCACGTCCCCCAGAAGCGGGGGGGCCGCGTCCCCCCCCATCTCCTCACACAGAACCGGGGGGGGGGGGGCAAGACCCCCATCTCCACCTCCCCATCCCCTCAGATAGACCCGGGGGGGGGGGGCAGGGAGCCGAGACACCCCCAAAAACCTCCCCCACCCCTCCCCACCCCCGGGGATCCCGGGCCCCCCCCCCCAAAATCTCCTCATCCTCCCCCCAAAGAGGGGAGGGGGGGGCCTCACACCACGGGGGGGGGGGAGGGGAACCGCCCCCCCCTCACCCCACAACGAAAGGCCCAGCCCCCACCCCCGTGCGGAAGAAGAAGAGGAGGCTGAAGGAGCCCCCCCCAGCCCCAACCCCACAGAGCCGCGGCCTCGTGGCGGAGCCTTCCTCCTCCTCCTCCTCTCCCTCACGGGGTGCCCCCCCCCCCACGCCCCCCGTTACCCCCCCCAGGCCTTACCTTACAGGCCTGGTAGCTCTCGAAGGCGCGCAGGGCGCTCTCCGTGAGCTTGACGTGGAAGACGGAGACGCGGGTGCCGCGGCCGAGGCGGCCGCAGGACAGCCCGTACCCGCGCTCCGCCTGCAGCGCCGCCATCTTGGGACCGTCTCTCCCCCTCCGCGCCCGGGCCGCCGGGGCCTCCCGCCGCCACCCCCCCCCCGCCTCCTCCGCTCCCCCCCCTCCCCTCGGCCACGCCCCCCTCATGAATTATTCATCGCGCCGCCGCTGGCCCCGCCCATACGGCGACGGGGCGGAGGGGGGAGGGAGCTTGTTGCTGGGGCGAGGAGGTGGGCGGCGCGCGCTCTCATTGGTCGGGAGCCGCCGGATGGTGAGCGTGATTGGGTGAGCGGGGGGGGGGAAAAGAGGGGGGAGGCGGGGAGATGCAAATGAGGGGGCCGCGGGGCATGCTGGGGGGGGTGGTTTGGGGTGGTTGGAGGGGGCTGGGGGGGAGAGGGGGCGCCGGGGGGCGGCGGGGGTGGGGGGGGGCGGTGGGGGGGGACCCCGCTGCTGCCCGGCGTCGCCCCCCCCGGTGCGGCCTGGGGGGGCCGGGCCTGAGGGCCGCGGGGCTGCCCGTAGGGCACGGGGAGCGGGTACAGGGCTCGGGCTCCGGGCCCAGGGGGGGGGCCGGGCAGGGACGGGGCCTGGCCTGGGGGTGGGGGACACGACCTCCCATGAGGGACTGGGCCTCCTCCCAGGGGATAGGGCCTACCCCAAGGGACAGGGCCTCTGCTCAAGGGGGCAGGGGACACGGCCTTCCCCGAAGGGACAAGGAACGTGGCCTCCCTTGCGAGGGAGGGGACACAGCCTCTCTCAGGGGACACGGCCTCCCCTCAAAGGCCAGGGGCCTCCCCAAAGGACAAGGGACACGGCCTCCCCCCAGGGGACAGGAGCTCCCCCTCCAGGGGCAGGCGACGCAGCTTCTCCCCAAGGAACAAAGCCTCCCCCCAAGGGTCAGGGGACTGGGCCTCCCCCCAAGGGACAGGGACGCTCCCCCCAAGGGACATGACTTCTCCTCCAGGGGCAGGGGACACAGCCTGCCCCCCAAGGAACAGGGGACGCAGCCTCCCCCCGTGGGGCAGCGTGCACACACCGAGGTGGCCCCGTGGGGTTTCCATGCTGACCACAAACCCGCTGCCCTCGCCAAGCCCCCCCCCCCCCAACAATGCAAACCCCACAGCCCCGTCCTCCCCCCCCGACACCCCCCCCACCCCCCCCCCGAAATCCCCTCTGCGCCCCCGTCCCCAGCCCGTGCTGGGAAGGAGGAGGCCCGGCTGTGCACGAGTTGTCCTTTATTGGGAGTTCACAGTCGGTTCGGGGGGGGGCAGCGCGTTCGACCCCTGCGAGCGGAGCTGGAACCGGGGCTGCGGGCCCCGAGGAGTTGGGGCCCAGGGCTGGAGAGAGCTGCGGGGCAAAAGGGGGGGACCCCCGCCGGCTCCGGCCCTACGAGACCGGCCGGGACGCGAGGTCTCCGGCGCTTCCCTCTCGTGTCCTTGGTGCCCCGGGATTCTTTGGCTTCCTTCGGGCACTGCACGCTCTGGGGAAGTGCCGAGGGGGGGGGAGCAGGAGGGCAGAGCTGGGGCAGCCCCCCGGTACGGGGTGTGGGGGGGAAAATCTCATTGCACGTGCCCCGGGCACGTCCCCACCTTATCCCTTCGTGCGACATCCTTCAGCAGCCTCTTCCCTGCCCCGCGCCCGAAGCGCGGCAGTGCCGGGGCTCGCTGCGTCCTCCCCGGGTGGCTCTGCGGGGGCCGGTCAGGGCGCGGGGAGCCGCCGGAGCCGTGGGGCCGCGGGGTCTCCGCTCCGCCTGCGGCTCCCATCCCCGTAGGAAGGCTACAGGGGTGCTGGGTGACGCTCGGGATGAGATTTGGGGGAAAAAAAACGTGGCACCTCCGGCCGGGGGGAGCAGCCGGACTGCAAGCCCACGGGGCAGGGGGGGCGCGGCGCAACCCCGCGGACCCCCACCCTGCACCCAGGCAAGGAGCGAGGCACGCAGCAGCGCCGGGGCCTCCCCGCCGCCGTCCTCAGTTCCTCGCCACGATGACCACGGACAGGGCCACGCCGCCGAGCGCGATGGCTGTCGCACCGAAGAGCCACTTCCAGGGGATGGACTGCGGGGAGGATGGCGGCGCTGGCATCGGGGCCACGGGGCCATCGGGCCTCGCGTGCTCCCGCCCCACGCAGCCCAGACAACGCGGCCCCAAAAAGGCCCGAGAGCTGCGTCAGCTCTGCCCGGCGCATCCGAGGGGACGGCGCGTGCCCGGCTCACAGCGCTTTCCACCCGGGCGGCCAGCGGGCTCCCGAAACGCGGCGGCGGCTGGGAGCAAAGTCCAGAGCCTCCGGCTGGCAGCGCCGCCGCCGCCATCAGCGTTTTCCTGGCACGGCTGGCGACGTGCCGGCCCCCGGCTCACAGCAGCAGCCCCCAAACCCGTTCCCTGGGTTCCCCACACCCCTGGGTGGCCCCAAGGCTCTGCTCCCCCCCCCTTGGGTACACCGGCACCGGCCCTTACTTACCCAGGGCAGCTTGTCTTTGCACTTGACCGGGGCGCCGCCGGCGCTGGGATTGCCGAGCATCTTCCTGTACATCTCCGTCTCCACCGTCTTCTGGTCCGCGTGCTTCTTCACCAGCTTGGAGAGCTCGGCGTGGATGGTCTGGGTTGGGGAGGAGAGCGCAGCACGGAGGGGATCAGCGCCGTGGGGCCGGGATTGCAGCGTGGGCAGCGGGTGCCAGCGGCCCCCGCCGCGCAGCAGCTCCGTGGGCCCCCGATGGCCTGATCCTGCCCTGTCCCCCTGCGCTGAGCTGCGCCGGCTGCCACCAGTGGCGGCACCCTGCCTGCTCGGGTCCTTCAGCACCTTCACCGCCCACCCAGAGCCAGGTTCGGGGGCTGGAAATTCCCCTTTTCCTCCCCAAACCTGCGGCAGCTCGCAGCGCGTCCCCGTGCCTCACGGCCGCCGAGGCCGCCCCTCGCCGGCAGCCCGTTCCCGGCGTCTGGCAGCAGCGAGCGGAGCCCAGGGCTGACGGCAGGCGGCAGGAAAAGGATTTTCTCCTTTAACCGAGACGGAAAAGTTTCTGCCTCGGGGACAGAGGAGCCAGAGCTCTCCCACGTTTCTGTCTGGAAGCAGGCTGGGAACACGGCCTTAAACCCGGGCTGGGCCGAAGCCGGATCGGGGCAAAACTCAGGAGCGTGCTGGCGCCTGCCCGGCCGTGCCGAGCGGCGGCGGTGGCTGGGCTCGGAGGTGGCTCTGCAGACAAACCCGCACCCCGCGCAGGGCTCAGCACCACCAGCAGAACCTGCACGGCACCGCTCGCGCCGCCGCACGACACCCGGCGTCCGACGGCTCCGGGTCCTGCTCCCGGCGGCGTCAGGGGGACCGAGGCCGGCCCCGAGCCCGCGGTGGCAGGGAGGACGCGGCGGTGGCTCCGGCGCCACGGCCGTGCTGTGCCCTCTGCTGGGGACACGGCGCTCCGGGCGGCTCCGACGCCTCCCTGAAACGCCGGGGCCAGCCCAGGGCCTCGCCAAAGCACCCGGGCACCGCCGGAGCTCGGTGGGTTCGGTGCATGAGCGCGGGAGCAGCGTCAGCACCTCCTCCGGGAACGGGCGTCCCCGAGGGGTTGGGAGCGCTGAGGTCTGTGCCGGCTACGAGGGTTTTTTTTAAACCAGGTTTTCTCATCCGAGGGGCAGGCGGAGCTGAGCGCTTCTCGAGGCTGTTTTCGCCACCGGTTGCCGTACCCGTGACTCGGTGGCGCGTTTAACGCCGCTGCCTGGAGCTGCTGCCTCCCCGGGAACCCCGGCGGCCGGCTGGGGAGGCCAAGCAATTTGCTGCGCTCGTGGTTTCGCCGGTAAGGTCACCGCCGGGCAGTTTGGTTTTTTTGCCCCTTTTTCAAGAAAAAGCTTCACCCGAACGGGCCGGGGAGCTGCAGCCCTGCCAGCGGCGATGACACAGGGGACACATGGGGGGAGCATCCCTCACCTCTGCGAGCCCAGCGCCACTCGCTCGCCTCTCCCAGGCTGCCCACCCCGCCCTCACCTCTACGGGGCTGTCCGAGACCCCGCTCACCCCACCCCACGAGGGCTCTCAGACCACGAGACCCCGGGCGCCGCGAGGCCACCGAGCGCCCCCTCCTCCCCGCGACCTCCATGCAGCGGGGGAAAAACTCGAGGAAGAGGCGGAAAAAAACCCAGAGAGCCGAGGCGAGAGCGCAGCCCCCCGCCGCGGGCAGCACCTCCCCAGCCGCTCCCAGCCCCGCTCCTGTTGGGGCCGCTTCCTGACGCTGGCACGGCCTCTGATTTCCCCGAGGCTCCAGCCGTGCAGCTGATCATTAACCGGCAGGAAATTCCTGACCCACAGATCGCCCTGGCCTGCACTCCGGACTGAGGTCTGGGGCTTTTTTTTTTTTTTTTTTTGGGACCGCCCCAGTGAATCACGCTCGGGGCTGCTGAGCGAGCTGGCAGGGACCCGGCGCTGCCTCCCGCCCCGCGGCAACGGCACAAGCCGGCGGGGAAGCCAGGCCACGCGGGGCTGGCAGAGCGCTCTGCTGACACCCGGAGCAAAGGGCAACGAGGAGCCTCGCGACGCCGAGATAAGGTGCCCACCGGCTCGGCACCGGGCGCTGGCGCGTGGGGCGTCACCCCACAGCCACCCCGGCCCCGCTCAGAGGGCGGCTGGTGACACTTGTGGGGTCTCAGCCCGGCGCAGGGGACCCCGGCCGGGAGGACAGAGTGCTGGGGACACCCAGCAGCTTACCTTGTTTGAAGGCTCCAGCTTCAGAGCTGCTTTTAGGATGGGGATGGCCTCTCTGTACTCGCCCTGCTGGGCCAGGACCTGGAAAAACGAGGCAGGGATTGAGCGGGGCGGCTCAGGCGCGTCCCTTGTCCCAAAGGAGGGACGGCAGCACCTCGCCTTGCCTTTAGCACCTCACCTTGCCTTTTCGGAACAGCGCCTTGATGTTCCCCGGCTGGTGCTCCAGCACGAGGTTACAGGACTTGAGGGCTGCCTCGTAGTGGTCCAGTTTGAGCTGCGAGGCTGCCAGGTTGTTGAGGCATTTCACCTTCACGTCCAGCAGCTCAGCCTCCTCGTCCGGGCTGAAATCAACTGCGGAGACCCCGGAGGTTGGGCTGCGGCGGGGGGGGGAGGCGGCGCCGGCAGCCCCCGCCCGCGGCGGCCGCGGATACCTTTGGAGCTGGAGCCGATGACCTTGAGCGCGATGTCGTAGGAGTTGATGGCCAGCACGTAGTCTGCCTGCTGGTAGTAGAAGTTGCCGCGCTCCCGCTTGCGGTTGGCCAGCCCTACCTTCTCCTTCCCGCTCAGCAGCTCCAGGTCGGGGCCGTCCCGAGCCTCCAGCAGCTCCACCTCCAGCGTGAGGGCGGCGTTGGGTGGGATGTCCGGGCTCCTGCGTGCGGGAGGCCACGAAGACGCGCTCGGCCCTGCCTGACCGCACCGCTCCCAGGGGAAATCGGAGCCCCGGGGGCTGTCACAGCGCTTTTCGGGGGGCCGCCCTGCCCCGGTCCGTGCCCTCCCCGCTCACCTGCCATGCGAGCCGTAGCAGTACTTGGCGTCCGACACGATCAAGGCCGTTTCTCCCACCTCCAGCAGCTGCACGCAGAGGTCCAGAGCCTGCAGGGGGGGGGGGGAAACATCGCGGAAAGACGCTCGCAGCAGCGCCGCTCCTGATCCTCCCGGACACGGTGCCAGCCCCCGCATTCCCCCCCCACCCCCCCGCCCCGCGGCGAGCTCGCACGCACCAGGGCCGCCTTCTCCCAGCCCCACCTGCAAGACGTCGCAGTCCCCCAGGGTGAAGGCGAGCCCGGGGTCCTCCTCCACCACGCTGCCGTCCTCCAGCGCGGCCCGCAGGCGGACGGTCACCTCCTGGCCCTTGCGGGGGCGGCTCTCCGCCCCCCGGCCCGGCACCAGCGTCTTCTTCTTGAGCAAGCCGTTCCCTGCGCCGGGAGAAACCGGAGGCGTTTCGGGGCCGGGAGGGGAAGGGCAAAAAGCCCTCGCCCACCTCTGCGGTGAGCGCCACACCTCCCCCCCCCCGGTGCTCGCCGCCCTCCTGCCGCTTACCCAAGACGTCCAGCCATTCCTGGGGGGCTTCAGGAGCCTCCCCCGGGTCTTGCTCCGGGCACCGGGCGTCCTCCGGCGGCTCCCGCACCCGCCCCACGTCCTCCAGCGGCGGCAGCTCGCTCAGGTCGTCCTCGTCCTCCTCCAGCACCTCGAAGTCCTCCGTGCTGTCCGGCGGAGTGGGACTCAGGCCCGGTTCCGGGCAGGACGGGGCCGTGCCGGTGTCCACCACCGGGGCCGGGGAGCCGGCGCTCGCCTCCTCCCCGCTGGAAGCCATGGCGGCCGAGCGACCTGCGGGGGGGGGGTGGTTCGGCGGTTACCGGGAGGGGTGGGGGAGGAGGCAGCCGCCGGCCGTCCCGCAGTGCACACGGAGCCGAGAGCACCGCGGCCCGGCGCCGTTCAGAGCCGGGGCCTCCCGGTGGGGGGTGATAGGGCCGGGCCGGGCTGTGGGGGGGGGGGTACCGGAGGTGTCCCGGTTCGGGACGCGGTCGCCTGGCCCCAGACCCGGTCCCTGGTCCCCGTCCCCGACCCCCGTCCTGTCCCCGGTACCTTGTGCCCAAGCCCCCGGTCCCCGGTCCCCGTCCCTGACCCTGACCCCGGTCCCGAGTCCGGTCCCCGACCCGGTCCCCGACCCCTGTCCTGTCCCCGGTCCCCGGTCCCCCCAGTCCCCGGCTCCAGCCCCGGTCCCCAGCCCCCGGCCCTGACCCTGACCCCGGTCCCGTCCCTGATCCCCAGTCCCCGGCTCCAGCCCCGGCCCCCGGCCCCCGGTCCCGATCTCCGGTCACCGGCTCCGGTCCCCGGTCCCCGACCCCTGTCCTGTTCCCGGTCCCTCCCTGGCCCTGACCCCGGCCCCGGTCACCGGCTCCGGCCTCGACCCCGGTCCCCGCTCTCCCCCCGCCCCCACGTGTTCCCCCCCCCCCCTCCCGCCCCCGGGGCGCGCGCTGCGGCCCCCACGTCACCGTCGCGCGCCGCCGGGACTCCCCCTAGCAACGGCCGCCGCCGCGCGCCCCCCGCCGCTCCCACCCGCCCCGCCCCTCCGGCCCCGCCCCCGCGCTCCCATTGGCCCGCCGCCGCCCGCCCCGTTCACGCCATTGGGTGGCGCGAACGCCCGTCAGCGGCGCGGGGGCGGGGAGGGCGCTGCCTTAAAGGGGCCGCAGCGCAGCTCCAGGTCCCCCTGGGGGGGGCTCACCGGGACGCCGCCGCCGCCGCCGCTCCAAGCCCTGGTACCGGTGCGCGCTCGGTGCCTCCGCGGGCGGGGTGAGGAGGGCGCCGCCGAGGGTTCCCCGCGCCCCTCAGCCCCTGCAGGGCTGGGCCATGGCCCGGGTGGAACCCGGGGATCCGCGCCCGTGGGGTCCGGTACCGGGATCCGGTACCGGGAAGGGGGGGGGGGGGTGGCGTCACTTCCGGCCCTGCGCCGTGACGCGCGCGCACGGCGCCGCCGCGGGGTCGCGCTCGACGTGACCCCGCAACCCGGAAGCGAGGCGCGGCCGCCGCCGGTGCCGCTCCGGTGACGTGAAGGGGAGCGGGGGGGGGGGGGCTCCGGTACCGGGCACGGCGGGGGCGGGGCTGCAGGGGGGCGGTCCCGGTGCCCGGTCCCTGATCCCCGGTCCCAGTCCCAGTCCCGGTACGGGTCCTGATCCCAGTCCCGGTGCCGGTCCCGGTGCGGGTCCCGATCACGATCCCGGTCCCGGTGCCGCTGAGCTCCGCGGTCCCGCAGGCGGCGCCGCGATGGAGCCCACGGCCTCCCGGGTGTTCTGCGGGCGGGTGCTGGGCATGGTGAACGCCGAGGACGTGAACGCCATCATCCTGGCCCAGAAGAACATGTGAGTACCGGGGGGGGGCGGGGGACGGGGACCCCCTCCCGGTGGCTCCCGGTGGCTCCCGGTGGTCCCGTGGACCCGTGGGGGCCTCCCGCCACCCGCCTCTCCCCGCACAGGCTGGACCGGTTCGAGAAGACCAACGAGATGCTGCTCAACTTCAACAACCTGTCGAGCCTGCGCATGCAGCAGATGAGCGAGCGCTTCGCGCACCACACCAGGACGCTGGTGGAGATGAAGAAGGACCTGGACAGCATCTTCCGCAGGATCCGGTAGGCACGGGCGGCACCGGGACCCCCATCCCGGCCCCCCCACCGGCAGCCCGGTAATCGTGGGTCACAAGGGGATCCAGCGCGGGTGGCGTCGCGGCGTGGTGGGGCTGTGCCCCAGAGCGGGGGGCTCGGGGGAGTGGAAATAATAAAGGGGAGCTGGGGGGGACTCGAACGGGGGAATAATTTGTAAGGTTTGGGGGGGAGTAATCCGTAAGGCTCGGTGTGAACTCGGCTCTCTCCTCCTCCTCCTGCAGGACGCTGAAAGGGAAGCTGGCCAAGCAGTACCCGGAGGCTTTCAGCAGTGAGTGGGCGCTTCTGCCGTGCTTCCCCTCGGCTCTGTGCCCCCCCTGAGGGATCCCTCTGCTGGGAACGTGTGGGGCCGGCTGGGGAAACTGGGGCCGACCCACAGAGCTGACGAGACCGGCAGGCCTGTGCCAGCGCCCGGCTGCTGCATTGAGAGTGCGCGGAGCTGCTTTGTAACGTTGTGCGTCATTGTAAGAAGTCCCAAAGCCATAAAGGGCTGCCAGTTTAAGTGGTATCGCTTTCCCTTTGACTGCTGGCAAAACGTTGAATTAAAAAGGGGGAAATTCTCCGCAGGAGCACCTCTTGAATCTGTCTTTTGCAGGTGGCTCAGGCGGCCCAGCTAACGCCTGCACCTTCCCTTTCAGACATCCACGAATCTCCCATTCTGGAAGACGACGACGACTTTGACCCCGTTCCCAAAAGCACCACGACCACCATCGCTACCTCGGAGCAGAGCACGGAGTCCTGCGACACCAGCCCCGACATCATCTCCCCCACCATGAGCCAGGAGTTCGAGGATCTATCGCAAGGCCACTACGATTTCCCGGCCGTGAACGGACAGAGTCTAACAGACGAGGACACTGCCAACGGCCTGGACTAGGCGCACGGCCCCGCCGGGGCCCCCAAGAACTATCTCGTATTTATATTCGCGTGTTCCTTTGGGCGTTTATTTCGGGAAGAGGGAAGCGATGGCCGAGCGAAGAAGCTCGGGAGGACGGATCCCCTCCTGACGGATCCCCTTCTGCCTCTAGACCGCCGCTGTAGCATAAACCCCACGACTTGATACGGGCAAATCAGTAAAAAAAAAAAAAGGGTTTAAACACCTCCCGCCCCTTCTCATTTGCTTCTCAATTGCGAGCGGCGGCCCGCTGCCTTCGGTTTGCACAGAAGAGCCAGTCTGGGACCTGTTTTTATTTATTTATTTACCTATTTCGCTATTTGTTTATTTCTTATTTATTTAAGGAACTTAAACAAAATTTTAGGCCCTCCCCCAGGAGGAGCCCCCGGTGCAGCTGCCTCTGGGACCTGCTTTTATTTATTTATATTTATTTATTTTTATTTATTTTTATTTATTTATTTAATTTTATTTATTCTTTTTATTTATTTACGGAACTTAAACAAAAAGTTTAGCCTCCCCCCACAGGAGGAGCCCCTGGTGCAGCAGCCCCTGGGAGGAGCTTTTATTCATTTATTTACTTATTTCTATTTCTTTTCATTTATTTATTTATTTAAGGAACTTAAACAAAATGTTTAGGCTCCCCCCGCAGCAGGAGCCCCCGGTGTGGCCGCCCCTCGGCTCCCAGCCGTGCCCGGGGCTGCTGCTCCGGGGGCTGCCGCTGCCCCCGTGGCTCTTGGCGCTGCAGGAGGGCGGCGAGGGGCCGGGGCCGGGCCGGGGCCGGGCCGGGGGGGGCCGGGGCCGTGCTCGGGGACCGGACCCAAAGAACCGGAGCCGGGCCCGAGCCCGGGCCGTGGCCGCCGTGAGGCGCCTCCGCACTGCGCCTGCGCGCACGGCGAACGGGGGGGGGGCGCCGCCGGTTGTGACGTACGACGGGCGGCTTCCGGTTCCGGTCTCTCTCTTCTCGGCGGCGAGGCGGCGCGGTGCGGGCGGGCCGCGGGGCCTGGGGGGGGGAGGGGGCGGCGGGCACCGGGGGTCGGGGACGGGCTCCGAGGGACGGGGATGGGGCCCGGGGGCGGGTCCTGAGGGCCATGGGCTGGGTGCCGGGGGCTGGGCACCGGGACCGGTACCGGGGGCTGGGCCGCGGCCTGCGGCGGTGACGCGGCTCCTTCTTCCCCCCCTCCCAGACGCAACCGGTGCCAAGATGCAGATCTTCGTGAAGACGCTGACGGGCAAAACCATCACCCTGGAGGTGGAGCCCAATGACACCATCGAGAACGTGAAGGCCAAGATCCAGGACAAGGAAGGTACCGGCGGCACCCGGCCCTGCCCCCCCCCCCCCCCCCCGTTACCCCCCCCCGCCCCGGTACCCGGTGCTAACGGCTCCCCCCCCCCGCAGGGATCCCCCCCGACCAGCAGCGGCTGATCTTCGCGGGCAAGCAGCTGGAGGACGGCCGCACGCTCGCCGACTACAACATCCAGAAAGGTGGCGGTGCCGAGAGAGCCCTGTGCCCACGGATTCGGGCCCCCCCGGGGGCTCCGGGTGGTCCCCAGCGGCCCCCCCCCGGTGCCCGCTGACGTTTGTCTTGCTTTCAGAGTCCACCCTGCACCTGGTGCTGCGCCTGCGCGGGGGCATCATCGAGCCCTCCCTCCGGCAGCTCGCCCAGAAGTACAACTGTGACAAGATGATCTGCCGCAAGTACGGCCCCGCCACCCGCATCCAGCCCCCGTCGTAACCCCCCCGCCTCACCCGGGGGTCTCCCCGCACGGGGTTTTACTCCTTGTCCCACACGGGACCTCACTCCTTTCCCTAAAAATGGGCTGGAAACCAATTTCTTTTCTCTCCTGCGGCCCTTGCTGACGTTTCCCTCCTCCCTTTCCAGGTGCTACGCTCGCCTCCATCCCCGTGCTGTCAACTGCCGCAAGAAGAAGTGCGGCCACACCAACAACCTGCGCCCCAAGAAGAAGGTCAAGTAGAGGCCCCGGAGCTCTGCCCCGCGGGGCCGCGGCAACTCAATAAAATATCTGAGCGTTCACACGCTGTCCCGTTGTTTTTGCCCAAAATGCGCCGCTTTCCCGTAAAAACGGGGCTGGGGCTGGGAGCTACGGCGGGGGGAGGAGCGGGGGTGGTGATGCCGGGCGGCGCCTGCAGGTGGCGGCGGTGCTGCGCTCCGCCGTGCTCCGCCTCCGGTCCCCGCCGGGCCTGCGCCCTCCGCCGCCGCGCAGGGCCCGGGGCCGGGCCATGGTGAGCGGGACGGGGCCGCGCCGGGCTGGGGGGGGACCGGGACCGGTCCTCCGCGGGGCTGGGAGGGTCCTGGGGTAACCGGGACCGGGCCGTGCCCATGTGGCCGGGGGCGGGGGGACGGTTCCGCCGTGCCTACGGTGGTTCCCGGTACCGTGACCGGTAAAGGCGCCCGGTGCTCCGTGAGCACGGCGGACCTGGGTCGGGCTCAGCCCCGACCCGGCAGAACCGGGCACGGAGGTCCCGGGAGGGGGGCTCGGAGCTCCGGTACCGGAGCCGTGACTTGGGCTCGTTAACGGGGAGGGAGCGGGTACCGGGCCGGTGCCCCAAGTCCCCGTCGCCCCCTTCTCCCCCCCCCCCGCAGACCGACGAGGCGGTGCGGGCGCTGCTGCAGCGCTTCTACACCCTGCAGGGCGAGCGGGTGGAGGCATACCGGCTCTTCGAGGAGTGAGTACCGGCCGCGGGGAACGGGAACGGGACCCTCGCACCGCTGGTGCTGCACGTGAAGCCCTAACGGGATGGAATCCCCCAGCCCTAGTGGGATAAATCCCCCAGCCCTAGTGGGATGGATCCCCCAGCCCTAATGGGATGGAATCCCCCAACCCTATCGGGATAAATCCCCCAGTCCTATCAGGCTGGAATCCCCCCTCCCTATATTTTGCCCCCACAAGGGAACAAGCTGCCGGGGCTGCTGACGAGCTCCAGCTGGCAGGGGACACCCGCTCCGGACACCTGAATCCCATTTTCGCGGCAGCCGGGGGATGATTTATTCCCCGGGAGGCAGGCTGGGAGCGCCCAGGGAACCCAACAACAACAACAACAACAAAACCACGGAATCCCACGCGAGGGGCTGCACCGTGATGTGGGGGACACGGAGGGGACCCGCAGGGCTCGTGGGAGCTCCGGGACCGTGGGGCTCCCGTTGCACCGCGGTGACCTTTTTTTTTTTATTATTTTTTTTATTTTTTTAATTTTATTTCCCTGTCCCCAGGGGCCACCGGGCGTACCTGAGCAGCGCGCCCCACTACGACTTCCCGCGCTACCGGCAGCTGGTGCACGAGCTGACGCTGGCCTTCAGCGGCATCTCCCGCGAGGTCCTGCAGCTCCAGGGCCGGCTGCGGGACCAGCACGGCCGCCCCGAGCTGGCCCAGCACCTCGCCCGCGTCCAGGAGCGGGAGCAGGAGAAGCTGCAGCTGGTGAGTGCCCGGGGCGGGGGGGGGACAGGACCCCCCCCAGGGGTGTTCTCAGCCCCTCTCCGTCTCCCCGCTGCAGACGGCGCAGCTCCAGCTGGCGCGGCAGCAGGCGCAGGAGCAGCCCGGCGTGGACGCCCACCAGCAGGAGGTGCGGGAGCTCAAGCACAAGTAGGTGGGCACGGGGGGAGGCACCGGGGTCCCCCCCACCCCAGTTTTGGGGACGGGGACCCCCCCCTCCCCGGGCCTAGAGCCTCAGTGGAGCCCCCTCCCCGCCTTTTCCTCGGCCCCTAACCCCCCAGCGGGGCCGAGGGGGGCCCAGATGGTGCCTTCAAAAGCGCTCTTGTTTGGAGCCCTGCGGATTGTTTAGCGATGCCGCGCGGCCGCGGTCTCGTCAGCCTCCCCGGGCTGAGTGTTTCATAAACAGCGCGGGGAAGGCGAGGCGGCCCAGATAATACGCTCCATATGGGCTTTATTTATAGTTTCCATCCGCTCTCGTAGGCTAATTAAAACCATTGAGGCAATCAGCGAAATTCTCCAGGACCTCAAGTACGATTCGGAAGAAGCCGAGTGATGGGCGGCCCCGTGGGAACGGCTGCAGGGGCCGGGCAGCAGAGCTCTGCCCGCGCCAGGGGGGCCCCGCTCGGCCCCTGCTCCCCCCACCCGGCCAGCCCCGCTCCCGCTGCGCCCCGCAGCACCCCCGTGAGGGGGGCGCCTTCGCTCCGGGCCCTTTCTGTGGGTGCAGAGCCGCTCCTGGGGGTCCCCCCCAGATCCTGAGCATCGCTGCGGGGACGGGTGCTGGTGCCGCTCCCGCTCTCTGCTGGCTGCAGCGGGGCTGTGAGCCAAGGAAAACCACAACCCACAGCCCTAAGGGGATCCACCGCCCCCCAGGACACCTCGCTCCGAGCCCCACGGTGCTGGGGGTGCCCGTGGGGACGGGTGCTGCCTTTGCTGCAACCTGGAAGGCCACACTTCTGGGATGGGAGCTGCCCCCCCAGAGCTCCTCCGTGCTCCATGGCTGCTCCAAGCCGGCTCCGGGCATGGGGACGGCGCCCTGCGAGCACCCTTTTTTATGGTCACCCCGCAATAAAAACAACTCTTTGGAAATGGCTTGAGGTTTGTGGTCTAAAGGGCTTGCAACCCCCTGAACGTCACCACCCCTCAACTCGGCCCCCCCGGGACACGGGGACGGGGACGCGGGCGCTGGCACTGGGGCCCCTTGGCTGCCCGCTGCATCCCCGTCCCCCCGCGCTGCCGCTGCCCCACTGACGCAGGCCCCCGTGGGGTTTGAGAGGTTTATTGGCATTAAGCTTAAATCTGTTCCTAATTGACTGAAATGTAACCAAAATAAGGCTGGTTTGAATCAAAATTAGAGCAGGCACTGAGCAAACCCCAGCAGCCTCAAACCAGCCCGCGGGGCTCGCCGGGGACAGACCCCCCCCCCCCACACCCCGTGCGCACCCGCAGCCCTTCCCCTCCCCGGGGAATAATATCCAAACTGCAGCCGGGGGGGGTGGCTGCACCTCCCGGGGGGGGGGGGGATCCCCCCTTCATCCCCCCGCTGTTCCAGCCTGCGGTTACGGAACAAAGGCCCCGAGCCCTCCCGTGCTGGGGGGGGTCCCCTCGGCGCCGTGGGGCGCGGGAGGACGCGGGGGGCTCCGCTCCCAGGGGGCTGACGGCGGCGCCGCTGCCCTCAAGGGGGTGCCGGGGCCAGCCCCAGCCCGCACCCCCCGGATCGCCCCCTCCGGCCCCCCCTTGCAGTGGGGTGCGGGGTCGCTCCTTGCCCCAGGTGCCTTCTTGCCCCCCCCCGGCGCAGCGCGGCGGCGGGGACGGGGCGGGCGAGGGTGTCCCCGGGCGGGCGCCGGGCGCCCCGTGCCGTGCTGCCGGCGCTCGGCCCCGCGGGGGCTACAACTTATCGCCGGGTAGAACCTGCGGAGAGAGCAGAGCCCTGCTTCGAGGCCACCCCCCGGGGAGAGAGGCTGCGGGGTCGCGGGACCCCTCCCCGCCACGACGGAGGAGGGAGAAAGAAGTGCGAAAGGCTCCTTACCTACCTGGTTGCGTGTTTTGTGCGATTTCTGCAGCCACACGCGCCACTGGTCGTAGAGCTTGATGCTGAGGTTGGAGCAGCCGTAGGCGTGCTTCTTCACCCACCCGAAGAACTGCTTCAGCTCCCGCCGCAGCGTCGTGTTCTGCTCGCCGCCCTTGGGGTCGCAGCCCCCCGCCGCCCGCTCTGCGGGGACAGGGAGGGGACGGGGATCAGGGCCAGCCCCGGGGGGATGAAGGAGGGGACACCTCCATGAATGGGGGGGGGGGACCTGGGGTAGGGAAACGAGCGGCTTTCCAGCTCCCTACTGGGAAATAAGAGCTCCGAATTGGCTCCTTTGCAAGAAATCCAGGTGCCGGGCACGCGGCGGGGAGCGGCCTCTCCGCGCACGGCCCAGTGCGCGCGGGGGGAGCTGGGGAGGGGGCTGGGGGCGCTCACCGCTGCGCGGGGTGGAGGCGGCCGTGGGGTTGCTCCAGTCGCTCCAGATGCCGGCCTTCTTGGAGCCGTAGATGCCGAAGGGGTTGCAGCGCACCTGGACGAAGTAGACGGTGCTGGGGCGGAGGCCGGCCAGGCGGCACGAGGTCTGGTTGCCCACGTCGTCCACGACCTTGGGGGACGGCGAGCGAAGGGTTTGGCTCGGCCCCGCGTGCCCCCGACCCCCGGATAAGGGGGACGCCACCCGGTCCCCGTCCGCACCTTCCACTCCGAGCTGTCCTCCACGCGGTACTGGATCTGGTACTTGGCTTGGAAGAGGAAATCCTTGAGCGCGGGCGGCGAGCTCCAGCGCACGCTCAGCTGGTCCTCCAGGTCGCCCACGCGGCTGACGTGCACGTCGGACGGCGGGTCCGTGGTCACTGCGGGGACAACGGCACGGGGCTGGCGCGGCGCCCGAGGGGTTAAGGAGCCGCGGATGCCGATTTGGGGGAAAAACATCCTAACTCAATTAGGAGCGATTCCGCTCGCCCATCATCGCCCGCTTCCTGCATGGCCTCCTCCTCCTCCTCCTCCTCCCCGGTACCGGCGCTCACCCACGTCGAGGATGTCCAGCATGACGACGTCGGAGACGGCCACCCCCAGCCTGTTGGACGCCTCCACCCAGATCTCGTAGGGCGTGAAGAGGGCCAGGTCCTTGGGGATGTGGCAGGAGTAGGGCCCGGCCGTGTGGTACTCCTGGCACGTGTTGTCGCGGCCGTACCACCTGCGGGCGGGCCGTCAGTCCCCGGTACCGGGCACCGGGGCGGTGATGCCGGCGGGGGCCCCCCCGGTGAGGTTTTTCCACCACCCCCCCCCGCACACCTGCCTGCCCGGAGGAAATGGCAGCTCGGAGCCGGGGCTGCGCCTCATTTATCTGCCATTTAATACCGGCAGCATCGCGCCGGCGAGGTGTTAGGTTACCGGCCCCGACGCTCGCGGGTCCCCCTCCCCACGTCCCGGCACCAGGTGAAGTGTGGGGGGGGTCCCTGCCCCACATCCCCCCCCCCCCCCCCCCTCAAGCCCCAAATAATCCCAGGGAGGGGATTCCTCGAGCGATGCTGCGGCCGCAAGCTTCGCCTTCGCCTCCTCCCCAGCGCGTACGGAGCGTGGCACCCCGCCAGCACCGCGCGCTCCTGCCCCAAGGACTTTGCCTTGGGGGGGGGAGGTTGGAGACGGGGACCCCCCCCCCAACCCCATCCCACCCAGCACCGTCAGGTGGGAGCCACGGAGCTCCCCTCCACGCAAGCCCCAAAATCCCACAGTCACGTTTGGAATAAGAGGAATCAAGCCGGAGGCACGGGTACCTGAGCTTGTACTTGAGCGTGTAGTTAGTGTGCAGGAAGGTTTCCCCTTCCGTCCCCGGGGCCCACTTGCAGGTGAGGTCCTTCATGTTCTTGGACCAGCAGGAGATGTTGACTGGTTTTTCTGGGGGCACTGGAAGAGGACAAAAAAAAAAAAAAAAAGGACAGAGGGGGATGAAGCGGCTCCGTGAGCAGCACAACCACCAGCGCTCGGGGTCCCAGCAGCACCACGCCAGCCCCCACATCGCGTGCCCACGAGGACGGTGCCACCGGGACGGACGGTGCCAGCCCCCAAAGCCGCCGGCGCGTGAAGCAGCGAGCCGTTCCAGCCCCGCGTCTGCTCGAGGGGCTGCAGCTGCCTGCACCAGGCTCCGGAGCTGTTTTCTTTCGGGAACAGCAACCAAAGGGAAAAAAAAAAAAAAAAATAGCAGCTCTGTTCCCAGTTAAGCCTCTGTATTCTTAGGACGTAAAATCATCCTTAAAATAGCCCGAGATAAAATCTTATGATTATTGATTCGGACAACTGTAATTTCACCGAGGGTTGCCAGAGCAGCCTTTCTGCTGCGAGCTCCGCCGAGCCGCAGCGGGTCCGGGAGCGTGCGGCAAAGCCCCGAGAGCGCAGAGAGGTGAAAACGCAGAGAGGGGCGCGCGGGCGGCAGCGAACGCCGGCTCCGGCGCGCCGCGGCAAGAGATGGTTTTTAATCGAATTCATCCCGCTGAAACGTTCCCGCGGGAGGCGAGCTGCTCCGTGCCCTGCCCCGCCGCAAAGCGCCCCTGGGTGCTGCGAGCCCCGCAGCCACGCCAACGTACGTCCGACGTAAAGGCAGGATCCGGCCAGGATGCCGCCGTCCCGGCTGTGGCACACCAGGTTGTCCCCCGACTGCTGCTTGGAGCCGTTGAGGCGGGCGAGGGCCACGCTGAGCGTGGTGGGGCCGAGGGCGGCGTAGGAGGCGGCGGGCAGGCGCCGGCCGTTCAGGGTCCAGTACAGGTCCTCGGCGCGCAGGTGGAAGTCGGCGCTGACCGTGCAGGTGGCGGTCAGCGAGGAGCCGATCAGCAAGGTGGGGTCTTGGGGGGAAATCACTGCAGGGTCTGCAGCCAAAAAATAAAATAAAAAAACGAAGTGGGGGGAGGAAAAAAAAAAAAATATAGCACAGCCCTCAGCAGCACGGGAGGTGCTCGGTTCGGGTGCGCTCCCTGCGAGCTCGGGGAGCACCAGCCCCGTTTGGGGTGCTGCGTTCATCGCTCCGCGCGGGGATTTTTGGGCAGCGATGCGTTTGTCCAGGGCTGGCTCGTGGCTTCTTAATTTCTTTTTGCGATTTCGACAGCAACAACGGAAAGTTTGGGGGTTTTCTCCAGCGTTATTTATTTTTTTTTTTTTAAGGCTCGTTTCGGAGCCTGCCGGCTGCCGGCTCCCCTCCGCGGGGCTGAGGGCCGGTGCGCGCGCCCCGGCGCTGACCACCCGCCTAATCCGAACCATGTGCCGCCGGCGCTGCCAAAAGCCGTCACTCGCACCTCGCCGCGGGGTCCCTGCGCGCGGGGGCCCCGGGCTCCCCGCGAGGGTGGTCTGGGCTTTGGGGGATGGAAGGACGACAACCCTCGTCCTGCTGATTTTTGTTTTCTTTTTGGGGGGGGGGAGCCCCCCAGCTCTGCTTTGTTCCTGGAGAGAAGCGAAGCCACGCAGCGCAAGGCTTCAAAGCGGACGGGTTTATTTGCACGGAGCAGGAGGTTACGTGCGAAGGCGAGCGCACGGGGGGGGGGGGGGGAATAAAGCAGCGGAGGGTGAGCAGGGGTGATGTTCCCCACCCGCCTGGCAGCGGCAGACGCGGGGCTGCCGGAGCCCGCGCGTGCCAGGCTAATTAATATCGCCAATTACCTCCCGGAAAGCGCCTCGACCTCCTCGCCCCTCCGACCTCCCGGCCCCTCTCGGCTTTCAGCAGCCGCCGGCAGGTTGGCCGCGGCCGCTCGCTCCGCTGTGATTAATGCCCCGCGACCCTCGGTCCCCCCGGGGGAAGCTCCTAATTAGCAGCTCCCGGTGCCGCGGAGGGGCTGGACGGGGCTTGGGATGGGGGCGAAAGCAGCGGGGCCACGCAGGCGCTGGGTGCCTCGCACCCGCTTGGTGCCCTCCCCGTGCGCCCACCCTGCCCCGTGCCAGCCCGTCCCCGTGGCATCTGGCTCCATCCTCGAACAGGGCCCCCCGAAAAGCGCCACGGCTCCGCCAGCAGCCCTTCCCACCCGGCACCGGCTCCTCCATTAGACGAGCCCGCAGGCGAGCGCTCGAGACGGCGCTGCTGGAGCACCGCAGCTCCGCCGCTTCCAGCCCCGATTCTTGCAAATCTTCACCCAAACAGCACCAGAAACGCGTCCGAGCGCCGTGCGCCACCCGGCCTCCCCGCAGAACCGCTGAGCAGCAGTGTCTGGAGGGGCCAATTTTTTTTTTTAAAGCTTTTTTTTTTTCCCCCTCTCCGGCAACGACCATGTGTTTTAAAAGGGAAAAGTGTGAAGTTTTCAGATCGCAGAGGAAAGGGCCGGGGAGACGCAGGCGGCGGGAGGAATGTGCGAGCCGCGGCAGCGGGAATACCTGCACGGGGTTTTATTGCTTTCCTATTTAAAAAAAAATGCTGATCAGGTGCTAAGTAATGCTATAAAGTAAAACCACATTTCCAAGGTGTCGGGAACGTTTACGCTTTTCTTCCGAAGGGCCGGATTTCATTTTATTTTTATATCAGCGTTTTAAGGGGCTGGGAAAGGAAAGGAAAACCCTCCGATAAGTGCTCAAGATCCCACAGTTAAAAAAGATTTATTAAGACCCGTGGAGATTTCAAGAAAAATCGTAATTGCCCCGAAGAACAAAAGGAAATTTGGGCAGCCCCGAATTCTGCAGAAAAATAGATTTAAAGCTGCTCCGAGGCTCGAGCAGCGGGGTCTGCGGGCGGACGCGGCTACGGCAAGCTTCATCCCTCCTCTGCGCTCCCCGTTCCCCTTCTCCTCCTGCACGCTGGCATTTCTCGTGCCCATCCCTCAGCTCGAGGAGGGATTAAAAAAAAGCCCAGGCATTCCAGCGAGCGCGACCGAGCTGAACCGAGGGGAAACATTCGCTCTCTAAAAGGAGATTTGGCTCCGCTTGCACCCGGCTCCTCCGAGGGTGCCGCGGGGCAAGCGCTCGCGCAGGTCGGATGCTCCGCGCCCGGCCAGGGGAAAAGCGAGGTTCGGGAGGTGGGAAGCCACTGGGGGCACCCCCTCCATGGGTGCAACCAAAATTCGGGAATTACACCGACCCAAAGAGCTCCCGGCACCGCTGGAGCCGCCGAAATGCCCCCAGGAACGGCCCCACGGCGGGCACCGCTCTGCCCGCAGCCCACCTCCACGGGGAGCCTCTCCAAGGGGATTTTCTTTCCCCCTCCGAGTCCTTTCCTCCCCCCTGCAGCCTCGTTTCGCTTCCTTGCCACAGCTGCTTCTGCGCTCCCTGCCCCAATTATTGCTCTTTGATACTTCCCCGTTAATGACTTGCACGGGTCGGGGGACGCGAGCCGCCGGCGGCCGCGGCATCACCGGTGGGGTGGGAGCCACCGAGGAGCCGCTTCTCCTGGCCGGGACCCGCCGGGCGAACGTGGCCTCGAGAGATTCCCATCACCGGGAGGAAGCCAAACTTCCTGGGCTGGCTTCGGCCGGGCCGGAGGAGAAGCGAGCGGGCGGCTGCGGGACGAGGCTCCCTTCGTGTCCACGGCCCCACGGGGAGCCCCCCCCGCACCCGTGGGCACCCCGATGCCACCGGGCTGAGAGCGCCCAGAGCTCAGCCCACAGGTGGCACCTCCACGCCTGCCCCCCCCCCCCCCCCCCACCTCCCCTCTGCCAGGGCCCCCCCTTCCCCCTTGTTTTAGGGGATTCCTTGCTCTCCGCAGGGGTGGGTGCTCCCTATTGTTCTGGATGGGGGCTAAGGGGGGATTCATTGTTCTCCGGGACGGGAGGGGGCTCATTGTTCTCCGTGGGGGGGGGAAAAAAAGGGGTCCCTATTGTTCTCTGCGGGAGGCTCTCGGTGGTTTTGGGGGGGGTCATCGCTCCGGGGATGGGGGGGGGGGGGGGCTCGTTGCTGGCCGTGTGAGGAAGGGGTTCGCTATTGTTCTCGGGATGGAGCACGGGGGTTTCCATTGTCCTGGGTGGGGAAGCGGAGCCGCATTGTTCTCCAGGACGGGGGGGGGGGGGGTGAGGGGGGGTGGGGGGGGAGCTGCGTGGCCCGGGGGGGGGAAGGAGGCAGAGACCCCTCCCGGGGCAGCGGGGGGCTCTTCTCCACGGGGAGCGGGGGCATTTACAGCCCCCAGGGCAGGAAGGGGGGGTCCCTGCTGCTCTTGGGATGGGGGAACACAAAAGGGTTTCTCTATTGTTCTCCGTGGGGGACAGGGAGGGGGGAGCGAGCGCCCTCCGGGGAAGGGGCTCCCTGCTGTTTGCCGGGGGGGGGGGCTCATTAACCACCTTACCAGTAGGGGGGGGGCAGGAAAGGGGACCCCCATTGCCCCCCAACCAAGGGGCCCCACAGCCCCCAGACGCCCCCAGGGCCCCACATCCCGGGGGGGCACCGGCACCCCCCGCACCGCAATGAATGAGAAACCCGGGGGGGGGGAGAGGGGGGGGGGAGGCGAGGAAGAAGCAGGCGCCCACCACCAGCAACCCCCACCGGGGGGGTCCCCGCTCCCCATCCCCGACGGACCCCGGACCCTCGGCTCCCCCCCCCCCGTTCCCCAAAGCCCCGGTGCCCCCCCCCCCCATTTTTAGGGGACCCCCCCCCCCAGGACTCACAGGCGAGCGGCTCGGCGCGGAGGAGGCGCAGGCAGAGCAGCAGCAGCGGGAGCAGCGGCGGCGGCATGGCCGGTCCCGGTGCCGGTCCCGGTGCCCGTCGGTGCCCGGGGCTGCCGGAGCGCACCGGCACGTCCGGGGAAGTCCCGAGCAAGTCTGAGCAGCCCCCGCTCTGCCAAAACCCTAAATGCCGCCCTCGCCCCGCCCAGCCCGGCCCGGGACCGCCCCCGGGGGGGGCAGAAAAAAAAAAAAAAAATCAAAAACCCGGGGTGGGGGGGGGGGTCCGGGGCCGTGCTCCGGGACCGGCCGTTTGCCCGCGGTTCCCCCCGAGCATCGCCCCCCCCCCCCCCCCCCCCCTTCCCCGGTGCGTCCCGGCCGCCCCGCGGGATCCGGGAGCGGGGATGCTGAGCCCGGTGCCCCGGTGCCTTCCCCGGGGAGGTGGGGGAGAGCCGGCCCCTTCCCCCGGGTGACTCATGCGCTGCCTTCCCGGCCACTCCCGGGCCCCCGGGGCCGCTCCCGGCCGCGCTCGGCGCTGCGCACCCGGCCCCCGCCGCCCCCGCGGGGCCGCCCCTCGAGGGGGGGGGGAGGTTTGGGGCTGGGGGGGGGGGCGGGGGGAGCCCCCTCCTCACCCCCTGCCCCAAACGGAGCTGGGGACGGGTTCTGAGTTTCTGGGGGGGAATCGGTGTGGTTTTTCCCCCCGAATGCCGTTTTTTGTTGGTTTTTTTTTTTTCCGTCGAAGGTAGCAGCGTTGGGTTTTTGTTTTTTTTTTTTCCCCAAAGTAATAAAAAACGGGGAAAATGCAACGAGGGGCCGTCGGGGCTGGGCTCTGCTTGGCCCCAGGAGGCAGCAAGGAGTTAACGGTGGCTGCGGGTGGCAGTGCCACGGGTGACACCCTCCGCTCGTGGGTCTGCCCCTGTCCCCCCCCCCCCCCCGTCCAGGACTTGGTGGCACGGAGAGCGCCGAGCATCCTGCGTGCCCCCAGAGCCCTTGGCCAGCAGGTCCCGGTGGCAGCAAGGCCACTGTCCCCACGTCCCCACGGCCAGGCTGCGTGCCCAGAGAGCATCCCCGTGTCGGGGGGGTGCCTGGGTCGTATCCTCACCCCCTGGAGGAGAGGACGCAGGAGGGACCCCATGGCCCCGAGCCCTGAGGCTGGGACAGGGACGGGAGCCTGGAGCCCATGGGGTGACACCGCAGAGGGACAGGGGTGACACCACGCAGGGACAGAGGTGACACTGCCTGGGGACAGGGGCAATGCCGTATGGGAATGGGTGCAGAGGTGCTGGGCACCCTCAGAAGAGCCTGCACGGATTGAAAGAAAGAAAAGAAGAGAGACCAAACAATGCCTTTTCCCATCGTCCTGTTTTTTTGGAAGCTTCTGAACTGTTTTTGTTGAAATTTCCCAAAAATGTCAGCCGCAGGGAGACACCCAGCATGGGAAACTTCGCCGTCTGGCAGCGGCAGCCCCGGCCGCCGTGGGGGTCTTGACCCGAGCGTGGCCTCTTGGGGTCCCCGTGGGTGTCGGGGGGGGGGGGACAGCGGTGTCAGGAGGGGTCCCCGCTGGTGGCACCCTTGGGACTCGTGTCCCCGTGTCCCTGCTGGTGTCATTCACCCTCCCCAACCCACAGCAGAGCTCGGACCCGAAGGTTTAATAGGGCAGGGCGTGGGATGGGGACAGGGCAGGGGGGCACGGTCCCCGAAGCCGGGCAGCGTCGGGGCGGTGGCGCCCGGTGCTGGGCCGGGGGCAGGATCCGGCCGTCGGCGGGGAGCAGCCGGAGATGACAGAGGCGCTCGGCCGCCTTCTGAGTCAGTGCGGCCGTCGGAAAACAGATGTGGTGAGCGCTGCCCTTTGACAGTGACCTTTAAAGCGCTGAGTCCGCGGCCGCCGCGTCCAGCCCACGAGCCGCCGCACGCGCTGCCATCGGCCGGGGAGGCAGGATCCGGCCCAGCCGCCTGCTCCCCCCCCCCCCCAGCCCATGGTCGTCCCAAGGGGGTTGGAGCGGTCGGGCTCCCCCCGCTCTTTTTAACCCCCCACCCCAAGCACTGGAGCTCCCTTCCCAGGGCCTCTCTGCCTTATTTTGGCATCCTCGGGGCGCGGGGCAGGATGCGGCCATGGGGCCCAGAGCTCCTCGCTCTGCCCGGCGGGATGCGGAGGGACGGAGCCAGGACCCCCGGCGTGGCCCCGGCGGTGTCCCCAAAAGCGGGGCTGGGCACCCTGGGGACGGATCCTGCTCCCTTCCCACCCCAGCGGGTGCCCTTGGGCCGGGGCGCTGTCACCTTCCCGCTGTCACCTTCCTGCCAGCGCCGCGTCGCGTGGCACCGGGGCCAGGCCCGGCACATCCACCCTGAATTAATCCAATTACTTGATTTCCCAGCCAGAGCTCGCTCCATAAAGTCCTTGGACAGAGATAGTATCTGGCTCGAGGGCCAGGGTGTAAAAAACAAACAACGAGAAAAAAAAAAGCAGAGAAAAAAACCCGAGGAAAGGCGCAGCGGAGCTGTCTGCCTGCCTGCATCCTTTTAAAGTGACCTGTGGGAAAAATAAAGAGGCTAGAAATGCAAAGAATCCAGCAGTCAGAGTTTTCTTTCTATTCCTCTCTGCAACATTTCCCATTCGTGGGTAATTTATAACCCGCTTAACCCCTTCCGTGCCCCCCCCCTCACCCGGCGCAGCCCCTCGCTCGACGGCATCCTGGCGGCGGGCGGCCGCACCTTGCCGGCTCTGTTTGCTTTGGGACGCACAAAAAGCCCCGCCGCCGCCTCGCCGTCCGCTGGAAAAGGGGGGGAAAAAAAATGCCACTTATATCGAGTGGCTGCTCGAGCGCCGGGGCCGGTGTCGGGGTGCGGGGCCGGGGGTGGCCGCGGTGGCACCGGGGTGGCACGCGGCGGCGGTGGCAGGAGCCCGGGCTGCCCCAAAAGCCAAATGTAGGGCAGCGGTGCCGAAGGCATCGAGAGGTTCTGGAGAGGGGTGGGAGGAGGGAGGGCCGGGAATTACCCGGCGGTAAATATTTGCCAACTGGGATGTTGTGGCCTGGGAAGGGTTTTTGGTTTTTTTTATTATTATTATTATTAAACGTGAGCGAATCGAGGGCCAGGAGCGCGGGCTGGGGCCAGGCATCTTGCAGGCAGGTGCGGCGCGAGCCTTTCCCACGGGCTGCTCTGCCAGCGCTCCCTCCCAGTGCTCCCAGTGCTCCCAGTGCTCCCAGTGCTCCCGGTGCTGCCAGCGACGCTGTGCCATCAGGTTTTGTGTCCCACCCCCACCCCCCCCCAGGTCAGGGCAGCGGCTCTGCCCCACCTGCAGCACGGCGCCGTGATTTACGGCGGCAGCCCCCAATCTGCCCCATTTTCTTCGCCATTCGTCACCGGGGCCAGACGTGAGGCCGTCGGGCTGGGGGGGCGGGGGGGGGTGCCTAGTAGGGGATGAAGGGGAGCGGAGCCAACCCCACAGCCCCCCCGAGCCCCTCCAGAGCACGTTTTCCCCCCGCCCTGCTTTGATTAACAAGATGAATAAGCTGGCGGAGCGCAGCGGGGCGAGGAGAGGAGCCAGGGGCAGCGATGCTCGAGGGGATCTGCCCCCCCCAGCCCCCCCCTCTCCCCGGGCTGGGGTCCTGCCATGTGTTCCCCATTAGGGCTGGAGGTTAGCGGAGCCCCCAGCCCCCCTCCTCCTCCTCCTCCCGCTTCGGGGTGCTGCCATAAATAAGGCTAATGGGCAGCGCAGCGGCAGCGGGCGCGAGGCCGGCCCCGTGCCTTTGATGTTTCCGAAACCCTGGGAAATAAAAGCTGTAAATCTGGGGTGCTGGGGGGAGCCCGACAGCGCGCCCTCGTTGGGAAGGGGCCCCGCTGGCACCTGGCCTCGCTGGGGGCTTGGCTGGGAGCCGAAATTTGGGGGGATGCTGGCCTGGGGGTGGCACAGCCCGGCCCCCCTGCGCCCCTGTCCCTCTGCGCCACCAGCACCAGTGGTCCCCAGTCCCTGGGTGCCCCCCCCAGTGTCCCCCAGTTCCTCTGCATCCCCCAGTCCTGCTGCATCCCCTGGTCCCCTGCATCCCTCTGCATCTGCCTCCCCACGTTCCCTGGTCCCCCTGCATCCCCCGGTGTCCCCCCGTTCCCCAGTCCCCCTGCACCTCCCTGTCCCTGCGCATCCCCTGGTGTCCCCGCATCCCTCGGTCCTCCTCCACCTCTGTGTCCCTTGGCCCCCCCCAGGCCCCCCCCCCGTGCTTTCTGGTCCCCCTTCATCCCCTGGTGCCTGAGCATCCCCCTGTCCCCCTGCATCCCCCCATCCTGCTGCATCCCCCTGTCCTGCTGCACCTCCTGGTGCCTGAGCATCCCCCTGCCCCCCGTCCCCCTGCAGCCTCCTGCCCCATTGCATCTCCCTGACCCCCTGTCCCCCTGCGTCCCCCCATCCTGCTGCGTCCTGTTGCGGTGCCTGAGCACCCCCCTGTCCCCCTACACCCCCCGGTGCCTGAGCATCCCCCTCCATCCCCCTGCATCCCCCTGCACCCTCTTATTCCCCTGTCCTGCTGCATCCTCCGGCGCCTGAGCACCCCCAGTCCCCCTGCATCCCCCTGTCCCCCCACACCCCCCCGGTGCCTGAGCATCCTCCTGCACCCCCCTGTCCCCCCGCACCCTCCTATTCCCCTGTCCCCCTTCACCTCCGGTGCCCGAGCATCCCCCTGTCCCCCTGCATCCCCTCCATCCCCCTCCATCCCCTCCATCCCCCCGTCCTGCTGCACCCCCCGGTGCCCGAGCATCCCCCTGTCCCCATCCCCCTGCATCCCCCTGTGCCCCTGCACCCCCCTGGTGCCTGAGCATCCCCCTGCATCCCCCTGCACCCACCTATTCCCCTGTCCTGCTGCACCCCCCGGTGCCCGAGCACCCCCCCGTCCCCCTCCATCCCCTCCATCCCCCTGTCCCCCTCCATCCCCCTGTCCCCCTGCATCCCCTCCATCCCCCTCCATCCCCTCCATCCCCCTGTCCCCCTCCATCCCTCTGTCCCCCTCCATCCCCTCCATCCCCCTGTCCCCCTCCATCCCCCGTCCCCCTCCATCCCCTCCATCCCCCTGTCCCCCTCCATCCCCCTGTCCCCCTCCATCCCCCTGTCCCCCTCCATCCCCTCCATCCCCCTGTCCCCCTCCATCCCTCTGTCCCCCTCCATCCCTCTGTCCCCCTCCATCCCCTCCATCCCCCTGTCCCCCTCCATCCCCCTGTCCCCCTCCATCCCCTCCATCCCCCTGTCCCCCTCCATCCCCCTGTCCCCCTCCATCCCCCTGCATCCCCTGCATCCCCTCCATCCCCCCGTCCCCCTCCACCCCTCCACCCCCCCGTCCCCCCGCACCCCCCGGTGCCCCCCTTCCCCCCCCTTCCCTCCAGGACACGGTTTTTTATTTTTTTTGGGGGGGACGCTCCGGTGCCGGCGGAGCTGCGGCAGGCTGCGGCGGCCCCCCCACCCCCCCCCGGCTCTCCCCGCCGCCCCCTCCCGGCGCACGGCGCGTCACGGCGGGGCCGGCAGCGGCGGCGGGGCCGGTGCCGGTGGCTGCGCTCCCCTCCGCGCCGCTCCGCGCCCGCCATGGCGGCCCCGGGCCCCCGGCCCCCCCCGCTCCTCGCCCTCGGTTTGGCCCTGGCCGCCGCCGCCGCCGCCGCCACCGACCCGTTCTCGCCCCAGCTCGGGGACACCGGAGCTTGCCGCCGGCAGTGCGGCCGCAGCCTGCCGCACCGGGCCGCCGCCGTGAGTGGGGCCGGGCGGCGGGCACCGGGGGCGGCGGGAGAAGAGGGGAGCGGGGGGCGGGGAGCACCGGGGGGGGGGGGGGGGGGGAGGGGGGGAGCACCCGGAGCGGCGGGGAGGGGTAACGGGAGAAGCGGGGGGGGAGAGCCGGGAGAAGCGGGGGGTGGCACCGGGAGCACCGGGGGGAGCACCGGGAGAAGGGAGGGGTGGCGCCGGGAGCACCGGGGGGAGCACCGGGAGAACCGGGGGGAGCACCAGGAGAACCGGGAGATGGCACCGGGAGAACCAGGGGGAGCACCGGGAGAACCGGGGGGAGCACCAGGAGAACCGGGAGATGGTACCGGGAGAACCGGGGGGAGCACCGGGAGAACCGGAGGTGCACCGGGAGAACGGGGGGGAGCACAGGGAGAAGCGGAGGATGGCACCGGGAGCACCGGGGGAAGCGCCGGGGGGGAGCACCGAGGGCATCAGGAGCACCGCGGGGAGCACCCGGAGGGGGCACCGGGAGCACCGAGGGGGGCGGTACCGGGAGCACCGGGCATCGCCATCCCGCAGGGACCCCGGGGGCTGCTCGTGCCTGGGGTGGGGGCCACGCTCCACCGAGCCCCGCTGGGGGTTTGGGGTGCCCCCGGTGAGCCCCCCTCCAGCCCCCCCCCTACATCCAGCACCGGTGAGGCCCCGGGGCAGAGCCACCCCTGGGTGCGGTGGCCGGGGACCAGCGGGGATGGGGCCAGCGGGGATGGGGACTGGGGGCGAGCAGGTGGTGCTGGGGGGGCCAGCACCGACGCAGGGATCTAGGTGGAGGCAAGTGGGGCTCGCCGGACCCGGAGCATCACAGAAAACCCCGGATCGGAGCCCTGCTATCCACGCCGTGCTGGGGACCAGCCGGTGGTGGGGCCACGCGGAGGATGCAATCCAAGCGCTGGGCCCGATGCGGCTGCAAGGCTTTGTAACGCCTGCGAGAGGGAGAAAAAAAAGGGCCGGGACGGGTCCTGGCCCCGCTGCAGGGGAGCGGGGTTGGGGACCACGCGCGGCAGGGCCGTATCCAGGCCGGCGCCTCGGCAGGAGCCTGCACAGCCCCTGCTGCCTGGGGGTGGGCATGGGGACGTTCCCCCAGCTGGGCTTGTTGGGTGCTGGAGGCAAAGGGGGGCAGCTCCTGGCGCTGCCTGCAGGTGCACAGACACCCCCCCATTAACCCTCAGCCCATGGGGAGATGCACACGGGGACCCCCCCCACGGTGCATGCACGGCGGTGTGCTCCCAGCCCCACAGTGTGCTCCCGGGCCCCCATGGATGCACGGAGCCCTATGCATGCATGCACCCCATGCACGTGCAACCCCATGCACGCACACCCCATGCACGTGCAACCCCATGCACGTGCAACCCCGTGCTTGCACACAAACCCCATGCATGCACACCCCATGCACACACACCCCATGCACACAAACCCCATGCACGCACACCCCATGCACACACAGTCCCCACGCACCCCCCCCCACGTACCCCAACTCCCTCCAGCACCCCCCCCTCGTCCTGCCAGCACGCCCACGTGTAGGGACAGGGGATGCCCGACAGAGATCGGGGACCTGCCCTGTCCTCTCTGGGGATGAGGCCGCCTGCAGACCTCCTTTGGGATGCATGCCCGGCTGCGACGGTGGCTCTCCCTCCCCCGGTGCCACCAGCGCCCCGCGTTGTGCGCGCACCCACGGCGGTGCTGGCCCCCAGCGCGTGGCCCCCATCCCCTGCGGGGCCCTGCGGTGCCGGGGGGGGGGGCCGTGCCGGGGGTCGGGCGCAGCCCCCGGGCTGAGCTCGGTGCCAGCTCCGCGCCGTCCTCCTCCTCCCTCCAGGATGCTGTTCTCAACGCCTGTTACCGGGGCTGCCGGCTGTTCTCCATCTGTCACTTCGTGGATGCGAGCGCGGCGCTGAACACAACCAGAGCCGAGTGTGAAGCAGGTGAGCAGCCGGCGGCCGAGCGGCCCCCGCTCCCCAAACGCTGTCCAGAAGGGGCTCCTCCACTTACCGCTGTCACCGCTCCGGCGCCTTCCGCCCTCCCTGGCTCCCTGCCTCCGCTGCGCCCCGGGGCCGCATCCTGCGCACCGCCGTGGGTGCGAGCGTGCACCCTGTGGGTGCAAGACGGAACGGTGCCGGTTTCCCCAGGGATTTTTGGGGGAAGGGACAACTTCGTGATGGTGCCAGGGCTTGGGGTGCTGTTGGCAGAATCTGGGGGCGGTGAGGAGCTCAGGTCCAGCACCCTGGCTCCGTACCGAGCGCCCCCCTCTCCATCTCGCAGCGTGCGCCGAAGCCTACAGCAACGCGCAGGAGCGGTTCGGCTGCAGGACCGGGTGCCGCAAGCAGCTGCCGGAGGTGGAGAGCAGGATGGACAAGGTGAGGGGGAGATGGGGAGCCCCCAGCCCGCCCCTTCCCACCCAGCCTGTCTCCGGTGGGCCCATGGTGCTGCTTAATTAGTGCTGTGGTTAATTGGGCTCGAGCAGGCGTTGGTTTGGGACAGGGCGATTCCGCTGAGTTCCCCAGCTGGGAGGTTTTGGCCAGGTATGGTCGTGGATTCCCCCAGTTTTGATCCTTTCTCCGTCCCAGCAATTAGCAACGCTTTCCCTCCTACGTTTAATTAATCCGGCTTTTGCCCAATTAATTAAATTAGACTTTGGCCCAAGGTAGAAGCTCTTGGCCCCGTACGCGTGCAGACTGAGATGATTTTGTGCTGTGGAAGGCAGGGGTAAGGCACGGGGCTCCTTCCCCAGCTGCATTTTGGCCCTTTTCTAAGAGCCTCAGCCCCAGGGTTGGGGACAAGCATCGGGGACAAACGCCTGCGCTGTCCCCCGGCCGGCCCCCAGCCTTGAACGTGCCGTCACCCCCTTCGCCTGCCCAAAGCCTTTTTCCTTTGGGTTCCCAGACAAGCAGGCAAAGCAGATTTAGCATAATAATTAGATACAGAATCTGACCTATTTATTTCCTGTTTGCTGGTTTGACCGTGCAAGGGGCTGTCGGAAAATGTTCGAAGCCAGTGGCAGGGAGCAGCCAAGCGGATTCCAGCAGGGATGCTTTAAAAATAACAAACCGCCGAGACAGCCAAGAATCCAGGGCACGGGGCCGCTGCCAGGAGAGAAACGCCCTCGGCATCTCGGCCGCTGTGCTCCTATTGTTTAAAGCGCTGCTGCGAGCGCGGGGCCGGGTGACAGCCGTGGGGACCGCGGGCTGGGTGACACCGCGGGCGCTGGCCCCGGCTGGATCCGTGCGCAGGTGGCTGCCCTGCAAGGAGCCCTTTGCTCGCTTCGTAGCTGCGTGGTGGTGGAAAATGAGGCTTGGAGATGAGCACCAAGCTCGACCCAGCCACGTTCTCCTCGTGGGACGTTGTCTGCTTGGGGTGGGTGGCAAGGGGACGCCGGCGACGCGCTGTCCCCGCTGCTTTGCAGAGCCCGGAGGTGAAGGCGCCGCCGTTCTCCATGCTGGATTTGGTCTCCACCTTCTGCAACGACATCGTCAGCTCTGCCCAGAGCTTCATCTCCTCCACCTGGACCTTCTACCTGCAGGCGGACGATGGCAAAGTGGTGGTGTTCCAGGTGGGGGGGGAACCGTGGCTGCTCTCCGCTGGGTGCTGAGCAGGCTGGGGACCCCCTTACCGACCACGTTCTCCCTCTTTCCTCGCTCCAGTCCCAGCCCCAGATGGAGTTCCCGCTGCCCGAGGTGCAGATGACCCAGCCGGAGCGGCCGGGACCGGGAGCCAGCCCCCGCTCCCCGCAGCCCCACGCAGGTGCAGGGGGGCACCGGGCTGTCGGGGAGGTGGTTGGGAGCTTCCGAGCCCTCCTGGCTCCCATCCGATTTCTCCAGAGCGAAACAAATCACCCGCTTCTCGGCTCTGATCCGCTTCCCACACCCTGCACCCGTGCTGGGGGGCGAGGGGGGAGTGAGACCGTGCTTGGCACCCTCTGCAAGGAGCCTCCGGGGGCTTCTGCGCCCCCCCCAGCAGAGGGTCCTTGGGGGGAGAGGGACGCATCCAGCACCCCTGCACCCAAACGTGCAGCGGGTGCCCGGGCTCAGCATCACCCTTCTCCCTGCCAGGCCCTCGGCAGAAGGAGGAGAAGCACCCCCCCGGGAAGGAGCCGCGGGGCAAAGCCAAGCCCGTGGACGCGCCGCAGCCGGAGCACGACTTCCTGGGCTGCATGGCCAAGTAGGTGCTGCGGGGCTGCGCAGGGCACGGGGGGGGGGGCTGCGCGAGGCCGGCCGCCCCCCTCCCATAGCCAGAGCCCTGCCATAAACCGGCCCTTTTTCTTTGGCGGGGGGCGGTGGGGTGTTACAGGCGCTCGGGCCTTCCTCGCTGGATCCTGGCCGCCTGCCTCTTCCTCTCCATCATGGTGATGCTGTGGCTGAGCTGCGCCAGCTTGGTGACGGCCCCCGAGCAGCACGTCAAGACCCAGGTATGGGGCGAGCGGTGCTCAGTGCAGTCAACGGGGGGGTCCCATTGGGGTCCCCACCACCCCGTGTCCCCGCGTTATATCCGAGGGCTGGGACGTGGCCATGGGGTCTGTGGTCCCCAGTCCCCACGATGGCGTCGCCGTCACGTCCAGGCTGCTTGTTGTGTCCTCAGACCGGGGACGGCGGGGTCCTGTCCCCTGCTCCGGGGTTGCACGGTCCCCTCTGCCTCTCTTGCAGCCTCTGAGCATCAACGGGGACAAGGAGTACCTGGAGGACCTTGACGGCCCCGGCGCCTTCCCCCTGCCGCCCGTCATCGCCGTCACCCTGTGCCCCGCGCACGGTGAGGACGCGGGGCCGCTGCCCCTCAAGGTCGACCTGGACAAGACCGTCCTGTAGCTCTCCTGCCCCTTCCCCATCACCTCCCTGCCACCTCGCTGTCACCGTCCCCACGCCGGTGTCCCCGGTCCCGCTCTTCTCCCCCGTGTCCCCAGCTCCCGGTGGGCTCTGCCTCCGTGGTGGGGGGATCCTGGCTGGATCCCGCCGTCACCCCCAGGGCCAGCCTGGAGCTTTTCCTCCTCCATTAACGTTGCTGCGTGTTGGGCTCCTGGTTTCCGGAGCCAAGAGAGGGCTGCCAGCGCGGGGAGGCCGGGGGGAGCCCGTCTGCTCCGGAGCAGAGCCCCCCGGGGCCCCCCAGACCTCCGGGCATGGGTCCAGCGCTGGGCAGGAGGGAGCCGGCTGCGGTGGGGGATGGAGCTCGTCTGCAGCGCTCGGGGCTTTGGCTCGGCACATCCCCGGCCTCCCACCTTGGGCTGAGCCTCCAAGGCGCCGGCTCCGGCCCTGGGAACTCCCTTCCGCCGGCCGGAGCCGATTGCCTCGGGGAGCCGAAACGTGGCGAATGGATTTGGCGTTGGCAGCCGGAGAGAGCGGCGGATCTGGCCGCCTCCGTGCCCACGCGAGGACCCAGCCGGCCCCTCGCAGGAGCTGCCGAGGGGCCCCGGGATGGATCCTTCCCCTCCCTGCTCCGTGAGGCCTCGGGGCTTATCTGGCGCTGGTGGCAGCGAGCAGGGGACGCGGTGGCATTTCCCTGCCCCGTGCTCCTGGGGCGCATCCGAGCACAGGCAGAGGTGCTGGGATGTCTCCGTCCGGGGCTCAGCATCTCTGCCCGCATCCCGGAGCGGCTCTGCCCCCGAGTGGCACCAGCTCCGGGTCCCCAGGAGGGGCGAGGACCGGGGCCAACCCCGGGACCTCCCGGCCAAGTGTAGACCCTCAGGGCTCGCCCCGGTGCAGCCCCTCGGCATGGAGGGGTCCTGGTCCCTGCTCCGCGGGGCTCAGAGCAGGCAGGGCCATCTCGCCATCTCCCACCCTTCTCCGTCACCTCGTGCATCGTTTCGTGGTTTGATTCGCACCGGCGTGTGGTCCCTCGGGCCCTGGCACCCCGTGGGGACACCCCTGGGGACAGCTCGGTGGTGGCAGTCCCTGCCTCCCTGCAGCCACCTAACACACGTGTACAGATTAACTTATTACCCGTGCCCCTCCGCCCCTCGGTTTTTACGCTCTCCCCGTTTTGGGGGGGCTGCGGTGTGTGTCGTTGCAGGGCAGGGGAGGCTCTTGGCCCCGGCCCCCGCCGGTTTTGTGCTGCTCCATATCACACGTGCAACATATCTGGGTTTTGGGGGTGTGGGCTGGGGGGAGGCGCTGCGGGTGGGGGGGCTCGTGTCCGTTTTTGGGGTACACTTCTCGGTGTCGCTTTGTGGCTGCTCAGCTCAGTGTAAAGCTCGGTGCAGTCCGTGTCGTTGTCTCGGCCACGTGGCTCCCCCCCGTGCCCGGTCCTGGGGGGTGAAACCGTGGCTGGGGAGCACCCATCCCGCATCGGTTTGGGTTCCAAGGAGCAAACCCGGCCCCAAGCCTCCTGCGGAGCCTGGGTCCGGCTGGGCAGTGCGGGAGGGAAAATAAAAGGTTTGTACCAGACCTGGGGAGTCGTCGGCTTTGTGGGGAGCGGGTCTGAGCCCCTGCGTGGGGCTGGTGGCGGGGGTGCAGGGCCCTTCCCAGCCCGGTGCGTGCCTTTGCAAGCTGAGCAAGGAGGAAACGGCCAGTGAGTCCAACTTAGTGCAAAAGTGGTGTGGTGTTCCTGGGGGAGAGGGTTGGTGACCCCGTGCCACGCATAAATGCGAAGATAGGACGTGGAAAAAGGGCTTTTCCCACTTAAAAACACCCAAAGACACCCAATTTAGCGAGGGGAAGGTGCCGAGGAGGCCGTGCACAATGCTTGTCACCGTAACGTGCCGCAGCTGCCCCAGCTCGAGGGCCAGGACGTGCGGGTGTGTGCACCCGCACCTTTCCCCCACGGCGTGTGTTTTTCCTGGCGGGGCGCCCCTGTCCACGCTGCAGCCGAGCTCTCGCCATGCCAAGCGTGACACAAAGCTCACGCGAGGGCCCGGAGGCTCGTTTTTAGCACTTCGGTAGCTCAGCAGGGTCCCGTCCTCGGAGCCAGCGCTGGCGCGGGGCCCCCGAGGAGCCGGGGCTGGCGCTTTGCTCGGCTCCTTGTTTTCCCCGGGGACGCGGCGCCGGTGCCGGCGAGGTGCCGGCCCTGCCCCGGGGAGCAGCGGCTGGGTGCTGGGGTGCTTGGTGCACGTCGCAGCCAAAGGCGGCTGCCCCTGGGGGTGCAGAGCGTGGTGTGCAGCGGCAGCCCTGGGTGGAAGCCAGCAGTTGCTGCTGCTGCACAGCCCCTCCATGTCCCTAAACTGGGGGGGCGGTGTCCCCCCAGCGATGCTGGGTGCCGGCGGGTGATGCCGAGCTCTCCCCGGGCTCAGATAGCTCAGCAGATGGTAAGGGATGGCATTTCCAGCCTGCTGGGGTGGCAAGGGATGGAGTCCAGCACCGAGCAGCCTTCGGGTAGGCACAAGCAAGTGACCCCAAGACATAAGCCACACTCTGTCCCCCGAGCGCCCCATAAATGGCTTTCTGGGGGGGCTTTCCACCCACGTTTTCCCTATGGAGCCCAGAGCATCAGCGCCGAGCCCTGTTACAGCCTGGGCAAGGATGCTGGCACCCGGCAGCGATGCAGCAGTGGTTGGGTGCAGCGGGAACAACCCCCCCGAGAAAAAACCCTTGGGAGGAAAGCCCCAGCACGGCGCTGCCTGCGGGGGATCCCCCCCACGCAGGGCTCTGAGTGCCCCCCGCCACCGTTCGGTGCAGAGGGAGGTGGCGGGGGCCGAGATCGGAGCAGACAGCTGGCAAACCCTGCCCCGGCTCCGAGCGGGTCCCTCCTGGGACAGGAGCCGGGCTCCGAGCCGCGGACAAGCTCCTCTCCTTTAAACTGGATCAGATTCCTCACTGCTGGCTCGGGGTGCAGGAAACCGTGCCCAGGAGCAGGTGAGGAGGGACCCCACTCTGGCGAGGAGGAGACGCATGAAATTAGCTGGTTCCACTCCCCCCAGCAGGCAGCCGGGGTATTTTCCATCCGACGCCTTTTTCCTTCTCGCTCCCTGTTGTGGTTTTTCACGGGGAAAGCAAAAAATCGCGGTGTGTGGCCCCGTGAGCGAAGAGGAGGGCGATGGGGAAGAGGAGCGGGATTGCAGCCTCCGACCCACGGAGGGCACGGGGAGCTCTGCTGGGCCACGTCCTCGCCGCCAGCATCCGTGTGCCCACGCTTGGCTCCCACGCGTCCAGCCACAGGTCAGAAAGGAGCTGCAGGCCGGTAGGTGGGGACTGTCAGCCACGCTGCGACGAGAAGCGGCCTCCAAAAACTGGGGGAGGCCAACGAGCAGCCCCCCAGGACCTCCTTGTGGACCCCAAAGCATTGCCCGGCACGGATTTCCCTCCCCTGTTGCTCTCTGCCGTGTCACGCAGGGCAGAAAGCCCGGGACTGGGACAGCGGGGTGGGGACGGGCCCTGAGAAGTCCCTGCCTTGTACCCCCCCCATTTTCATCTTCGATTCTTCTGGTTTGTAGCAGAGGCTGTGCTGGTTCGGCTGGGTCTGCCTCTGCTGTTCCCCATTGCGCCTTCCCACCAGAAGGGCCAGGTCCGGGGAGATGGTGTTGAGCACAAAGAGGCCGCGCGAGGTTTTTCCTTGGAGGTCTCTGATAAGAACCCACAATTATGCAGTGCAATGGTTTGGGGCCCTCTCACAGCATAGCTTTTGAAGACAATGGAAAAAGAGCCGGGGCTCCCATCTCAGCTGGGGAAGGGACATTTCCTCGCTGCTCCGGCTCCTCTTAGCACGAGGCTGCCCCAGCACGTCGGCACCCAGAGCACCCAGCGAAAACACGCCCGTGGGTTTCCTTTCGCTGTCCTCCTTCCCGTGACCTACCCAAACGGAACGGAGCAGCGGGTGATTCAGCAACAAGAAAACCGAACGAAAAACAATCTCCTGGTGCTAATGGGATTGGTTCTGTCCCTACCACGCACATTCCAGCCCGGCTCAAGGGACCACTTGGGGGGAAGAAGGGGGGGGGTTGACGAAGCCAAATTATTCTCTGTCTTCAAATGGCAGGGTTCGGCGCGGTGCCGCTGGCCGGAGCACCCTCTCCGCAGCCGGCACGGAGCGCCTGCGTGCATCCAGCCCGCCGCCAAGTGACATGCATTTTCCATTCCCTGGGCTTCATTACTTCTTGGAACGCAGACCGCATGCGTCGGGCCGCGAGGGGCTTCGCTTCCCTCCGTGTTTATTTTCACTGCCGTGTGTTCTTTTGCCAGGTGAGGAGCGCAGCCAAGCTGGTCAGGGAGAGCGCGGATGTATGGTTGCGGTTTGGCCGGGCGGGTGGGAATCGGGCTCCCCGGAGCACCTGCTCGCCGGCAGGCGTTGGAGAAATCCCACTGCTTGCAACGGGACGACACGTGTGCGCGCCGTGCGGAGGTGCTTCGCTGCGTCGCGGCCTCGCGGCGAGGCTGGGTGCTGGCACCGGTGCCAAACGGTGTTGGGGACGGCCAACGGTGCCAAACGCTGCGGGTGCCGCATGCATGGGAGTGGAAGGAGCCAGAGCTCCAGGCAATGAGGTGTTCAGCCTTCCTGAAAGCACACGGCACTGCTGTTGGCTTTCTGCTCCTCCAGCTTGCTCCCCAGCGCAGGGCATAGCAATATCTACACCTCCGTATTGCACGCATGCGTCATCTGCACTGGATGAGATGGCGATGCTGTTGCACAGGGTGGGAGCCCAAAGAGCCAGGTGGTTTCCACCCCAGGAGCCCCGTACCATGCCATTTCAGCTCTGTGGTGGGAGCAGGAGGACTGGCAGGGCTGGGAGCAGGGGATGAGAACTCAGGAGTGTTGCTAGTGGGGAAGGAGAGGGCATCCCACCCTCAGCAGCCTCCCAGGAGAGACCGGTAACATCTCAGGGAGCTAAAACATCTCCGTGTCTGAGCATTATGGTGGGGAGATGCAGGCAGGGTGTCCTAAGGGGGGCAAAATATAAGGAGGGGGAAGGAACAGCCCCGGGCTCCGCCAGCACATGCAGGCGCACCCCAGCCCGCGTGCCTCCCCGGGCTCACACGCTTGCTGGGATTACACGGGGATTAGCAGAGAGCAGCCTACCGGGAATGGGGAGGGAATAAAACCAGCCAGGAGCACGGGCACTGAAAATGTCCGCCAGCACCCTCCGTGTAGGCAGGAGATGGAGCAGCGTTGGGTGCCGGTGCTGTGCGGAGACAGGGAGCGAGAGGGAGGTCACCCGCTGGCTCCTCCGCAACAACAGCATGGAAAGGACCCGCGAGGCTTCGTTGTGCTGGGGAAAATCTAGCAAGAATCAGGAAAAAAAAAGCTCGCGGCGGCCAGCTGTCCGCCGCCTCCACCCAAGGCAAAGTGCGTGGACCGATAGCGCTGCAAGGAATTCCTGCTTCTGAGCACTTGCAGGATGAAACGGAGAGGTCGGAGGAAAAGGCAGAGCTGCCAGCTCATGATTTTGTCATTAGTCTCACAGTGCTGGATGCAGATTTTAAAGCCCCAGCTGTGGGAGTCGTGGGATAAGCGAGAGCTTGGCTTGCATTAAAAAGGTACATTGCTAGACTTCATGTTTTGTAGGGGGGAAAACAGTGAAAATATGACTCAAATACATCCTCGTGACTTAAAATGAAGGTCAGAAAGACAAGGAATGTAAATAGTTTGGGGCTGATTCTTTCTTTCTTTTTTTATATGTATTTTTTTAGCCCTGTAAGTCAGACTTGTGATTTTACAGGGAGATCACCGCTCTCCACAGTAGGAAAACCAGGGCTGCCTTGATATACTGTGTGTGCAGGATAAATATATTAAAGTTGTGTGAGTTACTCAGATGCTGTGCTAACACTGGTCATAAAAATCACCTTAGATATAAGGCAGGCTCCTTGGGGAAGGGGCTAAGTGCATTCAACAAATAATGAATAGAAATAAAAATAAATATCAAATGGCCCATAAAATCAAACAATAATGGTAACTAGAAAGTTCCTGGATCTGCTGTGAGAGATAAAATCCCATCAGCAGTATGAAATAACAAGAAATACCCCCTTTTGGTTCCTTCTCCACATGACACAAGTCAGCACGCCTGGTCACCAGAGCAGTTATGGAATACATCTTCCTTCCAGAGTCTTATAAATGCATTTTTCATGCTTTGGGAGACCTTCTGGGGTTCAATTTAACTGGGATCTGGGGAACATGTGAAAGGCATTTACAGCATGCGGCACAGCCTGGGTTTTCCTGCCGGGGAAGCAGAGGTGTAACGTTCGCAGCTCCCATCCGCCAACCCGCCCGGCTGCGAGGGACGCAGAGCTCCGCAGCGCGGCCGGGCTGGATGGCAGCAGGGCTGCTTTATTGCCGAGCATGTACTGGACTGAAATCTAAGCACTGTAAAATATATATACGAACCTAAAAAATAAAGAGTGAAAGCGTGGAGCGTAAACCTTGTAAAGAAGGGGGTGTGCTGCAGAGCTAAAGCTACGGAAAGTGGCCCCAGGAGAAAGTGGGAAGTATCGAATGGAGCAGAGCTGGTGTGTGAGGAAGCAGGATAAGCGCCAGGGCTTGGTAAGGAGGCAGGAGGAGAAATCCCCAAAGCACCAGCTGAGCTGTTTTTCAGCAACAAAACGCACAGGGCGACGTGGAGCAAGAGCCGGGGTGGTGGGTGCCGGACCCTGCAGCCCCGTCGTGCAGCAGCAGGAGCAGAAGGAGGAAAGGGCAGCGGGGTGAGACGCGGAGGATGCGGTGCTGTGGGGTCTCCCGGCAGCTCACGGCATCGTCCTCTGCCTCTCTTGGCTCTCCCGCTCCTCCTGCTCTCCCCGCAGAGTCTCCGCGGCCGCGCCGCGCTTTGGTGTGCTGACATCTCCTGTCCTGTGTGGGTCGGGTCTAAAATAACAGGGCCCCGAGGTCTTGGCTGGGGTCTCCCTGCGCCGCAGCAATACAAATAACAAATTAATAAGTCCTGCTTCCCTTTCTCCCCAAGGTTTTACGAGGCTTAATTAATGAATGTCTGTAAAATGCATTTGGAGCTGGGAATGAAATGTGCTGTGGAAATGCCAAATATTTTTAATGCTCCAGCAGATTTAGAAGGTTTAAATAAGAAAAATACACAGCTTCGCCTCTGAAATAGATTCCTCTCCTTGAAGCAGAGGGCTCCAGAACATGAAGTTTTCATCAGGCTGACTTGAAAGGGTATTTTCATGGCTTTCTAAGTGTGTTTATTCTCATGTGCGAATTCCCCCTTTCCCTTATACAGATGTGGACGCAGGCATGGGAAATCAAAGAAATTTACCCACGGTCGTTGGCAGAGCCACCGCTATGAATAATTTCCCGATTTCCACTGACAACTGGAATGCCCTCTAGCCCGTCCGCTGCCTCCAGATGCGCGACGGCTTGAAAAATTACACGGCCCCGCGACGCTTGGCCCAGGCTACGGCGATGGCTGTGCCAGGATGCCGAGCATGTGTCAGGATGCGTCGTGGAAAAGGCATCGTGGACACCCGGACGAGCTCCGACAACAAAACTGCACCCTCTGGAGGGTACTGTTGCTCTTGCACAAAGTGGTTTTTTGTGATAAAACCTTGGAGGGCTGCGGTTGAATAATCGCTTGGGTTGAATAATCGCTCGGGTCGTGAAGGTGCTGCCTGTGCTGTGGCTTCCCTGAGGACGTGGGCTGCCTGAACTCGTCCGCACACCGCGCTTTCTCCAGGTGTTTAAGGGATTGCACGTGGAATCCAGAGGGAAAAGGTTCGGCGCCTGGGCGCAGGCCACCCTGAAGGTCCCTTGGCTGCTGCTGGAAATCAGTCGGCTGGGCCTGCTGTCAGCAGGACACCCGCAGCCTCCCCCTGGGCCCCCTCATCTGTGGGGCCGTGAAAGCCCCCTGGAACCCCCGGAGTTGTGACGGGGCTCCCCAAGGCCCCTTCCTCTGTGGGGCTGTGACAGCCCCCCGGAGCCGTGACAGGGCTCCCCGGACCCCCCCAGCTGTGGGGTGGTGACAGTCCCTGGGCTCATGACGGGGCCCTCATGTTTGTGGGGCCGTGTCAGCCCCCAGACCCCTCATCTGTGGGGCTGTGACAGGTCCCCCGGAACCTCCACGGTCATGACAGGGCTCCCCCAGACCCCCTCAGCTGTGGGGCGGTGACAGCCCCAGGCTCGTGACAGGACCCCCGTGTCTGTGGGGCCGTGACAACCCCCGGACCCCTTCATCTGTGGGGCTGCGACAACCTCCAGAACCCCTCATCTGTGGGTTGGCGACAATCTCTGGGCCCGTAACAGGACCCCCGTGTCTGTGGGGCCGTGACAGCCCCCTGGAGCCCCCAGTGTCGTGACAGAGCTCCCCAGACGCCCTCATCTTTGGGATCACGACAACCCCCCGGGGCTCATGACGGGACCCCCGTGTCTGTGAGGCAGCGCCCGTCCCCAGACCACCCGCGGGGCCCTGACACCGCCGGCTCCCCTCGCCCTCGGGAGCCGTCACCGGCCCCGGTGGCGGCGGCTGCGGGGCGGCGCCAGGCCCGGCGGGCGCGGAGCAGCGCCCCGGGCCCCTCTCGCCGCTGCGCCTTTAACGCGGCGACTCCGCCGCCGCCGCCTCCCAGCTCGGGGCCCGGCGGCGGCGCAGCGAAGATGGCGGAGTCCGGCGGGGCCGAGTTCGCCGCGGAGCGGCCGAGCAGGTGAGCGGGGCCCGGCCGCGGCCTAGGCCGGGGACCGGGCTCGGGGAGGCGGTGGCGGGGCCCCCGGGGGCCGGCGGGGCGGGGGCCGGGCCCGGTCCCGGTTGGGGCGCGGAGGCCGGTTGGAGGCCGGCCGGGCGGGGGCCGCTTCACCGCAGGGCTCCCTCCGGCGTTCACGACCGCCTCTTTTATTTTTTAATTCATTTTTTTTTTCCCTTCGGCCCCAGGGGTCTTGGCGAGGCGGAGTGCCCAGCCCGGCCTCCCGCATCTTCCTCCCCAGGGAGGACCGGAGCGGGGCTCTCCGACCTGTAATTGATGGTCATAATGATAATAACGATAATAACAGTAATGATAATGATAATAACAATAACGACAACAATAACGCTTTCACTGCTGGAGTTCACGAGGCTGAAGTTTGCGGGAGGCTTTGTATTTCTGTAAATTTGGGAATGTGGTTGTTACACACCGGTCCTGCTGGCATGCACAGCCGCCGAGTTTTGTGGTGTTTCAGGCCCGTTCTGTAAAACCCCCCGTTTCTAACACGGCCCGCGGGGCCGGACGGTCCCGCAGAGCCACCGGGATCTGTCACACCCGTCACCGGTGGGGCGCGAGCTGCTGGGCACCCAGGTACCGCGGTGCTGGTGAAATAGGGCTCAAGGTGCTGGGCTCGGTGCCCCCCGCATCCATGAGCCCTCAAGTTGGTGTCTGGGGCCAGAAGGCCGTCCCGGGTGGTACAGGTGCTCCCCGCCCGCGGGGGATTTCTGTCCCCAACGCGTTGGTTCCCGTCGTCAGCCAGAAGTTACCGCGCTGGGCAGCGTTCAGGGAGCTGCTGGGTGCCGTGCCGTCAGCCCGTCGCGTAGCTTCAAAGCAGCGTTTCTCCTCAGCTTGCCTCTCCCCGAACCCACTCCCGAAATAACGTCACGCCGTGCTCGGGGAAGGAAGGCTCTTAGGCTCATTGTTCAGCACTGGAGAAGCCTGTCTCAATTCTCACCTTCTACATATATTTTATTTATTTTTTTTTCTAATGACTGACCTGTGTAAACTGGATGCCGAGCTGCCTTGGGCGTTTCATTTTCTCTCTCTGCACCTCTTTTTTTTTTCCTTCCCTCTCCAAACAGGAACAGCGGCGCGTCTCGCACACAGGTGTTGGTAGGGCTGATCGCCCGGCGCTGGGAAGCGTCTCAGTGTGGGGCGTGTAGCAGTGAGAAATGGAAGTAATTTGTTTCAGGGCCGTGATAAATCACCCGGGCTGGAGCTGCGGCAGTTCTGTTCCCTGAGCTGGAGCTCCGTGGCGTTCTCTATCGCCGCGTGTTTGTTTTCTTTGATAATTTTAAATTAAAGCCTGGTGAGATCTGGATCCTGCTTCTCGTTGGTCGTTAAGTCTCCCATTTTAAAGGATGGATTTATCGGAGAGTAAATCCATCAGGGAGCCTGTGGGGAGAAACCTGGTGGGGAACGTTGGATACGCTGCATAGCCTGATACAGATCAGGAGGAGAATTTCAAGGGCATGCCCGACCAACTCGCGATTCCTTCTTAGCTGCTTCTGACTTTTCTGCACTTCCTGAGCGTTAGCTCTCTAGGGCAAAGGACGAAGTCCTCCCTCGCTGCTACACGCGCATGCCATCTCAGCGGTACTCAGGCAGCGCGGGCAGAATTTCCATCTTTGGAATTGCGACCGCGTGGCTGCTGCGAGCTGCCCGCCAGCACGCTGGCTCCCCCAGAGCAGGAGAAGGAGCTTGTCTGCTGGGGATCCCGTGTGTCTGTGATAAGGAACGTGCTGTGCCAGACGGCGTGGACAAAAGGTTCTCTTCTCGCAAATTGAAAAGCAAACTGCCCGAATCTTCTATTTTGAAATAAATTTGCCTTTTTTATTTTTTCTTTCTTCCTCCTTATGGATAGAGTTTCCTGAACTGCAAATGGGTTGCATGTTTTACTCCCAGCCCTCGGTATCGTGTGGAGGGAGTGTGTCAGGCTACGTAATTACCCTGTGTGTAATGCTGTGCTCAGCGCTGCTCCCGAAGATGTGCTTTGAGCTTGGCGAGCAGGTAAGGACAGCAGAAATGGTGAAATCCATCGGTGCCGTCGGTAAGAGCAGCTCTCTGTGCTGCAGGCAGCGAGATGTGTGAACTCCGCGGCAGTGCTTGTAGAGCAGGGTCTCACAAAGCGAGGTCCCACAAAGATCTAGGAAAAACACCTTTTCAGATGCTGCAGAGGATCTGCCGCACAGGCCTTTAAGCAGGAATTAATCGGGGTGCCCAGACAAGCTGCTGAGGAGGGCTGCGTGTCTCTCGAACTTGGGATAATCCCTGGAGGGAAGGAAGGCAACCAGGTTGTACAAACACTTTTCAAAACCCTCGCTAATAGCGTTACACGCTGGCGTGTTTGCTGAAAGCAATCCCACCTGTCAAAACCAGGATGAATGGACGAGGGAGACCTGCAGGTCTTGCTTATCTGAAAGTACATGTGTCTCGCTTCACATCAAGAAAAAGTCGACCTGAACTCCCTTAACCTTACCGCTTCTGAAGAAAGCGGTGAGAGAGAGAGCAAACGTACAGGAGGACGGGGTAAAATGGCAACAGGGTAAGGAAGATAATGATAAGGGCTGTGAGCCTGCCTTGCTTTTGTGGTATTGAAACCTTATATAGCTTCAGTCTTCACTTAGGCTTTTTTTTTTCTTTTGAAATTGTTCAAAAGTTTGGTTTCGTGTGTTTTTTTGTGTTCTCTTCTCTGCCACATGGCAATTTTTAAACAGATTTAATTGTTAGATCTGGTAGACGCGGTGTAAATGTTTACACTCTAATTGAATCACTGTAAAAATAACTGCTGCTTTCTCTCTCAACATTGGAAGACTTCTGAGCTGGAGGCTTTATTTAGACCAAAAGTAAACTTCAGTGATTCTTTAAAGGTTTTTCTCTTGCCCCCAAGTATTGCTTGATGTTAGCAGCTTTGAGAGGAAGAGCCTCGCATCGCGGGATGATGGCTGAAGGCGTCGCTTGTATGGAGGATGACACTGAACTTGCACAGAAATCAGTGTAGGTCAAGAAAATCAAGAAAAGCTGTTGCGTTTCTGGGCTCCTTGGGTTTTGTTGTCCAGGCAATGCAGTTAGGGTGGGTGACACGAGGTGTGTGCGGAGCCAAACTGCCCGAGAAGCTGGAAAAGGTGCTGCTGTTTGGGACAGGGCACACGCCTGCAGAAGGTAAGTGCAGGGGATTTAGGTAACGAGGGAAGCGGGCTACAAGCAGCCGTGGCGGTAAGAGGATTTGATCGTGGAACTGAACGGGAATTGGTGTTACAGTGCCAAGTGCTGGGGCAGCTGCTTGCATCTGCTGCAAAACGTGGTTTCTACAGCTTGCCTTAAAGGGCTGGCCTGTGTTTCTTCCCCTGCCTGCTATTTCGTCACTTCACGTTGCTTTTGCTCGAGATCCCTGGCTGCTCAGGGGCAATAATCTGCAGGGAGGAGGTGCAGGGAGAGGAGGAGCGGCGTGCTGCGGGTCACGACAGCGTGGCTGTTCTGCTCCCCGTGTGCCACAGCGCTACGGTTACACGCACAGTGGGTGCTGTCATGTTTGTTTCAACACTGCCCAGAGTCTGCAATCGGATGCTGCAGAAGCAGGCTGAGACGAACGCTTCTCCAGGAGCCTCGCGGTCCGGTTCTGAAGTTCTCCTAAATTTTTGCGTGGAGCCGAGGGATCGGTATGGTTCGGCGGGCTGGAGGAGGTCGCAGGGTGATTTACTTGGTGGGGGGAACTTTTTGCCCCGTAGGAACAGCAAGCAGAGCTGAAATGGGCCGTGCCCGGCGGGAACGTGACCCAGGCTTGGACGAGCTGGGAAGCTGAGACGGATTTTTGGCTGAAAGAGGCAGTGGCAGTGCCACGGACCAGCTCAGCCCCGTCATACGCTCCACTTCTGAACGCAAAATAATCGATAACACGAGGTAGACAGAAGGGCAGGGTGGGAATCGTCAGCCCAGCTGCGAAGCCGTGCTCGGGGCTGGACCGGGTGTCCCTTTTGGGGTGGCCTTGGTGGCTCTGCTGTGCATCCCGGCACCACTAGGTGCCTCTCGGCCTTTGCACAGCGGCTGCCACGGGTGCTGCTGGAGAGGTGCGTGGGGATGGCAGCGCGGGAAGCGCCCGCTGCGGCTTTTTGGGGCGAAACCAGCCGCAGCGGCATGCTGCGGAAGGGTGGGTCTGCCTCCTGTCCTGCTCGTTTGGCATCGCCGCAGCTTTCCTTTTCCTCAACCCAGGGTTTGACCGAAAGGGCGTGGGGTGGGGGAAACACAGAACGGTTTAGGGCAGTGCTGTCAGCAGTATCGAGCGTGTAAAGAGCCCGTACTTAGACGCATCCACTCGTGTGCCCACGGCATTTTATGGGGTATGAAATCCACCATCCTTCTGGTGGTCCTCGTGCTGCTGCCTGAGCTCGGGAGCAGCCGACTTCATCGGACCACTTACACGCTCTGGGTGATTTTTCTGTTTGCTCGGTTTGCTCCTGGCTCAGCGGGATTATTTTTGGGGCTGATGAGAGTATAATCAGTAAAGTTTCAGGGGTAGCACCTTTCCCGTTCACAGTCGTTGCAAAAATACAGGTCGGGTGTCCCTGCTTGGTCAGGGACCTCCCGAGGTCCCTCCGAACCTCGTCCCTTCTGTAATTCCGCGGTGTCTCAGGCAGCACGGTGGTGGTCGCCACCCACGCTGAGATCCCCTGCGGCAGCTCCGGGTCCAGACACAGAGAGCAGGAGCAGTGCATGGTGGTAAGTGGTCTCAGCCTAGCGTGGGGGGCACCTTGGGGACCCCGCCGTGACCACCCCACAAATTGGGGCTCAGAGGGCTCTGTCTTGAGAGTCGCACTGTCCCCTTCGGTGCCCACATGAAGAGCACCAAACTGCTTTTCCCCTTTGTCCCTGCACCAGCATAAAGATGAACCTGGCTCTGTGACAGAAACATTTTTAAGAATCTTGTTGGGTTTTTTCTTTTTTTTTTTTTTTCTTCTCAATTTGTCCCGGGTACAGCATGTACTGACCAGTCCCTCACGTTGAAGCTCCATGAGGTGGCACAGAGTTTAATGTGCTCAGATGTTTCGCCCTCCACTTTTTTGTTCCATGCTCCAACGCTCCGTTTTACCAGGCCAGCCAGCTTTTGACAGCCATCCAGTTTTATTAGTGCTTTTAGCAGAAACCAAAATCCCACCTCCTTTGGCTCGCGAACAGCCTAGCGATTGAAGTCTGGGCACAGAAGACATTCGTGTGTGTGCGGCTGCTGCGCCCCGTGTGCATCCAGCGTGGAAAACAAGAGAAACAGAGATTCAGAAATGTGTCTGAGGGACAAAAAAAATAATATTTTTTTTAAAAAAGTTGAAAAGATGCTTGCTTTAACTTGCTGCCCTGCGTTCGGGTTATAGGGGTTTCCTCGGCTCCGGCTTCGGGACAAGTAGGATGTGGGTAGGCAAGCAGTAGGTGGATGGGGAGGACCTGCTTGGGAAAGCACTTAGGAGTGAGGCATTAGGGCACTTTCTGGCTTTTGCGAAATGCCTTTAATTGCTGCTTTCACTGCCTGCCGGGCTGAATCAGGCGTGGGCTGCCCTGCAGAGGGAGGGCGTGGGAGCCCAGCGGTGCCCGGTCCTGGCCCAGCGTCGGGCACTCGACCTTCTGAGACCCCAGCTCCCTGTTTGTGGGATGGACGGGCGTATCGCGTCCCCCTAACACAAAGCAAAAAGGCCGGGTTTTGTTCTTTTAGAAAAAAAAAAACTTCTTGCAATGACTTGTTCTCCTTTTGCCGAGCACTAACTCTCCTTAAACTTGGAGACTCGAAGTTTAAAAGACAGAAGGTGAGGTTTTTCAAACCGATTTTTCACTGTTCAACTTGAGACGTTTTGCAGAAGACCGTTTCCCCCAGAAAATATTACTCCTTCTAAACTTCAGACCCATTTATAATCTTTATTTGAGCGCTCCAAATTGCTAGGCGCTTCTAAATAGAGATATTAGTCTCAGGCTTTCTACTGGTATTTATTGCCTTGATGAAGGAGAGGGTGTCAGGAGAGGAAAGCGAGTGGAGGCAGAGGAGGGAAATAGGAGAAATCAAGAGAAGGAGGTGGAAAAGGGAACAAAGAAATCGATGAACTGATCTTTGCTCGCATATCTTTCCTAAGAATGCTTGCGCTTCTCTGGAAAACATCGCCTTCGTTCGACGCGTTAATATTTAATTAGTTGCTGATCATCAAGTGCTGATCGTCGCCGCTAATTTGACAGGCAAGCGATGGGGAAGGCTGTTCCTGGTGGGGTGCTGGTGACAGCCCTGCGTGCTGCGGGGGACGTAAGTGGGTTAACAGGGCAGGGATTTCTGCAGTCCCATCGCCTGGCAGCGAGGAACCTGCCTCGCACCCAAATTTCGGGTCTGCCACGAGAGGCTCGAAGGACGCCTCGGGGTGCCCCCTGCCACGGGGCTGCAACGGCCCCATGAAAACAGCGAACCGGCAGCGACGGGCTGGCCTCTTTGCCCCAACGTAACGCTCGGCAGTGCGTGCACGGTGCTGCAGGCTCATCTTCGTCGCTTGGGCATGTGATGCGAAGCCTGAGGAGCTGAAATATTGCAGTAACCATGGCTACCGGTGACTTATCCGAGGGAGTTTGACTTTTGTTTTGATTTTAAGTGTCTTAATTGTAGTTTAAAAATCAGAACCTGAATGTGGTTTTTTTTTTTTTTTTACTTCGGCATGAAGCGAAGGGCATTAAATGATTTGCATTATTAAAATACCTATAATGCTGCCTTTCAAAGGCTCTTAAAGAAGGTCCTTAATATTCATACCATACGTGCTAAATAAAGTTACTCTTCAGCTTTGTTAGCTCTGCTGCTCTCGCCATAAAGCATTTTTTTGCAGGCTTGAGTGCTCAGGAGGTGCCTCGCTGGTTATTTTGCAATCCCGAGCCCTTTGTTTATGTGGCGCTGAGCGCTTTGTGCATGCGAACACACACATGCTGCTGCTTTTCCTCCGGCCTCTTTTGTACCCCAGCCATGCCCCGCAGGGTCCTGCCTTCAGAGCTTGTGTTTACTGGAGAGGCTGGCTGCTGGAAGTTTGCCCTGCTTAGAAATCTTGCCAACCCCCTCGAGTTTCTCCTGGATGAAGAATTACCAAGCACCACCTGCCCAGAGAGGGGGGAAACGTGGGTGGATATTAGCAAAGATGCTGAACTGGGATGCAGAGAGATGCTAGCACCAGAACTCTCTGCCCATCCAAGGAGGACCACGGTATAAAAGGAGAGTAGCAAGAGGACTTGTGGAGCAAAAAACTTCTTTTCTCGCTTAATTCGATCACTGAAATGTTTTCATCTAGCCTGGTGTAATTCCCTCTGTTTGTACTTGTGCAGGAGTTGCAAACATGCTGAAATATGAACTCATGCTTGGTAAGCCTATAATTCCAGCTTTGATGTTTTTAATCATCAGTACAGATTTGGTGAAAAAAACAATAATGATTCATTAGCTTGAAATGCATCTTGGATTACACGCGGTGTGGTGGAGAACAGAGGAGGCAGAGATCAGGGACGGCTGTCCTGCGAGCAGACCTCGGATGGAGCCAAGGTCGTGCCGGTGGGTGTAACACGCCGCCGGGATGTTCTCTGTGTCTCATCTGAACCGGTTCTTGAAGTGTGGCCCTTAAATACCTCTCAGCCCGTCAGCTTTAGAGGTCTCCTGGGTGTCCGGCCCCGTGTTCAGACGCCTCCTCGCCGCATCTGTTTCGGGTCAAAAACCAAGCAGTCCTCGCTCAGAAACGCGTCAGCTAGGAGTCCGGGCAGCACGCCTGGGGCAAGGATGAGCAGGTGGCCAAGCTCCTGCAATAGGCACAGAGGCAGGAGGAGAATTTCTGGGCTTGTTTGCCTTCCCTGCCTGCCTGCTGTCTGGCTGGAGCCACTCCCTTAACCCTTGCTTTCACCTTTCCCCAAGCCTGCGACGTGCGTGTGGATTCGGGCTGATTTTCCCTAAGCTGTGGCCGCGGGTACCATGCTGAGCTGTGCCCGGTGCTGACTGCAGAGGATTGAAAGCAATCTGGTTCAGAGCAGCCTGGAGACAAATCCTCTATCCCATCAGCTGTATCCTAGCAGGCCCGTTCTGGAAATTGGGTGTCAGAGATGGTAGCAGAGTCCTGGGGAGGGCTGCCCGAAATGCGCGGCCCTTCTGAATTGAATTCCAGCTTCCCCTCCACTTGTGCTGTGGGTGCAGTTATAGGAAAATAAAGATGCCTTTCACTGCTGCAGCTATTTCCCTATGGAAAGTGGGATTTCTGTTCTGCTCAAGTCACCTGTATGCCAATATATTCACGGTAAAGGTCCCAATCATGTCGGTGTTTTCAGATCCCCTCGCAGGTCGCGGTGAGGCCCGTGGGATGTGCCAAGGAAGCGCTACTTGGTGGGGCCGTGACTTCACCTTTTGTGCTTTTCCAGAGGAGAAATGACCGTGCTGTACGTCAGCGTGCTCGGCGCCCGCAGAAGCCTCCGCAAAAGCTCTGCCATCCTTTTGAGGGCAAAGACGGGAAAAAAAAAAAGAGGAAAATTCCAGAAGCTCGCCAGCCCTGCCTCCATCCGAAGCGGCCGGGGGCAGGAGCAGAATAAACGCTTTCTCGCTATTGTGTGATGAAAAGCTTTTATCTTGAAGGCATGTTCTGAACCCCTGAGAAGTAGATGCAACTCCGCTGAAGTTTGTCTGCAAGGCTGCTTCTTCTGTACCAAATCGTTAAGCACCGAGTACGCGGCGGCATATTCAGATCTCGCCTTAGATAGGGACGGCCTCACAAAGGCACTTTCAAACGTTCAAGGCTTCCTTTTGTGCTGTTTCAGGCTCTGCCATCCAACTGCTGCCTCTCTCCTCCCTCCGCCTGCGATGCAGCACGGAGCAAGGCCACGCACAATGCGCGAGGCTGCCCCGCGGGGTGGCGGTGGGGCTGAGCCGAGCCTGCTTTTATCTCCAAATCCCTCCTAACCCTGCTGCAAACACGGCTTGTTGCTGTTTGCTCACCTGTCTTCCCCCCGCTTTGTCTCTTGTGAAGTTTCCTACTTGATTTCTCAGGCTTTTCGAGAGTTTTATCGTGCTTCCAGCTCGCCTGTTTCCTCTTAAGATTCTCTTTTTTGTATTTTTCAGCCTGAAAAAAAATGGACATCATCAGTGTTTCTTGCACTGTTGGGTTTTGTTTTGTCTTTTTTTTTTTTTTTCCCCTGGAGGATTGTGTAATCATGGCATCCTTTTATTCCACACCTGTAAAAAGACACAGGGACAGGTACAGGGAGTTTTCCTGGGGCAGCTGCTCGCAATTACTATTGAAATGAGTCGCATGTGCAAACACTTTTATTCCTGCACAGAAATACCTCTGGCTCTCTTAAGCTTTGCTCTGGTTATTTACGGTGCCTGTAAAAGTTAATTGAGGAAAAGGCAAAACGAGGGATGTTTGTTCAGGTCAAGCAGGTTGTTGGAAGAGGCACCCACACTGGGTTGTGCCGTTTCTGTGGATAGAGTGAACACGATCACCTCTGGTGAGTCCTCGGGCCAGCCCAGCGAGGAGGATTATTTAAAACTGGTGCGACTAAAACATGGAAGAAGACTCCCGTGAGAAGAATCCTGCAGGAGACGGAGTCTGATGAAGTTACGGTAAAGTCAGGAGCTGCCCTCTCCCAGGTGAGAGCTGGAGCTGCCTTGCTGTGTTTTGCGTGTCCAGTCTGGAGGCAAAATGGGTTTGCTTGGGGCGCGGTACCGTGTTCAGAGGCACGGTCCTTTCCTATGTGTGGCATTTCCTCCTTGCGACCCCAGCGAATTGCTCCGAAGGGGAGAATAAAACGAGTTTGACACGATGAATATTCATGTGCTCGCTCCCTCCAATCTCTTCCCTCCTTCGCCATGGGAAGAGCCGGGGCGCGTCGATGTTTCTTGGCTCTCGGAGCAATGGATAAGGGTCTTGTCAGCAACTGACTCGTTGCTAATCCTTTTTATTAGGGGAAGGATGTTGTAGCTGGACTCCGTTCTCCGTACTGAGACTTCAGTATGTTTTGACTTCAAGGTAGGGATTTCAGACGTGTGCTGCAGGACGCACAGCTGACTAGTGTCAGTCATCCCAGCAGGACCCCGTACGAATTTTGGGGCGCCTTCCCAAGTCTCAGTTCTGAAGCAGGCTGCAAAAGACTTGATCTCGGCATCCCGCAGCATCCCAAAGCGCTCTGGAGCTGCTTGCGCAAAGCGTTGGCTCTCCCAGCGCTCTGATGAACATCACAGACTTCCCCTAACTCGCCTCTTCTGTAAAGCTCGCAGGAAATTGCAGCCCGATAAGTTAGGCAAGTAGCAAGCCCCGTCCATTGTTCCTTATTGTTTGAGGGTTGTTTACATCCCCTGTTTTCTTATCCCATCTCCGACCTCGCCTGCTTGTTTGGTCCATTGTGTGTGGCTGCTGTTGTTGTTCAGGTAGTGAACTTTTTGGGAGGGCTGTTAGCAGATCTGATTATACAGCCCCTAGCACACCGGGACATAATCTGTATATTATTTTTAGGCTTTGTTGGTATGCTCTACCTAAATAATAATGCCACCTTTTAAGTGCAGCACTAAGTGCACTCCTGTTGTGGACTTGGGAGCAAATAATCCAGCTTTCCAGCTTCACGGTCACCTACTTGAGATTTTTTTTAATGTCACACTTCCATAAAGTATTTCCTAAAATGTAGATAGAAACCCAAATACCAGGCTGCTTCTGAGAAGCTCAGACCCACCTCGAATACTGATTCTTGTGCATTTTCTTCCCAGAACACGGGATGTTGGCCCTGCGAAACAGTGCAGAGTCGGATTCTGTTTGCAGGTGAATCCTACTGCCTCCTGTTGGTGCAAGCAACTCCCCCCGGGTGTGCAGGGCACCCCGTATCGCCCTGCTCAGGAAATCTCAGCATCGCTGCAGTTATTTTCAGAGCAGCATGGAGTAGCTTGAGTCCTTTCCGCTTGCGCAGCAATGCTGCCGACGTTCACCTCCACTGACAAGTGCATCTGAGGCCAAGTGAATCTAAGAATGATGCTCTCTGCACCGAGGAACATGTGCGAGAGGCATTGGGAAACCAAGGAAATATTTACACTGGGAGGGGACTGTTTACAGTGCAGTTCAAACAGCTGACGTTATTTAGAGCAGCCAGGCCTATGTAATATTTTGCTTTTTCTCTTCTCAGGAGGGTCAGGCGTAAGGAAAGGATCAAACGGGGCTAGCGGGGCCGTCCTTGGACGGCACGGAGCATCTAACAGCTGCACTTAGGATAGGTGCTGAGAAGAATAAGCAACTGTGATCCAGCCCCGTGGTTGAAGTCGAGGTCAGGGTGGACTCTGGGGCAGTGGCAGTGCGCGCACGCCGCTGTTCGGCGGGGAGGTTGGCCCCGCTCGCTGAAGGTTGGATGGTCTCCGAAGCCCCCGTGTGCTGCAGCGTGGCAGGTTGTCAGTGATGGGAAAGTATAATTTGCAATTCTGGAAGTCTCTTTTGTACCTGGGAGAAGGGAATGCAACCGAGGTACTGATGTCATGATGTTCTGTGTGGCTATCGAGCTGGGAATTTGCTTTCAAACTGCTTCGTGTTACAGTATCTCCCCCAGCATGCTTTGTAGGTATACCACATATTGTTTTAATTTAAAACCAGCCTGTCTCTCTTGTTCTGTTTTTAGCATGGCTGACAAGAACAGCACCCTGAAATGCACGTTCTCTGCTCCTGGCCACAGCACCACTCTACTGCAGGGACTGGCCTCGCTCCGAGCTCAGGCTCAGCTGCTTGATGTCATCCTCACTATAAATAATGAAGTGTTTCAGGTTCATAAAGTTGTCTTGGCTGCCTGCAGTGACTATTTCAGGTGAGAATCTGATAGGGAAGCAGGCATTTGTACCTTTCCCCTTGGTTTTTGTTTCCCCATCCTCTCCCACCCCAACCTCCCCGCCACATCCCAACATCACACCCACACACAACCCTCTGGAGGTCTGGTTTGCCCCGCGGATGTCGGTGGGATTACCCGTAGGTGTGTAGAGGCCTGGAGGCTGTCCCTCTGCGTTCAGATGAGGTTGTTCTACTGCAGCTGCCGGTTCAAGCCCAGGTCTTGAAGCCACCTCGGCAGCTTTGCCTGCTGGAGGAATTGGGTTTTGCCCCGGAGCTGCTTCAGCTGCTTGGGAAGTGGCAGCGAGGGCTCTGGAATGGGTCATCCCATCGAATGACGGTGCCCGTTGGAAAAACGCTCACGTTAGCTTTAAATACCACCGATCTGTCTCCAGCGCGTCACGCTCAGCTGTCCAAGGGTACGGAGCATTTTGTGTGTGTGTATTCCCAGCCCCCTGGGAAGAATTGTCCCATCCCGTGTCACAGAAAGCTGGAGCACGGCGCTGGGCTTTCTTAGCCAAATTAACGTGGGGTGAGCCAACGGCAGAGCGGGGAGTTCAGTCTTAAGCGAAAAATTGAGTTCATCTGTCTTTATTCCAGTCTTTTATAACGGTGCTCTGACTTGGAATTACTTCTTTTAGTTAGGGCTCTTTGCTGGCAGCAGCGGCTTCGTGGGAGGGGTGCGCTGGGGGCAGCAGGTACGGGGAAGGCTCAGATCAACAGGGAGCTTGGTGTGGGGCTTCTGGGCTTGGGGTCGTAGCAAGTAAGGGTGGAGAAGTCCCAGTCAACCGAGGCTGTAATCCCTTGACGTGTAGGTTCCTTCCTGACCTAGCAGGTAATCAGAGGCAAGGGACTCTTGGCTTCCTTCTCCTATTTCTTCGGCTGCTCTGATGGTGTCCGCCTTACGTACACACTGCCTAGGCTCTTCCCTTCTCTCCCCCTTCTCACTCCCCTCGGTAACGTAAACCTTCCAAGCTTATCGCTCTCCCTAACAGGCATGCAATTAATGATGGAGCTGATCTTCCACCAAATGCTAATAGCACTATTTGTATTCATAAATGCTGTATGCAGTGCCACCGCTAGCGTGTTTTCCCAGCTGAAGTATAATTGCTGAGTAGGTTTCTAGCTATAACTTCTGCGGTGTTAAGGTTGTCCCGGGGAACAATGGCAGAATAATCTAGCTTTGGAAAATACTCTGTTTTTATGCAGAACGGGGAGGGAAAAGAGTGAATTTGAGGCGTTTATGTAATCAGCATTTTAGAAATGTAACACTTTTTGAAGGAATTGCACTCTACTTGATGGTTTGTCTTCATCATGGCAACAGTAATGCTTTTCTTTGCTTGTGCACGTTGAGCTCCGTGCAGCTAATGCATGAGTACACATGTGTCTGCATCTCCTCTGGGGCAGGGGATCAGGGCAGCACGCTGTGCTGTGACATGGGATATGCAAGGGGATTTTAGCAGAATGCTCTCATCTGCTGTATGGACAAATAATTGCGAGCAGTGTTCCTGGTCACTTGGTTACAGAAAGCTGATTTCATATGCAGATATTTCCTTATTTAGGTCATTTAGCTTTTTTGTAGGTTTATGCTGGACGGCAGCAGTTCTTCTAGCCTGGTTTGGACAGGAAACTTGGAACTCCTGTCTTTTGACAGCGTTCCCAAGGTACTTCTCTGTTCCTGTGTTGATGCAGAAGAGGAGGGTCTGTTCAGCATTTTCTCCCAGCAACCTTGGAGTCGCTGCAGCTTCCTGAGGCAGCTCTGACACTTTCTTCACAGCGAATTCACCTTTCAGATGCGCAAGAGTAGGTTATCAGCGGTGGGGGAGACTAAAATGTGCAGGCAGTTCAAAGCTCTTCGGTGTGACAGCCTTTGTAGGCTTGCTGTGATGTTTGTGCAGTGACACTGGATGGCGAAACCGCGTGTCACTGTCCTTCAGCAACCCGGTTTGACTTCGCTTTCCCCAGCGCTGCTCTGCTGCTCCTTGTCGAATACTACACACGGCGCGACCCTTTGCCCCCGAGCTACCAATATGTAACAGAAACTGCCGAAACTTAATGGAAACGCATAAAAAAAAATGTGCAGTTCTGTCCGCATCACGCCCACGGGCCCCGTGGCTGGGAAACGCAGCACCGCTCGAGAGGAGCGGTTTACGAGATGCCTGTGCGCAGCCCTCGGCGTGGTATGTGCTTCCTGTGGAATTTAGAAGCCTCCCAAGGAGGTGATCTAGGGCCTAATCTCAGCGTGGCCTGGTCAACTGATGTGCTTGCAGCTGTGCTGTAAGAAAATCTTTTTCTTTTCTTTTTTTTTTTTTTTTTTTTTAAATTGCCTGCTAGCCCCCTGCCGTCGTACTGCAACATAACAGACGTTTTCTGAAGTGGTTGCAACTCCGATTTTCTTAAGGGAATGAGCCTTGGAGGGGAGGTTCTGTTGTGATTACCAAAGCTGTTCATAAATTGTCTTGCATCTGCAATATTGGAGCCACTTGATAGCTGGCCTACAGTGTAATGGGCTAACCGAAATCTTTTCCTGAAGGCCCTGCTGCACGCAAGCTCAGAGGCTCACTGACCTCTTTAACATGGGTGTCTTTCCAAATAGTATTCTTTTATGGTCACAAATCCTTCATACTTAAAAAATATTAGGTAGTTAGGGGTATGGATAGCAACCTATGCTGGTGCAGGTCCTGTTGTAGCCTTTGGTTGCTGCGTATCATGGATACGTTGGTCCAGCACGCACTGCTCCCTGCTCTCATAGCTCTGCCTACTCCTCGATGCTTTGTCCTGTGAACCATCCTTATTTATGCTGCCAGTGACAGGCAGATAGAAAAACCTAGCTTTGGTAGCTGAATGTTACTTCTTAGTGCATTGTTTATGCAAGCTTTACATAATAATTACATGCTCTTATTTCTCCTGGCTTTTAGAGATTTAGCCTTGGTTTATTTTTCCCCCTTATCCTTCCTAAGAGAATCAGTATGTTCAAAAAAAATCAGAAGTAATACATCATTTACATGCGTTTAAATAGGAGGAAATTTTGTTTGTGTTCTTGACCTCCAGGGCAATGTTCACAGGCGGGATGAGAGAAGCCAGCCAAGATGTGATCGAACTGAAAGGTGTATCTGCAAAAGGACTGAAACACATAATAGACTTTGCGTACAGTGCTGAAGTGACTCTTGATCTTGACTGTATTCAGGATGTGCTGGGAGCTGCTGTCTTCCTCCAGATGGTGCCTGTCGTGGAGCTCTGCGAAGAATTTCTGAAGTCTGCCATGAGCGTAGAAACGTGTCTCAACATCGGGCAGATGGCCACCACCTTCAGCCTCGCATCCTTGAAGGAATCGGTCGATGCCTTCACCTTTCGGCATTTCCTCCAGATCTCTGAGGAGGAGGATTTCCTCCACCTGCCGCTGGAGCGCCTCGTTTTCTTCTTGCAGAGCAATAAGCTGAAAAGCTGCAGCGAGATAGACCTCTTCCGCGCTGCCGTCCGCTGGCTGCAGTACGACCCCGCGCGCCGTGCCAATGCCAGCCAGGTGCTCTGCCACATCCGCTTCCCGCTCATGAAGTCCTCGGAGCTGGTGGACAGCGTTCAGACCTTGGACATCATGGTGGAGGACGTCTTGTGCCGGCAGTATTTGCTGGAGGCCTTCAATTACCAGATCCTGCCCTTTCGCCAGCACGAGATGCAGTCCCCGCGCACCACCATCCGCTCGGACGTCCTGTCCCTCGTCACCTTCGGCGGCACCCCCTACACCGACAACGACCGCACCGTGAGCTGCAAGGTGTACTACCTGCCCGATGCCAACGTGCGCCAGTTCAAGGAGCTGACGGAGATGGAGGTGGGCAGCAGCCACTCCTGCGTGGCCGTGCTCGACAACTTCGTCTACATCGTCGGAGGGCAGCACCTGCAGTACCGGAGCGGCGAGGGAGCGGTCGATATCTGCTACAGGTACGATCCGCACCTGAACCAGTGGCTGCGCATCCAGGCCATGCAGGAGAGCAGGATCCAGTTCCAGCTGAACGTCCTCCACGGCATGGTGTACGCCACCGGCGGGAGGAACCGCTCGGGGAGCTTGGCCTCCGTAGAGAAGTATTGCCCCAAAAATAACGAGTGGACTTACGTGTGCTCCCTGAAGCGCAGGACGTGGGGGCACGCTGGAGCCACGGTAGGAGACAAATTGTACATCTCGGGTGGGTACGGGATTTCAGTGGAAGACAAAAAAGCCCTGCACTGTTACGACCCGGCCGTGGATCAGTGGGAGTTTAAAACCCCAATGAACGAACCCAGAGTCCTGCATGCCATGGTGAGTGCAAATAATAGGATTTACGCTCTGGGAGGCCGCATGGACCACGTTGACCGTTGTTTCGATGTTTTGGCTGTGGAATATTACGTGCCTGAAACAGACCAATGGACAACGGTGAGCCCTATGCGCGCGGGCCAGTCGGAAGCTGGCTGCTGTTTACTAGAAAAAAAGATTTATATCGTAGGAGGGTACAATTGGCATCTGAACAATGTTACGAGCATTGTGCAGGTGTACAACACAGAAACTGATGAATGGGAAAGAGACCTGCATTTTCCAGAATCTTTCGCTGGGATAGCATGTGCTCCCGTGATCCTGCCACAGGTAACGACCCAGAGATAACTACACGTGACTGCGTCGGCCTGCGAGATCACCCCGTGTTGCATGTTACCAGGATGCCGTGTTGTTTCTTTGTTGTTTGCAAATGGTATTGTGCATTTTGTGGGTGAGGGAAAGAGAAAAATAGCTTGCGTTCCCTCCTCCATAAAGTCCCTCCTCCTCTTGTGTAGTGTTCTGGCAAGCGTGCTTCATCAGAAGCACTTGTCAGCTAGTTAGACTTAACAGATGTTACAGCTGGAAAAAGCTTTTCTCTTTTTTTTTTTTTTTTCATTTTCTGAAAGCGGGTGGGGGGGGAGAGTGCATTTTGCCAACTTTCCGTATTTTGAACAATGTTACACGCTGCAAACACTGACAGCTCAGGAGTAACTAAGTACTGTGGTATGTTTAAAAGAGTTCAGGTGTGATTTTTATCAATCGCTCCAAACATCATCGTTATGTCAATCTGTTGTTTTCTAGCAAACAAAAACCAAAACCTGTATAACATACTGACCTCCAGAAGCAATAAAGGGACAGTGGGAGCTAGAAGAGCTCAGGTGCTTGGATTACGAAAGCATATTCTTGCTTTTCAAAGGCGACTCGCTTTCTTTCCCCCCTCCAAAAGGGGGAATGCTTATCCCTGCACACCTCTGGTCTCCGTTGGTTCTTCGTTGTTTGGATCAAGCTGCACTTCCAGATCCCCTCCTCACCCCCTCCAGGCAGCAGCATGATATTCCTGTCCAGAAATTCTCCCGTAATTGGGGCGTCCGCAGTCCGCAGCACAAAAGCCATGTTGATAACTTGATTACGTGTAAATGGGCATGATTTTTTAGAACCGCCAACGACTCGGTTGGCTTCACTGGCAATAAGAGCTCAGCAGCTGTTCATCCAGGCTGAAGCAGGGAGCACCCAGGTTTCTGTTCTGGGGCCCCGCTGCCTTCGCCTTTCGGATCGCTCCACCTGCACACATCATCCAAACTCTCTTTGCACAGTAAAGGAGGTGGGTGCTACTTGCTCACGTGCTTGAAGGTTTTCTCCCTTGACTTGTAAATAAGATTCCGGGTATCATAATGTGATGGAAGTCTAAGTGGAATGTGTTTTGTTGCCAGTGAGTATTTTAAATTAAGAGATTCATGTTAAGGTGGCTCCGTCGTTTTTGTAAAATCTGTGTTTACTGCACAGAATACTGTTACTTCCTGAACTTTCCTTTCCTCCAAGCCATTTTTCTAATTAATTTGACCGATTAATGAACTGAAAGTTTCTCCTTTTATCAGGTATTCTGTTTCAAGGGCTTTGTTTTGTATTTGTATAAGTTTGATTTTGATGTATGCAGCCTTCTTTTTAGAGACACTGTTGCATTCTGCTGTTAAATAAATGCTCTGCTGTAACCTTTAGAGACAATATATAATGTCTGTTTTGCTGATGAATCATTCATCAGGTCTGTGTAAAGCATGAACTCCATACCTCAGATTCACTGAAAGATATTTTTCTCTAATAATTAAATCAAAGCACCTTTGGGTATGATACGGTGAGGGCACACGCTCCTCAGTTAAGCTCTCCATTCTAAATTTTAGTTAAAATGGTGCATAGTTTCATCTGTTTCTATCTATTTGCTGGTTTGCCAATAATAAATTGATGAAAAGTGCTTGTTGTTGTATAGTATGCTGAAGTCAAGTGGGCAAGCTCTGCTTTCTAGCTCTTACGCAGATAATTTACTCCATTCTCTGTTCATTTGGACTGGCATAGAAGCTAGAAACACTGAAAAACGGTCTTGGCAGATAACAAGCAGATTTTGAAAGGATGAAATGTAACTCAATACGAGCTTCAAAGTTACAGACTTTTTTTTTTTTAATGCTTGCATATGCTTATGAAAAGGCTACTTTCTTAGCTTAGTAATAAATGGAAGGTTACTTGCTTTCCTAGTTGCAGAACACAATTAATCCTCATGTGAGTGAGCCATTCCCCCATTGTTGCCTCCCTAAAATACTCAAGGATTTTTCCCTGTTTTATTTAAGCCCTCCTACCAATAGTATTTCTATGGCAGCAATTGCTGGTTTGTGTCTTCTCTAATAACGGAGTTTTTCTGAACGTGCAGCTTTAGTGCTCACAGGCCACGCCGCAGCAGATGACTGGAGAAGCCACGTGATGACCGTAGCTGGCATCTCTTCAGAAGGAACTTGGGCTTTTTTGTTTTTCACTCCAAGCTTCTAAGGTACGTGTGCGTGTGGTGGGGAGGGAGAGGATTAAAGGGGGGAAAAAAAGAAAAATCCTTGGAAAAATGAAAAAGCGTGTTTGGTCTCACTTTTAGTGTCAGCCTTGCAAAAACAAACATAACCTCTGTATTCATTCACATTGGAATGGTGGCTTTGTAGGCCAAGGATACACAAAGCCATTCTGAAACTGTATTTAATAAGCAAACCAACTGTTGCCTGCTATGCAGCAAACTTGCCTGCGCTCCCATTCCCTGGAACTGCAGAGCAGGTGCTGGGAAAGGTTTCCAGATCCTCTCAGTGAGACCTACAACGAAGCGCTGCTGTGCACCACCTTGTTACTGGAACGTTCTTTTCATGGCAATATAAAATAATTATTTTTCATAACGTGAGCTAGACGTATTCTAACTGTTCTAAATTTAGCAGAGACAGGCTAAAGTATTTGTGAAAGTGCGTATCATCCATATTGATAATAAAGTTTGTTTTACTCCTTTGAAGTACATAGCTGTGGCTCTGAGCCATTCTATACATAACCATTATTCTGAAAATAAACTGGTTTGATTCTTCGTATTGAAACAACTTGACAGCTAGATCAGGGTCTTCATAAATATCCGAGTGATCGTGCTGTGTGGCTGGGTCGGAGAAAATGCTTTAGAGGATGCCCTGCATGAGAAGCAAGTGGACTGGGCTCCGCTCTTCCTCAAGAATGAACCAAGCCAGATAAATGTTTGATTGCACTCAGAGCCATTTATTAGTCTCAGAGCAGCAATAAATGTTATCAGGGTAAACCTGATTTGGTACATTTTAAAATACCCTTGAACAGATGGGGAACAGTAAAAGCACAGCGTCATTAGTTCTAGGTATTTGCAGAGTATGCATGTCCCATTAGGGACTCCTGTCAGGGCCGGGATAATAGCTTCTGTCTTCTCTGATGTTTTATGGGCCTGAAATTGTACTTAAAACTATAAAGGAAGAAAGCACTAGAACTCTTGGCAGGGTGCAGAACAGCTAGAGATTGGGAATGTCTGCATCCTATTAATGGTGTCGTTGACCCTTTTCCAGAGGGTCTGTCGGCTCAGCAATCCGACTGTCATTTCTCCCTATCCTAGAACCTTGCTAATTCGTGCAGACGCGTCCTCGCTGTTGTCTGGAGGTCTTGGAAGTTTACTACCCGCAGAAAATTTCATTTCTTTGATTTACAAGGAACGAGGACACTCCCACTAGCTCTCGGTAGCCTGGTGCTGATGTAAAATGATGCTATGCAACAGAACTGCACAGGACCTCTTGTAAGCCACATCAAACCTATTCAGATGTTTCCACTTCAACGTCTGTGATAAGGTCTGTAGTTGCTGAAAGTCTGCAAACTTCAGGGACATTTATCATGCTATGATTATTGAAGCCAGACTACTGTCAGAATAAATAAAACATGTTTCCCAGTGCAACTCTAATTATGATTTTTAGCCAGTTGTGTAATGTGCAGAACTTTATTTACAATAAATCTTCCAGTTGCTTGCATAAATGAATGAGATTTCATCACTTGTGACTTAAGGACCAGGAAAAGTTAATGTGGTTGAATAAATTTACAGTCTAGTCTGGGTGTGTTGGCATGTCAGGCGAGTGAGGGAGCAGAGCTGGCTAGCAGTGCCTTCCTAGGAGGGCTCAGCTATCTTGAATTTCACCTGGGAGCATGTATATAATATTACAACGTGTATAATTTCTCACTTAAAGTTATTTTTTGCAGAGACAGCTTAGATTCCACTCTGCATTTTAATACTGAGTAGGCACAGTGTCAGCCCACAGACTCCAGAACTTTTGTTTCTCGTTCCAAACTAATAACCGAGCTTCAGAAACACAAGTTCGGTGCTTTCCAGTTTAATATTTCAACTTCAGAGAGCTTCAGAGAGAAGTTTTAAACTTTATTTGCGGGGCGGTCCTGATTTCAGCTGCTCCAGCATTGAATGTTCCATGAGATGAACACAAAATGGGCTTTCTGCATGGAGACAGCTGCTGGTTTAGCTCCACAACCTGAAATTAGCCTCAGATTGTAAGAGAAAGGGTGCAGATTCAGAGCAGAGCAGCGGTGGGGGCCTCCGGGAGGGCAGCATTGGGGTAGTGTGTGCAGTTTGCAATGGAAAGTAAAAAAAGCTGTTAGAGCAAAAGTTTTCAGAAGGTTTTATAAGCTGTAGAGAGCAAATCAAAGGTTCCTGGCTTGATCCCTGAGGCTTTGCAGTTGCTATTTCACACCAAGGCCCCTGTCACGTAATTAGCTAGAACTATTTTATATGGCTTCTTAAAAAATGAAAATCTTTTTTGCTTGTTTATGCAGGCTACCAGCCAGTCTGCTTCTGGCTACACTGCTTTAAATCTGGAGCAATTCCTTTGAAGTCACTGGAGTTGCAGTACATTAACACTGCAGTACCTAAAGCAAATTCATCCTTTTAGATGAGTTTAACGTTTTTGATCTGTATCTTCCGGTCACAATCCTTTGAAAATGTACTAAAAAAAAAAAAAAAAAGAGTATTTTACATACGGTTATCTGATGGTTCTAATCAGACTGCTAATCTGTGTCTCCCTACAAAGTCTGCAATTACACGCTTTAAGTGCGCCGCATCCTTTTTTTCCCCCCTTTTCTCCTCACTGTGGCCTGGGGTCTTGTTTAAACATGTGATCCTCCTTACGGGCGCAGATTTACTGCTTGGCACTATCAATACTTGCATTCAGTACGAGTGCCTTGAGGACAGCGGTTCACAACTGGATTTAGAAGGAATGTATGAATTTCGCCGAGGCTTGGAAGAGAGAAAATTTGCCCCGTGGTGCAGTTAGCATGTCTGGACCTTAATTTTGCACGCTTCGGGGATCTCGTGTGATGAAAGCTCTCTTATGCTGAAAGCATGTACTTGCTGTTTCTTAAGAAGAAAATCAAAGCGTGTGCCATGGAAAGGGGGGTTCAGGTTTAGTGCTCGGAGGAGTAGAGTTACTCCCCATGTGCTCACGTACGCTCGTGAGCTGTGCAGCCCGGGACAGGTGTCCTGTGCTGCCTTCTGCAGCCTTCCTGTGCTTTCCATGGGGCCACGCTGTGCTTGAGGCTTTTCCTTGTGCTATCTGAGTCTGTCTGAAAGACCGGTGTGTTCTTTCAGGCTGCAGCTGCTGCAGTTACACCAAGGTAAGTGGAGGAAGGAAGGGGACCCTGCTGTCCCTGCTTCTGTTGGCAGTATTAATCCAGAAACACGTCCACCCACTGTACCAGGGCATGAACGACCATAAAAGCAAACCTTGATCCCAGGCCAGACGTTGGGCAGGTTTTCAGCTGAGGGCTTACAGCTTGCAGTTGAGAACCTCCCAGTTTCACGACGGAAACCACGTTTTTACATTCCTTTTGAGGATTTTGCAGAACAGCAATTAGAGTTCGAGTGAACGACCTGCTGCTGCTATCCAAGAGGGACGAAAGGAACTTCTTAGAAATGCCGTTTTTTGAAGGCATGCAGCATTCATCTGCAAAGCCCAGGGGCTTGTGAGTAGCACAAGACACCCTGTTCCGTAAGGCACTTCAGGTGGTGTTTCAGTCCAGTGCAGAGTTTGCTGTTAGATGGATGCCTAACTGTTTTGCTGAAATCGGGTAAAGCCACGCACTGATGTGCTTTGCAGACTGCAGCCTTAACATGGCCACAGTCGGTGGCCAGCTCTGCACTACAGACTTTGCAGCAGAAACCTGCCAGGGTAGGAATGCGACTTCCCTGAAAAACAAAAAATCCATCTCTCCCCCGTAGGACTGTCCCAGTAGACAAGTTTATCGGTGTGGCTTGTTTTGCTTCAGAGGCAGGAAGAGGGAGGGAGGGAGAAAGCGAGCACTTTGACTTTGTGGCTACAAAACAGTTTGCAAGCAGGGCTGCACTGTAGAAGAAATTTTTTAGTTACGACATACCGCTGCTCCTGTCCCAGGTTAGCAGTCTTCATGGAGCAACCTGCGTTGCTTTTGCACACCTTGTTCATTCGGTGTGCGAATGAAATCGGAATGTGTAGGGCAAAGAGAACAGCTCAGCCGCAGAAGGCAGCAAAATGGGACTGCTGTGGTGGTTGCTTAGTCACCTGCTGAGGAATCGACTTTTTGTAATGCTCCTGCTTGACTGAGACTGAAACGACTGACGCTGGGAGGTGCCTGAGTTTGGCTGGCGTGTTTGTCTAAGTGGTCATCGGGCCTTCATGCAAAAATTACCAGTTCCTGCAAACAGATTCTCTTTCACCCTTAGATCTTATATTTTTTTAATACCTTCAGCATAAAAATGTGTAAGTTGAGCCTTTGACTTGAAGGTAAACATCTGTCCTAAGGCAAGGAAATAGCAGGGGCTGCTTTTCCACTGAGGAGTAGGCAGGTAGTTAACTACGTGGAGCCTATTAGCCACATTTGAAGCCGATGGTTAATAGGATTATATTTCTGCTTGAAGGTAGTAGGAGAGAGCAGGACAAGGCGTGATCCTTGTGCAGTTCCCCACACGTGATTGGTGCCTACCCCATTTTATAATATGAGCACTCAGGAAACTTCTGCAAAGAAGTTTGGATTTTAACTCTGTTGCTTATGACCCTTTTCGCATATGTCTCCGAAGCCAAACCGTGAGATTTAAAAATAATTTTTTCTGCTCCTTTACACATAGAATATCACCGAATTGTCTGAGCTTTGATTTGACAGAAGGCTGTGGAAGGAAACATGTTGCTCTCTGACATGTTGCTGTGTCTGATCTGCAATTTGATTGCAGTGGTGTAATCTCTTAGTGGTAAAAAGTACTTCCCGCTTTCCTGTTTGCTTCAATAAAGTGCGTGATTCTCGCTGGTGCCTCACCTTTTAGTGCTGATTGCGAACATACCTGGACAGAAAGCTTTGCCCACTATTCAAGGGTTATCTTTGGAAAGACGGAAAGTGGCACGCGCTTTACCAGCTCACCTTAGCATCATGGGAATACTTCTTGCTTCAGCGTGGCGTGAAGCCAAGCCTCGATTCTGGGAAAAATAACTGTAACAGAATCCTCTGTTGGGCTGCCAAAGTATTACAGAGCACCAGAACATAAGACTCGTAGAAATGAGAATAATATCTTTCAGCAGTCGGTGTTTGCTTTCTTTCTGTAATTTCAGAAATTACTGGGAATGGTGAAGAAGCTAAATGGGAAGGATGACAGTGGCGTGATCGGGGAATTGTGGTGCTCTGTGCAAGGATCTTTCCCCAGCGCTCTCAAGAGAGCAGAGCCAAGTGTTCTGCACGGCTGCGAGTTGGTTTGCTTGGGCTGCCCATCAGATTTGATGAATGGTGTAGAGAGGGTAATTCAGGTGCTTTTATCTGCCGTCTGGAAACAAGGATGTCTTAAATGGAAGAAACGTGCAGAAATTCCAGGTGAAACAAGAAAACGTTCTTCCACTGTAAGCACAATTCAGAGCTCGGTTCAAAATAGCATTGGAACTCAGGACTCTGTGGATTTCACAGGATATTCTTCCCTGAGGATAATGGGAACATCAACAGGAACATTAAGTAGGAAGTGTGAGAGATCAAAATCTTTGTCTGTAAGCAAAAAAAAAGTTCAGCTTATTTGTCGATCAAGGCACAGTCTCCTGCTGTCTGCTGTTGTGTAAGTTTTTCAGCCTCACACCTTCCTCTGAAGCCTCCAAGGGAGCACATGGAAGTAGCTGGATCTCATCTGCCAGAGCAATTCCGAAGGATCTAGAGGATAACAAACAAGTGATAAGTAAACAAACCCTCCTCCCCGCTACCCGCTTGCTCTCGGCTGCATCTGCTCGAAGAAGCTGCAGGTTGCTCAGTAAGGAGTTGTTTGCAACAAAAGCAGATGTGAGCGCAACACCCCAGTCCTCCAATGACTCTTTGTTTGCTTCAGAGCAAAGCTCTGATTCTCAGTTATAAGAAACTTTTTCATAACACGTCTGGAAGGCTGGGGGAGAAGGAACTGCTGTCTCAGGGGATCCCATCACAGCTTTCTAGTGAGATCAAGTTGTTCTCGCATGGCCCCATATGTGCTCAAGGTGAAGACGGCAGGAGACATAAATAATACTTATGGTATGAGCTCATCATTTTGTCAAAGCCATGGCATATCTCCTTCAGTGGAGGAAGAAGGAAACCTGGCACCAATCTAAAATGTCTCCTTGCCAATGCCTTAATGCAGTCAAGATTTACATTGTCTGCTAGGTCATGCACTTAGCAGCCATTCAGATCCACCCACACCCCAAAACGAGGAGCTGTGAGTGGGTGAGAAATTCCAGAAGCGACTCAGCAAACACAAGTGTTGCATTAAAGAGAAGTTTGTTACGCAAACTGTTTTAAAATCAGAGACTTTCAGATCAGAAGCAGGGTCCAAGTTGCACAATGGAATTCAATCTGATAAAGCTGCACAGGCGAAACAATACGAAAAGGGAGTCTTCGGAAGGGAGGAAGTCGTAACCCCCCCGCCTCCCTGGCCATCTGCGTTCCTTCCCTGCAAACCAAGAGCCAGAGTAGCCGTCAGAGGGGAGATTTCACTCTCTTCAATCTTGAGATATCCAAGAGGGGAAAATTTATCAAGTTTCATCTTAGGCACTTAATCTTTTGGTGCTAAAACAGGCCCAGCAACAGCTGGGTCTGTAGATGCTTGATATGACCACCTATCGTATTAAATCCAGTACGACTCAACAAATTACTTATCGTCATCTCGCTTCTCCAGCAAAAGCGCGGTGGATAATAGGTATCTTAGTGCTAAAGCTTAAGGTGTGTATGCTTTTAGCGTGACAGTCCAATTTCGCAGGTCATGAGCTGTTCATGTACGCAGCTAGAGGGTATTTATGTGAATGTGAGTGCTGGCTGTTTATGCCTGGTCAGAAATTCAGGAACGGGTTAGACTAACATCTGTCGGGAATGGCACGGGTACGGCTGATCCTGCAAGGGAATGGCCTCAATGGTCTTTGAAGTCCCAGCTCTGCTTTCTGCGATGCTATCTCTTACCACATTATAAACTCTAAGTGCAAGCTGGCAACTAGCGTTGAGGGTAGGACGTGACTTTGCTGCTAATACTTCTGACAGTTGCTGAATTGAGTTTCATCCATCCATCTCCAACTGCAGTGGTGGATAATTATAATCTCTTATTTTTACGTGGGCAGGAAGTGCTTATAAATGACTGGTAAACTGACTAAAACAAGGCCACAGAGGTGGTCGAGAGTGGAAGTGAGAGCAGTGTCTAATTTCTTTGCTCTGGTAGTTCAACCATTACAGGATTGGGTTACAAGGGTAAGCGCTGTTCAGGGGCAGAGCGATGCGCCAAAAAAAGGGGAGTGCCCACTTTATCTCCATTGCTTCATAAATAAAGAAAGTGTAAAGGGCAGTGTGTGGGCGTTGGGAAACAGTATCCTCAGGATTTATTACCGCTTAATGCGTGTGTCTTGCATATCACAGTACTTTGCACCAGTTCGATGTTAACACAGCTGGAATCAATGGCTTAGCAGCCTAAGCTCGTGTTTCGAAACGGCCGTGCTCCTGGAACTGCCCGCTCCCAGCCCAGCGGGGTCATCGCTGCCTGTCCTCCCGTCCTCCTGACAGAAACGCCGCGTCCCACCCGCGCTGCGGGCTCTGCCGGCCAAGGCCCTGCCTCCTCGGCGGGGAAATAAGCCCGGTGCTGGTGGCGTGGAGTTGGGGTTCCCGCCACAGGACAGGGCAGCAGGTGAAGCTGGGTGTGCTCGGAGGAATTTGGCAGGGAAAACGTGCTTGCGGGGGAAGAATGCACCCTTCTGTGCGGTTCGGAACTGCGGTAGCATCTTCTGCTTGGCTGTACGTCACACCGAAATGGTCCACGAAAGCATGAGCCTTTGATGATTCCTAAACCTTTGCCAGAAATAGTACTTTCACTTGGTGTCTCGGTACCAAATTTCCATTGTACAGGTATGGCTCCTCTTCTGGCTTCACCTATCTTAGCCTCCACGAGGCAGCGATTAGAGTAGGAACTGTTGCTTATCTTAAAAGAATGAGCGCTAATGAATTTGGAGGTTTTTATTTTTTGTTTTCCCCTTTGTCACACACTGCTGCATCTGAGCACGGGAAGGTGGACAGTTCCTGGGGGTGTGCAAGGAAAGGTTGGACCTGGTGCTTAGGGACATGTTTTACTGGGTGACATCGGTGGTTGGGTGACGGGTGGTTGGACCAGATGATCCTGGAGGTGTTGTCCAACCTTAATAATTCTAAGATTCTATGAAGAGGGGATGGGAATCCTCTTCGTAACCCTGCATGGTTGTTCCTGCTCTGTGTGCTGCACCAAGAACTGCTTCGCTCAGGCAATTCTCCTGCCTCCGTTTTCTCAAGGTGCGAAGACCCAAGCCAAGCACCCTCTCCGTAACGTGGTAAAGAAAATGCAAAATAGGGATTTTTATTTTATTGCTTAAAAAACACATGGCTTTTCCGAAATTCCGAATTTATTTCTCACTTCAGGATCTCCCACTTCACGGGCCGACGCCGGGCCACATTTACTTCACCCACCCCTCCGAGCCCGGGGCCGTGAGGGACGAACGCGGCCCCACCGCCCGCATCCCGGCCGCCGCCTCGGCGCGCCGAGCCCCCACCGCGCATGCGCCCCGCCCCCCCCCCCTTCAACCCTCCGCGCACGCGCCGCACCCTCCCTCCCCCTCCCTCCCTCTCCGCGCACGCGCCCCTCCGCCCCCTCACCGCCCCCTCCCTCCCCGCTCCGCGCACGCGCTTTGCGAGCCGGCCCCCCCCTCCGCTTGCCGCTCCGCGCGTGCGCGCCGCCCTCCCTCCTCCTCCTCCCCCCCCCCGCCCTCCTCCCCCCCCCGTCCGGCGCGGGGAGGGGGATGCGGACGGGGGAAGATGGCGGCGTCGAACAACCCGCGGAAATTCAGCGAGAAGATCGCCCTGCACAACCAGAAGCAGGCCGAGGAGACGGCGGCCTTCGAGGAGGTCATGAAGGACCTGAGCCTCACCCGCGCCCACCGGGTGAGGAGGCGCCGGGGGGGGGGGCGGGCTGAGGGAGCCCCCGGTGGTGACGGGAGGGCGGAGGGGGAGGGGGGGGGTGAGGATGAGGAGGGTGAGGGGGGGAGGAAGGGCGGCGCCCCCCCCCCCATCGTCTCCCTCCTTCCCCTCACGGAGCCCCCCCCCGGGCCGGGGGCAGCAGCAGCGGGCGGGGCGGGGGCAGCGCCCCCTGGTGGGGGCGGGCGGAGGCCTCGGGTCGGGGCGGGGGGCAGCGCCCCCCCCCCCCGCAGCCCCCATCCGCCGGGAACGGGGCTTGGGGGGGGGGGTCGGGGGTGGGCTGAGGGGGGGCTGCGAGGTGCGGCAGGGCCCGCTCGAGGCCCGCGTGTGGCGTCGGGGGGGGGGGGCTGTGAGTTAGGGCCCCCTCACCCCTTTCCACGTCCCTCTCGGAGCGGGGGGGTCCCCGTCCTTCGCCCCTTGCCAGGCCCGGCTCTAAGGGGGGGGGTCCCCACCCCTCACACCTTGCCAGGCCTGGTTCTGAGGGAGCTGGGGGGGGCCCTGGGACAGGCCTGGCTTTGGGGGGGGGGTGCCTCCATCCTTCAGCCCTTGTCAGGCCTGGCCCTGAGGGGGTGGCCCCCATCCCTTATTCCTTGTCAGGCCCGGCTCTGAGGGGTGTCCCCATCCATCAGCCCTTGCCAGGCCCGGCTTTGAGGGGGGGTGTTCGTATCCCTCACCCCTTTCCAGGTCCCTCTCTGAGCAGGGGGGTCCCCATCCTTCACCCCTTTCCAGGCCCGGCTCTGAGGGGAGCTCTAACGGGGGTGTTCGTGTCCCTCACCCCTTGCCAGGCCTGGTTCTGAGGGGTTGGGGGGGGCTCGAAGGGAGGAGGTCCCCATCCCTCACCCCTTCCCAGGCCCGGCTCGGGGGGGGGTGCCTCTGCTCGCCCCCACACCACGGCCCTGAGCCTTGCCCACCCTGAGGGCTGCCGGAGCACCCCCGGGAGCTGCAGGACCGAGTGTCGCCTCCTTTCCCTCCTGGGCGCAGGCTGCTGCCCTTCCGAGCCCTCCGTGGCTCCTGCCGGCTCCGCAAAGCCCGGCTGCAGGAGCTAACGGCAGCAGGAAGGCGTTTGCCGAGCACCGGCTGCGTTTTCTGGTTCACATCCCCGGGTATCCGAGCTTTTCTGCGCCGTTCTCCTCTCACCTGCTCGTGTCAACGTTTTCGTTTCTCTTTTAACTGTTTAAGGAAAATTTACAACCTTGTTTGTGGCTGAAGGGGGAACGAGAGAGCGCACGGTTGGGTTCGCAGTAAAACCTTTTATTCCTCTGTGTCAGGATAGGGTAAATATTTGTTTTGACTTGGTGCTGCTGCTGGTCAGGTGTAAAACAAAGGCACGCTGCTGCTGTCAGCCCTGGCTCGGAAAGGTGCGGGTCGGAGCTGCGCGTGCTGAACTATTTGTTGATGTCTCACGCAGGATGCTGTGCTGGAGCTGCTGCTGGAGTTAGCTGAGAGCATGGCGAGGACAGGTTAGAGATGTTGGCAGTCACTGGAGCCTTCTTGTTCCTTGAACCTCTGTTACGCCCGTGTAGCTCCGTGCCCTGTTTTATTGCCTTTCGGTGGCCAGTCCTTGGCTACCGCTGGAGAGCTGGATATTCTTGGGAGAGTTCTTGAAGCCTGCGATTAGAGATGGTCCTTCAGGTAGCTCTTACGTTTGGCATTCTCCTTCTGCGAGATAAGGGCGTCCGTAAGTAAGAATCCCGATTTGGTTTCTCCCAGATCTGAGTGTTCCTACTCCAGGCTTTGCAGATGCAAACCCATTTTATTTTCAAGAACCTGGTATTGAGGAAAGGACCCAAGCTGAATAAGTTGTCTGAGGATTCTGGGTACTGAAGTGATGGAAACACTGACCAAACAGCTGAGTAAAATGTCTCCTTTGTAGACTTTTTCTTCTAAATTCCATGATTTCATCTGTGTTTAAAATACAGTATAAAAGCAAAAAGGGGTTAAGCACAACTTTGCCGTTTGCTCTCATTTTCATTTGGCAACCAGCGCTTTGCTGTCAGTTCGAAAATGCGTTACTCAGTTTGTGGAAGCAGCCCAAAATTTCTGCTGCCTTTTCATTATTAGTAATTGTCTTTTTGCAATGTTTACCATCTTGTCTGTTTTATTGTTAGTTACTGGTCACAGCAGAGGCAGGGAACTACTGTTCCACCATTTCTGGTGCGTTCCCATGCTGTTTCTGAGCCTGCTTTGGGACTTGGTAATCTTCCACCTATTTGTGCTGCTCAGCCCATCTGAGATCTTTATGTTATGTGTTTTTTTTTTTTGCCCAGGACAAAGCAGCGTGTGATATTCACCCTTTACTTGCATATTGCAGTTGGCAAAAAAAAATAATCCCTTTGCAAATTAAATCGCTTGGGTTTCCAAAGCATCCCCCCGTTTTCGGGAGCAGCAGAGTCCTGTCTTTCAGCTGCCCGATGCAAAACGCGTTTTAGCTGTTCTGGGAGACACAGAGCCTGCAAAGAGCCTTGGAGGTGGGTGGCTGATAGAAGCACTGGATCTGCTTAATTGTCTTGTGAGTGGGACCTTCGTGTTTATAATCCAGAGATTTCTGCCAGTCCCATAGTAACAAAGTGGGTGAGAAGAGGGGGAGTTTGTTCTGTGTGACTCCGGTATTTTGCTTGTGGTTCTGCTCCTTTCCTTTTTTTTTTTTTTTTTCATGTAAAGCGTGAAATTCTAGAACCGCACCGATTTCTGCCTTGGGGATGAGTTGTTTACCAGGGCCTACTCTCAGTTTCTGTTGTAACACAGCCCGGTGGTGATCGCTGCTGCTGCTGCTGCTGCTGCCTTTTAAAATTGCAATTAACGAAACAATAATGTGCAAGATGACACAGATACTGCTGGGCTCTTCAGATGGCATCTGAAGGATTTAAGTTTTTAAAGCTTGTCACCTGCATTTTAGAGGCAGTTTTTGTTCGGTCAGAAACGTTCTCAGGTTTCCAGGGCTGATTGCTTATTTATTTATTTAAAATACACGTTGTTAAAGTCACTTACTTTTGAGGGATTTCATCTGGAGCTGTGTTTGAGCTCCCTCTTATGGGCTTTGCAGTGTTACCTTGAGAAGGAGACCCCCCAAAACCCCTAAACCCCAAAAGTTGGGGCTCCGGCTGGAGCGCTGGGCTGACAGTGATGGTACCGCAGCGAAAAGAGGGAGGAGAAGAAATGAGGTGAGCGACGGTGTTGGGATGCATTCTGCACAATTCCAACACCGCTTGCACACCTTCCACGTGCACGTGGCCCCTGCGCAGGCAACTCGAGGAAGGTGTTTCGGTGAACTGCTGCTTATGGTGCCTCTCAGAAGAGGACCTCTGGTAACAGCCGATATTCCTCAGTGATGCGAAATTCATTTTCTCTGCTCCCTTAGCTCAGCGCGTTGTCAGTCCGTGGTGGTGCCGGGGCAGGGGCTGTCTGCGTCTTTTTAGGCGTCATCAGAAGTTGTGCGTGCCCGTGTTGCTTTTCAAGGTATTGAAAACTGTGTGAAGTGAAAAGTATTTTGCATTCACATTTTAAATATTTTCAGCTGGAATATTTTAAATATAGAGGTCCAGTTTTAAGTATTTTTTTTCAAGCTTAAACCGAACAAAATAGCATAGCTGTCCACTGGTAGCCGTTTAGCTGCAGTGAAATAAAAATAAAATAGAGTAAAAACAACCCCCAGTTTGTGTTCATACATGCACATAGGCGCACACCTCCCTAATAAAATTAATCCTTAAGTGTGAAGCGGTTATTTGTTTACCTGCTTCTGCTTGCTGCAGCAGAGATCAAAATCCACAGATCTTCATTAGATGTAGCTAGTGTGCAAAACAGTATTTAAAAGCTTACTTAAATCGGGAACGCTGATCTGCAGCTTTAAAAATGATAAACGCTCACGGTGGTGAGACGGTGTCACCGTGATTCCTGATGCCTTCAGGATGTTTTTATTTAATAATTTGATTAAAAAAAAAAAAGAAATTCCCGGCTGCCTGATAGCGTTTTCATATGACTGAAAGATATTAAAGAAATGCATCAAATCAGTTCTCAGCCCTCCTGAAACAGAAACGTTGGACTTGGAGCTCTGTGCGCTGCTTTTCCGTCGCTGCTGCCCCAGCGGAGGGTCCAGACCCTGCGCCCGCCGTGCCCGGACCAAGAAATGGGGCACGGGGGTCTCCCCCTCCAGCCCACCCCGGGGTGCTGCCGGTCTCAACCGCGCGTCCTGAAATGGCGGTGCGGCCTCGGGAATCCCGCGCAGGAATCGAAGTGAAAATGGGTGAAAAGGTAGAGATGAGCTGCCCGCGGGGGCACAAAGGGTCTCTGTGCTCCTGCAGCCGCCCGCTGCCGCCCTGAGCTGTCCAAGGTAAACAGAGCGAGTCCCGTGTGATGTGCCACGCTGCCCAGCTCGCGTGCTTCTCGCAGCAGCGTAGCGTTGCCGCTTGTAAACCTCGTCGGGGGTTTGTTGTGTTATTTTCCTAAGGAGACGCCGACTTTTTGATTATTCATCATTCACGGGCATTACCGCTGCTCGCAGACGGAGCCTTTCTGCGCAGCGGCCAGCTCCCTCTGCTCTGATGATCTCGCAGAGTAACGGATGGGCCGCTGGCACGCGGGGCTGTAATTGTACAGCTGATGTATGTCACTACGTTGTTTGTAGCTCACCGGATGAACGGGTGGAGCTCTGCTCAGCCCGCTGCAGTTCGGAGTTTTCTTTAGCTTCAGCCGTGGAGAATATTTGCAGAAATTTACATTATTTAGAGAAGTTAGTCGTTTTGTAGGAGTATGAACGAATTTGTAAGGAATTTTGTGAGAACTTTGTAAGAACGTATTGTTCTCAGAGCTACCTGCAGTCAGCTCTCCCAGCTGTTGGAGGGTGATCGGGGGTTTCCTCAGAGTGAATTTCACACCTGCAAAGCTGTTTTTGCAGAGGTGAGCTCTGCTTACAGTTAAGATCCTGAGAAGTTTTAGGTCTGGCTACTGATTTTGACTCTTTTTTATGTCTTGTGTTTACAAGTAGAGGTACGTGGTGTTGATGGCTTTGAGGCATAGTTGCAAAGGCAGGACTTACAAACTTACAGGAGCAAAAAGCTCAGTCAACAGGAGCCGGTTCTGTATTAATCTGCGTTACCTGCTGGCATCCGCAGAGCGGCAGAGGAAAATGAGCCTTGTCCCCAGTAAGTGTTGGGGAGTGGACCACAGACCTGTACCTCAGGAATCCCTCAAGCATTTTTCAGGAATAGGTTACGGTAAAACCTGATTGCAGTGCTAATTTGGTCGAGGTGCAAACCTCCTTCAGTTTCACTTGATTTTTTTTTCTACCGTGCAAACTTCGTTTTACTTCCCTGACCACCTCGGATTCCCTGTGAGAGCTGGGAAGGCGCCTGCTTTAACCTGCAGTTCATCAAGCGCTAAACAGACCGACTTGTTTTCTGGTCTCTGATCGATTTATGATGCCAATGACTTCAGTTGGGATTCCCTTACTGTCCTGGTAGGCAGCGGACCCGCGTTAAACCCAGCAACGAGCCCAGGCTTCGAGGTGGGCGCCAGCCCCGTGGCCTCCAGCTCTCGCTCGACGCGCGGTACGAAACCACCGAGCGCTGCTGGGCGCCTGCACCGGGGCAGTCATGGGATGCTGATTTGGCAAAAAGCAGATATTTCCTCAAACGTGATCAATGGGGATTTAAACAAAAGAGCTTAAAGGCTAAATATTTGTCTTAGTTTTCTGGTTTTTGCCTCTAATTGCCAAGGAGCGTGTTCTGGGGCTGAATTACAGCAGCGTTGTCAATTTCCATGAAGTCGCTGATCAGTCTCTCATGATCTGTGCCATCAATATTTTTGTACCTGATGCACCATCTGTAACTCAAGGATACCTCAGGGCGCTTTGCAGCAAGTGGGATACCATACCTTTTAAAAAAATAGACGTATTTTCCTTTTTCAACGAGCATTTCTAGTTGTGGTGGCTGGAGCTTTACCCTGGCGTTCCTGTGAATGTGCTGCAGTAGCTGTTGCTTTGTAGCCGAGGATATATGGTAGCTGACAGGCTTGGAGTAAGTGGGTGAAAAGAAGCAAACTGTCAAAATCTGGTAGATTTTTTTGCGAACATAAGCTTGCAGCAGTGTTCATTTTGTGACAGCAAGAAGTTGCGACCTCGGTGCTGCTTCCCTTTTTTTCTTTTGGTCTAAACTACTTCAATTTCAACAACAAAAAAAATGCAGTCCCAAAGGCTTTGGTGTAAACTAGAGGTGGCAGCCAAAGTGTAAGTATTTATTAACTCATTAGCTAAGATCTGTGTATATGATAGTGTGTAGGAGTTAATATTTAAAATGCTGCTTTGATTTGTGTCAGCTGATTTGCATAGGATGTTTAGTGCTGTGTAAATGATATCCAGGAATACGATTTCTGTCAAGATCTCCTCTGGCACTTGTCGAGCCAAACGAGCTTTGCAGGAGTGCGTGTTTGTCAACCAGCGATGTTTTCATATGATCTCATTGCTACTTTATAAATCATAAAGTCGTAGCTGAGCGTTGATAATAGTTTTGTTTTGCAAATTATTTCCCAGGAACTGCAAATTCTTCCCCTTGTACCAGAACAATCCTTTGCAATCAAACAACAACAACGCCACACACCCACAAAAACTGGGTCTTAAATAATGCAGCAGAAGCGTTCCAAGCTCAGGCTGCAGTAACAGTTCTGCAGCACTGATGATCCTTCCTGGTGTAAAAGCCTGTATTTTACGGGCACGTTTTCCTCAAAATACGTATTTTTCTTTTCTTGCAAGTTAGTCCTGTCCCTTGCCGGACCACTCGGTTGTGGTTTTTAATAGGGCTGCATGTCACCGTGTACCAGTACGATGTGTTGATGGCAGGCTGCACTTCTTTTAGGTGAATTTTCAATTAATTTTGACACCCAACTATTACTTCCTATGTTAGAATTTTCCATGACTGGCCGAGGTTTCAAAGGGAGGGAATTGGGATGATTTCCCCAAATCCATGTATTTTCAGGCAGATGATGACGGTTCTCAGCTCCAGGTGTATGTCTGCTGTTTGTGACACTCTTCTGTGCTCGGTGCTCTTTGGACACCTCGTGGTGGAAGCAGCATCCTGTAGCGGTGCAGAAGAGTCTTCCTCTCTCGTTCTGGAGTCCTTACGCGGTGTTTTGACATCTGTAAGCGGGGTTAAGGGAGAAAAACCTGTGGCAGAAGGGAAGACTGTGATTAACACGTTGCCTTTTCATCTTTTTCCTTTCCTTGCAGTCCTGTGTCGGTCATGTTCATGGTGGATGCTAATTCTTGGAGGGGGAGCTGGCTTTTCCCTCGTTCCGTCTGCAGGTGCAACACGTGGTGACTGTCCTCATTGTGGGTTTTCAGTCCTGGGTCCACGCGACCCTGCTCCCCCGGCTTCCCTGGTGTTTTTCCGCTCGTGAGGGAAGAGCAAAAATAATACCTTACGGATTGAGCAAGTTGCCACCAGCCTACGCGGATCCAAATGTCTTATTGACCTTCTCATTGTAATTAGATTTTTCACTTCTGCAGTGCAATGATTACATCGCGGGAGCATTTTGCATTCGAAGAATTTGGACTCTAATGGCAGGCTTTTTTTAATACCTGGGGGATTGTCTGGAGCTCTGTCGTTGGAGCTATAAGCAGTTCCCTGAGCCTTAATACGAGGGCTTAAGGGTGCGCTGCAGTGGGAGCAGCGCGAGGAATTGGTGGGCTGCGAAGTTTCCTGGTGATTTTGGGGATGTGGGGATTTTCGGTGTCGTGGTGAAATGACTTTCTCAGTCCCCGAACCTCCAGGAGCCTCGGCAGCAGCTGACTCAGGTTTGTTCTGCAGCACTCGGGTCCTAACGGAGCTGGTTGCGCTCGTGGCTGCCCCCCGAGCACGGCTAGGTGCAGCCGACAAACTCCAAGGAGCCCAAACATGCCCTGTTTGTCTCCTAATTTACAAAACTTGTAGGGTTACGTAACTGAATTTTCATTCTTTCGCTAAAAATAAAAAATGGAACATAAAAGCTATTTTTATCTTGCTTAATGAGGGCATCTCCGCTTTTTTTCTCATTTTTTTTCTGAGACATTTCACTAGGAGGAGTGGGTACCATTTGGGAACGCTTTTGTTAGACTGGACACATTCATCCTCTGAGGTGTTGCCAGTCAGCCAGCAAGCAGATGTGTTGCCCTACTCAGAACGAGTATTTCCTTTAAAGTGCGCTGCTAGAAGAATAATAATCATCAGTAAAATAAATAGATTTTGAGCATAGCACTAGATTTAACTACATCAGCAAGGCAAGGATTTCTTTTTGCTATCAAACAATCAATGAGTTTCGAGTACGGGTCCTCTCTGCAGTATTCCACCGAATTATCGGCGCCGTACACGCGTTGCTCGTTCTGAAACCCGTTCAGAAAAGGAGGGTGGCACTCTGGGAACTGACACAGGATCCGGTTTGTTTTTAAAAGCAGTGCAAATCAGGTTTGGTTCATATTGTAGCTTAGCTTGGCTCTCCGCCCGGTGATAGAGCAGAACTCTGAAGAATAGTCACTATTTTAAGTCTCCTTGTGCTGTATCCTGTTTTTACTTGCGACTCAGTTGTGACTGCTAAGTTTCAAACAGTAAACCTTTGTTCCCCAGAAATAGCAAAGTGTTTTTAAACACAGAGTGACAGCCTGCGTATTGAACTTTATTGTTATCATTAGTCAAATTCTGCAAGGTTTGTTGGGACTGATTCTGTGCCCTCAGACCACGAGATATCCAGTGGCTCATAACAGTTTGTTTTCTGGAGATAGTTAAATGCAGCTGATGTGTAAACAAGTCCCACTCTCAGAAGTTCTGCTTGTATAAAAAAATTAAATATATACCTATATATATTTAACGAAATTCAGCATTAATGCTACCTTCTTCCCTTTCCCCTAGCTTTTTCTCTGCGACGCGTAAGCATTCTGGTTTGGTCTCTTTGGATTTACAGGGTAAAGGTTTTTTTGCTCTGGAGTGTAATGTGGATGTGGGCTGGTTTCTAAATAGTAACGGTACACGGGGAGGTGAGATGTTTTCGCTTTCACATGAATTCTAGAAGACACCTGGGGATGGGGGCCCGGGGATGGGTGTAATTTTTATGGCCCCGTTTCCTCCCAGTTTTGGAGCTGAGGCAATCTGGGGACTTGGTTTCAGCTCACGAATGGTGCCTTGGAATTTGTAGATGACTCATAACAGGACAAAACAATCCAGTTAAGTGATTCGAGGTCTTAAATAATCTCTTCAACAGGAAGGTGAAGAAAACATCATGAACTCATGAGTAATAATTGGCTCTCTTGGAGTGCTAAAAGTGCAGTGATTGCTCGTTGGCAGGGACTCAAGTGATCCCTGTTTAAGCTTTGCTGATCGATATATATTTCAGCTCTTATGAATGAAATTTATTTGACTGGATTATAATGCTTTTAGCAAAGCGGTATTACAGTTACCAGTTGGGAGAAGTTTGTTTTAAGTCGGCTTGCAGTAGTGACGCTTTGCACCTGAGCTGCTCGGCTGCGGGGGCTGGGGCCGGGTGTAATCTTTTCAGATTTGCTTTTCGCCTGCTCCCTGCATCACAGATCAGCCAGGTGGCCGAGACGGGCTTTCGAGGAGGAAGAGCCTACAGCAGGATGACTACTGTGCCTCCTGAAACACAGAGAGAGCGGTCCTTCTGCTCGCAGTCCTTTGCTTTCTGGACATAAAGCAAAAAGTAAATGATTTTAGATAGTCCCAAAAGTAAACCGATACAAACACCTTCCTCAGGTGGCTAGCATTCTCATAGACAGTAGGGATGAGAACTTACTCCTTCACCTCCTCTTCAAAGCACAGAATCATTCAGGACTCTGTAGAGGTTTTTATGCAGCCCCAAGGGATCCATGCTGGTGTTCCAGAAGAAGCATCCCCTCTGAGACCTGGCGGTTACTGGTAAGCAACTGGAATCGCAGCATCTGTGTTTTACATCGGGCCACCTTTAAGTCAATCAGGTATATAAAAGCTAACTTGAACTTTTATATACTACATACAGCTAGCTTGCTGTCCCCTGTCCTCTAACTAGAGGATTTCATTACTGTAGTGGTGAAAACCCCTTCTGAGTTCAGTTTGGGTTTTGATTGCATCTGGGGAGAGCTCCTGTTTCCTTCTGGCTCCGTGAGATAGAGGGGCAGGATTCTGCCCCCCCTTCCTGTCCCTGCAGGCCCTTGTACAGAGTTGGTTTGAGCCGGGCTGCTCGCGGGCTGTAGCAGAATCCCTTTGGTTCTGGTCCTTGAATGTCACCTCCCGTTTCGTGGTTAATTTCTAAAGACTTTGAGAAAGGAAAACCATCCGTCCTTGGACAGCGTGTTTGATAGTGTACGTAGCTATCCACTGATAACAATCAGAGTGGTGCTGGGTCTTGTGTGTTTGGTAAGCCCGAGCCTGTGCTGCTCTGCCTCTAACGAAGAGTTTGCTGTGAACTGGTTCAGTGTGGCAAAAACAAAGCTGTTGCTGTCTTGTGGCTGCTAAATTCCAGTTTATTGCGACAGATTTTTCCCCCAAAAAAGAAGCAAAAATCCATTTTTTTTTTTTGCTCAAATTTTTATTATTATTGACTGTGTTTGGGCTGGCCTGCAGAGTTTTTTTGTATGTGTCCCGAAATGTCGATGTGATAATGGAACAAATACTTGAAAGTGACTTAAATGACAGTTATGGTGATGGAAGAGTAAACAATGATGTAGCAGTTCTGAAAGCCTGGGTTCAAATCCAGTTCATACCATATGTCTGGATTTTTTCGTGGTAATTTTCACTTAGTTTGTAGTAGACATTTGGCTTCCTGTTTTGGCTTGGTAGTACTTTTCTCTGCAATATCTATTGCACTAGGATACTAACAGCATTATAAGGCCAAATAGGATTGGCAGAGGCAACAAGGGAAACTTTCGCTCTGCTTGTCCGCACTTGTCTGTTTCTAGCCAGTGTTAAAATCTTCACTTTCATGACAATAAAAACATACTAAAATTCAAAAAAACATGGCAAAACACTGTGTTATAAAGCTGATGATGGAATATTTTAAATCCCAAGCGACCCAGACGGAGCAGCTGCTATCACTGTGGATTATACCTTTCCTCTAAACTTCAGACTTCATTTCCTTTACCAGTCTTCCTGGGAGGAACAGCTGTGCATTTGGATCCGCTGCTGCTCTTGGATCAGTACTTGAAACTGCAGGAAATAAGTTGTTTTAAAAAGCTGGCTTGATGGAGTTTCTTCCTGATTGTGACAGCCCAAAGGAGAGGGAAATGCGAGGGATTCTCTTTTCTTTTTCGTTGACAAATTCATCTGTGAAGCTTGTCTCCATTAGCCAGAGAGCTGTGAAGAAGCTGGTTGTGCTTTTTCCGCTCCAGTGCTACTCTGTGTGTGCGGGTTTGCTTTTCCTTGTTGCCCTGCCTGGCTGATTATTCAGAAAGAAAAGAACAGTGTCACTCGCTTTGCAGCAGGCGCATTTAAATGTGCTCTGATTTTTAGAAGAATGCAGTTTTCAGAGTTCCCTTTTTTATTTCTGCAGCGTTCATTAGCTTTAAGGCGCTGTTAGACTGCTCACTTCTATGTAATTCTAGATATTTTTAAGCTAGCTCTGTGGTCAAGCCATTTTCTAGAGAATCAGTGTCTTTGATCACAGAACTTCAACTGTAATTTCCTGATACTGCATCTTTATGGTAGGCAGGGTAGCATTAGGTGCTCTGAAATACAGTTTAAAAGGAGTGGTTTCACATCACACGGTTTATTTCCCCTGCCCATCAGGACGTACTTAGGATTGAGGAGAAACTCCTTGTGTACACATGCTTCTATGGATGCATGCTCAAATGAATTAATGTTATTAGAATTCATCATCTAATTTTTAATTACTTGGAAAATGAAAGTGAAGGGCTAAAATCGCAAATAGACACCCATCTCTTCCTTATCCACTTATCGAGCTATTAGATAACATGCGTAGGTGGATTTTAATCTGTACATCTAAATAATGGAAGTCTTTTTAATTATTCGCAATAAACTGTCAAAAACCCAACAGCACGATTAAAACCAGTCAGTATTAACTTATCAGTTGTGCTCAAGCTATGAAAGCTTTATGTACATTTAACAGCCAGGCGTTCCAAAAGTCTTCCCAATCTTCGTTCAGCCCCTTGTGCACGAGCAGGATGATAGTCTTTAATTAATTTATCACGAATTCCCCCACGAGGCTGCGCCCCCTGCCTCGTGCAACACGAAGCAGATAGCGGTAGCTCACCGGGAGGCCGTTCAATATCGGGGCTTATCGGTGCTGTTCAGCTCGTGGCCCGGGGCCTCGGAGCACGCCGCTCAAACTCGGGTTTGCTGATAGGAAAGTGAAGCCCCCGAGGAAGAGCTCCGTGCCGTACGCTGTTCAGGAATCCTTGTTCAAAACCAACATAATCTTTACGGGTTTCTTGTAGGGCGATTATTCTCATTTTGTAGGAAGATAGCTGGGGTGCAAGCTTTGGAATAAAAGGACTTGGTGTTTGGAGCGTCCTGTTTGCCAGATCTGCTGCCCCAGGGGAAGCAGTACCCAGTTTTTGAAGTGCCTTATGCACGGCACGGGTCCAGGAGAAGCCCTTCAGACCCAGCTAGCATCTCTGCCAGACCCCCAATATTTTGTGTTGGGTAATCTGAAAAAAGCAACCGTCTCTGAACAAGGCTTTAGCTGCTCCAGCGGTGTTGTGAGGACTTTGGTGGCAGGGAGAAGACAAACGCCTGGCCGCTGTAACCGCCAGGCCCTGCTCTCTTGGTCTTTGACTCATCGTTTTCATACCTTCCAGCTGCCACGAGAGCAAAGACGAGGCGTCCTCAGACATCAGTGTTCTTCGGTAGGCAGCCCTGAAACACAGCGTGAAGTTGGACCACGCAGCTGAGGTAGCCGGGTGTTGGACTCATCCTCTTGGGGCTCGAGCTTTTGTCTCCCGTTTCCCTTCTACTGTCAAAAGCCCATCTGCGGGGTGGGCTAGCTGAGAGAAACCAAGCGAACCCACCGTGGTTTTTTTGCTAGTTAAGCTTCTTTAACGAGGTGTCTTTCAGGTCCTGAGACTTCTGGTGCAAGGAGAGGGGAAGGTTATTCAGCTTACCTGGGGAAGAATTAGCCAGAGCGCCGAGACTGCGTTCCCCGTGGCGTGATCTGCTCGCTCGCGTTACAAAACTGTGTCCTCCGTTGCTCATGAAACTTTGCGCTGCTAATAACTTTCTCTATCTTCTCATTATTAATATTAATTTTAAGTCTCTGGCTTTAATGAGATTGTGTCTGGGTCTGATGATGTGGAGATGGCCTGACAGCCGAATACCTGCTGTAATTAATGAAATTGTGGCTAACGTTTAAATTTTCTCGTCTTACCAGGGTTCTCTTTTATTGCTTTCTGAGTCCTTCCTCATTTAATTAAATAAATTCTAGAGAACTTTTATGAAGAGTTGTTTTAGTAAATGAGCAGTTACTTCGATGTCTATTTATTTTAGAAATTGATTGGATAGCCAGTACTGAGTTCTAAAAAATGGGTTTATAGTACAAATTTCAGAATATTAACAGGAAAAGGGTTAGTTTGAGGTAGAGGGAGGACCCAAACTGTTTTGGTGGTCAGAGCACCTAGTTAATTGTTGGATAGTTTTCAGCAACTTGAACACAAATGTAAAGAACTTTTTAATTTAATAGTTAGATGGCTAATTAGGTGATTTGTAGCTAATGGCTATATTGCCACCAAGTCTAAATGCAATAACTGTGAATCATTAAATAGAAGTTAACTGATCTTCCTTTTTAAGGCTGTGTTTGCTTTTCTTATCAACATGAGGATTGTGAATGGGAAGAAATCTCCCTTTGAAGAAAATACTTCCCCTGGGATTCCACTGAGTAACTGACTTGTCTTGAGGGTTTGTTTAACTTAATGTTTAATTTCACGCTGGAGAAAGAAGCCAGATTAGTAGTTCTGGAGGCTTGCTTGCTCACGGAGGAGGAAGAGCGAGCGCACTTGACCTGGAAAGTTTCTCACTGTGCTGCCTGCATGGTCTGAAAACTCTGCCTCCGTGGGCGAGGGGGCACGGGGGTCTCCGCCGCCGGTCTGTGGCTGTTCTGCAGTGACTCCGAGCACGGTAATCTAAGTGCTTCTTCACTGAGGTGGACCCTTCTACCGCGAGCTGGGCTGTGAATTCATTCCTAGGGAATGAGGGATCAGAAAATAGCAGTGACATATTAACGGGGACGCCAAATCAATCCCAGCTGGCCTAAAATCTCCGGGCACCTGCACATTCTTTTCTGCGGCACTTCCTGCTTCTGCCTTAGGAGAAATCATTCCCGAAAATGTTCGCATGTGTCCGACTGGCAAACTTTGGGCTGATTTTAACAACAGGATTTGCCTCTAATACAGCCTTTAAAACTTTGAGTTAATCCTTTAAACGGAATGTAATTTCCAATTAAGCTATAATAATACATTTCTAATTTTAATCTGCACTTGTTTTGCTGCTTATTAGCTTCAACAGGCTAGAGAGAGAGCTTTCTAAAGTGAAAAGCTTAAATTTATAAGAAAGCTTCGTATGGAAATTGCAAACCAGCAACAGAACAGTTATCATGAAATCTTACTTCCTGTATTCATCAGATATCTTAGCGTTTTTTTAATTTCGTCAAAAGGACGCTACACCCTTTTATTACACTTATGGGAGTTAAATCTTCATGTATAAAAAAGGGCATTTTAAAAGAAACGGTTAGAGTGGATTTTGATTCACTTAATTCTGGTGTCAGATTTGCTCTTTGGGAAGAATTTAGAGAAGGTGATGTGTTCAATTTTAATAAATGCTTCCATTGATTCCCACCTGCATGTGTTTGGACACATAGGAAATCTGTAGGAGAACTGGATATGCTTTTAGGGACATGTCCCCCCCTCCCTTTTTTTCTCTGTATAGCTTGAGTCTTTCTACACACACAGCTGTACATCCAGCAAACTTTAGCCCAATTTAAATGGAAACAATGAGGTATTTCATACAAATGGATTCCCATAAAAGCTAATATCTGGAAGCTTGTTGCATCATTAGTGATTAGAGCAAGTCACTAATTGTGTTAAATGCAATATTTTTGATTTCTTACCAAAACGTTATGTGTCCAGCTCTGTTAGCTTGAGTAAGATCCTGTAATATTACCCTGCTGTTAGCTGAGTTAGGAACGTTGCTGATTACAAATTCTTAATTGCTGCATGGAAAGGTAACTATTCCTTTCTTTGCTGTAAAGAAGCTGATACTGCCTTGCAGATTGTTATTCTGTCACCTTTGCAGATATTACTTATCGGTTTTAATATAATTTCAAATCTTTTGAACCTATGGCGTGTCTACTTTTTATTTGGGGAACAACTTCAGCTGTACTAGAAAACAGCTTATGTAAAAGTATTTTGTTTAAATGACGAAATAGCTCTAAATTGATTTTTGACTTAAAACTTCATTTTTTTTTTAGGTAGCGGAAGAGAAATGCTGGTGGAGGGAAATTACAGAATCGGTTAGGATCTGTCGTTTGGGAAACATTTTTTCTGAATGGGAATGCCAAGCAGAAATAAAATAGTTTAACAAGCAAAGGCTTTTTCCTTAGCAAAGGCTGTCTCAGGAAAGAACTGGAATATTTAGCAATAATTTTCAACTGTCAAGCAGTTATTATCTTGGACGCATAATACATAGATGGAAAAGCTGTAGCGTAAGTTCACTAAGTTCTCATGGTTCAAGAAATTAATATATTTGGTAAACACTGAGTAATTCCTTATCGTACTTTACTATTGAAAATCATATAGAAAGTGAGTTGTCTCTAATCGAATCTAACCCCGGGAGATAAAGCTAGAGTTGTCATGAGACTTCTTAAGATTTTAAGAGTAATATGATTCTTTTCTATTAAGAAAAGGCTCCTTTTTTTAAACTTGTTTTGAATAAAACCCCGCAGTTCCTCTCTTCAAGCCTAATCCCCCCAGATCCCAAATTGTGCAGTATACTCCATTTACCTCATAAGGTATCCTTATAGAAAAAGGAGGAAGTGTTCATTTTGGTCACAACCAATGTCGATTTTCATTTTCAGTGCCGTTTTTCTTCATGGACAGGTCTCCTTAGTCAGGCTTGAGACTCCCGAGTCGCCTCAGAGCCTAGCTGTGAAATTTGCAGAGGTTTTGCTGATCCTCTGCTTTGAAAGACTTGACAGGATTTTGCTTGAGATCTTGGGTCGGAATGATGGTAAGGTCTAATTTTGCAGTATTTAAAAGATTATTTCTTACCAACTAAAAAGCTGATGGTGGAAGGAGCTCGGAGAGTGGCCTGCTCTACTTGCTCTTGATCTGAGAGGCAGCCGTCGGCGGTCTCCTACGCGCGGCGGGGCCTGGGGGCTGCTCGCCGTTCAGGGGCACGAGGCTGACAAGAGGAACAAACGCGGATCCTTGTGCCGGCGCGATGATATACGATAGCAGTAATGAGCAATCGCTTTTCTTGGTTTTGGCATGGATCTCCCAAACTGTTTATTGAAGGGAGCGTTAGTGAAATTAATGATACACCAAAGCCATTTAACGAGCTCATTTTCAAGTGCCGCTTTAGTTCTCGATCTCTTGTGTTTCCTCATTTCCACATTTAACTGCAGTGGAAAGACAAATGGTCGTGACCTCCCTATTACATTATGCTTTGAGGTAGGTATATACGGGGGAAGGCTAAAACATTAAAAAAACATAAAGCAACCCCCCCCCCAGGGTGTCTTATAGTAGGTTCTTTAAAAGAAACCAACACCTGTTGAAGTACTTACTTCAACATTTGGCACAAATCCCAAGCAAGCCTTTTTTTTTTTTTTTAACAACAAAAACATATGTAGAGGCCAGGCAAAAAGCACAGCTAGTTCTGATGTTGTGCTTTTAGTGATCTGCAGCTATGAGCTAGAGGGGCTGTGACTCATTAAGCGATACCAGCGCGGAGCGCTGCTCTAATTTCTTGTGTCGCTTAGAGAGTGCCGTCGTGTAATTGTGTGTCAGAAGAAAGGCGGAGGGACCGTTTCTGGCTTTTTAGGTGGGATTTTTCTGAGCCGTTTGGTACAGAGAACCGTGAATATTTCATAAGTCTGCAGGCCGAGGGGATTTATCTGTCCTTTTGTGAAGAAGAAAACATCAACCGCTTTGTAGCCGGTGCCCTGCCTGGACAGCAGAGGCCTTTGAGAGCACCCGTTGCAGTGAGGGGCCTCCGTCTCCAAGAGCCATCTTGTAATGTTTGGATTAACTCAGTCCTGCAGATAAAGTGAGAGCCCGTATGCTTGGAAGTCGGTGTCTTCAAGGAGAGGCCCTGTGAATAAAGGGTATTAGAGTTGCTTTTGTAGCGCTGGTTTTGTGTGCGCTGTTTTCCTCAGGGTGATCTTGTTTCCTCAACGTTGATGTCGCCATGTCCCAGCGGCCCGGTCCCTTTGCTCTGTCCTCTCTCGGTGGCACCACTACATGTGGTGGCCTCTTCCCTGTCAGCACTGCCCGGCATTGCTGCTCTTCCTATTGCTCCTTTACCAGAGGACTCCGCTTAGATCGTGTTGTCAACACAAGAAGTGCTCGCTCTTCTTCGCCTTGCTGGAAACATCTCTGTTCAACCTCAGAGTCTTTGTGGTAAAGCTGTAGAGGCAGGGCCACTTGTTTCCATTCTGCCACTTCCTTTGCTTCAAGAAAGTGTAGCGAAAAAACCCGTGTAAACATCCAGCTTGGGGGATGCCGCATTTTCTAGTATTTTTCCGAACTTTGCTCTTCAAAACTCTGGCATTGCAAGGCAAAGGCTTTAGGATCTATTTGAATGAAACTAAACCAGATTTGTTGATGTACACATTACGGTGCCTTAGCAACCGACCTGCATCTAGGCCAAGAGCTGAACATTTAGTCTTTAAACAATCCTTTGCTACCAATCTAGGAATGTTCTTGCATTTCAGAGTGCAAAACGAGCCAGTTGACATCTAGCGAGGAACAACATACATTATAAAATACGTACTCCTCCACAGTGGGAGGAGAGGGACTTATGTAAGCTCATTTCTTTGCTACTTTAATTGTAGTTTCTTGAGGCCTTGGAAGATGTATCCCTGGGAGTGGGATTGTTGTGTTCAGATGGTTCCAGATTCTCCTTTATCGCTGTAAAATACAGCTTCGGTGGCAGCATAGTATTAAATGGAGGTGTCTTGGGTTGGGAGCGTCACAGAGTTTAATGAGAAATGATTTTAAATCTGGTACTACAACACTAAAAAATTAAGAAAGATCAATAGCGAACAGTATAATCAAAAACCCTAGCTCTTCTTAATGAGCTGTTGAGACAGTAGAGTCTTGTGAAAGAGATGACAATGACAAGTTCTAGTTCGAGTGGAAAAGAATCAACTTTCTCTCTTGCATGCTTTTTTATACAACTACAGGGAAAACATCCTCAAATGTTTTAGCAGGGAGGTGTCATTCAGAGCTGAAGGGCGATAACTAGCATTTATTGAAACTTTGCTGGCTGTCACATTTATTCTCATGCGTACTTGTTCAGAAAGGAATTCCTTGATGTTTTTTCTTGGTTGTTTGGTGTGTTTTTTCCTTGAAAACCTGTATTGCTGCCCTTTCTAAAGGGCTATTCCTGAGGCAAGAAACAAGAACATTTATCCAATGATGGAAAGCTACAGCTTGCTGCAGACATCTGTTAGCTAGATTGCTTAAAAAAAAAAAAAAAAAGGTGAATGTTTGGTTAAAGAATATACTCAGTACGGTAAACTGAGATGACTTTCTTGCGTGTATATTGTACGTGTGACCAGCTGGTTAATTTTGATATTAGAATTATGATCGGGCTGACATGGGTTTTTAACGTCCCAGTTTTCAGAATAGCAGGTGACATAAGAACCATGTGCTTTCACGTGGTTGTTATTTGATGGAAATTGAATATGATTACTGACTATAAGGTTGATTTTTTTCTACCATCACTTTACACTACCACACAAGACTTAATGTGGCAGGTTGCCAGCCATACTTTGTGCAGAAGATTGACATCTACTCACAGAAGTTAAATTCATGCTGTTTATGGATGGTATCCGTTCTCGACGATAACTGACACGGTGAATAATTGAGTTAGTTAAAACTGCTGAAAAACACCTGTGTTGCCCTTACACTTTCCTCCTTGTTTTCTTTCAGTTACAGCTGCAGAAAACCCAATATTTGCAACTGGGACAGAGTCGTGGCCAGTACTACGGTGGGTCACTGCCAAATGTGAATCAGATTGGAAACAGTGCCATGGATCTTCCCTTCCAGGTGAGTTTGATTAGGGTGTTTCTTTCTGTTAATGCTATTTTTTCCCTCCCAGGAGACCATGAAATAGCTGCCAGTTCAGAACATAACACCGTGGCCTCAACAGACCACCGCGTTTTAAAAATTTTTTGCTCTTTTGTAATGGAACATGGCTGTGTATGGGATGAGTGTGTATTCTGGTATCGTATAGATTTAGTGTTAGCTTATAGTTCTCTTGGCCTTGGTTGTGATGCTTTTGTGTCAAGACTAGGCAAGGGCAATGCAGTTTCTTTGTCAGTGTTTATTCACGGTGAATTTGGTTGTTGTTGGTTTTTTTTTTTTTGGTACCAGATTCATAATGAGATCTTCTGCAGAGATGCTGTAGACTCAAAGCAAAAGTGGAAGTAAGTAACACAGGGTGATGTAGAAAGTGCTGGTAGGTGGAAGTGTTGAAGACGACAGCCAAGGTGTATGCTCCATGGAAATAACGTGTGGATTTTTAAGGGAGGAAGAAGGGGCTTGGGACGGAAAATAAACAGCTTTCAGAATAGTCCCTTTTCTTTGGTCTGGCTGAAAAGTAAATGCAGGGGTCTGCTAGCTGTAGTTGTGACTCCAGTTGTGTTGCACTGTGAACAGAAAACAAACATTTTATACAAGTGTTTTGCTCCGTGTTAGCATGATGGACAGAAGATATTGTGTAGTGGATAGGATTAGATGTTGGATACTTTTGCGACTCCTGATTTCTATGGTTAGTCGATGTAGGGTGTGCAAAGTAATTAAAACTTCTGTGTTATTTTTCTTTGAGTAGTAACACATTTTATCTTGTGAGGATGTGGTAAAAATTAAATTTCTCAGTTTGTGGTTTTCTGTTGAAGGCTGGCTTAATAAATACGGAGAAACTATTGATGACGACTTCTAACTATGCTTTTTGACATACATGTGGGCAGCTGAATTTGTGGTTCCTCTTAGGAGCTTGAATCTTGTACAAAAGGAGAAGCAAATGGCTGTTTTAATTCGGTTGTTTTCAGAGAGTACAATGCAGAGGGTCACAATGTTTTGAAGTCTTTAGGATTACTTCATAGGCATTTGGTCTTTTCAAGATCCACAGATTTTGTCTTTTTCTGGTAAGGGGGGTTCATAGTCACTGTTCTCTTTAAGTAATAGTATTTTGGTATTATTGTGCTTGATGGCAATGCTGACAGCTGCTATGTAGAGTCTTTTAGTCCTGAAGCTAACAGGGTGATCAAAAGTGAGTATTCAAAAATTTGTGAATGACTACAGGAGGATACAGAAACAAATTGTCCTTAAACCTCCAGGTTTTTATGTGTTCTCTCACACACAAAAAAAATAAAAATCCAATGTTGGTACCGTTACAGATAACAAATGGTGACAAGCAACAAAATAAAAACATGTATTTGTTTCAGTGATGAATGCGTTCCAGGTTTTTCACGTTTAAGCTAAATAATGATGAAATTGCCAAAAGATACTTGCATGATGCGTCGGTCAGGTGAAGCCTGTGTGGATGTGAGAGGGTTAGTATCTGAGCATCTTGGTTCTTTGCATTTACAGCACAACGGAGCTCTGGCAGAAGCCTTTGGAGCAGTTCCTGTCTCTTTGGTAAACAAGTATTTAGGTTTGTGCAAATACGTATTTAGGACTGGTGTACTGTTTGCCCAGGTAGATACGTATTTTAGCACACGTTACACTTTTTCTGGTATGCACAGTATTTATCTGATTCACCGTCCCAGCTCCGAAGGAGTTATGGTCTGTCACATAAATACAGGTTTTGCCATGCATCCCGGTTTGGAACATGCATAATAATTCCTGTACAGACTCTCCGGACTTGCTGTGGTCTGTCATGTGATTACTTATGATTTATGGGGGATTAATTTCTTGCAGACGGTGGTTTATTTGGCACTGTCTTGGCCTGTGATTTAAGCAATCTCTGAGCATGTGCACTTAGCCTGCATGTTAAACTCCATTGGGAAAGGAAGAATGATTACCCAAATGCTGCTTGTCACCAAGGGGCACCGAAATGTAAGCTGTTAGTGGGTACCACTCCTCACTTTCTCCCCTCATCTACCTTGCTTGTTTCTATTTCTTAAGTCAATGTCTTGATAAATCTTAAAGGGACATGGTTGCTTTAGAGCACTGAGCTTTTTCCTTCCCATCTGTGAGTATTTAGCTTGTTTTTTCCTTTTTTTTTTTCATGGTTTGTGGAGTTTTGGTTCTGATCTCAAATCCCTGAATGTTTTTCAGGAAGTGAAACGGTTCTAGTTCTTCATTTTCCAAATAACATTGATGCTCAGATCTGTTGGGGTTTTTTTTGCCTTTTTTTTTTTTTTAACAGAATTGTTTGCAATAGCTAAGTATCATGTGCCCTGCACGGGTGGGCTTATTTAACAAAGGGACATTGTCTGGTGTTTGGTCCGGAGTAAGCTTTGTGTGTTGGTTGCTGAGAGAAACCAGAACTGTTGGGGCTGATACCTGTTTTCTCAGGTGTTTGTTGTCTTTTCTGATTTTTTTTTTTCTAAGCAAGATAGGGATTCACCTGAGATATCTTTTTTTTTTTTCTTTTTTTCCTGGAAAGCCAGAGAACAACATTTCCCAAAAGTTCCCCTCTGTGTTAATTGTAGCTCTGTCTCTGACAGGGCATGGTCCATGTTTACTTGTGGCGCTGTTACATTCAGATCAGATTTTTGTTGAGTTTTTATGTGCAACTTGTGCCATAAAACTTAAGAAATAGCTATCTTTGCATTCAACTTCATCTGTATGCTAATGTGCATTGGCTTCCTTTTAAATTCCAGGTGAGTTCTGCGTTTTTAGTGTTCTACTGAGTGGCTTTTTTTTTTAACATTGTGATTGGGACCATGACATGGGAAATGGCTTCTCCTGTTGCTCTTCCTAGCACGTGTGTATTAATTTGCAAATTTTTCAGCCTTTTGGGGTAGAATCAGTGTGACAACAGTACAAAGAAGATTTTGAGACTTTTCTTTGGTTTGGAATTATGAATGTTTTCAGTTCTGTGTGGTGCCAGTTAAATAGAACTAGATTGTTGTTTAGTACTTGTAGCAGAGATTAAACCAATGTGTTTTAATTTAGATTACCCAAAATTGAGATGCTCTGACTTGAGGTTTCGAAGTCTTCGTGCAAAAGAACTCATGCTTGCTGAAGCAGAACACCGTGATCTTAACAGGCAGGAACACAGTAAAAAGTCACTGTGCTCTCCTGCTAGTGACATGTTGAGTAAAGCAATATTCTGCTGCATATAAAGCGTTGGCCCTTAAGCGAGAAAATAAACATCACAGCCACTTTGCACCCATTTATACTAACACAGATTGTGTATGCATAGAGAGAAAAGAAGCTAACATTAGCTTTAAAAAAAAAAAAGGAAAGTCAAAAGGTGCTATAAGGAGTTATTACAAACAAAAGATTTCAAAATTAATGCCAAATTTCTTTTTAGAAAAGGTCATTTAAAATAACCAAAGCTGGACGCTTTAATTTTTTTTTTTTAATGTGGAAGCCAGATGGCTTCATGGCTTGGCAGACAGGACAGTGCATTTGCCACGTGCAGCACCTGAATAGAGGAGGAAATTTTGGATTTCCAAGCAGATGGTGTTGAGGGACTCAGCAAAGCTGTTCACATTGGCAGGGAGTGGAAGGCTGTGTAGCTTTTTTCCCTCGAGGCCCATATATTGCTGTTGAAGTGTGTGTAGAGGCTGACCATTCGGTACTTCCTTTTTCCCCCCTGCAGGTATGCTCTGGGAAGGGCTTTTGAAAATGTAGAAGTTTTCCAGATTAGCCTGGGAATTCATCTTTGTGCTTTCCGTGGCATCTTGTTCTCTGAAATGGGTTGCTGACAAGTAAACACTCTCAAGACATAGGTGCTGATAAGATTGAGAGGGAATTGATCCACCTCGGTTTACTGCACAACCTGAACAAAATAAAAATCACAAAAACACCCAATGCTCTAACTTTTTCTAGACAAAGGAGGAAGGAAACTGCTTTTCTTTTTTTCTTTTTTTTTTTTCCCCTGAATTTTGTCAGTGTCCCCTTAAAATAATGATGCTGAAAGGAGGGGTGAGAGAAAGCGGCGTGTTCCTTAAAAGCTTCAGGTGACTGTTAGGACCTCTGTGCATCTTCTTCCTGCATCCCCTGCCCTTGTAGTTCAAGCTCTGGTTGTCAGCATGTTCCTTCTGGATGCATGCTGCATGCTACACCAAGGGAATGTAAACGGCAGTTGTCAGTAGGCTCCCTGTCACAAGCACTTCTGGTATTTCAGAGATACAAAGGTTGGAGAGCCGTGCTGATTTATGAGGGGCAGATCTAGCGCAGTCTGCCTCCACTTGTCTCTAATCTCTGTCTGGAAGAGATAGCCTTGGTAATTGCTTTCCATGGCTGTAGTGAAAATGGAGAAAAAAATGTACGTGGTTACGTTCGTCCATGTCTTTCCTGGGTTTTATTGCTTAAAATAATAGAAGCTTTAATACAACATAAGTAAGTTCTGGCAGACGCCTCGTGCATGTATTTTTCTGCTTGTGACTTGATGCGTGTCTCTCAGACTCCCTTTCAGTCATCTGGGTTGGACACAAGCAGGACAACTCGGCATCATGGGCTGGTGGACAGAGTGTACCGGGACAGGAATCGCCTCGGATCCCCACACCGACGCCCTCTCTCTGTGGATAAGCATGGAAGACAAATATCCTTTGGCTTATGAGCTGGCAACGAAAACCTGCCTTTTCACCAAAATCGTATTTCTCGGTTTTTACAGTTCTCTTGTTCCTCCTCTCCTCACCTGTCAGCGGAGTTGCTTCCCATCTCTGAGCAGTTAATGTCATCTGCTTTTTCTGAACTGTGATCTAGTCTAAAAATATCTACTATTCTGTAAAATAAGCATTTACCTTTCTGTTTGCTCAGCTCTAGCTGGGGATAACAATACACACGAAGCTGAGAGGGACTGAGATCCTGTGATGGAAAAGACAAGGCAGTATTTGTGAAACTGACTTTCCTTTCAAAACTGAGTAAATCCAAACCTGAATAATTCCTTGCAGTTCATTGTGCACTTCATTACAAGTTGATTCATAAGTTTAACATCTGCTAAGAACTATTTCTTCCTGCTTTTTGTGAAAACGAGTTAGCTTATTATTGCTGACTGGCTTGAAATGTGCCACAGTCACACGGGCTTGAAGGGACTAAAGGGGATATGTAAGTGGGAGAGCGGAGAGGCGATGGCTTCTCAGGAAGAGTTAAATGTTTAGAAAGGGAAAAAGAGGATGGTTGTCCCGTTGCTTAAACATTACAACGAGCAAGATAATATTTTGATTCGATTGTCCTTGTTAAAGTCGGTATGTTCCCCATAGGGAGTCTGCTTTGCCTTCCTTGTGTGAGCTTAGTGGTTTTGACAGGGCAATTTGAATTATTCCTTAGGAGGAGATTTCAGATAGACTTGTTGCTTAAGTAAGAAGTGGTGCTCTTCCCCTTAACTGACTGAATCACGTAGACAGCTGTCCGTATGGCACTGTGTACCTGTCACCTCCATCGGATACAAGCTGGAGAAGGTTAGTAGCACAGTGGTGTACGTGTGTGTTAGTATTTGGGCTGGGTTCTCCGATACTGCAACACCTTGATGTGCAAAAAGGCCTTTATTGTTCCCCACATCAGTTGGTCATATGAACCTCTATGACTTAACTGAATTTAGAAATTGATTTTTTTTTTCTTCTATCATGTTTATTCATTTAGATGGCCAGCCTTTAAACTTAAGGTGTCAGCCAGTGTGATGTTTTTAAAGGTAAATCTTTCCAGATGTTGTAAGGCGTATCCTGAAATTATGAAGTTGTAAAAGACTCAGCGTTTTCTCAGTGCTCAGGGACTGGTCTGCCAATGCAAGCATTCGAATGGAAAGGAGCACTGAGTTGCCCGTTTCCTACTTCTTATGCTCCTGGCCCTGGAGGAGCAAAGTGGTGGCCTGCCTTCACAAGGGAAAGACAGTCTGCGATGTGAGAGATGTTGGCCATGGAGGTTCCTGTCTCCACAACACACGTGCATCCTTGAACCGGTCATTTCCCCTCCCTTTATAGCAGGAATGCTTTATTTCAAAGACTAGTATAACTAGAGGATGTATAAGCAGCTTTCAGCTTAAACTGCGTTATTTGATCATGCACAATCTTAACAAAGCATATCAAATTATTTTCTAACTATGGTAAACAGTTTTTCCTGTATCCCTCTCAATCCCATTATTGAAACAATTACTCTTCAAACTTGAACTAATTCTGTTCTGTGTTCTGTGAATTGATTGTTTCACAAAGAAATTATGCCTGGTGTATGCCAAATACAGATTTTGTTTTTTAATGCGGAGTGAATGCAGGTTTTCCTGAGTTGGTTGCAATTGTATGAGATTATGCATTCTTTCATTTAGAGGAGCTGACAATAAAAATAATTTGTTTTGCTTTCTTTTCAGGACGAATTCTGATTCTGCCTTGCACCAGAGTACTATGACTCCAGCTCAACAAGAATCCTTTTCAGGAGGGTCGCAGGACATGCAGCAGAAAAGAGGTAACAGAGAAAAACACTAAAAAAAAAAAATTTGTTCTACTAGAAGCATTGTACTTCAGATTATATGCACGTGTATTGGTGTTCGTCTATTTCTACATATATGCATAACATTTTCTAGATTTGGTTAAAGAACAGTTTGAACAAAGGACCTCATGTACTTTTCTGTATAATGAAGTCCAAAAAAGCTTAGACAAAGCTAAGACGGAGCATTTTCCTTCACTCCATATCCAGTCATTCTATGAACTTGCCCTGTGGGGAAAAGTAATCTGGACTTGTGGAATGCTGGTGGTTAGACTGCTGTCAGGGGTGCTAGAGGTTTCCAGTAGCTTGTAGACAAGTTAGAGACCCACTGGCATTTCATGTAGGATACTGAGCAGCTGTTGACAGGCTGCTGTGTGCCATAGCAAGTTTTATCACCCCAGTGGAGAAAATTGCTGTAATAGGTGTTTCTTTTGGACCTGGGTATTAATTTGTCAATTTTACACTAATGACTTGAGGAATTTCACATTGTTAACTTCATTAAGTACTAGCTATCAAAAATTAAATTCTGGAAATTGATTCTGCATTGAAATATTAAAGGTGGCTGTGTTTTTTCCTGGCAAGTTAATCTGATAGATATCTGACTTTCCATCTGAGACCAAAGTTTTGATATGCAAAGCTGTAAATCTGTCACAAAACCTTGAGAGTTTTAATGTAATTTTTCACATGCCATTGCTTAACAGGATATATTGACTCTGTGATAGAACTTAAATCTTGAAGTGCATGCACGCTGAAGACCAGAAGCAAATTCCAAAATATCTTGATTTTTTCACCTAGAGACCTATGTAATTTGAGCTGGCTTTCAGAATTTTTTTTAAGATTTTTTTTCAGTATTTTTCTGAATAAGCCTCTTGCATTAAGACTGTGACAGGCTACAAAAACAACGGCATAATACCAAGATATAATATCATGAAGTAGCAAGACTTCATCTAGTTTTTATGGGATTGAGACCCCCAGTTTATATGCCCTCAGAGGCTATGTTTACAAATGATACTCTAATAATATTTCCAGTTACAAGCTAGGAGCAGCACAGCCCTCAGGCACTAACAATTTTGGTGCCCTCTGCTGGCCCTTGTTTCTGCTGCCAGTTCAAGAAATGCATTAAAAGCTCCTAAATCTGTCTAGAGAATTTATTCCTTGAACAACACCCCAGAGATAGGTGGATGCACATCACTCGGATGCCTGTGCACTGTACTGCAGCTCTCCCAAATAATGCTTCTAGCGCTGTAAAAACATTAAATAGCAGTCATCTTACAGTATATTGCTTAAATACGAATTTAATCATACGACTCTCCTGGTCATCAGTTTGAATCTCCCTTACTGTACTTCCTTTTGATGTTTCTTTGTCACTTTGCTATTAGCACGATGCAACAGCTGATTGCTTTGAACAAACAGACACGCTTGGAATATGGAAAACTTTATAGTGTTTCTCTGTCCCAGGGGATACAGTTTGGATTTTATCACCCCAGAGTTGTCCCATTGGCCACCCGTTAGATGTAACAGGTGTATCTCACTTGTGTAAAATGTGAAAGGTAGGAAAAACTAGGTACCAGCATACATTTTTCCATTTAGATGTAAATGGATGAAATTGGACACGAAAATTTTTAAAAGTACTGAAAAGTATGTTTTTTTTTTTGTTCTAACTGCAGTTTGAAAGTTCCTTGAATTTAAGGTGAATCGAATACCTGCTTTTTAAAATCTTGTTCTACTTGCAGCTAACTTTTTTTTTTTTGACACTGGAACTTCTCCATGTTGATAAAATATTATCTTAGTCTGTTTCGGTGTTTGCTTTTTTAATTTTGATGATCTCAAAACAGTAGAGTACCACTCCCATGTTGAATAATAACAAGAGTTTCGAAAATAGTTAAACTCCTAATCTGAAAATTTATTTCTGAAAAGCTTCCTTTTGTTATCATTCTTTTTAGTTTTATTGCTGACTGTCCCTGGAATGGAGGAAACCACCTCTGAGGCAGACAAAACCCTCTCTAAGCAAGGATGGGACACTAAAAAGGTAGGAATCTCACATTTCAAAGAGTAGAGGTTTCATTTTCTAAACATGTTTAGGTATACTAATGCTCTAAATATTGCTAAACAACTACTTCCAGAGATCAGAGATGAAATGCTATATTTAGCAACATATCATTAACCATTCGATCAGAAAGGCACTTTATATGTATTTTATTTGATTATATCAGGAGAAACTCTTTAAATTTGAGCCTTGTTGGGTCAATCGATAAAGGAAACAAAGATGACATGCCTTTTCTAAGACCTTCACAGAGCTCTTGCGTAGAAGCATAGCTCTAGAAATGCAATAAATAAATTTTTCTGAATAAAATGTCATAAACATTAATCTCAAGTATCTTTGCTTCTAAAAATTTCCTCCTTCTGTTTTAGACTGGGTCATCAAGACCTAAATCATGTGAAGTTCCAGGAATCAAGTAAGTTTTGAGCATCTTTTTAAAGAGCATTGAGATCTTTAAGAAAGACCATTGTACTTTGAATTTCCTCTTGAATAGATGCAAGATAAGCCAAAACTAGTGTGAGTGTCCCCTTGTCAATTATGTGTCTAATTGGTTTATCAAAAATACACTATATGTTTCTGTATATGGCACCTCCCTTTTTTGAAAATGATTTTGTAGGGATCTGTCCAGGCTGAAATTTAAACTGAGTTGTCTTTTTTCCTCTCTCCTTTATTTAGCATCTTTCCATCAGCTGACCAGGAAAACACTACAACGCTGATTCCTGCTACGCATAACACGGGTGGCTCCCTTCCAGACCTGACAAACATCCATTTCCCTTCCCCTCTCCCAACACCGTTAGATCCTGAGGAATCCACATTCCCAGCCCTGAGTAGCTCCAACAGTACCGGAAATCTTGCTGCCAATCTGACTCACTTGGGCATCAGCACTGCCAGTCAGGGTAAGATCACGATTCTGCGGTGTTTTAACAGATTGTCCGTAATATGTCACTTGTCTTACAGCATGGAAGTCGCGTTGCTGAATAATACTGTTTTGTCTGAGGGGTAATTGTACTTCTGTTGACTGACTTCTCTTTGTAAACAAGTTTTTTAAAAGCCATTTCTGTATGAAAAAGTGATAAAGCTGTATTTAGCTTTGACTTACAAATATCCTTACATTTTTTTCAAGTTCTTCATGCCCAAGTCTGCTTTTTTGTTGTTTGTATATGACTTTATAGGACAGACTATAGCATCCAAAACGTGCCTCCCTTGTAATTCATTGTCATTCACTTAATCCCCAACAGCATTTGGATTATGGAAATACCTTAAGTAGGCCTTTTGTTTTCATTCCTTTAGAATACTTTCTTTTCCAGTGAGGATTCTTTTGGAGTGTATTTTGCTTCACCTGAAGCAGATTTTGTCTTTTGAGCAGTCAAAATGATACGGAGAGTTTACAAGGTTTGCTAGTTTTTGTAAGCTTGATTGCCTGATTTTTGAAAATATCCTCAGTAGTCAGGATTCATGATACAGAAGGGCTTTGGGAAGCAATACCAAGTGCACACTTCACTCTCACTATGGTGCCTTTGTGTCGAAATCGTTGCCTTTTGAGCGTAGTTTTTGTTGCAAGTACTTGCAAAATGCTGCTGCTGTTTGAGGTGTTCAGCATGAGTCTGAGCTTTGTTGGGGCTTTTGCACTTTGGCAATACTGATAGTTTTATTTAAAAAAAAAAAAAAAAAGCCATGCTGGCAGTTTATAATGTTCCTACTGATCAACTGATAATTTCAAGACTAGTTAACTTAAGCAAATGGCCTAAACTGGTGATTGTTATTTTTTTAATAATTTCCCTAGGTCCTCCTTGTGAGTAGGGTTGCGTTTTATTGTCAGTGACAATTGCAGCCGGTTGATTCCTAGAACAGAAGAAAAGTGCTCTATCCAAAAATAGAAATGTATTTCCTGTGTTAGGCAGGATTCACTTACCCACTTAAAAATCCTCTCATCTATTGGTAAAAAGGAAATAATTCTAATCAGGTTAATGTAGTGTTATGGCTGAGCAGTTACATTTAAGAAGGAAGCAAGAATACAGTTTACCCCTCTAAGTAGAGAGGAAATCAGCAGCTTTTGGCACCCTTCAGAAAGCTTTCTGGTCTCAAAACAGACTACACAAAGTTTCAGGGATGGGCTCTCATTCAAGTAGAGCGTAGCAAGGCTTTGTTAAGAAAGGTGGTGTGTATATAAAAAGAAACAAACTACTTTCATGGAGTTAGGCCAGACCGGGTTGCTAAATTTTTTGCGCTACCCGTAATTAGCAGAGTAAATGGTATAAAAGCAAACCAGTAGGTATGTAATTGCTTTGAAAACATTTCCTGATCTATGAAAGATATTACAAATGAGAAAGGTACATTCATTGATGAGTTTGCTGCTTTGTGTTGGAGACTCTCCCATAGTTTAATCAATGGCGTAGTCGGTGTTTTGGCTTTTTTTAAACTGATATTCTCAAACCTTCCTTTCCTTTCCTTATCTTCGAGATCTTGAGCAGAAAATGTAAACACTTCTGAGCCTTTTGTAGGAGCTCTGTGCATTGTGCAGACATGCCTGTAGCAGCCCCAAGTAAAGGTGGGGAAAAACACCTGTCAGGTTATGAAGAACTGCCAGCAACTTAGGCTACACATTTGTGCATTTGAGGTTGTCAGTTCGCTGACATGTTCCATGAGACGGTGTTGATTTTTGAAAACATCGTGCGGGAAGCCAGGCAGTCTTCAGAATCTGCTCAGTTAGAGCCAGTTTGCCTGCTGGCTCCTTGGCAGCCCGGACTTCCTGGCTCCCTGGCAGCCTGCCTGGAAGCCTTGAGCAGGTGCCAAGTGCTGAGGAGCTCTCAGGCTCTTGTGAATTCCTCCTTTCTGGCAGCTCTGGAAGAACAGCTCACTGGAGAGATTGTCCTGAAATTGCTTTCCAGGGTGTCTCAGTTCCTCTAGGGTGAGGCAGAAAACAGGAGAGGCTTCAAAGCTTGCAGGTTTTATCTTGAATTTGAGTAAAGCTAAATTACTTTTAGTCTGTCCCTAACCCCTGCTAGGTCAGGGCTCTTTAGAGTGCGAGGGATATTTCCTGCCTTCCTGTGCACTGGTATGCCATTAAAATGGAGTACGTCCTGTGTAACCAGTTTTTCTTCTGCATTTTCCATTAAATAGATGTTTGCTTTTTATAATAACACAAGTGCCTTCTGATTAGTCTTGTTACATGATCTGTTATCTTCTTCCTGAAGTTTCAGCTCTTACAAATAGAGGAGAACATGCTGCTCTTGGACTCTTTGTGTGCAGCCCAGGGGCGTGCGAGAACGGTGCCTATTGTTTCCATAAACCACTGGGGAAGCACAGTGCTTCTGGAGCTGGTCTGCTTGTTTCAATTCCAAGTCGGTATCTGTGCACAGTCCTGCACAACTGTGACTGGTTTAGGTTCAGGATAAACAACCACAGGGATCTTGCTCTCTTCCTGATGCTTTTTAACCTGACAAAGTTGCAAATTAGCTAACGAATTTCAGCCTGATTGGCCTAGGCACATTCAGCACTTTGCGTCGTCAACCCAGGCCGTACATTTTTGACAGATCAAGTAATTACCTCTGTACCAGTATCAACGAACCGTTGCTCCGTTCCCATTTGAGCTCGTTTGTTCCTTACTGGCAGGAATGACGACGACGCCAGCCCCTTCCCAGCAGCACCGTCAGCCCACCGTCAGCCCTCTCTCGTTGAGCGCAGACTCGAGGCGACCACAGTCACAGCAAATGTCTCCTACGCTTTCCCCTTTGTCACCAATTACTCAGGTAGGACCTTGCTTGGAGAATTACAATTTTTGGTCACAGGTGATTTGTTTTACTTCACCTAGGAGGTAAATGACTGTAACTTCATCTTTCTTGTTCTGTAATCTTCTTTAAATGTGTTTGTTAATCTGTACCTTAAAAAGTGAGAGGTTTGTAGAGGACACAGATTTTACTTTGACTTTTCTAAAACCTTACTAAACATCAAGACACTTTTCTTTTGAAGACGTTGTCCTTGAAATTTGGAGGACATTTCTCTAATCCATGTGAGAAGCTCAGTTAGCTTTTAAAATTGATTTGATAAGTGCGATTCCACTACTGACCAGCTTTCAATTCCTCATCTGGACATTCAGTTGGGCTTTTGCTTATTGTACAGCGAAGATGATACTAAGTCCTCTGAAATATGGTCTTGACTGTCTTTAAACCTTTAGGTAACATTTGAAAATGCAAGAATGATTTAGTGTGGTTCACTTGATGTGAAACTTAATATGCTTGAAAGTTAAGGGGAGTTAACCTGCCAGTGTGGATGATTTTAATTTTTCTTTTTAAGGCCGTGGCTATGGATGCGTTGTCTCTGGAACAGCAGCTTCCCCCATACCCATTTTTTACCCAGACAACTTCCCAGCAACAGCAGCAGACCCAGGTGGCAAGTACCCTGCCTCAGAATACTCCTTTAATGCAGACCTCTGGTTTACAGCGAGGAACACAACTCCCCCCACTCTCCGTCACGGTACCTTCTACCATCCCACAGTCACCTCCGGGTAGCCAGACCCAACCATCAATGGGAATAGACATCAACTCGGTAAGCGTGGGTAGAGCTGAAAAAGAAAAAGCTTTCATTTTGAAAACGTGGTAGCGTGCAACATAGCGTCAGGGTTCAAGCTGGACAGCCCTTGTGATAGGTACACTTCTAGGTGGAGTCTGAAGTAGAATGGTTTTGATTTAATCCATTTTCAAATGCTTTATAGACAGAACTTGGTTTTCGGGTGTGCTTACGGTGGCCGTAGTTTCATAAAATGGTGTCACTTGTGACTTCGTGTTTGATTAGAGCAGCCTGAATCCTGGATATCAGCATTTATTTTATAGCTTGCTGCTGCTGTTGCATTGATACTTTTTCAGGCTGTTAAATATAATGCACCTCCAAAATGCCGTAGGCTTGAGGAGTTAACAGAACTTTGATCAAGAAACCTGCTAACAAGCAGTTTCCCGAAGTTGGAGAGAGCCAGGCACTTTCTATATTTAGAAACCTTTCATTTAAAGGATTTATAGAGCATACAGTATTATCCCCCAAAATTGGATTTGTAGCTGCTTTTAGATCTTGATAGGAAATGGGTTATATACCTACACAGGAGTGATGATTTCTGGGCAGATTTCTTTCCGTGCTGGTTTTGCCATGGTTTGTTGTGAAATGTTCTCTCTCTCTCTGCATATAAAAGTCCAGAATAGAGAGCGAGATCAGGGTAACAAGCTAGCTAGCTGAGGAAGAATTTCACAGCTCGTTCTCTGGTCATTGTGCCCCTGCTCTATCAGATCCTGGTTGCCTGACCTGTAGTGTCCTCCTGGCAGTGTTGTAATGACAGTAACTGGTTAGATAATGGGGAGAACTCGTTCTTTATTGATCTAGCACTAGACCATGGATTTCATTTGTGGATGAAATTTTAACGATTTGTGCTGGTAAGTGCTTCTTGAAGGAAGCTACTTCCCTTTCAGGATTAGAAGGGGAAGAAGAAGGCCAATTCCGGCAGTGGAAAGGATACCGACCTACTCAAAATGTGTCCAAATGTTTTGATTCTAATACTTAGGGTAGCTACTAGTACAGATGATTTTCATTCTTCGCTTTCTGTGTTGCTTTCCTCATCCTAAACTTCTTTATCACCTTAACTTTTTGGGTGCTATGCTTATCTTTTAAAGCAACTGAAATTGCATATAAATAAAATTTAAAGCTAGCTTATCACAAAGCCATTTGAGCTGTGCTACAGTCTCACTGACAACTCCCGTGCAGGTTATTAAAACAGTATTGAAATTCCTTTTGCTGTAGTTTGGATGTCTGCTTGAAGTGCATCAGTAGCAATACATAATGTAAAAAGGTTAAGACATTTTCTTGAGATCTGTAGAGTTTAATGTCAGAAAGCATTGGTTGTTCGCATTCTCCTGCACCGCATAGCTCTCTGATTAAATTATTCCTTTTCTTAGAACTATTGGATCGCAGGTTTTCTTCAATCATCTGTAAATTTCTAAGGCAAATATAATAGGAAGAGCTGTACTTAGTTTACATTAATTACTGCAGCATTCTATTCAAATGCCTTTGAGATTTTTAATTTGTTCAAGCCTAGGGTTCTCTGTGACCAACAAAAAGGTAAATCTTTGAAAAGGTGTTCTCAGGAAGACTGAGAACAATATAAATATAACTAATATTAAACCTGCAAAACATAGCGTGAATTTTCAGACAGTGTCTGTTCCATGTCCTGGGGTGAAATGCAGCTTTGAGAAGGATTTTGGTCTTTGTGGTTATGCCCTTTGATCTTGATAACACAGCTAGGCTGTTGAAGATTAGGCAGGGTAAGGTGAGACGGATTTCCAGAGTGTTGTAAACGCAGGTTAAGAATGTGTGGGTATGGCAATCGAATTTGACTTGAAAATACTCCCAGATTTTGAGACTGCTTTTCCCTAAATTGTTCGCTGACCAACTTTTTCTTTTAATCGAACTCAAAACAGTGGGGAAAAAAATATTTAAATAGTTTGGTTGTACAACAGCCCTGCCCTGCTCTTAGATCTCAGCCAGACGAGACCTTGCCAACGCCGGTACCTTAACTTTCTCCTTTTTGCGGCATTGTTCACAGCAATCATGTCTTCATATATAGCCAAGAGTTGCTGAAGAGGATGGTTCTCCCAGCTTCCTCAAGCTGTGTGCGCCAGCAGTTGATAACTTTCCAACCTTCCATCAATCCCATGGTCTTTAATTCTGTGTTGTTCTGTAGGCTTCACTCCAGCAGTACCGCAGTAATGCTGGCTCCCCAGCCAACCAGTCTCCCACCTCTCCTGTCTCCAATCAAGGCTTCTCTCCTGGCAGCTCCCCTCAAGTAAGGGACTCTGTGCTTCCACAGGCCTTGCTTCTCGTGTTTGTTTTTAGTTGAGTCTCTCCATTACTGACCCATAGTTGCCTCACTGTAACTGTATGTGCCTCATGCATTCCTGGTGTCTCATCTTGTTTGCAGTTTCATTCAGTTCCAGAGTTTTTCAATAGCTGGTGAATTGCCTTTTTATTGATCAAAGCTACTCGCTTGAACACTGTTAACACGGTTATTTCTGTGGGGTGTACCTTGGACAGAACCTCGAGGTGTATCCCTTTCAATTAGCCATATTGTGGAGGAGCTGACAGATAAGGTTGGGAGGGCAGGGGAGAGAGAGAGGGAAGCTTGTTAAGTGCCTCCTGTAGCAGGAAAACTTCCTGCAGCACTAAATCTCACTTGTATGGCCAAACACATTTACATCAGGACCTTTTTCACATGGGAACGTACACTTGGAAAGAAAACATTGCAGAAAATGCTCTTAAAATAAGCAATCTGTGGCCTGAAAGTAACGGGTTAGTGAAAATGCTGTCTTGCACGCCACCTGGTTTTTCTTCCTGTGTATGTATATCTGTACATCCACGTGTCCTATATGCAAGTCTTAGCTCAGTGTGCATGTAAACCTGTGAAAGGGAATTCTTATCTGGCAGTTGCAAGACAATTAAAAGCAAGCCTTCTTTAAGGGTGCCCTAATTGTAAGGGAACCGAGTGCATTTTCAGCACAAAAATAATCTGATGTTCCTGAAATAGATCCACGTGGCTGTCCCTTTCCCAAATCCCACCTGTAGAAACAAGGTGAACAAAATTCTTACAGAGCATCACAACAGAGTCTGAAAATACATTTTCTGTTTCGTCATTTAACGTTTAAGGCTGTAAGGAGGATCCTATCTAAATAAGTGCTGCCCCTTCATGGTTCCAAAGCAGAAGCTTCGTCTCTCCTTGCCATTAGCCAGAGACAGGTCACTGGTAAGCTCAGTAAGAGATCCGAGTGTCAGGACTGTCTGGATTTTCTTAACCCTTGCTTAATTGCTTCTTAACTTCTTCCTTCTGCCTGCTTCTGCCAGTTCTGCTGTGTTCTGTGTGTGGCTCAGAGGAAACACGCAACCTTACTTCTCTAGGCTGTCACCTAGAGCGAAGCTGTTGCCAGTCTTGCTGCGAATTCTCAGGTCAAGTTGTCACTTGGGCAGCACAGACGATTTTGATTTTGTGTTTGAATTTCTTTCCCCCTTGACTTCTCAGTAACTCTTGGTTTTGTCCACAGGCTTGTTGCCACCGGTCAGTCCAAAGTACTGGAGTGTGGGGAGTGCAGGCTTGGCTATGATTTTACCTGCTGGGCCTGTTTTACCCTGTAAACTCTTGCTTGTGTTCTGCTATTTTCAAGCAGGACACCGTAAGTCATGCAAAATGAGAAGGGTTTATTAATACTACTTAACTTCAGTATTGTCCTCTTTAAAAGTATCCATGCAGTTCTTTACTTTGGCTAAAATAAAAACACTGCAGCTTTCCTACCTCTGTCAATAAACCAAAAGGTAGCAGTGGAGAGCGAGTTGCCTGTGGCAGCGGACTTCTTGAGGCTGCAAATACAGGTGTGGAGAGAAGCAATGGGGAAAGAAAACGCTGGGTTGTGATTATGGGGGCAGCTCCCAAATAGCAGGATCCGTTAGTCTGTAGAATAATCTGCCACAAGTAGAAGCAGGTTGGTTCCAACAGCAGAACGTTCCCATTGTGGCACGGTCTGGCACTGGCTGGTGAGAGTGGAATAAAGTAGGTGTGACCGGGTAGACGTCTCCCACTTGCTCCTGTTTCTCCAATTAATTTTAGGTTAAATCATTCTGCAGTGAATCAGTGTGATGTGAGTGACATGCTCTAAAAATAGAAATCTGTGGTTTGATTTTTATCACATACGGTTCATTCACCAGAAGCTCTTTTTTTTTCATCTTTCCACATCTCCAAATCTATTTGCTCTCGTGTTTTAGCTGTTTGTTTGTTACATGAAGGCCTTCCTGTTCAAACACGAATTGAAAAGCTCTGCTTGTAGTTCTCAGCTTTGTGTTTGCATGGCTTTTCACTGACGGTGGCTTGTTTATTACTACTGTGCTTTTCTCCTCTAACACCTGGCATACACTTCCAATTAGATAGAAGTCTGCTTTTTTTTAGCAGAATGGCTGAATACTGGATAATATGGTATGTATTTTAGACGAATAATTTAAGCCAGAGGTTGTGTGGTTTTCTTTTTTTTCTTGCAGTCACCACATCATTAACCCAAGGAGATGTACTGTTGACAAAACAGACCTCATCTAGTGTTTCTGTAGGAGATGGTGTTAGCAAGATGTTTTTCAGAGTTGTCAATAAATTATTTTAGGACTGAAGTGTTGAAGTAATGACATTTCCAGTTGGTTTCCTTTGGGAGATTCAGTGCTTAAAAATGTAATAACTGGTACACTTCAGAGCTGAGGGAAAACATGGGCTTGTAAGTTTTGTTAGGGGTTATGAAGGTAGGCTTGCACAAGTAGGTTTTGGTCTCCTGTTCATTATTTTTCATGTTGCCTAAACTTGTTAGCTTGGGAGCAGTGCTTAGTGGAATGCAAAAATCTTAGGTTTTGCCCTACTTCTGAAAAGCTCCTGTAAAAATGAGATGTCAAAAATTAAATGAAGAAAAAAACCCATACTTTGTTTCTCCTTGGAGCTCTCAAATAGAAACTGTATTTCTAGTGCTGGTCCAAACCAGCTTTGATTTACATGGAGTAGGTGACATCCTGAAGCGCACGTTTTTCGTTAGAGATTGTTGTAAAACATCACACGGTTCTGAAGCTGTGTCTGCTGCTTAGGATGGGAATGATTTTGCCGTGATAGTGAAGCTGCCTGGTCCTGATCTGCCTGCTCCAGTTAGCTCTATGCTCTCTACACTCTGTTTTTTCACGCAGCACATGCAACAGGTTGAGTAGCCATCAAAACATGCCGATCAAAGTGTAACAGGGCAACAAGCAAGATGTCAGTGGTTTAAAGAAGGAAAGTGCCTTTAATTTTTTTTTTTTAAGTGTAACTTCACAGCAGGGCTTTGCTTTCCTCTTATCCGGTGCGATGTGCTCTTGTGATGTTTGGTCGCTTCCTCGCAGCCCAGTCTCACAGGGATGGAGCAGCCCCCGTGGTGCTGAGGACCGGGTGGTAAATGGGAAGAGAGGCTCCAAGTTCCCGCTTTTACCACTTTCTTAGGAGGGCACGGAGTAGGGCGTTCAGTTGCAAAGCTGTCATTTCTGTTCTGCAGTCACAGCTGTGACACATAAACGCCCAGGAAAGTGAACTCAGTGAATCAAAATCGTACTTCTGTCCATAAAAACCTATTCAGGCCCTATTTAGTCAGTTGTAAGGAAGAGGCGGATTCATTCAGTCAAACCCTTTCTTACTGAGAAGTCCCTGTATGATCTCTAACAAAGATTTGGAGGCAGTTGTCTGCTGCTATTCCTGACCCTGCCAATGTCACGCTTCTAAGCGCAGCCCCTCGGAGGTCCGTGAGGTTTGTGTTTCAACTTCCCGACGTTATCCAGCAGCGCGGTTCTGCAGCAAATTTCTCTCTTCTCAAAGTGCATCCGAACCCTGCCCACACCCTCGCGTGCAGCTGGTGGAAAGCGCTTCGCAGTGATGCTCCAGGCGGTGCTGGGATCAAACAGGATCTGCTCAGCAAGGAGCTGTGCAGCACGCGCGGCTCGTGTTGAACTCAGCGACCTTCCCCACAGAGCCTTGTTCTTGGGCTGTGCATTCCTCCCTTGATGCCACATTTATCCGAAAACATCCGTCTAATGTGATAGCTGAGGGTTCTGGCTGGAGGTGGGAAGGGTTTTGCTTGCTTTAAAAAGAACAGATGATTGTTTCTTTCATGCTAGTCCCCTCTCCTGGAGGGCGTCGGCAGTTTTGTGCAAGACTTTCCTTCTTTTCCTTGCATGCAGCCTGCAAATAAAACTGAGATATGCTACCGATGTAGGAGGAGAATGCTTAAAATGTGGCGTGCTGTTCGCTGAGATGATTTTCATGTTCACTGTTGTGGACATCACCCCGTGTTTTTGAGTACCTTGATCTTTGTTCAGCGTTTCTGACTGTGGCGGCTGGTGTAACCGTCCTTGTACCTCCTAGGCTTCTGCTTAATTACATACGCTGCTTAGGTTTTTAAGGAGAAAATTTGTAGCCTTCTTCTTTTAATGTGCAGATAAAACAGCTGGAAAATGCTATGCAAGGTATTTAACTCCATGCAAATCGGCTCTTGTACACACCATCTTTTATAGATGCTCCGTTGTGAGCTTGCTTGCGATGGTTTGAGATACGGAGCGATCTCTTTGTGGTTTCTCTTCTGTGTGGCAATTCTCCGGGGTAGTGCCGAGCATTATTAAAATACTGACCTAAAATTCTTGGTCACCTTTAGAATAACTGGTAAATGATGGAGAATCACTGGTAAATGATTGCCATGCTGAGCGGACAGTCAAATTAGCAAGGCCGTACAATTCCTCCTGAGATTCTCGTCTCTGAACCGCTGGTTCCATGCTCTACTGGGCCTTCTCATTAACTTTTCTGATCTCCAGCTGAAGTGCAATGACTGTAAAATGTCAATTTTGTTCTGGCATGTTGTTGTCTCGGTGAAGCTGGCCGTTAAGCGGACACGAGGCTGCGGAGGCAGTGAGTTAGCCACTCCCTGTGTGCTGGCGATCAGCTTTGCATCGCGTTTTGAACGCGCAGTTTGGCTCTGTCTGGGTTCGTCTCTCACCAAAACAAAGAAGTTCACCAAAAAGCTGCAGTTGCAGAGCGATTTTTATTTCTCGTCTTACCTAGCGCACTTGTCTGTACTCATAAATCAGGAGTTTTATGTGTTGTATGTCCTCCGTGAGGAAGTTTGTTTGGTTTACTTGACTGTATTTTTGTGCTTAACGAAAGGCAGCGTAACGTGGAAGGATTTGTGTGTTGGAGGGAAACGCTGAATATTTACGGACTTGGTGGTGGTTAGTGGCTGGTAATAAAACGGGGCACTGCTAACTAACTTCTGAGAAGCATCGGTTGGAAGGCTCGAGTCACTTGCACGCCGTGGGTACCTCTGTTTGTGAGATTTTTGCACCATAAAGACTCTGTTTTGTTTTCAGCATTCTTCCATTCTGGGGAGTGTATTTGGTGACTCCTATTATGATCAGCAGATGACAGCTAGGCAGGCTAATGCCCTATCCCATCAGGTGAGCAAATTCATCTCAGATTTTCAGCTATGTTTCGGCCACTTTCAGCTTAAAGTAAATATAATTCAACTCCTGATTATTTTGTGTGATAGCACATTTTTGTCCTTTTAAGTTTACCTCTCATTTTTAGTTCGCAATACTTAGGGATTTCTTTTCTTTTTTTTTCCTCCCCATTCTTCTTTTCCCCTTTCCTCCCTCTTAGCCAACATAGCAGATGTTTTTCAAGGTGTTCTGCCAAGTTTATTGGATTAGAAATAATGAAAATAAATAAATGCAGACATTTGTGGCTACAGCCACATTTGGGAAGGGTTCATGTGTATGTGCTAACAATGTTTACTCCTAAAATTGGCAAACAAGTCATGTACAGTACCAAAACCTAGCAGGCAGACCTGCACCCTCGTTGCTTTGGCCAGCCAGTGCATTGATTCATTCAGCTGTTAAACATGCTCTGGTAGCAGATAAAAGTGAGACGGCTTCTGAGAGGCAGTGCTTGATGGGCAGATACCTGAATTAATGGCATGAATTGTTTCATTTATTTGTTTATTTTACCTTGCTTTAAAGCTACCTTTTCTTTTGTTCTTCCGATAATGAAAGCAACAGTTTTATTTTGGCATCAATTCTCCCCTCATTTCCCTGCACTCTGAATTTGGCAGTGAAGTATTCTGGAAAGTTAAGTGAAAATAGACCGTATTTTGATCAACAAAACCTAAAGATGAATTTGTTTGCCTGTCTTTCTCAACTCTACTTCCCATACTTGAGCTTTGTAAGTTATTTTTGCTGTGTTTCTTGACGGTTGGAAGTAATAATTTCCTTTGTACCTTGGTCTTCAGCTCGAACAGTTTAATATGATAGAAAACGCCATTAGTTCCAACAGCCTGTACAGCCCTTGTTCCACCCTTAACTACTCCCAGGCAGCCATGATGGGACTTACCGGCAGTCATGGCAGCTTGCAGGACTCGCAGCAGCTGAATTACTCCAGCCATGGAAACATCCCCAACATCATTCTTACAGGTAAGGACATTGCAGACTTACCAGACGAGTAAAACCATCCCGGTGCTGGATTTTATCTTCGTTGTGCAGCGTTAGCAGTGAGCCAAGAAAGGAAAAGGGTATTGTCACCTTTGAAGGTGGTGTTTCGCCTTGGGTAAATGTTCGTGTTATGGTCTGGCGTATTTCCTGAGTATTTCGGGGAGCCTGACGGCCCTTGTTTAATCCCAGCGAGCAGGCAGAGCGTGCAGCAGCAGCACTAATTGTCTTACAGAGCTCCCCTGCCTCTGAAGTTACTGCATCCTCTGCCTCAGTGAGGGAGGAGCTGTGAAAGCTGAACTTTTTCCTCTGCTGCTCCGTTCAAGCTTCCCCACAAAGGATTTTTTAGTGTTACATATGGTTGCGAATCTGGTCACAGTTGGACATTTGGAAACAGTTTCTGCACGGATCACTGAGAAAACTATAGCGTAATCCATATTTCAGCCCAGGACTCTTGCTGATTAGCGTCATGTAAATTGGGGTTCTTGTTCCTAAACCTAAGGGAGCGAGAAGAGACTGAAGTGGCACCAGTTTGTAGCCCCCAAATGTCCATAGATGAACGCTGCTTTGTGCTGGGTCGTTACGATGACTTTGAAATGCTCTGACAAATCTGTAATTCATCCAGCTGGAGATGAGGATAGATTTTTCTCATCTGAACTCTAGCCTTCAATAAATTATTCCAGGATTTTTGCAAGCAGTATTATCACTTCATCTAATTTTTCTGCCTGGAGAATATGTATTTGCTAAGGCCTACCAGTACCTCTCTCTTCCTCTTCCCCACAGTGACAGGAGAATCTCCTCCCAGCTTATCAAAAGAACTGACCAGCTCTTTGGCAGGAGTGGGCGATGTCAGCTTTGACACGGATTCCCAGTTCCCTCTGGATGAACTCAAAATTGACCCTTTAACCTTGGATGGACTGCACATGCTGAATGACCCAGACATGGTCCTCACCGACCCCGCCACAGAGGACACGTTCAGGATGGACCGGCTGTGAAGCGTGGACACCAGGAGCTTGGGAACGGCGCTTGTTCCTGGCGCCCAGCCGAACTAGAGAGTCCCATGGGTCAGTCGTGTCAGAACAGGGGTTACCGAGAGCGGTAGCTCTGTCCTGTACAACGTGTACAATGAGTAAAGCTTGTCGTTCTAAGCTTGCAGCGCTGCAGACCCCTACTCCCTGTCGCGCCGTATTTCACCCCTTACCCACTCGTTGCCATTAATGAGTAAGGAGTTTCCATCAGCCTTCTCCTCTCCAGAGCCCCCCCCTTCCCCCCACCAAAGCTCCAGCGTTCAGTTGTCAATTTATCCTTTGCACTAGGAGGGGGTGTTTTTCGGGCAGGCGAGGAAGGTCCAGAGCCGAGGGTAAAGAGATTCTTTCTAACGTACCAAATCGTTGGCTGCTGCTTGGGACGGGGAAAGGTGCCGAGGACTGTCCCCCCCCCCTCCCCCCACCGATTCGAAAGCAAATCTCTGCGTTGCCACCCTCCGGGAGGGGCTGGGGGAGCTTCTGCGGTTTTGACTCTGCTTTGTGACAGCTGCTTTGTAGAGTAAAACGCTTCTTCCTTTATCGATATGCCATGTTTGTTTCCAGGTCCGTTCCCCTGACTGTCGTCCTGCACCCACTGCCTCTTCTCATGCCCTGAGCAAACTCGTGTACTTGGCAAAGCGGAAAAGCAGCCGGGCAGCCCCACGGCCTTTTGTAGCTGGCTAGTCAAAAAGGCGACTGTAAACACTATTTTCAAAGCTTTTTTAACAAATATATATGTAATATATATATATATTTATATATATGTATACATATATATAGCATTTCTGAGCACACAAAAAAGTACTATAATTCATTACTTGATTAGCACGGAGGAAGGATCAGAACATTTTAAAGCAGCTAAAAGAATATAGGAGACTAACTTGCAGAGTATATTTCTAACTTTACTTTGTGAGAGATTCCTGGGCAACAGGAAGGGCATTTCTATAGCAATGCCTGGCTCAAACCATGACTATTTTTTATTTTTTATTCTTATTCATTACTTATTCTGTTACCATTATTTATGATTTTTTTTTTATTTAAGTATTTGGATATTAGCAAAGTAGCTAAACTACATACAGCCAGTTGAAGCACTCTACATAATACTTGTACAGTACATCTTTTTGTGTTTTTATTCCAGAAATATATTATATATATTATATATATAGGTATTTTTAACTAACTGGAATTTTAAACAGATGCTGAGCAGAAGTAAGGAAGCCTAGGGCAAGTCTAGATGTTTCCCTCTTATATAGTCGAGATAGGGTGGCAGGAACTTCAATATTCCTTCTTTCACCCTGGGGAAAAAATAGCTTGTTCCACAGTGAAATAGTACTGTATCCTTGAACAGGTTGAGATTCTGTTAAATTCATAATAGACTATTTCTGTTAGTCCTTGTTAATATTCTGTGCTGCAGTAAAACGGAATGGTGAATGACACTTTATCAATGGCGGATATAAAAAAAAAAAAAACAACAAAAACTCACTGACTGAGTTGGTGATTTCACTTAAATGTCACGGCTGAACTTATGATGATTCCCAAATCTCTGCACCTGGGACTTTATCAGATCTGAAAAATATGTTTAAGGATTTATCAAGAGCCCAGTAGGCGTAGAGCAGTTACTGGGGCACTGTTAAAATGTTGGCAGCATTGCACTGTAACCTGCACGGTAACAGACCCCGTAAGTACACGTCCCTTCTCAGTAGAAGTTAGGAATTAACATTATTTTGAGTTTCATTAACAAAACAAAAATTACTTTGTGCATAACACCCCAAATGGGAGGTTAATGAATACCAGCTAGAGGAAAGCATTTCCACGCAGTAGGGGGTGGACATCCGCAGCTATTTTTGTTAAATACAGCCTCAATAAAAGAGCTGGGGATTGTTTTCATTTCAAGACGAGTTGTTTTCTTGTTTCCCCATGCCCATCCCTGGCATGGGCGTTCCATATCTGCTCTCTTTCGACTCAGTCTGCATCACCTGAATTTGTATTTTGTCTAAAATCGTCTCAGTTCTCTCTCAGCTGTCATTTTTCTAAGCAAAAAAAAATCCCCTCAGCACTTCTACCTGGCCTCCCTGCCCCGTTCCCCTCGAGAAGGATTTTCTTGCTGTTTTCAGCAAGCGATAACGGAGGAGCTGGACTGCTCTTAATGAGTTATACTAGGTTTCTGTGTGCTTCCAGAAATCTGTGGGACGCCGTCCTGAGATTCATGCAAACACTGCTGAGCAGAATCGTTGTTGGGATCTCTATAATTTGGGTGCGTGTTTGCTCACATCTGTGCCATTAGTTGACCATTTGCACTAAAAGTATTTTTCTTTAGATCTCTTTGCTTACCTGTGTCTTTTTCTTTTGTTCCTTCCCATGCAACTGAAAGGTTAGCCTGCATCTTTGTTGAAAATGTTTGTTAGGATTTACACCCGGTAGTACATGCTAACTCCTGATGTCTGCTTGTTTCAGATTGCTAATGCTTTTTCAATTTAAGAAAAAAAAAAAAAAAAGAGGTAGCTTCGAACAGGAGGATACCCTAAAAGAACAAGAGTATTTGGGGCACAGGTGACTCGGAGTCCTTTGCTTTGAAACAGCCGAAAGGTACAGTGTGAGTCGGATACGCTTCTTGCAGTTCACATAGTCTCTTTGACAGTACTGTTAGTTCCTCGATGGGATTTCTGTCTGTATCGCTCTCTTGTTCGAATGACTCTCATGCATGTAAATTCTTGTTTGTGATCTATTTTTTTAAAACCAGAGTCACTTCAGAATGAAGCATCCAAGTAGGAGAATCAGATTCCTAACTGGAGACTTTTACAGGGAGCTGTTGCTAAATGCTACCTTCTAATTTTTTTTAAAACTACATGTGTATATAAGAGATCTTGTTTATTAGACTTGTAAGTAGACATTTAAAATGGCCTTAATTTAAAAATAACACGTCTGGATGCAACTGTCAAAATTAGGGACCATCTAGTTGAGAGAAATACAGGTTTTGTTCCTTTCTTGTGGGGCAAACGGAGAAGGGTGCTTTGAGAGTGGGAAGAAGATGAAGTCATCGTGGGAAGCAGATGACGGCCGTGTATGAAAATGTGCTTCATCTCTTAAGGCCCGGTAGCGGGCAGGCAAGCTGCTTTTATTACTGACCCTTTGAGAACCGGAGCAGTTCTTTCAACAGCTCTTGCATTTTGCTTCCCAGAAGGCCAGTTTCTTGAAAGCGTCGCGTACGAGCTGCGCTTGGGAGGGGTTTTTCTCCCCCCCTCCCCTTAAAGGTTATATTTTTAAGTGCATATGCATAAGGCTGGTTTTAAAGCAAAAACAATACTAATTTGTCAAATGTAAACGTGGAGCGGATCCCCAGTGTTTTGGGAACAAGTGATAATATTTAAAAACCTATTAGCACGGTTTTCATTTTAAATTGTGTGTAAAAGGGTGAGAGCTGTTGGGAGTGGTTGGCCCTCGCAGTCCAGGGATGGATGAGAGCAGAAAAAAAAAATCACTTGGCAAAAAAAAAAGAAGAAAAAAGTATTATTTGTACCTTTTTCAGTTAAATCTTGAAACTGTCTGGTGTCTCAAAGGGTTACTGTCCAAACATACCTGCTGAATGAACCCTCCCCCTCCCTACAACATGTGCTTTTTATATATATAAATATATATATATTAAAAAGTTCCCAAGCTAGACTGTTGCATTTGCCAATACAATGGGGAATTAATAGGAATAAACTTTCAGTGTATAAAATACTGTGACTTTCAAAAGAAAAAAACAGACTTCTGCTGTTCCTTGCAGTGCAGGTGGGTGGGGGGGGGAGGCTCTCGTCGTTGTACATAGCAGTCTGCATTCTCTTTCCAATGAATCTGCACAGGCCGAGTTGAGGTCGTTCTCTCTGCTGCATGTGTGACCGACCGCAGGCAGCACCCAACCTGTCAGCTCACTACTGCTTCTGCATGTCAGTGAACACTTCGCCAGCGATCTTTGACTGTGCAAAATCTTTTCCTGTACAGAGAACCTTTGAGTTTTTCCTTTTTTTTTTTCTTCTTTTAAAGAGGGGAAAAGGTTTCCAGAAAGAGGCTGCAAATTAATCGAAGAAATTATTAATGATTTGTACATTTTATTACCTTTTTGAAAATTAGATTGGATTGAGTTTCTTAAAAAGTGTGCCTGAGAAACCCTGGTGCAAAGCCATGCAACAGAAATGCTTGAAACTTTCCGCTAAGAGGAAGAGCTGCCCTCTGAGTGTTTGTAAAGAGCAGCGTCCGATAACGTAGAATTGCTCAAATATCCTTCAAAAATTAGGTGTCCATTTCTAAAACCTCAGATTTCTGTAGAAAAAAAATACTTAAGGCTGGAGATCTGCCCCTTGCTGAGCATGGTACTCGCCTTGGAAACCCCCTCTGTCCCATAAGGAAGAGGAAAGCCCCCTCATCATACCTTAGGTTAAATTGTATGCTGTGCTTTCAGGAGAAAAGCGTTTATTCCTCTGACAAATGGAACCCCCGTCACTGTGATGGCAATGTGAAAGCGCAGGTAGCGTTTGTTACATGTGTATGTTCTTTTTAAAAAACAAAAAAGCGGAAAAAAAAAATTTGTAGTGTTCCTGTTCTTTGTATTTTTAGTTGCATATTATTTATACTGCGCAGTGTAGGCATGGATTGCATGTCAGTTTTCTATGCGGGCACCATGATGACATTATAACTGTGTATTATAAATCATTTTTACCTTTTTAAACAGAATCATTGTGTGGAATTTCTATACTGCAAAACAAAACACTACATTACGTACAATATTCATTTGTGTTATTTATTTTCTTTTTTGTGGGGGGGGGAGGGGGGTGGTTTTATCTGTGGTGTATATTGCCTTATGTGGGCTTGACCAATTTTATCAAAATAAAGGCCTAAAGGGGTAAAATATGTTTACTGTTTTCTTCAGTAAATTGACTTGTGGCTGCCATAGAGGCAACTGCAGGGAAAGTACACGGTAGAGAGCGTAACAAGGAAGCAAATGCACGGCATGGAGAATCCGGATAGAAATAAAATGTCGCTGTGTGATGTGCTGACCGCAGGTAGCGAGGAGTGCTGGTCTGAGAAGTGGTTCAAGTCTTACTTGTCAACTTAACGTTGGTAATTACCTAACGAGCACGAAGAGCCTTGTCTAACCCTTTCAAATACATCTGCTATAAGTCAGTTCACTTCTTTTAAGGAAACTAAGTAGTGGGGAACTGAATAGCGGTCTTCTTTTGGACCAGCAGTGAAATCTCTTCTCGCCTGACCTAACGCTGCAGAAAACGGACAGCACAGATGCTTTGCTCTTTATTTGTTGCAGGTTTTCTGCTTTTTGAAATATGAAGAGTGTATGAGCACTGTGGATTTCTGAAGGTTACAGGTAATGAGAGCAAGTCACAGAAAGAGCAAGAACAGGTGCCAGCACCCCTTTTTTCAGGCTAAGATGCAGCGTGTCCAGCGAGGCCCGTGTGTTACAGAGCCAGCAGGAGCCGTCCCCGCGTGATGCTTCTCGTTGTACGTGGTGCTTTGACTTCCCTCCTGCACTTTGGTTTTTTTAGAGCAGACGTAGAGCCTCCTGTCCTTGGGTTTCTAACACGGTGAATCTGTTTTGCCCTGATGTGTTGTGTTTTGTGTGTGCATCACGGTGCCAACAGCATCGCGGTGATGCTCTTTGCTCTGAGAGCTGGGTTTGGACAACCACAGCAGGACAGCAGCGTGGGGGGCCCCTGCGTTCTCATGGGCTGCTGTAATACTTGTCGTTACTTCTGTAATTTCCTGGGTGAGTTGTTGGGTAACTAAATTTGTCTGAATTTCAGTGTTCCCTAGTTATTGCTGTTTTCCAGGTATGGCTGCAGTGAGGAGCCTTCTGGCACAATGCTTGTGCTGCGGTAAACGCTCAGTAGGGCTGTAGAGGTGCTGCAGCCGCATTCAGCACAGAGAACGAGAGAACTGAGCAGCTGCGTTGCATTAGACTGAATGCAAGTGTCAGAGCATTTCTTTATATGTTGAACTGTTGGGCTGTGCTGGCGGCGGGTCCGTTAGTTCCTGTATTTCAGTGGGGAGAACCGGGTGGCTCTCACGTCTGTGTTGTCCAGCCGGGTCCTGGAGAAGATTTCATCATCGCACTCGTGCTCCTGGTGGCTGTGGCTGCGCACCCCGGCTGTCTGCAGCGGGGCGGTTTGCTGTGGCTGTGCGCGTTACAAGGGAAAAGGCAGGTGACTGCTGGGAAGGAGCCTCGTGCAAGCTAGAAAGTTGGGAGGGTTTACAGAAAATACCTTGTCTGGTTTATGTAGGCTATTAGAACAAAAGTGTTGACTGCTGGCTCTGCATGGGGGGGGAAAACTGACAAAGCTGTGAGCATCCTGCAGAGCTGCGTCTCTTTGGATTTCTGCTGTTGTACGTCCCACCTTGCAGCTGGGGACTGCGGAACAAAAACTAGAGCGAAAGTGCTCGGCGGTGACTCCTGGCTCTGGAGTCAGCAGCAGCTGTTAGGAACCTGTCGCTACGGTGTCTGTGTTTCCCTTAATGCTGTGCCTGCCATAGGTATTTCTGTCATCGCTGTCACGTACGCGAGACACTGCTCTCAGCGATGACAATACTTCAGACGTTTTCGTACAGCATGATGATAAGGATGGAAATGGAGATGACAGGTTAGACTATTTTACTCCTTAATTTTGCCTGCCTTCAGCCTATACAAACTCCTAAACTACTACTTGTTAAATTTGCAGATAGTATTTCCTCTTGGTGGCTGATGTGTTCAAACAAGACTGATAAACCTATCAGCAGAAAAGCTAATCAAAGTGTTTGTGGGCGCTACGTGTGGGAACATACTGCTCCAGAGATAAGTTACGTTTTCTTGCCGTCCTTTCCAGCTTTTAGGAAACTGATGTGTCATTGAAGTAGGGCACATACTAAACTAGTTTGTTTTAGAGTGTGGACATGCTGAATTTAATTTGTCACTAGTTGCATGCTCCTTTTATTGAGCGCTAAACTAAAAATAACAATTTGAACAGTAGCTCTGGCTGGGAACATTAATTATCTGCTTCAGATAGCAGCGTTGTAAGCTAACAGTTTTACCCATGTGCGAAGGGAGCACTTTATCTGAGCTGGTGTAAGAAATCCTCCCCGTTAATAAACAGCCTTCTCCTACGCTGCCCGGTGGGAGATTGGAAACAGGCAGCGGAGCCAGGGATGTTCCTCGGATGTCCCTGTGCTCACCTGGGAACCTGCTCCTGCCTGCATGCGTGGGCCTTGGGACCAGCGGGCGCGACGGCGTTTCAGCTGCTAGGCACCGATTCCCTTCGAGCAGGCTGATGTCAAGAGGCTGGATTTTTTTTCCTTAAAACCCTGTTCTGACCAAGTTGTCTCCTCTGCTTTGAGCTAATGGATGGAAACGAGCAGCTGCGAGCCTTTGCTCTTGGTTAGTGTGACCGCAGCTGAAGGAGCTTGGCTGGGATGAGAGGCTGGAGTCTGGGCAACCTTGTGTGCATCAGCGCTTCGGCAGCCAGGGCACCGGAGAGTTTGCTTTGTATTTTGTTTCTTCGTTGTGTTTTTTAAGCTTGTCCAGGTGCTGTCTGTTTGGGAGAACTCTGTGTACACGTGTCCATGCCTGCCCACTCACCTAGAAAAAGCGAATTTAAAACCAGCAGTACTTGTGTGTCCCTTTGGTGCTAACGATGGTGGCTTTCCTGTCTTGCAGCATAAACCTCAGCTTGAGGTGTGCTTTAATTCCAGTTTTAGAAGTGGAGGCTTTGTAGTCAGACGACCTGAGCTAGGGTTGGACTAGTTTGCTGCTAACTGTGGCAGAAAGCTCCGATGGAGGGCACCGAACCTGGGTGAACGCGGGGAGCAGGAGAGGAGGTGCCGGTGACGTTTGTCTCAGGAACTTAACCTGGGGTCTCCGCAGGGCTGGCTCGGTAAGGTTTGTGTCTGCCAAAGGGCACCCCAGACATCCCCTGGTTTTGAATTAGCAGGCATGTTTGTGTTAGCGTGGCTTTTGTTGCTCTTACAATGGTTGTTGTTTAATATCTGTTAGATCAAGTTTTTATTTTGTAGTATATAGTTTATATATTTCTCATTTTTCTGTGGCACGTGAGTCAGGCTGAAGTAGACCTTGCTGTGTTAGAAACCAGTAGGTGTTCAACATGCAGGCAGATGAGTGAAATGACAATTGCTTTCTTACAGTATTTTACTCTTCTACTAAATGTTTTCAAAACCCTCAGAGGCTTGGGGTGGGTGGGAGGGCAGTTAAACCACATGAATCTTATCTAGATTTCATTTCCTGGTCTACCTTAGAATATTCGTCAATAAACAAAGTAGGACAAACAGACCTAAGGTTGCAACAGACAGCGCTCAGCGTGTGAATCAAGAGAATGCCGAACTGGTCACAAAATCTCCCTCCCTGCTCTTGTCCCTGGAAAATTTGCTCTCCAAGCGGGAGCTGCATTTGAGCCTTACGCTAACACACTTAACAAAGGCAGCATCACCCAGCTCTCAAACATGTATGTGAAAATGAGACAAAACCCAAATAGTTGGTGCTTCTGCTGGAGAAATGCAAGTCTCAGAAATTGTAGAGAGTGAGACTGCTTGTCCTAAACAGAGTCAATTCATCGCTCATTCTTGTGATTTGTACAGGGCCAAATGTTCTCTGGATTTGACACTTCTTTTCTGCCAGAGCAGAACTGCTCGCTGCGTGATGGTTTCCACTTGTATTTTAAATGTCTCAAAAGATTCTGTTTACTGCTTCCTTTGGGAGGTGATTTCGGTGTGGTGCGAGGAAAGGAAGGGAGGGGATTGATCTGTGTCGTGTTGCTTTGAGGTTCCAAGTCTATAAAACGCTCTCTAGTGGAACTGCTGTGTGACAGCACGTATATCAAATGGAAATTTGCCTGACTGTAAGCTCTGATTCATTCAGTTTTTCTGTATTGAGTATAATTACAACCTCATGCAGATAAAAGCTTTTAAATCTATCCAAGGGCACGCTTTGCTGCAAGTAAGCTGGGAGGTTTTTTAATTGCGGTTGAGATTTCTAAATAGGAAAACGTAGAGTTACAGGAAAATGTGTATTCTGCCCCTGAGAATGTTATTCTTTACCACATGCAAATTTTGCTAAATCTTTAAAGATTAGTCTGAGACCTGTGCAGATTCATCCACCCTTCAGCTCTTCCCGTAAATGTGCAATAGAAGTTCTTCCCTCAATAAGCTTAAATTGTCATAATTGACTAATGGTGAAGGGAAGCCTTGGATAAGGCTTCAGCTCGCGGTAAGAGGTTTATATTTGTAATGAATCTTGACTAAATCTGTGAAAGTAGGGCAGGGTTTTCAGATGTGAAGTCAGTCGGAGCTAGTATCATTTAAAGAGCAAAGTACAAAGGGATATACTGACAAAGTGCTGTTGGCTCTCATTAGGGACATCTGCTTTCAGAATGCTGTATCTTACTCTGCCTTTTGAACTGCTGTATCTGTACAGTGAAATGTAAAGTTCATTTGTACATGTCCTATGGATTATTCAATCCAATTTTTTTATACTGTGGTTTAGAAAAAAAAAGGGATGAAAGGTCTCCATTTATAAATCTAATTTAACAACTGGTTTCTGCAACTGTAGTAGTGGAGTGTCCGTATTTCCTTCAGAAATTTTACAGGCTTAAACTTACTCATAGAAATTGAGTTGAACTATAATATACAAAGGGCAATTTTTTAATTCAACAAAATCTGCTGTGGCTATTTGTCAAGAAAGAAAAGCAAGCAGTTATCAAATATCCTTGCTTATACGTTATTATTACAAGCCTCCATTTGAAAGGAAAAGATTAAGCTTGGCTCAATTTTGGAATTTCTAAGATGTTAAACATAGAGACGATAAATAGGTAAAACTTCTGTTCTTGCAGAGTAGATGATGAACATAAAAGTTACGTGATAATATTTATGGGGCAAAATGTTGGGGGGGATAGGGCTTGCTTAAACAGAACTTTCTTTACTTACTGGATCCTGAATATTCATGGCATGAGCATCTACACGGGAGATAACTGTGTGTATAAATATACTGTATACACATCCACCGATCTTTGGTCAGCATTATACAGCATAGTAATTAAAATATTGTATTTCAGTCAGCTATTAACTAATAAGACAGTAGATATTGAGGTTTTATTTGGGGAGGAATTAGAACTTTTAGATACTTTTACTCGTTACCTTAACAGAGCCCCCATCTGTGGAAGGATTCCTTATAGAAGAAGTGGAAGTAAAATGTATTAGTACTTATGAAGGGAAAGTTTGATTTTAATAAAATTAAATACAGCTGCTTTTGGCAGCTTCTCTCACAGACTGGCAGCTAAAAACAACTTTATGTAGTTCGTTGAGCTTGGGGAAAAATGTCAGATTTATGCATTTTCAGAGACAGTATAATATACTGTTCTTTACAAGTTAACTTTTTCTATTAAAATAATTTGTGGATTATTTCACTGATATATGCAATCCTATATTCAGCTACAGTGTTGGTGGCACAGGAACTCTGGAAAAATTGTCCCTGCGACATAAAAGTTTTATTTATTGTGTTTTTCTATAGGTAAAGTGGAAAACTGAAGTTGGCTTTAAGTGTTTGCAATCTGAGAAATGATGTGAAAAAGCAGCTCAACTAAATGTACATTCTTTTCAATCTTTTCTTTTTTGTGTGAAGGCTTTTGTCTTTGTATCTTTGCATTATTTGTAAATGAAATGTAATAAAAGTTCAAATGTTTTTGTCTCTGGCTGCTTAGCTTTTTCTTCCTTAGTTTTGTTTGTTGTTTGTTTGCTTTTTGACTGAAGGTTTTCAGTGTTGAAATTATTAGTGTTTTCAGTGCTCATGTTTATAAAGAAATGGCAAAATTGAATTATTTTTGTTATCTGGCTTCTTACAGCTCTGAAAACTGAACTCCATGTTAGTCTTCATGAAGGAACTGCAGACTGATCTAAAAGATGGAAAGCACTGTGATAAGTCTCAGACTGTCAGCTATCTCCAGGAGTCCCTGAGTTCTTAAGTGTGTTGGTGACGGTGTAATGACTGTCTCTGCTTTTAGGTCAGAGGCTTGGTCACCTCCTGGACTGCTGCATAGTTTCAGAGCATTTTAGGATAAGGAGAGTCTGTCTTGTGCATGTGAGTTGTTGGATTTTCTGAAAGCAAATGAGCATGTAAATGTGCACACGTGCCTGATTAGATCATCACACATGCATGCTGTAACAAGTGGGTGTAGCTTTCACTGCAGTAAATCTTGCGTTACGTTGGTCATCACTGTAGAGGTAAGTAGAGTCAGTGATGCAAAAAAGTTTTATCCTACCAAGACAGCGCTATCTTTGTCTGAGAATGACCAACTCCCACAGCTTGGGCAGTTATTTCACCGTTCTTTTGAATGGAACTCCTCTTTTTCCGATACTGTTGTATGCTTCTCTGTGGGAAAGGTTCGGCTACGATCAGCATTCTGACCTAAGGGACAGGTGTGCTGGGCAGAAAGCTGTCATTCTGGTTCGGTGTTCTGTGTGAAGCATAATTAAGTCGATCGCAGCAAGGCTGAGTAAATGCGCATTAGGTTTCAGTGTAAGTAAAAGGTGGATGTGTAGCTGTCAGCATGGTAACACACCATCTCTGGCCATCTCAATTTTAGAATCGCTTTCTTAGAAGCTATATAACATCCCTTGAGTACTTAAAGGCATTTTGTATAGGGGGTGTTGTACTTTGGACTGACTCATCTGCATTTCTTCCTGTTGGAGAAAGGTCTCAGAACGGTGAATGGAGATATTCTCAAAGTGCTGTGATCAGTAAGTGAACAGTCTAAATGAGCCTGTTTGCAAAACTAGTGTTCTTTTTGCAGTTCTCTGCTTACACTGTTGCCTCCAGAATGTGAAATTCAGATACGGATAGCTGTGGAGACCTGTGCTTGGTAAAAACACGGATTTGCCATAAGCTTTCCCGGAGGAGAGGAAAAGTTTGTTCACACCTAGTGTGCTTACCTGAAACATCTTGCAAAATCGGACTTATTTTCTCTTTAGGCAGACTGGAATACTGCTGGGTAACTGTTTAGCTGGAAAAGGCTGGGGATCACCGAATTGCAGGATTTAAGACTTTCCAGGTTACCACCTACAGAAGCTCTTTGTGAGGGTCTGCCTTACCCAGCTCAAGTGAGCACCTCTTAATAGTAACGGCTTCAGTTTTTCCTGGTTCCTCAGCTATGTGTTGGACTCCTGGCATGGTGTCATAAGACAGACCAAGTGTAAAGCCTTCGCTTACCATTTTGCAACTAGCTGCCACTAATCAGCAAGAAGGGGTAGGACAGTCTAGCTAGAGGGAGTTTCTTGAATGAAGACGTCTCCCTGTGTATTTGTACTGCTAACAGAATTATTAATTCAGCTGAGGGCTCTCCAGCAGTCCTATTGCATTCAGCTTTTGAGGGTTTGTGTTACACATCTGTATTGGAAGTTTTGGAAGAGGAAAGAGCAACATGCACGTGACCAAGAAGTCTGTTAGAGTATTTATTATCCAACATTCCAGAACAAAGATACTCTCCCTAAAGTGCTTTTTAAAAATATTTTGTGAGCAACTTGGACATAAGCTGCTTTCTGTGTCCTTTTCAGACTAGTGCTGTGTTTGCTTTGCAGTAGATCTTGAAAAGGAGAACATTTACACTTGAGAGCCTTTGAGTAGGGAAAAGATTCCTGGGAATCATCCATGCTAAACTTACTCAATTCCAGCTACTGCAGGTAGCTTCTTGGCACATCTTTCTCCATGTAGCGTAGAGAACTAGTGTTTACAGCAACATGGGTTTCTATTCACACTTGATGTCTACGCCTCTGCTGTTTCAAGAGGTTTTCATAGCATTTAGAGAAAAGTTGCTGCTGTAGAAAAGATGGCAGATAATGCAGTGACACTTGGTGCTGTGCAGAGTGCAGTGGTACATTACTTACAGTTCTTTATACAGTATACCAGAGGCAATAGTGGGGCAGCTGAGCACTTTTTGTTAAAGCAAATTTTGTTGGACAGACATTTAAAACTGAGGTTGGTCTTGCTGAACTCTGAATGTTTCATAGTCTTCTGGAATGGTATCTGAGGAGAAGGAAATTAAAGCAAATACAGTTTAGAAGTAGAACTGGAAATGAAAAACAGAATAAACTACTGCATGATATCCTGTTACAGTTTTATGTGTAGGCTGTCCAAAAACAGATTAACTTCTTGAAAGCAAAATGGCAAAATTTCCTGTGTTTGACCTTCAAAGCTAACTTACCGTTGCAGCGATAACGCAGGTTTGACCAAATAATGTTCTCCTGGGAGAAGCAGAAGACTCCCAGGCGTCCTCCTCGCATAGTTGTATCTAGGACAACTCCAGTGTCTGCCACTAATTCAGGGCCTTCATAGAAGCGAGCTCTGGAAGAGAATAAGCACATGTAGGACATGTGAGCCTGATAAACACTTAGAGAATTTGTTCCAGTCAGACACTCTCCCTCCTTTTTACCAGAGAACTGGAGGTGCTTTTTAGTGTGTTAAACCTCCACTCAGCCATGCAAAGGAAAAATAATTTCCTTTGATAATTTAATATTTTCCTTTAATAAAATTAAGCCCCCTTACCTGATGTATCCGACTTGAGGCCGATGCTGCAGGAACCAGCGGTAAGATGTCTTGTCCTTCCAGCCAGAGTTGCGAGGGTCCTTCCACAGCAGTTTGACCTGGTCTGTGGTGTCCCCAGTGTGCCAGAGGGAATTGCGGAGGTACTCGCCTGGGCCCGTTTTGGACTTCACTGCCTAATGCAGAGAATAGACGGGTAAAATGTGTGGATAAATAACTGATTGACCGTAGCTGTTACCCCATGTATGTGTCCAAGCAGCACAGCTAAGAAAAACAAAAATCCTCTACTGACTTCTTTTTCAATGCTGTCCTTACCTTCAGTTGAATTCCGGGTTCTGCTACTGCTCGGAAGGGGTTTGCCTGCCAGTATGTCTGTTCCATCTGTTTCCACATGACCACATAAAAGCTGGAACTGTCCTGGTAGCCAAATATGAAGCCAGCATAATCATCATCTGTGGCAGTGTTGACATGGAATGTGCCCTCAAAGTCAACACCATTGAATGCCGTGTAACCTGTAATTGTTAGGAAAACAAATACTCTGTATTCTCAGGTAAAACATAGGTCCATTTCTTTCCAAATTCAGATGGGGGAAGGTAGCTTTTGCTAAGCTTAAGCTGAAGACTCAGCCTGCTACAAACAATATTTTCCCAGGAAGCAGATGGAATCATTAAGTAGTGTCTGTAATACTTTTAAAAGCCGCACTGAGAAGTGCACAGTAAATGAGTGATGATTTTCCAATAGGACAAAAATAAGTGCCTCACCTACAGCCAGGCCAGGATCACTGTTCATGGTTTGGACAATTTCCATGCCCTGTGAAAGATGAATGTTGACTTATTAGTACAGCCATCTCCAAACTTACTGACTGTACCCTCGTTGAAAGATCAGAGGCGAGGTACACCAGAGGTGAGTCTCTAGGGCTAAGGTTTTACTGAATACTAGCATTAGACCCACACTGTCTTTCAACAAAAACTGCACCCAGATTTGTAGGGGCTTACTAGCCAGGTCTGGCGTAGTCTCCTACCTGGTTGAGGACAATCCAGTTGGGATCAATCTGTGCATCACCCTCAGGGTCCAGTACAACCGTCTGGAAAGCCCGGAAGTCTGTTAGTGTCACTTCTGCGTTCTCTGGGCACACGTCAATTCTGTCAATCACCATGTCTCTGTCAAAGTCTTCTTCACAAAGGTTTCCCACACCATCACCTGAGAGCATGACAGAAGAAAACACGTAACAAGCTTTCACTTTCTCCTACCCTTTGCACCTAAGTTTTACTCAGCTAGCTTTTAGCGGGCATAGCTAGGTAGCCATGTCTGTGCAAGGTTAAGAGGTGCTCAGAGCATTGCTGCACTTTTTCTTTTCCCATATGTTGGTTGTGAAGAAACCCTGATGCTTTTCCTCCTGATCGCAGAGATGCTGTGAGTAGAAGTAACACCTTACATGGTAGGTAGTTCTGGAAGAGACCTTGTCCCAGATATGATCCTGTTGTCAGGATTACCAGAGAGCCGAAAACGATGCGGGGCTGTCTCAAGTCAGTACTGAGGAGATCTTACTTTCTGCCTATCTCTAAAAGTCAAACTCATGTAGTAGCCACCAGGAACAGAGGACCCCCATGCAGAGCCAATGTGCATACATTTCCCTTACCGTCCGCGTCTTCTTGGCCAGGGTTAGGGACAAGCCGACAGTTGTCTGGGCCTGGAGGTTTCTCATCTGGAATTCCATCATTATCGTCATCATCATCGCATTCATCTCCTAGCCCGTCATTGTCTGTGTCCACCTGGGAGCTGTTAGGCACTGAGGGGCAGTTATCCCGTGTATCTTGGTGACCATCCCCGTCACTGGTGGAGAAAATGCATTATACAGATGAAAAAACCATCAGTGGATAATCTTTAAATAAGCATGCCCTTTCTAGGAGCTGGGGTCCTCTACAAGAACAGCAGAAGTTGTTGATTTCAGCCTTTTAAAATCTTGAGCTATTAGTTACGCAAACAATAGATCAGAAATATTCCAGCTGTTGTCTGTGAACAAATTTGTGAGTGACAGCTAATGAAAAGCAAGCCTGCTGTCAGCAAGCTTACATCTGCTAGCCTTTGGGCAATAGTTCCACTGGAAAGTTTTTTGAAGTCTGAAGAAAATTCCCCCTCCCTTGTCTGAATAAAAAGACACAGATTAAGGCTGAGCTAGCTTGTCATGGTTACCAGTGCATGCCTTCCACCCCCACATCCCCAGGATTTCATGCAACCTAGGTATAAATTTTGCAGCAAACTCTCACCTGTCCTGGTTGGTGTCACAGACGTCTCCCACTAGATCATGATCTGTATCTTTCTAGGAAAATAAAGCAATAATCATTTAAACTTCGCATAGCTCAATGGGCGAATTAGGCAATAAAGGAGAAACAAGAGAGACGTTAGCCTCAGTGCCATTGTCATTCTGATTGAAAACAGAGCTGACAACATTGGGAGAGTTCCTTCTGCAGTATTTACAAATTGCCCTGATGAATTCAAGCAGAAGTATTTCTAAACTCAGATGAGTAGAGTAGTAAGAGAGAGGGCCCGAGAGCAGAGCTGTTTCTTTGACTTGCCTTCCTACGCACTAGGACGGTTGATCTCAAGGGGCTGTATGTGCTGCAGGATGGCAGCTAAAATTTGTAAGTGGTAATTGTGGTGAGTTATTGGGTGTCTGCCTTAGACAGATGATGTGAGCAATGTCTTGAGAGAAACGAAGCTGTAAGACTGCTAAAGTGGGAGTGTTTACTTACCTGGTCTGGATTACTGACTGTTGGGCAGCTGTCACACACGTCTCCTACTCCATCGCCATCACTGTCTTTTTGATCAGGGTTAGGAACTCTTATACAGTTGTCCACTGGATTCTTGATCCCTGTAAAACAAGCAAAGAACACATCAAGCCAACAGGGCTATTAAGATATATGCAGCAAGATCTCTTTTGGATGTAAGAGATGGCAAAAACGTAGGACAGATGAATTTGTGCAATAAAGCAACAGTTTTGATTTTTAGTGTACATTTTACACACTACATCCTAGTAGCTATGGAGGAAGGAAGACAGCAGCAGCAACTGATCTTAAAACATATTTCAGACTGCATCATGACAGATGGCTAAGCACACTATTGTACGTGAACCTGAGAGGAAATGTCCCTAACTGCATTCCTTAGCTGAAGAACGGCAATGTGGCTCCAACCTGGCACCAGAGCTGTGCAGGAGTGAGTGGCCAAGAGGACGAAGATGAAGCTGTCTGCGGTTCCCTAAGCTATGACAGATTCTTTTTCCTCCAAAGTAGACGTCTACAAAATTATAAAATAAGTCAAGGTTAATCTTGGCTAGGTGACATGGAAGATTCAGACAGTGCCTTTTCAACGCCTGAGACAGGAAATGAACAATCTAATTGATCAACCTGCATGACTTCACTTCCCGCCTCTCTGCATTTACCTACTACACCAGCAAATCATGCTAGCGGGGAGCTGCTTGGCAGGAAGTAGCAGGACCCAAACAGCACTAGATGCATTGGAAATAATCTGTAAATAAATATGTATGCCTCAGGCCAGCAGCCGTTGTGATTTCTGGCTTTTGAAAGCAGGCTTTGTGCAAATACAGCGTCACTAGCGCACAGACTGTTTCTAAAGCCAGCCAGGGTTTTTTTTTCCTCTCGGAATACAGCCCTGACAAATACTGCCTTGAGCAAGTAGCTTCTAACAAATTGGATATCCGTGTATTTCTTCACAAGTTGAAACTGCAGCACAAAGCACTGTCCTTGTCTGGGTAGAGATCAGTTTGCATAGTACATCATCTTTCTGAAGCCTGAAACAGGTTTGACTTGTGACTGTGCCCAATAAAAATGCTAATAAAAATTGTTAGCATCAGCCTGAAGATAGATCTTTAACCCCTGCGAGGACTGAGCTGTGAAAGATACTGGCTTGACTGCTCATTGGGCATTTTAAGAACTGAGCTGTCCTTCGTCCCATCAGAAATAAGCTGCTCTTGTATAGTTTAAGCCTCCAAAGGCTGGTACCTGCTCTGAGGATCTACAGCTGCATGCTGAACAGCTGCCTTGTTCTTACATTGGTACAGCTGCACCTCTTTGAGGACGTTCTCCAGCTGCTCTTACCATCTCCATCCATGTCGTCGTCACACTCATCTCCTTTCCCGTCACCATCAATGTCCCGTTGGTCATCGTTCTTCACTTGGCGACAGTTGTCACAGGCATCACCGAAGTTGTCCTTGTCTGTGTTACGCTGGTCGGTGTTGCGCGTGTAGACGCAGTTGTCCTGCAGGAGAGAGAGACTTGCTGAGGGGACAGGAGCATGCTACCGTAGTTAGGGTGCAGGCTGCACAAACAGGTGTCTTCACACCATCCAGATTTAAAAGGAAACATTCCATGCTATGACCTGCAGGTGCTCTGAATTCACATTAAAGATGCAGGCAGTTTGCTTTGCAGGACCTCTCGGTACATTTAGGTATGTCAGGGTAAGCCTTAGAACTCAAACCTCAGCATTTAATATCCCGTCTCCATCAGCGTCATCATCACAAGCATCTCCAATTCCATCCCGGTCTGCATCCTCCTGGCCAGAGTTGGGGACGGTCATGCAGTTATCCTGAAAGGAAAGTAACAAGAAAGTGGCAGGGCGTGCTGGCAAGCTGTGAATGTCAGAGCCTTTCTGAGCTCTGAATGCTGCGCAGGGCCTCGAAGGGAAGCCTGCCCCCAGATCAGAACTGCCCACTTCTGGCTAAGCATTCCTCTGATATGCTGTCTCCACCTAAACATGCAAGGACTGCATCTTACCTTGCGGCACTTTTTGTCAGAGCAGCGTAGCTTCTCGTCAGGGACTCCGTCAATGTCTGTATCCTTTCCACAGACGTAGCCGTTCCCTGCCCAGCCCACAAGGCACTGGAAGACAGCGGATAAACAAAATGAGGCTGCTGGTGAGTCCCCTGGCAGGGGTATGCCTCCAAAACTGAAGGCCTTACAACAGAACCAGCAGAAAACATTGCAAACCCACGTACACAATGCTCTACAGGTGAAATATTGCCTGGAAGAGACACTTAAGCTGTAAATAGTATTTTAAAATAGTTCAGATACAAGAGCTCTGCTTGTTCCTGAAATTATAAAGATGCAGCAGCAAAACATCTTGGCTCTCCCAGGTTGTTTGAATGGTGTCCCCCTTCTCAGCTGCCTGTAATGCTCTATGACTGAAAAATGTGTAGTGCTTCAGACAAAAAAAGCAACAACACAACAGAGGATCTGAGGTGCCAGGAGCAGCCCACTGCTGAGATCTCTGAAAGATGCACTACCACAGCCCAGGTGTTAATGGGGAGCAGGTCTGTGCCAGGAAGGCACGCTCTCCAGGAGAGGGCAGTGGCAGACCCAGGAGAGCAAGCACAGCGCGGGAGAAGGGGGAGCGAGCAGATCCCAACGGCAGGGATCGGGCCTTACCGCGCAGGAGATGGACCCATCGCGCTCCACGATGCACTGCGCTTTCTCGTGGCAGGGACTAATTTCGCCGTTAGGGCAACGTCTCACTGTCTGGCTTTTGCAGCCTGTGATTTGATCCCCAACAAAACCAGGTTTACAAGCCCCACACTTGTAGGATCCCTGCAAAAAAACACAACAGGGAATCAACTGTAACATGAGTCAGGGCAACCTTTCCTATAACCTGTCCTCAGCAGCTGCATTGCCACAGAAAACAGAGGGCCCAGAGCCCAGGGAAGAGAGATCCACACGAGGCTTTCCAGGAATATTTACCCGTGTATTGATGCAGATAGAGTTTGGGACACAATTTTTGGCAGCACCTGTCTCGCATTCATTGATGTCAGTGCAGACCTGCCCAGGAAGAACAAAGTAGACATTAAATTCACTCTTAAGGAGATACCATGTCAGATTACAGAACTGGGGCATCACTAGATGCAGAAGCAAAACCCCCAGCATGCTGCACTAGGACTGAGAGCTTAAAGTTTTCCTTGAGACGAGCCTGAGCCAGATCCCAGCAACATTCCTGACCCCCAGGCAAGCTGTTCACCCTCTAGAAGTCACCAGAGATTTTAGCCTGGTGAAATAGCTTAGCTCTGAGCTGAGCTGTCAGAGTATCTGCTTACTGTAAAAGGACAGAAGAGAGTGAATGGAGCAAGAAGGTCAAGGACTGCCTCCTATGACCAGCTAGCAGCTCTCTAAGTAATGCAACCCACGTGCCATTCTTGCTTTTGTCAACATATTCTTATACTATCGTAAGCCTAGGCGTTTTCTTTTTTTTAATTATTATTATTTTTTATTATTTTAATCTCTCTATATCTGTTTACGTGGGGAGCGGCTGAGTACCAAGTAGCTGTATCAACTCTTCTGTGTCCTAGCACGAGGGATTCCCCCGGCTGGCTTCACAGCCACGAAGGTGTCCTAGACGTGACATTCTGACCTGCTTAAATTCAGCAGAGGTAAGATCTTGGAGCAGAAGTTGCTTTGCTGCTGATGTGCTAGAACATCCTTGGCGAGCCTATCCTCTCACTGCATCAGTCTTACCATCAATATAATGCAATCATCTTGTATTTCCCTCCCATTTCTTTGTCGGCACCAGGACCCTTGAATTAGTTACAGCTACAGAGGGGGAAGAGGTGATGGTTTCTGAAGGAGACAGAAGAATTTGTGCCTTACCTGTTTGTTGGCCCTGGCATAAGCTAGTCCAACGCCTTCGACCATTTGCCCTGTGAAGCCGGGAGGGCAGGGATCACAGCGGAAGCCAGGAACAGTGTTAATGCACTGGACCTTCGGGAAGCAGGGGTTTGCATTGCACTGTAAACAAGAAAGAAGTTGTGGAGAGCTGCGACACAGCCTCGCTCAAGGCCAGCTGTGAAGGCAGCTCTGAAAGCAGGCCTCGCTGGGTGAGATCCAACTATTGTGCTATTATTTTCTAAAGAATAAGAGAAAAATGCATAGAAGTAGCTGGCTTTCCTTGCAAGTGGAAAATGCAGCTTCCCAATCTGAGTGCTCCCAAATTCCAGTATGTTCAGACAAGTAAAACAAATCAACTTTCAAGACTAATTCTTCTTAGGTGACATCAATTGCCCAGGCAGAGAGCTGGCTTCGCTTCACACTTTCCTTCCTGGCAGTCTCTGAATCCAGAGGACTGGGTAATTTCTTACACTGATTTTGAAAGACAACAACAGTTGTTTGTTTACTACTCTGGGAAGCAACTGTCTTTCCAAAACTGATATTAATGCTTGCTTTATTTTCTGCAACACTGTTATTTTTACTGAATTCTTATGCGCTGTGCTAGCAGATGCATTACATTAATGCAGCAGTTCCCACATTTTTGTGACTAACAGATTATCAACAACCTCAAAATGTCCCATGGACCTTTTTAACTTCAGCTGTTTTTAAAGCGAATTGCTATAAGATGATACAGCTTTGCAAGACATGGTTGCTTGATGGTTGAGTAAAGTTCTGCATACAGACAGAATAAACATAATCGAATGTCACATTTTTTGGAAAAAAAAAAAAAGAAAATCAAACAATATCTCCCTAGCAAGGTTTGATTTACGGGCAGAAGTTAAGCAATTCATGTAGTGTGGTGAGATTTACTGTATAAAGGACTATTTGGGTAGCATTTCATTCCGTTTCACACATAATAAATCTTATCTCTAACAACTCGTCAGCGATTAGCTCAAAAGATTTTAAGACCAAATGGGATATCCAAACTCACTTTCCTGTGTAGTACAAACCAAAAGATTTATTTTGTCTGAGTCCCTGTATCTTTTAGAAACAAATGCCTTGCTAGACTGGATATAAAACCAACACAGAACACTGCTTGAGGCAGGGTGAGAAACAGACTTCGTTCCAGTGAAATGATGTTTCTGTTGAACTTCAGCTCCTGGGGGAATTGCAAGACTTCTCTTCACAACCACAACACGAACCCACAACACTCCAAGAAAAGCGAGACCTTTTTGTAGCTCCCAGCCCATCCTACTTGTTTTTTTTTTTTTTTTTTACCTCGTTGATATCCGTGCAATGGGACCCGTTGCCCGAATAACCTGGGGGACAAGGTCCACAGCGGAAGCCGGTGCCAGTCTCAGTGCAGGCCACTCCAGGGAAGCAGGGGTTTGGGACGCATCTGTTAAACTGTGTCAGGGTGATGACAGGGCCTGTCACCTCAGGGCGTATGCCTAGAGGACAAAAGGAGCATTAAGGACCGAGTTGTCACTGCCAGAGCCTATCATAAGCTCGTGCCATTGTCTCAGTTAGAAGACTTCAGTGTGCCTCACACGCAGGGCATTTCCTTGCAGCTTTTCTGATGGTTAGGCAGTTACAGCTCTGCTTTGTAAATGGAGAAAAACAAAGCCAGAAGCAGCAGATGGACAGATTTCTGACTCAGAGCAGACAAAAAAAAAAAAAAAAAAAAAAACCACACAAAGTCCAGGAGTCTTAGCTCCTAGTCCTTTACTCTTGTTGTGCTGCCCTCCTTGTTGTGTAATGCCCTTGGTTTTGGGGCTCCACAGAGAACAGTTCTCTCCCTGGTACCTCTACATCTCCATCCCAGTGGAAGTACGGACTCAGACACCCAGCTAAAGCACAACCCACACAGCACAGGCTTAAGTCTGGGAAGCGCTGTGGAGGGCCATCAGCCAAAATCTCCCCAGTAGAGGCAGGCATCTTAAACAGGTCAGCTTGGTGCACAGCAGGAATAGACTCACATAAGGCTCTCATGCCATGGCATTATCTTTATCTCCATGGGGCTAGGAAACCTTCCTTCATCCTGGCAGATGAGAAATCAATCTGTTATTCAGACATGCATCACGTCTAGGCTGGCATATAGCAGTATGGTATATCTAAGCATGTGACGTGCAGGAATTTCTAACCCGTATAAAATGCTACTGCAGTCCTATTCAGAAGCACAATGAACACATCAAACTTGTCCCCACGCCACTGTGCACAAGCTTTCCTTAAATTTTTAGGCCCAACGCCAGGTTTTTGTCTTTATCCTCAAGACCTGACTTCAGAACCTAAGGCCCCTGAATCAAAATTATGGGCAGGAACTAAACTCCTACAGCTCAAGGCAACACGAAGAATTCATCTACACAGGAAACAGAGGTTCACTGAAGGTTAACTCAGGACTGTGAATAAACTTTCCAGAAGCTAGAGTTGTCACAGATCTCCCACACCCACTGCTCTAAGTGACAAGGACACTTTTTGGTCCTGCTTTCCCCAGTTTAAAAGCCCAATTAAAAACAAAACAAAACAAAACAAAAAAAAAACCACCAAACAACAACACTGTACCACCACCAGTAGCAGCAAAATCTTCACTGAAAACAAGGCCTCCTCTCTTCGTGCTTCTCTTTCAGGGGAATAATAGAAGAAGCACAAATGACTGCTGCGAGTCACGTTGTTCAATGCATGACTAAAAGAGGCTCAGGTTCTACAGCAAAGAGTACAGGAGAAGAACGCACATAGAGCTGAAAACCAAGTGGGGAAGGCAGAGATCAAGTAACAGACAGAAAGTTCAAGACAGTTTTATGAGCAAGTTATTAAAACAATTGGTGTGGATGAATGCTTTTCTGTACTACAGGTCCCAGAAGCTTTGGCTAATCTCTTTTCCAGCAGTACAATCTCTCCAAGTGCAGAAATGGTTTTTGCTCCGCCCTTTGAGTGTACTGGCAAATAACATAGCATCTCCAAGAACCACGCTTTCTGAAAGCCAGATATACTGAAGTAGGTTCCAGTCCAGAAAAACCATTTACTGGGGAGCAGAGGGCAAAATCTGCATGGGAGAATTTACGACCCTGTTTCCTGAATCCTCTGTAAACACCCTCTTTGCTTGGAAGGTGACAACATTAGGATTGAAGGAACAGCAGATCAATGCCTCTTGGGGGTGATGTTCTCTTCCACTCAGCTCATGAGTTGCCAGCTATATCCCACAGGATACCCGGTGTTCATTCCCAGGCAATTCTAACACAGGCCATGGGCTGGGCTATTAAGAGACGTGGCTGGGCAGCTTTCTGCACTAGAATGCAGCTATGCTGAGAAGTACAGCGTGGCACGTCACAGAACCACTAATAAAGCTTATTTTAGAAGTTGTGGAAGTGCGCAAACACTGAGGATTTGCTGGAAATATAGATGAGCTTTTTCATGCTAATTCTGCACCCCACGCGCAGCAAAGGGGTAAATAGCTTCAACTGCCACTGAGCCACGAGAACAACACGGAACACTGGTCCACGCGTGCAGAATGCTGTGGGGGGAAAAAAGGCATCACTAATATCAAGTATTCCTCTGTGACACTCAGGGTAACTGTGAAACAGGTTAATTCCTTTGGGCAGATGGTCACAGGTGGCATTTTACTACTTGTTTGGACACAAAGGTATGAAACACTTGGAGGAGGCAGTCGAGTATAGAGCTCGGCTCAGTAACTCACCACAGGCATCACACTCCATGACTGTGTTCTTCAGGAATGTTATCTCCTTAATCTGGAAGAAAACAAGAATCATCACTTAGCCAAAGGCTGAGTTTTGCTCCCATGCAAACTAATAGTCCCATCGCCAGAAAGCAGGATGTCCGAGAGCACACAGCTACTTACAAGCAAATTAACTCTTACCCCAAAGTCTATTTTGCAGACTTTCAGGAAGCTCAGGTGGCTTGTTCTCCCTGCTGTAAGTACGTCATTCCTTACCGGAGTGTTCCTACAGGCTAACTAGATAATACTATTCTATTACAGAGGCAGGAAACACTCAATTTGAAAACACAGAAACAAGTGCCATGGAGGAAAATGAATATACTTTATTTGGGTCTTCTGCTCTAGAAGATGCTGTATAAACAGTCCTAGAGAGGTCTGCATTACCTGCAGACTGGGTATTGTATAAGTAAAGTCAGGAGGAGGTTCCCATGTATGCCATTTTTGCAGACATAAATAATCTCTGACCTTGCCCATGCCCATTTTGTGGTCCTAATGTTCTTGCCATGAAGACATTTTGAAACTATTTACAAAGGCTCCTTCAGACTTCCTCTGATCTCCTCTAGGTTCCTATTCCTTCAAGCTTCCTTCAATAAAGAGATAATCTGTTGCACTGGTAGTGAAAAGATGTGGTGGCTTTCATTAAGAAAAGAATATGGGACGGGCAAAAATAAATGTCAGTCTCAAGCTACCACTTTCACGACTCTCTGGCACCTTAGATAACCTAGCAGGCTTCTTTCCTGAAAAGGCCTTACTGCCTATCTACAGCCGATGCTCAGGCACAATTCTGTGACCACCCTTACACACCCCGCGGACTTCATGTTTCCACTATTAAGACATTTCACTTTGTACTTGGACAGAAGCATCTGCTCATGTCTCTCTGCCAGCTCCCAGGTATAAGAGCAAGCTTTCATTCTATGTTGGATTCTCTCTTCCCTCCAACATGGCCTGCGGTTGTGTATTTTGAACAGTTAATGCTGAGATGCATCTAATCCAAATCCCCAGAACATGTCCCATTAGGAGTGGGTGACAAGAGAGCAGAGGGGAGAAGTTGGAGTGCTGCTAATGAATATCTGAGGTTCCTTTGTGCCAAGAATTCTTCAGCCTTTGGCTCGCGAGAGAAGACCTGGCCTTTTATTAATACTCCTTCTGCTATCCTTATTGCCAAAATCCCAAGGTGATGAATCAGGGAAAAGTAAGTTTAGGAAATCTTTGCACAGATTAAGGCATTATGAACTGCCACCTTGGCTCTCCAGTGACATATGCAAGTTTGTCTTCTGGGGAGGGGTTTTCCTGAAAGCGCTGTTGAGAAAAAGGCCATGGATTAAAAAAAAAGTAGGTGGCGAGAGCGAGAGAAAGAACAAACAGAAAACCTATATGGAGAATCAGTGCTAAGCTGGAAGGGAATACTGGAAATCATTGCTCCAGGCTGCCAGGAACCATGTCTGACCTGATTCCTAGTAAACACTGGGTATTTATGCAGAAGCCTGAAATTTGAGAGTAACTCCATGCAACAGATGTTTTTGCAGATTAGAGGCCGCCCAGTATGAACTGGCACTGAGACCTGTCTGCCATTCCAATTAGCTGGCAGGCAGAGGCTGCTGCCCTCAGCTCCCAGAATGGATAAAGGGAGAATGGAACCTTTTTCTGTACTTAAAAGAGAGTTGACCAGACAAACCACCATCTCCTCGTTAAAACGGGAAAGGATCTAAGCACCCAAGAAGTTCCAAAATTCCTAAGAAACTACCAGAGCCAGAAAGGCTTAGGATTAAAACAACAAGAGGAAAGAATGAATACAGAGCTTGTTTAGACTCCATCTGACTTCCCTTTCCAGGACCCCAATAGATGGCTGAAAGGCCTCTTCCATCTTCCAAGTTTGGATGCTACTGATTTCATGTGCCCGCAAAACCAAGGAAAAAGTGACTTGTTTTTCCAGTTAAACATACATCAACTGTGAGCGTGTGTCTGTTTTCTAAGAGTTTGTTCTCATGTATGCTTTTACCCGACATGGTTCCAAGCAGCAGAATCTGCTGCTTTATCTCAGAATTACAGATCTAATTGTGAGATCACCTCTTGATCTTGGCTTTCACAGCAACTGTTCTACTGCTTATTTGACCAAATGGAAGAAGAGGCCCCCCAGTCCCAGAACTCAGCACTTCAGACAGAAGATTCAGTGACTGATCCCGAGCAGGATAAAAGGAGTTAGGTGCCTTTTTCACTTACCTGCTGTTTCAACAAGTCTCGAACTTCCATTAACACACGGTTAGTTTCTCTCATCTCTTCCAGCATTTCAGGACCAACTTCTACTACAAAAAGCACAGTGGATGGAAAAAACACAGAGGAGCCATTAGCAGTACAAACCAACTGATAAAATTAGCTTAAATTTAACATTAAAGATACAGAATCCTCCACACCAGTCTCTCCCACATCCCAACTAGAAGATGGCTTGGAAATAACCAAGTCTTGCTCTGGGCAGGGCAGACAGGGATCATCAGCCACTGCTGTTACTCAGATAGGTAACAGTTACCCCTCAGCAAACAAATTGGCCTGGCAGTCTGGCCATTGCGGTAGCCGTTAATCTGGCATGGTCTGTGCAGTTCACACATAGGAAGCCTTTGCTGCCAAAAGCAGCAAATTAGTAATTCAGTGCTGTGGAAGTTACTATGAAGGGCACAGCTAAAGCGAGGCTCTTTGCTGAGTCTATCCCAGATGTGCTGCCAAGCACTGAACGTGGAAAAACGGCACATCAGCCATTGCATCGCCCGTTCTCAAGGTCCAGACTTTTTTCTCACAGCATAAAGATGGGTTCTGTCCAGGCAGCGGCGCTTTCAAATTGCATCACAGTGGGTTTGGGACACAGAAGGTCCATCTGCTCATCCATGTAACACTGCAAAATCCTGTTTAAACTAAGCTGAACAGAGACTATAAATTATATTACAAGGTCACCTAGGGCAGATTAACATGAATTTCTGCTAGATTCTAGCCTTGCCTAGTCAACTGAGGCATGCTAAAAACCTAGTCTATACTCGTCAGCTTCGCTCAAGAAGAACGAATGGAAGTAGCTCACTGTTTCCAGAAATATGTGTTAAGAAAATTTGAACCATTTAAAAACAATTGGACAGAAAGTTCAGCTCTGGCATTCTCCTGTCTGCCATGAGAAAGCACAACCTCATTTCTCAAGGTTTTTCTAGATTAATCAATCCTTTAACAGAAGTCACACCTTGCCTACCGTATGAGCAAACCTTTATGAAGACAAGCATAGCAGTATGTTCGACAAATGGAAGGGAAATGGGCAGGGGAAAATGAGCTGGAGCTGGGGGTCTGCTTCCTCTGAGAACGAAGAATTTGGCAGTGCCAGAGCAGGACGTCAGCCCATGCTACTGCCTCAGTACAACAACTTAGGCATTTTTATGTGACAAACAAGCCTGAAAGCCTCGTGGGTCTGCCCTGCACAGAACGGAGAGGACTTGATGAATATTTGTAACCTCTCCAATACATTTTGGTCTGGGAATTAAATCAAAAGTACCGCAAATGTGTCATTCTAAGACAGAGGGAGTGAATGAAAATGATATTTCCTATTTTATTGAAAACAAGAAGCTCGCATATAATTTTGAACTTCAAACGGAGGTTTTGAATAAACTCTGCATGAAGGCTTCAGGCAGCTTTTGTTATTCCTGGGAAGAATTTTCCATTCTTAGTAGCAAGATATATCTCAAAATAAACGTTTTCTTTTTTTTTTCTCTCTCTCTCTTTTTTTTTTTTTTTTTTTTAAGATTCAAATTTACAGTAGTGAGTGAACTACTTAGGAGTGATTTCCAAAGTAAGTCTATGCACTTGCAGACATTTCCATTACTGTGCATCCTTCTCCAAGGGTTCATTCTCTCTGCAAGCACACGCTTGAATCTCTGGTACACAGTCCTTTAGGTCTGAGCCTGCTGCATCTCAGATCCTCTTAGAGCTGAGCATTCTCCTAACAGGCTGTTCAGAAAAGTGGAACTTTTGTAATGAACATAGCTAAGTTCCTAGAAGTCAGGGCTTCCCTAAGCTCTGTGTGCACAAGCTGAGAGAATATTCAAGACTCTTGCTTTTGGACATGCTGTATAAGCTATTTTAATTTAATCACATGCAAAATGCAGACTAAAATAAATTGTCTCTTGCAGGTCATTACAGAAACACAACAAAATTTCCATTTGCCCTAGAATAAATGTTTTTCTTAAAAAAAAAAAAAATCACTACTCAGGAGGGAAACGGGGAAGAAATCTAAGACTGAATATTTAGACAGTTCGGCTTCAAGTTTCATACAAAACCCCTAAACATTGCTTTCAGACTTCAGCAGATGCAGCTGAAATGTTATCTTCTCCTCATTCTCTGCTGCAAAACAGAATATTCATAGGAGGCTAGAAAGCACAGCAGTCCAGAAAACAGAGAAAATCAGAATTACTTACCTGCTCTTCTCTGCTGACATGATGAAAAAGGATAAGAGAGGCAGAGGAGAAAAACAAAGGCTAGATCTGAAATCATCTTCAAATCTTCAGGCAGTGTGGATGTACGGGCTTCTCTTGCAACAAATTTTAACCTGCAGGTTTGCCTCTGCTCCCCATTAGTATCTGTGGTTTGCTATTTATGAAGTTGCATTCCTTCCTCTGAAGTTCTTATTCTCTGATGCTGGACGACGGGTGGACGTCATTTCTGGCTGCTAGTCCACAGAGAACGTTACAAAAGTAAACAATATGAGAAACTCATCAGGAGAGTAGCTTAATTTTTTTTTTAGACCAGCTTGCACCAAAATAGGTCAGAAAATTCCAGAATTAAATGGATTTTTTTTTGGATCGGGGTTTTTATTTCTTCTTCATGGACACAGGATAGACGGATGATTCATAGTCCTATCCCTCACAGATTTTCCTTCTAAAACTGCTCACAAGATCACAAAAGCTATGAGACATCTGGACTTCACTAGAGTTTCAGGAAAGGCTCTTTAAACCCCCAAAAGGCAGTTTTACCACTCACACTTGGGGCAGACTTACTGAATCATCTTTCAGCTCCAAAGAGAAGCCATCACACTGTCTTCAGAAAGATATAAGGCAAATGTACTAGCCCTTAGAGGCTGATTCTTATTACCCCCCACCCAGGCTCATCTAAAGGAAGAATGCAGTGCAGAGATAGCAGCATGAAGGGAAGGGAGACTTTGCTGTTTCTTGCATGTGAAGGAACGAGTCTCAATCCAGCACTTTCCATCGCTCAGTCTCAATCCAGCACTTTCCATCAGAAGACACAGAGCGGATTGAGAAATCTATCTAGAGCAGCCAAAGAAAATTTGCCCAAAGAAAATCTTAAAGCTACTACATCAAGGAAATTGCAAGTTAAACTGTGACCTATAAAAAAGGTTAGTCTGAAGACCAGTGAAATTCCTCATCACAAATTCTCACTGTTTGATTGTGAAATCTGTCAGTGTGTTTATCATGCAGCGTCCCTGGGGACACTACAGACAAGAAAAGCCCCAGAAAACAGTAGCTCAGTCTTTAAAGTCTTGTAGAAGCAGGATCTTTGGATATTTACACAAAGTTTTTTTCCTCATTTTGGCCTCAGACCTCCCATAATCAGGGAAAAACTTCCCATCCCTGTGGCTATGCACACTTCTTGAAGGTAACTGTGCAGTCTTGTAGACGCTGGTGAGCATGCATGCCCACTACAGTAAGCAAATATTGTTTTATATTACAGGACTGCTGCAGCAGACAGATTTTACATTTTCTTGCACCAAGCAAAATCTATACTAAATATAGAGTTAATTTGCTTCTGTTAACTGGGTGGCATTTGTATGATTCTGCTCTTCTGGCACATCACCTCATGTTACGCACAGTATGTGCCTTTTTCTTGTGAACCCACCAGAGAAATCAGCTTTGGGGGTTTGTTACTTGTGGCAAGTAAAAGTGGTTTAGCTGGAACTCAGAACAATTGAGTTTCCCAGTTTTTAAAACTTTTAGGTGCTTGCAGACAAATCAAGACCATGACAACTGATTAGAGAAGACAAAACATTGTTTTTCCAGTGATGGTCTGGGAAATATTATGTTTGCAATTTTTATTTTAAAACAATGAATGGGGGATGAACTCAGTCTCTCTTCCACAGAGACCGAGTCTTTCACCTCAAACAGTGATAGCTGATGTCCCTCAAGGTTATATTTACGATGCTGTTGTCAGGAGGTGAGAGAGGCATTCAGACTTTGCAGACTGCTCAGTCCAGGACCCTACTAGAAGGCCTGCAAGGGATCCCATTAGAACATACTGTTGTAGTGGAGAGCTGTAAGCACAGTACTTACAGTACTTCAACAGAAGCGTCATAGGTCATTAATAAAGGACGGTTCTTGCCAGCTATCCAGATTTATTTTTTTTTTTCCAAGTGAGAAGTCATGAAAGTTGAGAAAGAAAGAGGTATAATTCACATGGAATTAAGAATGAACAAGGGTCTCTTGTGAGGTTAGCCTGGCAACAATTCACATCAGATTTGCTTTGTGTGGAGGAATATGTGCCCTTATAGAATGATGAGACGATCAAACTCCTATTGGAATGGAAAGGGAAGGAAAGGAAATGAAAGGGGAAAGCAGGGCATTTTTCTGAACACTTTCATCTGCTCAAAATAACAAGCACTATTATAACACTATGAACTGGTGACCATGTTATATGTAAAATTCACTGTATTTTTAATTATGCCCATTATTCAACATCCAAATTAACTAATCAAAGCCATATTATAGAGAAGTTAGATCATTTTCTTTGTTTTTATCATGGACTAAAGAAACTCAGATAATTGACAAAAAGAAGAAAGCTCCCAGAGTGACTGCGAAAGACTAAAGGAAAAAAGGGAACCTTTCTCTTCAGAAGAGTATCTTGTATGGGCATGTTGCAAGTCCCCAGAGTACTTAAAGCATCAAGGGCTACCTGCAGTGATGCTGGATCTCTTCACAGGGAAGAGAAAGCGAGAACTTTGGTGACATGGGCAGTCTGCGAGTTCATCCCCATCTCTGTTTTTCCCTCCTAAAGTCACTAATAACGAATTTATTAGTGGAAGCTGGAGAGTATACTGACCTCGCTCACATGAAAGCATGTTACTTGTAAGTAACTTTGCTGTTAGCACAAGACAAAAACTGCAGGTTCTCAAACTCAGTAACATCAGGAGCGTTCACTGCTGAGAAATGACTTCCATTTCCCTCAGCAACAATGGGTATGGGACAGCACGGTGACAGAACCGTGCATCTTATTGCTCTCTTAATGAAATAAACAGTGGCTTATTGTATCTGCATTACACCAGTTATAAATAGCTGACAAATAAGTCTTCTGCATATGAAGGCAGGGATCAGTATGTCTTGACATTCTTCTAGAAACCCATAGCCACTTCTCTTTACTCTGCAAGAGATTCTGGGATCATTTCTATTCATTAATGGTAGCAAAATAACTGAACAGAGAAAAATGCAGCTAGTTTCTACACAGCTTTCTAAAGTTGAGCAAGACATGGTGTCTCCACACGATGAGGTCATTCCTACCCTTATTTTCCTTGGACTCATTCTGCACTTTTCTTTATTCAGGTCTAATGACTAGAAATCCTTGTAAATCACTGCTCTAATGCAGCTTAAATACACAGTAGCAGATCAGAAAATGTTCAGTCGTGATGTGATTATTTCTGGGTGACAGTTCCTGTTTGAAAAGGACAAATTAAAAAATACCTGATATATCTGAACTTGTTATTATCTGATGGGGAAACATCTCCCAGATTTGTCAATACTATTTTTTAAGCATTACTGATAAAAATAAATAAATAAAATTGAGCAGGAGATAGTGTTTATTTGGGCTTCAGCTTACCCATATTTTTGCTCTCTGCGCAGTGCCAGGTTAGTTACACCTTTTTCCCTGACTGGAGCTGACATCACAAATGAAACTAGCACACAAACAAACAACAAAAAGAAAAGATCATGCTAGTTTAAAGTTTAAATATTTTCCATCTCTGTGTTTTTAACTAATGTTTGCCAGCTGAAGAACAAAAGTCAGAAGGAAAAAGTTATTTTTCAGTCTTGTAAGGTCAAGTTCTAAAAATAAGTGAAAAACACCTACACCCTCTGAAAGAGTGCGCTAAGTTTTACAGAGTTTCTTATATATTCATGGAAAATACATAAGAAACAAAAATTATGTAAAAGACAATCAGTAAGGATTTCAAAAATAATCTTTTCCTTTTCCTCCCAATACAGGTTCAATAGTACCTATGGCGTTCCTGAGCAAGACTTTCTCCCGTGATGAAGACTTCACAACCACTCCAGGCAGCCTTTGGATGCTTTATATTCCCACTGTCAATGTTTCCACGGGATACTATTTAAACCCACTGCTTCTTTTCTTATTCACTATGCACTCAAGAGAGCAGATTAGCTCCTTCATTGAAGGAGCATTATATATTTGATAACTTGCATTTCAATTCAATACTGTTACGAAAGAGCCTGGTAATGCAGGTAAACGTCCAGGTTTTATACATCCAATAGAAGAAAAATGGTCACATTGCAGACTGTCGACTGTTAGTTCTAAGCCTTGAAGTCTGAACTATATCATAATCAGTCATGTTTTTTGTTAAATGTCACAATGCATAAAGTATCAATAACACAGAAGGTACATTCTCTGTTCTGGTAGACTATAGGATTACAACTGAGGTCGAACCAACCTGACACATTCATGCACCACTCCTTTCTATTTCACTCTTGAGTAGATCAGTAACAAAATCAGCACGTTAGATTTTTTTTGCAGCATCTACTTATTTTGAATGCTGTAGATGAGCATTGGCAAATTCCGAAGACAGACACCGTGGAAAGGACTGGACAGTGAAGTTTGATGCTCAGCAGTGAGCAGAACCTTCAGTCTTGTCCTACCTCTCTACCATGTGTTCATGTGTTCCCAGCCAAAACAAACCTCTATCTTGTGAAGTTTGCAAAACACGATTTTACAGCTTGATTATGTACAAATACTTATTTCATCCGTTGCTAAAACACCATCTCAACAAACAAGATTCCTAAATGATTTGTGCTTAGAGCTATTTGCGGTCCTGAGGTAACAAAGTTTAGGTATAAACCAGTAATGTAAATAACAACACCAGTGTGTTATGGAAGGCAGATTCGTTATTTAACATCGACACCTACAGGGATGTAAATATTCCACGCAAATTCCATCCCTCAATACATAGTAATAGCCCCAATATGCCTCATTTTATTGCAAGATGCAATAATCCACTACAGGCCGTGCTTTCTTACATGTTTGAAGAGTTACAGCTTGCTGCAGTCTGGTTTATGTCTCCAGCTTTAAATCCCCAAGGGAAGTGAGGTATTGAAGGTCACTGAAGAACTGAAGACCTTTTTTAAGTACTTTTAATGTTTCTTTCAATTAATCAATGGCAAATTGCAATGACAGAGAATCAAGTCTGCAAAATATAATAAATGGACATGGCTTCATTGCGCACTACGTTAAATTTATCATTCATTCTTCTTGTTGTTTTCTACCCTGCTAGTGGAATTTGGCTAATAACAGTGAAGCCATTTACATGACCTAAAAAAAAAAAAGGCACACAACCCTCTGTGGCAACAGGCAGAATGACAAAACGCTGGACCACAACTGTGGTATCACAGCGACTGGCACGCTGTGACAGGGGAGTCCCCTCTGAGGAAGCTATTGCCTTACAGCATAGAAAGTGGGGCCATCCTTGAAGCAAGATTAGAATTCCAGAAGGGTCAACTCTCCTGCTTATTTCTCCAACGCTGTTAGAAATTTGATGCTTTTATCCATTCTGTGTATGAAAGTCTGACTTTTCAAGCGGACATCGCTTTTCCTTACAGAAAAACGGAACATTTTCTTAGTTTTAGAATGCTAGAAAATACAAACAACGCTAAGTTAGTGTATAAAAATAGCTGCTAAATAGTTTCTGAAAAAAGGTGCAGAGATGCCTTCCAGCGTCTGAGGGCTGGCTCCCAAAAATAAGACAGATGAGCCGAGAACACATTCAAACTCTGTTTTATCCTCAGCTCCTAGCCCCCAACCAACACAAGTAACCAGAAGCAGCAGGACCTGATTAGGATTTTTCCATTATTTTTGCTGTTGAATAGCCAACGCAACAAATGCACACTTGATAAGTAGGGGACATTTGTAAGTCATCAAACACATATCAAGTAATTGCAGTCTTTACTCTTTCTCTTTCTCTCTTTTTTTTTTTTTTTTAACTCAGTGAATGCTGGAGTAGGGGGAAAAGAAAGTTGCTAGACTGAAAATTTTTAGGTGCATCATCAGGACAGATTTCCTGTGCCTCTGGACCTACCCGAGGAAGCTACCAGTATGAGTTGGAAGCAGCTTCAGTCTCTCAAGGTAGTTTGTATCTTGGTCTCTCTAATCAAACTCCCCCAAAGATAACCAATTTGTAGCAACCACGAGAGAACCAAATGGCCTGCATTTTTATTGCCACAATCCTCTTCTTGAGAAAGAACGCTGTTCTACAGATGTGGAATAGAATCACTCAGAAGCTAAGCAGCCTGCACTAGGTCACACCACGCAAGTAAATTGAATCTGAATGCCCAAAGCTCATGCCAGCACTGTAATAAATAAACCATCTTTCTGTGAAGAAGGGGAATCTTCGTTCACAAACATTGGCAAGGAAAGGTACTAAAAAATATGCACATACACGTTCGCCTAAAATAAGCGATAGTACATATTGTCTGGGGCGTCTTACCACCACCATAAGTTGCTGATCTTCCTGGGAATGACATATTCTGCCCTCACTGGCTGAGAATTACACATGGGGATGTAGGAACTCTGGGGAGTGTCAACAAAAAAAGCTATACTTTTGCAAGAGAAGGAAATATCAGAAAATATAGCCCTTTGACGAATCAAAAATGTTTAGGTGAACCGTAACACCGCCACAGTTTGGTTTCATCACAGATGTGACCCTGACCTTCCAATACTCAGTGGGCAGCAGGAAACATGGACGAGGCTAACCTCAGCTGCTCAGGTAGCCCAGTCTGCTAGAGAGCTTGATTTCTAGTAGCTCCATCCAAGGACTCTAGTCAGGAAGAGCAGGAGACAAGGCCGGTGACAGGACTGGAGAAAAATCTATACTATAGGTCCAAGGTCTGGTTAGAGTCAAAGCTGAAATACAATACCTTGAACACAAGATCACCTTGAGCGTTGTCCTTCATTGAAAATATGGCCCAGAATTTTGTTTGCTCTCTCTAGAAAGGTCACAGCACTGTCAGATGCTCACCACTCCCGGGTCTCACACTGATAATCCTACCCCTTCCAAAATGCCTCAGACATGCTGTCAGCATAATGCTGTCTGAAAAGAACAAAGACACCTGGAACTAAAACATTTGTTACAAATCTGAGGGCAGGAGGCCAACCAAAGGGCTCTCGTAAGCCCACAATGCTCACATCGGCCCTCCTTCAGCTTTGCTTTGTCTCTCGTTTAAGCCTGCTAAAGACAAACTATGGCAAATCAGAAGCCCAAGAGGCTGAAAAGCAGTGGTACATTCAGATCTAGAAGAGCTGTCTCCCATCCTTCCCTTCTTCTCAAGCAGCTCGCTGTAATGAGGCTTACAGATGGGGGTGTAAAATACTGCCAGAGCTCCTTCTCCCTACCGCCACCCTGCTCAGAACTATTCCCCAGCATATGTCGTAATCATACACCCAGGAGGGTTGTTAAAACCTTACAGGAAACATCTCACATTTTTTCCTTTACTATTCATGCCATTTTCTATTAGGGACAATAAAGACTTCTAACACTGGATTAAGCTCATTTGCAACAATGAGCTACTATTGCTCCAGGAGCCAGCGGGAGCTCAGACTCGTTGAGGGAACTGGGAATAATTCACTGAATTGTACTGGAAAAAGGGAGACGACCGAAGGCTGTTTTGACCAAGAGAGATGCAAACCGATGCGATGGTTAAGCCATCACGTCTTGCTGGGAATTATTGTTGGGAGTATCATTAATGCTTGGAGCATGCAGTTTTTTCAGTAAAATTGCTTTGGCCGTGGTCTCCCTTTTTGGTTTTCGCTACTAAAAGACACCTCCCAGAGTCATAATGACAATAACACAGTTTTACTGATTGCTTTCACTCGTTGCTCAGTGTGCACTAAGTCACTTCCCAAAACTCTCAGGGATGGCAAACCTTAAAAACAAAAACTCTTCTAAGCAGGCTGGTTTTTCCTTTCCCCTAAGTGATGTATATAATCCATCTCCGTGGTCAAACCTTCCTATTGTGCAATCCAGGGGTCTTCAGCAATAGTGTAAACAGGAATTGTCTCATTACAGAAGGGACTGGAAGTGCTCAGGGCTCTGAGATCACGCATGTAGGTGGGCAGACAGCACGTACACTTTTTAATAGCCTAGGGACCTGTCTTAGGGAGCAGTGACTTGCTTTTGATCATCTCCCAAGACTTACTGACTCAAAGAAACATCTGGCATTGACCCCTTCACAGGCAGAATACTCAACCTGAGGGGCCCTGGAAATCTACTCTTATATGTTCCTGGAGCTGTCTGCACGTGATTAGTTCAGTAGCTACACATAAGCGCACACACTGTGTCTGAATAATGCTATTTCTGTATCATATACACAAGTATTACATAGACGAGTATTTGCTGTCCTCATATTACTGCTTGCTGGCCACAAGTTGGCACAGGCCATTAGCCCTTTGCCATGCAGCTTCAAAAAAAGATCAAGTTTCCATCGTGCCTTTCAGCAAGGAAGATCCCAAGGAACTTGACAATTTATTCATACCTAACACCACCAGAACATAGACACCTTTGGGACAGAGAGCACGGCCAAATATATAACAGAGTGCAGAACAGCAGGAAAAAAAGGGAAACATTTGGCTTGGGACCCCAGAGAAAACCACACTTTTTATAGAGAGAGCCAAGGAATGGTTAGCATCCATTCACAGGAGACAGAACTGTGCTTTCTACGGTCTCATCCCAAAGACCCACAGAGAAAATTTGAACTTCAGAGTTTATTCTGCCTCAGAAGTATGAAGTGGTAAGTTACCTTTTCCAACTTGCTGGACCAAGAGTCCTACTAACGGTGTTCAGACAGACCACAAAGCTGTCCTTTCTGGGGACATCTCAAGGGAACGTCAAGAAACTTTCCATGCCAGAAGTTATATTAAGCAAATTTGTTCAGGCCTCCTGGATACATGCAGCAGAAAGCTGTAGCTTTTTACTAAGTGTTGATTCAAGATTAATGATAGCTCTCTTGACACTTCCTCTCACTGCCTGCAACAGGGCCCATTTTTTTTTCTTTCCCTTTGCTCTTTTTCAAATAACCTCACCATAGCAATTAGCTCTACTCCTTATATTTAAAGGAAACACCACACACACACCCACACACACAAAAAGCCACCAAAAACCAGAAGGATGATATCAAGTGTGATTTAACAGCTGTAAATAAGCAAAACCAGCACCAAGCAATCAGGTCTTTTCGGGACACCAGTGATTAAAAGACCACCGTTAAGGTACCCGGTAAAAATATCATCTGCAGTCAGCTCTTGCAAGAGACATAAACTTTTTCAGTGGTGCAAATTAGAGTTCTCTTTTACAAAGAGGAAGAAAGGATAGATCACATAGGACTAACTTAATTGCCCTTACATCTTCACCAACCATGGGGACGCTGAAAGCAGTAGGTCAGAAGCCTGACCATTGCTTTCTCCAAACTCAACTCTTCAGAATAGCGGGTGGATCAGAGAAAGGGAGAAAAGAAGTTGATCACTAAATACAACACACTTTTTCTCAGGAAGAGGCTACGCACTTAAATTCAGTTTTATTATGAGTAGTTTAATACTTGCATACAGAAACATGACTTTTTCTTCCACAAGGGCAGTGTGGAAACACAGCCTTTGTGAATTACAATGAAGATTCTTCAGGTGTAGGTGTTTTCTTCAATTGCCAAGGAATCAGGATGACTACAAGGGCACAAAGAATAGAGGGATTTAAGAAGCACCAGCAGATTAGTGAGAGTAAAGTGGCCTCATTTTCCTATACAAAACAAGGATCTTTAATATGAAAAAAAGAAAATGGCGTTATTATTGCAGAGCCCTAATATTCCACAAAAAAATCATTCTTCTTATGATGGTGGTAGAGCAGAACATTGTCTCTCAATCTTTTTTGCTTATACCCCACCTCAACTGATTAATAAACTTTTGTTAGATTTTGAATAAGCAAGAACAAATCTTCTTCCTAGAAACTGCCTTTTGTGCCTTCGTTACTTGTTCCCAAAACCTTGACCACAAAAGAATACCAGCTCCTCAAGGATAAGGAGAGAATGACAAGCCCAGTGTCTTCTAGACAGACCCCATTATATCACAAGGCAGTGTATTCTCCACGCTGCTGTCCCCTCTTCCAGTGTATGCCTGAGGCGTTCCATAGGCTTTCTGTCGAAGATAATTACAGCTGTCACCAGTATGAATAGACTAAGATGTTCGCACGGCCCACGCTCTGGGGGTGGGGAAGGACAGGTATCGTCCTCAGTAGCAGGATCACTTTGTCTTTTTCAAAAGAGAGATCTCATACAATATGAAGATGAATTTTCAAACAGAAATAATAGCACAGATGCAGGCAGCTGAGCCCTCCTCGTTCACGTTTGGTTAGATAACAATGTTAAATAGTCAGCTGTTCCCATGCAGAAGTATCTCCCCACTGAGGTCTGAAAGCACACAGGTATGACTCAAGAATGTTATCTGAGCTGCAGCGCTCTCAACGCTGAAGGGAATATCGGTGTTACCTCGTCCACGCTGCCTAGAAAGGTATTAGCAGGTGCAAGTCAAGAGAATCAATCCAAGAAGCCTATTAGCCTTAAAATGAACAGTTAAATTTGTGAAACTGCTTGCTTCATCTACTAAACACATGCCTTTCCCTGCACACTATATTGTCAGCTCATCTTCCAATACATCTCTTCACACATGCACATTCTATTTTCATGAGCTTTGAGACATTACAGATTACTGGCCTTATTTGAAAATTGTGCTCCTTTGTACATCATTTATAACCTCAGAGGAAAATTCAACATCATCCAAACCATGGGTTGGTTTTTCTTTTCACCCCTGGAGAAATGGAAAAATGGCATGCATGTACACAGGCTCAGAAGTGGTGGAAGCTCTCCAGAAAGATGGAGTTTGGAGACTAATCCAAACCTCTTGAGTTTTCAAGAAAATATCAGACCAGAAATCTCACAGGAATGAACTGGCTCTGGAGATTTCTGGCAATTCCTTTTGCTGACCCCACCCAAATCTGAAAAACAGTCACAAAAGCAAAACTAACATTTTTCACAATATTTTTCAGTATCAAGGTCTGGGTAAAGATTCAGAATAAGTCCTTGCTTCATTTAAACAGCTTTCCCCATCCAAGGATTGCAAGGACACATATTTCATCCAATTGTAATGGTCACAGAATTTCTCTAATTTTAATTCCACGTGGAAACTAGAAGTTCGATCCTCTGTATTTTTGCAATGCTCCCTTCAATAAAGGCCAATTGCTTTTGGCTAGCACAGCAGTCAGTTTCTTCCATTAACCTTTATTCAAGCCAAAACACTTTGGGTGTAAGCGACATTGAGTTCCTGAGACAATGACGGCCAGAGAAATACCTGTCATGAGAGTGGAATCTGAGAGCTCTTCCTAAACTCCAGCTGCCTTGTCTCTCCTTGACATCGTTTCAGTCTTTGAATGCTTTCTGCACAAGCCATTACACCCTTCAACACTTCTTCCAGGAAAGCGCACACAATTCCAGGAACCCCACGCCTCAGGTGAATAAATAGCAATCACAAAAGCAACTTTCTACTGGCGAGGCAGGAGACAATGTTGAAACTGTGAGTCTCTATACACAAACGCAGTAAAGGCTACTGTGAAGGCCAATATTTCCCAAGGAAATCAAATATCATGGTTTGGATAGGAGATGATTTGGAAAGAGTAATGAACATGTCTAACCCTGTATACTCAGCAAAATCTGATCTCACAGCCTGAGATCATTTGCTGGCCTCAAGTCACATCTGGGAGTTACTCCTAACACAGCGGGAAGAGTTGTTCTAGGGAGATCCAAATTCCACTTCTAAAGCTTCTTATAAAACAGGAGCTTTTGCCATTTAGTACTGCAGGTGCCCCCTCCCTTTCTTTTTTCAGATGAGGTTTGTGGTGGCCTCTAGCGGAACATGGAACGAATGATATAATGTGGAAAAAAGGAGTGAGGTTTGTGGAACCTCTTCAGAAGCTGACCAAGCCTTCAGCTATTCATAGCTGAACTGAGGTGGAATTTGTTTAAAACTATATGAATGTGCTAGTAAAGAGTTAATCTCCATACCCTAGCCTAATCCTTCAAATCAGAACCACGTGTAGATCCATAATGGGTCATCCTATAAAGAAAAAACACACTATAATAACAAAGCTTTTCTTCTTTCTGATGTTTCCTGATGTTCATCAATTTGTTGAGTCCACAAGAATAGTGTGCCTTGTTTCATTTCAACCTTTCTGCTTCCTTAGTAGAGAGGAAGTGGACGCAGGCTAGAACTGGATTCTCTTTGTGCTCCAAGAAGAACAAATAGTTCAAGATCAGTGTGAGATCACAGCAATCATTCACATTGTTCTAGTGCTCCAGCTAGCCCAAGATTTGGCTTCTGACTTCAAGACACACAGACTGATCATAAATGAATACACTGTTTGCCTAGAATTATAATTCCTTCCTTCTCTCTGTCTCCTTGTAAGTGTTCATGCTCATAGAAAATATTGGGTCATTTATCCTGCTGCTCCTCAGTCATTCTAATACGGCTTTTCCATCCTTGACCTTGCATGCTTTGGACGTCCCTCAGGCTGTTTATTATACTGTGCAACTTCTCCTGCTGTAGAAATTCTTCTGCATCTTGGCCAGTGGCCCTGCGTTGCTCTTGATCCAAAGGAATTCATTGCCCAATGTTTAATATTACTTTTTTTGTTTAAATGACATCATTACCAAAGTGCTATTTAGAATTATTGCTCTGCAGACCTTCTTCAGATCCTGTTTGCAATCAGCTATTCCAGCAGAGTCATATATTAACCTGTTGCCAAGAAGGTGGCCTAATATGTTAGTATCTTGTCTGAGATTGGAATGTCACTGACTTGCCAGAAAGCTTCCCATAGCACCTTTGCTCTGTCTTCATACTATAACCTAAATAAAGGCCATAGGATCTAGTTCAACATCATTTTGTTTTCTTAATAACATTTGTTATCAACTGCATAAAACGTTTCTGTGCCCTGGGTTTCTTCCACATGACATAAGGCTCAAGGATTTCTGGATCAGAACTGAGAAACAGTTTGAAAACTTCTGTTTGATCATAAATTAAGCCTTGCAATTCTTTTTATATTAAAAACAGCCCCAGTTCACAGTTTCCAGACTCCACAATGGGTTCATAGAGTTGCCATGGGCCTTGCTCAGGGTCCAGGAATTCAAGCTCCACTTGCATTAGAGCACGTTGCAGCCTCTTCAGCGTGATCTCAGATGGCACCACTTGATAATTGCTGGCCCGCAAGATACTGGAGGGAACAGGGTAGAAGGACTCCTTCTCTCTTTGGATAGGCTTTCCAGCATCTTTCCATTCAATTTGGAAGTGCTGCCGAAAGCCTAGTAGAGGACAGATTGGATCGGGTCCACAGAAGGTCCCAGGGTGTTGCCAACAAGGTGCTGCTGCTCCCAAGGCAAAGACAAAAACAGTAACTGCAGGCACAGGAGCTCTATGAAACACTCCTTACCATCCATCCAACACTTGGAAAGTTTGTTTCAAGCAAGCAGAGGCAAATCCACTACCTTAAGCCCATCGGTTTTAGGAAGCAGATAGTATAATAAACTGAAATGTTCGCTCTCTCAGGAGTAGTGCTAAATCGGGGAGCCCACGGTCCTTTTGATCTTTACATATACTGTTTGATGAAATTCTACCAGTGTCCTGGGTACATTTCCAAGGAACTCATGAGTTCTGGGAAGGCATTACACAGCTACACTGTAACCATTCATGACCTGTGCTCAGTACTGGCTTGGTTCCTCCTCAAATCCACAAGATTCTGCAAGGAAAACATTCTTTCCACTTCAAGTAAGCTTCTCCATCCTGAAACCAGTCTGGTTCAACACCCAACCTCTTCTTGCCCTGCACTCACCCCAGGACATCAGAAAGACAAGGTTTCTAGTGGAAGGGCTTCCATCATGGGAAAACTACTGCAACACCTAATGTATTTGGTTTCCCTCAGTTCTAGATCTGTTTTATTTTTTTCAGGCAATAAATAAAGGAAAAGCAGTCGTTAATATTACTTGTCCTACCTATAGCTGCTAATGCAGTATGAATGTTTTATACTCATTCTGAACCTTTAATATTTGCAGTGGAAAGGTAAGGCCTGGTTGGCAAAGTCTGCACTTCGCATCAAAAGAAACTGAGGTTAAAAAAAAAAAAAGAGGTGATAATCCTTGGGAGCTGGAGAGCAGAAAACTAGATGGTTGGTATTTCAGGACAAGAACCATTTTGAATTCAGGTGTTTAGTCCAATGGGAATGTGAACTTCTCATGTAAGTCATGTAGCCACATTATATGACTAAACGCAAGTTCTTACATGTATAACCTTCACAAAACTTTAGACGCCCTCCCACAACAAAACCCAAAGGGCAACACACCTAGTTATTGGATTGCTTAGATTATTTCATTTTTAAGAGAAGTGCCAAATTAACAGACTTCTCCCACAGCAGGAGGAAGGTTTAACTTGGAAGGATTTACTTTATATGTAGAGAATACAAGTATGTTATTCACTTAAACCATTAACAAAGAAAAAGACAGGCTGGGACTCAAAAAACATAACATTTTTCAAATAACTTGTTCTCTGAATATGATCTTTACAAAAAAACAACCTCACATTTAACCCTGAGCAAGTTACCTTCCCTAAAAGTTAAAAACATGTCTGTAAAGCAGTAATGCTTTGAGGAGAAAGCAAGCTGTTACCACATCAGAAGTCTTGTTGCTAAATCTCAAAGTATTTATAAACTTAAATGAGACACCAGGGATAACCTGAAAATTCACCACTCTTCTATTTTCTCCACTAAAACTGAGGGAGACGCAAAGGTCCACAAGATTCAAACACACATCAAAACCCTTTGTGAAGCACTGGATTTTACATTATACCGAAATAACCTCACTGCTTCTCCATCTGCCTAGGATAACTGCCAGAAATTAAAACAAAGAAACATGTACACTCTTTGTAGTTAATCAAGAGCTTCAAAATTTGTTTTTAAGCTGAGATACAACAACATCTGTTTTGAAGAAATCCCATTTAAAGAAATGGTGATGCCCCTTTAGAAACAGAGTATTTTTAACAAGTCTGTTTCTTCCATAACTCCTACAAAAGGCAGACTTAATAAGCAACAGATACTCTCAAATGTCTTCTCGAATATATCTATCAATTCCAGCAATTTTTCCTTGGACTTTGAAAGCCATGCCTTTTTGCTCGCAATCTGACTCCTGTGGCCATTTAAAGAGACGTACCTCACTTCACCTAGCACTTTTGAAGACAAAAACTGCAAAAAGCCAGAAGCTCTGTTCTTGAGAAGATTTTTCCCCTTCATTAATTCATTGCATTCAGATTCTGTGTTAACGTGGCATTGTTTAGGATGACCACAAACTTCAGCTGTCTTCAAGGAGTGGAAGGTACAAAGGATTGTAATACATTTGGGGGGGAGGTGTTATAAATTTTATACTGAATTTTTAACTAGTACTTTAATATCAAGTTACTTTTTCACAGTTTCTTAGCTTTTTAGTATTCACTTAGCTTAGTGAAAGAAAAGTGGTTTGTAGTACAGAGTTTATAGCTAGTTTCATTTACTCGCTTTCATATGTTGCTATTATCTTTTAAGGTCACTCGTCACCTTAATATCCAAGTACCTTTTCCATTCAAGATCACAGAAGAAATGTCAAGATCTTCTCCTCCTTTTCCTTCATTGTTTTAAACTACTGATCCATGACTTCCTTCAGGAATATTTTTATAGCCACAGGGCAATTGAACCTGCAGTAAATCAGTCGAAACAGAAATATTACACAATTTGCTGAAGGACAACAACGTTCATATTCCACTGATAATGAATTACAACACTTTTCCATGAGTTTTCTATGCAACATTACATGTACTCCTGAAATCAAAGCCGGGCTGCATTTACTGGTGCACTTAGATTTCTGGCACCTTAGAGAAATTTTTTCATTTACACACTAATACTTCTCTGATGTCCTTTTAGCTCGTGAAAACACTCTGTGCATTAAAGGGGTTTTTAAAAATGACTGTTCGGTTTAATGCCACTTGACAGAGATCTTGTAATGTGATGTTAAAATACTTGTTATACAAATTAAAGCATTAAGGACTAAAGTCCATAAAGTTATCATAATAAAAAAGTCTTTATCTCCCTCCTACTCAGAACAGCGCTTTCTTCCAGTATTATTGTTCAGATAAAGCAGCCTGCCCAGCTCGTGATGCCTCTGTCTCACTGTGGCTGGAAGTAAAGCTTTACTGACATTAGGGATTAATAGACTGCAGATCCTTAAATACACATGCTCCATTACTTTCAATCTAGTGCGTATTAGGACTGTGCTTTTTCATTCCACAGTAGTCCAATAAATCCTTCAATATTTACTTAAAGGGGTTTTATGGTCCTTTTGTTTCGTGAAGGCATTTATATGAGCTCTGATCTTCCAACATTTGCATCTTCACCCATTAATTTGTGAAAATTAAATAGAAATAAACAAAAATGGCTCCATAGCCTTCTTGCCCACATGCCTAGTAAATGCTGCAATATTTGTTGGTCCAATAGCTAGAGATGGAACAAAAACACAGCCAGCCCAACCACTCCCTGTCCCAACACTGCTACAGACATTCCAATAGGAAAAAGCTGAGGAAAGATTATGAAGTTCTGGGAAAAGATCCATTTTAGCTATTAATGCTTATTATCACATTTTCTAAGGTCTATAAAGCTTTTTAAAGATTATTTGGGATGAAGGAAGCTATAGAAATGTTATGATCCCAGAAGATCCTCCTAAACAAAGGCAAAACGCATGTTGCTATGAACCTGCATGCAGCTCTTCTTGTGATTTTTTTTTCCTGTGCGATGTTAGCTTTCCTCTGTGTCCCTCTTGTGGTAACTAGGCAGAACTGTAACATCTGCAATGGAATAGGTAATTGGTAGCCTTCAAAGATTTGAGCTTTGTTGCTGCATTTTTTTGTGATTTTTTTTTTTATTAAGATTTTCTCTTTCAAGATGCTTTGATACTGTAATATTCTCAGTATACTCTGACAGGGGAACAGTTTTATTTAAAACAAAACAAAACAACAAAAAAACAACCTACAGGTACTCTTTGCTTTTCCATTTCCTGTTACTCAGGCTAGATAATCTAGGTAAAACTGCATGGGATTTTCATTTAAAGATTTATTTAGAAAAGAGGCAAAAAAAAAAAAAAAACAAGAAAAATAGAGAAAATTAAGGACTTTTAAAACAACATGAGTTACCTGCACATTAAACAAAAATGGTGGAGATGTTAAAATGCAGATGTGCAGAAGTGGCAGAGCAGAAAGTAAAGTGATAAAATTTGCATAATAAATTAACTGATTGTATTTCTCATCGTAAAATATGTTAACGTATTGCACAACTGTGGTACTTATTATTATATAGACATCACCATCAGATGTGTAATGTGCAGGCATTCCTTAAGCATTCTTTGTCTAGAACACCTGATCTCCACTTCCTGTTTATTTTCCCCTAACCTGAATTGTTTTATCCCAGGATAAAAATACTTGTTTTTTTTTTAGCTGACTCTGGCATTTGAAATAGCAGTTTTGCAGATTCCTCACACTCCATTTGATTGGCTCTGAACCCTTCACGTCATCATGACACTTTCTAACACTATCTCCATGGCTTGGAGTTTGCAGAGACCAATCAGTTCGTTCCTTTTCATAACAGCTTGATTTCAGCCTTCTCATGTGCACTCCTGACTGGAGGATGTTATCGAATCCCAGCGACAGTGTGTCTTGGAATGGAAATGAGTTTAAAGGAAAATTCTCTGGCACAGCCAATTATTTTGAGTCAGGAATGCATTATTTCTACCAACAGCTAAACTGCTGTACACATCCCTTTTACACTTATAATCGTTAGGAACCTTTATTATCACCTCTTCAAGATAATCACCTTAAACTTTCTGGCTCACGCAAGCAAGCAGAAAACACCCTTTTCAAAACTGAATTCTATTCTCTTGGACAGCTTCTTATGGCTAAGTACATCCTGTCAATTCTAGCTCCTAACCATGCACACAAACGGTGATGCGCCATCATTCTCAGATAATGCGTTCTGGTTTTGTGAAGTTATACGTTTTAAAATTTCATATTTTAAATGAAATTTCACAGTCAGAGGGCCATCTCTGCATTAGCCCAGATTTAAAAGATAAAATTTTCACAAAGCATAGCTTACACCAAAAAAAAAATAATTGTAAAGGAAGCACTGTAGTATAGACTGCATACATACTTATCGTTAAGCATACCAAAGTAATACAAAGAGTTTCCAGCATGCAGTGATCTATGATTAAGCAATAATGTCGTGAAATTCAAATGCATCCTTTCCCCAGGCCATTCCTCTGTATTGCTGTAAAGACTAATTACAGTCTTCCTTTTTTAAACACAGTAACCAGGAGCCCAATGGCCACAACTAATTGCCAGTTTGATCCCTTGTCAAAACATATCAATGTGAACTGCAGTCTTCTCACACCTGATGCACTGTGGTTTTATTTTTGACTTGCGTAACAGGGGAACCGGACATACCGTGGGGTGGGGGATCTACAGAACCTCCTCACAGCCCTCTGGCTTCAGCACCTCAGACAGCAGCAAGATCCTGTCCGCAAACACAGCCAACGGGCGCTGGTGCTTCCCCATCAGAAGCCGAATTTACCTTCCGATGGCACAGTCAGTACAGGATCTACAATTTTCAGTGACTTCTCCAAATAACTTCTCTTTAAAAGCATTCTTATTTTCTGTACTATGTAGGGGACAGGGAAAAAAATACAGCAGCACATCAAAACTTTGATCGGTTTCCAAAACTTCTGAGGATTCTTGTAAACTGTCCAGATGTTGCAAGTGTGTTCTGATTATTCCTAAATAAGTGTTCATACCAAACAACCTACCCGGTTTTACAAATTTCGTCTTCAGATTAGCTCTCATTTTCAAGTCAGATTTTCTATTTTCTAACAGTTAGTTTCTGGTTTGTTGTAAGAAAGCACGAATTCAGTTTATCTGTGGATGCTTTCCAACCAGATTATATGTGGGTTCTAATTTAATTGCGTTTCGACTTCAGCAATCAAGAGTCTCAACATTTGAACTGTCTTTTAACACTGATGAAATTACATGTGAGTACACGCTGACTTATCTTGATGTCACCATATTAAATTAGAGCTGATGAGACAGTCATAAGTCCACAATCAATTTTCCATTCTATCTTTTGATTTTAGTGGTATGTTTGATTAGACTCTTTTAATCTGAATCCTGAATTAAGATACCTTTATGATAAGCTGTTGGTAGAGTCTATTCCTTCACAGAAGCTTAAAGCTAAAGATGAATTCAAACAAACTGTATGTAGAAGTGACGACTCCTGCATTCTCTCTATTTGTTAATTTTCCCCTCCTGTACTTGGTGCACTATTTTCCTAGGAGGAAGATCCTTTTCAATCTTCATCTAGATCTTTTCAGCTTCACAGCTGCAAATCTGGTACATTGTTTCCATTCCAGGCTTTACCCTACACCAAAAGCAAGAACAAAATTGAAGTTACTTATATACTTGTATACTGACATACATTTGCATCTTAGAGTGGAAGGCTTTATTAGGGAAAAGGGACTAAATATCTTAACCTTTCGTATCAATGCTTTTCACAACACTCAGGAATTATCTTAGAAGAGCTTTGGCTTGTGCTAATAATGTTGAAATAAGGGCACCCAAATCCCAAACTTGCTGTTTATTTACGGACTGAAGCATGTACTACTCATCTCCGCGCAGCCCAGTCCTTCGTCTTCCAGAGAGCATCCATGGCCCACCCCACTCCACTCATCTTGTACCAATTCAGCCTTCAGAATATCACACAGTTGTATTAGGTATCACAGGCATAGTAAGTATTACAGCTGGAGCAGGCATTACCATAATACCAAATCCTTCTTAATCAGCACGTCTGTCTCGAAACTCTTAACATCCCTTGCCCAGGCCGTGCCTCCAGTAGCAGACGCCACACACCCCTTTCACACAGGGATGAGGCAGGCCGCAGCAGCAGCTCCAGGCGGGATGAAGGACGGGATGAAGGCCCCAGGCTGCCACCACACCTGCCCCTGGCCCCTCACGTTAACCTGGTGGCACCACGGGGGGCACCCCCCAGCTTTGCACCCCGCAGCTGCTGCCTCCGCCAGGGCCGGCGGCCAGCACAGCCCTTCTCCTCCCTGCAACCGTCCTGGGGCCCTTCGTGGAGAAGATGCTGACCACCTCAGGGCGATTGATCCGCCACCTCAGGGCGATCCACTCCCTCGGGGCTATCTGCAGCCACCTCAGGGTGATCTGCAGCCACCTCAGGGCGATCCACAGCCACCTCGGGGCAATCTGCCACCTCAGGGTGATTGATCCACTCCGTCAAGGCGATCTGCTACCTAAGGGTGATTGATCTGCTCCCTCAGGGCCGTGCTGCCACCTCAGGATGATCAATCCACCACCTCAGAGTGTTCTGCTCCCTCAGGGCGATCTGCCGCCACCTCAGGGCGATGGATCCGCTCCCTCAGGGCAATCCAGTCCCTCAGGGAGATCTGCTGCCACCTCAGGGCAACTGATCCTCCACCTCAGGGTGATCCACTCCCTCAGGGCGATCGATCTGCCCCCTCAGGATGATCCACCGCCACCTCAGGGCAACTGATTCACCACCTCAGGGCGATCCACTCCCTCAGCGCGATCGCTCCGCTCCCTCAGGGTGATCTGCCACCTCAGGGCGATTGATCCGCTCCCTCGGGGCGATAGATCCGCTTCCTCAGAGCGATCGATCCGCTCCCACAGGTGACCCAACCCCTCGGGGAACCCTCCCCGCCCCCTCAGGGCTCCTCCGCCACCTCAGGGCGCTCGCCCCCCCCCCCCGCATCCCGCCCCGCCCTCCTCAGCCCGCCCCCCACCTCCACTCGAGGGCCCATTGGCCGCCAGCGCAGTCAATCACCGATCAGGCCACGCCCCCTTCCCCCCTACACCTCATCCTCTCCCTTTGGCGCCAACCTCCCTTTGCCCCCCCCCCTTTACCTCCCGCCCCCTCCCTCCAGGTGCCGCGCGCCCCCTCAGGCGGCAGCCCCGCCCCCCCCCCCCATTGCCCTCCCCAGGTGCGCGCGCGCGCGCGCCGTGTCCCCCCTCCCCCGGCGGAGCGGGGCGGGGCGGGGCGTGCTGGCGTCGGCCGCGCGCTGCGCGTCACCGCTCCCCGGCCTGGCCTTGGCGCGCGGCAGCGGCGGCAGCGGCCGCTCGGCTCCGTTGGGCTCCGCTCGGCTCCTCCCGGGTCCCCCCCGCCTCAGGGCTCCGCTCGGGCTCCCCCCGCCGTCCCCTCGCTTCCCCCCCCCGCCGGGCTCGGCCGCCCCCGGGCCCTCCGCTGGCCGCTGGGAGCGGGCGCGGCCTGGTGCGCGCGGCGGAGCCCGCCGCTGGCGTAGCGCCGGGGCCCGGGCTGCGTGAGGTGAGGCCGGGCTGAGGTGAGGTGAGGGAGGGGAGGGGAAGCGCCGCTTCTCCTCTTCCTCCTCCTCGCCGCCGCCGCCATGAGCGTGGAGGCGTACGGCCCCAGCTCGCAGACCCTCACCTTCCTGGACACCGAGGAGGCCGAGCTGCTCGGAGCCGACACGCAGGGCTCCGAGTTCGAGTTCACCGACTTCACCCTCCCCAGCCAGACCCAGACCCCGCCGGGGCCCGGTCAGGCCGGCCCGGGACAAGGCCAAGGCCCCCCCGGAGCGACCCAGGGCCCGCCGGGCCCCATCGAGGCGCAGGTGAGTACCGGGGGGGGGGGGGGACGGGACACACACAACGGGGGCGGCTCCGGTACCGGAGGGGGGGGCGGGGGGTCCGGAAGGGGCGGGCGGGGCCGCCGAGGGGAAGCCCTGGGCGGCCCCCGGGGCCCGGAGCTCGGCCCCCGGCCGGGGAAGAAGGGGAAGCGGCCCCTGGAGGCCGGGCCTGGCACCGAGCGCCGCTCTCCGGGGCGGAGGAGGGGAGCTCCGGGCCTCCTGACAGCCGGGCGGCGCCCGCCGGTGCGGTGCCGAAGGCTCCTGGGGGGCGATTTCGGTTTCTTTTCCTCTCTAAAACCCGGTCGGAGGCAGCGTTTGGTCGCGGGAAGTTGGATGCTGCGGGAACTCAGCGCTACTCCGTTAAAAAAAAACGCCTTTCTTCTTGATTCCAACCACCGTGCGCTTTTAATTTATTATTTTTTTTCCTCCCTACGCTGCCACCTTTGCTGCGGTATAGTTGCTAGGCTGGTTTGTTTTGGGTTTGTATGGGAGTGACAGCTGATACGGCCTCAGACTCGTGCTCAGAGGTCCGGTTCCTCGTCGCTTAAAAGTGTTTTTTTTTTTTTCTTGTAGTCTGGTGATGGTTGTGCTTAGGGTTTAACAATTCACAGAAATGGAAGGAAAGAGGCAGCTAGGGTTGTACACTCACAAGCCAGGAAGTGTTATAAACAAAAATACTGCTCGACGCTGTCCTACAACTTGACTCTACAAAAAAAAAAAGTGTTCAAAAAATAAAGTCAAACTGATCTACCTTGAAAGATTATGGAATATGCTGCTAAGTTTCCTTACAGCTAACTAAATATTTAGTCCTAGTATTAACAATTAAACGTTTGCTAATTATCCATGTTCCAGGGCGTGAGTTTGGAAGAGTTGAAGTGCTGTAGGTAGAAGTTGTTAATCCTGAACCAAAAATATTGAGAGTGGATTTGGTTATTTTTTTCCTTTTCCTTGCAAAAAGTGATGTACTGGGATCTGTAAATGATGCGGAAACGAGCAAACGTGAAGCAGGTCAGTGTGCCCAGGCAGTGATAAACCTACAGGTGTGCAGGGCAAGGCTGAAGGTGGAATTATCCTCTCCTAGTCTTATCCCAGGACGTGCTGAACGACTTTCTTACGCTTGCAAATGCTCAGCGTTCAGCCTGGACGCAGCTACAGTGGTGTGACTCGCTCTAGGTTAGCGTTTATAAAATGGAGTTAGAGATGAGACCCCGGGGGCTGTTTGTTTTATTTTGTGTTTACTTCTAGCGCTAGGATTTGGGTTTGGCAAAGCAAGCCTTTTTTCCCCCTTTTGAGCGTTGAAATATCAAAATCATTAAATAACGAAATCTGTTTGTGTGTAGTCAGTGTTTGTGTATAGTTAATTGATTTTAAAAAATAGTTTAAATAAATCTTTGTGTTTTTAAAGCCTTAATGGTTGTGATCATTCCAGAACTCTCAGTAGAGTATATCTGGCCAGAAGAGGAAGAAAAACTACTCCAAAATAAGCCTTGCAAGCTAAAAGACTAGACCAGTGGATTAATTTGTCTTTTTTTGTCTAAACATGTTTGAAAAGCCTTTGAAGTAAAAGAAGAAAAAAAATCTGGAGAGCACATTCAGGTGCTAGTATGTCTGTAACCGTCCCTCCTGGCAGGCAGGAGGAAAGCGTTGTGGTTTTTTTTGTCCTTCTAGGTTTCTTTGTGAACTCTTGGGGTCGTTTTGTTGGTCCTCTTCCCCTCTGGACACCTGGGGGGACACCTATTTCAGCAGAACCCTCGGAAGCATGCTGAGTGTGGTGTGCTCCTGCGCCGAAGTTCAGCAAACCCCAGCTCCCTTGCTCTGTTCAGACTTGTGCCTTTCAATGGTCTCATCAGCGATAAGATCAGAAACGGAGCATGTTTAAAGATCCGGGGGGGCGGCTTTGCTGCCTTGAACAATAATGTAAGCTTATTATGTTTTTTTGGCAGGGCACGTACTAAATACGTTACTTCTAAGGCCCCGAAACTTAAACTAAGCACGCATTGTTGCTTCGTTTAAGTTTGTCACTGCAATTACAGAAAATGCTTGTATAAATATTTTTATCTCATGTTGATAAACACTGGAGGTGTAGCGTTTTACTCTTTCACTTTGATACCTTTTTAGTGTCCTCGTACTTAAAAAGATCAGTTGGGCAAGACAAAGCACAGAACTTCAGAAAATGTGGTTGATATTGCCATGCAACAGGAGCTTTCTATCCCAATGTACATTTGGTAGCGTTAGAGGATGTTGTTAGCGTAGATTTTTGTCCGGTTGACAAAAGGCAGCGAGAGGTTAGCTCAGAAGCAAGTGACTGTTGTTCTCTCCTCAGAAAACTAAACTTCCCTTGTTAACAGGTGATTAAAATGAAACACAAGCTGTCTTGTCCACACATTTCAAGATAAATTCTGGTTTCTGCCTTATTTCCTCGCTCTCCCAGCAAGGACTCGGGTAAGATGCTAGGAAGCAGCCACGTGCTCACGCGCTGTTGACGGGCGCAGCACCTGGCGTTCATGTGTGCGAAGCTGAGTGAGAGGCTGACGGAGGCGGGGGCAGGATTTAGTTGCCAGTTCCACCAGAGCCTTTTTATCTGGGCGGAACAACTTCCTCCTTGTTGCTCGGGTCCCCACCAGGACACGCAGCGTATCCTTTGCCATCGCGAGGGTGAATGGTGTCAGTAATACGCACTTCCTTATTTTGAAAGAGATCAAATAAGTATAATAGGTGGTAATAAGGCGCAGTAAATATTCTGTAGCTTTAATGTAGCTACAAACAACCACCAGTTGGCTATCTATTCAAATCCCCCAATTTTTTTTTTCTAAAGCATGAGAAAAAAACTGCCTTGAACTGGGACAGCGTGCCGGGGTGCCCTGTGGTTACTGCGCAGCGCTGGAGCGTGCTGTCACGACCGATCGGGCTCTTGTAACAAGAGTCCAGAATGCCTACGTAACTCTCATTGTTCTCGCTACAGCCTGACGTACCCCACTTTAAAGTAGGGCTGCGCTGCGTGGCTCCAGCTGCGTTCACCTGTTGGCCCTGCGCTGCGGTACGGTAGCCGCAGGCACCGCGAGGAGCGGCGGCGGTGCTGCTGGAAGGCTGCTGCCACTGCTCCGGGGGCTCACGGACGTGGTCAGTAGAAGTCATTGCGTAAATTGTGCCGTCTGAGTTCCTGGTCTGCAGCTCGGTTCCCTGGACCTTCACTGTTGCCTCCTGACCGGTACGTTAGAGGCCAAAAGGAACCTTTCAGAGGCTGAAAGGGAGCCAAGGAGGGCCGAGCAACTTGGCGGTAGTTTGCGAGCGCTGAAGTTTGCAGCTCGCTGGATGTAGCTGTTAAACGTGCTGTGCCAGAAGTTTCAGTCAACGCGTTTAAAATAGAGGAGCCCCCCCCCCACCCTTATACAACAGCCGACGGTGCCAGATTTTTAATAATATGCACATAGGCTAACGTGGCAGCGGGTTTTAGAACAATAGTTGAGTCACTTCCTCGTCGTGTGCCTGCCAAGGCCTCGTCCTGGGCTGCTGGATGCTCCTGCGGGTATGAGCGGTCACCTGTGTGGAAGGACAGGTGGCTTGTAGGTGCTGTAGTTTCTTGTGTTTCTGCCTTCAAAAAGAAAACTGTAAATTATGTTGCCTGCTCAGCAATCCAAGTTTTAAAAGAGCTTCTGAAAAACTGATTACATTTGTCAGCTAATGTGTGTAGTACTGTTAGGGCTCTTCAGAAGAGACTGGCAGAAGGTGCACCTGTGAGTGCCCGGTATTCATGCTTCCAATAAATTCAGGTTAACTTGTGGCTTTGGAATTCCACCTATGCTGTGATCAGTTAATAAGTTATGGTCATATTTTGTATAGCGACATGATTTAAACTGGATATTCATCTTGAAACAGCTGTGAAGGTGCTATGAAGTTGTTTGGGTTCATTATACTTATGCTGCTGCAGTTTTTTTATTCCTTACTCCCCCTGCTTCTTTTGCACATGCTACTGAGTGTACATCTTGGCTCATTTGTTAGATTTCCCCAAGCCAATTCTTGGAGGTAATATCAATAAAACATTGTACTGTTTAGATAGCATAAACACGCCTTGCTTCTTTTTAAGATAACAAAATAAAGGTTGTGGCGCTGAGTCCGGTCCCTTACTGCTGAGGGTGAGTGTGAAGCATTGCACACTTATTTTAAAATCAACTCTTGCAATTGTTTGTTAAGTTTTAATTTAGAGTACTGAAACTAGTTTGTGTGGAACCTGGATGAGACTTTCAGCGAAGCAGGCTTGTTCTGGCTTGCTAGCTTAAATGCTAAGGCAACTGCTTAAAAAATATTTTAATAAAGATTAGAGCTCTTCTCATTTGGGCAGCTTATCTCCTATCAGATATTCGTAACAGTGCTCTGACAACTTGCACCAGAAGTCGAAGTGCTAAAGATTTACTAAAATACTTTTAGATATTGATAGTATTGATAGAGAAATGCTGTGAGTGACACCAGTTGACACTGTATGAAATAAGTATTTAAATGTTTGTCAGAAACAGCTGGATTTTTATGTATCTGACAGTTTTGGTCTGGTGGGGAAACCCTCCCTCAGCACTCTTTCAAAATGTTTAGTTAATATTGTGCTGATTGTTGTAGTTGCTGGGGTCACTTTTCCATCTTTTTTCACTCAGAGTTAACATGGAGTAAATGGTGTGCTCGCCTCTTCTCAGGTTTTAATGAGATCTTGCTATACAAGTCAAGAATCAAGTGACTGAGTCAACAGAGCTTTGGGGGGGTGAGGGCTTTGGCCATCTTGGGGGTTCCTGACAGCAGCATGTTAAGTTTCCTGTGGCTGTTGGTTTGCCAAGATGCAAAAGATGGCAGAATTAAACGAGAACACCTGTGAGTCCCAAGGGGCCACGGCTGCTTTAGTCATGCTAAAATCTGTTTTGTGACGTTCACACTTTACGATTGCTCCTTCCTGGTGGTAACAGCACTGTACTCAGTATTGCCAGAAAGGAGTTATTTTTAACATGGCAAAGACCTGGTGTGCAAAACGTGCTGACACAGCACCAAATGCCGCAGAACTTGGTGGTTCTGGCAGTTAGTGCATCAGCGGTGGAAAGAGCACACCTGTTCTGCGTGTGCTGTATTAGCACATGATCTCTCAAGTGTGGTGTTCTGAAAACTTGGGCTGCATCTGTAGTTTTAATGGAGTTTTGTGGGTTTCTTGGTTAACTTATGTAGAGACACCTCTTTTTTTTTTAAAAAAAAATGTTGTATGATAGCTGAAACAAGTTTCAAGTAATATGATAGTGATTTTCATACCTGATGTGTTATGCAGGTATGTTTGTTTGATTCCATATGTAGTGTATGGAATCTTGTATTGCGCAGGGCTGTAGGGAAAAATGTAATCTGCAGAAAAGCAATTTTCTTTTATTACTAACTTTTCCTACTCATCAGTTGCCATTTAAATAAAAGGAGCTAACGAAGCAAGTATTGATTATATAAACTGGTATGTATTTCAAGCTCGTACCAGCTTTTTTCTTTCCTTCTGAATTTCTCCTAAATTAGAAACAAGTCTTTTCTTAGAGGAGTAGGAATTACCATTCTTGGCTTTGTTCTGGAGTATGTTTTGATTATGTAACTTAAACACTGACCTTGTCTTTCAGGTTAATGGACCCGATGGCATTCTGCAGAACGGAGCGGTGGATGATAATGTAGCTAAAACCAGCCAGCTTCTGGCAGAGCTGAACTTTGAAGAAGATGAAGAAGATACCTATTACACAAAGGATCTTCCTGTGCATGCTTGCAGGTAAGGGCTGATCTTTGCCCCAGACTTATTATTTCCAGAGGGCAGGAGCACTTGGAGTGAAAGGTGTGTGCTTAGAGGATTTGGAGACTTTGAGAGCGATTTCCTTGGAGACAGCCACCTACTGGTAGGAAAATAGTGCCCTCTGGTGAGCTCGTGTACTCTGACAGCTGTCACTTCCAGTAGGTCTTTGACCTCTCTCAAGGAATACAAAGCAAAGCAGTCTAGGAATGATAATGATGGGAAGAGTTAAAATACTTGTGACTCAGAACAGAAATTTAACTCATGTTTGGTACTTCTACCAACTCTCGTGTTTTCTAACTTTGATTTCTCCTTACTTTGCACACTAGTAGATAGATTAAATCTTGTATTTGTATTTTCTTATAAGCAATTTCCCAATCACTTCCTCTCCTCTCATTTTAATCTCAGTTACTGTGGTATCCATGACCCTGCCTGTGTGGTTTACTGCAACACCAGCAAGAAGTGGTTCTGCAATGGGCGTGGAAATACATCTGGCAGGTAAGTGACCGAATGATGGAAGTGATATTGACAATCTAAAGTGTTTGTTTTGAAATGGCATAGTGGGTGTGACTCTACGTTTTCATGATAATTGAAGTCTGTGACTTGAATGTGAACCTCCAACCTCCTCTAGCTTTTCTACTGAACATACAGCTGGATCTCAGCAAAACTTGAATTACTTCTGTGGCATGAGCTTGTTGCTTTATCCTGCATTCTGTGTTCTTGCAAAGCAGTATAATTGATGTTTTTGTCCTGTGCAGCTTCAGGAAGCTGCTTCCAATCATCAATAACATTAAAAAAACCAAACAACTTTACACATTATCTGTTCTTTCATGTTCACTTTAAAGTATTCATGCATTGAAAACCATTGAAGCTGTTAATGTTCATCTTTGCCAGGATCAAAAGAGCAAGGTCTTACTAAATGTATGCCAAAGTATGAATAGATTTTGTTTATCTTTTAGTAATGATGGAGTTGCTACGTTACGTAGAGTTAGGGCTAAATCTGGTTTTCCTATTAACTGCATATAAATGTATGTCTTCTCTGGTTTCAGCCACATTGTTAATCATCTTGTGAGAGCGAAGTGCAAAGAGGTGACTCTCCATAAAGATGGACCTCTAGGAGAGACTGTCTTGGAATGTTATAACTGCGGATGTCGTAACGTGTTTCTCCTTGGCTTTATTCCAGCTAAGGCAGACTCTGTGGTTGTTTTGCTGTGCAGGTGAGAGAATGCCTTTATTGGCGTGTTTACATCAAGTCTATTGCATCATGTTATTTCTAAATGGCAATGCTTGCCTTTCACTTTCTACCTAAATGCTTTATACTCTAATATGCCACCATTTTTTCTTTAGATGAGCGTCTAGAATTAACGAAATGTATACAAATAAATAATGCAATAAAGAAACATTTTTTTTTGTGCTGGGCAAACGTATTAGTTCTATAGAAAAATCCTTCCATTAAGGACTGTCTCACTTTCAAGAAGTCAGGTGTTTTTCCCCTGTGTTAAACTGTTGTTTTCAGCTCTGGAGAAGTAACAGATCAGTAAATTACTCTGGAGCCCTAGTGGAGTAGTGACGGAATTGCAGAACAAGTTTTTCTGTCAGCTCATAGAATAATTTGAAGATGAGAGTAAACTGGAAACTGTTCTTTGACAGGATGTATCAGAAAGCATGGTCTTGTCTGTATGGATTTTTATTAAATGCTGTCACTTGCCATGCATTTGACAGTAGGAGGTGTGTTTTTACAGAACAGGTTCTCCCATTTGTTTAAATAACAGATGGAAGTAATCCAGGTGTTTTCTGATAAGTATGTGCATAATCTTAATGGACTTTCCAAGCGTGTCATATTAAATATTTTAGATGCTGAAATTTTCAGTTCTAGAAATGCACAAGAAATTCTACTTATGTTACCTCGCGTCCCTAATGTTGAAATAGCAAATACAGGAACTAATGAAATAGATCAGCAGGCTAGTGTTGGTTTTCTTGTAACTGAGACACCGGAGTTCTTGTAGGAACAAAACAAACATGTTCTTATCCTTCACATGGTAGATTTTTTTACACTTGTCTAACTTAATAATTTTTTTCAATGTTTTGGTTGTGCAGGCAGCCATGTGCAAGTCAGAGCAGTTTAAAGGATATTAATTGGGACAGTTCACAGTGGCAGCCTCTTATCCAAGATCGCTGTTTCCTTTCATGGCTGGTGAAGATTCCATCTGAGCAGGAACAGTTGAGAGCACGTCAGATTACAGCTCAGCAGATTAACAAACTGGAAGAACTTTGGAAGGTACGTGCTGCTTTTCAAATACAAGTTATGTTTCACCAAGTACTAGTTTTGTGCCTTACAAAGTAGGGACGAGACTGTTTCAGCAACTGTGCAAGGCAGGGAATGTACGCAAGGTTCAAACCTTTCAGGTTTCACAAGCAGCACAACTGGAAATTGATCAGAGGATTTAGGAAATTAAAGGAGGAAAGTTTCATCCCGAGGTTCTTCTGTTCTGTCAAGTGCAACTGTCAGGCAGTGTGGAAAAGCAACTTTCATTTCACCATATTGAGTCTTTCACTTGTTTCAGCTTTAATGACTAGCTAAGACTAGTTAGTTGACAACTGGTAGTCAGTTACTGGTTTTCGAGAGCTTTTTCTATACATCTGTTAATGCAGATCAAACTTGACTGGATACGGGTGAGCATGGCATAATGTCTTGGTAGCTTTAACAGGTCGTTATGCCTTTATAACTTCCTGTAGCAGTAAAATGCAGGATTATCGCTTACAGTGGGAGATCATGCTGAAAACTCTGAAACAAAACATTTGCATGTTCAATTCTAGGAAAATCCATCTGCAACTCTTGAGGACTTAGAAAAGCCTGGTGTTGATGAAGAGCCACAGCATGTCCTACTCAGATATGAAGATGCTTATCAATACCAGAATATATTTGGTCCTCTAGTCAAGCTCGAGGCTGACTATGACAAGAAGCTCAAAGAGTCTCAGGTAACATGCTTGAAATTATATCTGTTTGAGGGCAAATTCTGACTAGTCCTCTGGTAGCAAACGTCTAGTCGCTATTAATAGAAAAGAGACTTGAGTGAAATAAGTGTCTTTGTCAGGGAAGGGAAAGGAGAAAACTCAGAGGTTTTAAAGAAGTTTGAAACTCTTGAGAACTTCATCTCTTCTGCATTCAAAGTTTGTCTTCTGCAGAACCACATTCTTCTATCTTAGAACTGGTACTTGGCACCTTCTGTTATGTTATCGTAACATGCAGTTACCTTTCTGTCAGTCAGTTTCCAGTCAAACTTGTTTTATACGGGGGCATGTAAGCACTTCATAAGGGGCTTTTGTTTTAAAAAGATTAACACAAGTGGTGATTGACTTATTATTAACTGCGTAAGTGTTATATCAAACAGAATTAACTTCTCCAGAAGGTGTGAACTGAGTCGGTAAGAATAAATACAGATACTTAGTTCTGTGACATTGGAACATCACGTTTTGTATTTCTCTAGTATTTTTAAGTATTAGGACAGTGAGGATTGCAGTAGCTGGTAAACAACTCTTTAAGAACATAATAAATTGCCTTTTCTTTACCGTTAGACCCAAGATAACATCACAGTCAGATGGGACCTGGGCTTGAACAAGAAAAGAATTGCTTATTTCACTTTGCCAAAGACTGATTCAGGTAATGACATCTCGACTGTGTGTTTTGCCTGTTTTTATGCTGGGTAAATAACATCAGTGTGTAAAGAACTGTGATACGTGGCCTGGCATACAAGATATCCCTGTAGGTTTTCTGTGTTGAAGGTGGTTGTTCATTATTGAATATTCTGAGAACATTTTTTCCTTCCGTTGTAGATATGCGTCTAATGCAAGGAGATGAGATCTGCTTGAGGTATAAAGGAGACCTGGCCCCTTTATGGAAAGGAATTGGTCATGTTATCAAAGTTCCTGATAGTATCCTTTACTTAATGTGCCTTTAGGGAGGCTTAATGGAAGGCTGAAGTCTCTCCAGGAAACCACTAAATTGTATACAAAAGTAATTTTGAAACCATTGCAGTTTCTGTAGTGGGCATCTGATTTAAAAAAAAAAAAATCAAAATCGGGAAAAATAAAATTCAAATTTTTGCTATAGATTACTACTTAACGAGGTTCTACAGATTATGGTGATGAGATAGCCATTGAGCTGAGGAGCAGCGTTGGAGCCCCTGTGGAAGTTACTCATAACTTCCAAGTGGATTTTGTATGGAAATCTACTTCATTTGACAGGTATTGAGAAAGCACTTAAACTTGGCAGATAATGGAAACAGTAGGTGTATATTGTCAGTGTTTCTCATTTTGAACCGACGGTTTGTTGCAAATACATCAAGAAACTAAGTGGGAAGAATTATTCTCATGTTTAGTAACATTTGGAATTTAAGAAAAACTGTTTTGCAGTTCAGCTTGTTAAACGCTGTCATGAAGTGCTCTCTGTTTTAATTGCTCTCCTAAACTTTGAATCATTTTAAGTAGCTGAAATCTCAAGGCAATTGAATCAGCTGTGGCATCAGTAGACTTGAGACATGTCTGTACTGCATTTTATAAGATAGGAGTTTATTTTCCTGGAAGAGATGTACTGAGTACAACTTCTCTTCAGATTTTGCACTGAAGCTCTCTATTGCAAACTCTGTCAAAGGCTGGTTTCTCTGCAGATCTTTCTGGTTATATTTTGTACCACACATGTTAGGAGAAAAAAAAAATCTGTGTTCTTGGAATCTAATTTTTGCCTCTTAATTCTGTTAGGAAATTCTTTGCATTGTTGTCTTTTTCCAGGGTGTGTATTTTAATTTCAGCCTGATGGCAGATTAACCTTTGTGTTGGACACTTGTAGATAGTTACATATGAGGTCATACTGACTTTTTTCTGTCCTTCCCTCATTTCAGAATGCAGAGTGCTTTGAAAACATTTGCTGTGGATGAGACTTCAGTGTCAGGGTACATCTATCACAAACTGTTAGGGCATGAGGTAGAAGATGTAATTATTAAATGTCAGTTGCCAAAGCGCTTTACAGCACAAGGACTTCCTGATCTCAACCATTCTCAGGTAACTTCATCTCCCTTTTTTACTACATGCATAGAAATATGACAAAGGATTTATGAATAAATGTTGAACAATTTTGTAACTTCCTGTGCATGGAATGCTAAATAGCATTAAAATTCTATAGGTTTATGCTGTGAAGACTGTCCTGCAGCGTCCTCTGAGCCTTATTCAGGGTCCCCCTGGTACCGGAAAAACAGTGACATCAGCTACAATCGTCTATCATCTGGCTAGACAGGGCAATGGGTAAGAACTTCTCTTTAAATCTTTATGTATGTGGTTACATCTTTAATGGTCCAAAGAATCAGATTGCATTTTTAAACATTAAGATCATTTGTACTGAACCGAAATGATTTTGTAGAAAGGTATTATTCTGGTTAGATTTGGGCTTATTTCAGAAGATCATTCTTCAGTAGCTTATTTTTAGGGGACATGCATAGTAACAGTTCTGATTCCTGTTGCAAGTCTAACAGGAAAAAGTTCATAGCTCGCTGAGACTTATTTTTTTGCTTATTTTTTCAAGGCCTGTGTTAGTCTGTGCTCCGAGTAATATAGCTGTAGATCAGTTGACTGAGAAGATTCATCAAACTGGACTGAAGGTGGTTCGTCTGTGTGCTAAAAGTCGTGAGGCAATTGACTCTCCTGTGTCCTTCTTGGCATTGCATAACCAGATCAGAAACATGGATAGGTAAGGAATTGTTGGGGACAGAGGAGAAGAAACAACAAAAAAAAGCAAAAACAAACAAAAATCACAAGCTCAAGTGTTGTGAGGGACACAGTTGTTTAACTGTAACAGTGACAATGTTTCCCTGATGTGATAACTTCTGGTTCTGTACACGTGTCACTTTTAATTTGAAAATAATTGTTTGGTTTCTGTGGCAATATATAAAGGACTTCATTGTGAGCTTGTGTAGTGCTGCAAGAAGTGGTATGTCAAAATCTAAAATGTTGCACTGTAATCCTAAGTTGATTTTAATTAGGCTATAAAGCAAAATTCCTGTTTTTGCAGCATGCCAGAGCTTCAGAAACTGCAGCAGCTTAAAGATGAAACTGGAGAACTGTCATCTGCTGATGAGAAGCGCTACCGTGCACTAAAACGAACAGCAGAACGTGAATTACTTATGGTAAAGTTCCATCAGATCTAGTAGTTTATACTTCTGCCTTTTCCCACTGGAATTTTAGCTGCAATTTGTTGGTGGAGACCAGAGTACAATCTAACTTCTTGGGAGGTTCCTTTTAAGTACTATTCCATGGGGAAGAATTATCTGTTGATATCCTAGCTGATTAATTTTAGTTGCATTTCTGTCTCAGAATGCAGATGTGATCTGTTGCACTTGTGTGGGAGCTGGTGATCCAAGGCTTGCAAAGATGCAGTTCCGCTCCATTCTGATTGATGAAAGCACCCAGGCTACTGAGCCAGAGTGCATGGTGCCGGTTGTCCTGGGAGCAAAACAGGTAGGAGCCACTGGATTTCATTAAAGAAAATTGGTTTTTTTAAATAGGTGAAGACTACGCTTACAGTTTAGGCATGTAGGCTTACAAAATCCAACCCTCTCAGGGAAGACTCTTGAATACTGTTGTCTGTAAGTGACTTTTATATTGCGCTAGTTATATTAGTTACATCTATTTCTGTGGCAAAATCTTTGTCTAGAACATATTGGTCTTGTTGAAACAATCTGGAGACTGAACAAGACTTTATTCTAAAATGTTCAGTAGTATGGCTGAATAGTTAGTTGACACTAGAGGTTTATAAGCCTTAAATTAAATATGAATCTAATTACAAGTCAGACTGATTAGTTCCAAATGTATTTTAGAGATGGCCATTTCTGTCGCTTCTAGCTATTGGGCAGGTTTCAGAAAATATAAACTTAGATATCTACATTTTTGCCACTGATGACATTTTTCTTTTCCACAGCTTATTCTTGTAGGTGACCACTGCCAGCTTGGTCCTGTTGTGATGTGTAAAAAAGCTGCGAAGGCTGGCCTATCTCAGTCTCTCTTTGAGAGGCTCGTGGTGCTGGGGATTCGCCCGATTCGCCTGCAAGTGCAGTATCGCATGCATCCTGCACTTAGTGCTTTTCCATCCAATATCTTCTATGAGGGTTCACTCCAGAATGGTGTTACTGCAGGTGAGTGAGAGTGGCACTCCTGCAGAGATTTTCTCTTCAAGTCATTAAGGATCAAAGGAAAGATTTTTCATCTAGATGAGTTTTTAAACGCATTCTCTTAGAGAGGGAATTGCCACTGCACTTACATTTTTGAGTCTTGAAGATGCTTTGATTTAAGAGTGTTCTTTCTAGTAAAGCAGTGCTAACTTTTTACTACTTTGGTGCTTTTCAGCTGACCGTGTGAAAAAAGGATTTGATTTCCAGTGGCCGCAGCCAGATAAGCCCATGTTTTTCTATGTTACGCAAGGACAGGAAGAAATTGCTAGCTCGGGCACCTCTTACTTAAACAGGTAAAAGTCAACACTGAGATATAAACTTACTTAAAAATACTTTGTCCCAAGTATTTCAAGTGTAAGGGAGATTGTAAATGAGTAACAATTAATGAAGTCAAAGGGAAGTAGAATATACGGTTCCAAACCAAATATATAAGCATTTCTCTATCTTATGGACTTTGTTGCAGAGACTTTGTAGTATTTTACATTAACCAGAACTTCTGGTACGTTGCCACGTAAATAAAGGCAAAACACCTAAATAAAGGCTTATGTTTTAGATGAAGTTACATGTTTCCATGGAAGTGGCACCTCTATTTTAAACTAGCCAGCCTGTAGCTGTCAAATATATCCCAGCACACAATACAGTACTCCAGTGCTATTGATTGTTGTATTCTGCACTCCTCCTAAATTAATAAAATGCTGCTTCCTGTTAACAACTATGATTAAAATTGCTTGTGTGCTTGTTAATAAAAGCTGTCATCAAGGATAGTGCAGGTTGGCTGGGTTGCCTGCCTTTTAGAGTTGATTTGCTCTAGGCTCCCTTTATAGTAAATGAATAGAGAAAGGCGGCTCCAGTGGGAGCAGTTCAGATCTTAAGTGGGTTTGGATTGTTCTCCAGAGGTACGTGTTTTCCCTCACTGATAGTATAAGGAGCATGGGGCAGTTAATGCCTAATGCAAGTGGGATGAATTTTGGCCAGGAAGTAAACTGACTGCATTTGCAACAGGAAATGTTGGTCCGGTCCCCTTTCAATGCCTGAATTCCAATAACTCCAGAAGCTGATGCCTAACTTGTAGATTATGGAAGGGAATAAGGTAGCACAAGAGAAGGGTGGAGAGATGGGAATTTCATTTTCTTATCCCTTTTTTCTGTATGTTCCAACCTTTTTCGAACAGCGAGCTTAAAACACTTTGTTTCTTTGGGTTGTAAGCATTTGTTCGTGTGCCTGGAAGGAAAACCAGACCAACTTGCAAAAAATATCTACTGTGATATTTTTAATCTCAGTCAGTTTCACGAACAGCATGTGCAAGACTACTGAACGCAGCAAGCCAGATTGTGCACAAACAAATGGCACAATAGTTGGCTGACAGGGACATTGGCATTAAAAACATTCTATATTTAAAACTTTAAGATAAAGCAACTGAAGGATCTGTTTGTACGGCAGGCTGGAACATTTTAATGATCTCAAAGTACACATGTACATTTAACTCTGCAGAAAAGTTATGTTTCAGAGTGGTGGCCTACCCGAGTTTTGCTATTCCAGGAAGCCTAGTTGTGTAGTTCTGAGACATAAGTAGCCTTTCTAACAAAAGGCTAGCATAGCATACATGTTCAAGTTTTCTAAACACATTAGTTGAAAATAGTTAGACCTAATGTCTTGATTTTCCTTAGATAAATGAATCCTTTTTTTTGTAGGACTGAAGCTGCCAATGTAGAGAAGATAACTACAAAGCTATTGAAAGCTGGTGCCAAACCGGATCAGATTGGCATTATTACTCCTTATGAAGGTCAACGATCCTATCTGGTGCAGTACATGCAATTCAGTGGTTCCTTGCATACAAAACTCTACCAGGTATGGAGTCATTAGACAAAAAAGAGAATCTTTGGATGCAGGAAAGTCAGATATGAAATTCTCATTTTTAGTCTGGCTTCTTAGGCACCAGTCTACTTATTCTTTAGTAACTTCTGAGCATTTTAGTTGATCTTAGTTAAATTAAACCAAGGGAAAGTAGTTTAGCAGGCAGCAAATGCCGGTAACTTTCAGAGGAACAGTTTGCCAGATAAAGGAGGAAGCCCTGTTAAGTTCTGTTGAAAGGAAAGCTTCAACAAGTCCGTCCCTTGAGGACTCATTGAGGCACAAAAGGGAAAGGTCATTGCTGCTTGGGCTGTGGAAAAGTTTTAGTCAGTTTGTCTCTTAGATAAAAGCATCTCAAACCAAGTGACATGCAGGAAACCAAGCTCCATAAATTCTGGTGGTCATATTATTTATTTGCTTAGGAATATGTCCTCCCATCAGTGCACCTCATCTACCAAACACTAAAACTTGTTGCTACAAACAAGACGGTTGTACGTTTAATATAGTCTGTTTTGCAATATTGAAAATTTGGGCAGTGTTTTCACTGAAGGAAAAGTTGGTGGAAATACTTCTGCTCCTGCCAGGAATGATCTGTCCCTCTTCTTCAGGTTTCTTAATAGCTGGGAGCAGCAGTGCTAATCTGGAGCTGTATTACTACGAGGTTTTGGAACAGGCAGATTCTGGCAACATAGCTAGAAAAGGGATGCTTTCTGTAGTGCAAATGCCAGCTGGGGGGAAATATGAGAACTGTAAAGCTATAAAGCTTACAAACATAAAAGTAATTTGCCCTAAACTTAAGACTGTCTGTTCTCTTTTAGGGAAACTATTTAGTGACCAGTGGAATTATCAAATCATCAGCATGAGGAAAAAAACATTTTTCCCCAAATGATGGGAACTGTTAGTGTGCAGCCAACACATTTTGTAATACCTGTTGGTAGTACAACTGTTAGGCACTGTGCTTCTGTGATTTACGTGTTTTCCTCTGTTTCAGGAAGTAGAAATTGCGAGTGTGGATGCCTTCCAAGGAAGAGAGAAGGACTTTATTATCCTTTCTTGTGTGAGGGCCAACGAACACCAAGGAATAGGATTTCTGAATGACCCCAGGCGTCTTAATGTGGCTCTAACAAGAGCAAGGTAAAGTAACATTGGACAAATTTTGCCTATTTTATAGACAGGCTAACAAAAGATCTGTGTTTTGCAGGTGGCAGGCCCATTCCCCACCCCAGCTGCTTTAAGGAAGCTGTGGATGATTCCCCCTTTCTCGTAGAGCACTCTCAATTTAACAGGTTCCCGTTTGGTATTGGTAATCTGTAGAAACCAGCACATTCTTCCTCTTTATCTGCAGGACAGAAATCTTCCATTCAACTAGTTCTTTATCCCTCTCAGCAACCATTTTTACCATTTTATTTTTCTTAAAATGGGTTTGAGAGGAGTAGCTTGTGTGAAGTCAACGCTGCCTTGATTGGCTTCTTTGGTGTCTGAAGAGTTCTAAAGCAGAGTAATGTGGTTGGTTGAGCACTTTGACATGTTTGGCAAGCCTGCAAAAGGAAGCTTGTGATTATTGAGAAATTGGCTGCAGCAATCTCCTTTCAAGTGTTTTATCATACTACAAAAGTCTTCTGCTGTAAACAAAATGGTTACATCAGGGTCTCCTACACCTACCATCGTGGGCTTCTTTAAGGTGCCTTGATTTACTGCTGTTCCAACCTGGTTATGGCATGGCTAGTCTTAGGTTATGGCTTATCTTAGTTTCTGTGTTTGTCTGCTGTTCTGTAGGTATGGAGTAATTATTGTTGGGAACCCAAAAGCGCTGTCCAAACAACCACTTTGGAATCACCTGCTGAATTATTACAAGGAGCAGAAAGTTCTAGTGGAGGGACCACTGAATAACCTCCGGGAAAGCCTTATGCAGTTCAGCAAGCCCCGAAAACTCGTCAATACTATCAACCCAGTAAGTTTACCTCTCTCTCTCGGATGTCTGTGGCATGATGCAATTGGGGGTTGATCGATCAATTGTGGATGGAATGAACAGTCACCTGCATACCCTCACACACCCACATCTTTCCATTTTTGTTGTGTTGTTAATGGACTGTGGCCAAGTAAGCTGCAGTGTAAGTTGAACAGTTGTAGAAAAGGCCTTTTTGGTGTTTCTTTTGTCTTTATTCTCTGCAAAATTTTGTTTTGGGGTAACTTCTGAACTTCTGAGGTGCATAGAACATCAAATAATCCTTGTGTGTAGAAATAACAAGCTCATCAGGCAGGCGTTCTTGAAAGTCCTTAGGTACAGTGCTGCTAAGCTGAGAATTATCTTAGTTATTTAATATAAGTAGTTGTTTTGGGGAGGGGGGAAAAGAAGCTTGACAGCCATCACAAAGACAGTGGTAGAAATAGATCAAGGGAACTTTTATCAGAACCTCAAAATAGACTTGAAAATTCATCAAATATTTCAGTTTTAAATAGGCTGTCTGTAAAGTCATTCTTTCTAGTTGTCACCATGTGGTTGAAGTAAAAGTTGGATGTTTTCCATGTATTAGAAATAGCTTTCCTCAGATAACGTATACTAGATAAACACTGTGGAGTTTCTACTGAATTCTTACTCGAAATAACTTGCAGAAGTTGCAGTGCAAAGTTGTCTGTGCAAAAGCTTTGTCTAACTGCTGTCATGCTTTCAGGGTGCCCGTTTCATGACTACTGCCATGTATGATGCACGTGAAGCTATTATTCCAGGATCTGTCTATGACCGGAGCAGTCAAGGTAAAGAAGCTGTCAAAATTTAACACCCTTGCAGATTTTATAAATCAGTTCGTGACGTAAGATATCTTACTTCAAACATGGAAGTGTTGGAAGAGCCACTACCGACCCATTCAGGATGCTTGAAATCATTGTGGCTTTTCCTCCCCTCCCCAGGGCGCCCATCCAACATGTACTTCCAAACCCACGACCAGATCGGGATGATTAGCGCCGGCCCCAGCCACGTCACTGCTATGAACATTCCTATCCCTTTCAACCTCGTGATGCCACCGATGCCACCACCGGGATACTTTGGCCAGGCTAACGGACCAGCTGCAGGTACAGGGGGCAAGGATGAAACGGTGCAAAAGCCACGTTTTAGGTGTGAAGTGGGATAATGTTTTCTGTTACTCTTGTGAGAATAGGCGATGTGATTTATTGCTAAATCTCAGTTGTATTGATTTCTCTGCACCTACTACACCGAGTACGTATAAAGTGTTGCCTCTTGTGAGTCATCAAGACTTTATAGAACAGTTAATTCTCACACTCTTGTGTCTGCGAAACTTCTCACTCTTGGTCGGGATAAATGCTTTTCCAGGACGTGGGGCGCCAAAAGGAAAGACTGGTCGTGGTGGGCGCCAGAAAAATCGTTTTGGGATTCCTGGAACTAGTCAGTCAAACCTTCCAAATAGTCAAGCGAGCCAAGATGTGGTGTCCCAGCCTTTCTCCCAGGGTCCACTGACTCAGGGGTATATCTCCATGAGTCAGCCATCACAGATGAGTCAGCCTGGGCTCTCCCAACCAGAATTATCACAGGTAAGCAGAATTTGATGCATAGTCTGCCCTTTCTCCTGGGTTTTATGTCAGTGGTGTGTGTGCGCGCACATCCTCGTTTCCTAGAATTGAGGAAAGTGGGAGCTAAAACGTTTTCAGTGACTCAGCCACACCATTTCATACCCCCTCCACTCAGTGGACTTCCTACATATACTTGGGCAGAAGAATGACGTGCTGCATATATAATTTCAGCTTGAGCCTTAACTTTGAACTGCTAGCTTGTTCAACAACTCGCTACTGCAGAAACTCTTTGTAGTAATTCTGCAGCAAAACGAGGTCAACTTTAAAAAGCAAAGAAAAAGAACAAATCTCAGACTTCCTTTAATGTTGGCTGCCAGATACCCTGCTGTGTAGGGGAGCACTTGAGCTTGATGATGAGTTAGAGGCTTAACAAACACTCTCATTTTCAGGACAGTTACCTTGGTGATGAGTTTAAATCTCAGATTGACGTGGCGCTGTCACAGGACTCTACTTACCAGGGTGAACGTGCATATCAACATGGCGGAGTGACGGGACTGTCACAGTATTAGAGTGTAAGGCACTCGAGGTTCACTCCTCTGCTTCTTACTCCCTGATTTATGCTCATGAAAGCAGTGTTTGTCTCGTGGCATCTGTCATGCAACTGTTGTTTTGCTTTCTTGCTTGCAGGTTGAGGAAGAAGAGCTAAGCTTGTGTGGAGCTTAGTTCATCAGCATTTTATTCTGGGTAATAAAAAAAATAAAATAAAATGGATACCTGTTTTCCACTGCTAAAACTGAAGCACCACTGTGTGAGAGCAACAGGAGAAAGAAACCAACCAACGGAGAGGAGAGAGAGAGAAAGGAGCGCGCGCGAGAGAGCCCACTGCTAGCTCACTGAGACAAGGAGACTGACCGGAGAGGAGAGAGAGCACCGAAGGACTGGCTGGCGCCTCACTGGGAAGGCAACTCACCCTGAAATGAGTGGTCAGCTGAGTCCCTGCTCCCCCAGTCAACCAAGCTCGAGAGAAGGGCCTTAAGCAGGTTTCACTTCATTCCATACTTCTCTTTGCGAGCAGGGCATTACTTTTCAGAGCAGACGGGGAGAGGAAAACCCTCATCTCAGAGTTGTTCTCATTTTAAAGGGGTACTATATTTTAGCAGTAACTGTTTACATTTTAGAAGCAGAGTATCTGAGAGAGTTCCTGACCTAAGTGACAGCAAGCCAAGCAGAAATCCAGCGGAACATAGCTGATGCTCAACTCTGAGATGGAGGTTTTGTTGTCCAACACTGGCTCTGAAATCCTAGTGTCATCGTGTCGCCCACATTCTGAACGGGTCTTTCGTGACAAGGTGGTTTTAAAGAGATGCTTTCAAAGGAGCACTGAATTTTTAGAAGTTTGTCTCTGAATATCTTAGTGGTGGACCTGGGAGATCCTTGTTCTGAGAAGCTTACAAAAAGTTTAAAACTAAATTAGAGCACCAACCTTGAGAACTTTCAGTGTGATTTAAAGTTGCAGCAATCAGCCTCTTCTTCCTACATTGGATAGCAGTTAGAGTGGAAGGAGCCTGCGCGCTCGAGCAGGAGGAGGGTTTCAAAGTGTTTTCTGTATGCTTTAATTGGCTACTGTCTGGACTCTACTCTGTGAAAAACAAGCCTTTCTGTAAGATGAACTTTGCGCTTGAAAGGGGATGGGTTCCTGTGCCCTTCGGCCCTGGAGGAAAAGATGCTAACAGGCCTGCTTTACTCGCTCCCTCAGATGTGGGGAAGAAGTAGTGGAAACTGGGGATTATATTGGTTCTGAAGTAAAGACTCTACAATGTTACCGAAGCAGGTTGGAAAAATGGACAAAGCAGGCAGTTGTTGGAAGGTGGCCTCTGATAGATGGGTATAATTAGAGATAATGGGTTAGGCTTTTGTGTGGCTTCTTCGGTGATTAATGCAGATATAGCTGAAAGATTCAGGTGTTGAAAAACAAACCCGGAGCCTATTTTTCAGGTAGCGCACACGGCTGTGCCATCAGTGCTGGCTTGAGAAATAGCTGGAAGTCAAAACTGAAAACAGCACATAAGAGAAGCCATCCAATTTCTAAGTTGTACCCATGTCTTAAATAAGTCATATGGGAACACTGGGAGCATTTTATTTGTGTCTAAACCTTTTTAGAAACAGCGCAGAGAATTGAAATTCCTACAGACCCATTTTTATTGGATCCCTAAATTAGACTAACCTCTACCTCCTAATTGGCAAACATCAGTAGAGTGTGATTCACTAACCTAGGTGTTTTTAAAGTTTGAATTAAGTTAGCTTTATACTCAAAGGGCTCCAAGTGTTTCTAGTCTTTTTTTGGGGGAACTCAAAATACCTCTCATATGAATGTACTTAAATGATGTAAAACCCACTTTTTGTAACTGGGGGGAAAGCCCTTTCATTACTGTCCTTTCTGTAGAGTGTTGACCCGCTTTCATAACCTGTATTTGCTGTAGTTTTTCAAGAGTGTCTCTCCCCCAGTACAGACCTGGTGTAGCATACCCACAAACCGTGAGTAGTGTGCACATAAAATGGAACAGGTGTTCAAAATTTTTGTTCGGTCCTGCAGCGAACGTAGTTCGAGAACTGCAAAATAAACTAAACTTTCCAGAAACGAAAACCATTCTTTTCTCATAAAAAGCCTCCAGCGTTTAGACTTCTAAAATGTGAAAGAATGGAGACACAGGCCACCTTCCTTCCTTGTAAGATGGACTGTTTTATTTATTAACATTGCCGAAGGGCTTTTTAATTTTTTTTCCTTCTGTAGGCTGCGTAGTTGCATAGACTTTTCAGATAGGTTTAAGCTGTAACCCTCTGTGCAATGCAATCCATTGAGTAATGTAACCCCCTCCTCTCCCCTCACCCCATTTATTTCACTGATGAGAATGCCTGCCTCTGCTTTGTGCTGTTTTTTTCCTTTGTAGCAGTTATTCTGAGTTTTATAAATCCAGACATCAGTGCTAGCACGGTGTTACTCTTTTTTGATTTTGTCTCAGTTTGTTTTAAACCTGTTTGTCATCAATAAAATATTAATAAACAGCTCTTGCATTCAAGGTGGCCCCTAACTTTCAATGATGAAACCATGCAACATTCATTAAAACTTAGTCTGATTGTATAAATTTCAAGTTTATTACTGGTTTTTTAAACACAGACTAGTACAAAAGTGTGGTGTGGGCACAGCGTACACGGGTAAGCAAACGAACTGTGAAAACTCTGTTTAAGTTTCCTACCTCCCTTCCATCCTCTGGCTCAAATGCAAACGCTACAGCCCTGTGTGCCCATGCAGGGGGGCAGGGTGGGAGCTGCAGCAGTGACAAGGTGCAGGCTTGGGAGGTGACAAGTCCAGCCTGAAGATCTCCTACCTCGTGCTTCCCCTTCTGGTGGCACTTACAGGTTACTCACATCAAAGCTCAGCCTGGCTCTAGGCTCTGAACTCCTCTGTTTCTTAGCACAAATCCAAAAACCTTTGTTTTTTTGTGACTCCTGCCCATCTCACAGTGGGAAGAAACAGTTCCTGCTTGCTTTACCAGAGCAAGTAAAGTCCCACGTTAACCTCTTAAAACATTTAAGTGTCCAACCTTGCTATCAACGAAGCTCTGGTTCAGCTGCTGGACTAAGGGGCTGGGCTGACCCTGGTGCTTGCTGCTAGTCTGCGGGGAAGTTGAGAAAAGCACTTGGACAGGACAATGTTAGCATGCTACAGCACTAGTTATATCAACCTACTCCAGTCTTGGTCTTCAGCTACAGGTTTCAGGTGTGTTTTAAAACACTGTCACAGGGACAGGAGGATGTTTCCTCTGCAAACTAAACAGTGGTTAAACCTTTAGTGCTTCCCGGGAGGGAGAAGGCCCAGCTGAGCCTGGTAATACTTCATCAGACCTTGAAGACAATACAACAGAGGTACCAAAAAGAATAATTAAAAAAAAAATAATAATCCATGCTACACTGTCAGGCTCATATTTAAAAAATTAAAATTAAAAAAAAATATTCAAGTCTAACTCAGATTCCTTGTGTGTCCCCACTTCACCCCCCCCAAAAAAAAGCAAAGCGAAGCTGCAGCTGTGCCAGGACAGCCCCTGGGGAAGCGTTGGTGCTGCCTCGGCACACGCTGCCTGTGTAACACCATGGTGCACGGCCCCAAAGCTCTGCCCGGGCGTTACAGCGCGGCTGCTCTCTGACTTCACAGCCCACGTAGGGAAAGGGGGGGAGCAAAGCAGCAACTCCTCAGTGGTCACCGTTGCTCAGAGGGGATGGCGCAAAGCTGGGTCCCACACGACACGCGGCTGCTGGCTTTGTTAATGGCATTAAATAACCTCAGGAGGAGCACACCCACACTACTGCAACAACAGACTTAAAAAACAAAACAACAACAAAAAAATCAACAAATAAAAACTGAACTAAACAAAAGGAACCCCAAAACCGCATAAGCATATGAATATGGTGCCTGAATTATGAGGGCCGTAACACTGCTGCGGTGCGCCAAGCTGCTGCTGCCCGATGTGCGGGTGCCACCCGGCTCTGGCCACTGGTTCCACAGCTGCCGGCGGGGATCCTGCTCCCAGCGCCTCGCCCAGGAGGTAAAGGAACCGCTGCGACACCCCAAAAGGGACCTGGATGCCACCGCCTCCCCCTGCTCCCCTTCGCCTTGCAGTGCGGCTGCCCCTGCTTTACGCATCCCTCAGCCAAAACACATCCCAGCGCCCTGCTGGCGGTCCCTCAGCACCGCAGTGCCTGGCAGTCCCTCAGCACCCGCCTCACCCCCAAACCACCGCACAGTAACTGCTGTCCAGGCGTGAAGCAGAAGCCATCACCACTGTCCCGCAGGCCCTGCCAGTACTCGGAAGGGATTCAGAGCTGCAGAGAAGCTGACTGGCGCCGTGACACCGTACCTCTTCCTGCAGCAGGGCCACAGCAGCACCTCCCCCCCCAGCTGCCGGCAGGCTGCAGCCTAACCCAGCCCCAGGGCAGCAGGGAACGCGTCAGCATCACGTCATCGACTAGGTCATTTCTTTTTTTACACCGCAAAAGCTGCAACATTTAGCCAAAAAAATCTGAAAAGCACAAGCCTGGCTGCTGCTGTGCTGCGCGGGCCCCTCTCTGGCTGAGCAGCAGAGGCAGTGCTGGCTCTGCCAGGCACAGAGGGGGCCGGGATTCACAGCCTGGTGCCACCATCGCCTGCGCAGAATGAACAACGGGACACCCAGGGACTTGATCATCATCCCGTAACCGTCTGCTGGCTCTGGCTGCATGGCCAAGCACAAGCTCTCACTACAGCACAACCCCAAAACAATCCCTTCGTGCCAGACCTCCCCCCTGGCTGCACCTGAAGGAGGCAGGGCAGAGGGGAGCTCTGACACCCCACATCCCAAGGGAAACTCCCTAAACACCAGCACAGAGGGGATTTAACGCACGTGGGTTTATTCCATCAACCATTCAACGTTTCACCCGGGACCCCACGGCGCGCGCCCACGCAGCCCCTCCGCTACCGGCAGCCACACTCATCCACCACCATGTCCTCGTAGTGCCTCAGCACCACGTTGTCGTTGTTGTCGTAATAGAGGATGGAGATCGGGGACAGCCTGACGGGGACGCAGCAGGGCTGGGGCGTCCCCTCGGGGTCCAGCGAGTGCACCATGGTTTGGAGGATGGCGTGGTTGGTGCTGTTGAGCTCGGCCGTCAGGGGGAAGGGGCACTCACCGAGGCAGTAGTTGGCCAGGTAGCCCTGCGGGGCGATGATCCAGTTCTCCCAGCCGACGTCACTGAAGCTGATGTAAAGCCGCCTGGGCTTGCAGAGGTTGCTCGGCGTGGCGGGGATGTTGTAAGCACTTCTCCTCCTCCTGGAGGCCCGGCACTGCTGCTGGCTGAGGCTCACCACCAAGAGAGAGGTATCCAGGAAGGAGTCGATGCTGGCGCAGAGGCTCTGCGGCCCCCCGCTCGCCCCGGCTGACGCTCCGCCTCCGCTGCTCACCGAGATCTCCAGGATCAGGCCCAGATTCCTACTGTGAGTTCTCCACTCCTTCGCCACCCCGCTCAGGTTGAAGAGCAGAGACTTGTGCAGCCGGGCGAAGGACTGCTCCACCAGCGGCGTGCGGCCGGGCTCGTGGGAGGGCGTCCCCCACAGCGGCAGCCGGGGGGCTTGGTACAGCCTCAGCTCAAAAACCTGCCCCCGGCTGGACGCGTGGTAGGAGTTGTGGCTGAATTTGATCTCCAGCTGAGCCATTGTCAAGCGCTCGCCCTCCTCCAGCACGGAGAGATTAAAGTACAGACGCTTCTGCAGGCACAGCAACGTCTGGGGCTGCCCGCTATGAATGAAGTGGCCTGACAAAGAAGGAGAAATAGAGGTGGCGGTGGCTGAGCTCTGTTACGCTGAGCAGGATCAGCCTCCCAGAGCTCCAGCTTAAGCTCCTGGCGGCACAGCAAGAGGAAGACGGGTCTGAGCAGAGGCAGGCAGCCAAACGCCCGCAGCTGCTGGATCAGGATGGCAACGCTGCAGTGCTGGGGGCTATCAGCTCCGCGGCACAGCCTGCAGAAAGCCTGGCCCCGAGATGGTACAGCCACACCAGCACGGCTCTGTCCCTCCCTGCTGCCTCCGCACCTTGCAGGCAGGGCACAAACACTCCTCTAAAAGCTACTTAACACCTCGGGGCATTATTTTTCCTCAGCTGTAAATATCTCCCCCCGGGACAGGGGGGTTCTGGTGGGCGCTGGGTGTTTGGGACGCAGGGGGAAGAAGGGCAGATAGCAGCCAAGTGACAGAAGTGGTAAAGCTGCCTGCTGCAGCCAGCCCTAGATCTCCCACTGGAAACCTGGACTCACAAGAGCTCGGTGGTGTCTCGAGGCCTGGAGGACCCCGACCAAGCAGTTCCCACGTAACTGGGAATGGCTCAGAGAAGCCACAGGCTGAAGTGGGCAGATGTGCCACAGGGTCAGCTGGAGGCATGAGGATAAGGAAGAGAAGGGGGGACAGGACACGGCCAAACGGCTGAGCATCCACCCAGCCTCCACCCGGGGTGCACGCGTGACCCCGCTTCTCATCGCTGCACCCAGGGCCCCCCCACAAGCACCACGGGCCAAGCCGGTCACCGAAGATCAAACCCACACCTCCAACTGCGTTGGGTGACTCGCAGCACAGAACCTTACACAGCTTCACCCCCTCAGTTCCAGACTATAACCAATTACCTACAACATCCTCAGGGAGCAGAGTTCCCACAGCGGGGATTTCCCTCAGAGAAATCCACTGCCCTGTCCTCCCCCGGCCATCCCCAGCCCAGAGTGCGGAGGGGTTTCCGAAAGGCAGGACCCAAACAAGAGCGTTTCTGTACCTTGGTCAGCGAAGACACGGATGATGTTCCCCGGGACATTAAATTCCTCCACCCTACAGCCATCCGCCAGGTCTTTGTTTGCAGGAGGCATCTTTCTCTTCTGGAAGATCCGCCAGAGCACAGACGGCACAGGAACGGGGATTTTGGGGCTGGGCTTGGCGCTCAAACCCAAGGATTTTAAGAGCAAACTTTCCTGCAAACTTAAATCCATCCCCAGACTGACGCTAAGCAGAGCCCAGGCGAGGCCAGCTCTGAAGCTGGCAGGCGCGGGGAGAGGCCCCATCACCGCTCTCCTCCCGCAGACAAAGAGCTGTGCTGGGGACCCGCTGGCAGGGGCACTGAAGGCAGGGGCCAGGGGGGGTGTTGATTGCCTGATTGGAGCCTTTGATCTCGTTAGTGCTCAATTAGCACAGAGGGATTCCCAGGATTGGGCAGAGGGTGGGAGCGGGCCCTCCAGGCTCCCCGGGGCCTGTTAACCCTTTGAGGCTGCGTGGTGGGAGGGCAGCCGCCCTCCTCCCTCCGCTCCCAGCCCCTTCCACATCTCCCCACCACCCGAGGCCCAACGACAAAGCCCCTGGTGATGGGGAAGGGCTACACAAAGCTGCCAGCACATCGAGCGCTGCTCCAGAGCCCTGGGAGAAGGGCGGATCTGGAGGCCATCCCACCCGGGTCCAGGTGGAGACGCGGGCCAGGGTCTCCTCTCGCTGCCCCCTCCACATCAGCCTTTCAGTCGCAGCGTCTGATGCTTGCCTCTAACGGCTGACAACTTCCAGCACACCACGTCTTCAAACTCTCCCCTCCTGCCTTGCACACCTACGCACCCCAGGCGCACACAGCGCTCAGCACCCACTCCCCACGCAGGGTCCCCCAGGCACAAGCTCACACACAAAACGCTGCCCGATGAGTTACTTGGTCAAACCTTGAAGCCTGGGCAAGCCGATGCTAAGAAATGCGATTTCCTTCGTTCCCTCCTTCCCGCCAACCAGCCACAGAACCAAAGCACCGAGACGCAGCCCTCCGAAACACTGCTGGGTAATTACAAGTACGGTGATGGATCCTGCGTGGCACAGTCTCCACCCAGCCAAAGTCACATTTTGCTTTCTGTTTACTGAGGAACTTTCCCTGAGGCTCACACAATGGGCCTGGAGCTGAATCAACATTGCGAGACCAAACAGAAGAAGACAACGATTTAGCCACCCTGGAATCGATGCCCTGAATCCCCCTTCCCCGCCTATTGTCCCCGGCTGGGGGGGGAGCTCCGCTTCCCAGGGCGCTGCGGGGACGGGTCCTGCGAGAGGGGAGCAGTGGGACGGGCTCAGACCGAGGGCAGTAAAACCCCGACGGCTTCCCAGCAAAGAGGCACGCGGCCCAGCCTGGCCTCGGGGACCCTGCAAGGCTCGGGGCTGGCGCTGCCTGGAAAACCACCGCAGGGAGCAGAGAGGTTTTGTTCCTCACTCGAGCAGGCAGACATTGCTGGGCCAGAGTCTGGAGATCCCTCGTCAGGGGACCCTGCGCGAGCTGTGCCCAGGGCTGGCTTTTTAAGCAACTGGAAGAGTTACAGGGGTGTTTTAAGCAATTTAGATGTCCTGGCCCTCGTCCTGGAGGGCAGGAGGCTGGAATAACGCTCTAGGGCTGGGTTTCCAGGCAGACCTGCACATGGGAACTGCTGCGTGCTACAGCCTCGAGGTGAACACGGACAGCTCTGTGTTAGGGACCCCTCCTGGTCAGCGAGGCTCAGAGGTGCCCTGCAAACCCCTCTTTAGTGCCTGCTGGCAGCTGGAGCAGAGCTGGCTTTGGGCTCCCCTGGCCTGGGACAGTGGTGCCAGTGAGCAGAAGATGTTTCCCTCTCCAGTTTGATGCTAGGTCCGAAGACCCTGCAGCGCTGCTGAGGCAGGGTCGTTGGAAGGGACCGAAAATAAAGATGGGAAATCACAGCGGGGCTGAGAATAGCTGGGGGATGGAGCGACAGAGGAAACACCAGGGGACCTAAAGCCAGCTCCAAATCCTACCTGGACCAGCAAAGCCACAGCCTCTCAACTGAACCAGCACGTACTGGCTACAGAAAGCACATCAGCATCGGGTGAAGCCCGGTCACAGGCAAGCCCTGTTCCCATCAGTGGCATCTCTTCCCCAGCTCCAGGCAGGGGACGCAGGGGTATCGGGGATGAAGTTCTTCTTGTGCCTTTCATTTGCTGGGTTTGAGTGTCGGGCCCTGGGTCAGTCCCCAGATCCAGCCAGGCTGCCCAGGCTGCAGCAGCCACGCTTCTCTTACAACCGCTTGTCTTTTACAAGTCCGTTCTTCAGGTGCATCCTGCGAAAGAGAGCACAGCAGACAATGAGCCTCGGCCTCCACACCGACTTCTCCCTCCCTCACCTTCACAAACCGCTGCTGAGCTCAGACCTGCCTCAACAGGCTCACAATTTCAGACCGGTGCCCAGTCAGCCAGACCTGCCCTGCAGGCTCCAGCATCCCACCAGACTTCGTGCTCGCCGCACGAGGTGCAGATGCTGCCCAGTGAAGAGCCAGCCCTGCCTGGTGAGGATTCACGGGACAAAGCCGGACTGACACACCACGACGCCTAGGCACAGAGAGACAACGTTCCTCCTGTTCCCCGCAGCTATCTTTAATACTCTGCATCAAGGCACCCTGTTGTTTTCCAGCACAGTGGTGGACACTTTGAAAGATACTCCAGGACATCTCCCCCCCCGCCCACGGGTGCTGTTTGCATCTCCCCCTGCCCACGCACCCTTCTTTCAGAGCACTGGGCAGCTGGAGGCCACCCTCTTTCTTCTTAGCCACGGTGGTTTTCTTGCTGTCCTCCACGTCGTACTCGCGCACGTCGTTCACCTCTTGCATCTGCCCCATCAGCACCTTGGCCACAAAGAGGACGATGTACTGTCGAGGGAAGAGACACCATCAGCCACACGACACGCGGGGCGCAGAGCCGTCCCACCTGACCCCTCGCTACTTGGGCATTCCTCTGCTGTCCTCAGCCCCAAAAAGGGCCCAAAACCCTGGGACGCGCTTGGTGACCCGCAGCAGTGGGAGGCAGCGCTCCTGCAGGTACCATTACCCGACTTCAACCAACCCTGCCCAGGGTCGAGCTTGTTGCTGCGAGCCCTCCAAGCCCACGCTCTTCACCTCTCTCCCTGGAGCCTCAGGAGACGCCGGGGGATTCACACCTGCATCAAGCTCCAGCCTGCTGCAGTGCCAAGGAGCTCCCCGGGCGATGGCAGTCCCCAACCACTGTCACTGCTCCCTGCCACGGGTCTGCAGGGTGTGAGATCCAATTCAGATCTGAATTCTAGCCCAGAGCAGCACCCCGGGCACTGACACAAGCCTCCCTCCTCTCCTCCCTACCAAATCCCAGTGCTTCCCCAGCCCCGCAGCCCCCCAGCCGCCCCGGGCCAGGCGTTACGCGGCCGCAGCTGAGGTCGCCGAGCTCCCCCGACTCACCAGGAACCAGTAGATGTTCATCAGGGTGAGGACGAGGAGCAGAGCGTTGAAGAAGAAGTAGAAGGGAATATTGGGCACCGACTGGAGGCTGGAGTGGCAAGTGGCGTAGAGGACCTTGAGGGGGAACCAGTAGAGGCGGAACCAGAACCTGGCAGGGCAGAGGTAGCAGGCTGGGTTTAACAGCCCACGGGGACCCCGGGCAGCTTCTTCCAGCACAGCCTCCCTTGCATCTGGCAGCCCCTGCTCTGGGGATGTGATTTGGGTTTAAAGGCCTGGTTCTGGACAGGAATTCACACAGGCTCCCTGAAAGGGCAGCTACGGAAGGGAGAACACGATCACAGGCAGACAAGGCTGGGCACCAGAGGCAGGGCTGAAAAAAGGCTTTCTCAGGGTAGAAGCAGGGCTACACTGCAGATTTTCTCAGGGGGACAGGAAGGGAGTACAACTGGAAGGATTTCTTAGATCTGTGCTTCCCTGCTTTATCACGAAAATCTTCCTTGCTCTCCTCCCCCTCAAATCGACAGCTCCTGTTGCCGCCCCTGCTTTTCCGAGCAGCTGCGGGGAGGAGGAGGGAGACAAAGGGACACATCAGCAGTGACAACCTGCGTTACTCATCCCTGTTCTTCATCCTCCTCTCTTGCTTTTCCCCAGGAGGAGCAGCGAGCCTGGAATCTGGGACATGCCCGCGTCCCATTTGCTTCTTGCAAAAACGCTTCTTGCTGCTAAAGCCAAAGGAGTGGGAAAATGGAAACAGCTCCTCCTCCCCTGGGGTCATTTGTCATGCTGCAAGCGAGATTTCACAGGCACTTCGGTGGTGACAGACGGCAAAGTGACTACAGAAGGATTCCAAGCCCAGCATGGGGTCAGGCGCTGCGGGAACCTCTTCCCAAACAGTTTATAGGAACGGCTCGTTCCCAGGCGCGCGCACCCAGCAGGCTGTACCCCGCGGCACCAGGGGGGCTGCAAAAGCTGGCGGGGACACGGCTGGAAGCGGGATCAGGGCTGGGCAGGCAGGCAAACTCACCAGCTGACGCTGAAGGTGAGGCAGCCGACGTTGGAGATGACATCGTTGAGGCGATGGTAGACACCCCCCCGGTGCTTGAAGTAGACGTTGAGCTTGGTGAACTCCAGCTGCACGTCATTGACGTCGTGCAGGAAGAGCACCAGGATGCCCACGTTGTGGTACCTGCAGGAGAGCGGGGCGGAGAGGGAGATGCGGGGGCAGTGAGTCGGTGTTAGCACCCGTCACACACCGCCCATCCCGCCAGGACTCCTGAATAATCCAGGCTGAATAACACGGCAGCGTGCAGTGGCTCGTGAGCAGGAGCACGGAGCCAGGGTTAGCTGTAGGGAGGGAAAAATCCCTACTGACCCAGAAAGAGTCCTCCCGGGACGTACCCACGAGACACGTGGAAAAGCCACAGCCTCTGCTGCGTGGCCACACTGGCGCAGCACAAGGGGGACAATGGCACAGCCACATCCCTCACCTGAAAGCGTAGGAGAAGGCGATGAGGGTCAGCGTGACGACGTGGTGGAGGAGCATGACGACCGAGTCCTTGCGCCACGTGTCCATGTAGACGGTGGCATAGATGGAGTGCCCGTAGAAGCTGCACTGCAACAGGTAGGCGATGGCGATGTCCGTGGGCACGTCCATGCCCTTCTTCCAGCCTGAAGCAGAACAAAGACGGCTGGGTGAGCCCAGAGCCGCGAGCACGGAGCCTTCGTCAGCAACAGAGAGACGGGAGAGCAGAGAGCAAAAAGCAAGCAGCAGCCAGAGCTGCCCCAGGCGGCCTCAGCACCTCGCTGCGCTCCGGTGCTCCAGCTCCCATTCGGGACCTCCCTGGTGGAAACGGGGCAAAGGCTGGAGGAGGACCCGGGTATCCTGGTGCCAGGATGACCCGATCCCCTCCGAAACTGAGGACAGAGCCTTGATTTACTTCCCTCCTAATTTAACTGCTCAAATCCTTTCCCCTCCATAGCTGAAGGCATCCCAGTCCCTGCTGTCTGCAGCAGCCGCTAGGTGACACTCTCTCTGTAACGAAATGAACGGAGGCAGCCTCTTGTGCCCTTTCCGCACTCACAGCATCATGGAAAAGGCAATCTGGGGGGGGGTTCAGTCGAGAATTTTGCTCCCACCAATTCCAGTCCCCTCGCTCAACTCAGCTACGCTACAACCTGGACATCCTCATCCATACCCGCTTCTCCCTGATTCTTACTGTACCATAAAAGACAGACGGAGGGTCATAGAAGAAGGGGTAGTCAGTGAAGAAGAGCAGGTAGATGCCATACGACCAGGATAACGTGTAGAAAAGCAGCTTCCAGGCACTCTCAGGCATCTTGGCAGCATCTTTCGGCTGCAAGTTGCACCACTCACCGAAGGGCTGCAAGGAGAGGGGAGAAGTGTGGTCATGCAGGGCAGAGGGACCCCGGCGAGCCCAAGGCAGAACTCAGGGAATCCCCAAGGCTCCAACACCAGACAGGGCAAAACCGGGGACACGAGCCCCGTTTTTTCTGGCCCTCTTTGCAGCGTGAATAAGGAGGATGAGGGGGCTCTAGAAAGAGGCTACCGCAGGGAGAATTGCAAGGCTAGAGAGCCGCTCGCTCAGCCCTGGCCGCGCGGGGAAGCTGCGAAAGCAGAGCCTTGCGGAGGAGGAAGCCTATGGCACGCAGCCCAGTCTGGGCACCGCTCCACCGCCCTCGCTCCAGGAGCAGGCCTGAGCACCGCTGGCTTTTGGAGAACCGAGTCAATACCAAATCCAATCAAACCGAGCCCCATCTGCGTAAGGAAGCCCAGAGGAGGAAGCCGTGACAAGGCCACCCCGCGCGCACGGACTTGGCAGCGCTGCCAACTCCCAGGAAAGAAGCTTTCAAGCCAGGAAGCGCGTCGGGTGAGCTCACTTCGCAGAGAACCAAACACGCGGCTCCTGCTGCTGCTGCTTCCCAGCCGGCACAGCACAGGACCCCTCTCCAGGGACAACCAGCACGGGAGGAGGCCGATTTTACAGGCAGCAAGGGCTGGGGCACCGGGTCCTCTTGCTCGCTCACACCTACCCCCTAGCAGCTCTTCTGGCTGACCAGCACTGCGAGGCTGCTGTTTTTTTTTTTTTTTTCTCCCCGGGGTTTGCAGCACCCCTCCTACCGCTCAGGGCTCAGGAAGAGGAGGCGAAGCCTCCCCAAATATGGCCAAAGCGACGAACGGGAGGACGAGCAGCCCTGCAGCCCGCTCGTGCCATTAAGATCGAAACTTTCTCGCTCCAACCACGACGAGCACCACGCGGCTCTCTGCAACGACCAGGGAGCTGGGCCACGAGGCCAGCGACACTAAAATCAAAACCCCGGCGTTACGCGGCCTCGGCTCCCTCGGAACGAAACGGAGCAGCAAGCGCTGCCCTTCGTCCCAGACGGGGTGCCCGCTGCGGGAAGCGCGAGCGATGCCGCCCGCCGAGCGCGCCCCGAGCTCAGCCACGGCTCCGGGCACTGACGTCCTCCCTCCGCGGCAAGTGAGCAACACCAGGCACCATTTCTGCTTCTCGTCACCGCAGTGACAGAGCCCTGTCGGCCCCGCAGCCCCGGCAGAGCAGCCAGCAGCGGGGAGCCTCGCTCAAGGCCCCCGCGGGAATCGCCGCCGCTGCTGATAACGCCCCAAGGTCCCGGGGCGAGGGCTCCACCGGGAGGGACCAGATAAGACCGAGATGAAAACAAAATGCTTGCAAAGTAACCATATCCTGCCCCAGGTCAGCACTTTCTGCAGCTAGCGCTCGGCTCCTCGATGCTCAAAGGCTATATTAAGGCTCCAGCTGTCCCCAGGCAGAGGCCGGCCTGGCTTTTAGCCCCTCTCTGTGTCAGATTTTTCAAAGGACTCAGCTCCCGGCCCAAAAGCGCTTTGTTCTAAGCCCTGACCAGCGCTGGGAAATTCAGACCTGGAAGCAGCGGCCCCGCAGCGCTCTGCCAAGCTGCCCACGTCCCCTCCAGCTACAGAGGGGCAGCTCCGGCCTCCCCCCGGTATCTCGCATGCAGAGCACGGCTCTCCGCTGTGAGACCGGGAGCGCGCTGCTGCCAGGGCTTCTTCCACCAGGAGCCACAGCAGGAAAAAGAGAAGGAAGCTTGAAGGGTGAATGAATAATGCAGAGACAGAAAGTCCCGAGCCCTGAAAGCATGAATTATTTGTGTCTCCATAAAGCGGAGCACGGAAGCAGCTCAGCTACGGGGCACAGCTCAACACGCCGCGATGGCAGCGAGCTGGGGAGGCCCCTGCCACTCCTGCCCCCAACAGCTGGGGCTGGATTTAGGATGCTGGGCTCAGCATCAAGCTAAATCCCAGCCTCGAAGCAGAGCCAAGTCACTCAGCTGCTTCTCTGCATCTCAGTTCCCCCCCTGCCAAGAGGGAAGGACGCTGCATTTCTACCCCAGGCAGGCGGAGCCGACGCAGGGACTGTCACCTGCGGGGCTGGCACATGCCACCAAGTCGACCTGCGTTTTACGGACGCTCGGGCTGTTGGCGGAGGTTGCAGCAGCGCAGCAAACCCGGTGAACAGCCTGCCACGGGCACGGCAGCACCTCAGAGGCCGGGGGGGGAAGCAAAACCAAGCGAAGGGCCTGCGGTGGTGACCGCTCGGGGAGATTTTAGCCCTCGCTGCGCGTATGGTCACCAAGAGGCCCTGGGCAGAGCCCTCCCGCAGCAGCCACGGAGCTTTGCGACCGCATCCCGAGTGCTACGGAGGCAGGAGCTGGCTCGGCGGCGGTCCCCATGCTGGGGAAGGTCGGAGAGAAACATCCCCCAGACCGCCGAGCCGCACCGGGGTGGGGGGGGACAAGGGGCTGCCTGCAGGGAGGTGCCACCAAAACCTGGGCTGCGCACCGGGGGATGCACAGGGGATGAAAAGGCCCCGGGGTGGGAGATGCCCGGGGTGGGAGATGCCTCCTGCTGCCGTTCCCATGGCAATGCTGCAGGGATGGATGCCCGTTGCCACGGGTGACGGCGCTGCGGTGGGAAGAGCGGAGCTGGAAGAGGCCGGAGCTCTTGGCAAGCGACGCGATGGGGCTTCACGTAACGGGCGCCCGGCCCTCCTTCCTCCCTCCTCACCGTTACCCCATGCCAAGCTTCACGAGCGGCTTCTGATTCGCCCGCGCCAGTAACTGGGAGCACTGGGAGCGGGGTGGGGGCCGTTGGCCGCCCCCTCCGCAACGCCTCGCACAGCCTGCGGGGAGGGAAGGAGCGAAGCGGCGGTGAGAGCGCGCTGGGAGAGCAGCTTGGAGCTGGAAAGAGAAAGCCGAATCGAAACCGGCGCTGCCCACGGCACTGCTGAAGTGTCAGAAAAAAAAAAAATCCTGCAAAAAGCAAACACGTGCTGGCTTCCTTTTCGCAGCCCGAGGCGCGTGGGGAAAGCTGAGCATCCCCTCAAATCCATGACCAGCTCTCGCAGCGGGGCAGGAGCCCTGCCAGCAACCCGGCAGGCTCGCAGCAATGGGTTATGAATCGAAGCTCGTTGCGGAGGAATTGTATCCCCGGCCCGCTCCCATCGCCTCTGCCCCCTCCCCAGCCTCGAGACGAGGACCTGGCCAAATCCCAGCCGCGCTGCGTCTGCTTTCTGGGCACTGCCAGTTTCCCAGAGGGACACAAAGGAACGGCTGGCACGCAGCATCCTCAGCCCAGGGAGCTGGCAGCTTTACATCAGCTTCTCCTCGACGCAGATGATAACGACGAGCAGAGCTCCGATTCAAAACCTGCCCACGGCCACCAGCTACGGCCCCTTCCGTGGCGGCAGCAGCGCTGCTCCCCGCAGCCCTGTGCGTGGTTCTCAGAGCTGTGGTGGACCCCAAGGGCCGTGTCCCCTCCCCACCAGCTGCCTGACCTGCTGCCACCTCCAGCCACGCCAGGGACGGGGCACGGAGCCTGCAGAAGGCCCAGGAAAACGTCACCGTTCTCTAAATCTAACGAAATGAACCTCCTGAAGTCTGTGGGCCCAAGGGCTGGCACCCCACAGCTCTCGTTGCTCCATTACACCAGGCACTGAGGCTCTCGGTGCCTCAGTTTCTCCACCCATACAGCAGCCGAGGCACCAGGAAGCTGCGGTAGGCCGGGGACGATACCTCCCAGATAAACACGTAATAAAATACTCTGTGAGAACTGCAACAAGCCAACAGACATCGCTCCTTCCTCGGTTCCTCCGCAAGCTGTAAAATTCACCCCTCGGAGAGCAGAGCAACAGCAGCAGAGCTCGGCGAGACCCGCCACAGCCGCCAAGAGGGTGCTGCGGGGGCTGACAAACCTCCCCGTGCCTGCACGCTGACACAGCAGCACGGGGGAAGGAGCCCCCGCTCCGAGACGCCGCAGCGCAGCCTCATTCCCTGGGCGAAGAAGAAAAGAGCCATTGTTGTGGCTTCCTCCCCTTGAGCTCGCGGGGCTCGTGCTTCGAACGCCGGGCAGAGCGCAGCGGGGCGAGCCGGGGAGCTTTCGGGCAGGCTGCCCTTCCCCCGGGGCGCAGGAGGTGTCCTCTGCTCGCAGCAGAGCTTGCTCTGGGCGGTGGGTTTTGGGGTGGGGGGGAGAATTCTCTACTCACGTGCCCAGTTCTGGGGTCTGGAAAAAACAAGTCTTGGCAATAGTGTAGGATACAGAAAAGTTACATAAATCACTGGAGGGGATAACGGAGCGCTGCTTTCCAGCTGCCACATCCTTCCCGGGACTATGCTGTATCACTTACCTAGAAACCCCATTTCCCAGGGCCATTCTCCGATTTGCACAAGGCTTTTCCTTGCAGAGGACGCTGCAACGTCCTACAAATTTCACCACCGCTAAGCCAGGAAGCTGACTGGTGTCTGGGCCAAAAATGGAAAATATTTACCCACTGCAGAGAAGAGGCAGGCAGCCATTCAGGGCAGAGGGGCGATGTGACAATCACCAGATTCAGAGAATGGGAACTTATTCAGAACAGATTTTGCTCGCTGCTTACAGATTATCTGACACGGGGACTTCAAATCCCAGCAGCAGAGAGCGCTGCTCGGCTCAGCTGCCCTGCAGGAGGGGACGCAGAGATGCTCAGGTTGCATCTTTTAACCCAACTCCTCAGGTCTGGCTGCAGCCACTCTCTGCACAGGGAACACACCAAGGACAGCGGCTTTCAGCGACCGACAGAGCCAAGCCACCAACGATGGCAGGACAGGGTCACAAACTGAGGAAGCTTCAAGAAGGGGGAACATCTGCCTGGGCCTGGCTTGGTCTTCATACCTGGAAGGGATCGGCAGCTCCAGCGAGCTGGTACAGCCAGACGTGCCCTGAGCATTACCCAAGTTTGTGCTCTCAGAAGTCCACAGGATAAAGCAGAGACTCCCAGGGCAGAGCTCAGAGGGGAAGGAAACGTCTCTCAGCCCTTCGTGGGGATGCCCATGCCCCCACCACAGCTGACTGCAGGGCCCCTCCCTATCTGGTGATCCGCATTTGCTCAGCTCCTTGGGATCTTTCCTACACCAAAACAACTCCTTTCCGTATTTGCAACCAGCGAAAAAGAGGCAACAGGCCAAAAATTGTCTTCACTCGAAGGATGACGGGAAAACCACGTCTAATGCAAGACACAGACCGAGCAGTTTGAACAGGTGAAAAGGACACGCTTTCAAATCCTAACCAACACCCCCCCAGTGACACGCACAACCTTTACCGCTTCTTCAACCCAACGGTGACGCGATTTTGTGGCAAAGGTTAAACGGAGCTGCGGGCCGACACGAGAGCGAGGAGCTCAGCCGCTGTCCTTTTGCTCCCGCTGATAAAAACAGGGCGCCGCAGACAGCACAGGAAGAGGTTCGGGGCTTCAAGGCGCGCGTTGCGCAGAGGAGTGGTCACATCCAGAGCTAAGCACGGCGCACTTTACACCTCAAGGCCTTGTGGTCAGAGTCACTTCCTCTTCGGAGGCTGAGAATCACAATCCAAGCAGCGAGATCTGCCATTTATAAATAACGCGCAGGAAGGTAGCGTTCTCCGGACACTGAGTGCGCTTGGTTTTATAACCGTGTTTCAGTTCTCACAGGGAACGTGAGGAGATTCAAAAGGAGGAAGGATGCTCCTTGAGCCTCCACGGGGAAGTGAAGGGTCCTGATCGCAGAAGTTCCTTCCTAGGCCTAAACGAGGTTTTACTTTCTCTCCCCAGCCTTTCTCTTCCCCAAGAGATGAAGCCGTTCGCTCTGCTGCCGAACGACCCGCTCCACTGCTGCCCATACAGGGGCCATGCAATACAAACTAATTTCTTAAAAATTGCCAGAGGTTTTAGAGGAAAGCCACAACAACCTCCAGCTTTTCCCATAGCAAGTCGAGCAGAATAAACTCAGAAAAGCTGCAGATCGATAAATAAATACATACATACACACACATAGTTGTCTCTCCCTGCTGCTGCCCCTCCACCTAGCTGCTGGGAGGAAACTGATGGTATCGCACGCTCGCTCGGCATCTCATCCCTGCAACACGCAGGTGTAGCCACAAGAACCAGCTCCGATCAGCCCCGCTCGCCCTTCTGCAATTACAACCGTGACCCATTTCTCCGAGGGACGATGCCTCAGCACAGCGCCTGCTGCCAAGTGTCTGCCAAGGGCACCGAGCGGGCTCCCGAGGGCTTTTTTCACACTCCGCTTACCGCTCGCTCTGTAAAGGCGAGCCTTACACAAGGAGGGACTGGAGCACGAAGGAAATACCTCCAGTTTGTTATGACAGACCTAGGGTTACCTCCAGCCTCCTTCACCCCAGCGGTCCCAGGCGCGGCACGCAGCCCAGCAGCAGCCCCAGGCAGACGGGGGTGCAGGTAACGAGGTGAAACTCAGCCCCACGTCAAAGGCCAGCACGTTTTTCCTCACACCTTGCCTACAAGGTGCTTCAACAGCTTCAAATGGCTCCAGATCGGGACTGGAGCTTTGCAGGAGGTGAAACTCCACCTCACGTTACCGGCAAGCAAAGGCAACTCGGAGCGGCGGAGGCAGGGCCGCTTCAGAGGCAGGCCTCGGCAGCAGGCCTCAGCAGCACGTAGGGCAGAGAGGGAAGCTGTAACTCCCGACAGCCTAATCGAAGAAAGCCACCTTGCACCCTGTAATCTGTGAAACGGCTTCTGAAGGAAGGGATTTCCCCGGGGAACGAGGCCCGACCCATGTAGACACCAAGATCTGCACTTGAGGAGCTCCCTCAGGGCCACGTGCCACCACGCTTGCGGGGCGGTGAGGGGACGGTTGGGGCTGTGTCTCTGAGAGCTGGGGACTTGCATCAAAATCCTACAATCCCAGAATGGCCGAGGCTGGAAGGGACCTCCAGAGATCACCTGGTGCAATGCCCCCACCGTGCAGGGTCACCTAGAGCACGTTGTATGGGATTTTATACGGGCAGGTTTGAATCTCTCCAGAAACGGAGACTCCACAACCCCTCTGGACGACCTGTCCCAGTGCTCCGTCACCTCACAGGAACGAGCTGCAGATCACGGCACCTGCATTACTTCGGCTTTTAATTCCTCCCGAGGCCACAGGAATGGCCAGCAGCGTGCAAGGCACCTCTCTAAGAAGGCAGCGTGGTATAAATCGCCTCTGCTGGGACCGAGCCATCGGAGGGAAAGGGGAGGTCTCGTCTCATTATGGATGCTTTTCACAGCAAAAAGTTAAAGAGGGCTACTCCTCGCCCTCAGGGACGTCCTGCTCCCTCTGTCCCTTACGCAGTACTGTATTAACAGGGGGGACAACAGCCAGCAAACCCCGCTTGGAGGCTGTGAGGGTTGGCTGCAGGCATCCCTGCATCCCCCACGCTTGAAGGTCAGCCCGGCACTGCAGCACAGCAATCCCCACGCCATCCTCGCCGCCGTCGCACCAGGAGGGAAAGCGGGGAAGGACATTTTTCACGCGAACCGCAGATGACACGCAGGAACGTGGCCCCCTCCTTCCCCCGTGCACAGCCGGTGCGGCCTAGCTGCGTGCAAGAAATAACCCCCAACCCCTCCCCAACCCCACTATTTGGGGAACGGGGAGAGCTCTCCCATGCAGTGGGACGCTCGGTCCAGAACATGGGGAAAAACGGGGGTGAGACCTCTCATGCAACAGCCCCCATACAGCGTGCAGCCCCAGGGGACGGAGGATGAGTTTTCCCATACAGCCAGCCTCCCAGGAGGCAGCCCTAAATGAAGCGGGGCGAGCTCCCTATGCAAAGGGCCCCCTGGGATTTAACCCCAGGGTGGGAGGACGAGCTCCCCATGCAACAGACCCCCCAGGATTTAACCCCAGGGTGGGAGGACGAGCTCCCCGAGCAAGGGGACCCGGGATTTAATCCCAGGGTGCGAGAATAAACTCCCCACGCAACAGACCCCCGGGATTTAATCCTGGGGCAGGAGGACGAGCTCCCCACGCAACGAACCCCCGCCGTTTAACCCCAGGGTGGGAGGACGAGCTCCCCACGCGAGGGGGCCCCGGGATTTAACCCGGGCCGGGAGGACGAGCTCCCCGAGCAAAGGCCCCCCAAGGATGCAGCCCCCCCTCAGCAAGGAAGCCGGCCGAGCCCCCTCCCCCCCTTCCCCCTTCCCCTCCCCGGTGCGGCGGCCCCCGCCGCCACCCCGCAGCCCCCGGCTCTGCCCGGTGCCGTCCCCGTCCCCTCTCCTCCCTCTCCCGGTGCCCCCCCCGCCGGGGACCGACCCGAAAGAGGCGGCGGGCGGCGGCGCGGCGCAGCGCGGTCCAGCCGAGGGCGCCGAGCCCGCAGAGCAGCACCTCGCCCCAGCCCAGGTGCGCGTTCTCGGCCCACGTCGTCCTCGCCAGCTCCCAGCCGCACTCGTCGCAGCTCCGCACGGCGGCGGCCAGGCTGCCGTACCCGAGCCGCAGCAGCTGCCCGTAACCGGGCATGGGCTCGGCCACCGGCTCGGCAACCGGCTCCGGTTGCTGCATGGCGCTCAGCGCCTCCCGCCCATGGCCCCGCCGTGCCCAGCGGTGCCCAGAGGCACCGCGCAGGCTCCGGGAGCCGGGGACGCCCCCCGCCACCGCCACCCGCCCGCCACCGCCGGTACCGGGCCCTAGGAGCCGCCCCCAGCGCAGGGCTCGGCCCCCGCCCCCGGGATCCGCTCGTTTCTTCCAGCCCCTGGAGGGGGGGGGGGGGGGTTCGCTGCCCGGCTGCTGCGGGAGGAGCCCGCTGGGTGACGGTGGTGGGGCCGGAGAGGAGCCCAGGGTTATTAGGGGGGGTGGTAATTAGCACAGAGAGGAGCCGCAGGCGTTGGAGGGGGGTGGTAATTAGCATGGAGGAGAGGAGCTCCGGTTCATTAGGGGCCTGGGAAGCAGCCCCGAGACGTGCTGAAGGAGGCGATGGGGGAATTTCTTGCACAAAAAGCAAGACGCTTGAAGGATGAGCCAGGACAATGGGCTGGAGTCACTCCAATTGCAAGATCTGGGGACAAATGCTGGTATTTCAGTGTCCGAAGATGACAATTAATGACATGACAGTGGAAAACAGCTGTGCGTGCCATGGTACACCCGCTGGGGGAGCTGGAAGTTACCCACAGGGCCTCATAAACATCCAGCAACAGGCTTGCGCAGTCCTCCATGTTCAAAATCCTTCATGTTTGCTCCTTAGTGGCTTTTTTCCCCACTTCTCCAGCCCTCTTCTCTATAGGTCTCACCAAAAGCCTCTAAGCAGCAGGAAGACTCATCCCTTCCTCACAGAGGCCAACAAGGTAGCACAGTGCAAAGCCAGCAGGTGTTTTCACCATACCACCACCACCGTTAAACTTTTGCACCTGCTGTAGTTAAGGGACAGAAGGCTCTGGGATAATGAGATGCACCTGAAGAAATGCAAACTCTTCCAAAAAAGGTCACCCCCCTACGACAGACCTTCCTGAACACCTCCCCCAAAAGGCAGGCAGCTCGCCCTCACAAGCTACTGGTTCACAGAAGGGGAGTTTCCTTATCATCAGTATCTTTAAAAGCAATAGAGTGATAAACAGTCAACCCTTTGGATTGCTCAGAAGTACAAGTTTAAGGTGAAGGTGCTCCTGAAACGCTGATACTTATGTTCTCTGGTGCTAAGGCACCACAGGAACCACAGAGCAAAGGCACTAGAGCAGCGCAGCCATGTTCAGTGTGAGCCATGAAGGGTAAGTGGTGCCCTGATGCACCTAAACGACCAGCTAAACTGCAGCTGGGGGATCCCTACTACTAGAGAGAGGAAAAAAATAATCACTTATAAATAGAAAACTCAACTGTGGAATTTTAACTTGAAAAAAAAATATGAGCTTTATGCCATTTAAAGTCATTGCTCTGCCCACAGCCATTCTGGGAGAGTCATTTTGTCTTCAAGTTTTCTCGAACTTCTCTAATTGGTCTGGGACAGCTATGAGAAAACACAAATTCATCCCTCTCAGAAGGCTGAACAACATGTTCCCCTATTCTCACATTGACAGCACTGGCTCCTACTATGCCACTTGCTTTTATTGTTTACATTTTTAAGTCAATTTATCATGGCCCATCAAGTGGGTAATGGCTGCCCTGAGCACACAAGCCCCTTTCACATCTCCCTCAGACAGCTCCACAAAGGAAACATTCATTCAAGACCGGACCATGAATAACCCCTCATTGAAAAGAGCTGCTCGCTAAACAAGCCAAGGGAAGAGACAATGAGCCCTTTCAGAGCAACCAAGGCCGAGGTGGGCACAAAGGAAACGCCAGTTAGACACATTTACAGTGTACCATAAACCTCTTCTCCCCCTCCCCAAGCGCTTTCCAAAAGATAATTCAAATCTTAGAGCTCATGAGGTCCCAGCTGAGGGTTCCACTTGGACATCTGCTCTTCGCATCTGACACAACACAATCACCCGGCACGCAGGGCAGCCTGAAAGGCTACGCAGGAGTCCGAGGCTACAGAAGCACAATCGCGTGGTGTTGAATCAGGAATGTTCTGTGACCTGTCAGGTGGAACAGCCATCCCATTTTTAAGAATGACAGTGGGCACTTTCACATGTACCGCAGGATCACAGTATCACAGATTTCTAGGTTGGAAGAGACCTCAAGATCAAGATGTGCTATGTTAAAGGAAGATCTAACGCTTTCCTGGCTCCAGGACATGAGCTACTGCATTTTACCAACTTAAGACCAGGGCTGAGCTTATTACAGTTGGATTATTTCTATTTTGGGGTAGCTTTCCCTCTCAGCAGCAGTAACCCCTACAGCTGTGCGTCCTTCTTCCAGAGGATGCTGGCCTAAATCGTCAGGAATCGTCAGTCAGAGTGGAAGAACAGCCGTAACTCGGGGTTTGCCCACGTGCCGAAGGTGGATGCTTAAAATGAACCTCACTAGTCTTCCCCTAAGTATATCCTCAGTACGTATGACAGAGCTCAGTTCCTGGAACTACCTGGATTCCAGAATGTAAATTAGGGGGCTCACAGACCCAGAAAAGGCTTTATTAGGAATGCTTCAGGTACAGTGTTGCAACTCTGGATTCGCACTGTATTTTAAACAGAGCTCAGGAGCCGAGTAAGCCAGAACACAGGCTTTTCAGCTACCAAATTTGAGTAGCTACGTGTTATATACAACTTCAGCAACGGCTTGCTGGATTGCAAGACCCTGCCACGCTGAGTTAAGCCAGACCAAGGTGCAGAGGGCGTTTTTCCATGTTACCAGAAAGGCTTTGAGTATTAATCCCACTTCCCAGGTACCACAGAGCAGGTCCACAGGCTCCTTCCCCTCTCCTCATGCACTGGGGGCATACTGCATGGCTAGTCGGTCAAAGTCATTCTCCTTCAAAACAGAAGCAAAACAAAATGAACACCGTTTGAACTTTGCTGAAAATTTAATACCAATTGTGTTGCCTCTGAGCTGAAGAAAACACTAGTATAGCAGTTTACTAAGGCAAAAGGAATTTTAAAAAGCAGGTCACCTAGACCAGAGTTCTCATTTTTTTCCAGTTTGTTTCACTTTCCTTCCCTATTATCCTTCTTGCCTCACCCCCCAATTCCCTCTCTCCCAGAAGGATCGCTCCTCTACGTAAGTATAATGTCTGATGGTAACAAACTTCTAACCCAGATTAAGAACCTGTACCTCAAAGCTTATCGTCCCAGACGTCACCAAGCTTCAGGCACGTTGCTTTGTTTAACACCTGGCTGTTTCCCAACACCTCTCACTAGGGCTCACCTGCCCCCCCCCCCCCCCAGAATGGTGGTCATGTTAACCAGTAAACAATCAACTCAGCCCATAAAATGCGACTAGGAGTCATTACGAATCCTATTTTATATTAGGAAGCTATCGGTACCTTTGCTTGATACTCCTTTATGAACGGATGATTTTTATGTGCATCTTTCAACTGTGACAAATAGCGGTTTGTAACCTGATGGAACGAAATGGGGAAATTTAAATATTCAGATAGCATAAGGACAAGACAAGAGTTTAAAAAACAATACTTCAATGACTTGGTTCCCAGTGAATAAAAAATGGACTTTTTCAGTGTCCTCCTGAATGTTCGCAGCCCCAAAACCCAAAAGTTACCACGCGCACTAGGAACATAGAACCCATCCCCAGTAGAACAGGCCGATCTGCTCGCCAAGTACAATAAAACCAGCCTCACCTCTGGTGGCTTGCCCAAGTGCTGTGACAGGACAACAAAGTTGATCAAGGTTTCAGGATGGCCGCTGTCCTGAAAATAAAAACAACCACCTGATCTACGTGACTTACCTCTACCGCGAGAGACTGTAACAACCAGCACGGCTCTGCAAGAACAACTTCTGCCAAACCCGTAACTCACTTTACTGGAAAAGGTAAAGTGAAGGTAGGTATTAACAGCAGCCATTTACTGGTATCTTCATGAAGCGTAATGGCAACGTTCCTTGCTGTTTTACTCCGTGTGAGCGAGAGGTATTTGGATTCAAGCTGATCTGCCTGGCCAAAGCAGCAAGTACCTTGTCCAGCGCCTCTTGAAGCACTCCCTCTGCATCATCCCACTTGCCCTGAGCCATGTAGCAGGCTGCCTGTCCGTTAAGCAGCAGGAGCGTTGGGGAGCATTTATCTGCCATCTCTTGGAAGATGTAATAGGCATCTTGTAACTTCTCGCCGCCCTGCAGAGGGAGGAGACGAACATGCACAGTTTCACGACGCATTGCTAAGAAGGCTGCACGAGCTTGCTGCGGTTGAAGGCCACAAAGTTTGAAGGGTTAGAAAATTAAATGCTTAAGAACCAGCGCCAGCAGCTGCTGGCATTCACATCACCTCCTCTAACGCAACAGATCACTGCAAGACTGCAGATGAAAGAAATGCAAAAATATTAAATGTTAAGAACCACTTAAGTGATCAAAAGATCCAGGTTTCCATTCAAAGGAAAAAAAACACTTCTAAAGAACCACTTCAGATGCCTGACGTAATAAAGGATTATGAAATGAGATTTTATAATTAAACCCAGGTATAGACACCTGGCTTTTCAAAAACTTCCAGCTTCAGAAGGGTTCTAGATGCAGCAGCTTCCATTGATTAGAGGTAAGAGTTTCCCTAGAGGAAAATAAGATCTTAGGGATGATTTAGCCACACACTAAGTGTAAGGCAACATCTACGTGCAAAAGATTTCATAACAAGACCGAGCAAACACTAAAAAAAGTCTTAACGGTATTACTAAACACCCTGAGGCTTTACTGAATTTTAGGAGACTGCTTACTTTCAGACACCTGACATCTGGATTGCCAGAGAATACATCTTTTTGGCAGATTATTTGAAATATTTCATAATAATAAAGTTTCTTGCCAACCAGGGGCAGGCACCAAAAGATTTAACGTGGAACAGTAACAAGGTGAAAGGCCAGCTTCTAGCTCTGCAGAGGCAGGTTTCCCTACACGGGAGGGCAGATGAAGAACTACAGGTGGAAAGTGCCAAACATCTGCGCTCAGAAAATGAAACTGCAACTGAAGAGAAATGGGGAGCTACAGCAGCTTGTTGTACCACGCTCACTGCATTGAGTTCAGCCTGTACCGTCCCGTTATTTGTGGGACCGCAGACGCGCTTAAAGACAGTTTGCTCTAGGGAGGGAAAAAGAAAAGCAATTCTCTGCCTATTTGCAAGGTCTGGATGCAAGTCACACTGCAGCTTCCCGTTTTATAACAGGATGTTTTCTGAGTTAGCCGAGCACGGTTTAGCTCTTCCCTGTGTGAGCTGAAAGCCAAGCAGTGCAGATGAAAAACCCACCAAAACAGGTACTTGAAGGAAGAGAAAAATTCAAAATCAACTGGATGCTTTTCTGATGGTATGTGAAAGCAGGAATCGGGAACAAGGCACGGAGTCTTGTGCCAGTGCTGCTTCTCAGACATAGCGGGCCAGGGATCCTCGTGGAAGATACTCACGATAGCCAGGTTCACCCAGGCAGTAGCCAGCTGGGTAAGGGTCGCGTCCTCATCTTGCTCCTGCATCTTCTTAAGTTCCTTGCTGCAGATGAAAAATTGGGAGTGAGATAACAGAAAGACAAGGCATCTTCCGCAGTTCTTTAAGATTCAAACAAAAGGCTGCAGCTTCCTCTCTAGGTCTTCCAACTCAACGGCACAGCAGCCACAGTAAGTTGGTAACGAGGCATAAACATTTCTTAACATTTTACTGAAGCAATCTGTGAAAGGCCTCTGTTCTACTTCCTTAAGGAAAGAACAAACCCAGGCCCGGAGATTCAAACCACGTTCTGCTACGGTGAGGTTAAACCCAGAGCTTCACCTTTATCCGTACCCACCTATGTTATCTCAAAAGCTTTTGCACCTTAAACAACAAGCACCTCCTGCAGCACACCTACACACGAGTTTTACCGCCCATTGCAGGTGTTCTGCTGCACCACGGGGGAGGCTAGCGAAGCACGTTCTCTTATCAAAGCCCACCCTGCAAGAAGACAATTCAGAAACAAAGGAGCACAAACTCACCGAGCCAGGTCGAGCCTGTCGAGCTTCAGAAGAATCTGGATCATCATCGCCATGCTGCAACCAACAGGAGCAAAGTGCTCGTCTCGGTGGCATGCTTCACCCCTCCCCGCTCTTTGTGCAGGAACCTTTCTGCCTCGCAGAGAGGCGCTGCCCGTGCCACGGGACTCGCTTCAGCGGTTCCAAATGCTCACAGATCAATAAACCAGATTCTGAAGTTTCACAAGGGAGCAATAAGACTTCCTATCGTGCACCAAACCACTTACTACTTGGAAAGCAAAGCTCCGATCGGTTTCTCAATGGTTTCAAAGCTTTTTAGAGACAAGACAGACCCGAGCCATTTCTATTACACCTCTCCCTGGAAAGGAGAGGCTACGCAAGCACACACCTCAGCGATGAGGGATGGAGTTGCACTCACCATTCCAAGCTTTCCCCTTGATGGAGGGTACGCAGAGCTGCATCAGGGTTTTTGTCGTGGAAATAGATGGAAGCAGCCATCAGCAAGAAAGTTGTGTTAGCTACATCAACGCTTTTTGCCATTTTCTTGTCCAAATCAGCCACAATTGCATCCCTGCAAGAGCACAGACGAAAACACAGAAACGCTTCTTTAAAAGATCCTGTTCCTCCAGAATTCTACCTTTTTGAGATTCACTGCAAAACCACAGACACCCCGAATAAAGATCGGGCTTCTACGTGAAGCTTCCCACATGGAAACACATTCTAAGTCAGACAAGGCTTTGTTTCCAACTTGGTATCAGACTCACCTTTGACTCTCATTTGAGAGATATTCTGCAAACATGCGCACTGCTTGGAGCTCAGGACTAGCATTGGCTTTGATTTCATCCAGAACAACGCCGTATTTTCTCTATTAGAGAGAAAGAAGAAAAACCAAGAACTTGTTTATTTATTTTTAAAAACCCGGAAAGCAGTCATTTGTTTTCTAAAACCTTTGTTAGAACAACAACAAGAAACAAAGCAAAGAAATGGCAAATTTCTACTTTACATTATTTGCTCCCATTGTAGTTCACAAATACCCCCAAATATCATAACCCTACCAAGGAGTATTTCCCCACACACCATTTTAAAATAAACTGCCTCCTAAAAAAAGTCTTGTCTGGTCACCAGGACCCTACACAAAATGCACTGCAGTTGTAATTGTGTTATTACTGGAGAAAACACGACGTTTCAGCGCTGAGAAAGAACTCACAAGGTGCGCCAGGCCGAGCTCACAGGGCTCACAACCTCACCAGCTCCAGCCCAATCCCACTGCTGCTGCCATCAGTGCAGGAAGCTCACCTGGGCAATGTAGGCTCGGAAGAGGAACACGTCCCGCTCCACCTCCCTCTCGGGTTTGGACGGCTGAAAAAAAACCAACAGAAAAAAAACCTTGGCACCACAGGGACGCCAGCACCGGGACCTCGGCACCACGGGGACGCCAGCACCGGGACCTCGGCACCACGGGGACGCCAGCACCGGGACCTCGGCACCACGGGGACGCCAGCACCGGGACCTCGGCACCACACGCAACCACATCCCAGCCCTGCGCCATCCCCAGGCGAGCCCCCACGAGCCGCTGAGTGAGAACCAGGCCCTGCCCGAAGGCCCCCGGAGGCCCCCGGGGCCCCCTAAAGGCCCCCAAAGGCGGCCCCCCGGGGCCCCCCCAGCGGCCGGCGGCGGCCGCCCCGTGCCCACCTTGACGCGCTGCGCCTCGTTGATGGCGGCCTGGTAGGCGCCGATGTAGAAGCTGTTCCTGACGTCGAACAGCTCGTCCGCCTCCCCGCCCTGCGCGCCGGGGCCCGGCCCCGCCGCCATTTCGCCTCCCTCAGCCACGTCCCCCCGGAAGCGGCTGGGCCCCGCGGGCCGCCGGGAGCCGCCGTTTCCACGGCGACCGCCCGCCCCAGCCAATAGGCGCGCGAGGAGGGGGGTGATGTCACCGCAGCGCCGGAAGCAGGTGACGGGAAGGGAGGGGCTAGCCGGAGGCGGCCAATGGGAGCGCGGAGGCACCGGAAGCGGCCGCAGAGAGCCGGAAGCGGCCTCAGGGCAGCGCCATGGCGGCGTTCCGGGAGCTGGGGCTGGCGCCGTGGCTGGCGGAGCAGGCGCGGCAGGTGGGGCTGAGCCGGCCCACGGCCGTGCAGGCGGCCTGCATCCCGCCCGTGCTGCAGGGTGAGCGCAGGGCCGCGCCGGGACCCTCCCATCCCCCGTAATCCCCCCCCAATCCCCCCCAATCCCCCCTAATCCCCCCACAATCCCCCCACAATCCCCCCAGTCCTTCCCGGTCACCCCCGTCCCCCAGCCCCTCTTATCCCTCTTCCGTCCCCTCAGGCTTCCTCGCTTCCCCCAGTCTCCCTTAACCTTCCCCAGTCTCCCTCAGTCTCCCCCGAATCTCCCCCAATCCCCCCCCAGTCCCCTCAATCTCTCCTAATCCCCCCGATCACCCCAATCTTCCCCAATCTCCCCCAGTCTTCCCTCAATCCCCCCCAGTACTTCTCAATCCACCCCTGTCTCCTGTAATCCCCCCCAGGTCCCCTACGTCTCCCCCGGTCCTCTCAATCTCTCCCAGTCCTCCCCAGTCCCCCTCAATCCCTCCTAATCCCCCTCAGTCACCCCAATCTTCCACCAACCTCTCTCAGTCCGCCCTCAATCTCCCTCAATCCCCCTGCTCCCCTCAAGCTCCCTCAATCCCTCCTGATCCCCAGCGGTCACCCCAATCGCCCTCGATTCCCCTTGGATTCCTCAACTTCCCCCAATCTCCCCTAATCTTCCCCAATCCCCCCCCAGTCCCTTCAATCCCTCTCAATCCCCCTCGTTCACCCCACTCCCCCTCAATTCCCCTTGGTCCCCTCAGTTTCCCCCAATCTCCCCTAATCTTCCCCTATCTCCCTCAGTCCCCCTCAATCCCTTCCAATCCCCCCCAGTCTCCTCAATCCCTTCCATTCCCCCTCGGTCACCCCCAATCCCTCTCAATCCCTCTCAGTCCCCTCGATTTCCCCCAATCCCCTTCAATCCCCCTCGGTCCCCTCAATTTCCCCCAATCTTCCCCCACCCCCCAGTCCCCTCTAATCCCCCCAGTCCCCCCCAGTCCCCCCACCCATTCCCCCTCCTTACTTTTCTCTCTCCCCACCCCCCTCAGGCCGCGACTGCCTGGGCTGCGCCAAGACGGGCAGCGGCAAGACGGCGGCCTTCGTGCTGCCCGTGCTGCAGCAGCTCTCCGAGGACCCCTACGGCATCTTCTGCCTCGTGCTGACACCCACCAGGTACGGAGGGACCACCAGGAGGCCCCCGCCCAGCCCCGGCGTCCCCTCGTTGCCCTCCTCAGCTCTCTCCTCCCCGGCAGGGAGCTGGCCTACCAGATCGCTGAGCAGTTTCGCGTGCTGGGGAAGCCGCTCGGCCTCAAGGACTGCGTGGTGGTGGGCGGCCTCGGTGAGTGACGCCCCGCTGCTGCTCTCCGGCCCCGGTGGGGTTGGGGTGGGAAGGGACAAAGCATCCAGCGTGGTTCCTTTGCGCCGCAGTGGCGTTAGGGAGCGCCCGAGGCAGTAGAAATGAGAGCGATGGTTCGGAGGCTTGTAAAGCAGACGCTTTCAGGGTCTGCGTTCGGTTAACGCGTCGTGACCGCGCGGCTCTCGCTGCAGACATGGTGGCCCAGGCCCTGGAGCTCTCCCGCAAACCCCACGTCGTCATCGCCACGCCCGGCAGGCTGGCCGATCACCTCCGCAGCTCCAACACTTTCAGCCTTAAGAAGCTGAAGTTCTTGGTACGGCCCTTTCCTCGCCTGCTTCCTCCCCTGTAAAACCTTCCGGCGTCGTAGGGATGCGTGCGGGTGACCTCGTTTTGTTTTTGGACGAGCCCAGGTGCTGGATGAAGCCGACCGGTTGTTTGAGCAGGGCTGCGCTGACTTCACCGCCGACCTGGAGGTGATCCTGGAGGCTGTTCCCGCACGCAGGCAGACGCTGCTGTTCAGCGCCACGCTGACCGACACGCTGAGCGAGCTGAAGAGCCTGGCCATGAACAAACCTTTCTTCTGGGAGGCTGCGTCTGAGTACGTCTACAGCTGCTCTGCTGGGCGTCAAATCCTGTTTATTTTCTGTTATTTCGTCGCCTTGCTGTCTCTCACGACCCTTGTGTTCCCTTTTCTCTTCTCAAATCTGTTTTTTTTGGTGCTCTGCCCTCCCTTCCCAACAGGGTGCGGACGGTGGATGAGCTGGACCAGCGTTACTTGCTCGTACCCGAAGCAGTCAAGGACGCCTACCTCGTCCATCTAATCCAGACCTTCCAGGACGAGCACGAGGACTGGTCTGTTATCATCTTCACCAAAACCTGCAAGTGAGTGGAGTTTTTCCCTCGTGCTTGCTTTTACACAGCCACGTTTTCCTGGTTTAGTTCTGATCCCAGATTCCCGCCGCGTTGCTGTTAGCCTCCGGTGGGTTTTTGCTTCCTTGGCCCGCACTGAAATTTGGTAGAACGCTTTTTCTTTTTGAGCAGCCTGGGGCTGAAGGGCCGCCCAGAAGTGCAGCACTCCAGAGGGTCGAGCTGCTCCCTTTCCCTGCCTTTCCTCTTGCTCGTGGTACTGGAAAAGGGGTGGGGAAGGTCGTGCTGCCAGTCCTCCCGCCCCGTTCCCTTCCTTCGCGTGGCTCAGGCTGCTGGGGCTTGGGGTGCGGTTCTGGTGGCGTTCCCCTGAGCGTAAGGGGGAATCCAGCTGCCCTCTGTGGGGTGAGCTGGGGTGGGGTGGGTGTCCTGTTCCCCTCCTCTGTCAGCGTGTTTCGGTAACTGACTGCATCGTGGCAGTAGTGCTGCAAAGGTTTCTAGAGGGAACCCCGGTTCTGTCCTGATCTGACAACGTCGCGGTTGCCTGATGTATTTTTTTTATTTTTCTCCTAAGGGAATGCCAAATCTTGAACATGATGCTTAGGAAGTTCAATTTTCCTTCCGTAGCTCTGCATTCCATGATGAAACAGGTGAGTGGCCGGGCAGAGCTGGGAGGAGGATGCTTCTGGGAGCATCCCCGAGCCAAACGCCTGCCCAGGTGAGCTCCCGTGGGTCGCAGCCTCCCTGACCCAGACTTTTCCCTTTACAGCGGCAGCGATTTGCAGCTTTAGCGAAGTTCAAGTCCAGCATCTTTAAGATTCTTATTGCTACAGATCTTGCTGCCAGGTAAGAGAAAACCGCAGTCCGTGTTGCCAAAGGCCTTGGCTTTGCTTTCTAAGCATCAGAGTTACGTATATTTGTATACGTTAACGTAGTGTTTCTCAGCTTCTGTTCTGTCTCCCTGCGTTCCAGGGGCTTGGACATTCCCACAGTGCAAGTTGTCATTAACCACAACACTCCAGGCCTGCCAAAAATCTACATTCACCGCGTTGGCCGGACAGCCCGTGCAGGTGAGCGGGGAAAACCATGCGCTGCTTGCGGCAGGGCGGTGCCGCAGGTGGCTAAATCTGGGATCCCAGTGCTGGGGTTCTGCCCCGAGCGGCTGTGGGGAGCCTTCACGGCAGCTGCAGTGCCATCTTTTCGATCAGTGCCAGATTTATTCAGATCTCTGGCTCAGCATCCTGCCTTCAGATTGCAAGGATGGCTCCCCTTGACTTGCGTCTGCTCTGCACCAACACTTAACTGCTTTCTCAGAGCAAACAGCGACCCTTCTGAGCATCCTGTCCCCATAATGTGCTGGGTTGGCTCAGGGATGGGTGGAATTTGGCACGGGCTAGGCTTCCTTTCCCTCTGCTTGTCAGGACTCATATATCACTGCTTTTATCGTGCAGGTCGGAACGGGATGGCCATTACAATGGTGACGCAGTACGACATCCATCTCGTACATGCTATCGAGGAGGAAATCAGTAAGTGGGGAGCGTGAATGCTGCTGTAACTTAGGATCATGTATGTTCTTTCGTGCCTGTGGTGCTCGCAGCCCTGATTATATCAGTGCAGGATGTGTGGTTCAGAACATCAGTATAAAAATGGTTTCCCTTTCCTGTGGCCACGGCTTGGAAAAGAAGAGGAGCAGCTGAACCTCCATCAGCTTTGATTCTGCTGTTGAGTGTGCCAGACATGAGCATGCTTGTCCAGGCCTGAACGAGTTTGTCTTCCTGTTATTTCTAGTGGAGTAGAAAAGGTTGGATTTAGTCTATAGCCTTCTTGTTAAAGCAGCCAGCTTCTTCCTTACATCCCCACTACTGCGTATGCTGAGGTGGGTGAAAAGAGCAGGTTGCTTTGCATAGGTTCAGGCTTCATTTTTTTGCACTAAACAGACCCAATAAATGCAACATCATCTACTAGGGGGAATTCCAGGCAGAGGGGAGGGTGTAACCTTTTGTTGTAGGCCTGCAGAAGTGGGAGCGATGATAACACGTGGCAACAATTCCACTGTTGGTCAGTGGAACTCTGTAATTGTGGTTTTGCGTGTTTTTGTTTGTTTTGTGGTTGTGTTTTTTTATTTTACTTTTTTAACGTGTTGAGAATCTGCCCCTGGATTTTGTAACCAACCACGATGTGTAAACGTCTCGCCCTGATCTAGAAATGAAGCTGCAGGAGTTCTCTGTGGAGGAGCGGTTTGTGCTTGACATCCTCACCCACGTGAACGTCACCAGGAGGGAGTGTGAAATAGTGAGTGTGCGAACGTGATGCCCTTTGTTCAGAGGACGGGAAATCTGGGGCATAGCCAGGAGATTTGTTGTGCTCTAACACTAGGCTCTGGATACGCAGCTTTTCTCTTGAGCATAAAATTAAAAATTTCTGTTCCTTTTCCTAGTGGAAGCACTTAAATATATGTCGCAGTGGTGGAGGGCTGGTTTTAGTTATTTTCCCTAAGTTTGCTCTGTTATTGCACATTTCTGCAGCATTTTTGTGCTGCTGAGCGTCGGGGCTGGAGGCTGGTGCTTTGTGGAGGAAGGGCTGCAGGCTGCCAAACGCACGCACGCTGAGGCTTTGCTGATTTTTTTGGAGCAGGGCTGCTTTCCTCTGTGTCAGCCTCGGTGCTCGGTGACTGATTGCCCTGCTGTGTTTCTGCTTTGACAGGAACTGGAGTGCATGGATTTTGATGAGAAGAAAGAAATAAATAAGCGGAAACAAATGATCCTTGAAGGGAAGGTGAGAGTTGCTGCTATACGAACTACTTTCATCAGCAGCTGGTATCATGCCGTTGGCGCGGAAGAGAAATGACAGTTCCTCCCTCGCTGCTGTGGTGTGTCAGCCTCACCCCTGCCTCAGGGTGAAGTTTATCTTAAAGGGTGCTCTTAAAAAAGTGCTCTGGGGTGGTGTCTGATTTCTGCAGCCCACTCGGTCAGGGGTTAGAAAGCAGAGCGGGCATCTGGGAAAGGCAAGGGGCTGGCGCTGTCCCTCGGCACATCGTTAGTGTGCTCGTACTTGCCATTGCAGGATCCAGATCTGGAGGCAAAAAGGAAGGCGGAGCTGGCCAAGATCAAGAAGAAAAACAAGAAATTCCGTGAGAAGGTCCAGCAGACACTGCAGGAGCAAAAGCAGCTGCAGATGAAGAGGAAACTGCAGAAGAAGATGGAGCGGAAGAACAGACTGCAAGCTAAGGAAGAGAAATAACATCCTTTGGCCCGACGCGTTCCCGTTCAAGGGGAGCACGGGAGCCCTGCTGGCTGGCTCAGACTGCCCTAACGTTGCTGCTCCTTCAGGAATACTGGTATCTAAGGGTATTTAATATGGACAATTCTGACCTGAAATCAGTGTTGGAGAGTAGGGGAAAGGTGGGTGGGGGGGAGAAGGGACGCTTTGATAAACCATCCCCGTTACTTCTCCTTTCTATGCCATGCTGCTGGCCAGGGCCTTTCCTGACAGGCTGGATCTGTCTCCTGAAGAATGTCTTTCAAGAGCCTGTTTCCTTCCTCCACCAAAGGAGAGGCCAGACCTGAATTCTTGGTGACGCGAAGGGAAATAAAAATCCTCTCTCTCTCCCCTTCATTCAGTCGTTGCTCTTTCCCTTTCAAGGGCTGGTGCTTGCCACTCACACTTGTTTATATCAACAGATTCTCCCCTGAGCCAGAGTCTAAAAATAATGTGACGAGATGACTTCAGCCCCTGCGTGTGCCATAGTCCAGGGTTTTCTGAGAGGAAAATTCCTGGAACACGTGGGGAGGTTGTACTGCGGTCCTGGGACTACCTTGTGATAATTCTGCTCTGTATGCTTAGTGGCGCTCTTGCCTCTGATTTTCTGCCTCAACTCCGACTACAGCCCAGGCTAACCTTGGGGATAGCAAAGTCTTGGGGTTCTCTCAGTGACCTGGCCTGCTGGGGCCTATTGTTTTTGCAGACCATCAGTTCGAAGCTCTGTTCGGGTTTCATCCTCGGTGCCTTCTTTAATGTTCAGAGCTTCCTCTGACTTGGGACTGGAGAACTGTTATTTCTGTCCCCTGGCTTACAAAAATAGTTTTTGTGGTCGGCACCCAAATAAATACTTTTGCAACAAGTGACTGGATGTTTGACCTTCTCCAACACGTGGGGGTGTATTTGTGGGGGAGCAGCACCTTCTGTGGGTAAACAGCTGGGAGATAAAAATCAGTTTTATTTCAAGAAATAGACAAGGGCTGAGTTTCTTGTGGGTGTTAGAGTCCTCAGCCCCTTCTTGCAACCTGAGCCCAGCCCCTTTCCTGGGAGCATGCGGTCCCTAGGGTGCCTTTGCCTGACTCAGGTGAGGTCTATGCACAAAAAATGATTTTTTTCCCCTCAGGAAACCCCCTGTAGCCATGCATAGCGCGGCCTCGGGGTGCATTTAGGCCACGCAGGAGCGCAGCACTGACAAGGGCTGGGGAGGTGCACGTCCCTCTGGCTGCCTGGTGGCAGGCGTGGGATGAGAGGGGTGTGGTACGCTCTGGAGTCCAGGAGGTGCCAGATCTGCATTCCTCGCTTTGTCCCCTTGGGTGCCCTCCAGGAAGGAAGAAGGACTCAGAGCCTGCCTTGTAGCACAGCTCGCTGTCACTGGTGGCAGCTGCTGCAGCGGCAGCAAATAAGTTTGTATCAGACCAATGCTTTCTGAATACTAAATGCTTCTACAGCCCCGTGCATGCTAATCTGTGGAGCAAGCCTGTGAGCTGCTGATTAAAGAGACATCTTCCCTGGGACAGGCTGCTCTTGCCTTCCCGGGGAAGGTGCTGATACGGCCTCGGAGTGTCAGATGTTTCCCCTTTTCTCTCACAGACACTTCTTAACCTGCTGTCTGAAGTCTCTTTGCTTCAGCCTGGTGGGGGTTTCTCTGTTCGTCTCCTTCCAGCACAATGTGACACGTGGGGGTTTGATCAAGGCTCTTGTCTTAAAGCTTTATTCAGAATTCCTTTTAATACGTCTCGTGTCTTCCTTGAGCAGCCTCTGTGAAGGTAGGGCACGTGCTGGCAAGAGGAGCTCTCTGTAGTGCTGCCTAGATGTGCTTGTTTCACATAGGGGTGGGAGTGGCTGAGCAGAAAAAGGTTGCTGTGTTGGTTGGGATGTAAAAAGACGCCTTAAATTCCCCAGATCAGGAATTTGCATCTTGCCTGGAGCCAGGGATATTGGGGGACACTTCTGTACCTGCTGCCCTCCACGTAGGATATTCCAGTCTGGGGTTTCTAAGCACTGCCACAAGCCTTTGGAATCCCCCGGGAATACAAGGACTTGCTTCTCACCTCACACTAGATTGTGTCTTGCCCGTAAAGCTGCCCTCCTTTGTGTGCAGATCCACGGGCCAGTCCCCTGAGCAGGCACTCACACACATCCCTGTAGGTGCTGTGCAAGAACCAGCCTGAGAACGGCTGCCTTTCTGTGCCCTGCTGCGTCTGAGCACAGCTGCAGCCTACTCGCCGCGTGCCATCCACATGCTCTGCACATTCTGCTCCCTCCCCTCCTTCAGACCGAGCTCCCCAGCTCTGGGAGGGTTTCCCTGGCTGGGTTGCCATGGAAACTCCTCAATTCGGCATCTCGGAGCTGCCTTCTCCCTCACCCGGACTACGTGCGGGTGCTGAACGCGGCGCTGGGGCCGTGCTGGTGTGTGTGTGAAGGTCGGTCCTGCTCCCGTGCCAGCCCTCCTCATCCTCCTGTCCTGGCCAGGTGTGAAACCACCGCCCTGCTCTGCTCAGCAGAAGCTTGCACCTCCAGCTCCCACCTTGGGGGACAATTCTGTCCGGCCTTTACGCTGTAGGCGCACGTCAAGACTGTCGTGTGTGTGCTTTAGGAAGTATCTGCCCGTTCCTGGAGCATTCCTCTCACCTCTGTCCCTCTGGGGGAGCACATGGCTGAGGAGCGCTTCCCAGACGTTTTGCAGGGAGAAGGGAGATGCCGCCTCCTCTAAACAGCAAAGCTAGGATCCTCCTAGGTGAGATACACAGTATTTGGTAAATTCTGCACGCTGGCAGTTCTGTCCAACAGGGAAAAGTAGAAGTGGGGACAGCTTGAGGGATGTGGTGCTCACCCTCAGGAGCTGGCACTCCCTTCGTATATCAGCAGATACTGAATGAGGCAGGAAAGCTCTGGATTTCTGTGGCAAGGAAAAAGCAGCTGCAATGAAAGACTCTTTGGCCCAGGCTCTTGATTTATCTCTGCTGAGACAGCAGAGCTGCATTGGAGCCTGTGTTCCAGCTCTGCTGCTGCTGGCTGCAGGTGCAGCCGCTTCCAACTCCCCACCCAACATAACGCCCCTCTGGCCAAAAACCTGCCAGGTTTCTGATGTAAGCTTGTCCTCGGTCTGCTACCCAGGGGCGGCATTGTCCTGATGCCGCAAGGGTCAGCTCGGGCACTCCTGGTTCTCCGTCAGGCAGGATTTGCTGCCCTGCAGCGGGCTGGGCCGTGCCGTGCCTCTGCGGGGGTCTGCAGTGGGAGCGCAGCCACCAGCCCCGTTGTGCGTTTCACACGGCTGGGCGGCCACGTGGGCCCGCCGTGCTGCCCTGACATCTCCCTGCTTCCACCCGCACGGTGTCAGCTGCTGCTTTGCCTCTGGATGCTCTTCGTGAACACAAGCTCGGCTGTTCTGAAAGCCTTAAAAAGCTGCCAACGTGTTTTCCTACCAGGAGCAACCTTTTTTTTTCCTCCAAGCCCTTAACCTGGGGCAGCTCGTGAGGAGCCCTGGGGTGGCCCTGCTGCCAGGTCAGCCAGTAGATGGCAGCTGCTGTGCTCTGGACATGCTCGCTGCTGGCTTTGGTCCTTGTTCAGAGGTAAAACACAGCACAAGGCCTCTTGGCTGGGCAGCCAGATACTACAGGTTTAGCTTGAGAAAAGGCAGGCAGAGTGGGGGGGACAGGGCTGCCTGTGCCTGAGCCTCACCCATGTGGCATGCAGGCCCCGGTGGCTGCTGCTGCGAGCCGGGCTCCTCCGTGCACCAAGCTGCGGTGGTTTCCCTTTACTGAGAGCGGAGCAGGACTGATCCTGCGTGCCTGCAACGCTCCGTTGGAGCTTTGGCTTCGTCTCCATTCCAGGGCTCTCCTCCCGGCTCCTTGCAGTCGCTTTGTTGAACTCCCACCTTCCCTGCTGCACCTCCCGCCTCTTCCCTGCTAGCTCTTGCTGATTACACAAACTCCTCGGCCGCGGCACACCCTCATCCAGGGCTTGACTGCAGCTGCCTGGACACGTGTCCTCACTGCGTGTGAAGTATGGCTATGACCCGTCTGACACTGTCACAACCCCCCCATTTCCTCTCTGCCAGCATCAGGACTCCAAAAACGGGATGGAGGGAGGGAATACCAGGGATTTATTTTTATTTTTTTTTTTCCCTTCCGTGCTATGAAAACCTCCCTGCTGGCTCTGTTTAATTCATACTTGCCTCTCGCTCCCTGCAGCAGCCGTGTCTCCTGGGAGCGCATACCTGCGTGACTTGCTTTGGATTCCTGTCACCTCTGGGAAGGGATAGCAGTCGTCAAGGAGCAGGAGCCTCCGCTCCGGCTTTGAAGAGAAGCTGCGAGCACAGCACTAGCCTGCTGGAGTGCTCATTCCCACCCCTTCAGCTCTGCTCATTGCCTCAAGTGATGTGTGCGAGCACCGCACGAGTAGAGGTGAGAGCTAACATTGCCATACACTTGCAAACCGAACCATAGGTCAGCCTTGCAATTCTTCCCTTTCTACATACCGAGGCCTGAGCGTAATTAGACTCCCGTTACAGCATATGGAACTTCCCCGTGTCATCCCTGCCTTCCCAAGCCCAAATATCGTAAGCTGTGCTGCTCCCGTTCTGAGACCACAGGAAAGGTGGCATCAATGACACCAATCTGTAGGCTCAGACACTGTTTTCATCTGCCCATAACAAGGTCAGGACTTTAATATCGCCAACCAGTAAGGCTAGAGTGAAATGACTTTTCTCCCACACGCCTTTTTCTGTCTGTCGCCTGCCGGGATTTGAAACCCTGTTAGCCCAGCATTGGTGGAAACAGAAGGCAGAGCCTAGATACAACATCCTCTCTCACTTTGTCCTACCAGCCTGCGGGAAAAATAAGCTAGCAACGGGGCGAGGAGCTAGTGCTGAGGCAGAGAGGCTGCCCTGTTCTCCTAGCGTCACGGGCAAGCAATGCACAGGACGGGGTATTTAAGGGGTGACAATTCACATTTGTGGCAGCGTATGCAAACCCAGGGACCTACAGTGGAGACAGCCCCTGGCACAGCCGGCGCTGCAGACTCCAGAGCCTTTCCCTGAACAAAGACGATGCTCTGGGGACAGAAGGGATAGCACCCTCCCACCCCCTTCCACCTGGCAACTCCCTACAGCCGGGGGTTGGCAGCGGCATCCGAGGAACTTGAATTTGGTCCCTTTGATTCCCACTTCCCAGGGTTGTGCTCAGCAGTGCCCGGGAGCTCAGTGACCGACAGCGGTGCTTCGGCTGCGAGCTGCCTGGAGCGTGAGCGTTGCTGCTTTAGGTTACCTGGCACTGGAGCTGCCACATCTCTTGTGTCTGGAGTGTTGCTCTTATCACAAATGTCTCCTTTCCAGCATTATTCCAGCTGCTGCTTTTTTTTTGGTAGGGTAGAGGGAAGCTCACGGAGGAGGTAGGACCTTGTGCAGAGATGATTAGTGCTGCAGCTCATGTTCTTTTCCCTTGGAGCAGAAACTGCCTTTACACACCACAATCTAATAACAATAATAATTATAAATTACTCTGGGAAAGGGGACTGTGAACCTCACTGGTGTTCGGGGCTTTATTACGTGTTCACGGCCGTTTTCCAAAACACACATTTAATTGCCTTCTCTGGTGCACACGGAAATTATTTTCCAGTGTGTGCATGTGTGCGTGTGTGGGGGTTACACTTACAGAGTGCACTTGCCTGTGCTGTCAAGTGTAAACAGACCATTTCTGAACTAAAAATAACCTGTCCTCTGAGTAACAGACCAGATGATCTCTGCAGCCCAGGTGCAGGGAGCCCAAAACAGTCAGGTCACCTATTTTTCATTATTGGTGCTATTTAATTACCAATTCCCCTGAGTTTGATCCTCTGGCAGTTTCAGATGAAGCGCCTAGCTGCTTTCCCTTCATCAGGAGCTCGCTTTGGTGTGTTCTTACAAAAATGTGGACATCAAAGTCAGTCTGCTCAGTAGCTTTGCTGCGAGGCTGCCTAACAACACCACACACATTGCTAAGGGAGCTCTACGGTGGCATTCGGGGAGGAGAAAGATTTTACCTCTGGTTTAAAATCCCTCAGACTCAGGGTATTACCAGTCTCGCCTGTGCTAGCCTCTTCTGCTCTTGGCTCTCCAGGCACCCTGTAGATGCTAGTAATTGGGGTCCAACAGCCCTGCAGGGAGGGTGATTACTGACTTCTTGGAGGAGGAGGAGGAATCAAAGCCCAGAGAGCTGAGGGAGGTTGCAGGGTGAGCCGGCGGCAGAGCTGGTGGTGGCTGGCACCCTGGCTGCCAGGCCTGATGTAGCTCTGGACTGGATTTGCATTCCTGTTCAGCCCGGGAGGCTTGTATTGGCATCTGTCAGACGGAGTTTGCATTAGACACATCCTTTTTCTGAGGCTCTATTATTGGCGTGTCCTGTAATAGCAAAGCTTCGTTTCCTCTTGCTGAGCTGGTCAGAAGGGGCTCGCCTCGAGTCCAGATTCGGAGGAGATCAGCACTCGTCGCTGCTCCTCAGAACCTCGTGCCAGCAGGGGAAGGTTGCAAGATTTCTTGTTTGTTCATCCTCATCTTACACGTGAACCATTTCCCCTCTGTTCTCTTTATTAATGTTCTGTCTAGGTTTTCTATAAATAATTAAGAACCTCATTTGCCAAAAGAATTAGGTCTCTCAAGGTACCTGCAATCAGTAGGTTTTTTCCTCCAGCAAGGAAGCCGCTGCTATTTAGCTGCTGACAGTAATTGTTATTGCGAGGCAGAAGCAAACATAAAACTGCAGCCTTGCCCTTCAACACTCAACGCTGGCTTTTGTAACGCGGTATTTTCTTCTTCTGAAGCAGAAACAGAGAAAGGGTGAGAGGTGGGAAGGGCATGGTGGGGGTGTGTTAAGAGTGCTGCTGCTCTGAAACACAAATGGAGCCCTTTTTAAGTGGTCACTAGAAGGGGGCAGGTGGAATTAGTGCTTTTCTGCTATACCATCGACAGCAGGGTTGTCTCTTTGCTAACCGCAGATTTAGGGCAGTCGTGGAAATAGCTGGTGATGAATGGGTTTCCATTAGTTTAGAAGAGGGAAGGCTGCAAAGGAAAGTGCCTCCCAGAGCCATCCATCACGCTGCTCTGCAATGCCTCGACAGAAGACTTTTAACAAACGCTGAGCACAGGACGGATCTCATCAAAAAGCCGCTATTCAGATTATTCTGGCGAGGAGGAGAACTGCAACTAGTACCCGTGGGGGAGAGCGTAAAGGAAAACGGCCTCTGCTCCTGCCTGCTGACAATGGAAGGGCAAGGGAGCACAGTGAGGGCTGTACCTAGACGAGAGCGAGGCACAGCGAACGCGTGCAAAGCGCCGCTGGCCTCGAGGTAGGCTGCGTGCAAGGAAACCACGTCCAGCACCCTGCCGAGCTGAGGGCAGCGGGGCAGCTCCGAGGGCACAGTTTCCAGAGGCAGACAGCGCTGTTTGTTCGCAGCGCGCAGGCTGTCCAGAAAGTTTAGCGAAAGGGGTGCGTTTGTTCCTGCTGCAGAAGTGCTGATTTCACAAGAGCACACTGGCTGAATTTGCACTTAAAACGACCGAGGGCAACGCTTCCTCCACTAGACACAAAGAATGCTTCCAGGGTGCTGTACCTCCTCAGGACACCAAATACGGGGCTGCTGAGGCCTGAGGGGAGGCACAATTTAGGATGCCTGTATGATCGGCGCATAAAACCTTGTTCTTAATAGTACCTGTATGCCCCATCCACAATCTGAGCCCAGCAGCACTCTCAGTGCTGATTTTACAGGCTGTTAATGACAAAAGGAAAGGCCTGGGGGATGGGGGCTGCTTCCACAGGCACCTCGTGTCTCATATAGGACACGGGGATACGCAGCAGCCTAGAACTTGGGCTTTTTCACAGCATTGTGTCTATCTCATGGCATTTTTAAACAGTCAGCCCCTGGCTGACTTAGCCTGACGTGAAGACATCGAACACTGTGGAACAAGGAGAGCTTCCTGCAGGAAGTCAGAGGAAGATTAACTCCGATTCCTTACGTTTGTGACTCGTCGCGTGACTTGCAGACCTTCTTGCACTCAGCTTAGGTTGTCCGTGGGTCCGTTGTCTTTGCTGGAGGTCTGGTGGAGTTGCCTGGTGATGCTAGGCTTCAGTTGGAGGGAATGCATATGGGACCAGAAGAACTTTAAATAGCCTAAAAGCTGGGTCTGACCCTGTACTGATGCCCAGCCCAGGCCAGGCCAGGTCCAGGGAGAGCGGCAAACAGCAGGCACCTCCTGAGGCTGGTGGAGCCACTGTCACCACGCTGCAACCCATGTCTGCCTCTCTCCCGCTCAGAGGGAGCCCCGCTGGGACGTGCAGCAGCTTGACTCTGGGCCTTCCCCTCGCTTTTTGGGAACAGCCGGAGCGCGGCCTCCCTCAGGAGAGCTGACCCAGCCAGACGCTGGCCTGGTCAGCCCTGATCACTGAGCAGCACGACACAGGCAAGGCCCCGAGCACCAGCAGAGCTATGAAATGGTAACTACCCAAATGTAAGGATTTGTACCCAGCTCCTCCGTGTGGGGCACAGCCACTAAGAGAAGCGTGAGAGAGCAGTGGTAGAGAGAACATAAGAAGCTTTTTCTTCTCCCATAAACTCAGGCCCCACCTCCGTCCCCCCGTATTCCAGTGACAGAGATACAAAGGAAACACACCTTTCGTGGAGCTGATCTCTATTTCAAAGAAGGCTGCTCCTGTAGGAATAAAACATCAGCACTGGCGTGGGGTGGTAAACAAGGCCCTAGAAATCTTTGCCACCCAACTTCCTTCCTTCCCTTCTTAAATACCCTGAACGAATATTACTACAGTAGCTCCAGTCCCATACAGTTGAGAACACTTCATGCAAAATAAAATAAAATAAAAATCAATAACAAAAAAAGGCAGAACACTAAAACCAGTCACACACACACGCCAAAAAAAAAATGGAAAAAAAAAAAGAAAACCAACCCAAAACCAAAACAACCAAACACCCAAACAGAAAAGCCCCTCCCTGGCTACACAGGTCTGGAAATTTCGCTGTTTCCTCATCACCCCTGGGAGAGGGAAGGGCTTTGCCTAGACACAATCCAGCACACAGTCACCAGCAGTTCTCGGCTCCAGCAGATTCCCGAGGTGCCAGACCTAATCCTGCCCCAACTTGCAGGCGGTGCGTGGAAGCCGTGGGTTCCTCTCTTGGTCACCAGATGAGCGAAAGGAGAGGCAGGCCCTGAGGAGCTGCCCAGGATTGCCTGGGTGCGGAGAAGGCAGTACGTGGCAGCCGGTGCTCGCCACGTAACTAAAGTTTCTGCAGACCTGTGAAACGTTCCCAGGATTACTGCTGTCTCTGCCTAATGTACAGCAGCAAAGAGGGCAAAAAACGACCACAGAATCCAAATCCAGCCACACTCCTGTGAGGTTACTAACTAACTACTACACAGACACTGCTTCGTCATCCGGCACAGGGCTACGCATGCTCCTGGCTAACTACGGGGGACTCAAAGGGCACCGCGGGGGAGACACAACCTTCCAGGTTTCTGCGGTGCCTCCCTCGATTCCTACGACTAGACAACATCTACAATAACCCACGGACTTCCCACAGGCCCCAGAGGGCACTGGCCCCAGCATGCTCCAAATGTTCTCCTTTAATCTGGCCAAGGATGGCAAGCTGGGGCCTGTACCCTTCAAAAAGAACACGGCTCATCTGACACAGAGCAGGACATCTCTGGGGACTGTTTCCCAATAAAAGAGAGAAGAAAAAAAAAGAAAGAAAAAAAACCACCCAAGAGCAACTGCGATTTGCTCCATTTAATTTCAATTAACTGCAGCCCTTAGAGGCTGGGAGAGATGCCAATCTAGCAGTTGGTTGGCCTTCCCCATGGGGACGCCTCATTTCTCAAATGCCCCTTTCCCAACCAGGCCTTTGCTCTCAGCTTGAAGAAGTTTTAACAAGTCATTAAATCCCACTGCGTTAAACTAATAAGAACTTTGAAACCTGCAGTTCTTTTTTCCTCTGGAGGATGTGACTGAACAGTGCAAAGGGCACGCGGTCAGGGAAGCACCCTGCTCTGCAGTGGGGCGGCTGCTACCTCTGGAAGCTCCTGACAGTGACCAGTGTTACTGGCTCCTGTTAGAAAGACACAAAATTGTTAGGGCTGGGAGAGAGGAAGAGGAGCAACTGATGTCCTCAGCGTGCTGGAACCTCTTCTCCCTCTCTAGGTGGGGAAACAGGCAGCTTATTCTGCAAAAGGCAAGTGGTTCCCTAAAAAACTACTGAAAAAATGCAAAGGCTGCTCAGCCCCTTCCCCTAGAAAATGGTAAAAATGTTGGAGACAGTGTGGCAGCAGGGAGGCTGGGAAGGCAGCACAGGGACAGCTGCAGTCTCTGGACCACGCCACAGCCATGGCAGGGTCCAGAGAGGCCTGGCTGTGGCTTGCAGATCCTCCCTGTGGAGGATTCAGGAGCTCGGATCCTCTCTGCCCTCCATCTGGGTGTTCAAGGGGCAGTGAAGTGGCTGCGGCTGGTCTCCACGCTGTCCAGGCAGCTGCTGGTATGGTGGCGTATCCTGCCTGAACAGGCCTCGAGGCTGTTCCGTGACCGTAATTGCTGTCAGCGACCAGTCCCAGCTCAGGCTCCCCTCCTCCGGAGGTGTCTCCTGCGAGCACGCTGCTGCTCAGTTGCTCTCCACCAGCTTGGCTAGTCCCTGACGGATCTCACTGAGCTCAAATATCTTCACATCCATTATCTCCGCCACCTTGGTGACTTCATTCTGGACCTTCTCCCTCTCAGCCAGGGTCTCCGCCAGCGTCTGCTCGGCCAGGTGAAGGCGCCGCTCCAGCTCTGCGTTGCGAGCCTCCAACTCCTGCCAAAGGACACGAGTGCAGTGAGGCGGCTGCCCCAGCACCGATACCTGCTGCTCACGGACCAGCACGCTTATCTCCACCAAACAGCTCCACCGGCACCCCAGCGCAAGGCTGCCCACACCCAGCCACCCCAGGACTGCAGCAGCTCCCTCACAGGGGGTCCTCCCTATCTTGAGTCACAGCACCCCACGTGAGCATGTGTCCCTCAAACCCAGGCATCTATCTGCCTGCAGTTTGAGCAGGTGCTATCAGTGCAGACCCCCCCAGATACCTATCATCTCCAGGTCTGATGGCATTTGATGTTTGCAGACACTATCCTTCCATGAAAACCAGTGCCTCAGTATGGGGCCGAGCCCCATAGCAGATCCCCTCGTCCAGTAGCTCAGAGATAAGCACGCGCAGGCAGTGCCCCCAGAGACGGCACAACAGATCGTGCTTCCGTCTGTGCCCTTGCCCTGAGGTGCAGAGCAGCTTGCATGCCTCCTGCCAGCCAGATCGAGCCACAGCTCTTCTCCCCTAGCCACCCCTGGCCATCCAGCAAGCTGAGCAGGACTTGAGAGAGGTAGAGGGTTACAGGACACCACCATCCCTCTCCAGTCCCATGTCAGGGGCTACAGCAAGTGCTAGGGGAGAGTACGTGCAGGCTGGGTTCACTACTGCCTGCTTATGGTGCCCCACGTTGTATCTCTGAGGGACACAGGTTGGGTGGAGGAAGGCAGAGACATGGGCAAGGACCGGTCCTCACCATCCTGAGGCAAGAGAGGCGTGGCAGCTCTGCAGCATTCCCTCTTTGGCTCAAACGAGAAATGGGGACGGGTCCCTCTAATCCAGGTGCAGAGGTGTCCCCAGATCTGCCATCCTTACCTGAAGCTTCTGCAGGGTCTCCTCACGCTCGCCCTCTGCTTCCCATCGACCACACTTCTGGCTTTTTAGCATCTGAATCTCCTAAAACACAAAAAGAAAGAGCATCACACCAGATCCACCCGTCCCAGCAGGGCCACCTCCCACCACAGAGCCCAGCAAAAGCCCCTTCCCTTGCTCCATGGATCACTTAACCACACTCAGCTCCAAAGTTTGGCTTCCTTCATACCTCCCTTTCTGACCTTCCAATTGTGCCGTACCTGCTGCCTCTAAGCCCCAGACCCTAATCAAGATGACTGGCTGGGTACCAGCAAGGCTCAGTGACTGCTGCATCCTTGCTCAATATCCCATCCCAGGCTCATGGGGGTCCTGCTCATCTGCTGGGTCAACACTCTGCCCCACTTTGCTCCAGGGTTTTACCTCTACCCCAAGCAGGTCTGGGGTGGGGTAAGAGATCTCTTCAAAAAGAAAGAACCCCAAAACACGTGCCAATCCCAAAACACCTGCCTGCCCCAATCTCTGCTGCGTGGCTCCAAGCCTAAGGCTCCGGTCACACGCCCTGCTGAAGCCCAGCTACCAGAGAGCCAGCAGTTGTGCAAAGCGGAGAGATTCTTTACACATCTCCCTTCCTTCACAGCCTCTGTAATTAAAACTCAGCTTTAAATCATTAATTTAAATGCACTGAAAGCAAGAAGCAATTATTCTACCAGAAGCTAACTACAGTTGAAGATGGTTGAGAGGGGAAGGGGTAAGACAGCCCTGTCATTTGTGCACTGGCTGAGACTCTGTGCTTAAGACCCTTTGCATGGGAAACTCCCAGCACTTCACCAACACTCAGATTTGTCTCTCTGGGGAGAAGAAATCACTGAGGGGGCTGTGCTGGCTTATGGAAGCTCCTGGATTGCATGGGCATCTCATGCAGGAGCTTGAGGTGCCCTCAGATCTCAGACAAGCTATAAAGGACAGGGTATTGGTGACTGACAGCCCACCCAGATTCAGGTTTTCCTCTGCTTTGAGGGAGTATTACCTCGTCTTTAGCCTTGATCAGTAGTTCCAGCTCCTCCAGGGTCTGGCTCAGCTCTTCCTTGTTGTTCTCACTGGAGGAATCATGAGCCCCCTGCGACTCCAGTTCTGCTACCTACACAGAAGCGAGGAAGGCTCAGAGATACAGAAGTGTCCCAATGTCTTATCACCAACAGTCATTCTCTCTCACGTTTTGGCTTTCTTACAAACCCAACAGGGCTCTCACAACAGGGTAGCAGCTTCCCTCCTGTTGTTGTTAGGAAAAAAGTTCCCTCCTTCTGCTCTGCGTAGACCATGCACAGAAACGCACTGCAGCAAAACTCTGTCTAGAGACTCTGTCTCTGCTTTCTGCTGCAGTTTTGCACTTCCAGCAAGTCCTGACTGGCTTCAGCTCAAGCACGTGAGCCTACAACCCACAGCTACGGCCAGGTCCAGCACCATGTACACCCCCAGGCTGATATTGCTGAGGGCAAGGGAGTTACTGCAGTTCAACCAGAGCAGAGCTGGCAGGAAGGGTTTGCCCAAGAGTGCTCCCCGTTCCTGAAAAATTCAGCCCAGTGGCTTAAATTATTCATGAAGAGGATTCATTTTTAAAAGCTCGTCAGAAGGTCTGGAGCAGCTGTTGATGAGGCCCAAGCTCTCACAGGGCTTGCAATGAGCTCTACAAGCAGAGCTCTGGAGCTGGGTACTTTCACACGGTCAGGCCTCGAACCCCTGGTGTGACACGAGTCCTGCACTAGGATTCCTGTAACTGTGACCACGAGATGTGAAGCTCACATGGTCATGGCCAGAATCAACCAGCTCTGGTCCCCAAATGCCCTGGTTTAGGGACAAAAATCTAGATGTTTCACTGAGCTCCAGTTTATTCTGTGATCTTTATAAAGTCCACAGTGGCTGCCCCTTGCCCAAACCTTAAGAAAACCTCACTCCTAACCCCGGCTGTGAGAACAGCCACCAAACAATTGAGAATGCATGGAGCAACGGCAGGGAACTGGAAGCTTGTCTCAGCCAGCCCCCAAAATGCACATATACATACGCACAGCCAAGACCTACGCTATGCCTAGGGCAGCCTTCTGCTGCAGAGGAGAAAAAATGTTCTGCGCAACTTTTACTGCCTGACTCCAGCTCTGAGAATTAGCAACGGGCACAGTGAGTCCTGGGGGACGGTTGTTTGCTGCACAGACTGGCCACACAACAGCCATCAAGTGGAAACAGCTGTTAATTTCTCTAATCCCTGCTGCCTTCATAGTGTGTGATCTAGAAGTCAAATGCTTTTATGCTTCTTTTTCCAGGGCTCCGGAGTCCTCTCCCAGCTGAACTCAACTGTCCTAACACCCTTTCCCAGATACATTGCTGCCATTCCCTCCCAAGAAACCCAGCTGTGTGACTGTCACTGCTCTCTCCAGATGCACACAGGGCTCCTCAGTTGATCTGCGACCTCTCTGACATTATGCGGGTCAAATGATCCTATTATTCTGACCGAACAAGTGCTTGTTTGTACTGTGCCACACGGGTTTCACGATGTCGCAGCTTGGATTCCAGCTAATTATAGCAGATAGAGCAACGTCCATCCTTCCTGCCAGCAGCCAAAAGACTGCCCTGGTGTCCAGCTCTGGGGAAGCATGGTCCTTACTCAGCAGTGCTGGCAGCTAGGAACTACCCCCAGAAAATCTGAAGGGAAGCTGGCATTTTGACTTTGGGCTCTGTTTTCCTCCCTTTATCTGCAGGGACTCAGCACAACCCCAGCTTGCTGTGCAGAAAACAGGAGCTCTTCTGAGAGGTCCCTTGTTATGTGGCCTTATTCTTCGGCATGTTTCCCTGCCAGGCGCATGCAGCATCCTGGATCTGAATCCTGTCTCCTGCTGACACTGAGGGAACCTCAGGGGAGAACGGGGTCAAGGGCACCATCTGGCTCTGGGACAGGGTTTCCTCTGATCTGCTCTGCAAGGTCCCTGCAGTGCTCACCCGTTGCCGCAATGTTTCCGTCTCCTCCTGATACGCAGCCAGCTGCTTCTTCCACTGGTCCACATTGGCGTTGGCTTCATGGAGAGCAGCCACGAGTTTGTTGTTGTTGTCCTGGAGACTGAAGAATTCAGCCTCCCACTGGACCTCACTCACCGAGCTGTGTAAAAGAACAAGGGGATGTGCAGGACAGTGTGAAGGTCTCAGTGTAAAGGTCTTGCTCCCTCTGCCCCAGCTCCCCAGTGCAAACACACACTGAAGCCACGCTCCTGGAAGTGCTCCCTCTTCCTGCACAGCTATTTGACTTTCATCTTGCTTCCCAAATTTAAATGCTTCCTCCAGCCCTTGAATCTACTTCTTTCCTTTATCCCCACATAATATTCGACTTCGAGGCCGCAAGTGCTTTCCTGAAACTGCAGAAACCACAGTGTGAGATTAATGGGGAAGGGGGGGGTGATACAACTACTAGAAAGGGGTTCTGAAACATAGGACTCTGAATCCATTTTTAAACCCTTGTTGGATCCAAGTTTGCTTTGAATGAAACCCTACCACCCTAGACTCAGAAGGTAGAGCAGGACATTTGCTTTTAACTTAAAAATATTCTAAGTGTTCAGCTCCCAGCTCAGCAGGAGCCACAGGACAGAATCTAGCCCAGAGTCTTTTGAACAGACAAAGACAGGAAGCAGCAGGGATGTTGCTGGAATCATCAGGGGAATTAACACAAATGCAGCCCTAGGCCAGCTGGAAAAGTGTGAACATCTTCTGGTATCACAGATTACTGATCTGCAGATAACTGGCAACAACTCATCCCTGCTGCAGGCACAAAGCATTCTCCTTCCCGTGCTGTAGCAACAGCAAATTTCACCTTTGAGCTGAGAGAACTTTCTCCCAGGGAAGAAAGGAAATTGGTACAGTGGAGGGTTTGGGCAGCAGCAGACTTAGGGCATTATTTGGCTAACTAAACAAGTAGTATTAGATTAACAGCATTTGGTCTGAGGCCACTCAGTTGTTCAGGGGCTCTATGAGCGCTGGGATGACAGGGACGTGCTCCAAATCCTGCCAAAACAGAGTTTAGCTGTTAGGAGCACAGAGCATTCATGGCAGCCTCACCCTTCTGAAAGCATCTTCTTCAGCCGCTCCTTTTCTGTGCTTATCTCAACATCGGCACTTTGGCTCCGGAATAGTTTATCTTCTCCTGGTCCATTGGAGCTGATGATGGGGCTGGGAAGTACCTGAGGGATGAGGAAGAGGAGGTTATCTTACGGCAGTGAAGACGAGCCACGTGGCCACAAGGTCCCTGCAAACTCATTCACAGAGCTAGTTCTTATCACACTCGTGAGAGACCCTGGCTCTCAATCCTAGCTCCTAGGAGGAGCTGTGCTCAACGTCTACATGACAAGGTGTGGCAAAGACCCTCACGTATGGCTCAGCAGCACCAGTCATGGTATAATTGTGACTTCAGAAGCTGCGTGGACGCATGGCTTTCTCTTGGATAGGTAAGCTAGTGTCTGTCCTGCTCAGCTCTTCCAGCAGCTGCCCTGTTCTGCTGCTACGTCCTCCCTTTCCCTGTCCCCATGCCATGCTGGGGCAGCGATCCCAGTGCACAGACACCCTGAGCAGGTGGGCTCACAGCTTGCACACACCAGCTATTTCTCCTTCCCAGCTTGAGGTACTGAATTCTCTGGCCCCGAGCTTCCCCCTGACAAATGTCAGAGATGTTGCAGCCTGTAACCCAAGTCCCACGGCTGTGCCCGGCACACCAAGCTGCTCAAGTCGGCTCTTCCAGGGTTTTGCTGAATTCCTACCAGGATTTTCTTGCCGTTTCTCAGAGCAGTGGAAAGACTTCAACTCTACACACAGACCTGCTATGCCACCTGGGCTCAGTTGCAACTCCAGCTTCTGTACCTTGAGTTAAGACACGGCTCTGTATTCCTGCGTACATCAGGGCTAGCAGAGACAATTCGCCCTCCCGTGCTGGAGGGAACTGAGAGCAGAGCAGAGATGAATACGCAGAAATCAAAGCAAACTTTATATCCACAAAAGACCCTTCATGGTTTCCCCTCACAGCAGGGAAGAAACTTGGCTCACACGGGGCAAACTGAGCTATAAAAAGACTCCCTGAGCAATGAGCCTCTGGGATCCTAAGTTGGGGGCTGTGAGACCAGGTGGCTGGTGAGCCTGCTGGAGCTGATAGGTAGCCCTTACATGCCTGGGGTAAGGACAGCCACCTGCCTTTGGAGTCATCTGACATCTATAAATAGAGCCAGACGGGGCCACGGGATGTATCGAACACCAGCTTCAAGAAACCTTCCAGAGAGCGATCAAGAAGCGAGACCTGCAAAACTCAACCCTGCCTCACCTTGCTAGGTACTAGAGGCTAGCAGAGAGCTGCTGGCCTGGGATTTCCACAGCTCTGGAAGTCTGAAGCCTAAATAAACTAGTGCAGATGCAGAAAATCAGAGCGCTCTGATTTAATTTCAGCAGACAGATCCGCTCTCTGCTCACTCGCAAACAGAAACGCAATCAATTATTCAAGGGTGAAGCTCCTGTTTGAAGCTCTATTAATGCAGAGACTGAAAATCAGCAGCGGGACGGCAGCAGAAGGGCTGATGTGTACGGGCTGGGAGAGGCAGGACGAGGTCCATGTGCCCACGTGGCAGGGGACACTGCGTGTGTCACCGTGTCGGCATCCCGGCTGCCAGATGGCTGCAGGCAGGGGCCTTGCGTCCTTGTGTGTGAGCTCTCGTGTGGAGAGAAGGGGCAGGATGGGAAGAGTGATCGTGGGCTCAGTTGTGGCAGTTTTAGCACTGCTGAGTCAAGTACAAAGAACAAATTGAGCCTTAGCCCATCTACCAGACCCGTGTTTAACACTTTCCGACCACCTCATCCCTTCGGTTGCAAGCTGCCAGAGCAGCACAGGGGTGCTGGACGTGTCTGTTGTGATACCTGATGCGTTCTGCCTGGTACAAACAGGAGAGCAGGGAGTTTCTCCACTCCCAGCCTGCCTCCCAGCCGGGAGAGCTCTCCAGGCTGCAGCTGGCTGTGAATCTCTGTCTTGGGCAATTATTACTGACCAGGGAGTCCTTTACCTAAAAGTTTGGTTCTGCTGTGAATGCTTTGTTCTGCTCCCTTCTTCATTTGCCACCCATCAGGATGGGGTTGAGTTAGTGGGAGCCATCAGCAAGGCAGATTTTCCCCATTTTTCCACCCCGGACAACATTTCCAGTCTCCACAGAGCCACCGCCTCCACCTCCCTCTCTTTTCACTGCAGGCCAAGGTACTGTTCGCACTCCCTCCTCCTCCTCTGCTGCCATTCCATCTGTACTCAACCCAGAGAACGCAGCGTCCTCCATCCTACAGCTCCTCTCCTACTGCCAGGAGCTCGGGGAAACACACAGCCACCTCTGGAGCACACTATTTGGGAGAGGAACTTCACCATCAACGCTGAACTGCTGCACCATGAGAAAAAGACAGGAAGGCTTCTCCACCACTAATCCTCTCCTCTCCACCCTACCGCTGTTGGAGTTGATTTAGTTATCCAGGGAGACAGGTAACAATTGCAGGCGTGACACGTGTGAGAATGATACGTGATGGGCTTAAGCTTTCTGGCTTGGTCTCCTGGGGAAAAGAAAATTGAATGACTGGCTGTCACGCCTGCAGCTCTACCTTCGTGGAGAGTTCCTGAGGTAGGGGAGAGTGAGTTCTGCTCTCACAGCACAGCTCCTTCTCTTCCCTAGTGGAAATAGGACAGAAATGGGAATAGTCTAGTGAGGACTTCTCAGTCACCAGTGCTAAGAAGTCTCCGTCTTTCCACAGACCCCCATGGACAACACCACCTTGCAGAAATGCTTGTGAGAAAAAACCCCCTGCAGCTCCAAAAACAAACAAACAAACAAAAAGCTGGAAATGCCTTGCATCTTCCTTCCTACAATCTTCAGCCAGGCAACACACACTCCTGCATGCTGCTTGCCTGTTACCGTCACACTCAGCCCTGGGAGAGCCGTTCTAAAGAAAACAAAATCAAACCCACCACCAACAAAATACCCCAAACCTCTTCCAGCATGGCTTTACCAGACATCAAATGGTTACGATAGTTTAACTGTCAAAGAGGGAGGACTGTAAACCCTCCCAGGAGCTCCACTTAAGCACTATTTAATCCACTTCATGTGCTTCAGTAGAGTGACCTCAGGGCCACAGATGTCATCAAAATGTGAATCTCCAACCTCAGTGTCTGTCGAGAACGCCTTTGGGCAGAAAAGGATGAAGGATAGAAGCATACAGAAGTTACCAGAGATCAGCACAGGGACCATTTTCCCCAGCAGTAAGCTTTACCCACACCTGGTTCTGAGCATTACCTGGTGAGATGTGATATTCAGGGCAGGATTGGTCAGCTCTGTTTTGTCCTGGGACTTCTCCCTTGCCAAACGGGCTGCTTCTTTCACTTCCTGGAACTTCTCTGCAAACTAGAGGGGAGCGGAAAAGTCACTCTGCTGCTGAACTGAAATGCGGAACAAAGTAGAATCGATGTTTGGGTCACTCCTCCTCCCTTTGCTACTTCGTTCAACGTACTTTCTACTTTCTCTTCGATTAATAATAAAATTGAGGGAATAGCCCCCACCTGCCACTACCCACAGCACTCACAACTGTGGGATTAGCTAAGTAGAGATGACAAAAATTGAGCCCTAAATCCAAATTCATTTTGTGACATTCAGGACACTGCAAATATTCCTTTAAAGCACTTCCTTGCATCGTGCATTAGACTTTAGCACAGTGGGAACAGCACTACATCTAAAGACCCTACAATCTTTTCTCCTGAGGCTGACCTCTCCTGGGTTTCAGGGACATTCACCCTACTGGGATCAGGGCTCTGGCAGCACCTGCCACGTTACCTGGGAGAGGTGCTGCTCCGAAGCAAAGCCCAGTCCATAGACCGTGTTGGCTCGGCTGTCTGCCCATTGTCCAAATTTCTGAGACGTCTTTGTGAAGGTCATGTTGGGGGTGATAGTGCTGTTGATGATTGCCTGTGGAGAGAGGCAAAAGTGAGTCAGACTCCACGCTGCTGCCCCAGAACGATGGTGTGAGATTGAACGCTGTAATGGCTATGCACCGTAGGGACTGCGGGTAGAAGCCCTGCTTTTAATGTTTAAAACAGCAATTCAGGGTGCTGGTGACCAGAAACCTTTCTAGTCCAGCTTTGTGACATGAACAAATGTAAATCTTCTTGTCTGCTGGAGAAAAAGGGAAAAAAGAAAAAGAAAAAAAGCTTAAGTACCACAAGCTTCATTGGGCCTTCAATGCTGGAATAGAAGAGGCAGAGTGTCTCTGGGGACTGAGCAACTTTCTGATGTTCTCCATTTTCATGGCAAGTAAGGAAAAAAAAAAGTAAAAAGCTTAAACTGCACTTAGGACTAGCTATTACGAAAGACTCTATTGGTTAGTGTAGCAACAAAATAAACTGCCTAGGAAGATTGCTGAATATCTGCCTTCAGGAGCAAGTCAGAAAAATGTCTGTCAAGAAGAATTTAGGGAGAGTTAAGCTTGTCTTGAGGTAGTGACTGAGCAGACTGCCTCTGAGAGCCCCTCAGTCTTTGTGCGTTCTATCTACAGGGTCAGCTTTGACACAGGATCAAGGCTCTCAGAAAAATCTCACGTTTTGCATGCTCAGAGGTAGGGAGGGCAGGGAGAGAGGAGGGGAGGCAGGAGGACATCAGACCCCACGGCACACTTTTCATCAGCACAGAGTCAACTGTCCAACACTAAACACACTTCAGCATGGAGACTGTTTTATCTCCCATTCCTTGCAGTGAGAATGCTAGTGCCCCGTGCCGAGAACTGACCAACTTGACACAGTGAACATCAACTGCAGAACGGATTTGGGCTGGAAACAAACTTGCTTTCAAACTGTGCGCTGCCCTCAGCGGACACTCCCTACCTTGGTGCCCCCCACGCTGATGATCCGGTACACGTTGCGTGTGGCATCGTAGAAATAGGAGACGGTCAAAGCGTGCTTGCTGGCGGGGATCCAGTTCCGTTTGGTGGCGGGATCGATCTGGAAAACATGGGCCCTGGTGCTGAAGATTGGCTGCTCCCTGCAACAGAGATGAACAGAGCTGTAAGGGCAGAGGGGAAGCTGAGCAATGGGGGAGGTGGATTGACTTCCTAGCACCCACGCTGCATTACGCAGTGCCAGGGGCACTTCTGCTGTTTGCCTCCACTCCAGGGATCCCTGACATAGGTGCTGAGCACTGCAGCTCCCACGGACCCGGATCTCTCAAACAGCAGCCTTGCACTGGTATCATCTAGTGTCCCTCCTTATCAGGGGAGTCATGACCAAAGCTCCCCAGCACTCCTGTAAGTTGCTTTTCAAAGATCTTCGGGCTTTTGTGTGCTCTCCCCAGAAGCACCCCACACCCTTGGCACTCCTCTAATGCCCGTGGACCACTGATGATGCTCCTGTAAAGTACAAGCCCAAGGTTTTTGTGTGTTCTTTTTGCCCACCATCCACGCAGCATGACGACAGCAGCTTTCCCAGCACAGCAGTGACCTCGGTCTATGGAAATACTCTTGATAAGGTAACAAAGCCACCAAGGGTGGTTAAATACAGGTAGAGGCTTCTACCTTCTTCTAGAGCTTCTCTGTTCTCCTCTGCTGTCCTTCACACATTTCCAAAGACCACAGCCTCGTCATACCAGCAATAACAGGACAGCCCTGAGGTTAGCAGGTCTTACACACGCATTCACCCGAGGATCAGCAGTCAGCTTGCGAGCAGGAGCACAAACAGGACATCACAATCTCACGTTTTGGACACACCAGCTGGTCCTACACAATGCAGCTGGCGTGGCAAAATTATGCTAATACTTAGTGGATATCTTAATTTCAGCCTGATACGAAGCTTTCTTTCACTGTCCCTTGGTACCTACGTGCACATTTCGTGGTGACTTCACCAGCTATACGATTCTCTGGCTGCTGGGCTGGGTGTACTTCCCGGGATATTTCCGAGCTGGAGCTCTGGGGAAATGGATGGATGGATGGAGGATGGGTTTGTGGGTTTGGGTTGTGAGCACAAGCAGTGCCTTCCCCCCCAGCACAGCTCTTCCTCCCTCGACTCACGCTTGGGAAGCGCATCCTGCAGCAAGAGGTCACGCTGCAGGATTAAAAGCAAGTCACTTAAGAATGAATTAGAGGAAACACTTCACCACACAATGTGCAGCTGCTGTGTGAAAGCACCGAACCAAGCACTGCCTGGATTTTGTAACCAGTAGTGTCTAAGCCGAACTGAGGAGTTGAATCTCGCATCAGGACGTAACTTGAGCATTTCAAGAGGCAGGAAGGAACGTTTCCGTGACACAACAGCCCAGGTGCACCAGCGGATGGGGTCTCCATTTGAGTTTGGTTAAAACCCAAGGCACTGGTCATTTCCACACTCCTTATTTACAGCTCGTGAAGTCTGATGGGATTGGATACATCCCATAACCCCCTCCCTGGGTACAACAGCTGCAAACAAAGCACAGTCACAATCGTGCGACATGTGAGCCCCTGAAATCCACAAATTTCTATTTCCAGCCCACTCCAAGTCCTCACAGCTGCAGTGAGCAGAACGAAGATGACTGTACCTGGTGTTTTCCATAGGCATCACCAAAACTTAGGAAGGAAATGAAATATTCCCTTCTACCTCCCAGTTTCCAGCCTTGTCCCCAGGCTACGGTCCTGACTCAGATCGCTTGCTCAGGAGCAGACTGCGTAAAGGCCTAAACCAGCCCCTCCTGAGCATCCTCGCCGGCTGGTTTTATTCAGCCACAGTCTGATTTTCAAATGAGACTCAAATTCTCTGGGCTCCACTAACAGAAGCTGTGTTTTACGCGGATCATGACTTATCCTTCAAGACACGAGACACAGAGTTAGGGAAAATCAACGGCCCTGCACCTTGACACCCAAGTCCTGGTCTAGTGTCAGACAGAACAAAGGAGGGACGTTACCTAGCTGTTGGCATTTGTTAGCAAGTGTAAGACAGACTGCAGGCCAAGGGGGTTAGTGCACGTCTCTCCTCCAGCAGCCTCCTTTTCAGGTCTCCTAGCTGGATTGAGGCTCCTTTTTGGTTTTGCCTCCAGAGTGATTCATTTCCTAGCGATGCAGAAACTCAGCTGTTATTTATCACGCGGAGCACAGACAGAGCGTTCAACCAGGCAGCGCTTAAGGGGTTCGTTTGTCCCAAGCTCGCAGAGCTTGTAATTTGTAATGATCTCTCATCACTAAATAAGTTTTCTTTCCCTGTCATGGAAGATAATTGGGTGAGCCGTGTAACTGGAGCAAATCCCTTTGGCAGCAGGAGCCGGCTGTTGGGAGAGGGCCACAGAGGAGCCTGGAAGGCTCTAACGTTTCCAGTCACACGCACGTGACGCTGGCTGCAGTGACACCGTGACGGAAAACCCTCCTCAGAGATCACCCCTCGCACGCACAGCAGTTATTCCTGTGCTCGCTCCTCAGCGGTGAGCTCTGCGCCCAGCTTCAACGGAAAGTCTCCTGCTGACCGCAGCAGGTTTGGGACCGAGCGGTGCATGGGACAGCCCCTGCCACGCGCCCCGACAGAGCTCTCTGCAGCACTCCTGGGGATAAACCTTCTCTGGCTGGTGCTGCAGCAGCACCCGGGAATTCACCCAGTGCCTGCAGCACGGGGCCGGGCACAACCCCAGGCACCAGCAGAGAGGATCCCCCGTGGCTGCCCCGTGCTGTCCCCCAACAAGATGCAGACAGCTGCCTGCTCATTTGCTTTGTAAAGTAGTCTCTGCAGGGAGGGGTCCCCACCCTGCCCTGCTCTGCCTCTACCATCGAGACCGGAGGTCTCAAAAAGAGAAAGGGAGCGAAGGGGTAAGAAAGCGATAAGAAATTCTCTCTGCGTGGTCTACCTCTGAGTCTTTCGATACCTGGCAATCTCACTGCCTTCCTCCTGGTCACTCCAGGACAGGGGGCACCCTGCTGTCTGCTGTCTCATAATCACAGTGTCAGTACTCAAAAAAGCCAGCATCGCCTTCCTTCTGAGCACCAGGAAAGGAAAATAAATAGCTCTGGAAGGTCTATCAGACAGAGCAGCCCATCTTCACAGGGCTTTGCTTACGCTTTTTCTACTTGCATGAGGCTGGCTTGGCTCTTGGCTGCCTGCTCACGCAGCTCACAGCCCTTGGGCACGAGGTCTTTTCCCCTGGTCTCAGGTACACCAAGAGATGCCCCAGGTACGTTGAAATACGCACTGCTGCTGGTGTCAGCGGGGAAGGGTGCTCTGCTTTTCATGTCCTTACATAATCGCCGCTGTCTTCGACGCTCCTCGTATGCTTGTTCATGCCTTATGGTCTTCCCTGGAGCAACAAAGCTTCACGCTGTCTCCGAGAGGTCTTTCCCTTCCAGTTAGGAACGCGAAAGTCGCCCACACTCCGTGAGCAGGCCTGCTGCCAGCTACACCAGATGTGCTTCGCTTCCAGCGGAAAGCAAACTGGTAGCAACAGCAGCAGGGCACGTCTGCAGCCTCACCTGCCTGCTTGGAGCCAGGGAAGGATCTCCCGCACCTGTCTCCCTCTGAGGGAAGCGAAACAAGAAGAATTTCAGAAGATTCTGCAATGTCTCCCCTTTCCTCACTGCAAACGGGAATAGTTGCTGCCACCTTGCACACCCCTAATAACGGAGGCTGAAGATTGCCCCATGAGGGCAGCCCCTCACTGCCTTCTCCCAACTGCCTGAGAAAGGTGGTTTTTTTAAATCCAGTAAAATGACACAAAATGTATCTAGCTAGTACAAGAATTTATCGCCGAGGATGCTGGCTGGCACGGAAACCTTCCTTTCACTGCTCACATACTCGTCTGACAAGGTTAGAGCAAACACTACAAAACAAAAGCTCTCCTAGGGTCTAAGCGGTGGAGTGCAAGAAAGACAGAGTGAGTAGGCAGCAGTGCAAACCGAGAGAGAAGAAAACCAAGCAACTGAGACTCTGCTGATGTGAGAATACGGGATGTGAGCTCCAGGGAGGTCCTGACGGCAGAGCCCGTGACGTTTGCAAATCTCAGGGCACGTCTCTAACAAGGTGCAAATGAGGTGCAATGGCTCCGCCTCACCCTTTCTATGTTCCTCAGCAGCACAGAACCACGGCAGGGTCTGACACAGCTCAGCACGGCTGAGTGGATTAGCAAGGTGGGGACGCAGGCAAGACCGAGTGGCACTGGAGGAAGTTCAGAGCAGGAAAAGCGCAGGTGCTGAAAGACAGATCTGAGATGCATGGGCAGAGTAATGTATGAGGAGCACCCGTCTGTCAGCTTGCTTCTGGCCAAGCTGCTGACCTCCTGTTTCCAAAAACACTACAGAGCATTTAAAAATAGTCTTGAAAGTGCACAGGATTCAAACTGTCATGTTCTCTCTCCCTCTACAGCCCTCTTTCCCCTGTGTTTTAAGAGTATATGCTCGATACGCCACGCATCCTCAAATGCTGACTCTTTTTTTCGTGCTCCCAGCTGGGAGTCCCTGTAACAATGCAGACATACCAGTGGAAAGGGCATGTGTAAATAAAACCACTCACATCCCCCAGGGCTGTCCTTCAGAGATGATTAAGAAAAAACGAATCAAATGAGGGAAAGGACAAAGATCTGGCCGAGACGCAGACATGATCAGCAAGTGTCTGATGGCAACTGGAAAGGATCCAGGTCTCCACTCTGCCTGCATTTGTACCCAGCCCTGGGGGAAGGGTAAAATCTAAGAGTCCCACACCCCGCAGATAGCTTAGAAGTAAATTTTCCCCAAGTGAGAGGTCCCCCAGCACTCCAGCAGCAGGCTCCCAGCCAACAGGCTAAACCAAACAGCTAAAAACAAAAATGGAGACACAACCTAACTAATCCATCTATTCCTTACGCGTTCCTTCCAACGGCAAAGCTCCTGGCTCCGGGACGCTGCCTCCTCTTGCTGATTCTCCTTCAGGAGAGCTGCTGGAAGAAGGTCACTGGTGTTTGGGGAGGATGCACAAAGAGAGGGTTTGGATCAATCGTTGCTGATCTGCTCACTGGCTGGAGTCTGCCTCTGGTCATTAGGCTGACACGCAAAACTGCTCACTGGTCTCATTTCTGCCTTGGTTCTTGTATTATCCTCATCGCTACGGTATCCAAATTGATTTCTTAATGAAAAGCTGCTTATTCCACCATTGCTATGAGAGCAAATCATTATTTGTCCTCTTAATTTATGGGGTCAGCGGGGTGGTGAGGAGCGAGTGGGCCGGAGGGACTGAGTTCACTGCCTCCGAGCGAGGGAACTCGCCAGGTTGGGACGCGTCGAGGCGCTGCCAAGACCCTGGGAGAACGCCCTGCAAGCACTGCCCGATGCCAAGGAGGTACAGGTGGCATCGGTTCACTCCCTTGCACTACTGCCATGCCTTACCTGGCGGGGGAACAGCGGGCAAAAGAGGTGCCAAAGAGTGGGGGAGATTAAAACCAGAGCTGCCTCTCCGATTCCGTGTAATCTGAACACATATGGCACCGGATTTATGGGCTGTCCTCGAGTGTCCTGCCTGGATGCCGGCTTTTCGCAGGCCTGCAAGCCTGGTCCTAAACAGGAGCTTCTGGAATAATCCAGGGCTCCTGCAGACGGAGCACGCTGGAGAATCTCCCTTGCAATAGAACGGGAGATGAGCCACCGCCAGGAGAGGCCTCTCCAAAGGGGACGGCAGCACCAGGGACTGGCACCAGCGCCGTCCCCTGAAGCACCTGCAGCGTGTGGGACCACCGGGATCAGGATATCCGCAGGCATCACGCCCACCAGGCCCACCACGCCGCAGCACAACGATGTCCGAGCCGCAGCAGGGCCAGCCCTGCCCCACAGCCTGTCTTCCACATAGGGTTCAACCCACCGTGAGTCCCTTTGCCAGGGATGTCTTGAAGGGGAGGATTTCGCGGAGCCCTCTAATCCTCACCAGAGACATCCTCTCAAGCCAGCAGATGAGTCTAGCAGCACAAGAGAAGTAAAATGGTGAAGAGATTTTGTGCTTAAGCCACAGGAGACACAGACTGGGCTGGAAACGGGGCACGATCCCCACTGCAACCTCCAGCCCCGAGATAAAGGTGTAAGATCCCACGAGGAAACATCTCCCGATTTAAGGAATAGCCCAGGTCGGAAGAAGGGACAGCCAGCCTCTGAAAGAGCTGCTCACCAAACCGTTTATCTCCACGCCTGAGTTTCAACAGCGCCGTGGCAGCTCCGTGTGTTTCACCGCATGCCCCCTTCTCTTCGCCACATCCCCGACTTCAGCAGCCTGGTGGGTTCCTCACCTCCTCGGAGAAGCAACGTTTTGTTGCTTTTACTTTCTTGGGGTATTTCCAAGGCAAACACCACCTCTTCAGGAAAATCCTATTTGACAGTTACACGCTCGCTCTCATCAGCAGGTTCCCGAACCTAAGGGCAGCTGCTAACCGCAGCCCTCCTGCCAGACTTCTTTGAAAGGAAAAGGGCGAGAGGAAGAAACCTTTTTTCCTTTTTATTTTTTTTTCTTTAAACACCGGTTTAGATCTTTTATGGCATCCAGCAATGTCTTTGCTCAGTAGCTTCCACACAGGGTGTGGGGAGGGGTTTCTTTTGAATGCACCACTGCATTTGGCTCATGCTTTGTCCTTGTTTTTCTTTTTTTTTTTTCCTGTGCGATCTGGAAGATTTTTCCTACTGAGATCCTTTTATTTCTCGTCCTCAGTAATTGTAGCCTCACAAACCTGTCTACCCACCTGAAACATGCCTATTTTGTTAGCTGAATTACTTATTACCTCCTGCTCACTTGCCCCATTGCTGCATGACCAGAAAGAAACCTTGTTGTGTGCGCTTGGGAGGGGGAAGCTTTTAGGGTCACCGTTCCCCAAACGGATCCTGATGTTTCAGTCCTGTCTTCAGTTCTAAAGCAAGGCATGTGACAAGGGGGCAGGATTGAATCCTAGACACAAATGTAACCTATAGCTTTCTAAGAGAGGGATTTGGTGGGAGAGTCCAAGTTTGAAGCACTCCAGGGACACAAATATCGCAGATTTCCAAGGTTGAGGAATAAGGGATTTAGGCACTTAAGGCAGCAGCTGGAATGTGCTGAGCTCCATCCTCACAAACTGCATTTGCCTTGCGGTTCCTGGATGGGGTTCGGTCAAGGGCACCTCTGGGAAGTTCATGTGCGACTCTTGGCATTAGATGCTGGGGGGGGATCATTTTAAATACCTTGCTGTGCATCTAAGCAGTCTGTTGTCCCCCTTCATCCAAAAAACTAATCATAAACGCCAGCTGAGGAATCACAAAGCACCAGATCAGCAGAATCATTTGTTTCTGCGACCCGTGGGCACAACAGCGCTCAGCCACAAGGGTAGGGAAGGGCTTTGGGGTGTGCTACTCCTGCTGCCAAGAGCAGGATACCTTCGAGAGCAGAGACCTAGGAATGTATTTTCACACTGCGCCCCGTGGCTGGGCTCGAAGCCCCCCAAAACAGGCAGTTTTCTGATAAAGGCCCTCTGCCAGCCACAGCAGCAGACCAGAACTTCCCAGCTGCCGTGGGGGGAACTCTGCGATTCTCGCTGCCGTCTTTCCCAAAGCCCTTTCCCCTCGGCAAGGTCTGGTTTCCTGGACGGGCGTCCGCAGGGCAGAGCAGAGAGGGGTACGTGAGCATGCGAGCACGAAAGAAATGTGGCTCAGCGCTGGCGCTCAGCCCGCCGCCACGCTGAGTCAGCTGGGAGGCCGCGCTGGCCGCGTCAGGGCCGGGGCTCTTCCTTCTGTCTGCTCACCAGCTCGTGCGAGAGAAACCCTGCAGCGCGGCACGGCCCCGGATAATTCCAAGGAGGGGGTTGGTTGGCAGTGGGTTGAGAGAAAACGCGTTTCAGAGCCCAGTGTTTCAAAAAGGCAGAACTGGAACGCAGAGGGGACGTGAGAACCGGTCTCCTCCTCCTCCTCGGCTGCTGTCTTTGTTTCCTTTTATCTTCCCTCAGCAGCCTGAAGAACTGCTGACTGCGTGTCAGCGCTGTCTGGGGAAGAAGTGGGGGTTAACGGGGCTGCAGAAGCAAACCCCGTCTCTTTCCCACTGCATTCCTTCTGCAAGTCCAACCCTTCCCCTCTGCTGGGTGCAGCTCCCTCCAGAGCCCACGGCAACCACAGCTCCCTACAAAGGGGTGCGGAGGGCGTGCTTGGATCCTGCCTGCCTGGGATCGGGGCGCTGACCCCAGGACACCGGTTTTTAGATACTGAACTGCAAAACCCCACTGCTTTAGGAACAAAGTTGGGGAAGACTGGCCTGCAGCCCTTTGTTCTAACAGCCAGGGAGGTTTTCAAGCCCCCTCAGCTGCAGCTTTGCTTTCGATGCGTGCTGCATCACGTCACCCTGGGCACAATGCTGCGAGCGTCCAGGTGGGAGAGGCCAGGCTTCTCCTCGCCAGCCGCACGGGGAAGGCTGAGCAGCGCAGCTCCAGCAGCGGGAGCTGGCTGCGGGCCGCTTTCCCTTCGGCCTCCCCCCACTCCCAAGAGCTTACCCGGCAGGGTTTAGCACAGGAATGAAAAGCAGCTGCCTCCTGGCCTGCCTGCAGATAAAGGGCAGCAAAGGAATCCCAGCTGAATATGCTCCTGTCGGGATTAGCGTGGGGAAGAGTGGCAAGCACGCAAGGTCAGGCACAGAGAAAGGGGATCAAGGGCATGTAAAAGACACAACTTTTTTTTTTCCTTTTTTTTTTTTTTTCCCAGAACAAGGATTTTTTCCCACCCCTTTTGGAAACCAGTCTCAATCTCTAGAGCACCTCAGCTGCTGAGTACTCTACTACTGGGTGTCTCCAACACAATCTGCACATTCACCCTCCCAGGACAACTGTTGCTTCTGCTACTGAGCTTCAACAGCTCTTTCTTTTGACACACTCACACCGTTGCTGGAAGTCTGTACAATAATTATAGTTAGAAAAGAGCAGAGCCAGAGGGCAGCTAAATAATTCTTTACACGTTCCTGAAAAAAGCATGTCTGGTAATAATTAGAACCAGAGACGTGGAGATACGTATGCAATTCAAAGTGCTCCACGCCTCCGACACAAATTCTGCCTCTGCATCTTCATTACGAGCTGCAGGACCCCTCACACTTCCAGGCACATACGCCTGCCTTCGCTCGTAGGACTCACTGAGGTCTGCTGCTATTTTCGACCTGTCCTTGCCAGAGCTCCAGGAGCAGCAGCAGCCCCTTCGACGAGGCCCGCTCAGACTGCCTGCTCAGCAGAGGTGACTGGGATGGCTGTACGGACAAGAGCGGCTGAATTCTTTGGTTGAAAAACGTGACAAGTGGGTAAACTCTACCCCGATCAAACTAGAAGTTGCATTTGACAATGCGCTTAGCAGCGTCAGAGAAATAAAGCGTCCACTGAAGACTCAGCTAGGACCTGACTAAGTTCACTTCCCTCAGGATCAAGCGTTATTGACAACAATCCTCCTCAGAGAGGAAATGCTAAACATTAATACCTGCAGGGCGGTGGGTACAAAAGAGTGCAGGGACAGCCTGTCCGTGAAAAGCAGAACATGTTACAAAATAAAATAAACCTAATATGGAGGAATGAAGACCAGAATCCCTGCTTCATGAATAATAAAAGTCTACTGCCAGAACATCATGTAAAGGTGGTGTGCTTTTAATTTCTTTTGTATGGAGAGGAATCTAAATGCTGCTGAAAGCTACTTAATAACCCCATGTGATCAACGCGCGAGCAAGAAGACACTTTAACTCAGGAGTTAAGTGGAAATAAGGAATTTTGGGTAGAAATGTCATCTCTGGCTTAACAATGGTTTTGCTACTACACCGCTACAATTACAGAGTGAAATCCAGGCAGGCTGAGATGATGACACCATCTCAATGTTTCTTCCACGGGAGCCCGTGGCCCTCTAAAGAAAATCACATAACTGCTGGGTGTTAACCGTGGTCGATCCAAGAAGGATTTATCCCACGGCCCCGGGAAATAAACCAGCTCGTCCCAAACCCTCTGCTTGCTACACCCTTCCTGGCAGCTCTAGAAGTTTTACAGTAACTCTGTGGATCACTGGAGAAGTGACAGGAAAATAGGGACGCTTTCTGCTTTATCCTGGATCAGCACAGACTCTGCCAACTTCAAAGGATCTGTGCCACGTTCACACTGCTGTCACTTTTGATTCTTTGTCTCTGCCTTTCCTGCCTCTTGAACATGTGTTTGAATGCTCAATCATTTATCTAGACAGTCCAAGAGGAAAGTCAGCAAGAGGAAAACACAAGCCTCAAAGAATTTTATTTATTTGCCTTGTAATGTCAAACCCACACATTTGGAGGGGGTTGATCAGACGTTTCCTACAGATCCACAGCCACAAAGAGTTATTGCACAAGAAACTCACAACAACACGTCAGGTCCTTAAACTTACACGATTGAGACTTATAAATAGGGCATAAATTAAATACCAGGCTAAGCCCCTATTTCCATGCCAAAATTCACTGCCACATCCACGCAGCATTATTTCATTCTTGGAAAATCTGAGGAGGATCATAAACTAAAGCAGCAGGGAATTTCAACCAGCTATTTATTCATTTAGAAATGCAAGCAGAATCCATTTTACCGAGTGCCAAAGTCACAACAGCCAAACAAAACCTCCAACTTCCAACTTCTGGAAAAGTTTGGGAGCACAGCCCAGCTCCAGTCCTCCCAGCGAGTCTCCCCGTTTGGGTCTCACACAACGCGTGGATCACGAGAGGCTTCCCTTACACGCGACTTGATTTCAGAAGTTGCAGAGCCGTGCAATTACCTGCTTTGTGACCCCTAAAACAAAAGGCGAGTCTAAACTTTAAAGCTTGCAATACGGGAAAAAAAAAAAATGCAATTGAAAACCTTCCTTTCTTTCGCAGTTACCTTAAAAATAGCTCAGCTGCCGTCAATAAGAAAAGCGATTCGAGAATAATAAAGTGCCAGGCTCACCCCATCTCTGCCCGGGCGTCAGCTTCTCTCTCGCCCGTCCTTCCCTCGGCTGCCTCGGGTCCTCTCCGCCGTCGGATTGATTTCTCCCTTCCTCTTTCTTTCTCTGCCTTTCTCCGGATCCGGATGCTCTTTAAATTTCCTCCGGAATCTCACTTCGAAAGCCGCTGGGTTTGCTCTCGGCTCCAAACGCCCGGCGATCCCCGGCCGCGCGGGGCAGCGGGGGCAGGGGCTGCCCGCACCCCCCGGCCCCCCCCCAGCAGCAGGGGGGGACTCGGGCTCGCAGCCCCCGGCGCCTTCCCCTCCCTTCTGGCTCCCAGGAGCCCTCCTTCCCTTCAGCACGGGAGGGGAGCGGCAGGCTTAGGAGGTGCCTTCGCCCTTTCAGACAAAGCCGCCTGCTCGCCTCCGCTCCCGCAGCCCTGCAAGTTTCCCGGCCAGCTCTGCCGCCCGTCCTCCTGCGGAGCGATTTCTTTGTTCTCCCTCTCTCTCTTTTTTTTTTTTTTCCCCCCCCCCTGCTCTCTCCTATCCGCTTCCTCCCCGTGCCAACTGCCCCGTCTCGGTCACATTTCCCCGCTCCCTTCTCTCCCGACTTTATTCCCGGGGCCGGCTCGGCGGCACCACCTGCCGGCCGCGGGCAGCAACCTGCGCCGCCCCGCCTGGCTCCGGCCCCGCGCTGGGATTTTAAAACAAAATAATAAAAAAAAAAAAAAAAGTGTTCTTTTTATCTTTGGCTAGCCGTATTCCGTCAGAAACAGGCCGCTCTTTGTTGCTCGGTCTCTTGCGAAGGCGTTTGTGCAAGTGGTAAATTAACATAAGGCGTGAATGTGTTTTTACGGCGTGGCGAAACGCCTTGGGAAGAAGGGAGGCCATCAGCACCCAGCCGCTCCTAGCGTGCTCCTGCGGCCCTAGGAGCTGATCCTGACCTTGGATGTAACGGCCCCCAGGTGCTGAGCAGCAGCAGAGAGGTTCCCCTGCTCCCTCCGGGCCCCTCTGCCCAGGTGCCCCACACCCCCGGGATGCTGCACGACCCAAGGGGGCTCCCAGCAGAGCCCCGGGAGAGAACAAAGCGTGCCCTGTCTTGAAGGGATAAAAGTGCTTCATCTGTTCATCAAAGGAAAGGGTACGGTGTGACTTGATCGCAGCCATAACAAACTTCCTGGTAGAAAGAAAAATTATACGAGAGCACTTTTCAGTTGAGCTGGCACAGGTATAACGAGCTCTAGGGCTGGCAGCAGAAGCTGAACAGGTCAGGCTGGGGAAGAGCTGCCTTCTTCATCACCAGCGTAGAGGTGCACCGGTGACCTGGCCTCCCGAAGGTGACAGGAGACCAGCCCAGGAACGGATTTTTCTCCTGTCTGCTCCTTTTCAGCCGTAAATCCAACGGTAGGGATTTGGCACGCAGCAGCTGCCCTGCCCGCTGCCCACGTTGTGTTCCGTGGGCAAAGCCCAAAGCGCACCCACCGAAGCGCACCCGCCCTGGTGTCTCCACGCATGAGAAGGACACGACGGGGGCCTGGTTGTGAACACTACGTATTTTGTCACTCGGTTGTGACAAAAATCAAAACTGACCGCTATCGACTGGACTGGGCAGCGTGAACCAATTCCACGGCCTGCAGTTATCCCGAGCTTTAAGCACGTTATGTCAGCGGCTCAGGAGCTGTGGACGAGTGTGTGAGCATACATGCAGTTTCACAGGTTGTTAGAGCAGGCATCACTGTGCAAGCTTCTCATAGAGACATCGAGTAATGAACCCGAAGTGTGGCTTTGGCATTTCCTCCCAGACACCTCCGCCAGTACACTCAAATCCTGATTGAACACCAAAACTCCTCATTCATCTCCCGAAAATGCTCACTTCACCTTAAAATATTGCACTCCTCTAACGAAGCCTCCCACGAGCAGACTCGGTGCTGCTGAGTTATGTTGCTGCTGAATGATCCCCATCCCCTTTACTTATCAGGACACTTTAATGGGAAGTCTTCCCAAGAGAGATTTTGTTAATCCCAGGCAGATCTGCACATTAATTTCTCTGTGCATTAATAACTTCAGAATTTGCACCAAAATAGTAAGCTCTGTACTGGTAGTTTTACAATAAAAGGTAGGAGTAGCATTCAGAACTCAGCAATATTAATATCAGAGTCCAACACCAACAGTGTAATCACTAGTGATACCACCACCACCTCATACTCTGCTTTCAGCTTTTCTCCTTTTTTCATCCATTTCTGTAAGGCACTTAAAAGGGAGGTTTACTGAGCTGGAATTCCTCATCTCCAGTGTCCGCACTGTTGCCCATGTTTGAGGCTATGGTTTGTTTGCTGCCCATAATTTTAAGCGTGACGTCAGACAGGCACGTTCCGAGAACACCAAGGTAATACTCCGCTTGAAGTGATGGCAGCAGCTACCAGCACAAAAGATTTTTGGAACCAAGAAAGCTGACCCGGTGTCAGGAGCTGTGGGGGAGGAATGTGTTTTCACAGCGGATTGGTGCACACTCAGAAGAGTCGTTGCAGGATGCAAGTTGGAGCAGCGGCGGGTGGTTGTTCTCAGCTGGCAACGGCGCCAGCAGCCCCAGGACTTCCTCGGCTCTGTCGCAGCGCTGAGCGCCAGCAATCCTCTCGCCCCATATTCTCTGTCCTTCCTACCTGCAACATGGGAACCAATGACAAAAGAACTAAAACTGCACCGAAGACACTACCGAAAGTAGGGCACAGTATCTTTCATATCGACCTGTTAACTGAAACTTATCTACAACTCTTCGAAGCTAATTATTTTACACATTTAAATTAGGGTAATTAGATCAGCAGGAATTGAACTAAAACCAAATGCTGGTAGCCTTGTGAGGATTTTCTGAAATAGGGTTTTGCGTTCCATCTGCACTTCCTTCCACTGAGGGAAGCGAGTTAAGTGTCCCCAAAGATAAGAATGGAAATTTCGATCACTTCCTAGATTATTACATATCACCACCCAGTCTGCATCATTAATCTCCATACAGCCCTTTGCATAGAGGGATTAGGAATATAGGTAAAGGAACCCTGTAAGGAAGTAGGCTCCCTTTCAAACTACGAGACAAGATGTGCACCTCAGATCTGGTTTCTGCACTGCACTGACAGTCACTGAAACGCAGCCTGACTGTTCGTGGCATAACAGTTTGCCACCAGATATCCAGTCTCCTAATTTTCGGATGTCCATTTCGTGCGGTCCTCTTGTCCACACTTTGTGACTAAGGCTTCACCTTACTAGAAAGGCTGACACAGTTTCCACCTTGACATCTGTCCACAGAAAGTGCAAGCACTGGCATATAGGCAAGTACCAGCATAAAAGACAGGTGCAGGAATTTGTGAATCTGCTCCTTGCAAGTTCAACAGCTCGCCTCACCTTGGTTCTATGGTATTTGCACATAATAATACACAAGAACCTGTTGATAATTTGATCCAGGGAGAAAGAAGGCCTCCAGAAAAAAAAAAGGAGCCTGAAAGCAGGTGCCTTGCTATGTGTTTGGTGCTGACTTCAACGCAGAGGAATCCATTTCCAAGCAGACTTCTTCTATAGCTATGTCAGAAGTGGAAAAAATGAGGTAAGTCTAGAAGAGAATCAGCCTTGTACTTTATGCATGTCTGGCATGAGACAGAGTGAGGCAGCATAGCCTTTGTTCAGGGATTTCAGTAATAGAGAACCCATGTTATTTTTCAAACCAGAAAACATAAGAGAACATTTATTAGAAAACGAAAAAAAAAAAAAGTGTCTCAGAAAAAACGCTCAACTTTCAATGGCCTTTAATAAAAGGAGCTACAGTGTCTGAGTTTTGACCAAACCTCAGAAATAAATCCAGAACAATGATGCAGTACATAAGTCAGCTCATGGCATTTTCGGACAGGGAAAGATGCATCATAAAGGTCACTAAAAACACATTAGAAAAATAAATGTATGGAAAGCCTTTTGAAAGGTTAAATAAAGGGAAAAGAGAGGAAAATAGAGAAAGAAAAAATACAGGAAGATGACTCAGGAACTTCTAACAAAGCATTACATCTGACACGAATACCATGGTCAGTGACAAGTAATTTAACCTCATGAAAAATGAGGGTAGTAGCAACCTCTTGGGGCATCGGGAGACTTAATTAGTTGCTATTCGTAGATTAAACACAAAGTCTGAAGGTGAAAAGCACTAAATGCTAAGTATTATTAGCTTCTGAAGTATTAATTTATGTAATTGGGCAACTCCAACATTACAAAAAAGTAGATCAGCGTCAATTTTTGAAAGAAATTTATTCTTGTGGTTTTAATGTGTCAAAAAGGTACCCCAACAAGGAATTTTGCCTTTAAAAGCACTACGTGGTAACACATCTGTGTAATACACAACGCAGCTTGTCATCTCCAACTCCGAGCTTCTGACTCCTACCCAAATTTACATTCCACAGTCCTTAACAGGAAACATCATCTTAACCAAACATTTCTGTGAGCCGCAAGGTCTCCGTAAAACCTGCACTGTGCCGTGCATTGGGGCTGCACTCCTTAAGAAAAGCTCACAAGCATTTATTCATTAACAAAAGACGTGTCCATTTGTGTGGCTGAACTCTTCTTTTTGCTGCCTGATCCCTCTGTAGCCAATGCTGGACTTCCCAAACAATCTGCATCGGTGGTTTCTGAACTGGTTTCTCTGATCGTCCAAGGCAGAGGTAAATGACCCTTGTAGAAATTCCAGATGAATAAGAAAAAGAAAAGAAGTGCAATACCAACCCCCAGGAGCTTTAAAACAAGTTTCTCTTTTTGGCTGTCCACAGCTTTCTGTTTTTGTTGCCTCTTTCAGTAAAGAAGCTGGTACTGAAGACTTAAAACCCTCAGCTCCTGCTTCATTGTACTTATTTGTTGCCTTCTCTGTATTTTGATGGACGTAAAGGGCATAGTGGGCCACAGTGATAAGGAATTCCTTCCCTTTGGATTTCTCTACTGAGAGACAATCACAGAATCCAGCCTCATCCACTGTCACGTTAAATTTTGCTATTCCTCCATCATAGAGGAGGTGTTTAGAGTCCTTCTCCTGAAGTCTGCTCCCATTAAACTTTCACACTACTCTTGCCAGATTCGACAGAGGAACACATTTAAGATGAATATTGTTTTCAAGGGGAAAGACAAATTTTCTCACATTATCTTCTGAAATTATGAAGACAATGTTTTTAAGTACGAACACTGAAGATTTAGTTGAACTTACAAAGCCAGATACATATTCAAATAAATATCAAATTGAATCCACCGGTCTGAAAACAGATAATGAATATGTAAGGAGTAAAGACAAAGAAATCCCTTTACTAACAGGGGAACCAGTAGCTCCAAATGGGTCACATTTATGCTTCCCTTATGAGTAAGAGTTTCAGCCTGAACTAAAGTATTCTGAGTTTGTTGGGGTTTGAGAGGATTAGGTGGTACCAGTTCAGTGTGCTTTTCTCATCTTTCTCAGTTCAAAAGTAATAATCAGCATGATTTTAATTCTGTGGTTTTCTATAATGTAAGAATTCCAGTGACCACAAACTGAAAACGTTTTGATATTTTGATTGCATCATGTTAAAATATTCTTTCTTAAAACAAATGCTCACATACCTACACTAAGGCAGCTGGAAGCATCCCCGTATTTGACGCTTTGAATTAAATTCCTGGGGGAAAGCAAAAATAAAAACCAAACAGACAAACAAACAAACAAACAAACAAACAGTCTTCCAGCTTGTAAGATGCCATTTGTAGGAATCGTCCTAGATCTGTGTTGCAGACAGCAAGAGTGCACTTATAAAGCAATCTGACATCAGGTGTGCAGCTGAAACAACAGCTCTTTACTTACTCAGTATCACCAGTTTGATTTGCCAGAAGAACACCTTCATTTGAAGACTCAGACCATGCGCAGTAAGGATCTCTTGCCAAGATGCAACCCAAGCAGTACTTGTATCGGTGGCATACAGGAACTGGCAGCTGGACCACTTGAGATAGGGATCCTACACAGAGCATTCCCTAGAAACATAGGAAGGAGTTCTTGTTTTACAATGGCAGTGAGATCTTAAGCTCCTATTTTCTAACATGAATTATAATATTTGTGGTATTTATTAAAAAAATCATTAACTAAAAAGCTTGTAAGAATAAATGGTAATATAAATGAGAAAAAAAACAGCTTTGCGTAACATGTAAAATGTCAGAGTTCCTTCCCTACTTTTTTTAATGATCATAAAGGCTTGTTTCAGTTATTTTTTGACACACACAAAATTCTACAGATAAGAAGATGTACTGTGCTTCTGATATTAATGAATATATGATAGAAGTAGAATTATGAAGCATTTACAGGCTATTTAAAAGTCAGAACAACGCAGAAGAGCAAGGCCTGAGGCAAGCTATTACAGCAGTCACTTTCCATATGCAGGGACAGAAGTTCTACCTTTTTAGAAGACAGCTGGAGAAATCGCACAGTCTCAGGGGACAGAAACAGCTGTAGCTCTTCCACAATGAACATTTCTCCATCACAACTGAAAGCTTCATGCAAATATCCGTCATCTACATAAAAAGAAATGTATTTTTAAAGATAAACTTGTTTAACATTGCATAACACTGTAGCCTGATAATTCATGTTGAAATTAGATGGAGATTTAGAAGGCATTCCTGGGCATAAGGAATTTCTGAAATTCTTCAAAGCACTGTTTATTTTTTATTTCAGTATGGGAGAAGCAATGACTTTTTTTTTTTTCCAGGAAAAAAGACCTCAAACAATCCCTGAATTTGCAAATATCATTATGTGAAGACTCCTTTGATATGGAAAATTTCTAAAGAGAGCCTTTTAATGTCCAACAAGCCAAAAACATTTAATCTAACTGGTATGAAAATATTAAACTAGCAAGACAGCTTCTGAATGCAAAACTTCAAACAGAGCTAATGAATACTTTTACTTTTTTGAAGTCTCCAGAAAAATTCTGCTACAAAATACATAAAAATGAATAGTATCATCTGCTAAAATAAAAACACTTACCTGTTCCTAGAAACATAACATCGTATGTTTGTTTATCTAGGCCAGTGACTCTGTCTACTACGATCCTGGTATAATTTGAATTTCTCTTCAGTGCACAGACCTATTACCAATTGGATTTACAGAATTATCCATTAGAGGGTGATCTCTAACAAACTGCAAGGCTTTGTCAGGCAAGTCAGAAGAAGTATTATATCCTATACTCTAGACAAAATTATCAATGCACTAGAAACAAAAAAATAAAAAAACATGATTACAATTGCTGTTACATTTCAGAAGGGTATAGAAAAAAATACTGAATTTCCGTCTAAGCATTTAGTTATTTCGACTAATCTTTGAAAGACAAAAATCATTATTTTCCTCACAGTCTACAACCTGGTTAATAACTCCACATTTCCTGCGGAGCATAACTGTAAGGTAGCTTTTCCAAGAAACTGCCTATGATAGAATGAGAAAGCGTCAGTTAATATAATATTGGTTACCTTCATTTTTATAAGACATGGTTAACTGTGCCCCTTTTATAAGATTTTGTAACTATTACTTGCTATACTAATCAGAACTATAACGTACTCTGATGGCAAGCCCAAGTTATTACCAGCAAACAATGCCTTTATTTATTAGCTTTGCACTGGGTTTGCGATTCTCATTTGCAAGCTGAGCTGTTTCGGATTTTCAGCAGGGTACCTAAGTACGCTTTTACAAAGACTAAGAACCAGTGGGAACATTTTGCAGCAGTCAGCTACTTTAAGTGCCTAAGAAAAATCATAGCTACGACTGCTTTCTTCTCTACAACAATTCGCCAGTTTCTGTATGTATTATAAAGTAATATATGTATACAAATCAAGCTTACTATGAAAAAAGAATTTATATTTTATTAAACTAATTTCAATCAGATACTCTTGCGCCTGAAATTTTGGCAGCACACCTAGCAGAATATGCCCCCCAGCCAACTCAACGCAAAATTAAAGCTAGGTAGTGTCATCTGCAATTACAGAAACCACAAAGTCAGATTCCACATCTGCTTTCATGAAGGGAATCTCTGCTCTGTTTGCCCTTTCATCTGGTGGCAATGCCAACAGCTGAGGAAACTATTCACGTTAGCGTAAGCCAAGTAAAATACTGTTTGGGTTAGAACAGTTTTAAATTAATAAATCAGGTTGGAAACTTCAAAATACTACTAAATAACTCGCGTTTGACCCTGTACGGTAATCCAGCATGTGATTCTCCACAGGTATTGCCCATGGCCCGTAAGTGCCAAAATGTTTTCTTGGCCAACAGCAGAGGCCTCCTTCGATATGACTGCACTATTTGGGAACAAATGTTTTCCACACACTTCATACTTTCCTGTGACCACTTTGCTCACAGCACGTGGGACATCACCAGGCGTTTGTGACTGTGCCGTCCCATCCCATCGTTATTTCTGTGGAAAAAACCTTAATTCCCAGCCTAGATTCCCACAGCACGTTGCTCCAACCCCTTTCCCTGAGGGGCATTTCTGGACGGCACCCGTGGCGCAGCGCAGCGCAGCAGAGTGGCCCAAGCCTGAGGGACAGGAGCAGGGCCACCCAGCCACCCCACAACCATCACCCCACGGCCCCTCAGGGGATAACCCCACGCCCAGCACCCCGCACCGCGACGCCCGAGGCCGGGCACGGGCCCGCCCCAGCCCGCCCACGCCCCCCTAAGATGGCCGCGGCCCCCCTCGCCTCAGGGAACGGCGCTCCCGTAACAACCCCGCGGGCGAAGACCGAGCCCCGGGGGCCGCGGCCCCTCAGGGTCCCCGCACCGGGCGATGTTGAGGACACCTCGGAGGGAACTGGAGGAAAATCCCGCTCCCCACTGCCTAACGGTGCTCCCTCTGGATTTCCCAGCGCGTGCTTCTCCAGCACCGCGGTGGGGCCAACGTGTGGCAGTGACTGGTGGCAGGCGGCAGGGACAGTTGCTTTTTATTTCTCTTCTCTCTGTGCCAAATTACACCCAGAGCAATTCGTCTTCTTTAGTAGTAGTAGTATTTAGTATTTATTATATAGTATCGTATAGTGGTTACACATAGGATTAATGGTGAGTTTGGGAGGTACACACACATCACATGTGTATACATCTGAGAACGGATCTGCATCCTCAGAGCGACTTACGTGTCACTGCCCGCACTGAGCAGGAACAGTTATTTTACTGGAGTTTTCTGTATGTGGTGTACGTGAGAAATTCGAACTGCATCAAACTGCCTTTACCACCCTTCCTCCCGCTAACGGTGGTAAATAGCACACGGTAACTGATAAGGCATCAAATACAGCCAGAACTTATGGATTGGGGCTTGTCAGTGCTCTCTCATTTTAGATTGTTTTTCAAAGTTCTGATTTCCTATCCAACAACAGTTCCAGTTTCTGAAACAGGTCTTGGAAAACTGTTGAAAGACAGGAACCTTTGTTAACCCCATGAATGAAATAGTCTGTAACAAATAACTGCCAAAGAGGAAGTTGTTTAAAAGTAGGATTTTCTTCCTTTGTATTTGCTGCTTTTCCATTGCTTCATTACCTAGGGGCAGGATAATGAGATATGACTTCCCACTCAGAGCAAAGTCTTGGCTAGGAAGTAATTTTCGAGGAAATTAGCACAACCTCCTAATGACATGAATTAGGCACCAAAGGCTGAAGAGAACACACCGTGTGCTCGCACTTTCTTAAACAGCAGTAACTTTATTGCCCACAGATAATGCAAACATTTTCCACACTTGCTGCAATCCAGCAAGTTACCTACTTAACAAGGTTCACAAAAACTATTTATTTCAGAAGTACCCTATTGTTCTTTGAGCATATTCTCATTTCAGGTGTTTATTATTGCTCAAATCTACAGTCTGGTTGTGATTGGCCACTCAGTCATGAGATATGCAGAATGACAGATGGTACAGCACTTCCAAGACTTCATTTTCAATTAGAAAATACACCTGCTTGTAGGATAGAAAACAATCCAAAATAACAGTATTTGAATTTCTGAGTCCAGACTTTCTTTGGGCACCATACGTCAGGGTTAACTTTAAAGCAGAACGGAATATCAATAGAAAAAAAATACTGTACATTGATTTTGAGAAGTAACATCTCAGCACAGATTAAGTGTTCACACTAAGGATGCTGTAGTGTTGTCTAACATAAACAAAAACCAATAAATAGGAAAAACGTCACTGATATTACACCAAAGAAAAGCCTTGAAGGCAAAAAAAAATCCATATTACTCCAACACAATTACTCCAAACAGTGTATTATTTATTAACTATAGTTCTTTTACTCTGTTAGAGCACCTCCCCCAAAATGGGGATCTCCTCATTTCTCTCCAACGAGAGCAAACATCCCTTCTTCTAGAACCAGGTCCTTACATATAATAAATTGTTGAAGGCAAAGGAGGAAAAGGAAGAAAAAGGTATAGCCAGGACTTCAGCTTGTCTAGTAAAGCATGCCACAGCTGTCAGTATAAAAGCAAGGAGCAGGAGACCTAGCTGGTATCTTTAGCAAATAAACACTCACTTCACCTCTAAATAGAAGGTGGCTGCACAATTGTTAAAATTGTTTCATTTTGTTGCAATTTTCCCCCTCATATCCTGTCTTATAAAGGAATTTGATTTTAAAGGCAACGGTAAACCACACACATATACGTAAAGAGAAAGCTTTGCTCTCTTAAAGTCAGTACACAACGAAAATCAGAGAGACAACTAATTCCTGGGATACGTGAATAAAGGGTAAAACTCTTGCATTCTGACTGGGGCACCTTGGTTTTGGCATTCCTGTGGAGAGTAACACTGCTGTGTATGGGTTTAAAGCACTGGAAGCCACATGAAACAGTGACTAAGAAATGATTTAGTGGGTATTCTCAACAGAAACACTTAGCAGCACAGAAACAGAGGGACCTTCCTTCCCTCGTACACTATAAAATCCTGCTTTACACTAATGTAACACTGCATAATCTCAATTCCACTTGTTAGTGCCAAAAATGATGCATATCTCTTACAAATGGCCAAATTCACAAGCAAAACATTTAAACCAGCAATTGTTTAGTTCTACATTTATTGCAGATATTAAAAGATTAACAATGCTAACATGTTTACTTACACTAAAAAGAAATGTCAGTTATCCAATAACATAAGCAGCTAATGTTACTAGCTAAGCACTACTGCCAATTTGCATGGAACAGAAACTAGCAAATTGCTCTACAAGATTAATGGCAAAAAAAAAAAAAAAAAACAACCAAAAGACAGTAGACACACCATTGAAGTTAGTTAAAATGTTCACTGAAGCTTGCAGTCTTCATGGAAGAGAGCCTGGAACTAAAATAACAGAAAAAAAGCTAGTAAACTTTAAACAAGGCAATGTATCTGCATAACAAATGTTTCACATGTACACGTATTTAAATTTTTCAAATCAGAGCTGCCTGCAAAAGCAGGTCAAAATAAAAGGAAATTCCTTTTGGAAAAGGAGCGTAAGGTCATCTCTTGGTAACACAAGATAAAAGTGGCAAATGGCAACCCACTTTGAGAGCAACACTGGAATCTCAGCACCAATACTGCTCTGCTGATATCTTGTCCAAAATTAAAGTTTGGCACAAGAAAGATAGACCACACTACAGTCATCCAGGGTAGCAGATTAAGATTTTCCCAACGTTCACCTTTATTTTCAAGACAGCATTATACTCTGCATTGCAATCAGAAAGGAAGGTACCATTTTCCAATCTGGATACCAACAGTTTTCCCAGATTGGGTAAGTAGGTGTTTAGCAAATGCACCCCAAATGGTACTATGCCCAACAAACTCGGGTTAAATCAGAGTAGCACAGAATGCTGATCTGGGCGAGAGAGTGGATTTCAATCCAAAGTGAAACTACACTTTGCCTTGTGCCTTTTTGCAAGTAGCGTAACATATAATCAAGAATGCTTCCAAAATGTGAATGTCAAAGAAGAGGTGAACTGGAAGTTTGCAAGGAAATAAAAATAGTGAACAGCAATACTGGCAGGTTCATCAACGAAACTAAAAGAAAAGCTTCTGAGGGGATCTGAGAAATAGCTCAGAAGCCAACAATATTGGTTCCAGACTGTCATTCTAAAACAGGCTGTGACTGATAGATCTCCTTTTTGGAAGGCTCAAGTTTTACATTGCATAACTGCTAAACAGGCACTGGAAAGAAAGAGAGGCAGTGAAGAACAAACCCAAATGGAAACTTAACAGATAAGTGTACACTGCCAAATATCATAACCGATGACCTTTAAAGTAGCCTGTGGTCCAAAACATTCATGGATTGTAAGTACTTCCAAGTAAAGCCTACAAGAACCCCCTAACCTAATCTTTAATCAAGTGTAATAACCAGATAAACTCATTTGTATTTCTGGCCTTCATGCTTCAGCTTCTTGTAATGTAAAGGTGAAGACACGTGATGTTCATGGAAAAACAGAACTACCAGCATGACATTTTTCTATACCTGCCATTATGGTTTTATTCACTGATCGTGTGCTTCAAAGCAACTAAAATTGAGTGATCAGAAAATTACACCATGACATGATATTGTTTCTTTTGGTTTCACAGACTCATACTGTAAAGAAAAACAAAAACTTGCATTCATAACTAGAACTGGTTGTTACAGGCAAGAAAAGTTTGTTGCTACAGAATGAAAACGAAGACACTCCCTTTCAACCAGCAGGGTTTTTAATAGAGAGTATAATTTTGTTCTTTAAACAGCAGGTACAGGCAAGTTGATAACTGAAGAGCACGTTTTCTCGCGTATTTGTCAGTTAGGAACTTGAGATGCTGCAACATTACTGTGGGGTGCTATTAGTGGTGTACCACAAGCTCTTTGCTCTGCAAGAAGCATAATGCAGGATGAAAACATCAGCAAGACAGCACTCAATCCTAGTAAGCAAAACATGCGTCAGCTCAAGATAAGCTCTTTAAAGAGAACGTCAGTGAAGTAGGTTTTGGTACTGTAACACTCAAGTGAAGACTTTTGACTTGTTTGAGAAAGGTAATGATGGAGGAGTATGCTAAAAAGTGTGATATTACATTCTGTCACTTTCAGTAATCCAGTCACAGATCTCTCTCTTATTGATGTGCTAGTCTGAAAAAGATGAATGATCAGACCTTGAACGTTTATTTGTGGTAACACTGCTAAAGCTTTCATGTCTTCAGAGCTGCTTCACCAAGAAGTTTGGAATTGCTTTTTGTTGAAGCAGAGTAGATTAATCCAGTCTTCTCTTTCAGTGTGTTCTGGAATAGTCCCTCAGAATGACAAGCTTTTTGTCTTATTTCTTGGGATTTTTTCCAATCAAAGAACTTCTGCAAAGCAAATGTTTAATAGAAACAGAAACAACTCTCTAAACTGACGGTCTTAAAAAATTGATGCTCCACTTCTGATTATCTGACTTCCAAGTATCTTCCTTCAGCATTTTCGCATGCAGACACATGGATTGTACCAGGTCATGACTTAAAACTTCTTTGAGAAGGAAAGAGATTACTCAAGAATTTGCTGGACAAGAGCTGCAAATCTGTGTAAATCAAAAATTACACATAAAATATGTACTGCTTGCTTGCTGCAACGGTAAACCTTAGCAGCCGAAGTTTTCAAGGAAGAGTTAGTGTTCTCAGACTCAGATGAACTCAGTTATTCATCCTACACTTAAAGTATAGAATCCTATATAAAATAAGCACACAGGTAGAGACTCTTCTTGAAATTGTTGTGTAGAGGAAAAGAAACTGCTTTATGCAGACTCCAGAAGTGAATCAGAAGATCAGCCCATCAACAAAATGTAGTAAAATATAAACTGGACTGCCTTGCATTAAGATCTGAATTTGAGAAGGTTCTTGGCTTCAGAAAGGAACAGAGCCGAAGCAAGCTAGTCATAATTTTAATGTTGCTTATTCTGTTTGTAGTAAGCCATCTCATCACAAAACAGGCAAACTTGGCCAAAGAGATAGGTAAACAGGCACTTCCGAGAACAAAATCAGCTGTTTCTTCCTCAGAAGATGACATCCAAGTTGTTAGCTTGCACAATTAAATACAAGACTAACTTTAACCTGGGAAAATGTTTTAATACATTAGTGTTCAAGTCCACTACTATAGAACAAAGAGTTCTTCATACTGGCATACTCTGCTGAAGATCTTTCACACAGCAGCCTTTGCATATCCATGCACTTTCTAGTGAGCGAGTCTCTTTATGTCATACCTAGAAAGTAAGATTTGGGGTAATTCAGCAGTTCAAGGTAGGGCTGGATTTTCTTGAAACGTTAAGAAGCCAGATATACTCATGGAAACAACCACATTTTCTTGGTAAAGGAAGACTAAAAAAAAATGGTATTTTAATGTTTGCAGGAATTCACAAACCAGACTTGTCCATTGCACATACCTATTTACTTGCTCTTTTCTGCCTGTACATTTGTATCATTCTTTGACGGAAAACATCAAATGCATCTTCTTTATTTTCTTCCCCTGCAACACCCAAGCCCTCCCCTGCAGAGGTAGCACCCCTAGGGAGTAAAATGAATAGTTAGAACACACTGTTTCCGTTACATTCGACAATGTGCAGAAGAGATCTTAACAATACCTTCCAAAAGACACAATTCGAGTGGAAAGTACCTCTGCTTCATTTGGGGGAGGAAGGGAGCAAAGGCTTGGTACCTGACATACCAGATCAACTATAAAATAATTCCCACCTCCCGTTACACATGCAAACACCCACTAGAAGAAAATGTTCCTACCACATTAAGGGAACAGCGTAGATAGAATCATCTAACAGATCAAATTCTTACATGAATTTTTGTATTAACCACTTTATTCATGGCAGATAGGATTCTCTGTTGAAAAGATGGTGAAAATTGCCTCGTTTCTTACATTTCAAAAACTGCAGAAGTCAGAGACTTTGAGGAGTAAGTAGGAAACACCACTAACTCTGCATGAAAGATGAAATTTTTACCAAGGGAACATAGTGCTGCTTGCTTGAGATTTCTAGTACCCCAAGCAAGCTGAAGTCTTGCACAATAGACACCATAGACAAAACCTGGAGGTCCTGCCCTTCCAAGAAAAAAAAAAAAGTCATTAACTCATCTCTCTCTTCATCCAAACATGTCAACAGAAGCAGACGGGCCTCAACAATATCAAAACAGCTTTCTACCCTGGAAGTAGATGGGAGAGGATGACCCACAAGAATGCAGAGACACAAATAATTAACAAAAATATCTCTTTCTCCAGCCTATTTGCATAGACCATACCCATTACAAAGCTAAGATTAATGAAAACTCTGCCACAGGAATGATACCCTGTGCCAGGTTTATCCTCCAGGTCAGTTACGTAAGTATTAGCTATTAGAGATTTCATTACATGAAGTAGGAAAAACTTTTTAGATTGCCCCATGTACTGAAATTAATCTGCGAATCTTAAATAAAGAAAAATGGTTCTTATCTAAGTTCTGTAATAACAGGTCCACTTCAGCCAAGTAGGTTGTTACGCAAGTCTAAAAGAATATTCAAAGGCTCTGACAAGCAAATTGAACTTTACAGTCCACAATCCTGGATGCTCTTTTTATTTCTGAATGGTACTAGAGTCTGACACTGCAGCTACACGAACAAGTAAAGTCACATTTTAAATTACATTTAGAAGTAAAACACCTAAAAGATCCTCTCAATTTCTTGGTCTAAAGAATGTCTATTATTCCCACATGGAGTTATATGTTCCCTGCATTTAAGATCTTCCCAAAGAGAATTCGACAGGTTACAAAATACCAAATACCTTACATATACACACTCTTAAAACACTTATTTGGACTTTTTTTTTTTTTTTAAAGCATGAACTCTTTGAAGCAGACACCTCATTTGCTGCTTCCATTACATAAGGGCTGCTTCATACTTCCAGTTAGAAAGAACACTTTGTTTTGTTGATAGTTACACTATAGTTCCTCTTCTAGACTACTCTCAGAATAAAGAAACTAATCAAAGACATAATTACTCACAGAAACGTCTATCCCACTACAGCGTTCTGCCTTTAAGTGGTTGTTTTTTGTTTGTTTGTTTGTTTTTTGATATGTTTTGGTTTTAGGATACCTCTTGAACTGTAGAATTGGTCAGACCCAGAGCTGTGACAAGTAAAATTCTCAAGACAGGGAAAAGCAACACAAGGCTAACATGAAACTCCCTTTAAAATGTTTGGTGCCATCATTTCCTTGAGGAGTCACCACCCAATTCGTAAACCTTTTACAGTAACATAAATTAAAATACGAGTTGCTCTTGCAACCTTTCAAAGACAAGCCGTAAGTTTTTCCAATAAAAAAGAGCCTCAGGTTCCACTAACAACTGATGTGCCTCCATGTATCAGTTTTAGATACCAGCATCATATAATGATCAAGGTAAGCTCTACGCTGGGATTGGAGTGGCTACTTATTAATCCTTCCCGTTTTGCTCAGAGGAGATGAGACAGCACATGGACTTTTAAACAAGTCATCAGTAGAAGAGCTGGGAGGAAAAAAGGGGAGGAAAGTGTAGAGGCTACAGGTTACTAGGTGAAAAAAAAAAACAGCACTGTATCAAAGCAACAAACAAGAGAAAGCAAAATGTTAAGTTGCACTGGTTTCATTCTCACTGAGATTGTTGTAAAGTATTGTCCACAGAATGACTTTGGCTGGAAAGTAAAGAGAGGTAGACACCATGAAAACAGTCAGATACGGACTTACCTCTTTGTTACAGAAAAGGTAAACAAGTTTTTGTAAGGGGTACAGAGAGCAGACCTTCACTATTTTGCATGTGTCCTTACAAGAGGACGCATGCTGGAAAACCAGTATTTTCACATATTAAACACAGCCAGAAACTTTCAGAATGTGAGGGAATAACTGTCAGACCAGCTACAATTAGCTTATGATTAGCTGTGCAGCAATAGAAATGAAAAAAAAAGTTACTAATATCTTCGGTCCCAACAAGTGCTGAAGTTAAGAACCCGAGGTTCTAACATTTGTGATCACCAGACAGCCACAGGAGAGGTACGCTGCTCTGTCATTATCCATTTGCTGCAGATGAAAGATCAGTGGAAAATACAGTAATGGCCACTGGACCACAGGGAGCCGTAAGGAAGAAAGGAAAACAAACAACTAGAAGTATGCCACCAATTAAAATGACCAATACTGTCAAAAGCATGAAGAGAAAATAGAAATCCCTGGAGAAACCGGAATGTTAACCCACAAACTATATGCATGGACTTGAGAGCTTGGCATACGGGTTTAGATAGAAATAAATTGATTCTGCCTCCTTATTCAGTCAGGGAGCTGAAGAAGATATTATCCGTTCTCTGTGCTGGCAGCAGTGGACGCTGGATACAGCAACTTTAAAAGACAAAATGAAGATTCAAAAACAAAACTACACTTAAAAGGAAAAAGCACACTTACCTTGCAGATGCACTTACCTCTTTCGGCACGCGCTGGAATGCATCGTGTATTTACAGTGAAAATATTTTGTTGCCTAAACCTAGGGAGTACTGTTTATAATATTCCTAAAATCTATTTATGTGCTATGAATGTACCTAGTATGGCAGCAAGGAGATTCCCAGGATAATACTAGGTGTTAAAAAATAAATAAATACGCCAAACAAAACACCTCCTGAATAACAGAGGCACCCAGGTATCTTTAGAAGTGTCCACACCCTGCAGCATTCACACTGCAGCCTTCAGTGATGTCAAATTGTACAGCAAGGAACAGCCACCTTCCAGACCACACTTTGCCCAGCCCGGCCAGAAATACGCGTGAAGTCTTCACGCTCAACTTTGCTGAGGCCAGAGGCCAACATCAAGAAGGAAACAAAACACGGAACTGGCCACATCAAGGTGGGTTAGATAAAAATAGTTGCTACTAGAATCCCAGCCTTTTCCACAGCTGTCAGATTTCTGTATTTTGTTCCCATTACATACACTTTTACAGGCTCTCTGATTCCTTTTCCTCGTGTACCCAGGCCATGTCCTTCTTGCCAGCCCATCTTCTGAAGCATCTGGAAACCTACATTCCTGTTTGTCAGTTTCTTGTGTGAGAATTCTAAATCTTTTGGTTTCTGTGGGGAGGAAAAAAATTTTAAAAAGATTTTGTTATTACTATAGAGGGCAATAATATATTAAAAATTAATCCCCCAAAAAAGTGTATAAACTAATTGTGTTTAAGATTCTGGAAATGCAAAATTATGTTTTAAGCAGCACTTCCTGTAGCCACACGTAAAAAGTCTAAGAGTAAATATCTGTCCTGCCAGTTTACAAAAATATATATATTTCCGCTTCAGAATCTGTTTAATTACATTATGAAAGTGTACTCTATTTTAATATTTTAAATGGTAGTTATGTTTTTTATTAACAACCATTAAATGATCTAATGACTGAATCCATACTACAAATACAGCAACAGGCAAATGGCATTTCACTAAATGTTCAAAAAAAAATTACATCGTTTTCCAGACAGCAATGCACTCCTTTCTTTCTTTTTCTTTTTTTAAGAGGGTTAATACACAGATATTATAAAAAAGCAATATTGCTCTAATCATGGTATGTTTAATTTTGACAGAGGTAGTTACAAGATAACAGGAGTCATGGCTCTCTTCAGATTTAGTCTTTCTGAGGACCAGGCTCTTCTGATTTTAATTTGAATTTTTGACAATAACACCTTTTTCAGAGGCTATTTCCTATAAAGACAGTTGATTCTCAGAATGCAATGGCAAACCAGAAGAGTTCTTTACCTTCTTCTTCTTTGTAACTGGGCAACCACGAGGCCTATCATAAGCAATTCTGACAGGTTCGTGCACTGCAAGTCAAATCAAAGACAAGAATCAGCTGTAAAGAAAACCAATTTTAATACAGAACTCAAAAAGTACATGCTCAAGTGGAACTCTAACTCAATGCCTTGGCCTAAGGCCAGAATCATCAAGAAAGATCAGAATGAAAAAAAAACCCACCACCCAACAACAACAAAAACAAAAAACAGCCAGACAACTCCCCTCTGCCCCGCAAACTACATAAAAAAAAGGAGAATCAAGTGCGTTCATGCATAGAGTTTTGGATATATCTTGCCAGCAATACACTGATGGATGATTTACTATAAGGACTTCAGACCTTCCATTTCCATGAGCTTCTGTAATACTCTGACAGAAAATTCAGCCTGGACCTATATGGGGTTATTGTATATCATTTTCATATCACAAATGACAGCCTTCACCAATAAATATTGTTACACAGAGAGAACACATTTGTTAAAGCAGCTGCAGAGCACATGTGATCAGCTTTAAGCTACTTATATCTCAATTTTTAGGATATCATGACCCACCTCCCTGCTGTGGCTGTATTGACAAAATTTAGCAGGCCAATCCAAAGTCTAAATATATTTAGAGTTGTCAGATACTCAAAATGTGTTCAGTGCTATACTTAGGCCTGTTAAACCTGTCATACACTGATGAACTGAAACCTGCAAAAACGACTACTGTGGGTTTTTTAAGCCCCGGAGAAAAGGTAACATTCACATACACTTAGAGATATCTGAGGAACGATGTTTTACGCGGGTAATCTCAATCTCAAATAGCAAAGTTTGCTATCACGCCACAATACAAAAAAAAATGTTACACCATTTATTCAGAATTTCCTTTTCCATCTCAAGTGAACACTGTATCCAATTTTGTTAATCTTTCAGCCAGTAACAATCAGTAACAAAGTACATAAAATGCTCAAATTCTGTACTGATATATACAAAACTTACTTGTAGCACTCACCTTTTGGTTCTTCTATGAGGCATATCCTTTTAGATGCAGGAATCATACCGACTTTCAGAGACTTGCTGCTGATTCGTTTGCGGGGAAATAGTGTACCAGGAGCAGGAGTTGATGCCTGTGTTGACAGATTTGGTATAGCACCATCAGATGATGTAGCTAGCTGCTTTTCACCTGTTGAAATTTCCTCTCCTGTCTTGGAAATCAACTCTTCAGCAAGGTTTTCCGCACTTCTACCTGCTGAGATATCATCCTCTTCTCCCTCCTCTGCTTGCTCCATTTCTTCCAAAGGTCGAGAAATATCCTCCTCAAACTCCGCTTCCTCCTCATTGTCTTCCTCCTCCTCTTCTTCATCTTCCTCCTCCTCCTCTTCTGAAATATCCAAATTTCTCTCTTCAGGTTTAGCGTTTTCCCCAGCATCGGTTGCTTCTGGCACAGCGCTGAAGTTGATAGATGGACATAACTCATAGACTTTCATTCGGTAAAACTTGAAAGCAGAACTGCTTCGATCCTGTAGGAACCTGGACAAAAATTACAGCGAAAATAATATCAGTAAGATTTTCTCATCTACAAGCAAGATACTACAAATAAATCTCTTTTTAGCTTTTTGAATAGTCATTCCAGATATGTTTTTGAAGAACTGTAGGATTCCCCTGCAACATGTGCTAAGTACAGCAATCATTCTCCTCATCTCTTAAGAGGTGTGGTTCCCAAATTGTGTTGTGAAGAATTTAGTACAATTATCTTCATTATGCAGATGGACAAACTAAGACAAGAAGCTAGCTCTAGATCACCCAGAAGGCAAACAGCAGACCCCAGAAGAGAATTCAGGTCTTCCAAATTTCAGTTATGTGGTGTATGTAGAAATAGATTTATTGATTCTGAGGGAGACAGAAAAGACAACAGGGCTCCATTTCTGTTGGCACAGTACAACTGAAAGTGAAAGATCTGTGCTAATTTACGCTAGGGCACATAGGCCATTATAATCAAAGCCTCATTTAAAAGAAAAAAAAGATTGAAAGTACTTTGGCAGAACACTTGTTTCAAGATGCAAGCTGACTACTTAGGATATAAAAGAAAAAGAGTAAATATTTCAGTATACGTGCATTTTGGAGAAATGATTTTCTTTCTTAGTTACTTTGGACATTTACCATTAATAGAGGTGCTGAACAGGACAAGAGGAAGTATTGCTCAAAATCCTCCATCCCTAAACATATCAAATAAAAGCATGCATGTCAAAAAAATAATAAAAGGAAATCTCACTTTAATAATCGTTCAGTTAGATTTTGTTTTTTCTTATTGGTCAGACAGATAAATGTGTAGGTTACTCACCACAGATCTGGGTTATCTGCACTGTTGTCTATGCTGAACTGCTCAATTTCTGGTCCTACCTGAGCAACAAACTTGGCAAGCTTCTCAGCAGTTTCCATCGTTTTAGCATCCACTGCAGAAAACAGAACACTCCTTATCTACAGATCCATACAAAATCTACATCACTGAAGGTCAGCACAGTTTAGAACGATCTACTTTCACAGAACAAATGATGATTAGAATTTCCAATTTAATTTGCAGTTTAAAATCTAATCTTGAATTGTCACTTACCATCAGGAAACTGAGAGGGCAATGGTAGGAAGAGTTCGGATGATGCCACTAAATCCTCAGAATCCGCCCTTTCTTCTGCTGGCAGAGGGGCCTCTGAACTGGTGGCACATTGTAAAGATGAGGTTGCATCAAGGGAAGAGCTCTTCTCAGACGCGTTGGTTTCTGACATAGAAGGCTTTGATTCGACTGAACTTTGAAGATGCTTGTCTTGGTGTTTCAGCATTGTGCCAGCTGAAAGCACAGTCTGCGTCCCTATGGTTGCTCTCCTCACCTTCCTTCCTCGAATTCCACGTTGTGCAATAACTCCAAGCCTTTTCCTTTTAAATAGCCTTCTCTTAATACTTGCGACTTTCCTGGCATACAACATAGCTCTGACCGATTCTGTTGCAGCTTCTTCTAGTGTTCTGCCCTCACCACCTGCCTCCTTTCCTGATGATGTCCGTCTTTGCACCTCTGATAACTTCAGCCTGTAATACTTGTATTCTAGACTATCTTCATCAGACAAGAACCTAAATAAAAAGAAAATCGTACACATAAAGCCTAAACCCGAAAGCCTAAGAGGCAACTTCATTTCTAAAGCAACAAGTAAATACAAAGTATGCCAAGCAAGTAAATGATGGAGGGCTTTGACATAAATCATCTGGCTAGTAATTAATCAGCTACGCTGCAATTCACACATGGAGTGATACTGTCATATTGAAAGATTATTACACTTGGAAGCATCTCAGCTTTCATTTGCCAACATTACTGGCTAGGAAGTCTGAAATGTTACTATATATTTATTTTAAGCACATTCATTTAATATGTTCACCTTGTAAATGTAAATTATTTTGAGTATCTTGAACTTGGATTGACATACGGTCATTCTTGACAGATCAAAAGGAACGAGGTCTACTACACAAAACAGGAGCAAGAGGACAATTTCCAGGGACATTAGGAAGCACAAAGATTTTCAAATAATCTAGTTAAATATACAACAGGTTTCGATCATACACCCGTTGAATAAAATAGTGAATTTAATGAAATATAATCCAAATATCTCCAGGAGAGCAAAGCAGTAGCAGGGCATACTGTTCAAACACACCTACCAGTATTCAGGACTGTTCTTTTGAGCATTTCTCTCTTTGGCAGACAAGGTTCCCGAAACAATGCTGTTCACTAGCTGTTCAATTGTCTCTACGATTTTCCGATCAGCTCGCTGGGGGACTGTAGGAAGAAATAAAATGCAGCCATTGAGTAATTTTCATCAACAGGGTATGAATATGTCACCTTGGTTATTCTTTGATATATTGACATTTGCAATTTTTCAACGTATTGGCACAAAAACTGCCCTCTCTTGGTGCTGGAGGAAATTAAGGAGAATGAACAAAAGTATATTCAAGCACTACTCTGAAGAGGTAAGTTGCAAATTATCAGTCACTTGGTGTCAGTGTTGCAAGACCTCACTGCAAAAGTATCTCAAGTCCAATTAGGTAAGAGCAGATGAGTACAGTAACGGCCAGGAATGCTTTAGACAGGATGAACTGGCCTAAGACAGCAGGGAAGATGGCATTCCTATAGCTTGTGTATAAACAGCTTAAAAATATAGGCCTGCATCTGATAAAACTGGTAATGGTAATGTCTCTGACTCTGCTTATGTGCAAACGTTTATTCTGGAACGTAGCCAGCTGCAGAAGTGGTCCTGGCCTATCTGGAAGGTGTGACGTTGGAGGGTAGGGCAGCTGAGGCAGCCAAATGCATGAGGTGAAAATCCTTGATTTGAAACATAAACGCGTGTGGGAGAGGGGAGAAAGGGGACGTACTTTCATCTGTACAGCCTGGCACAGAACCTGGAGTGATAGCTACAGTAGACAGAATTACCTGCCTCAGCACTGCTAGGGGTTTACATGGAGACCCCAGAATTTGGAATTCCTGACCTAGTAAAGCCATAAAAGATACGAGATTAAGCAGTAGTGACAAATAAAGCAATTACGTACTGCAAGGCATTCTACAACCGTTCACTCACTTGTAACTTTAGCGTCAGGAGAGGGTTTTTGAAGCTGTACTGTGGAGTCTGCTTCAGCTTTTTTCATCTGAATTGGATATCCACTTTTCTCTAACCAAGCCTTCAAGTTTTCAATGTACTCTCTTCCAAACAACGTGGAATCATCAAAATTGGGGAATAGTGTTGGTGCTGGAGCCATTTCCTGGAGCCCTACAGCTTCAAGTATTTTCTCTTGCCTGAAAACAGACGCTAACGCAAAGGTCTGACCCAGAAGTGCTAAAGACTTACGACAAAGAGAAACAGTGGTCTCAAAAGCACTTGCCATTTCTCTGGGGTTACCAAAACCACTGGTCTTAATGCTTAACTCGTAAGCATTGCAGGCCATGAGCAGAGGTGTAACACCTTTTAGCAGGCGGTCTTGCAGCCTCATTATATATTTATCAAAAGGTTTTATTATTTCAAAGAAGCAGTTCTTAGTTTTCACAGCACCCTTGTCCAACAGCATATTTAAAAATTCATTGTCCACCTTGGGAGTTTTCAAAGCAGCATGTTGTAAACTCTTGATAGTAAAGAAACAGTAATCTCTGTGTTCTGGCTTTAAGGAGCATTTGAACGAAGCCAGCATTTTCGCACAGGTTTCTGTCTCCAGCTCAAAGAGAGCTCCAAAGAGCCGGGAAAATTCCACATCGTTTTTTATTGCGTGAAATCCAGCCCACTTTATGATTTGTATTCCAAACGTTGAGAAAATGTCAGACTTGTCCACAAGGTCAAAATTGAGATTTCTAAAAACATGTGCGGGCTTCGGAAGCCTGAGGATAGGTCTCTGGGTTGTTATAGCTGGCCTCTGATTAGGTCGCAGAGGCAGCTTTGGATTAGGGCGCTGGACAGGCACCGGCCTCAGGTTAGGCCGTTCAGCAGCTTCTGGCATTTGATCAGGTTGCACAGCCGGCTTCTGATCAGGGCCCGGCTGCAGTTTTTTAGTGTTCCATTTCTTTAGGGGAGCTTTGATATCTCCTTTGAATAGTTTCGTTTTAGCAGCGCCCCTCACAATACGCTTTCCTCGCAGAACTCTTCCCCTGCCAATGCCGCCCCTCCGCACCGGGGGTCGGAACTCGCTGTCAGACTGAATTCCAAACTCCACCTCATACTCCTGACTTTCCATGTTGCCATACTCATCTTCCATGAGTCCAGGCGACCTAAAATCACCTAAAATATCTGCAGAACTGAAGTCAGTTTCATGCGGTCCAGTGGATTCCCAAGAGTCGGGATGCCCGTAGTCCTGGTCGTGAGAAGCCAGGCTCCCATACTCCCGGTCGTGAGCCGCGGGGCGCCCGTACTCCTGATCGTGAGAGGCCGGGTGCCCGTACTCCCGGTCGCGAGATGCTGGGCGCCCGTACTCCCGGTCATGCGTAACTGGGCGCCCATACTCCCGGTCATGCGTAGCTGGGCGGCCAAATTCCCGATCTCGAGATGCTGGGTGGCCAAACTCCCGGTCACGAGTCACCGGGCGGCCGTACTGTTCGTGGTAATAGTTATCTTTCCTAATGAGAGGGCTCGCAGCTCTGTAAGAAGGTCCCGGATAGTCATCTCTAGGGTCTTCACTCCAGTCATCATGCGGATGGTGCTGGGCATTGTCGTATCTTCCATCATCATGGAAATTGTCTTCGTATCTTGGTCTTGGGACAGGCCTTGAATGAGCTGCAATGATAAAAATATAAATATGCTGATAAAAACATGAATATGCTGATGCACAGAAGTAGTCTTAGGAAAAAAAAACATAATAGGCACATTTAGACACTTGCAGAGTCGACATACCAAAACTTTTGAAGAACAGTGTGCACCCCTAACTTTAGGATATCCCTGTTTGCTTTTCTATATACATTGAACAACTCATAATATGTAAAAAGCAACAAATGACCCAAAATGCCTATGCACACATTGCAAAACAATTTATTAAATCCTCTTCTGCTCTTGTTAAAGCTGAAATACAAGTTCTGCTATAAAGCCTCTTTTCTACTTGATCACAATTTTTCTCAGTCTAGGAAGATTCCAATATTGTGTGAATAATGCTTCTGCTGAGACTTCTCTGGTGTAAAAAAAAAAAAATCAAAAGCTCTGTTCTCACACTGAACATCAGAATTCCACAGCTGAATAGAAGATCATATTTTCTACAAATTCACACGCAATCATCTAAGATAACATTACAGTCAGAAATACTAGAATTTCCTGTATGGTATCCAGGAATCCCAAATCTAGAACCTAAATTCAGAAGGCAAAAGATTAAGTATTTAAAAGAAATAATTCCTTTGAAGCTAAGACAACTTAAAGAAAACAGATCTCGTTTTAAAACACCCAGTTTTGTATGAATGTAATCCGTGTCGTTTTTCTAGACATTTTAAATATGAAATTTAGGAGACAAAAGAATTTGCAGATGTTTTGTATGCATTCACTAAATTAACATCCCACTTTTAGATTTTTCTCTAAAAATAACATGAAATACAAAGATTCAAAGGCCTCAAATGCACTCCTACATTTATTTAACTTATCAGACATCAACAGAATTCCACCCTGCAATGATGTCTCTGGAGACCGCCCTGAAATTGGACCCACTCTCGGATGCAGCCCGAACAGAATTCCTTTGTTTGAAATTCGGGTTTTGCCTGGAATTTGCGCTCCACATTAAAATAGTGTCAGCCATACCAAGCCATTAGCCTCTAAAACGAAAATGGATGTGGAAAAACACCAGCACAAGTCCACGTTTCAGGCAAATACGCCTAAACAGAAGCCAAGAAATCTAAGATAGCTATCGCCACGGCGGCCGCTATAATCCCCGGCACGTCATGCCCGGGTTCCTTTACCTTTAAAATGATGGATTGTGTCTTCTATAGCATCAGTCCGGTCCATGCGATACCTCTTAACTTTGTCCTGCACTACAGCATCAAACGTCTCCCGTGTGATCCGCCGAGAGGCCATTTTTTCCCCTGTAGCAAAACAGCACAATGCGGTCCCTGACCGGGGCACGGCCGCCGGAGAGATCCTCCCGCTGCCGGCACATTCCAGGCGCCCACCGGGTTCGGCCAAGGCGGATTCCCGAGAGTGCCTGGTGGCGGCAGCTCCCCCCCTCAACCCTCCGGTTCCCCCTTCAGTCCCCCCTCCCCAAGCCCTCTCAGCTCCCCCTCCTCAGCTCTCCCCTCAGCCTCCCCTGCTTCCCCTCAACCCCCCCCCCATCCCTCTCAGTTCCCCCTCATCCCTCTCAGCTCCCCCCCAGCCCCCTCATCTTCCCCCTCAGCCCCTTCAGCCCCCTCATCTTCCCCCTCAGCCCCTTCTCAACGCCCTCATCTTCCCCTCAGCCCCTTCTCAGCCCCCTCATCTTCCCCTCAGCCCCTTCTCAGCCCTCTCATCTTCCCCTCAGCCCCTTCTCAGCCCCCTCATCTTCCCCTCAGCCCCTTCTCAGCCCTCTCATCTTCCCCTCAGCCCCTTCTCAGCCCCCTCATCTTCCCCCCCTCAGCCCCCTCATCTTCCCCTCAGCTCCCTTCTCAGCCCCCTTATCTTCCCCCTCAGCCACTCTTCAGCCCCCTCATCTTCCCCTCAGCTCCCTCCTCAGCCCCCTCATCTTCTCCTCAGCCCCTTCTCAGCTCAGCCCCTTCTCAGCCCCCTCATCTTCCCCTCAGCTCCCTTCTCAGCCCCCTTATCTTCCCCTCAGCCCTCTTCAGCCCCCTCATCTTCCCCTCAGCTCCCTCCTCAGCCCCCTCATCTTCCCCTCAGCCCCTTCTCAGCCCCCTCAGCCCCTTCTCAGCCCCCTTATCTTCCCCCTCAGCCCCTCTTCAGCTCCCTCATCATCCCCTCAGCCCCCTCTCAGCCCCCTCTCAGCCCCCTCTCTGCCCTCCCCTCAGCCCCCCGCGCCCAACCCGAGGCGAAGCGCGGCGTGAGGGAAGGAGGAGGCGAAGAGGGGGCAACACCCGCAACCGCCGCCACCCCCCGCCCTCCTCACCCCTCAGCGGGCCCCCCCCCGGGCCCTGGCTGCCCGCCGCCCCGCTCGGAGGCCCCGGGAGGAGGGGAGGGCCCGTCCCGCCCCGCGGCCCGCCCCGCCAGGAACCGGCCCTGCCCTCACCGAGCCGGCGGCGCCCCCCGCCCGGCCCCGCAACGCCCCCCCCCGCCCGCTCCGCCCGGGAGCCTCCCAGCAGCCCCCGCGCTCCTCCCTCCGCCCCCTCCCCTCCCCTCCGCCTCTGGCGGCTCCCGCACACTGCGCCTGCGCACAACGCGCCCGACCGCACGTGCGGAGAGTAGGCGCGGTGCGCGTGCGCGCTAGGAGCCTTAGTGCTCTTTTTCGCTCCGCGCCGTTTCTCGTTGGGGAGGCGGGTGTGACTTTTTTCGCCCCCTCCCCCCTTGGCCCGCTGCTTTGATGCATGCGCACTGAGAGGGCCGAGCCAGGGCGTACGGCGGCCGGGGCGGGTCAGGCGCCTCAGCGCGCTGCTCTTTGTCAGGCGGAGGTGGGCGGTGGGGGGAACCGGGGGGAACCGGGCGGAACCGGGTCCCGCTGAGCGCCCGCGGCCTCCCCCAGAGCCTGGTCCCGGGCCCTGGGCCCTCTCCGAGGCCAGGCTGGGCCCTCCTGGCCGGCCGGGCCCGCTGAGGGAGGCGCGGGGCCGGGGCGGGCGGTGGTGGCCATGGGGCAGGCGGCGGTAGCCCGGGGGGGGGGGGGGTTGTGGTAGCCCGAGAGCGGGTGCTGGTAGCCCCCGGGGGTGCAGGACCGGCTGACAGGGCTGGGAGAGCTGGGGCCCTGGTCCCGTGCCCATCCGCAGCCGAGCTGCAGCGACCTCCCCGCCCCAATTCTGGGCCACTGCAGGGCCCCCTTATTTCTTTTCTCCTCTTTCTGCACGTTAAAAATTCACCCCTTTGTAGTATTTTTTTGGGTTTCGAGCTCTGCGCTGTGTTTTGAAAAAGAGCAGGTCGCTGTCTGTGTCTTGCCTTAACCTTACAAGGTCTCGCAGCAAAGCTAATTGCGTGCTTTCCTCCTGACAGGACAAAGGAGCAGGTTCGAGTTTGCTCCGTTCAAGTAAAATGGGATCCAAGCAGATTGCGCAGGAAACGTTTGATGATGCCGTGCAGGAAAACATCACGGAATTTGAAATGGATCCGGAGGAGGCTGTGAGAGAGGCTGTGCAGCAGTTTGAGTCCCAAGGTATCGCAAATTAATTCCACGCTTGCAATTAGGTTATTACAGATTGAGGTTTCTCAAAATTTCGGAGAACCTATGTGCAAAGATTGATCCTTCAGTATTGAAATGAAGCCTATGTAAAGTGGAATGTAGATACTATTAATGCTAACCTAGTTTAATGGAGTAATTATGACTGAGAAACTGCTTTAAGTGAAACTGCAAGGTGCGGTTTGGTGAATGAAATTGAACTTTTTTTTTCCCAGCTGAGATTTAGTCAGAATTAGTTCTCTGTTCCAGGATGTACCTGACAATTAGAGTTAACCAGAGCTTTGGCAGCCTTTCAGCATCTTTGTGCATTGGTCCATGCTTTACAACAAGCCTATCTTTGTTCGCTGTAGTTAACTTAACAAGTTCTACTTAAGGTCCTGTAACTAATATGAATCTTGTTCCTGTTTTTTCCTTTTAGGTGTTGATCTAAGCAATATTGTGAAAGCTGTGCGGCAGCCTGCCTCCGAAAATGGTCAAAAGCAAAAGCATGAAATTTTGCTGGTAGGACTATACATTTGTGTTGTCTTCTAAAGGTCAGAGTTAACTAAGAGTTTGAGTATTAGACAAGAATCATGAGACACATATTGTACTGCCTCTGCCCCGTTTCTTTGTGAGCTCTTAAACGAGTGGTTAATCCCACATGGTCTCAGAGCTAGTGTCAAAGAGCTAGCTTGTACTTCCCAGTAGCATTATCTTTGTAAGTGCAAAATACCAATATTTCTTGGCTAGGAAACGCAGAGGCTGTCTTTCACGACTTAGAAGCAGATTCTGCCGTTGTCAGGTGTAGTCAAAGCACAGAAGAACTTTAATGAAGGAAATACGAGTAACATAAGTGGGAGCTGTTAGCTGGCTCTTCTGAGGACTGCATGCAGTCACTCACCAGCCAGGATATAAAACTACTTGTGTGTGCCCTTGGCCCCTGTGAAATGTGCTAGTGGGACCCAGTTCCCTTGCTGCCGGTCAGACTGACATTCAGGGACGTTGCAACACTGATGCATGAAAACAAAATGTTGAAGGCAAAATGTTGCTCTTTGAAACAGCTGTTTCTTAGCTATTTTAAATTCGTTTGAAATTTAAAAGCAGGACATTGTTATAAATAAACAAATTTAACCAACTCTACGGAGCTGTTCTTGTTCCTTCACAGTTCAGGTTGAAAAGTAACTCTCGTTCTCTCTCTTTTTTCTTTTCTTTTGTCTTTTAGACTTTAGATTCCCTTGGGAGATGTGTTGCTAACTCTGATCTCAATGAGATGGCCGAGCAGCTAGTGGTCTTCACTGACCAGTGCAAAGAGCAGCTGGCTTTCCGCTACCTGGCTGGGCAGAACGGTGCCTATTCTGTGGTATTCTCTGCCTGCCAGTTGGCTTCGGGAGACAGAAATTTAATGCTGAAAGCCTTTTGTACTCTGTCTGCCATCTTGGATGGGCAGCCAGACCTACTTGACGCTGCTGGTCAGGATCTGCTGCTACAAACCCTGAAAGAATATCGAGAGGATGCTGAAATGACTCTGGCTGGGATCCGATGCATTCGGCACGCCTGTCTGAAACACGAGCAGAACCGCCAGGACTTTGTGAAAGGTGGGGTGCTGCCGCTCCTGACCGGAGCCATAGTGCAGCACGGAGACAGCGCTGACGTCGTCCGAACGGCCTCCTCGGCGCTCAGGATCATGACGTTTGACGACGACATCCGTGTGCCCTTCGGTCATGCTCACGATCACGCCAAAATGATCGTGTTGGAAAATGACGGGTTAAGGGTCCTCATTGAGGCTGCAAAAGGTACGATTAACCCCCTGGCTGTTGATCTTAATTTTGAATCGTCTGTGCTTTTTTTTTTTTTTGTCTCAAACCCGTGCTTTGCCGTAACTTGAAGTTCCCCAGAGATGGTTTGGAAGTTTGCTACTAACGTGATTTAATTCCTTTGATGAAGTGTGCCCCAGGAGAGAAATACAATGACTGCTCCAGAGCTATCAGCAGCACCAAGGTGACAGTTACCAGAGCTATCTGTCAGTCTGTTTAGGAAGGATTTTACAGCCCAGTGCAGGTTTACAGACACACTATCCCTGCTGAGGTGCTGCATTTCTGCCAGGGAGAGGTATTCTCTCTCAGTCTAGCTACAGAACGAACAGAATGTCATCCGTGATGATCTGTTTTAATTATAAAGGGGAAGTCACTGTTTCCTGGGGTTGTGTGGCTTTTAATTTTTTAATGAAGCAAACTAAAACACCTTGATTCTGCTAGCAGCTCTTCTTGCTCATACTTACTCCGTTTATCATCTTTCCTCTACAGCGTTCACAGATAACTCCGGTGTTCTCAGTGAACTGTGTGCCACCCTTTCTCGCCTCTCTGTCAGGAATGAATTCTGTCAAGAAATTGTGGACCTCGGGGGCTTAAATTTCATGGTGTCTCTCCTGGCTGACAGCATTGACCATCCGGTGAGTGATGTAACGTGTACTTTGGGGAGAGGGGATGATGCAGCAGGCTGTGATTATTTTTATTTATTTATTTTTTAAATCCTAGCTGTGAATAGACCTTAGAATTAATGCATTATTTTAGGTGCACTTAGTGTTGAAATCCAGCCATTGATCCCATTTACCTCATTTGAAGCCTTATATGCAGAACTAGATTACATGTGCTCCGTCAGATAAGAACGGAGTGATTGTGCTCCATGCTCATGGCCATTTCCTCTGTCTTCCCTGGCTCACAAGCAGAACTCTGCTTGCTCCCAGAAAAGCTGAGCTGCTGATTTTCCTCCATTCTAGCTAGAAGAGGTTCAAGAGATGTTCTGTTCTTTAAACTTTGAAAACCTCTGCCAACCAACAAGCTCCTTATTATTCTGTCTAGCAAGAAGGTGCACCTGACACGTGAGAATATGAGAATAGCATTGCTGGGAATTACAGCTGCTCGAGTGGAGTTGCTGGGGGATCTTCTGGATGGCTTTCAAAAGCCTGTGAAACTTTTTCTGCTTCTTTCTAAGCTTTTTTTTCTTACTGAACGCAGGATGTGGTGAAGCAGGTGCTGAGCGCCATCCGAGCGGTTGCAGGTAACGATGATGTGAAAGATGCCATAGTGAGCGCTGGTGGGACAGACCTCATTGTGCTCGCTATAAGCCATCACCTCGCCAACCCTCAGGTACGCAGCTACTGGGCTGATGCCGACGTCCCCCAACGGCTGGGAAGGGAGGGCTTCGGGCTGCATAATGTAGCAGCCTTATCTCACGTTGTGTAGGGGAACGGCCCACGGCTGTGCTCTTACTTCTGATAAACAGCTTGTGCCGAGAGCAGATATATTCTAAGTACGTTTGTTAAATGATTGCGTTTAACAAAATTGTTTTCATAACGTGAACAATGTACTAAACCCTTAACATCCACTTGATGGAGAGTGGTTAAGTGCATGCTTTGGCGAATACTTTTGTAAATGTAAAGGTGTGCCCACCTTACTACATCACAGTTTTTTTTCTTGTCCTTGAATAAGGGAATAATGGATAAAATGTTTACGCCTTTGGGACTGCAGATCAGATTTCAGCCACTATTGAAATTATTTAAAATCTGTTTTAAGTGACCATATGAAACTTAATTTACGTGCCACAGAAGCAGGATGTTTCAGTGGGAGAAACTAAAAATTACTATTTATTAAAAAACACCCAAAACAGGAAAACAACTCCAAAGATCTAATTTTATTAAAGCAACACTTTCAGCAATTGCCTTCCTCTTCTTCTTTGTCTTGTAGATCTGTGAGCAAGGTTGTGCAGCGCTGTGCATGCTGGCTTTGCGCAAACCTGAGAACTGTAACGTCATCATGGAAGGCGGAGGGGCACTGGCAGCTCTTCAGGCTATGAAAGCGCACCCACGAGAAGTGGCTGTCCAGGTATCTGCCTTACAGCTCTTGATTATTCGTTAGGATTGGTGTTGGTTGTGTTCGCTGCTTTGTTTGTCCTTCACTTGATGAACACTGAAAAGTTAAGTGTGTTGGGAAGATAGTTGCAGCATCTAAATGCAGGGCCCCCTGTGTCTGTCGTCCTGATGTAGTCAGAACAAAATTCAGTTTGGGTTTCAGACCCACCTGCTTTCAGGTTCAAGTGACCATGCAATGCTTCTCTTGGAGGCATTACTTCTCCTCAAAAGAGCAGGGCTCTTTCAGAGCCATCTTGTGCTACTGTGATATGTCACAGAGGGGACATTGCCGTCTTTTCTCCAGAGTTGAGTAAAATGCCTACATGGCAAGCTTCTGATTTCTCATTTTATGCTCCCCAGAGTATTAAAATACCCTAGGAAATATTTTTGAAAGAGCAGCATAAGCTACTGCAGCAAAGTGAAAGGAAAGGTACACGGAAGAGCATACACGGGGGTGGAAAGGCGGCTCTGCTGTAAAAAATAAATAAATAAATCTGTCTTAATATTATTTAAAGAAGTACTTGGTATTGCCTGGCTGCTGTTGGAACATCAGTAAATCTCAGACGGAAGCAGGAGGTTTTGTTGTATAAACATCAGCGTAAAATAGCAGCCGTGCTTTTGTCTATGGATTTTATTCTCCCAGAAAATAGTTTGCTGCTGTCTACAACATCTCACGTTTGGTTGCCCAGAAAAGGTTCCTCGGTTGGAGCCAGATCTGCTTTGTGTGTGCCAGCATCCCACTCGGATGGTGTTTCCCTGTGTAAGATGCTAATACCTCTTGTTTTCCTCTCTCCTCAGAAACAGGCTTGCATGCTGATCCGCAACCTGGTCTCCCGGAGCCGGGACTTTTCTCAGCCCATCTTAGAGATGGGAGCTGAGAACCTAATAACAGAAGCTCGCGCGACGCACAGGGACTGTGACGATGTGGCCAAAGCTGCCCTGCGAGATCTTGGCTGCAAAGTGGAGCTCAGAGAGCTGTGGACAGGTCAGAAGGGAAGCCTCGCTCAGTGAATCACCAGTCCGCTGAGCAGTGGAGCTTCAGAGCACCTGTGTACATGAAGTCTTAAGGGGGGGAACGAAGCGGCATGGATTAACTTGCAGTTAAACTGACCTGGAATACCTGATGCAAATGCCTAGCTTGTGAGGCTGCGGTGAACTTTTTATTGGGAGCTACGGCTGAAATGGCTTTGTGCATTCCAAGGCTGCAAACCAACTCTGTAGTAATCATTCCTTGAATCATCTAATGCCTGAAGATGATCTGCTCCCCCTGTTATGTATGTTTCTTGTGTACGAGACAGGGCTGTCCCGTGTGCTTTGTTCTATACAGTATGAGCAAAGGTGGGTCTCTCCTGATAGGAGCCCGGTGCGTACCATGGCAGCTGGTTCTGGTTTGCTCCTCTGCTCTCTGCTGATGGGGGCCAGCAGCCTGATCTGGTAATGGGAGGGCTGAGGAGGGATCCCATCGTTTGTGAACGTGTTCTGTCCTGTTGTGCTGTTCTAACTTATTTTACTGCTGACCGTATTCTGTGTGGCTTCTTTGTTTGGGGTTTTCAGCCGACGTAACATTTTTAAACAAAAGCACATAAGGATTTCTAGTGGTGTGGCCAAAACCAACGTGCCTCGCCATGTTGCCATTTGCTTCCAGGAGGAGAGGTCGTGTTCTGCTCCAGTGAGATGGGCAAGTCGGGGACTGGTAGTGGGGATGGTAATAGCAAAGGAGGGACAAACTGGCAGTGGTACCTCACAGCAGGAAGCACTGAGGAGCCCGGGCTTTGGTTACCTCTTAGCAGAGCAGCGTTTCCCTGAATCCAAGAGGGCCATTAGGATAATGAAGAGGCTGTATGCCTCGTGGTCTGAAAACAGCTGTGGACTTGGAGGCGAGACAGAGCTGAAACATCCAGAAAGCTGCTGAAGCCGCAGCTAAAAGCTTCTGCGTGCCCCCAGCCAAGTGGCTCCTGCTGCTGTGCTGCGTTACCAGCTCTGCTCCGGGTGCCGATAAAACCTTCCTCCTGTTCTGCTGCTGATGTTGTACTTGAATGGATGTTTTCTAATGTGCTATTTTCTGTAGAAATGTTCCATCCTATAAAGCATCCCAAAAGAAAAAAAAAAAGGATGGTTGAAGGGTGGTTGGCTCTGCACAGAGCCTTTTTGGGACAGGAAAACAAGAGCGGCAGAAGTGTCTTAGTGCTGACTTTGTGAGTAAATCCTGCTGCAGCCCTGCGCAGATCAGCGGATTGGTAAGGTGACTGTTTTTCAGAGGCTGTGCCTGCTGAACCCACGGACTGTGTGTGCGAGGAGAGGCTGCCTGGGCCTCCTCTGTTCCTGCTGTGCAAAAAGCTCGCTGTGTAGACGCACTTCTCTGCCCTCGTAGCCCAGATGCCTGGGTGAAGGCACCCCAGAGCTGCGAGAAGAGCTGACGAAGATCCCCAGAGCTCCCCAAAGTGCTGCGAGCGCCTGGTGCAGGAGGGTGAGGCCGATCGTTTTGAGGAGCGTGTCTGACCCAGCCCGGCTCTTTCTGACCTTGGGAGGGCAGAGAAGCGGCGCTGCCCCTGTGGGACCGGGGCGGGGGCGAGGCACCGCGCTGCCCCGCAGGACTGGGGGCCGGGCAGGACACCCCGCCGGGCAGGACGGGGGGCAGCCGGGGCCCATCCTGCCCACCCCAGGCCCCTCAAACCGCTCCCAGCGGCCCCCGGGCGCCCTGCGCGCTTTTTGCGCGCCACCTGCGCGCGTTCTGCGCCGCCACCTGCGCGCGTTCTGCGCCGGGAGCCGCGCCCCGCCCCTCCACCCGCAGCCCGAGGCAGCCCGCCTCCCATTGGCCTCCCGCCGCGCCCGTCAGCCGCCTCTCGGCCGCTCGGCTCGCCCGGCACCTCGGCCCCTCGGCGCTGATTGGCTGTCCGGCTGCAAAGGCCCCGCCTCCCCCTGAAGCCCTGCCGGGGGGTGGGCGGGGGGAGGAGGCCTGGCGGCCGGGAGCAGAGCGCGGAGCGGAGCCGAGCCCCGGTGAGTGCGGGCCGGGAGCGGGGCCCCCGCACCCCGCGGACGGGTCCCGGACGGGCCTTGTCCGCCCGGCTCTGCGGCCTCCAGGGCCGGGGGGACGCCGCTTGGGTTTCGCCGCTTCTCCGCCCAGTGGGGACGGGGGGGGGGCTGCGGCCGTCCTGCGGCGTGAGGGGGTCCCCGAGGGGCTGCGGGGGTCCGGGGGGGCTGAGGGGGCCCCCGGGGGGCTGAGGGGATCCTGGGGGGGCTGAGGGGATCCTGCTGCGGGGCCGGCCCCGTTACCCCCTCACCCTTCTACCCCCTCCCTTCCCGGCCCCGTTACCCCCTTGCCCTATTACCCCCCCGGCCCCATTACCCCCCCCCAGCCCCGTTATCCCCCCCCCCCCCCCGGTGCCAGGCGGGTGCCTGAGGCGAGCTCCTCGCAGGCTCCGCTTCTCCTTCGAAGCCCTTGGGTGGAAGCCGGGCTCGGGAGGGCACGCTCGTGTCTCCAGCTGCGCCCTTGGATGTGAAAAAAAAATGGTCGGTGTGGGGGCTTTCTGCCCCTCTCGAGCAGGTGCGGAGCCGATAGCGCCAGGTGCTTGCCCTGTGGGGTGGATGTCGCAGGGCACAGGAGGCGATAAACGCGGACCTCGGCGCCTTCGCGCTTTTATCCCGCTCCAGCGTAAGCCAGGAGTTGCAGAGCGGGGCGATTTTCCCCCGTCGGGGGGGACTTTCCTTCACGTTTGGGGATGGGAGGCGCGGCTGGGGTTGGGTGAAGCTGGAAGGCGAGAAGACCCGTGGCCGACGCTGGAAGTCGTGGCGTCGTTACGGCGTGACCTGCTGCACCACCAGCCCGGCGCCTGGTTCCCCCATCGCTTGATTGACCTAAAACCTGCGTTCCCGTGAAGGTTGGAGGAGGTGGAGCTGTGGTTGGGTTTGCCTGGCTGTCCCCTTCCCGCTGGCTGGGAATTTACGGAGGGTTTGGAGCCTGCCGTCACTTGGCTCGTTTTGGTTGGATTCCCGTGCTTTGCGCACGTTGAGTGCAGAGCTTTTTCTGGACGCTGTGCGCTTTTCGCGACGTGTTTTTGCGTGTGGTTTGGCGGATTTAGAGTGTGGGAAAACATTCTGGTTTTTAAGCGCCGCTGGTTTTGGGAGAAGGGCGTGCGTAAAGGAACAGGGGAGACGTCTGTGGGTGTTGCAAAACAGCTGCGGGAAGGGAGACCAAGTAATAAGGGTACCAGCGGGTCGGTGGAGGCACACCAACAACCTGTGGGTGAGCGTGCTTAAAAATAATCCTAGGGTTGGGTGTCCAGAAAGCCAGGGCTGGGTTCTGGCTAACTCTGAGCATCTTTACCTACATCCCGCTAGGTCTGTGAATATTGAACGCAAGTTAAAATCATCATTTAGGACCTCTGAAGGCTGGTCTGGGAGAGAGCTGCCGTGGAGGGGGACGGGACGGGACTGTCCTTGGTGTTGGATTTCAGCAGGAACTCTCTGGCCCCAGTGATTGCTTCAGGCAGGGGAATTTCAGCTCCCGATAGCGCCGTGGGGTGAGTCAGGGGCTGCAGTCATCTCTTTTTGCTTGACCTGCAGCTGTAGCTTGTGCGTTGGCTCAGGCGGGCCCAACCGAGAACGCGCGTTTTTGGGTATGTTTACCCAAATGAACCTTTGTTTGGAGAGGTCGCCTAAAATGCGAGGCGGGCACCGCTGCGGCCTTGGGTGCGTGGTTACCTGATGAAGCGGATGGGCTCGGTACAGGTCAGGCAGGTTTGCTGTCAGAAAAAAAGCTCAGGACCCAGGAAGGACTTTCTTCGAGCGACTTTGCTGTTCGTTGCATGAAGGTGCATTTAGGTTTACACCTTCCTTACGTGAAACCGGTGCCAGTACTTCCCACCGCGGTGTTTTCCATTTTCCAGACGCTATATAAATCTTCCTGGTGACCGCCTTATGAGGGGAGATTACTTGTTACGGAGAGGCGAGCTGAAATGCCAACAACTTACTCCGGGTCACAAGAAAAAACGAGTGCTGGAGGACTGCTCTGCTCTCTAGTTACACTTTAAATCTGCTCCTCCTTGCTGTTGAGCAATTAATGATGAAGGTGTGTCGGTGTCGTGGGAGGGTTAGTGCTGCGAGGCTAACAACCTCAATCGAAATGTGCAGCGCCCTGAGCAGAGGGATGCTCGGCTCTGCCTCAACTGCTTGTATGCAAGAGGTGACTGCAGCAGCGGGGTGGGACTCGTGGCCTGGCATGACTCCGATAGGCGATGTGGAAAGCGTTGAGGTTAGCGAATGTCACCTGCTTGGGACGCTTGTGGCTTCTTCTTAATGATGGAAGACGTTAGTTCATCCTGTTTTCCACGTGTGTTTTAAAACGCTAGGATTTTAGAGCGGAGACTGTAATTATCAGTTACTGTATTGAAATAGTTCCTGGCAAAGATTGCTCATTTTGTTGCTTGTGTTTCAAATAACCTCAGTTTGAGTTCAGAAATTTTGACTCTGCTGGGATCTGGCGCTTTGGGACCTCGTGTGCCTGTTTTATTTGTTTGCTTCCTGCCTTCTGTTTCTAAAGGGAGGCGATCCCTGCCTGACAAAAGGAGTGGATTCAGCAGAAGGCCTCAGCCATTCGGTCCCCTGCAGATAAAGCGGTTGTCTGCCTTGCAGATAAGAGCTGGCCTTCGGGTTTTTGGCTGTGGAGAGCATTGTCGAGGTGTTCCCAGCAACAGTCGTCTCTTACAAACCGAAGAATGAGGCACTGTTTTTTCTTGCCAAGATTTTCTCTGTTCGTGGCTCATGCATTCTGTTCCAAGCTTAGTTCAAGACGCGAATCTCTTAGACTCCTGTGAATAGCCAAGCCGCCCTCGCTAGCAGAGGTTTAGATGTTGCTTCTCAGTGTTCAGCGACTGCCTGAAGTCAGGTAATCTAAAACCATGCGAAGAATTTGTATCTTCATCCTGTTTTACTGGCAGCTTTGAGTCCTCTCTGGCTGAGGGAGGGAGGAGGAGCGTTCGTTTTGTACTTTGGAGCTAAGAAAGCATGTGAAAAATTAAACACTTCCAGATACTATCCTTTAGTCGGTCTTTTAATTAGATTGTCAATGATTCTTTAAAGTCATGCTGACAGTTTCTGTACAGGCCCTTAAAGGAAAAATGCAACGGACTACTCGGAGCTAATGTTTTGGGATCAGATTTATATGCAACTGCAAGATGAATGTGACTGAAGAGAGCTGAGTCTGCAGGGCATATCTGGTTTTGATTTTTAATGGCTTAATCAAACTGGAAGGCAAAGATGGACCTCAGGGGGCCGTCTAGTTATAGTTCATCCCCCTCTTCTGAGCGTTCCAGCCCTTTTTTCTGTGATTTTTCTGAGATGCTTTTGCTCCAAGGGTGAATTTAAGGCTGCAGTAATCTCAGCTCTTACCACGTCTCTTTCTCTGTCAGGCTCAATTGCTCAGTTTAACAATTGAAGGCAACCTAATTGAGTGACTTCCCTGGGCACTGTTTAACTTCAGCCTGCCTGGGAAAAACGTGTGAAGGTTTCTGCGGGAACCCTCTCGGTCTTCTTTTTTTTTCCCCCGATTTAATTATATGCTTTTATCAAGTGGCGTTAACAACGCGATAAAAAAGGAAAACTAAGGAACTGGATAGCTCTGGAGTAATGCGAGAAGCTGACGTGTCTGAGAGGAGTCATCCCAGTGGCTTTACCTGCGTGGAGCTGATCAGTGCGCTGCCCCAGAGGTGAGCTTTGGCAGGGGGGGTTGCACCCGGTGATCTCTCGAGGTCCCCTCCAACCCCTACGATTCGGTGCTTCGGCTGTGACGTCGGGCTCGTGCAGTGCCTGAGAGCTGGCAGTGCGACGGGTGCCGTGCAGTCCACAGCAATCGGTGTGCTCCTTCTCGAGGAGGACATCGTCCGGGGAACCACGTGTAAGAGAGGTTTGAATGTTCGTGTGTCAGAGGCAGAGCAGAAATCCTGCTGTTATTACTAGGTCTTTAGGAAGTATAAGCAAGTGGAAACCTGAAGTAACCGTCTTCGTTATACTATAGGCAATGAAGTACTTCAATTTGAATTTATCTGGTTTGAATTTATTTGGTTTAATGCAAAACTTGTCTCGTTTTTGTGTCATTCCTAAGTCCACGTGCGTTGCAGGTCCTTTTCTGGGATGCTTGATGCACTCTGTGCTGGTAAACTTGTGAAGAGCTCCGGGCTGGAAGCCACGTGGATGCGATGGTTGCAGAGATCCCTTTTTACTCTTCACGTTTTAATGGCAGGAACCTGCTGCCAGGGCTGCCGTAATCCTCCTGCATCGCAAGCTGTCTGCTCGCAACTCCCAGTCGGTGAATAAAAAAAATGCTGCGAGCTCCTGGGTGCTGCTCGCTTTCTGTCCTCAGGAGCAGATAAGTCTGCATTTTTGGTGGCGATTGGAGAGAAGTGGGTAGCAGGGCTGAGGTTCTTCTGCCTGCCTCGTGAATGGGGTGCATTTCGTGTGGCACAGTCATAGCAGCTCTCGGCTGCTGAAGTGGTGTGGTTTTACCTTTACCTGGCTGTCAGGGCACTCCCACGTCCAACGCTCTGAACTCCTCTTGTAATTGCTGCTGGGGTTGTCTGAGGGAAAAGCAAACATTTCGTAGAAAATAGCAGCCGTTGGCATTCAGATAGCTGCCGGTGATGACTGTTTGCTTTGCAATCTATCTGCTGTTCTTGCTGGATAGATGACATTCTTTCAGAAATCTTAGTGTTTTGTGACAGGTCTAAATTCCACCGGGGAGTAGCAGACAAACGTGTTTTTTTGGTAATGACACGTTGCCAGCCAGTCTCTGGGCCGGGTGCCCAGACTTCTGCTGTTTTCTGCCTGCGTACTACTGTGAAAACCGTAATGACTGGGGCTGCTCTTGCGGTTAAGGCATTTTGCTATAAACAGGTAGTTTCAGGTCTGCCAAAGGTGCTGGCGGAACGGGAGCACCGTGGAGAGGATGAGGAGCGCGACGTCCTCCCGGCCAGCTGTGAGTTTGGTGCAAAGCCCGGCCCTGCACCTTCCTCTGCCTGCTCTTCCTGCAGGTTTTTGGGGCTGACCTGCTGCAGGAACGTGCGTGCCTACCTGGCAAAACACGTAAAGGAGGGATTTGGGGCTGGTCATGTCGTAGTGACGTGAAGTCCGACTTCTAAATAAGGTTTAATTGTGAAATAGGCGAATGCACGATGAGCTGCAAACCTCTTTAGTGACGTGGTCTTAATTTTGAACGCCCTACCTGGAGAACTTGGGCTTGATCCTTGGTTGTGATGCTGGTCTCTGAAGCGCCTTGGCTCTTCTGATGAGAAACTAATTATCTGAAGGCCGTGTAATTTCAAATATGACGCTGTTGTAGCTATTTCATTCGAACATGATTGGATTCACAAGTGACTTGGAGAGCTGGAGTTGTTTTTCTCCGAATCCCCCCCTGCTTTGGGCGATGAACTGGCACCTGCCTGTAAGACATTCTTCCTAGTAGGTTGCTTTTATCATCTGAATAACTCGATTCTGTCTCGCCTGTCCTTTTAATCAGAATCACCACCAAGAAAAGTAGAACGTCTAACTTGTCAGCGAGTCAATTTGACAGCTTGATTGAACTTGTTCAGGTATTCATTAAGTGCCGCTAGAGAGAGCTGGGAGAATGGGAAGGGAAGGCTAACAATGCTCCGGTTTTTAATGTGCAGAGCATATTCTGTGCGTCTCGTGGTATGCAGAGAATGGAACTTGTTTTAGCACACAGCTGCTCCTGCAATTGCCAGGGTCCGGGCAGCGTCTCTAGAAAGAGTCCCGAGGCTCGAAGGACGATCGGGAAAGAGTCCATGGCAGCGAAGTTCGTCGGCTTGTCTCAGGTGCCGCCGCCAGAAGGGAGGGCTTGAGCTTTCCTCTTTTGCAACTTGGTAAATAAGCTTTAATCTGTGCCTGCGAGTCAGCACGGCTGAGTTACAGGCAGTGTTTTCTGGTGGAGTTGAAACTGGATGCCAGAGTAAGTGCTTTGTGCTTTCAATAAACTCTCGTGAGCTTTGTTGTAAAAACAAGGTGTATGTTACTCATGAAACCTCTTTAACTCTTGAACCTGCATTCGCCAGCAGTTTTCCTTTCTGATTATGCGTTCTTTAGGGGAATGCTTCGCTCTACGGCTTGTATGAGGAGTCTGGCTACAGATATGTGACACAGACTCGTGTAACTACAATATAAATAACACAGAAGCGTGGTATGAAAAGCCAACCAGATCTGCAGCTATTTTTTCTTGTTTCCCGTGGCTTTGGAAGTGTAAGTAATGGCTGCGTATGGGTCTATACAAAATACAAAGATCTTAAAAATGTCCAGCTGCTCTGGATTGGGTTTCTGTGGATTACTTAATGAAGGAGCCTGATGTATATATATATATATGTGTGTGTGTGTGTGTATATATATATATATATATGCAAGATAATGTCTGGTTTCTGATGGCTGGGCCCTACAGATTCACAGTGAAACTTAAAAGCAGAGCTCTATTCTCTGTCTCTGATGTGCATCATTAGTCATAACAGCCAGGATTTGGTTAATAACAAAGTCAAAATCCAACCCAACTCCAAAATAAAATACTGTGCTGCTTTGCAGCGAGCAAATGGGACTACAAATAATAAATGCTGCTTTTGTGCTTTTGCATTTAAGGCTCTGCGAGTTTAGGGCTTATATTCCTGTAGAGCACGTGGGCAGTTTTAATGTGTAAAACTGAGCATATAGACAGGTGTTTGTAAATCAGGGCATCAGGCGCTAAAAATAAAGAACAGAGCAGCTCTGAAGAGTATCAAAGAGAATATTGTCGAGTAAATGGATATCATCTTTACGGACGTGCATGTTCTAAAATAGGTCCAGGCCTCATAATAGCAGCTTAGTATTTGAGATTTCCTTTTAGTCATCTTTCTCAATCATCTTCCAAAATCACATTTTAAAACAAAGTTGTAGATTGCATTCCTAAGCTCTTTAGCATGAGTTCTATTTTTGTGGGTTTATTTTTGGTAGAGATAAATCTGATATTGTGACCTACATTTCTTTTTTTTTGAAATAGCTGGGGATAATATCTCTGCCTGTGATTTCTCTCAGGCTTTTGCTGAAAGACATCACTTCACAATAAATTTTCCAGGTACGTGAGATGAGAAGGAAAGGAAATAAGCAGAGACAGTAATTAGGAATAATCAACAGACTGTGTTCTTCGAAATAATTTAATGAAGTGCTTTTTTCCGCAGTGCTACGAATCATCTTCGGTCCTGAGCCTTACAGGAATTTTAGTTCACAGCCTGATGTGAGCAGGCATCCGTGATAGAACTCTTCAGGTGCAAATGGCGATGCCGTTTAGGTCGTGCTTCGGACTATCAGATGTTATCTTTCATTAAAGCCTTGAGTTATTACTCTCTGAGCAGCATCCTGAGAGCTCCTCTTTTTGAAAACACCCTCAGGAGTTGTAAGCACGCTGATAAGTGTCTTCCCAGAGCTCTAGCAAGTGATGTCTGCTATTAAAGATACCCAGGCGTGTTTGTCCTCCCTTGGAATGAGCGCGTGGGTCATGCCTAGCTTCATCATCACAAATTGGTCATGCACGAATACAGACAGAGCTGATCTGGCTCTGGCTTTCCGTTAATATCTCCGCTGCAACCGAGGGGTTTTGAAAGTGAAGTCTGGCACTAATTTATGAGAGCGATGTGTGTGTGGGGGGGGAAAAAATAGGTCAGCAAGTATGAAAGGTGCTGACAAGCATATAACGTCTCGAGATTGTTAAAAAGGAAAGGAGAAAAAAAAAAAAAAGGTCTTGAGACGGCCTTTCCAAGTAAGCAAGCTGTTGTGCCTCGGGTTTCCTAGGCATCAGACGGGGCAGAGATGAAGCAACTTGCTGGAGGTTGCAAGGAGGCTGTGCTAGAACCGGGGAGCAGTCGGGGAATTGAGATTTCCTAATAGCGCGTTCCTTGAAAGGAGGCTAAAGATGGGGGAAAAGGGGCTGTTGGAGCGGTCTCGTCGCTTAGAAAACTGATCTTTGTAGTTACGCCCCGTTTGTGAACAGATTCAAAACGGGGAGACTGGCTTTCTGTGCCAGCTCAAGTTTTTCGGGCTTTAGCCCTTTCCTTTCTGCCTAACTCAGGATGAAAACTTGCATCAAAAAAGCAGAAATGCTAGAAAGCCAGATGCCGAAGTGCTAATACTTTAAATAGAAGCTCTCTCTGCATTTATGCTCTGCAGCTAAGGTTAGACTGACCTTTCCTTTCCCGGGACAAACGAGAGCTTGTTTCGCAGCGAGAAACATCTGTGCAAGCCACGCGGCCTCACTGGCTACGAGCACACGTGCACTGCAGCTGGGAGAAAAGGAGTTCTGAAGTCACCGCCGTGCTGCTCTCAGTCACATCGGCACTGTCATCAAAATAGCCCTTATGGCACGTGTGAGGCATTGGAGCTATCTGTTCCTTAAAATAACCTCCAGTTGCTTACGGCAGGCTTTCTGGACGGACTGCGGTGACGACTTCTTCCATTTTCCAGGCCCGGGTTTTAAATTTCAGCATGTCTTCTCCAATATCTGAATGATCCAGAGCAGGCAGAATGGGCAGCGACCAAAATCCTCCCTGTGAGCAGTGGAAGAGGGCAGAAGGGGATCTGTTTCTTTGCTCCTAGAAACTGTGCGTTTGATTTTGAAACTTGCAGCTGAGTTCCTTAGGGAGTGAAAAGAGCGAATGTGATCAATGGCATGGTTCTTAGATAGCACCGAAGCACCTTCCTCCCCCAGTCCCTCTCGCACATGTCCTTGCACCTCTAAGGAAGGCTCTTCTGGGAGCTTGGGACTGGGGTTTTCCTGCTGAAAATGGCCCCGTGAGTCAGTCACCCTTCCTTCCTGCCCAGCTTTTCTTATTACCGGGGTATTCGCTGCTTCTGACGCTAACGCTTGCTTTGTTCTTGTTTTCAGTGTAGGAGCTGTAGGTCTCCTGCCCGCTTGTAAGTGCAACTGGTATGGGTAATGGTGTGAGAGAAGGTCAAGTGGATTTCAAACGGCAGGATGTGGAGCCAGTTGCATCAACTCATCTTCCTTCAGAGGTAAGAGCAGGGGGTTTGGGGATGCACGCAGGGGGCCTGAGAGGAGAGCTGGGTGGCTGCTCTAAAGGAAGCGTCTCAATGAGATCTGAGCTGCGGAGTCCTGAAAGAGCCGCAGTGTGTGTACAAGCCCCGTAACGTGTCACTTGGGCTTTCTCTGAGGACAGCCAAGCAGCTCCAGCCCGCTGGGAAGAGGCTGGGCATGGCTCGGAGCTGACAGGCAGGCAGGGCTGTGTTCCTTGTTCAAGGTTACGTCTTGTTATGTCTTCAGTGGCAGAGCTGGGAAGAGAGCCATAAGCATTGCTTTCCTGCTCTTGCTGTTCATAGGCCCCTGTTAGAAACACTGGGAGAGAAAGTTGCAGTGAACCTTGCTCTGGTTTAGATCAGGGTTTCTGCTCGTGTGGAATCGCCTCGCTAGAGGTGTGAGGCCAGAACTTGGGCTGAAGTTCACGCAGCGCTGCCTGTGCGTGGCTAACCTTGCATTTGGCACCCAACACGCAGAGACTGGACAGGAAAATTGAACTGAACCATGTATTTCTGTAATAAAAATTAACTTTTTTAGCTGGGAAGCATTCTGAGGGGGTAAAAATAAAAAAAAAATAAAATGTTAACTCCTCTGTGAAAACACAAAGCATACCAAAAGTTAACATTCTTAAACCCGGGCTTGACTTGTCTTTCAGTCCGTAACCTTCACGGTGTTAGATTTCAAGTCATTTACTTGCATTCTGCCCATGTGTTACGAGAAGATAGCTGCTTTATAAATATGAGCTGTGGCAGGAATGTCAATAACAGAAACGCTTCCATTCCATTTATCATAGTAGGAAGCCTGTCTCGTTTTATTCCTGGGATCTGGGGGACAATGTGTGTTACTAGAAGGGCAAGAGAGAAATTTAACTTCTGTACATGGCTAAATCATGAGCAGCTAGTGACTTAGCTTTTAGAAATCCGTAACAAGGAGAAAACAGTGCTTGTGAGAGGTGGCAGACCTTGGAACTTGGCGTTTTGGCAGGCAAGACTGAGCTTTGTTCTTAATGAACTGACCAGGAATTTATTGTGCTTGGAATTTGCCATTTTGAAGGGAATGTTGACATTTCCAAAATCCTGGCATTGATTTTCAGCTGTCTCAAGTCTTTCATGAAGAGATTTTGTCTGAGAAATGGGGTAACTGAAAATGGCCAGCTGCTGGTCCTTGTCTGTTGAAGGGAAGCTAAAGCAAGAGCCATAAAGAATATTCTTGGTCCTTGGCACCTTGGCAGAGGAAAGAGACCTCTTTTTTTGAGGGTTGAGAAGGTGTTTTTTTTTTTTTTTTACTTTTTTGAAAAGCACTCTTACCTGCGTTGGCAGGTAGAGAACATTCCCATACAGGACTGGAAGGGACAGGGAAGTTCTTGCAAACAATGTGACAGAACAATTCAGATGCATTTCTGGGGACAGTGCAATGAGTGTCCGATGGCGTTGCTGTACCACAGAGTTGCTCATAGGACTTAGATTGCAGGATAATGTGGGTGCGCACACCTGAGTTTGGCTCATCCATGTCGTTGGGTGGAGGTAAATATTACAACTTCTGTGTAGGATCATCTGTGTCACGCTAAACAATGCTTTGTTCCAGGGTGTCCAGGAGCAAAAGAAGGTTCTCAACTCCCTGATGTCTGGTGCATTGGCTGGTGCTGTTGCTAAAACTGCAGTAGCTCCACTGGATAGGACGAAAATCATGTTTCAAGGTAAGTCCTGCTGGCTTTTGCAAAATACTCTTACTTTATTGTTAGCAGAATCCAAACCAGCACCAAACCTGTTCGGCCAGCCTGTCCTGCAGTGCTTCGACCTGCAGAGACCTGGCAGGATGCAGACAGAATAGCGACATTACCACAATGAATCGAGTCTGGAAACCCATTGTTTGTTTTTTTTTGGTAGGATTATTGCAGATGTTAATCAGCTGTTCATCTGGACCATGCTCCTGGATCCAAGTCAGCAGGGGTTTTGCTATTTCAGTGTAATGCGGGTGCACGTACTGCTGGTTGGAGGCAGATGACTGTGGCTTGTGAGCATTGGGTGGCCGTGTGCCTTCTGTGACATAAGGCAGAGCTTTGGAGTGCAGAATAAACAGACACTGGAAGGGCTGCGTTTGAGGGGATTATTGGTATCATTTCACATTTCCGTGCTTGTTCAACTTGGAGAAATAATTTCAGGAGGGAAAAGGAGCAGTGTAAGGGGATGTGGTGAAACTGGAAGGATGCAATTGAGCTGTTTGAGTTTCCTGCTGAAGGCTGGATGCCAGGCTGTGCCTGCTCGAATGTGTGCAGTCTTCCCTAGTAAGAGTTGCATTGTATTCCAGCTCAATTGGTTTGGTTAGAGTTGAGGTTAATTACGAGAACTGCTGCGAGAGACAATGAGGCTGGCATACCTAGCTTTGTATTACAAAATGCTTTTTGGAGCCTGTAAACTTAGTGTGTAACTGAAAATGATATTCAGCTGATGGGAATAGGAAATTCTCATGCATTTAGTGGGGCTTGGGGTTCAACCCCATCATGGGTTCTTTTCAGTTCCCTGTTTCAGTGCAGGAGCCATCAGCTACGTTGATTGTCCCGGGGGAAAGGTGCAGACGGTTAATGCAGCAGACGTTTTGTGAGGCCAAGAATTTTAAATCTGGTTGCCATCCCAGATTAAACGAATTGGGTAGGTTTACTCTAATCCCTGGATGAGATTTAATTTTAAATTGACTTTCATTCGACATGATTTTCGTTCTTGGCATAGCAGGGGCCGAGGTCTGGAATGGAAGGGATGTAGATCAGGGCGTTAAAGCTGTGGGGAGCTAAAGCCTCGGGTGGGTGCAGGCTGGGATTGCGTCTGCGACCAGATGCTTGTGCAGCAGCGAGGACGTGCTGTGCTTTCTCACCAGAGCAGGCACCGTAGTTCATCTAAGGTTGGAAATGTCAGGCTCAGAGGTGAGATGGAAACTGCAGAATTGGGGTGAGTCAACAGCTGTCCGTGTAAATCACCATTAATATGCACAGGCCTGAGTGTTATAAAAAGACCTGTTTGGTTTGGCCCATTTAGCTTGTTGCAAAGGATATGACTAAAAATTGCCTGTTTTGACCAACTTCTTGTTATCTAATGGATTTCCTACTCTTGCTGTTCTAGAGGTTTTTGTTACAGGCCCTCTTCACAGAAAGGGAAGAGGGAAAGCATCTTTGGGTCGTGTGAGCTAGGAAGGTCCTCGGTTGAGAGAGTGAAGAATTTTCCTGTGGGAGCTGGGGAAAAGATTTTTATTCCGTTGCAGAGTCAGCTGCAAGTGGTCATTGAGGTGTTTTTAGTTCTTTTAAAAAAAAGTTTGAATTGCATAAAGGAGCAGCGTGGTGAAAATGTATTTGCATGTGATTGTTTGATACACTTGAGAGGTTACAAGTCTCAAAGGAGTTTGAAAGAAACTGCAATAGACACTTAATTGGAACCACGTTTCATTAGCGTTGCTGTTCGGGTTTTAGCCTGGGTTTTCTTCCTGCAGTAGGAATGTTACAAAACAGAGCTGCCGTATGCCAAACAAATCTTGCTTCCAAATGCCTTGTGTATTACATAGTTAAAGAGATGCTGTCAATTTGAATGGATGCAAGGAAAGAAACTGAGCATTCATCTGAGTTTTGTTAGGATGAAACCATTGTTGCGTAGAGCCTCGCTAAACAGACCCGCTCTTGGCTGGATTCTGGCGTTAGTCTGGAACCTGTGCATGGAAATGCTCTACTGAAATCAGTTGTGGGTGTTTCTTTTTTTTATTACAATTGTTATTTACTACTTTTAATGCTTTAAGAAGTGAAAAACTGAGCATTTCCATAAAAGTAGGCGGGAAAATGAACTCATCTGCTAAAGTGTATTTGGGAAATCCTTTTTCTTTGTTATAAAGAATCTTTATTTTTTTATTGCATTCATTCTTTTGCTTTTATTTTTATTCCTTATGTATCTGTACGGTTTCTTTGATCAACCTAAATGTATTGCAAGCCCTAATACTCACTTTTTCTTTTTAGTGTCTTCAAAAAGATTCTCTGCCAAGGTGAGGTGATGTGTCTGTCTCCTGTTGACCTGAAGTGTTTAATTAATGGTAGCAATAGACCTGAAAGCACCTTTTGCTTGTATATAACATCCTTGTTTGAGTTTTATTAGCAACACTCATAGTGAAAGAGCACAGAGGGCTGGAAACAGTATATAATACTTAATAATTATAATACTGTTGAGAACAGCACTCTTTCTTGTTAATGTTTTTGCCCAGTGCCAAGCACTGAAGGGCCTCAGTCCTCATTCGTGCTCCAGGTTCTACCTGTGACGTTAGAGTAAATGTGGCTCCGCTCCAAGCTGTATTCTGCTAGGAATTCTCCTCTAGTGGTTGCTTTCTCTCTCTCAGCCACCACTGGGATTGTTTCAGAATATATAGGAAACTTGAATCTGGGAGCTGATTGCAGTCGTGGCTTGCTGGATGTTTTGTTGCATGTGCATTGCAGATGTTCCATGTGTGCTGTGCTAATATGTGTAATCCAAATGTTTCTGTCTTATGCTAAGAGGATTAATTTGGGTTGAAAAGTGGGTTTGTGCATCATCAGTCCAGCTCTTTGCTTTGCCCTCAGAGAGAAAATGAAGATGTCGTGAATGTGAAACTCTGTCTTCCGAGCTCCACTTGTTTTTTTGCTCTAACGTAGCTGATTCAGTCTCCCTAGAGCAGGGGTTTTAGCCGTCTCTTTCTGGAGTCGGGGTTGTGAGTGTAAACAGCTGATACCAGCTTACTGAGGTTATGGGGGGAAGGAGGATTTGGAAAGGTTAAGCTATAGGGTCACCTTTTTCCCCCTCTATTGTTTGGACTCCTCTTATCATGATCTCCTGCTCTGACCTTTGATCCGTTGCCTGCAGGAAGCCTACAGGCTGATTTATCGCACCTACCTCAATGAAGGCTTCTGGAGTCTCTGGCGGGGGAACTCAGCCACCATGGTCCGTGTGATCCCTTATGCTGCCATTCAGTTCTGCGCGCACGAAGAGTACAAGCAGCTCCTGGGGAGTTATTACGGCTTCCAGGGAAAGTAAGATGCAGCATGGCTTTGATCCTTGCAGAGGAAGTTGGAGCAGTTTGTGGGACTGTAGGTTGTAGGGAGGGAGCACATTTCTCTGCTGTTTGCAGGCTTGCTGAGTTGAAAGCTGTTGGTACAGAGCTGTGCCAGCTTCTCTCGTGATAGGTTTGCAGAACAGGGCTTGTGAGGGGGCTGAGCAAAAGGGTTTAGTCGTGCACAGGGGAGATACTGGTGAGAAGACCCTATTTTCTAGAGGCATGAGCAAGAAGTGGCCTAGACATTAAGTTAGCGCTTCCCTGTGCTGTGAGTGGGCAGGCAAAACAAAGAGCTTTTCTTTGCAGGAGAAGCAACGAGATCCAGCCTTGTGCTGTTACCTGAGCCCTTTTTCTGTGTGCATGTGGCCTGAGCCTCTTGCTCTTGGGCATGTAGTGTCCGAGACACCCCCAAGTCAGGCTTACTGTCCTCTAAGGCCTCAGTCCTGAATAGCTGTGGCAAACCACAGCAGCTTCACCCCATCCCACCCCAGCTCTCTTCAGTACACAGGCATAGGGATTCAGTAGCTGACAGAGTAGAGCCATGCTGAAAAGCCACATAGCGTTACCAGCTCCAGGTGATCTGTTTGGTCTCTTCTCTCACCTTACTTTAGAGCGCTGACACCCTTTCCTCGATTCATTGCTGGCTCTCTGGCAGGCACAACGGCTGCCATGTTAACCTACCCCTTGGATATGGTCCGTGCTCGAATGGCTGTCACGCCGAAGGAGATGTAAGTGCCTAATGAAAGCAAGTATTAGCACCATGAACAAATGCAGAACTTTCTTTTAAGGTCAGATGACTTTTTTTTTTCCCCCCATTTTCTGGGTCACTTCTTGCTCGGAGCCTTTGGTGTAATAAACCTCTTACTGTGTGGGTCTGAGCACTGATGAAATGACCAGAGCCCTGGTTAGTTCTGGGACTGGAAGGAGATGGAAACTCAAAAACCTCACTAGAAAAACCGATTTGTTGGCCTGCTAGGAGGCCAGCTGGCACAATGCCCCTGGAAGAGTTCTAATAGACAGGATAGCACAATGTGATAGGGCTATAGGAGAGCTTGTGACTGGCTTCTCCATTTGCAGACAGGCTTCTGAAATCCTTTCTGAGCTGTCTGATGAGCTCAGAGCCGAATTAATTAATTGTTGATCCTTCAGAAAGTCCTGTTGGACATATGACCCGAATGTGCAGGCACTAACTAGCGCAGATTTGGTTTTCCTGTGTCCACATGCTAGGTACAGCAATATTGTTCACGTCTTCATCCGAATATCCCGAGAGGAAGGATTGAAGACGTTGTATAGAGGATTTACACCAACCATCCTTGGAGTGATTCCATATGCCGGGCTTAGCTTCTTCACCTATGAGACGCTGAAGAAACTACATGCAGGTAAAAGCAACTTTTTCTTTGCTTTCAAATGAAATGGTGTAGGCTTTTAGCCAATTAGGGGTGTTTGAATTCAGTGGTGTAAGTCCTTTTCTTGGCTTTGAAGCCAATTGCTAAATTCTATGCTTGCAGAGGATGCCTTGTGCCTCCCTCTTGCCAATTCCAGACTTTTGAAGAAAGCAAGCTGCAAAAAAAGTAGTATTTCCATCTCACACCTCCTTGTTCCTCTGCAAGTCCTGACTGCAGAACGGATTTGGTTATATCCCAAATCAGCTAACCTCCAAACTGGGAAGGAAATCTCAGGGGCTCTGGTGCTCAGTCCTCTCTCTGGCTCCCAGCCCACTTGACCTTAGTCATGTGCTTATTGTGAGAAGCTTTCCACCCTCTGCTACTTTCTCTTTCCCAGATCACAGTGGGAAATCGCAGCCATCCCCTCCGGAGCGGCTTCTGTTTGGTGCCTGCGCAGGCTTGATTGGCCAGTCGGCTTCCTACCCCCTGGATGTGGTGCGCCGACGAATGCAGACGGCGGGGGTTATGGGACACACGTACAGTTCCATCCTCCTCACCATGCAGGAGATTATAAGAGAAGAGGGACTAATCCGTGGCTTGTACAAAGGACTCAGCATGAATTGGGTCAAAGGTCCAATTGCAGTGGGAATAAGCTTCACGACCTTTGACCTGACGCAGATCCTTCTCCGTAAATTACAGCACAGCACTAATGTTGAAAGGTAGTAGCTTAATCCCCACAGCCCTGGCTGGAGAAAAGTACAACACGTGTAGAAAGAGCAATGCTAGTGTTCCCTCACTTTGTACGTGCTCTCCTGCAGCTGAGAACTTATCTTTCTTGTTTGTTTGTTCACTTTGTGGTGGTGGTGGGTTTTTTGTTTTTTCTTCCCTTTTTTTTTCTCTTTAATGAGCCTCTGTGTTGTTTGGAAACCTCAACCTGAAACTAACCCTTTCCTAAAAGAAATTCTTCTTACCGTTCTGCAGACCTGTGTCCTCTAGAGTAGCTGTCTCATCCTTCTGTCTTATTCTTTGATACCAGGAGTGGAGCCTCTCAAACAAACACGTGCTGCTGCTGGCTCCTCACCTGGTCTCTGTGGGCAGGTGAAGTGGTGGATGATGAAAGAGGGGACTCGGTGCTGTTGGAGCGAACTCCTGAATTTGGGAAGTGGCTGCTACTCCTGGTAGGCAGCTCTTACTGCACACGTGTTAGCTGGAGGCAGTCTGCCAAGTGCAATATTCCAGTTAATCTGTAGGGAATTCCAGATTCCTCTGACCTGTAAGCATGGGTCTCTGTAAAACAGGACACAGCAGGATTTAACAGCTCCGGGTCACTTCTTTTGTTCTGGAAGTCGAATGTGAGCTGTGGCTGGAAATGCTGCCCTTTTTCAAACGTTCTTTTCATTTCTGGGTTGAGTTGCATAAAATATCCCTTGCTTGCAGTGTCCCTCCGAGATTACCAAAGACTGTAGACAGCAGGGGAGGAAAGTTCTGAGCAGTTTTGTAAATCAAATTCTTATGTTTGTCAGTGTCATTGACTGGGGGCTGTGCCTGGATTCACAAACTGGATTGAGTTGAACTGCAGTAGTGCTTTCGGGCCATCTGAACCCTTCCATTGTTGTCACGGTCTTAAAGGCAGCATTTTCTGAGGGATTTGGCAGGCTGTGCCCTAGACGAGAAAAAGAACTGTTACATACTTAAATGCTGAGCAGTTATATCTTTCAGTATTATTGTTGCTGCTTTATGTGTTTTGCAAGAACAAACATCTCAAAGATGCACGTGTGATGCAGATCTAGCTACCCTGAAAGGCTGTTTGTATCTGCTGAGGGCAGCCTGGTAGTCACCTCGAGCTGCTGGCCCTGCTTCCGAACAACCTTATTGTCATTTGCCTGCTGTGTAGGTTGCGTCAACTCCGTTCATTAATCCGTACCTGAGCCCACTTGGTTTTGTTCCTGGAGTTCTTCTGGACCAAATGTGTCCTCGGGAGAATGGGCTCCACAGTCAGTATTGACCCCTCAGAAATGAAATATAGTGCCAATCATTTCCAGTTGCAATTTGAAAATGAATGGTAAAGTACCTTTCATTGTTTCTATTTCAAGTCAGGCTTCAGAGAAATGGAGATTTGAGGGTGGTTTTGTTTTATGTTCCATTCCTGTATTAAATCTGGAGTGCAAGAGAGGTCACAACAAGCTTTAGACTTCTCTGCGAATCCGATTCCACGAGCCAAGATTAAAAATCCCTTTCCAGCTGATATAGTTCATGTAGAGGGGAGATAACATACAAAAGAAAAATAAGGCATAATTTAAAAGCCGTTCTTCTCTGGTGTATATATTTTAGTCATTGTAGTTCGAGCCTTGTGTCACGGCTTTATTAATGGGAATGGAGGTAATTGCACAATTGGTAGAAATAGCTTTCTCCTTTCTTTTGTCTTTGCACTCGTTCTTTGGAGCAGAACTTGCTTCTAATGCCAAATATTTCCCTAGGAATCGAGCACCTGTGCTTCCATTTTGTGGTCATGGTGGAGAGTCAGCATTCTGAAGTATTAGCATGCGTGTTGATCCCAAAACACGGGGTCGATCGTACTTTAATGGTTGTGGATGGGTGGGGTATTAACCTCAGTAATTTCTGCCTCTAAGCCCACAGATGATGATTTCCCTTGTGAAACTTGACTGCAGTCACTGATTTACCTTGTAATTAACGTTAGGTGTCGTCATAAGAGTCTTCAGAGATGGTAGCCATGAAACCTGTATGTTTTTTCGCTCCCGTTGTTAATGGAAGATTATCAGCTGTTTTCTTCATTTGGGTGTGAAAGGCTTAGTCCTTTGCAAGAGCTCTGATTTCTTTTCTCCAATGGAGAAGCCAATTACTTCTGCTCTTGTCTTTCCCTTGTTTGGCCCAGGGAGGAAACACGAAGGCAGTTGCATCCTACCGCAAAAGTGAGGTACAGACCGAGGAGAGTCAGTGGTTGACTGTGTGTACGTGTGTATGCGTGTCCGACTGTGAGTACAATCCATGCCAAGTTCTCTCTCAGCTTGGAGGCTGCTGGTTCGAGGCACGGCCCTTTCTGCACAGCTGGCGGGTACAGTATGAACAGGAAAGGGAGCAGAATTGCGGCATCCAAGCTTGAGCAGGCTGCTTTGCTCCCAGTATGGTAGGTCGTCGGAGGCAAGTGCAGCAGACCTTGTCTTAGGAGGTGTTGAGCATTGCTGAACCCCTGTGGCAACAGAGGTGGCTTAATTCCTCCTGGGTTCTAAGAAAGGATTTACACTGGATGACTAGCCTCTTGTTTGGGACCGAACAGGAGGACGGATTTGCACGGGGTACCTTCTGCCACATCAGGAGTGCAGCTGATGTGTTAAATGAACAGGAAAACTGTGGAGGAGACAGCTCCTGGCTGGGTGGCCCTGGCATCGCCCCCCTTGCACCATGAGTGCGGTGCGGGTGGCTCGTCTAGAGCCTGAGGACCCTGAGCTGAGAATCGAGACCTGAAGTACAGCCAGGCTGGGAAGTACTGAGCTGAGAGAAGCTGTTCTTTAATTAGCAGCTGCACCTGATTTTAATTCAACGAACTTTTAGCCAAACGTGGTTTTCCAAGTTTTACAGGCTGAGCGCTCATTCAGAGAGAGATCTGAATTCAGTCTGTAATGGTTTTGGTGCTTTTGTTTCTTGGGCAAAAGAGTAACTGTGTTACTGCTTTGGGCTGTTTTAAATAGCTTTTTTTTTTTTTTATCTGATTTGAATGTAGAAGAGGAGAAACGGAGCGTTCTCTTCCCTTCTCTTAATCCTTGCATGAATTGTGACGTGTTCCAGATCTCTGTGCTGCCTGAAATGAGTGCCTGAGGAGTTTCGGGCATGGTGATTTGGAATGGGAAGGTGCCTGTGGTGTGCTGGCAAGGAAGGTCTGTTGCCTTTAGGTCTGAGAAAGAAGACAAGTCTAGCAGGAATATCCTCTAGTCCTTCTTTTCTTTAGGACTACTTTATACTTTACTACCACAAATTATGATTTTTTTTTTCCTTTTGCTCTTCTCAGATTCCTTGCTTTTATTTTCAACTCACGTATCTTAATTTTCTCTAATGCATTACTGCCAAACATTTGTTCGTGCTTATTTTTTCTTGTCCGTTCTCCCTTTCTTCCTGATTCTGCACCTTTAGTCCTGCACTAGCACTTCGAGAAAATCAGGTCCAACGAAATGCATCCAAAATGACAAAACGGCAGCTTTGATAGCGATCCCTGAAACAGCCCAACGAGGCTTCCTGCTCACCGGCCAGGATGCCTGTGTTTGGGGGCAAGAAGTTAAAGGCACTGGGTAATGGGGCAGGAGGTTTTTTTTGAAAGGTTCTTGAATTAATTGCCCGGTCTAGCGCCTTTCCTTCTCCACATGCTTGAAATGCTGCTTGTCGTTCCCTCTGTCGGTACCTCCACGTGATGCTCACTGTGCTCTGTGACGGTGGCTGCTTGCTGGGTCGGCGGCTTGGGGAGAGCTTGCGCTTCTGGAGGCTCGGAGGGTCAGGTGAGGAAAGTTCAGAGGTGGGACCGGAGCTGGCTTCTTGCAGACCCCTTTGCCCTGCGTTCCCTGCCAGTTCCCCGGGAGAACCGGCTGGGTGCTGGCGGGACCGTGGTGGGAGGATTGGGAGAGGAATCACAGCCTCCTGAGGCACGAAGTCACGGCCAGCCCTGGGATGGGTGGCGTGGTGTAGCACTGGTACTCGATGAGAGCTCTTCCAGAGCAGTTCCCTGCCTTCTCTGGAAGAATTGTGGTACTTCTGTTTTTGTAGCCTTCCACCGAGAAGGACTCGAGCACTGTCATCTTCACTCTGTGGTGTCACGAACACAAAAGCAGGTGAGGCACGAAAGGAAACTTTGGGCAGAAGCACTTTGGCGACCCTGAGCGAGTCTGGTGCCAGTTCCAGGCGGGGAGGCAAGGCCGTGCAATCCTTCCTGTGCCCTTTGTGCAGCGTCTGACCGCGTACTCGGGCTCTGCAGAGAGCCAGGGCACGTCACGGACCCTCCCTGACCGGACTGGGCCAGAGAAAAGGAGGTGGCCATCCTACAAAACAGCCTTTTTATTGTAGGGGCCGCTTCCTCCTGCTCCCCCTGCCTCCCCCTTGCACGCCGTGTGATGCAGGGTTTCCCAGCGCTGCTCACTGCCTGTGTGGTCTATGCATATTTTAGCACAAACACTGTTAAATGCCTTTTTGTCGGGACGTGTCCTCACCATCGGCGTGTGTGTGTGTGTGCGCGCGTCAATTTGGACTGCTTTTCTTGGATCTGGAGTTCTATTTTATTGCAGTGAAGACACTTTGTTATATATAATGTTTATATATTTTAAGATTTGTGCCAAGAGAGGATGTATATTTAATAAAAAATCTAATTGACTTTGCAGGCTCTTTCCGGGTGTCTCCTAGCGTAGTTCGCTCGTCAGAGAGAGGTGCCTGGTGCACACGGGTGGGTTATCGAGGGATTAACCACGGGGGGTGTCGTGGCTGGGGGTTCTTCTCGTGGGACCAACCATTTGCCTGGCCCCGCAGGTCTCCTGTGCGTGGGGCTCCCTTGGAAGTGCACGCCTTGGTGCTTGGGGTCACGCACGTGTGGCTTCGGGTGGAAGCAGGGGGGGGCGAGCAGCTCTGGAGCTGTCTTAAAGCCTTTGCTGGCCCCGTCCCCAGCGCCGCGGTGTGGGACGGGGACGGGTGCGCAGTGGCAGCAGGTGGCACTGTCGGCTTAGGCATGGCCCGGCGGCTTCCCCGAAGTTGGGGTCCCCTGGCTGCCGCTCAGCCCTGCTCAGCTCTTGGGGCTTTCAGTGCTTCCAGCTGCGTTTCAGGTCTGGCGTGCCCTCGTTGGCGAGGGAAAGGTCTCGCAGCGGGGACAGATCCTGCCCTCTGCGCCCCCTGCGAGGCAGGGCCGAGCTGATGTCCTGGCTGCATCCCCAGGGAAGCAGAGACCTGGAGGCTTGCACCAAACCTTGCAGGGAGCCTGCGGCCGAGCTGGAGAGCAGCCCTTGTGCTGCGCTGTCCCCATCCACCTCCTCTGGACCAGCTGCTCCTGCTGGCCAAGGTGAGCATCTCCACCAGGCTGGTTTGGGCCACGCGGTGAGCTGCGTGTCCGCAATTTCCTGCTGCCCCAAGCAGGAGCAGCTCTGCGGGACGCAGGCGGTAATGAGGGGATCCCATTTTGCATGGAAGCAAGGTGGGAGGGCAGCGATCACTGCTTTCCTTCCTCCCTGCTCCGGGGCGTGAAGGAAAACCTCCAGGAACGACTGCCATCAGAGCCTTCTCCCTAGCCCTTCGGTTTTCCGGCTGAGTGCTGCTCGGTGGCAGCTGGAGGTAGGTGTGAACACAAGGGAGAGGGGATAACACGAGGCCAAATGAGGGTCTCAGCAAGGTACCAGCCTGAATCCTCTTGGTCCCAGCTGCCCCCTGCTCTGCTGAGAGCCTGAGTGCAGCCCTTTGCGGAGCAGGGCCCAGCCTGTACCACAACGTTAAATAAAGCGAAGAGACAGAGAGTAAAATAATTCTGGGGAGAGAAAGATGGGGGGCTCCTTCATTTTATTTGATGTGGCCCAATTTCAGTGCCTGTGGATCTGTCTCCTGCTCTTGGCTAGTCTATCAGTCATTGTCCCCGCCTGAGAGGGTCACGTCTGGGCAGATCTCTGGGGAGGAACTGTCTGCATGTCTGACTGCAGCACAACCCCAGGCCCTAGCAACCCTCCTCCTGCTGCCACCGCTTCCCCGAGCTCAGCCCCCGGCTGCTTCCTGCACATGCTTAGGGAAAATTAGATAAATGAGCCATCAAGGCGGTTGGACTGGCTTTTAATGGGACGGTGCAGGCTGGAACAAGTCTCTTTGCCTCCAGGCCCTGGGGGAAATCTCCGTCCTTGCACCTTCCCACCCACTTCTTGGTGACAACGCTGCTGGAGCAGAATTTCTCCTCGCCTTATGGCTTGTCAAAGGTGCTGCTCTGGACTCATTTCCCCAGCTCTTTGCAAAAGGGGAGTTTCCCCCTTTTTTTTGCAAAAGGGCTGGCTGCGGTTTGGGTCCTGGGGAAGCAGCTGGAGGGGGGCTGTCTGAATTAGCCCTGTTAACACCGGGCAAAGGGCGGCCTTCTCATCTTGGCCCTTAGCGAGAGGGAATTAAGACCATTACAAGGCTATCAAATAGGATCAGAGCCCCTTTCCTTTTCTCTGAGCAGCCCAGGCCCGCTAATCCTTTTTCATGCAGCTGGACCAGCACCCACCGTGCGGCAGGGAAGAGCTGGGCTGCCTCGCTGCCCCAGGAGCCTCCAGGAGGTGCACGAGGGGCTGCGTCCCCTCAAATGCTGCTGGGACCGGCACCTTACCAGCCTGGTTGTGATCCCAATGCAGTTGGGGAGGAGTAGCTGGGAACGGAGAGTCCGGCCACGATGGGGTGAACGCAAGGTCTCAAGTGTTTGTTCAAGTGTTCGGCCTCGTCCCCTCGCTGCGATAACACCCCCAGGAGGGGCTTCGGGGCAGCAAAGTGCAAACAAAGCAGCAGCTTTCGGAGTACCAACCAGACTGGCTCGCTTATTTATTTCTACAGCAGCCACCAGCTGAGGCTGCCGGGTCTGAGGATTTCACACAAAGCACAGGGATGAGCCCGACAGCTCTGACGTGGCTGGCCAGAGCAGAGACCCTACAAAAATACACTCGCCCTCAGCCAGGAGAGGCAAACTACGCAGAGCAAAACCCCCAAGTCTGCGCTGGGAAGGGAGGACGTTGCCCCAAGCTGGCCGCGAGGCCTCTGCCATGCAAGGACGATCCTGTTAGCAGCAGAGCAGCCTCTTCCCAGCAGCGACGGCTCGGAGCTGGCAGCAGCAAACCCCGCCGTGGGGCCTCCGTCCCCATGCAGGCAGCATCCCGCGTGGGGCCGGAGGGATGGAGACAGGCACGGTGGTGAAGGGCAGCGGGAAGGGGAGAAGGCGATGCCCAAGCCGGCACCGCCGCACCCGGATGCACAAAACCCGTCGTGCCAAGAGCTGGCTGCAGAAGTGTCCCCAGGTGCACGTCCTCGTGTCCACGCGCACCGCGGGCACGTGTAAGCGGGGAGCCCAGCCGAGGCAGCAGCAAGGTGGCAAAGGCAAACGCCCCGCGGGCACGGGACGCGCGCAGACCAGCAGCCGGGCACTGACTGTGCCCCCCAGGCAGGTCCCAGCTCCCCCAGTCAGGATGCTGCCAGGTACTGGTGGAAGTAGAGGCCGAAGAGGCTGGTGACGACCTGGCAGACGGCCACCCACCAGGTGAGGAAGGCGAGGAGTCCGCGGAAGAAGAGAGGGGTGAAGATGCCGCCCAAGACGCCCGTGATCTGCTCCACTGCGGCACGCACGTCCTCCCCGTCCTCGCTGCCGGGACGTGACGGTGCCGCGGTCGCTGCCGGAGGGACGGGAGAGGGCTCTGGGTACAGCCCCCACGAGTGGTGCCCTGTGTGACAGAGGGGACAGGAGCCTGAGGATCGTCCCCTGCGGTGCAGCCCCATCCCCACGCCACAGATGTGCCGGTGGCCGAGTCCCAGCGCGCTCCTTGCATGCATCGGCGCCAGCTCCGCGCCAACCTCGAGCACCTGGGGCTGCCTCGGGTGCTGGCGGCTCGCCGAGGACTCACCCAGCGTTTTGAGGAGCAGCGCGCAGTGCAGGGTGAGGATGACGGGCCCCAGGTACTGCAGGCTGACCACCGACACGTAGCAGTAAATCCTCGTGATCTGTGCACAGAGGGGCGGCGGGGATCAGCGGGGGGCCGCCGGCCGTGCCCGCGCCCCGGCTCCCCGCGCCTGGACCTTGCGCTGGATCTCCACGACGGCGATGCGCCCCGCTTCCTTCCTCATCTGCTCCACCCAGCGCTCGGCCAGGCACAGGTAGGCCTGCAGGTGGTGGCGGGTGACGGCCAGGCGCAGCAGGCAGAGGCCGACGATGGTCCAGAGGCGTGCGGTGTTGTAGGCAGAGTCCGACATGCTGGAACAAGAGGAGGGGGCTGCCAGACAAGGGTCCTGGGGTCCAGAACCCCCACACACGCCAGGGAGGAGGGGGACTGGTGCGCCTGTGCCTCGGTTTCCCCTGGGAGGAAGGTTGCTGGGGCGCACAGAGTGACCCCACGTCCTGCTTACATCTGCACCGTCTGCTTGCCCATGGGCGCGTGGAGCAGGAAATCCCTCGAGATGGGCTTGATCCACATCACCACCACGATGACGGGCGCCAGGAAACTCACGTGGAGCAGGACCCTGCGATGGAGCCGGCAGAGACCCTGTCAGAGACGTCCTTACCCAGCCTCCCCTCATCCTCAGACCCCCTCACCACCGAGCCGGGGTGTCCAGGCCCCCCCAAACCTCCCACCCCACCCTGTCCCCTCCCAGCCGCGGGTTTCACCCAACTGGGTCAGGGGCTTGTCGGCCGCCATCCGCAGAGCGTCGAGGTGCGTCTGGGCCAGGCGCAGCCCCGGGAAGGTCAGGCAGGCGCCCAGGAAGGAGCACAGGGCCACCAGCCCCAGCTTGAAGGCCAGCTTGCCGAGGGGCAGCCTGCAGAAAGAACAAGGGGACATGGGGGGGGGAACACGGGTTGGCCCTGAGCCCTGGGGGACCCTCTGGCCCTTCCTCTCCCATGGGTCGCAGAGGGGGAAAAGCACAATTTCCCAAACCCCGTTTCCCATCCTGATAACAACTCACGTCCACTCCCAGCCCCGCTGCTTCAGGACATTCTCCAGGTTGCTGCTGACGCTGGCCAGCCCTGCGGGGAGCGAGCGGCCGTGAGCGGGGTGCTTGGGGCCGCCCGCCCGCCTCGCCCCGGCCCCCTGCACCCACCGGGCTCGAGGCCGAACTCCAGGTAGTCCTCGCGGATCACCAGGGCCACCATGGCGAGGAGGAGGAAGAAGAAGGCGAAGGTGAGGCAGACGGAGCGCTCGCCCCCCTCCTCCGAGCGAAAATAATGGCGCATCACCATGAAGAAAACCTTACTGCAGGCGTGGGGGGACTGTCAAGGAAAGTAGGGGCTGCGGGACCCCCCCCAGAGCCAGCAGGACCCCCATTGCTCATTAGCATCTAAGCCATTAGGCCACCACCACCTCAGCAGGGAAGGCTCTCATTAGGCACAGCCTAATGAGCCTAACAGTTTACAAGTCCACGAATTTGGACCTAAATTTCCAAGCCCGCAAATCCTTCCGCTTCAACCGGCTTCGAGATGAGAACAAGACCAAGGAGCCGGGGCCTTCTCCTCCCGCCCAGCGGCAGCACGGACCTGGGGGGTGACGGGGAGCTCGCCCCCACCGCTGGGCAGCCCCGGCAGGAGGATACACGGAGAAGACGACCGTCAGCAGGCACCACAGCACCCCGATGTTCGTCTCCTTCTGGGGGTCCGCCAGGCAGAAGTAGCCCTCGGTGAAGACGTACACGGCGGTGGAGTAGACGGCGAAGTCCACAAACCACTGGTACTCCAGGAAATACCGCAGCACTGGGGGGACAGGGGGACACGTCACCGCGCCGTGGGGGTCCCGTGGGCACCCAGGCATGGACAGAGGTCCTGGATTGAGAGTAGTGGGGTGGGTGCGTGGGGTGGGTGCTCTGTGGGTGCTCCTGCTGCTGCCGCCCCCAGGGGGGGTTACCAAGAGCATCCACGGCGGTGATGGGGCTGGTGTCCAGGCGGAGGTTGATGTCACGGGGCACGGAGAGGGGCTTGTCGTCCAGCACGCCGTTCACCCTCCTGCAGGGGAAACGCGGGCTCGGGACGGGTGGGCAAAGAGCTGGCTCGTCCCTTGGGTCCCACCGTGCCCAAAGACCCTCGGGGGGGCTGCACGTCCCCAGCTGGGGGCTTCTTGTCCTCATCGCCAGCCCCCAGCCCACCTGCATCCGAGGCTGCTGCCACTTTTGCATCTCCCACCAGGCCGGGATCGTTCCCCTTATCACCAAACCAGCATATTTATCCCATTAAGTGCCACCACCACGAGCCGAGCTGACCTGTCCCGCTTGGCCTTGGGACGCTGCTTGCCCGCCAGGGCCCGGAGCTCCTCTTCCGATGGGTGCTTGTAGCGGTGCAGGCTGGAGGGGAGCGGGCGTAAGTGGGGCTGTGTGTCCCCAAAACCCCATGGGGCTGGGGGGCCGGGGAGAGCCGGGTGTCCCCAAAACCCCACAGGGCTGGGGGTCGGGGGGGGGTGGTTGGGTGCCGTACCTGCCGTTGCAGAGCAGCCAGCGGGCGAAGGAGCAGTGCGGGGCCAGCTTCTGCATGACGCTGGCTGCCAGCAGGCTCACCACCACCTGCACCCCCATCACCGCCTGCGCCGGGGGCGTTTAGGGGCTGACCCTGGCAACCTGTCCCCCACCCCCCCCGGAGCATCCCTGGGCTGGGAGAGCCCCCACCTGAGCCTGCAGCACCGGGGCTGGCCGCCCCCCCCCATCCCCCAGCTCCCTGCCTTGGGACAGCCTGGGCACGCACCCCTGGGCATTAACCCCCCCCCCCCAGGACAGCCTGGGCATGCACCCCTGGGCATTAACCCCCCCAGGACAGCCTGAGCATGCAACCCTGGGTATGCAACCCCCCCGGGACAGCCCAACCATGGCCCCCTGTGCATGCACCCTCCGAGCACTGCCCCCCCCGGACAACCCACACATGCACCCCCCTGGGACAGCCCTGGTATGCACCCCCCCGAGCATGCACCCCCCCCCGGACAGCATGCATATGCACCCCCGAGCATGCACCCCCCCGGGACAGCCCTGCTATGCACCCCTCGAGCACTGACCCCCCCGGGACAGCCCAACCATGCCCCCCTGTGCATGCACCCCCCCCGAGCACTGCCCCCCCCCGCCCAGCGCACACACGCACCCCCCCCGGGACAGCCCGGGCGTGCCCCCCCCGTGCAAGCACCCCTCTATGCATGCACCCCCCGAGCGCTGTCCCCCCCCCCCCCACCCGGGACAGCCCCGGCCCGCACCCCCCGGCCGTGCACCCCCCGGGACAGCCCCGTCCCCGTTCCCCCCCCCCCCCGGCCGCTCTCACCATGCCGGGGTCAGCGCAAAGGCGGCCGCAGGAAGCCCCCCCCGCCTCCTCTCCCCGCTGACCAATCCGCTGCTGCGCTGCTTATGATTGGCAGCTTCTTATCCAATGAGGAGGCAGAACCGGGCGGGGGCGGGCGTTGCGGCGGCGCCTGGTTCCGCGGGCGCTGCCTCCTGGGAGCTGCGGGCCCCGAGGAGCCGCGGGTTCGAGTCCCGCTGCCGCCGTGCGGGGCCCCAGCCGCGTCTGCGGGGCGGGGGGCTGCGGGCAGCATTTGGGGGGGGTTCCCGGGTGTATCCGGGCTCCCCTGCACGCCTCTACACCCGCACAGGTGTGTGTTTGCACCTGAGCACCCGAGGCCCTGCGGTGCCCGTCCCAGCACCTGGCCCCTGGGTGCGGAGATTTGGGTGCGCAGATTTTGGGGTGCAGCTCCAGCCCCGTGGCCCCCTCGGCCTCCTCTGCCCTGGAGCTGGGAGCTCGCCCTCCCTGGAGCACACCGTGAGCATCTCACCTGCATCCTGCCCAAATCTTCCGTGCAGGACAAATCGGTGCCTCGAGCTCATTTACGTCCCACCGCTGCCCGCTGCGTGCTGGGGGGGACAGAGGTGGGCAGTGGCACCTTGGGGTGGGTGCAGCTCCTCCAGAGAAAGGATTTCTGTGCTGCAAACTGCCCCGTGCACAGCTCCTGGGACCACAGGAGAGATTCGGGGCCCAAAATGCTTCCAGCACCCGTGCCCCAGCGGGGTCCGCGTGTGTTTCATCCGCCCGCGGGAGCGTTTCATGCTGGGGCAGCCCTGCCTTGCCAGCAGCACCTGCTTCCCCCCACGGGGGGGGGGGGGGTCCCAGGGTGCTGGTGGGTGCCCCTGGTCCAGGCAGGGTGCTGAGGGCCCCGAGGGGTTGCCATGGATATTGGAGCTCCCGGGCGACGGGATGCGCTTCCCGCTAGATGTCGCTTCCGCCCGTGCCCCGAGCATCCCTCGTGGGTTGGGGTACTGGGGAGGGGGCAGCGGCATCCCCCCCAAAAACACCCCCAGGACAGCCCGAGCACGCAGCCCCCCGTGTGCCCCCATTGCCTGGAGCCGAGCATCCCCTACACCGACGGGCAGAACTCGTGGGCTACGGTGCCAAAAAGCCCCCAGCACCCCGATCCTGGCTGCTGGGTGCCCCCCGCCGTGAGCAGAGCCCCTCAGCACCTTTGCTGGCTGGGCACCACCAAGGGTCCTGACCCCTCCAAGGTCCCCTGGCCCTCGCAGCGGCCGCGGGGGCTGCACAAACCCCGGTGTCAGCACCTCCCTGGAACGAATTCGGGGGCCCCGAGAGCCTCGCAGCCCCCACAGCGTCGCCTTTCAGCTCCAGGCAGGCACACAAAAAAAAGGAGGGAAAGGCGAAAGATGGATGCTCGGAGCACCCCAGCCCTGCCAACACAAAAGCCCCTTTGAGGACTGATTTTACACCGCTCCCTCCTCCTGCCGGGATGCCCGAATTAGCATCAGCAATAGGAGCGGCCTCGACGGGCGGTGCTCGGTGCCACTGGGAAGCCACCAAATTTTTGGTGTCCCCAGCCCCGTGCGCGGCGAGGGGGTGCCGGGCCCAGCAATGTCCCCGTGGGTCCTGGGGGATCAATTCCTCGCAGATGGGGCTGGGGTTCAGCAGCCTCTGTGCCCACCCCGATGGCATCGGGGCATCCAAGCTGCCATCGGTCCCACGGATGGGGACCCCATGGGTGCTGGGGACCCCGTGGGTGCTGGGGACCCTCTTGGGGACTTTCCGCGCTGGGGCAGCTGGAGGGGCCGCCGGCGGCCGTCCCGTTCCCCCTGCCGAAGTTTTTCCATTTCGCACAAAGGCGGCGGGGCTGCGGCGGGCATTGTCCGGGCTGCATTGCATTACCCAGGGCTCCCGGAGAAATCACTTGTATTTCACGCTCCATTGAGCAGCTGCCTGTATATATTTTCTGTGTTGCACTTTTAGCATGACAAAGGGAGAGGGCCTGTGAACTCCTTGCTCTTCAGACCTCTCCGACACGTCCCCCGAGCGGAGCCCCCCTCGGTTAGCATAACAAACTGCCACGCTCCCTCGGACGTGCTCCGGCTCTCCCCCCCCCCCCGGCCCCTCCCGGGGTAATTTAATGTATAGTTCAATATTTGGGCGTCTGGGACGCTGGCGCTGGCGGCGGCGCGCGGGCGGGCGAGCGCGTGCTGGGGCTGCGGAGGCGGGCAGGATTTCGGCGAGGGCGTCCTTCCGCTGCGTCCGCCTGGACCCGTGCTGAATTTGGATGGCCGGCAGAAAGTTTAAAGGGTGTTGGGGGGCTCCCTTCTGGGGTACGGAGACCCCACGGTCACGGGAGGACCCAGGAGCGGGTCTGGAGTTTGGGCATCCCAACACCGAGCGAGAAATCGGAGACACGAACCTGAGCTGAGCGCGTGCTCCTGGTTCTGGAGCCGCAGGGGTTGGGTTTGCAGGCTCTGGGGGTAAGGCAGGAGCTTGAAATGGGATTTAGAGGCAGGCAAAAGGGAGCTGTGGAGCTGGAGCGGGACTTGGGACCGGCGGCACGAGCTGGGGCTGCTCCCAGTGTTCAGCACGGTGCTGGTGGTCTGAGCGCTTGGCACTCCCCGTTTGCGCGAGCTGTGTCCCCCCACCCCCGCAGGACCCCGGTGGTGCCAACTTTGTTGTGGCCAGGCTTTGGTGAAGCAGAGCCAGAGCCCGCTCCCAGGTTTGGGTTGTGGAAGAGGAGAGGAGGAGCGAGCACAGGAGAGGCGAGAGGTGCCGGTCCCCACTGCGCCCGGTGCCGTGCCGTGCCCTGCAGCGCGGTGGCCGCTCCTGCCGGGGGTGGCTGGGCACAAAGCGGGGCTCGTGCAGGGACGGCCGGGCTGCTGCCGCCTCCCGCCAGCCCCACAAGGCCGGGACACCTCCCCTCCAGGGCCAGGACCCCCCCCCGGGGGTGGGATTTGGGATGTTCTGCAAGAAAAACTCTGCTCAGACATAAGCAACGTGAGGGAGACCAGGTTGTGACACTGCTGTAGGTTTGGAACACCTTTAATACACTTGGGGTTTGTGTTTTGTTTTTTTTTCTTTTTCACCTCGTTGAGCTGCAGACCTCGTCCCCCAATGCCTCGGGCTCAGTGGCTCCATGGCCTGGGACCCTCCTGGGCACGCCTGGCTCCAGCCACGGGGACAGAGCAAGCCCTTACCCTGGGGACAGGACGGGAAGGGCGTCTGCATGGATCCTGACCACACTTCGGACCAAGCCTCGGCTCTTCTCCAACCTTTCTTGGCCATGCGCATCCCACGGTGTCCACTCACGTCACCTGTTAATGGGAGAAACTGGTGTGAGCCCGGGATGGGCACTGCCAAGGTCCTACTACAGCAAGGACATGGGTGCCCAGGAGGTGACAGTGCCACCACCCCCCTGCCTCGCTGCCTGAACCGTTCCTGGTGTTTTTCGGCAAATTTTAAGCCCCCCCCCCCGAGCCGTGCCGAAAGCTGGGTCCCTGCTCCAAAATTCCTCACCGAGAGCTGTGCTTCGCGACGGGTTGCTTGCGAAGAGGCTGACCCTCACGCTGTCCCCGGGGAACGCAGTGGCACGTCTTCACCCGTGTCCTCGTCCCCACGAGTCGCCGGTGGGGGTCCCGGCGCCCTGCCCGTGGGGTGCAGCTGGCAGAGCCCCCTTCCTGCGGGTGGACGTGCGGAGCGTTAGCATCCCAGTTTCATCCCCCATTCCTTCCCCACCCGTCCCTCCTGCAGCCTCCCCCTTTGTAGGGCCTGAGCCCAAACTCGCTCGTTAATTGCCCGGCCGAGGCGTCTTTGTGTTCTCCCTTCACGTTCAGCCGTCGGCGTTGCTTTATGGGGTGCTAAACCCGCGCTGACAAGTGCTGCATGGCATAAATCCCCACGAAGTGCCTGTTCCCGCTGCCTCACCCGGCCCTGATCCCTACCTCCAACAAAATTTGGGGGTTCGGGTCCACCTCCTTCCTTACTGACCCTCTGCAGTCCGCACGGGGTGGGGACTTGGTGCTCCGTTCCCCGTGCCCGTCGGCACCGCGCGCACCGGTGCCCTTTGTGGCGCACGTGGGTGCACGTTTGCATTGCTGAGCTCGCCCCCTGCTCCAGCAGGAACATTGCATGGGGGAAAGCTCCTCCACGGTCCTTTTACGCTTGGGTTTTGCCAGAGCCCCGCTGGGCTCTCCCTCGGGGGCGCAGCGAAGCCGCCGGGGTGCAGGGGGGTTCCTTGCTGCTGGAGCAGCCCCTGCAAAGCTGGGCTTTCTGCAGACTGATCGCTTCCCACCACAATCCCACCTCCAGCCCTTTTTCCGGCTCTCTTTGCTGACAATGCCACGTCTGTGCCCGATCTCAAAGGAGCCTTGTCCGGGGGCTGCAGATGCTGCGGATCCCCCGGACCGGGGGCGGCCCCATTGCTCCTGCTCGCTTATGGGATCGGGGCTGTTTGGGAGCTCGGGGTTCGGAGCGGAGCTTGCTCTGCCTTCGTGTCACCAAGGGGGTCCCCGGGTGCCTCCCCCCTCTGCTCGCTTGTATTATCCGAGAGACCTTTATCGTACGAGACTGCTCCGGCTGAGCTTTTGTGCAGGAAAATGGGGCTGGGATGGGGCTCTCAGCAGATCCTAAAGGCACTGGAAACAAGAGAGACTCGATCCCACTGCCCTACACAGTGTGAATTATTCAGTAAATACATGCGTGTTTTGGGCAGGAAAACCACTATTTACTTATTGAAGCGCTCAGCTAATTTCTCTTGTCCCTAATAAAGATTTTGGGGAACTTTGGGGCCTCTCCGCTCCCTGACGGGATGAAAACGCAACCTGCTGTGATCGCCCCAGCTGCTCAAGGTGAGACCTCGCGGAGAGCTGCTGGATCCCACCCGGAGATAAGACACGAGTGAGCAATTTTCTGTCCCAAACCAGGCTTTGTGGCACAGCTCAACGCTGCGGGGACAACAACCCCACGAGATGTGGCCGCGGCGGCTTTGGGGGAAGGCGGCTGCAGTGTGGGAATTGGGGTGCTCAGGGGGCTGAGGATCCCGTCCTGGTCCCTCCTCCCCAGCTGCTCTGCCCTGGGAAAAGCCGGGCTGGGAACAGCTTGAGTGTCCGAGCAGGGAATTCATTTAAATAAATTTCCATAGGGATTAATTTTGCTCCTTCCCAGCAGCGTGGCGGAGGCGAGCGGAGCCCGTTGCTGCGTGCGTGCATGAGAAAAGCCGTGTCTGATTTGGGGGAGCTGCAGGGGCGGGGGTCTGGGGGGCAAAACTTGCTCCCTGCATCCCCAGCCGCCCTTATTGCCCTCCGCCTCTGCGCCCAGGGTGCTGGGACCCCTCTCCCTGGGCGACACAGCCCACCCATGGCGCCTCCAGCACCCTCCCGGTGCAGGGGACGGCCACCCGGCGGGGGCTTTGGGGGGGGGGAACCAAAAAAAACCACCCCAGCCAAACGGGCACGAAAGCTTCCAAAGGAAAGCCAAAGGATTTTGGATTCAAAGCGCGCGAGGGGTTCAAACAACTGGTATAAATAAATGAGGGCTGCAGAACGCTTGGAAACGAGCGGAGCGGCAGCTATTTTTAGCTGTCAGATTTGGGAGTTTTTAAGACTCCTTCAGGGCACGAACTACTGCAAGAATTAGTTACCATTGCAGCAAAATAAAAGCCCGGGAGGAAGATTTTTCATCCTCCTCCCGGAGAGATGGTGACAGGGCCACGGTGCGGGCCACCTCCTGCAGCGGGGCACGATCCCTGCCCCAAGAGCAGTGCTTCCCTTCGCTGGGGACAGGCGGGGGGACACGTTTTGCATGGTGGCTTTTGGCAGAAGCAGGGCAAAAGGGTTTAGGGACGGCTCCCTGTTCAATGCTGCCGGCACTGAATTAGGAAACACACGACCGGAGGTGCCCACTGAACACCCCCGTGAAGGACGAGGCTGCTTTTGAGCCGCCCGAGGCTCCTTCGCTACGAGATGCGAAGGGAAATTTCGCAGGACAGCGAAGATTTTTGATTATGAATTGGAAGAGGGAGCGCGGGAGCGCACGCGGCCATCCAGCGTCGCATTGAATTCTGCCTGTCCTTGAGCAGAGAGAAGGAGACGGCGGCTGCTTTCTCTTCCTGCTTCTTTTTAAGCGCAATTTATTCACGGTGAAGCTGTGGTGGAGAATAAAGGTGTTTATGTGGCTGTGAATGGGGCGTGCTGGCACCGAGCGCTCGTGCCCAGGCATGAAAGCACCTCCCGGCATCGGCACGGGTGACCTGGGGTTAGATAGTCATCGGCAGACGGAGAACTTCAGGGGAGCTCAAAACGGCCTCGAATATTAGCAAAACCCCCGTGCTAGATCTGCCAGGGGGCTTCTGCCCATGGAAATGCTGATGTTGGGCTCTAGGGTGGAAAACGGGGGCCCTGCATAATTCCTGGTGCTTGGAGCTGAGATGTACCCCTGGAAAGTCCTGCCCCGGGAGCCTGCCACTGCTCCAAAGTGGAGTTTTTCCATCGAGGATCGGTATTTCGGAATTGAACCTGTTCCCTGCAAAACGCTGAGAGTAGCGCAGGATGTTGCTGAGATTTTTGAAAATTAAAAAATAACAAATAAAATTAACCCTTTTTTAACCTAAAAAATAACCTTTACTCCTGGGTTTTCTGCGGGAATCCCAATTTTGGAGTGCGTCGTCACCTTTGGGATCGGGCAGGAGACATCGCCACGCGGCCGTGCGGGTCGGGCAGCTTTGCCCACTGCCCTGAATCCCTCGCCCTGCTGCAGCTTGACTTCACAGCACCGCCACCACCAAGCTGTCACTGGCTTTTAGGCACAAATTAAATCGAAACCTTGACCGAATCCCGACTCCAAGTGCTCTTGCTGGGTTTACACTCAGGAAAAGTCCCCTTGCCTCTGGTGCAGGCGCTCGCGTGGATTTCCAAGATGAGAGCATCCAGAGGTGCATCCACACCCTGGTCTAACCCTGTCCCCTTACCCACTGGGCTTGGTTTAATCCCAGGACCTTCCTGGGGAAGGAGGGAACTCAGCATCATCCTGGCGAGCGCTGTGCCCTGCCTGCCTTCGCTGCCCCGGGTGCATTTCTTAGAGTTATACGAATTAGAGAACAGTTCAGTTGGAAGGGACCTTCACAGATCATCTAGTCCAGCTGCTTACTGGCCTCGTTTGCTTTCGTTCGTCAAGGAGATGCCCCAGGACCCTTCCCCAGCGCCGGGCTGGCAGGGAGGGGTGCACAGCCCCCTGTTTGCAGGGTGAGGATCTGCACACCCACACCTCCTGTTCCCTGGGGCCTCATGTCCCCAGTGCAGGACTGGCACCGCGGTCGGTCCCGGTTCCGTCCCCGTTCTGGGGACCCGGACCGCGGGGCAGTGCCGGAGCAAGACGAGCAGAATGAGAGCGTAAGGCAGAGCTCAGCATCGGTGCAGAGGTTCTCGGCTCTTTGCCATGGAAACAAGCGTTGCTAAGGGATTGCCTAAGAGGGAGCAAAATATTCTAAAATCCAAGTTTGCGCGGCAGCAGGATTCAACTCCCCGGCTTGGTTTCGGCCGCCCTTGGAGCAGCCCCACAGCAGCCAAAAGCCCTGGTACCCCCCCCCCTAGATTGGAGAAGCCCCCAGCATGGGGTGGGCTGGGCACGGGGCAGGGGTGCTGGGTGATCCTGGGGGACCACGGGCACCCCAGCAGCCCCAGCATGGCCCCGGAGCAGATCCTGCTCTGGCACAGAGCTGTGGGCACCCTTTAAAGCAAGCACGTCAATTATTGCATTTAGACAGAGTCAAAAAAAGGGTCCCCAGCCCCTCCTGGTGGTGGTGCAAGGCTGGGCTCTGGCACGGTGCCTCAGTTTCCCCTCCTGCACGATGCGGCCGGGCACAGCCACACCATGGGCTTTGCACCGCGCTGCCGCCGGGACAGCCGGCATCCTCCGGCCGGCGACACCCGCTTAACTTTATTTTATGGACACGAGCAAAGGGGCTGGGGGGGAATAATACGCGCGGGGGCCACCTCTGACCTTGACCCCCATCCTCACTGCCCGCAGCAGCTGGGCCGGCGGCTCAATGCACGCTTTGTCTGCGCCCACCGGCCCCGCGCAGCGCTGTCGCCCCATATAATATTTATGGAGCTGGCGGTCACATTCTCCCCCACTCCGCTGCCTGCATCCGAAAAAAAAAAAAAAAAGCCGGGCTCAGGATCGGGGGAATTATTTGGGAATTTATAGGCCAGCGAGTTGCTGCTCTTTGGCTGGTTGCCCCGTGGGGTGTGGAGGTGCGGAGCCTGCCCTGCGCCCCTGGGACCGCTGATGGGTGCGAGGAACGCGCCCGGCTTGATTTTGTGTCAAGTTTTCTTTCTTAAAAAAAAATAAAAAATAAATAAAAATAAAAAGTTTAAAAGCAAACAGGTGTCGGGGTTTTTCTTGCTTTTCCCAAATCTTGCAAAACCGCTCTGCTCCTGAACCAGCTCTGGGAGGTGGGGAAGGTGGGGAAAATACGTTGCTGATTTATTTTCCTGCATTTCTGTTCACTGCCTAATTCCCCCACCAATTAAAACAAAAGCAAAAGGGCAGAGTGCCCCGTCTCCCATCACATCTCGTGCCTGCAGTCCCAGTGCCCTGGGTGGGGGGTTTGGGGCTGCCCCCAGCCCGCCCGAGTCCCCATGAAGCCTCGCTCAGCTCCCGGCTCCAAAGCAGGTGATTTATGGAAAGCTGCTTATTCAGGAAGGCACCGACTGGGGAAACTTCATGTTTCGGGCAAAAGACGGAGAAGCTGTAAAGATGCAGGGCATGATCTCAGTTGGCTGGGATTTGGGGAAAAAAAACCTGATAAATGATGTCAGCGTGTGACCTGGGGTAAGAACGGACCGGGTGCGAACCCAAGTTCATGCGAAGTGATTTCAAACTCTGCTGCAAACCGGGCTGATGCAGGGCACGGGTGTGAAATGGGGCCATGCCCCCAGTGCTACAAAATTCGCTGTTTTCTGTTTCCTTTTTTTTTTTTTTTTTTTTTTTGAACCAATGAAGAAGGCAAAGCAAAAAAAAAAAAAAAAAGGGTTCTGTATGAAATGCAAAACTCGTTTTTAACACACGAAAGCAGCCAGGTGCCCTAAATCCTCCATCCTTGATAAAACGCACCAGTGAGCCTGTGCCTGAAACACACCCACGTGTACCCGTCCCCTTTGAATTGTCCCATTAAAAACCCCAAACCCCGTGCTCCGAGTGCCCTGACCGCAGCAGGCATCGGGAACCCCCAGCCGCTGCCTTTAACTCGCTTTACATCAGCGAAGTTCCCTTTGTCCCAAAGGACGAGGAGGAAGCAGCCGGACCTTTGTGTTTTCATGGCAAACCCCTGCACGCTCCTGAGGCTTCGGGGAAGTCTGGAAGAGCCCGGTGGAGCAACGCAGGACACCGAGAAAATTTCTTCCCGGTGGGTATTTCCTATTCTTCGTGGATTTATTTGTGCCCAGCGCAGGCTGTGCAGAGCCATAAGGACGGAGCAGCTGCTTTGGAGCCCGCTCATCCAGCAGCATTTTGGGGTGCCGAACTTGGATCCCTGTTGTTACACAAATTAAGAGGAAAAAAATATATTCAGCAGCTTGGGCTATTTCCCACTTTGATTCCTACCTTCACCTTTGCATTTATTCCCTTTCACTAGCGGGTTGGATGACAAATACTCAGATCGGGCAAGGCCGTGGGATGCTGCTGCTGCTATTCCCCCGCGGATGAGAGCAGGAGCGCAGTGGGGAGCGGGCGGAGCGCCGAGGCTCTCGTCCTTCCCCCCTCCTCGAGACAAAAACCAGCCCAGAGAGGGTGCAGCACCCCTGAAATAATTATGGTGTGGACGTGTTTTGCTGGATGTTGGAGAATGCCCTGGGATAAATTCTGTGCCATCCATGGGATCAGTGAACCAACCCAGTCCTTTTCCAGCTCCACCCTCATCTTCCGATAAACCCGCTAGTTTGGAGCAAACCAGCCCCAAATCCAACCCCCCAGTGCAAAGCCTCCAGTGCTGGTGGGCATTGCTGTGCCGTTTTGGCGCATCCTGCTCTCAATCCACCCGGGAGGTAATGGGTAGAAAGGTGCCTGGGATGCCCAGGAGCCTCTCAGCAGGGATAAACCCCTCCTTTTGTGCTGCCTCACCCCGGAGCTGCCGGTATCGCTGTGCTTCAGGCAGGGCTGTCCCTCCCGTGCAGGAGATGAGAGGAGGAGGAGGGACGCTGAGGAAAGCACGGCTGTGATTTCTGTGCACGCCGAGCTCCTTTTGAGCCGATCCGGCTTTGTTGTACCTGAGAAAGGTGACGGGATCTGTGTGGAACAGCCTGCCCTGAGCTACTGCGAAGGATGTGCTGCATCCCGAGCGGCGGCCGTGGGGTTGCAAAGCCGTTCCCACCTCTGGCAGCACTATTGCAAAACCCAAAGTGGGTCCTAAATCACAAATTTAGGTTGCAAAGCCCAAATTGCGGCTGGCTTCGACGTGATTTCAGGAGACCGCTGTGCCCTAAGCGAGGAAGCCAGCCTCACCCATACGGGAACCCACTGCACCCGGGGAAATGTGAGCGGGATGCATCCCCAGCATCACCACCAAGCCCAGCCAGACTGAGCTGCAGATTGGAGCATATTTAAAAGAGGAAAACATTTTATTTTCCTCCTCATCTCTTGGCCACGGGTTGGAAGGGGTCGTGGAGCATCCTGCCACTGCCGCAGCTCGATGGTGAGCTGGGAACCGCCGCCTCCCAAGGACACGGTGCAGGGGCTGCTCCTCGCTGCGCCGCACAGCATCTCCCATCTGAGAGCACCGCGCGTGGCGGCTTCATGCCATTCCCCTTCCCCAGGGCTCCTTCAGGAAAATGCTGCGTGACACCGGCCCACGAGCGCCAGGGCTGGCGATGGATCGGGAGTGTCACCTCCCGCCAGCATCTCCCATCGCAGAGCACCGCGGCCGCAAAGAGCAGCGCGAGCCGAGAAGGGTGGAAAGGGAAAGTCCTGGGAGGCAAAAGAGAAACCTGCTGGAGCTCCAGAGCTCTGTTACGCGAGGGGCTCACAGTGCTCTGCGGGCAGGGAGCAGATGGGGAGGATGGTTTCTTGAGCTGCCTCTTACATTGTGGGTTTTTCCAGGTGGGAATCGGGGCATAGCTGGGCGCACCAAGATGGATGGGGCACACGGAGAGCCAGGGGCAGCTTTCCGGGGGACGTCACCAAGCCACAAACCAGCTCGCCAAGAGCTGGACACACACACGGCACTGGGAAGGGTCAGCAGGACAGGGTCTGGCCACCGCCCCTCGCCGTCCTCGTGTCCCCTTCCCAAGAGCAGCACGGGGAGGAGCGGGACGGCACCTCCGGCGCGGCACAGCCCTCCTGGGAGCGCACAACCGGAGGGCGGGCTGGAGATTGAGGGTTGTTGTAACAAGCATCATTGCCGGCTTGCTGAGCTAGGCATAATTGTTGCAAAACCGCTGCGCACATGCTGAGCTTCATAATTATCAGGCTTGTCTGCCAGCCTCTCCCTTCCCCCAGCACAACGGCACAGTTGATTATGATTATGGTGGCTAATTTTGTCTGGTGCATCTTAGGCATATGGGCCCCCACCTGCTCTGAATATGCAAACGCCGCTGATTTGCTCCTCGGGCTGAGCGGGGCCCGTGGGCAGGCGGGGAGGGGGAACCTGCCCACCACTGCTGCCGCGAACAAAGAAACCCCACGCGGCGGCACGGGCACAAAGAGCCGCCGGCACCGGGGCTGCCCGCGGCGTGGCGTGCCGCTGCTGGTGCCATCGCGGCGGCTCAGCACCCATCACACCGGCATGGAAGCCCCGGTTTTGTCTCGTACGAGCAAGACGGAGCATCCACGAGCAGCAAAAGCAGGCGGCGGGTCGTGCACGTGCAGCCTGCCGGTGTGCAAGCGCACGCCCGCGCGCGATGAACGCCCCACGGGCAACGCCTGCACTGCCTCTCCCTCCCCGAGCAGCGTGGCTGGCGGTGTTTCCAGCCCGGTTTTGTTAGCGCGATGCTTATAAAAGTGTCTGGGCGATGGCGAGGGGCAGATGAGGTGGTCTCGTGTCTGGCTCGCCGAGACCGCTGTCATGGGGGCTTTGCCATGCTAATGGATAATTAGGTAGGCAGACAGAGTGACAAGGACCCAGATGGATGGATGGATGCCACGAGGATCTGGTGACAGATAAATAGGCAGATGCTAATGGGCACTGCAAACAACAGCTTAGACTCCTGCTAATTCCCACTGTAATTTTTAAGCTCTCTCCAACCTCCCCCCTTTTTCCCCTCTCTCCCTCTGGTGCTGAGCCCTTCCGCGCGCATCCATCACTTCTTTTTTTTTTTTTTTTTCTTTCACAGAATAGCACAAATGGTTCGTAGGAGCTCTGAGGGATAATGAGGAATAGTGAGGAGAGGTGGGTGATGAGCGGGGGCTTGGGGAGGTGCAACCATGGGCAGACCCACGGAGACCCAGCCGTGCCCTGGGACTGGCCAGAGCCAAGCTCCAGGCATCTCTGCGCCTCCTTCCCTCTCTTCCCACCTCCCAAACGCTGATTTTATGTAAGTTGCCATCGCTTCCCATTTAAAAAAAAAATATAGAAAGAAGAGGTTTGTCCCTTTTCTTCCACCACGGGGATGGGAAGAAAATTGTGAATGGAGGGGAGGAGGCCAAGGTGGATTAGAGCCGGAGAGACGCGGCCAAGCAGGCGGCGGAGACAAAAGAAAGCATCTTCGCTTGTTTTCCCTTGCCGCGGGGAATCCACGTGGCACTTGTGGGAAGGCGGGGAGAGCGGGATGGGGAGATAAATCCTGCTGGAAGGCTTTCGGCGGCACCCGCGCCGCGCGCGCGAGATTTATGGCCCTGCAGCTCGCAGCCAGCCGCCTATGGGTGCTCCTGGCCTGCCCCGCCGCACCGGGCTCGTTAGCCACAGCCCCGGCTAACGAGCTAATGGGCTCAGCGGCGGGGATATGGGGATGCTCATCAACTTTGGGTCTTCCCAGCGTGGCAGGGACCTCGCTGCCGCCGTTGCCACCCCTCTGTCCCAGCCCTGCGGCCACCCAGCACCCAACGCCGTGCTCCTCCTCTCTCTGCGAGCTGCCCAGCTCCCTCTTTTTCCCACCTCTCCCCCAGTTTGTCTGCCAGCCACCAGCCCCTCCATTATCTGCTCCATCTGCCCGTCTGCCTCTTTCCCCTCATTGTTTGGCATTATCGTTCCCGTAGTTATCTCCATCACCGGCTTCTTCCCTCCCCTGCTCTACAGATCTTTTCACCAGGATTTCCCTCCTCTGTCCTCCTCTCTGTTTCCCATCTTGTTTTCCCCCCTCTCCAGTTTATTTCCTCCCCTCTGCCCTCCCAGGAGGGGTCTGCAGGAAAGTGGCAGCGGGGACAAACACCCCCGGGGCTCCCACGGTCCCAGCCTCAAGGGTGCAAAACGCAGCCTGGGAGATGTCACTGGTGTCCCCTGCGTCTGGGGCGAGAGCCAGCAGGAGAGGGCTGGGACGAGGCAGAGCCCAGGGACTGGCACCCAGAGGCACCCAGAGCACCCCTGCCAGAGCCGGGTGCAAGCAGGAGCCAGCAGAGAGGAGAAAACCCATTTCTCCCTTATTTCACCCAGACTGAGTCCTGAGAGGGGGGGGATCGAGGCCGGGGAAGGGCCCCTCTGTGCGCGTGGCTGCGTGCGCAGCAGCCGGCGCTGGTGGCTGCTCAGGTGGCCGCATCCTGCGCCCGCTATGTAGGTCAGGGCCGGGGGGGCGCGGGGGCTCCAGCCCGGGGCCGCCCCTCCCGCGGGCAGCAATGCCAGCTTGGATTAAACCCCTGGATGCCTCCCACCGACGCCGGGGAGCGGGGAGGACGTGGCGGGTCCTGGCTTTGCAGAGCTGCTCCCGGGGGCGAAGAGCTGAAAAATTCTCAACGGCGCCTGAAATAGCCAAGTTTTGCCCCAGCCTCGCAGCCTGGCCCTCGCCGCTGGTGGCAAGCTGCTGGTGCGTAAACGAAGGAGTCCTAACGAGCAGCGGTGATGGGTGCCGATCCAGCGTGCTCTGCTCGCTGCTCCCAGAGCCCAGCACCATCCAGCACCACTCCGAGGGCATGGTTCTCATGGGCACATAGACCTGTGCTACCTGGATATACGCACATAACGCATATATCTGGGATGGCATCCCGCATATGTACATATAATATATTTATGGGTGTGTAATCTTGGTCGTTTTCTTGTTTTTGGTGGGAAGCAGCTTGCCACCACAATTAAAAGTTTTTACTGAAAATGACCCTCTTGCAAATATTCCGCTTTTAGAAGACGTCCACCCAAGTTTTCAGCAACTTGTTCGGAAAGTGCCCGCAGGCTTTTCTGACGAGCTCCCACAGGTTTTTCCCAATTTCTTTCTTTCGCTTTATGAGGTAAGTGAAAAAAAAAAAAAGAACATTTTCCTTATATAGATAAATATATGCATAAAAATATTCCAGGGATTTTTTTTTCTCTGCTCATATCCCCGCCTGCAGTTTTCCAGCCTCTGCACCTCGCCCCGTTCATGTGAACGAAGACCCAGCAGCTGTGGGTCGGGGTGGCTGGACTGGCAAACTGGAAGGAAGTTAGAAATATGGGAACGATAAAACCTTTCATTGCTAGTGGGAAAAAAAATATCCTTTTCTGGACATAGATGCTGAAAACACCTTCAGTTTTCTATTATTTTCCTTCTAAGCACAAAATACCCTAGCAGCTATCCCGACACATCAGCGGGGGCAGCAGGCGGGTACCAGCAGCACCCCACAACCCTACAGCCCATGACTTAGGCGGCACGATGAAAACCCGCGATGAGCAACGAACGGATCGGAGAGGAAACAACCCGGCGCTGGGGGGCATTGATTTCGTCTTGACTCCCCACTGCAGCCACCGCCTGCCAAAAACCCGCTGTCCGTAGAGGTGTTATCGCCCGCATCCCTCTGCGACCTCATGGCTTTTTTTGGGGTGAAACACGCGGGCGTCGCGCTAAACCCGCGGGGCACGACCGGGACAGGCGGATGGCGTGCCGAGGACAGACAGAACTCGGCACGGGCGCGGGAAGCGGGGGGCGAGGGCACGTCCTAGACGCGGCGTTTCATTAAGATGCAGGAGCGGTGCCGTGGGTGCAAAAGCGGAGGGGGAAGGGTTAAGGTGCGGCGGGAGAGAGGGGCGAGAAGAAAGCCCGAAGAAAAGAAGGGACCTCGTAGCACCGGCGGGCTTGATGGCTTAATTACCATATTCAAATCTAATTAATTCCCCTTTGCATAAAAAGGCCACGGCGGGCGTGGGACCAGCCTTGCAGATGGCGTCTCATGCTCAGCACCATTTTGGGGCCGCCGGCCATCTTAGAGCGAGGCGGAGGACGGCTTCGCCCGCGGCGCCGAGCATCTGCCGGGGGCACCCGCTGGGCACGGGGCCGCCACGGGTGCCGGCGCCAAAGGGGCCCCCGAGCAGCCCCCTCTCCATCCTTCATGCTGGGCTGGGGGAGAAGGGGGTGTTTAGATGGGGGGAAATAAAGGAAAGGAGAAAAAAGGGATGGGGAGAGGGTTCGGAGCGATGGGTGTCGTGATTTGGTGGGGTGGCGTGCCGGGTGCCCTGCTCCTCGCCCTGCATGGGGCTCCCCCTCCAGCCCCACATCCTGGGGTCCAGATGGGATGGCGCCGGCTGGAGATTGCCCACAAATGTGGGATTTACTGGGGGTATTTGCTCGTGCACATCTCCCTGGGACCACTGCAAAAACCTCCCACAACCAGTTGTCTGGGGGGAAAAAAGAGGGAAAATATTCCTCATCTCCCCACCGTGCAGCTGGGGGAGAACCGAAGCGCGAGGCCATGTCGGGAGCACCCAAATCCCAGCAACCGAGACAAGGGAGGGGAAAAATCCCCCCGGGAGCGTGGGTGACCCAGCAGCACCCGTGCCAACCCCGGTGCCGGGCGCGTGGGGGCTCGCCCCGGGAAAGGTGCGAGTTATTTTTCTGATGCCTCGGACAGCTCTGCTGTCACGTGCGAAACCCCGAGCCGCGGGGGCTGCGGGTTTTTCCCTTGCCTAACCCCCAAGGATGCGTTCAGCACTGCTGCCCAACGGCTGCGCTCCTCCCCGCCCCCTTCCCCTGCGCACTCGCAGGCTGGGATGCGAAGGTTACCCAAAAACGGGCGACCCGGAGGAGCTGGAAGGAGCTCGCGTTGCTAAACCCAACGTCTGCAGCAGGAAAAGCGTGTGCAGGGCGGGTTGGATGGGGCAGAGCAGGAAGAGCTGCGGGTATCGGGGGGGGGGGAAGATGCAACCCCAGTGGGGGGAAAGCACGAGGTGGCGGAGGGAAGAGTCCCCGTTATGCTGTTAGCTCACAGAAAATGATGTTTTGAGTCATATAGGAAAGATTTAAGATGTGCATTAAAAAGGAAACAGGGGAAAAACATTAACCAATAACCCAGTCTTCCACCAGCTTTCAGTGCGAAGCTGAATATTTTCAAAGGGGTATTTAAATAAGGAGGATACAAGCATTTTTTTTTCCCCTAAAGCATGGAGAAAAAGGGACCACGAGCCCAGCACCTCGCATCCCAGCCCTCGCAGCTGCCTGCCCTGACCCGACCGTGAGGAGCAGCCCCCACCACGCTCCCCTGCTCCCCCCAAATCCCCAGCCGCAGAGAGCCCGGGGAAGGTTTTACCCATCAGAGCCAGCTTTGGGGTTTGGATACAGCACGAAACCCCGTGCCGGCTGGCTGGGATTGAAGAAGGGAGAGGAAAGAAGGAAAATCCCAAACTTACCCCATCCACAAGGGGCGATGGGGTCTTGAGCATCCTTGGGGGAGCGCAGGTAACTTCCCGTGCTCAGCTCCGCACGTGTCGTGCTTGTGGAGGAGGGATGCCACCACCCCAGCCCAGCCCCGAGAGCCAGGCACAACTTTGCCGCTGCAAACCCACGGCAGGAGCAGCCTCCTCCGGGCTGGAAAGCTCAGTCCTAACACCTGGTCCTGGTGGAGTTCCTTTGATTTCCAGGGTTCGGGTGCTGCGTGGTGGTCGTCTCCCTGCTGCCCTGGCTGCTCCCCCGCGCTGGCATGGCTTCGCCCCGTCCCTGTCCCCATCCCCTTTGGTGGGTGCTGCCAAAACCACGTTGATTGAAGCGATGCAGGGATTTCTCCTCTGAAAAAAAAAATAAAAGGAGCGATTCATGAGGTGCTGCGAGGATGGTTACCGGCATCACCGTAGGAGCTGGAAGCTCGGTTTTCCTTCTAGTTACTGCACAAGGAAAGGAGTAGTGAGAACGGACAGAGGGGATGCGTCGCAGCCATCCCTATAAGTGGTGGTCCTGGGGTCTGCGGGACCTCGCTGACCCGAGCTGGTGACTGCAGCCGGGGGCATGGACGCATCACAGCCACCTCCAGCACACACCTCTCAGACAGCCCAGTCGATGTGCTGGGCAGGCCCACGTGGCTATGATGATTTAGGGAAATGGTGAAGGTTCCTGAGCCCGTGTGCTGCTGGGGGTCCCCGTACCCGACCCTGCCTTCACCAGTCCCGAGCTGCTCCCGGCACACAGCACTGTGAGCCGGATCTGCCTCGTGTTGCCCATCAAAATGTTCCTTTGGGGAGCCGATATTGGAGGAGGAAGGATGGGATGCAGCCATGCAGCTCCCTGCTTAGGGGCTGCTTTCCATTTGGCCTCTTCGCTGGGGTTTAGCGGGAGGATTGGTTGGCTCCATCACCCCACAGATCGCACCCGGAGCGAGTCCCTCATCCCATTGTGCGGATACGGGACCTCGGCAGGACAGGAGCCGAGTGAGGAGGGGAGCAGAAATGCATGGAAGCACCGGGCGATGCCCAGGCAGGGAGTTTTATGCCCAGACAGGAGGATTTCCTCCCTTGCACGACACAAAACTAGCTGCAGGAACTTGTTCCTGAAGGGTGCTGGAGGGGCTGAGGGTCCAAGCAGCTTCTCCAAGGGATTACGAAGCTGTTGGGGTCCTCCAGGCTCTGCACTGGGTGATGGGGACAAACCCCCTCCAGACCTGCCCTTGGTTGTCTATCCCACCCCCAGCACCCGCTGCCAGTGAGGGGATGCCTTGTTCTGCCCCAGATTAGCCTTTTATGCCCCCAAAAATCCCTTCTCCGAGTTGGTTTTGGAGGTGAGGACTTCAGCCCTCAGTCCCCAGCACCCATTTCCACCCTGCCCGTGGGTGACATCTTTGGGACCATTTGCTTCACACCCCAAAACTCAGCCCTTCCAGCACCCCTTGGCCACTGCCCCCTTTCCTACAGCCCCTACGGTGTCCGGTGGGATGCTCCGACCCCAAAAACGCAGGACAACCGTGGCTTTCCCCACCCAGGGGAACAGGTTGGCTCTGCTGCCCCAGACGGGCGGCAGGAGCTGGGGGGGGGGAACCGGGGGCCAGGGACGCCCAAGGCGACGGAGGGCTCAGACACAATGCTGCCATTCACGGGGCTGCGCCGTGGGTCCCGGCCCTTCCTGCCCAGACACAATAGGGGCGGCCCCGCGCGCCACTTGTGTGCATTGTGCGCCAGCAGCCCCCCCCGCCCCTCCTTTCTGTCCCCCATCGGATAATGGATCCGCTTTGTGTGCTTGGCTGGACAAGGACTTTGTTTCGGAGAAAGAAACTGTGTTTGTCTGTCAGAAGAGATCGGCCAAGAAAGGGACGGGGAGGAGCGGTGGCTGCAGCGGGGCAGCGTCCCTCGCCGCTCCCCGCAGCATTGGCCTTGCGCGGCCCCCGCTGCGGCATCCATAATCCCAACGGGGCCGGGGAAAAAAAAGTCCTCGCCGGGAAGTTTGCACGGTGCTGGCCAGGCTCCGTGCACGCACCGGTCCCATCGTGCAAACCCCATGCCCTGGCGAGCACCTTCTGAGCCCCGTGCAAACCAGCAGCCATAAAAACAGAGCCGCGACGGAGGGTCTGCATCCCCCCCGGACACCCCCAGACACCATTCCTCGGGATGGGCTCAGCAAAACCTTTAGGAGATTATTTCTCCCCCTGCCTCGTTCCGGCTGCACCGGCATCGCAGCACGCAAGAAGGCAGAGGTGATAATCCCTGGCTTCATCAGCGCCAGAGCCGCATAGAGGAGGATTAATAGGGCTGGAATTCGGGCGTCCCAAAACGGGTCCGTTTTTTTGCAGACATCTCCGACTGCAGCACCTCGGGAGGGGAAAGGCAGCCCTGGCACCGTCCCATGGGCTGCGATTCACGCGGCGCTGCCACGTGGGAGCTGAAAACCTGGATTATTTCCTGCTAAACCAATTCAGGAAAACTGCTCTCATTTATCCCATGGGCTGGGGTAGTTCCTTTAATTGCTGAAATTCTGATTTTCAAAAGCACGCCTGCGCAAACACTGATATTTAGCGAAAAGGTGGAATTTTGTTCCCCAAAATTTTAGCCTCATAATTTAAAAGAGGGGACCGAGAGACAGGGACATCAGGAAATCCCAAATCCCACCTCACCAGGGAGCGGGTTCACCCCAGCCCTGCTCCAACAGCAACTTTCTGCAGGGCGGTGAGCGTGGAGGCGGCACCAGGGCTGCCCCATCCCTTGCCCGCCAGCACCCCGAACAGCACCCACGGGTGACAATTTGGGGTGACAGCAGCAACGGGGCTGAAATCAATGCACCGGAGGCAGCAGGTCCCTCTTCCCTGCTATATTTTGCCGCTGGATCTGCGGGTATTTGGGGTCCCTGCATCTTCATGTCACCACCCCTGGGCACCCCAAAAACTCAGCCCGGGCACCGCGGGACCGAGCCGAGGAAAGCGGCCGGCCGGGCGCGATGATTAGGGTGGCCTGGGGAGTAATTATCTCATTGGGCAACTAATACCCTTTCAGCAGGAGCGGGGTGGGGAAGTATTGTTCGGGCTTAGGGATTACATCAACCCGGCTGGAGCAGACAATGTGCTCCCCCTGGGAAGAGGCAGCTCAGCCCCAGGGGGAGAGGAGGGAGGCAGGGGCTGAAGCTGTCTCAATTAGCGAGTGGCCGGCGAGGAAGAGGGTGGTGGGAGCGCATGGGGGGGACGTGGGGAGTTTGGCGGGGAGCGAGAGCATCCTTAACCCTTTGTGCTCCTTCCGAGGGGGCTCGGCCCTTCAGCCCTGCAGGGGGGGATGGATGCGGCCCTCACCCCTGCGATGCCAGGGAAAGCAAAGAGCGAGTTTGGAAATTGGTCCTTTTCTCTCTTTTTTTTTTTTTTCCCCCCATTTTTCCCTCTTTTTTGCCATGCTGGCAGCCCAACGCCATGCCCTCCCAGCCTCAATGCACACCAGCACCGTGCTGGCGACTGCGTGCTCGTATGGCGGGCAGCAATCTGCCGGCTGGGACCACCGGGGGGGAGGACAGGCAGCGAACAGGGCACGTCCCCGACCCCAACCCCAACCAGCGGTGCTGGGGCGGGGGTCCTACAACATCCCCACACCCCTACAACCAGCAGCAGGTCTTTGGCATCCCCCAGCCCCCCAAAACACCGTCCCCAGCTCCGTGCCCACCCCGCGAGGCCGCTGTGCTCTCGCTGCCGAGGGGGCCGGGTTTATTTTTGGCCGCGTTGATGCTAAATCAGGCGTGAGGCCAGAGTCCCGGCGGCAGCGACCGCGCCAGGTTACCGGCGGAGCAAGGGGCCGTCTCCACCTGGCCCTCGCCATCCGCGGGGTGATTAAACACGGGGCTCCCAGCTGCCATACATTTTTAAATAAATGAATAATACATAGCGGGGTGATAAATAAATAACGGCCATACATTTGAACTTAGCCTCTGAGAAAATCCTTTTAGTTCAAAAGGACCGGGGCGCTTGGAAAGGGGAGCCCATGCATTTTGAATGGGGCTGCCATCAAGTGTCAGGGCTTGGCAAGGGAGACGAGGGGGGAGGGACGAAACCAGCTCGGATGCAAAGGGTGGGGGGGGGGGGGGGGGGACAGGGACGGGGACGGGGTCCTTGGGCATCGCCAGAGGCAGCTTTGGTGGGAGTGGGCAGGGACGGCTGCTGCCAGAGCCACACATCCCTCCCTGTCCGTCCGAGGGCATCAGGAAGGAGGAGGAGGAGGATGGAGAGTGCCAGGAGGTGAAGGGCAGCCCCCAGAAAGACAAGCAGGGCACGGAAGGCACAGGGCTGGTCCTGTTAACCCCAGCTGCCTGAAGGAGGAGTCCCCATTTAGCCAAGCAAAGGCAGCGTTTACTTAGCAGTGGCCCTATAAAGAGCTGGGTGGCCCTGGAAGGAGGCCCAGGCAAATACAAGGGGATTAGACAAGTGCAAAGTGTGAGCGGAGAGGAGAAGGGGAGGAGGACGCGCAAGGAAAGCCACTGGCCAAGTGCTCGGCATCGCCGAGCTCCCCGAAGGGGGAGAGGGTGGCAAGGCAGAGGAGGGTGGGAGCTGGATGGGGGAGCCGCATCGTTCTGTGCTGGGGGGAAATTCATGTCAGAGAGGAGCTGGCGGGGCTGGGATAGCTCTGAGGCTGCACCGAGCCCCTGCATGGGGCAGCTGGTGGCACACACCTGCCCTAAATCCTGTCCCTGCCACACGCGGCCACGCATATGCATGTCCTGGCCATGCCCAGCCACTCACACGTGTGTCCCAGCCATGCAGCGTGTCCCAGCCATGCACACGCATGTCCCAGCCATGCACACGCGTGTCCCAGGGCAGGGGACGGGGCCAGGCACAAGCTGCCCGGCCAGCACCCCTTCCCTCGCCCGTCACAAAGCTCGAGAGCCGCGGAGCCAACTTCAATTCTTTGCGCAAACCGCTCCCACTGGCTTGCATCGCTAAGTGGGTATTGATTTATTAGGCTGTAATTTAAGGCAGAACGTTTTCAAATGAACTCACACACCGAGCCCGAGCACGAGAATAAACAAGGCCTGATTTATTTGATGCCCGCCTCTCGGAGGATGCCGGGCACCGCGGGGCGAGGGAGGACAAGGGCCGGGAAAGCCAAGCGGGAGCATCCCCTTGTCCCCCGGCACACGCGGAGAACCCCGGGACGCACGCATCCTGCACCCAGGGATGGGTGCAAGGAATGAAAAGGGACGGGGACAACAGCGGCCGGGGAGAGGATCTGGCCAGCACGGGGACGTTGCACGTGCCCCGCCAGGTCCCATCTGCGGGACGCATTCCTGCGAGGCAGCCCCGGCGCGGCCGCGCAGCAGCTGCCGGCCAGATCCGGCGGCGACGGCGGCGCGGGCTCCTCTTGACCTTGCCGGTCAGGTGCTGGGGGTAGCGGGGGGGGGGGAACGGGACACTGTGGTGCCGCCAGCCGTCGCGGGGCCGCGGGGAGGGTTTAATGCAGCGGGGACCATAATGGGGCCGGCTGGGGGAGCGAGCGGGAGGAGAAATTAGTGTCAGTGTGCGCGCCTTAAACAAACCTGCGCCGGGGTGACGTGAATGAGGGCACAGCCTGTGTATATATTAGTGATGGGATCTGACCTCGCTGGGAGGGCTCCTTCCCTCGCTCCGCTCCTCTGGGCGTGGGAAAAAGGCCTGGGCTCTTTTCACAGCTGTTCTCGCTGCTGCACTGAGCTAATGGAGGGGCTGCCGGCTCCCTCCTCCCCCTCCGCCTTTTCAGTTATTCAGCAAAACCCCCCTTTCACAGTCCCTTAAAAACACACCTCATTGTTCCTGCCTGGTTTGCATTGAAATGCCACTCGCGCCCCGTCTCCCGGAGCAGCGGCCCCGGCCGGCGAGCCCCGCCGCGGGGCAGCCCGTGTGCGTGCACACGCGTGTGCGAGCCGTGCGCGTGCGTGTGCGTGCACGGGTGCGCCCGGCGCTCGGTTATGCATTGCGGCTGACGCCCGGTTTCTTCCCCAAAGAAGAAATTTCTTCCCCGAAGCGGCGGCCGGTGGGGAGGTGAGAAATTCACAGCGGCTGAGGGCGCTTTTCCCATCCCGGGGATCAGAGCCGGTGTCGATGCCCCCACCATGGAGCCCCCCTTTTTTTCCCTTTCATTTCAACGCTTCTATTTTGACATAAGAAATGAGCCGAAAGCTGCCAGTGCCCTTCCCTGACGCACAAATACCTTCCTTTTCCTCCCAAAACCGAAGGCTCCGCAAGAGCAGGCAGAGATATGCGGCCGTGGCCGTGTCCTCTGCCCCGTTCCCTGGCCCTAAAAACAAGGGGAGGCTGCTGGGGGCTGCGACCCAGCCATGGGGACCCCAGCCCCGTGCCCAGGTTTCGCAGCCAGCCTCTGATGCTCCAGGAGCAAACGCCCTGTTCACCGTCCCCGTCCCCACCTGATGCACCAAGCGATGGGAGCCCCGGGGCTGGGGCTTCCTGGGGAGGGGGCAGTTTGGAGAGGGGGGGGGGTATCACACATTAATTTCCCTTAACATCGAGCTAGGAAATTGTCTCCAAACTCGATGGAAATGCGAGATTTATAGAAAACAATAAACGGGAGCGGTCCTCGCCTGGCTTCCCGGGGAATTAGGACAAGGGAAGTCGGGGCTCAGGCTCTGACCAGAGCTACGGTGACTGCAGAGATGCAGGGAATGAGGGGAAGGGCTTGTCCTCATCCTCATCCTCATCCTCATCCTCATCCTCATCCTCATCCTCATCCTCATCCTCATCCTCGTCCCCGGAGCTCCCAGCATACCCGCACAGCCTCCACCTGCCAGCCTGAGCCCAGCTGCACGACAGCTCCTTGTTCGCCAAGGCCCAGCCCCAGCAAAGCACCAGGATCGTGCTTTTCATTAAAAATAAATAAATACATTCCTGGTGGCTGCCGAGCAAGGCATGAAAACGCCATCCCCAAAGGCTGAAAAACCAGAAGGCAAATGCAGCGCGAGCCACAGTTATTATTTTTTGAAGCGGCTGTGATTTTTTTAAGCTAATCTGCGGCTGTCCGGGGGGGGGGGGGCTGGGGCTGGCTGGTGTTAGCAGCGTGACGGACGGGCACGGGGACAGCATCCTCGGGGCCGCCTGCGTTTCCCGCTGACCTTTCCCCGCTGCTCTGATAGATACTTTCTGACAAAAGCGGGGACGCCGCACACCTTCCGTCCTTGCTCCGTGCCTAGCGCGGGGACGTCGCCGCGAGCGAGTCCCTGTCACCGGCTATTAGGGGGAGAAGGTCTCCGCCAGCACCGCGCTCTTTCCGCATGAGTGCCAGGCTGGGGGGGTGTCCCCGGCCCCCCCAGGTCCATAGCGCACGTGCCCGCCTTGGTGGTTTATAAATGCAAATCTGTTTAACAGCCACACGCGCGTTTGTTATCTCCGAGGATGAGCCCGAGCTCTTTGAAGTCAACATATGTATGTGATTATGCACACATGTGCGTGACCTACATTCGGGGCTGGGGCACTTTCCCCGGTGCCACCCGGCGCAGGCGAGCACCCACCCGCTCCGCTCCCTCGCAGATATTGCCATTTCCCCGGCTGGTTTTGACTCCTCCACCCAGCGCAGCCATGGAGTTTCCATAGAAACATGAAGATATTAAACTGTAAATAATAATTTCTCCATAAAAAAAAAAAAGGAGTGTGGGGGGGGAGAGAAAGGAGAGGCGGGCAGGCTTGCACGCCGCGGATCCGACGCCGTGCGGCATCGGGGCCGCTTCCCCACGCGGGACGTGGTGTCAGCAGCGAGGGCGATGCTTCGGCTGGGGTCCCTGAGTACCCCAAAGTCCCACGTGGGGTCTGCTGTCACCCTCCCTGCCAGGTCCCACGGGCGGGGGTCCCACGCGCCCACCGACCGCACGTCCCTTGGTGCCGGAGGGCGGCTGAGGGATGCTGCGCCGCTCCATCCACCTCCGGCTGCTGATTTATCCGGGTTGGAGACTCCAGCCTGACATCTATAAAAATTAGCAGATAAAGAGCTGGCCGGGCCATCCTCTGCCAGCTTTGGGTAAATAAACGGGAGCTTTTCTGCTGCAATGACACATACCTGATTGGAAGGAATTGTTATTTACTGTTGCCTGTTCAATGGTTATTTTTAAATGGCCTAAAGTTAAACACATCAGTGTTTTTCATTTTCTCCTGCTCAGGGATATGTTTTTGTCCGGGGCTTTTACCCTTTCTATCTATTTAAGTGATACTTTTTATCATAAATGACTATTTTTTTTCCCCTTCCTGCTATCGAGCACAAAGCAGAGCCGGAAAACCATCCCTCCACCAGGGAGAGGAGAGGCAGGCGCTGCCACAGGATTTGCGGTTGGGGTTTTGTGGCCAGGGACTCGCACACCCGCCTGTGACACGGGCGGCCGGGACGGCTGCAAGCACGGCTCCCATCTCCCGTCCCCAATTAAATCCACTCTGCCTGATTATTGCCTCGGTGGGGAGATTTTTAGGGCTCCAGCTTTGCTTTGCTGTGCCGTGCCAGGATGCTCAGCACCGTGCCGTGGACCTAGGGACCACGGGGTGGCCAGGCTCAGCCCCGACACGCAGGCAGCAGCCCCTGCCCCAAACCGGCCGGGCCGGGGGGGCTGGGATTATCCACAGCGTAACGTCCCCCAAGAATAAGATTGCAGCTTAGGGCCTAATGGAAAAGAGGAGAGAGATGGGATTAAAAGGAAAATAATGACTATTTCTTCAGCGAGGCCATGGAAATGAGAAGGGGATTAGCGGCCTCTTTACCAGCAGACCCCAATCCCGCCGGTCGGTCCCGGACCCACGGATATCCGGAGCTGCCGGAGATGCCCACGCTCAGCATCACACCCTGGGACCCGTTCCCGAGGGTGACACCAGGGCTGGTGGCGCTGACGCCCTCAGGGACCTGCCTCGTGCCCACCCGAGCACCTGCCACCGCCCCCTGCAACCGCCCCTGCCCAAAACGAAGGCGATTTTGCAAATATTTGCCCCCGCGGTTGTTTTCCTCTCCCTGCAGATTCGTTGGGAAAAAAAATTATAAAATATTCTGCAAGGAATAAAACACCGAAAATTAAAACTTCACTTGCCGAGGCACAAGCCCGAGAATAAACCTGAAAGGCTCCTTTCTCTCGCCTTCGGTTGCACACACCGTGCTTTGCAATTGGCTGCTTTCCTGGAATAGATTCAGTTGCTATGATACCAAGTTTGCTTTTAACGAACCCCAGAAAATTAATGGCATTCAGCAGATAAGTCCTTAAAGTGGAACCTATTTTAAGAAATTCTTTCTGAATGGTTTACAAGTAGTCAGGAGGGAAGAGAAAGCTTCCCGAGGGCGGCAGAGCCCGCGCTCTCCCCACCCCTGCTCCCAGCTGGGATTTGGGGTCCGGGGCGTTGTGTTTTGGGACACCCTTCAGTCTGGGACCCCGAATGCAGAGGGCAGGATGAGGCGGGAGGCGTCAGCTCCCTGCACCTGCCCTGAGCATCCCTCCCGCTGCTGCAGCCGCGCTGCCCGGCTTCGCTTCCTCCCGGCTGTCCCCACGCGGCCTCGCCGCTGCCACGATCGAGCATCTCCCTCCGCTGGTGCTACAGAGCCGCGGGCAGGTCCCTGAAGCTGCGGGATCTGGGGACAGGCCACGGGAAATCCTGTTCCTGCAAAGCCTGGGGGCCCTTGGAGAAGCTCTGGGCTCAGCACCGAGGAGCTGGGGAAGGTTTTCCTCCAGCCGTGCGAGCAGAGCGCGGGGTGGCATCAGGTGGCGGATGGGGTGCGTCCCCCCCTCCTGAGACCGGTGTGAAGGACCCAACCCGGTGTCCCCACCACGGATCCCACTGCACGGGGGCCTCTGGATTCAGGAACAGCCCCGCATCACCGCATTACACCGTAGTGGATGCTTTCACCCAGCCTCGGCATCGCTGCTGCTAAAGCAAGCGCGTTCCCGTCCCCGTCCCCGAGCCGTGGGCAGAGCCGCAGCAGCCATAAAGGTTGTCAAATGCCACCAGCACCATTATGGGTTAGGAACGAGATGCTGAAATCCCACTGCCCATCTGCTCAGCTTTCTCCCACACCCCATTTCAGGCCCCTGTCCTCCCCGCACAGCATAAACCAGGCCAGCCCAGGGCATCCCTGCAGGCCGGGGTGAAGGATCAGCGCCCGGCGTCACGGCACACGCGATCTGCCCCTCTCGCTGGCGGAACAAAGCAAGAGCTATCGAGGGGGAGAAAGGGGCACCCCTTCCTCTCGCCCCCCAAAATCCTCCTGGCTCCCCTCTGCCTGCAGACTCCGGCAACGTCAGTTGGAAGAGGAGGTGCGATTGCACGCAGAAGCGAAACTCCGGCCAGGAGAAACGGGGCAGGGAGAGGCTCACGGCGCGAGGGGCGGCGGGGTTGGCATTTTCCTATTTGGAGCCGATGCTCTTCCTCGTTCCTTTTTCTCAAGCCAGGGAAGAGATGCACCAAACGGAACAGCGAGCGGGGGTGTGGAAATGTCCCCAGTGCCACCACCCTACACAGGCTGCGGAGCCCCTCGCGCCGTGTCCACCTCCCGCGGGCCTGATCCTGCGAGGGCTTAACACGTGCCCGACCCGGCACAACAGCGGTGGCTGGGTCCATCTGAAGAGCTTCCTGCGGATGGAAGCAGGAGGGAAGGAGCTCGGCGCACGCGGGCACGCAGCACCCCAAGCCGCGGCACGGCAAGGAGCAAAGCCGGAGCCCGGGAGGCACGCGGAGGGGAGGCTGCGACCGCGGCAGCACCGGCGCGGTGGGAGCGAGGCTCCCAAATCCACCTCTCCGAGGAACAAAGCTGCACTATCTCTGCAGATGCAGAATAAGCGACGAGCGGCGATGATTTATTTCTCTTCCCCAGTAGATAAACCGGCCTCGGAAACGGGTTTGCGCTAAATTACAATTTGCATGCGGTAATTTATTTAAGCAACTTTCCTCCTACTTCGTTATAAACAGGGCTTCTCTGGGGGTTATTTCTGAGCTGGCCCCGTTTCATTTGTCTCCAGCACACCCGGTGCAACCGAGCTTAATTGTCGGCGTGGAAATTAAAACCACTGCAGAAAAAATAAAAAAAAAATTAATAAAATAAAATGTTCTGGGTTTGTAGCTAGCCTGAGGAACCCCGGGTTTGAATAGAAATAATCACCTAGGCACAGACGCTAGCTCTGGGCCTCAATAAAAATGATTAAAGACAAAACCCCACTGAAATTTCCACTCCACAGACGCGGCGCGTTTGGCTTCCAGCCGCTCTCCCCCGGCAAAGGCGCCGTGGCCGGTGCCTTGGGGAGGCCGGCGGCCGCGGGGCCCCTCTCCTGCCGGGAGGGCAGGGATTTCTCCCGGAGAATAGCGAGCGGGTTTTTACATTCGGTTCTCTAGCTTTATGATATCACATACACTCATACAGCTAGATAACCAAAGAGAAAAACCGACCCAGGTCTTTTAAAATCGGGCCTCGGCCGTGCCGCGCGCCCTCGGGGAGGTTTCGCTCCGGCACCAGCGAGCCACAGCCCGTTGGAGCCCCCCAGGGTGGCCGCCGGCCCCGTCGCCCTCGCCGCGAATAATGAAGGAACCCCAACGGTTTCGGTGGGAGAGCGCGATGCGACGAGCGGCGCTGCCCACCCCAGCGCTCCGACCCAACGCCTGCACCCCAAAGGGACGCGCGCGCACCCCGAAGCGTGCTCAGCCCCCGCGCAGCCCCCCACGGCCTGGGGGCCGTGCAGGGCACGGTGCTTGCTGGGCGCCGTCCCCGCAGCCACTGCCAGCACCCCAGGGACCTGCCACCTCCCCAACCCCAAATTCGCCCCCAGCCCCAGCCCAGAGCCCGCTCCCACTTTGTAATTACTGTAAATTACTGGCGGGGAACTGCTGAGTCATGAGAGTCGCTGGTGAAGGGACGGACCCAGCGGAAAGGGCCCCGCGGGGTTTCCACCGCATCTCCGCTCTGCCCTCCTCTTCCTCCCCTTCCTCCCGCAGCCGCTCTCTGCAGCCGGGCCCCGCTCACGACCCCGGGGGCGGGACCGGAGCCTGCACCGCCGGGGGGGGGGTCCCCGTGCCCACGGGGGACCCCGACCCCGCATCTTCGAGGGGGACCCTTTATAGTTGGGGGGGACCCCATACATTTGGGAGGGACCTCTAATATTTGGGGGAGGGGGGGACCGGTTGATGCCCCGAAGGGGCGACCCCGCAGCTGCCGGGGGGGTCCCGTGCTCGCAGCACAGCCTCGCCCGCAGCGGGACCCGAAGGATCCCCGCACCGGGAGGCTCGGGGCCGGCCCCGGGCGCCGGCCGGGCCGCGGGGGGGGGTTCGCTCCCGGGGTCCGGTGCTGCCCCAACCGGAGGACTCCGGCCGGGCGGGGGAACCGCGGCGGCACCGCAACGAGGCAAAGCTCCCCCGGGCAGGGAGGGGAGCGGGGAGAGGAAGGGGGACCCCCCCCAAAAAAAAAAATGGGGAACCGGAGCAGGGAACCGGGACGGGGAACTGGGAAGGGAACCGGAGAGGGAACCGGGGCGGGGAACCGGGGCGGGGGTACCTGTCGCCGTCGGCTCCGGGTGTCCGTGTCCTTTCCGTGCTGCCGGGGTGGGGAGGAGGCTGCCAGCCCCCGCCCGGTGCCGGTCCCGCTCCCGGAGCCTCCGGGACCTGCCTCTAAAGTTGAGGCAGAGCCGGCGGAGGGCGGGGAAGGGCGGGAGGAGGGACGGGGCGGCCGGCGGGGACAAAGCCCGGGCGGTGGGGCCGGGGCAGGGGTCACCCCCCCGGGGGCAGAGCCATTCGCCACGGCCGTCGCTTTCTCCCCCCGCCCCCCCGGGGGCCGCCCCGTCTGCTCGCTCCCCCCCCCCGCCTTTACTCAACGCCACGGAGCCTCCCGGCTCGCCGCCCCCCAGCCCGGCCGCAGCCGGCCCGCCCCGTCGGGGGAGGCGGCGGTGCCCCGAGGCTAACCCCGCTCGGGCCGGGCTGTGGCGGGGCCGCCCCCCCCGCCTCCCGACCCTCTCCCCCCCCACTCCCCCCGACCAGGCGTTAAACCCGACGGGGAAGGGCTGGGGCGGGGTCCTGAGCGAGGCGGGGGGGGGTGGGGGAGAGGGAGGCGGGGGCAGCCGGACCCTCCCGTCGGGGCTGCGCTCCGCTTGCAAAGGGGAAAATTTTGCGGCAGCTCCGGACTAAAAACGGGCACGACCCCCGCCCCCCGGCAGGAACAGGGCCCCGACGGGCCCGGTCTCGGCTTTGTCCCCTAGTCCAGGGGACGAAAGGGGGGGCACGTCTGGGGCCCGGGACAAAGCGGGCCCGCGGCTCCGAGGGGCGCCGGGGCAGAGCCCGGGGCGCCGAGCTCCGGCTCCACGTCCCCCCCGTGCGGCCGCCCGGGGCCGGCCCTGCCCGGTGCAGGGGGACCCGCTCGGCTCTCCGGGCACGGCGGGGCAGCCCCTGGGGCCGTGCCGGTGGGGGGGGGGGGGGGGGGCGACCCTTCCCCGGCCCCCCAGCCTCTTCGCACTGGCAGCGCAGCGGCGGGCACAGGCGCGCCCCCCGTGCGCGCACCGCGGGGTGCCCGGGCACCGATGCGCGCCCCCCGGCCCCACCCTGGTGCCCACCGGGGAGCGTCCCCCCCCTTGCACACTCACTGGTGCACACGCACTGGTGCACAAGCACCGCCGTGCACGCCCGTCCGGTGCCCGCACCGCTCTGCACACGCACCCCCGCTCCGCACCCCCGGCCCCCCAGCTTTGCCCCGGCTGCCGGGGGGGGGGCCGCAGCCCTCCCGGAGCCTCCGCACCGCACCTGGCTCCGCAGAAAACGGCGGAAAACGAAACCAACCCACGGCCAGGGCTCAGCACCGGCATCGCCAGCCGCCGGGCACGGCCCCGGCCCCTCCGGGGTGCTGGGTGCGGGCACCCCCCGGCCGGGCCCGGGCCCTGCTCCCAGCGCCCCGTGTTTTGGGGAGGGAGAGCCAAGGGCGCACGGAACCGTCCCGACCCCTCTGCCCACACCCACCCCGTTAGATGTACCTATAGAAAAATATCTATATAGGTATGTTGGATCCGTATAGAAATATCTGCGCCCGAAGGAGCTGGGAGCCGGGCACGGCGGTGGCTGCGGAGGTGCCACCCCGCAGGTACCGGGGGCTCACCGGGGGCTCACCGGGGGCTCACCGGGGGCACCGGGGCTTTGTGCCCCGCACCGGGGCCTCCCGGTAAAGTGGAACCCTCGGAAGGAGCCCGGTCCGCGGGCGGCGGCCCCAGCACGGCGGGGCGGGGGCTGAGGATGCTCCCGCCGGCACCGGGCACACGGTACCGGGCACCGGGTACCGGACATCGGGTACCGGGCACCGGACACCGGTCCCGCCGCTCTCCGTGGTGCTGAAAGGCGGCCGCCGCCGCGGCGGGAGGCCCCGGAGCCGTTCGCGGTGGTGCCTCCTCGGCCCTTCTCTTTCCAAGCCGCCACCACTTCGTGATTATTGTTCTAATTATCAGTAATTATTGTCGTGAGCGTCGCCGCCGTTCCCGTCGCTCGGGTGCGCGGCGGCACGGCGAACCGTTCCGAGTGGGAGACGGTGCCACCGAGGCAGCCGGTCGCCGAATTAACGGATCGTCGCCCCGTACGGCCCCGGTAGCTGCCGCCCGCGGTCCCCCCCCCCGGCTTGGTGGGCAGGGGCACACCGAGCCGGTGCCGTTACCTCCGCCACCGGGCTCCGAAACGCCGCCGCCACCGGGGATGGAGGCTCGGGGCCCGGCACCGGGCGGCGGCGGCGGCTGCGGCGGGCTCGGCCCCGCTGCCCTCCACACCTCCGGGGGTCCCGCCGCCTCCCGGTCTTCTCCCCAGCCCCGGCGGTTTTCCCCGGTGAAACGGTGCCTCCCGAGGGGGCGAACCCCCCGCTACGGCCGCAGCCCTAAAGCTCCGCCGGGGGAACGAACGGGAGCCACGGAGCGGCCCCGGGAGCATCCTCGGGAAGGGGCAGCTCCGGGCACCGGCGGGGCCGGGGCTCAGCATCCTCACCGGCCCCGCTCCTTCGCCGCCCCCCCGGGCCCGGGAAGCCGCCGCGCAGGCACCGGGCGAGCCGCAGCGGCCCGGTTCGGCCCCGCCGGTCTCCCGGTGCCGTTCCCCTCGGCTCCGCGCCCCCGGGAGGGCCCGGGGAGGCGGCGGGGGAGGCTCGGCAGGGCCGGCAGCGAAGGGGCGGCTGCCCCACGCGTGTTCGCGGCGGCGGGAGGATGGGAAGGGAGGCCCGGGGCTCGCCCGGCCCCGCTCCTTCCCGGCACTTACCGAGCGCTCGGCCGCCTCCAGCCCTCGGCCGGCGGCTGCGGGCACCGGCTCGGAGCCCGGTGCCTCTCGTCCCCCGTCCTCCCCTCGCCGCCACCCCCGTGTGCATCAAATACCTTCACTGCAGCAGCCATGTTGGGCTCCGGTGCGAGCACGGCGCTCGCCGCAGGAGCCGCCGGGCGCCTCGGCGGGAGGCAGCGCGGCTCGGCTCGGCTCGGCTCGGAGCCGTGCTCCCACCGGAGGAACCGGCGGGCCCGGGCCGGCCTCTCCCGCAGCCCCGCTTCGCAGCCGTACCCCCGGCAGCACCGCAACTTGTCGCCGTTACCGGCAGCGCCAGGCCCGGGGGTCGCGGGAGGGTCTCGCTGCCCGCCCCGTCCCGGCCCCGCCGCTGCCCACGGTGGGAACGGGCGAGCATCAGCCCCGGGGCTAGCGCCTGGCGAGAGGCACGGAAAGCCGCAATTACCTCCTCGGCGGGCGGGCAGAGTCCCCCGGCGCAGCCTCTGGGCCGAGCTCACCTGGGGAGAAAAAAAAAAAAAAAAAAAAGAAAAAAAAAGAAATAAATTATCTATAGAGATTTATATATATATTTCTATCCGAGAGGCGAAGCAGTGAGCGCGACGGCTCCAACTTGGAGCAACTTTGCCGGGAGGCTGGCAGCGGGGGCGGTGCTGGAGCCCCCCGCAGCACCCAGCCCTTCCCGGCCCCCAGCAGCTCGGCGGGGGGGGGTCCCAAGGGGAGCCCCGGCCCTACCCAGGGGCCAAAGCCGGGCCCCGGCCTCCGGAGCTGCAGCAGCGCAGCCCCACGTCTGCCCGCCCGGCCGGCTGCAACGGGCACCGGGGGGCGAGAAACGGCAGCGCAGGGCCTGCAGCCCCCGGGGAAGGAGGGCACCGAGCCGCCCCCGACCCCCCCGTGCCGCGGGCACCGGAGCATCCCCGGCCGAGGGCCCGCAGAAGCGGGCAGCAGCCGCCGCTCCCCGGTGAAGGGAGCCCGGCCCGCGCCCCTCGGAAGCGGATTTTCAGCTGTTTGTTGATGGTTTGTGTATTTTTTTCCCCCCCTCCCAGAAATATAGATTTTTTTTTTCCTTCTTCTTTTTTTTTCCCGCCCCATTTTTTTTTTTTTAATTTATTATTTTTTTTTTAGCGTTTTGATTCCGGTGTCGTCGCTGGGAATTATTTGCATTTAAAACGCAACGACTCGTTCCCTGCACATCGCTTCGCACATCAATTCAACCAGCACCGGAGCATCGAGAGAGCGCCGGAGAGGGGGGGGCGACCCCCAGCAAAAGGGGGCCCAAACCCCCGGCCAGACCCCCCCCAGTCGCTGCCCTCCCGGAGATCTCGATGTGTGCCGAAACTAAAGATTGAGCCGGCGCTCGGAATTGTTTTATTTCTGCTGTCGCTGTCACCCAAAGATGCGGTGGCAACAAAGACAGGGAGGGTGTTTGACGCTCGGATTTTTGGCCTGCTCCCGTGCAGAAATATTCCCCCTAAGCCCCGAACGCTTTGCAAAGACTGATCTCTCTAAAAGCAATAATATCCTGCCCTGGCAAGTGCTTAAAAAAAGACAATCTGATTTTATATTTATCCGCACGCCGTTGCCAAGCCCGTCGGAGGGCACGCACAGCACTCGCAGAAACTAATGCCGGGGGGGGGGGGGGGGGGACACTGGAAATGAGAGCGGAGCCCCCCCGGACCACACCGGGGCCGAACGCCTTCCCCGCGCCCGGCGGAGATTTCCCCGCTCGGGAAAACAACGGCGAGGAAATCCCCGCCGTGCTCGCTCGGGCAGAGCCAGGAGCTTCAGCACCACCACCACCACCCGAGTTACTTTTCTTAGGAAAAAAATTAAAAAATAAAAAAATAGAGATCCCCCCCCCACACACACACCCCGTCTTTCTCCAAACCTAATTCAGCCCCGGCCCTTCGGGTCGGGGAATTTTGCCGTGGCTTTCCAGCCCCGCAGCGCGGATGGCACGGCTCGGAGGGGACGGGGGAAGGATGCCCACACCAACCACCGCCAGGATCCTCTCCAACCGCATCCCCCGACCCCCAAATCCCTTCCCCGAACCCCCCGAAATAGCTGCACACACCGAAACTTCGCTCCGGCAGCCCCTTACCTCGGGCAGCGGGCAGGGCAGGGCAGTCGGTCCGGGCAGCCCCGGGGGCTATAAACCCCGGGTGGCTTTTGTGAGTTTGCCGGAGTTTCCCCCGGCTGTCCCCTTTTGTGTCCCATTGCCATCTCGAGGCCCTGATTAATTAATTTCACACTGGAGCCCGGCAGAAAATTTTCCCACAAACAAGTGGCCGGGGAGACGTGGAGCCCCAAAGAAAAGGAGTCAACATCAAGTTCAACAGCATGCGGGAAGGCGATTTCCATCACAATCGCGTCTGAGCGGGCCCGGGCGGGGGGCGGCGGGCGGCGGCCCCCGCGCCCCCTCCGCGCCCCCTCCGCGCGTTCCCAGGCTCGGAACAATCGCGCTCTGTTTGCCTCGCACATGCCGGCGTTTGGGCACGGAGGCTGCCTTGTGATAACAGAAATAATGAAGGGGGCTCGGGGAGAGGCGGGGGGGGGGGGGACGGGGGGACGGACACGCTGGGGTGGGGGGAGAGGGGGAGAGGGGTGGAGAGAAAAAGGGAAAATGGAAAGCGGAGGAGCCGCGCACCGGGCTGCCCGCTCCCGACCTGTTGAGCCCCGACGGTGCCCTCGGAGTTTTGCCGCAAAAACCGGCCGAAAAGGGGCGGCTCGGCCCCAAAAGGCGAGAAGGGGACGGAGCCGGCTCCGTCGGGGGGGAACTTTCCCCAAGTTTGCTGCAAATCCTTCCCCCCCCCCCCCCCCCCCCCCCCCCCCCCCCCCCCCCCAAAGCCTCAGCCACGCGTTTTCCCACAGCCCCGGGGGAGCGGGGGAGCCTGCCCCGGGGGAGCGGGGGCCGGGGCCCGGGGGGGGTCGAGGCGGTGGTGGACGTGTCCTGCAACCCAAGCAGCTCGGCTCCGCCGGGCATTGTCCCCACGGAGCCCGTGGCCATTGTTCCCGGCGCTGCGGGAGCCGGAGGGAGGGCAGCTTTCCACGCCTCGACCCCCCCCCCCCCCCCCCTCCACACCCCCCCCCTTTCGCCCCCACCCCGATACTCGCACCGGGCTGGCGGGACCCTCTAATCCGGGGGAGGGAAAAAAAAAATAAAAATAAAGCAGAAAAGAAATATCGCAACCCGCAGGAAAAAAAAATAAATAAAGGGGGAAAAAAAGAAAAAAAAAAGGGGCCGGGTTGGGGGGGGGGAAAGAAGGGGGCGCGGGGTCCCCCCTGGCAGACTTCCTCCAAGTTGGGAGAAGCGGAGGGGGGGGGGGGGGGCGGGATGCTGCGGGGGTCCGCACCGCCCTGCCCCTGCGACCCCCCCCCCGGGGCTGCCCCGGCCCGGGGAGTTCTGTGCGGGGCAGGGAGAGAGGGGAGCCGGGGGGGGGCGTTATTTACCTCCCTCCGCACCTCTGCATCCTTAAGGACTTAGCGGCAGCGGGAGCCGAAAGCCGCCGGGACAGCGGCAGCCTCCGGGGGGGGGGAGGGGGGGGGGGGGGCTGGGGGCAGGTATGCGGAGCCCCCCCCCCCCCACACACACCACCACCACCCCCCCCGGCTGGAGCCGATGCGGAGCGGCTGAGCCGGGCTGCGGCTCCCGGCGAGGAGTGCCAGGAGCGGGGCTGGGGGAAGCGGAGCCCCCCCCGATCACGTTGCCGTTACGTGGGGTTAAACAGAAACGTCTGCCCGGGGGGCTTTAACGGGCCTGAGCCCCGGTAACACCACCCCCCCACCCCCCCCCCCCCCCCCCCCCAAGAGACCGCCGGGCCCTGGGGGGGCGGATTCCGCCCAAACATCCATTTTGTCCCTTTTGGAAATGGAGAGAAGGAGAGAGGAGGGAAAATGCGCTTTTTTTTTTTTTTTTTTTTTTTCCTCTTTCTCCATATTTTACTACGTAAGGCATGACGTCCTCACGTCGGGAGCGGGATAGGTTCGCCCTGCGCTGGGGGGGGGATGCACGGGCTGGGGGGGGGGGGGGGGGCTCGGGGGCGGGGGCGGCTCCGGGAGCAGAACCTAAAAATAACGGGGATTGTAGGGAAAAGAATAATAATAATAATAATAATAATAATAATAATAATAATAATAATAATAATAATAATAATAATAATATTCCGGGTCACCCCGCCGGTGCAGCCCCACAAGGGCAGCGGGAGGCCGGGCCCGGTGGGGGCCGGATCCTCCCCCCCCCCTCCCGCGCCTCCTCCCGGCCCCACGCCCCGCGGGACCGAGAAGGGCTCGGGGAGCCCCACGGGGCCCGGCCGGAGCCGGGGTCGGATCCGGAGCGAGGGGAAGGACGAGGGGTTTTGGGGGGGGTCCTCCCGCTTTTGCTCCCCCCCCCTCCCGGGGCTGGTGCAGACGCTGCGGCAGGAGGGAGCGGGCGGTTGGGGTCACCCCGGTGACTCCCAGCCCGGTGCAGGATTTATCCGCCCTCCGTGGAGACGCAGCCGAAATCGGCTCATCTTTAATTAAAAATAAATAAATATAATTAAATAACGCCCCGCCCTGGGTGTTAACACCCCCATGCTCCGGAGTAGCCGGGAGCACGGGGTCACACCCCGTCCCGGCGCACGGGGATTTTCGTAGCGCGTTAAAAATCGGTGCCGGCAATCGGGAGTCGCTCCGAATTCGGACCCGGGGGTCTCGGTGCGGGGCGAAACCCGCAAGGAACCGAGCTGCGGAGCGGGGCCGGGCTGGGCCCGGGCTGGGAGCGGGGCCGGGGCCGTCGTGGTGCTGAGCCCCCGCCGCTGCTGCTGCGGAACCGGGCCCGTTCCGTGCCCCCCCCCCGCCCCCTCCGGCTTTGGCCCCGGTGAGCTCCGCTTCTCCATTTCCCCCTCAACGAATATTTCTCCCCGCGGGGCTGGGGGCCGCCGGGGGGGGCCGTCCCGGTTCCCCGCCGCCCGCCCCGTCCAACCGGGGCCGTGCGGGGCCCGTCCCGGTGGGGGGGGCAGCAGGAACCGGGCCCGGCTCCGCACCTCGGGGGCCCCAAACGTGGTCCCTGCCCCAACCCCGATGGGGGGGGGTTCCGCCCGGTGGCTGCTCTCCCCCCGGTCCCGGCCCCGCCACCGGGGCCTTCCCCGGCAAATTCCGCCGGGCCCGGCTCCTGCAGCCCCTCGGTACCGCCGGGCCCGAACCCCCCCCCCTTCTGCTGTTTGTCTTTTTTTTTTGGGGGGGGGGGGGATTTTTTTGGGGGGTGGGAGGCGTATTTTGGCTCCCTGATAAGGTTTTGATCAAAAATTCATTACGAGGCGCTGTGCGCAGCGCCATGAATATTTCAGGGCTTTTGCAAAACAACCGAGTGGGGGCTTGGGGGAGGATGCACCGGCGGGGGGGGGGGGAGCCCGGGGCTCGTTCCCTCCCCGGTGTAAGGCGTGAAACGGCCGCGGGAAGCCCCGGGAGCGGAGCCCGGCCCCGGCCCGGCCCGTCGGGTGGCCGCGGGGACGCGCGGTGCCCAGTCCCGGTGCCGTGGCGGGGGCGCGCATCCCCTGCTCCTCTCCAGCCGGGACGTGTCCCACCCCCCCCCCCAAATATCACCGAGACCCCAAAGGACACGGAGGAGCAACCCCCACCCCGCTGGGCTGGGATCCAGCCCGGCACCCATGTGGGAGGGCGACCCCAAAAGCAGCCAGTGCGCCTCTTCCCCCGCTGCAAGGCCTGCGCCCCCCACCCCCCCCCCCCCAAAAAAAAGGGGTGCACAGAGCCCTGACGGAGCAGCCCCCCGGCAGCTGCTGCCTGGCAGAGAGGCGGAAGCGTGGGGTGGGCAAAACAGCCCCCCCCAGCCCTGCAGCCCCCAGCACCGGAGCCCAGCACCCTCACGGAGCAGCGTGGCCCCCAGCCACGCCGGGCCTGCAGGTAACGGGGTTTTGCTGGGGTGGCTCCCCCGTTTGCTGGGAAGGGGCACACGAAGTTGGCCCAGACCCCTCCACCATGGGCCAGGGTCCTGCAGGATGGAAAGGGGGGGGACACAGAGCGAAGCCAGATGCTCTGTCTCTTCCCAGCACCATCCTGAGCACCTAAAAAAGCTGGGGGGGGGGGGGGGGGCCTCGGTGTGACCTTTGGGTCCTGCGCAACTGCGCATCGCACTGTGATGAGAGGTGGGCAGGGACACGGGGCCGGAGGGCGAGAGGGGCCTCGCTGCAAGCCCAAAGTGGGGCTGGGGCACCCCCGGGGCACCCCCCCACCCCAGTTTAGGACCTGTCGCAACGGGGCGGTACTGGACCTGCGGGCAGCCGGGGGGGATGCGCGGCTCTGGTCGGCTCCTGGGTCTCCCACCGCTGCCCTCGGTCCCGCCGGCCGCTGCCGTGTCCCCGCGGTGGGATGTGGCCCCCCAACAGCCCCAGCCCCTCCCCGGGGCTCACCTCGCCCTGACATTTCCTGGCGCTCCTTCCATGCCAGCGGGTTGCCATAGCAAATCTAAATCTTACAAACAAAACGAGGAGAAAAGCCTTATTAGCATATATTCAAATGAACCATGCAATAATGCAAACCATAAATCATGCAGTCATTGCTATTCAATCAGTGTCTCTTACCCCAGCCCCCACACTTTCCCCGCGTGTCTCGGCTCCTCACCGCATTCACCAGCCCCTTCCCAGCCTGGGGACCCGAAGCGGGTCGGGAGGGGACCGTCCCCACCGCCTGGGGGGCACCTGGGCCGCAGGCACCCCCGCTGTCACCCCGGTGTCCCCCAGATTTGGGGTGGCCACTGCCCCGCTCCCAGGCCCCGCGGCCGAGGCGTCACCAGGGGCCGGGTCCGTGCCGGGGCTGGCGGAGCTGCGTCCCGAGGCAGCAGCCCCTAATCCGGGCTGGTATTTACGCCGCTCGCTGGGCTCTATTAAACGGGAAAAACTCTCCCCGGAATTAATCTCCGTGCCGTGGTTTAATCCCGGGGCTCGGCTCCCGGTAATCTCCCCGGGAGCTGAGTTCAGCGCTGGTGAGCGGAGGGGCCCCATCCCCGTGCCACGTCCCCCGTGATGCTGCAGGGCCCCGGGCAGAGCTGCTGGGCCCCCCAAAACCCGCCCGTGGTGGGCAGTGCCACCTCCCCAAACCCTCCTTCCCATCCCCAACACGTCGCAGGGCCCAGGAGAGGTTCCCCCAGGCCAGGGAGCTACAAAAAGCCCATCCCTGCACTGGGCAGGTGCTGGCAGCCCCCCTTCACCCCACACGTGTCCCCATTAATGCTGATATTTGGGGCACAGGAGGGGGTTTTCCTCCTGCCCATCAGTGGGAACACCGGCCACCCGCACTAACCCTGCAGCGTGAGATCCTACAAGCATCTTTTTGGGGGGTCTCCTGGAGCACACGGCTCAGCCACGTGGACACGGGGATGTGGCGAGGGCCGGGGTGACTCTGCTGCCACCCGTACCGGGGGCTCGGTGACCCCAGAGAGGTGGCTTTGAGCCGGGGGGGACGCAGGGGATGGCAGTGCCGAGCCAAAATTAACGGGGCACAGCCCATTTTCCCCTCGGGGACGTTACTAAATTGCCACCCCACGCAGAGCTGTGCATCCCGACCCCAAGGAGCTGACGCCAGGCACCCCGACACCCCCAGATCTTTATTGGTGAGAACGTAATAAATAGAAAAAAAAAAAAAAAATTGTCCCTGGGCCGGTGGAGCAGCGCCCGCTGCCCCCGGCCGCCTCCCCTCGCCCCGGCCGGGGATGGGGGTGGGGGGGGGAAGGATTTGGCCCTGTGGGTGCAGGGTTGGGCCCGCTGCCATCGGCTGCTGCTCTCAGTCCTGCTGCCACCCCGTGGCACTTCCCAGGCACTCCTGCTCGGTGGGGACACGCAGGGACGGACGCACGGACGGCGATGGACAGTGTCCGGCACCGGACACCGTGCCACGCCGGGTGGGGGGGGCCGAGGGGGGGGGTCCCGGCCTCGCCGTGCCCCGCAGGAGCATGGGGTTGGGGGGGGCAGAGCTGAGAAAAAAGGGGGGGACAGCAGTGTCAGGGAGGGGCACTGGGGGGGGACGGGGTTGGGGGGGGGTTCTGGGAACTGCAGCCCCGGCGTTGGGGCCAGGACCCCCTGGGAAGCCCCAGAGCAATGGGGGGGGGGGGGGGGGGGGCTCCTTGGGGGTCCGGGGATGGGGTGGAAGCGGGGAGCGGCTCCCCCTGCACCCCGTCAGCCTCGCTATCTCTGCCACCCCTCCACAGCCTGTGCCCGCCGCGGGGGGACGGGGACGGTGGCCCGCTGCTCCTCCGCCAGCGGCCGGGGGGGGCCCAGGGGGTAGGGATAGCCCTTGGCGTAGTCGTCCCGCGGCTGGAGGTCTCCGGAGCCCCGGGAGGCTTCGCTCAGGGAGGCCAGGCTGCCCGGGGGGGGCTGCGGGGTGCCCGAGGGGCAGCCAAGCCCCGGCGAGACCCGCTCCGACTTGATGCTGATGGCGTGGTGCTGCGGGGAGCTGCCGGGGGCCGCATCCTCGGCGGGAACGATCCTGGCGCTGGCCCTGGGGCGAGAAGGGGGGGGGGGGTGAGGCCGGGTCTCCCCGTGCAGCATCCCCGGCCAACACACACGGGGTGGGAAGGAGCCGGTTGCGTGTCCCCCTTCCTCCCGAGCGGGGCTGAGACCCTCCCAGCTCATCTCACGCACCGGCTCCGTCCAATTCCTCGCCCCCGAGCAACGCTGGGGGGGCTGCAGCACCCGCTTCCCAGGCCGCCACCCACCCACACGCTGGCACGGCTGCTGGGAGCTCGGTGTGTGATGGGGGGGACGCGGGGGCCAGGTCCCCGGGGGGGCAAATTGGGCTTTAAATAGGCTCCGCTGCCAGCGGGACAGGCTGGGACTGGGTGGGTGGGAGGGTTCCCAGCCCGTCCCCGTGCGCCCCAGTTTTGGGGGTGAAACTGGACGGTGTGGGGCTGTGCTTTGGGTGCCCAAAAAGCAGGGTCAACCCTAAATCCCCCCGTCCCTCACCCCGTTGCCAGACCCTGTCCCCTGCTGTCCCGTGTCCCCAGCCCGGTGGCGGTCCTTACCCCAGCGCTGCCATGTCCCGCGGGGGCTGCCACGAAGCCGGGGGGCCGGGCTGCAGGAAGCCGGGGGGCGGCGGGGCCTCGCCAGCCCCATACTCTGCAGAGCAGGGGGGGGAAAAGTGAGCAGGATATGGGGGGGAGGGCTTCGACCCTCCTGGGGCACGGGGCCAGGACTTACCCGCTTGTGCCGGGGCGAGGAAGGGGAAGCCGGAGAGGCTGTGGTTGGGGATGCCGGCGCTGCCCGGTGCAAGCACGGGGCTCAGGGTCTGCAGACCGGGGTACAGCGGCCTCTGTGGGATGCAAAGGTGTCCCCCCCCCGGTCAGACTTTGTGCTGCTGAGCCCCCCAGGGGGGGGCTGTGGTGCTCCCTTTCCCTCCCCAGCCCCGCAGCAAAGCCCCGGGGTTGGAGGAGACGGGAGCGGATCAGAGCAGCTCCTTGCTGAATTTGGGGGGGAGGCACCTCTGTGGCCCCGGGGGGGGCGACAGGCATGGGTGACTTGGTGGGACATACAGTGAGCCAGGGGACAGAGGGACCCCGCATCAGGCATCTCCCATGGTGCCACAGCTGGGGAGGGGACACAGTGGGACAAGGCCACCGAGCATCCTCCTGGCACTGTCCCCCAGCCATCAGGAGCACCCTGGAGATCCAGAAGCTGGGAGCTGCACATTTGGGGTCTTGAATCTATGGGGATATATCGGGGCTGGGCTCCCCCCCCCCCAGCAGCACTGTCCCTGGGTGCCGCAGAGTCCCTTGGTGTCACTCACCGCCGCGCTGCCGCCGCTCCTGCCGCTGGCCAGGCTGCCGTGGGCTTCGCCGCGCCGGCCGTCGGCTCCCAGGTACAGCGGCGGCGGCGTCTTGGTGGCCAGGGCTCGGTTCAGGCCGCCGGGGGGGAAGAGGGGATAGCCGATACCTGCACGGACAGAGGGACAGGAGGATGCGTGGGTGGCACCGAAGGATGTGGAACCATCGGGCTCCCATCCTCAGGGGTCCCCGGGGCTGCAGCCGGTGGCCCCGGTGCCCTCGTCCCCGGTGGGTGCCCGTGCGTGCATGCACGGTGCCGCGCTCCTGCAAAGCCACATCCTGCGCGCGGCCCTGGGCGCACCTGGGCTGCGGCGGCCACCCCCGGCCCGCTGCGGCCACGGCCGCGCGCTGCGAGCGGAAACGAAGGCGACGGCCGGATCTGGCCCCGGGAACCAGCAGGGTGCAAAGCTCCCCGTCCGGACCCCGCTGCGGGCAGCCCTCGCGGCTCAGCTCCCCGCGGAGCAGCGGGGGGACATCCTGTGGCACCGCCACCTCCCCGGCCAGGTCATGGCCGTCCAAGGTGGGCACGCCGCGTGCCCACATCCTGCACCGGGAGCAGCGCCGAGCCGCGGCGGCTCAGCCCATCCCGGTTGTGGCAAAGCCACCCATGGCCCGGCCACCCCCGTGCCACCTCCTACCCGCCCGGGAGGGGGTTTCCACTGGTCAAGCCTCAGCACCATTTTCTCCAGCCCCTTTTTTGCTGCCCCGCCCCAGGGTGGCGGAAGCTCGGGGGGCACCCAGCAGCACCCAGACCCGTGCCAGCCCCGCCGGGCGGGGAGAGCCCCTCGCAGCCAGCTCCAGCTCTGCCGCACAGGAGGGAGCGCGAGGCATGGGTGCAGGGTGCCCGGGGCCACCTGGGTGCGCGGCGGCCGTGACTCAGCAGCGCGCAGGAAGCAGCTGGAGGGAGGCCAGAAGCCGGTGGCGTTTCCGCAGCTGCGGCGGGCGCTACCTGCCCACGCGCCCGCCCCTGCCCCGCTCCTGGTAAATCCCCGGGAGATGCTGCGAGAGGAGCTTTGCATGCGGCGTCCGGCCTGGAAAATCCCTACGGGGCCAGCGAGGTGTCCGTCGGGGGGACCTCGTCCCCGCTGCGAAGCCACCCACATGCAGCCGGGTAACATCTGAGCCTACCTGGGGGCATCGGTCCTGGAGAGCGCCCCGAGAGCTTCGGTGCTGATGGTTTGAAGGCGGGCGGGCGGCCCTGGCTCTGCGGGGAGCTGCTGGTGCTGCTCAGGGCTCCATCACCGCCCGCTGGCGGGGAGCTGCCGTAGGATGCCTCGGGCAGCGGCACCGGGCTCTGCGGGGTGAAACAGGATTGGGGTCAGGGCTGGGGCTGGGGACACGGCTCCTGTCCCCCAGTGTCGTGGTGTGGAAGCGACTCACGTAAAAGCGGGGCCGTGCCACCGTCAGGTCCATGCCCTCGTTCAGCTTCCGCATCTTCTCGCCGGCGTCCAGCCCCTCGTCCAGCTCCAGCTCGTGGCTGTCCAGCCCCAGCCCCTTGCGCTTCAGCGTCTGCGGGGTGCGGGGCGGTGAGCGGGGTCCCCTGCCCTGCCCGACCCCCGCCCCCCCCCCCGCCGCCCCCCGGCGCTACCTCGAGGATGTCGGAGTTGGTGCGGCTCTCGTGGGGCTCGCTGTACTCCGTGTACTTGAGCAGCACCTTGTCCATGTCGGTGCTGGCGTACTGGAAGAGGCGGTTGGTGCTGTTGAAGATGATGAGGGCGATCTCGCAGTCGCACAGCACGCTCAGCTCGTACGCCTTCTTCATCAGCCCGAATTTACGCTTGGTGAAGGTCACCTGTGGGGAAGGGGACACGGCGCTGCCCCAGGGCCACCGCCGCGGCCCTGCCGCCCTCTCCTTTCCCCCCCCAGCACCCAAAATCTCCAGGCTTTGGAGGCTCCGACACCCCCAGGGGCCGAGCGGCTTCGCCTCCCTTCGTCCCTCCCCAGCCTCGCGGCTCCTTGTCCCTTCTGGTCCCCTCTCCTCCTACCTGCCGGTTCCGCTGGTCCAGTATTCGGCTGATCTGTATTTTTTTCCGGCCCATTTTTGACTCCTAGACTCGGAGGGAGACTGGAAGAGAGAGAGAAACCCCGTGAGCACCTACCGGTTGCCTCCTCACCCTTCCGCCAACCAAAATAAGCTTTGCTGAAAAAAAATAACTTTTCAGAGGAAGTTTTGGTCCCGGCGGCATTTCCCAGCTTTTCCGCAAAGAGCGTCAAACCCCCCAAAATACCAAAAAAATGCGAAATTCTTCTGGGGCGGGCGGGAAAATTCCCCTTTGCTCTGCTCAGCTGGCCCCACGGCCCTATCTCTGACACCCCTGCCCCCCGGCAGCCCCCCGGCAGCCCCCCCCGGCACCTGCGTGCGCTGGCTGCAGAGCGCCGGTGCCGGATCCCAGGTCCCTTGCCGGGAGCGTGGGCTCAGCCTTGGCATCCCAAAGCTGCGCCGACGCTGCCCCGCGCTCGCCCTCGCCGGGGGTTTTTACCAGCGGATGGGGCTGATGGGGAGGGGGGTTACAAAGGAGGCTGGGCTGGCCGCGGGGAGGGTCCTCGGTAAGACAAAGGGGCTGTTTTTAGGTTCAATGTTTTGTGTGTGTGTGTGTGTTTTTTTTTTTTTGAATGCGAACAGACTAAATTTGACCTCAGCCGTTCGCAGGTCAGGAAGTGGCTGTACGAGGAGACAGCAAAGCGAAACCACCCACCTCCTGGTGCCACGTGAGGCAGTGATGGGAAGAGCGAGGGGCCAAGGGACCCCGGATCCCAGCCCCGCTGCAAGGTGCCAGCCCCGGCTGCAGCCCGGCACCGGGCATCGGCCTCTGCGACGCCCCGTTACCACTGCAGGGGGTGTCACAGGAGTGTCACTCTTGTTGTTCCCCCACACTGGACACCCCAAAAATCCCTCTGGGATGATGCTGGGGGGGGGGCTTGGTGCCATGGAAATCTGGTACAGAGCCATGGCTGGCATCAGCGTGCTCCCAGCGGGACCCTCGCATCCGCCCCAAATTGGGTGCAGCCCTGGGCCAGCTCAGTCCCCACTGACCCCAAGACATGGCCACGGGGCAAGAGCTGGCCTGGGAAGCCGGTGGGGCTGGGACACTGCTGCAGCTCTCCGGGGGACGATGCTCCCCGAATGTCCCCGGGCATCCCCGAGCGAGCCCCTCGAGCCCCCGTGGCAGGGATCAGCCCCGGTGCAGGTTGGGGAACCGCCAGCCCTTCACTCCCCCAGTGCCCCAGCCCGTCCCGCTTCCTTCTCTCAAGCACGTTGCCATTTACCATCTTGCTCAGCTGCTATATTTAGCTGATCAAAACTAATTTTAATTTATGGAAGGAAATTGTGCTGCCGTTCCCACGGCCCCGCTGCCACCCTTGTGTCCCCGGGCCCACGCACGGCGCGAAGGTACTGGGGGTGACGAGACCACCCCAGCCCCGCGGGGATCGGCCCTGCCGGGAAAAGCAGCCACCAGTTCCCTGGTGAAAACGCGGAGGTTTTCCCAAAGCCTGTGAGCGGCCGGGGCCAATCCTGCCCTCCTGGTGCAGACACCTGCTGCATGGCACAGGGCATCCCCAGGTGCATTTGTGTGTGTGTGTGGGGGGCTCAGCTCTCACCTGCCCACCCCAACCCCATGATCTTCCGTCGAAGGTGCGGAAACACGAGCTGCTCCCCTGGGGGCTGTGCTCGCAGCCTGCTTTGACCCTTTTTGGCCAGAAGACGCTGCACGGCCCCAAGCTCGGCCCCGAGCCCCCCGCGCCCCTGCGAGCGCAGCACAGCTGCGCCCCGAGGGTTTCTTTTTAAAGGCTCGCAAACCTCAGCGCGGAGGAGAGGCCGTGCTGTACGCGCTCGGAGGTGCTGGGGAGGCAAAGCCCGTCTGCAGCGGGGCCACAAAATGCTGGCGAGGACCCCCTGGGCCGGCACCGCCACCCCTCAGGTGCTGCGGCACCCCAAAACCCTGCTCCAGCACCCCTTTTTCCGTCTGTGCTCACAGGTGGGAAGCTCAGGGTGAGGGGTCCCAACACCACTGGGACTGATCCTGCAAGGGTGCGCCTGGCCCCAACCTCTCCGTGTCCCCCCCAACCCATGCTGCAGTGCCCCTGGGACTGCCACATCCCCCCGTGCACCCAAGCAGGGCACTTTGGGACCCCCCCCCCCCAGCACCCTCACGCTGATGCTGCAGAGCGCATGGGGGGGGGCACCGGCACCCCCAGGACAATGTTGCGGAGGCCCCATCCCAAAATAGCAGGCAGTGGGGGGGAGGCGAGGCGCGAGAGGCGAGAAGGAAGCGGCAGCCACAGCGCCGTCGGGATGGGCTGCGGCGGGGGAAACGGGGTCGTGCTGGGGCCGGACTCGCGTGCGGCCCCCCCCGGTTCCCTCCCTCCCCGGTCCCCTGCACCGGGGCTGAGGGCGCAGCGAGGCCTCGTGCAACACGCGGGGCGGTTTCATCAGCCGCCTCCCCGAGCAGCTCATTATTACGGCAGGCAGCGCTCGGCCCCGTTGGGTCCTCCTGGGGCATCGCCCCGGCCACGCGGCCACCGCGGCCACGAGGGACCCGGGGGGACCCGCGCAGCCCCAGCACCACCGGGCACCGGGGAGGGACGCTCTCGTGACCGGTGGTGATGGCATTTTGGTTTTACGCCTCCAAAGGGGCTGCCCCAAGCGTGCTGGGGCTCGGACACCGCAGTGCGGCACGGCACCGGCGCCTCGGCTTCCCCGTGCCCCCCCGGCAGGTATTAAGGGCTGGGAAGGGTTGGGGGGGGGGAGGACTCTCGGTCCGGGTTTTAATTGCTGCGCCCAGGCGATAAGGCGATAAGCGGCATTAGGGCTGCGGGTGATTATCGCAGCTCCGCCGTGACGGGCACGAGGGGATGGCACCGAGTGGCGCGGTGCCACCTCCATCCCTCCGGCCTTGTCCCCGTGTCTGGGGACAGCACCAGGGAAGCGCCCCGGTGCCACAGGAGCAGCACCCAGCACCCGTAACGGGCCCACAGCTTCAGACCTCGGACCTGGAGGCCGCAAGGGGGACCCAGGAAAGGAGCTCCCTGAGCTCGCACAGGGCTCTGGGGGTCCCAGCAAACCCCCACACCGATGCAAGCGGAGCTCTGCAGCCCTCCAACCCAGCTTCGACAGCTTCTCTCCCACACCAAGCCAGGAGGAGAGCCCGCTCGCCTTGCCCCACCTACGGTTGAGGAGAGGAGATGCTTTGCACCGGCCAGAAGCTCCCCGCGCTGCCTGGCGTCCCGCCGGCCCCCGCTCCCTCCCACGCCTGCGTATCTTTAGCCCCAGCTCTCTGCTCCCTCGCACGCACCCGGCTCGCGTCCACCCAGCTCCTGCGAGCTGTCCCCTCGCCAGGATCCGTCCCTCGGCCAGCCGGGGAAGCGCAGCGAGGTGTCGCCCCAGCCCTCCGGCTGCAGCCAGGGTTATAATTAACTCCCCGGCTCCTGTGCATCTTTAGGGGTCATTTGCATCACGGCGGAGTGTGTAAACTTCCTATCCGCTCTCCTAATTAGCGCGCTGAGCCGGATCGGCCCCCTGGGAGCAGCGTGTTTTTCCACGAGCTGCAGCAGAGCCCCAGGGCAGCCGCGGGGCTCGGCTGTGCCGCTGCGAGGACCGGTGCGGTTCGGCACCGGGCACGGTACGGGGCAGCAGGTGCATTGTGCCAGGCTGCGTGCGGGGCTTTTGCATTTTTTCTCGATCTCTGAGTGCCCCCAGAAATGCTAAATGCAGAAAGTTCACCCCAAATTCAGCCTGGGGACAGCCGACGGGGCAGTTATTAGGGGTGGGCAGCTGCGCAGCCACGTCCTGTGCCCGGAGCCAGGATGTGATGGGAGAAGGGACAGGGAAGGGACGGTCACTGCTGATCCGCGGGGACGTGGCCTTGACCCCTGGGTCCAGAGCCTCGAAGTGCCAGGCACAAGGAACAGGCAAGGAAGGGGCAAGGAGTGGACACCTCTTGCCAGGGCCTCTCTGAGCTCCCCGGTGCTTCATCATCCCACCTCCCGCTCTCCCTCTCCAATGGGACACTGAGGCATCAGTGTAGAAACTGGGAAAATGAGGTCATTTTCACCAAATAATGGGGATTTCTTTGCAAATCTGGAAACGCAGAGCTGGGGGGCCTGCAGGTAGAAAAGGGGGAGGAAAGCAGCCAGCAAATACCCACTGCCTGCATTTGGAGGCTTCCGAATGGCGTTTTGATGGAGGAAAACAGTGATTAAAGTGGGCTAGAGAGTTTCCATCGCATCCTTCACTGGGATAAGACGTGAGCCACAAAATCCCAGGGGGGCCAGGCCAGGCGCTGCCTCGCAGGGGCCGGGAGGGCAGCAGGCTCGAAGCAGGGCTGTGCAGACCCCCGGTCACAGCCAGATGCACGGCGCAGGGACCACCGCTGCTGCATCCATCGCCGGCTGGAGCTTCCCTGCTCCATGCTGGGGATGTGACCCTGGCCCTGGGGATGTGACCCTGGTCCCTAGGGATGTGACCCTGGTCCCTAGGGACCGGCGGCGTTGGGGCCTCGTGGTGCATCCCGAGGCTGGCGCAAGGAAAAGTCAAAGTTTAGCAGCGTTTCTGCAGGGGGGCGACAGGCCCTTCTGCTTTTTATGGGTTGTTTAAACAACCAACCAGTATAAACCAGAGCGGGCCAGTGGTGCGGGGTGGGAGCGGGGAAGCAGGAGGAGCCTGCTGGGAAGCAGGGGAAACGAGAACCCAGGGGGACGGGGGGCTTGGGGACCCCCTGGGGCCATCAGGGAGCTCGGGACAGGGTGGTTGCTGGCACTGAACACCTTCCTCCCCATCTCATACACACGCAGTCAACTGAGCCCCAAAACACAGACACAGCAAGCACCACCCCAAGCACCATGCAAAATCCCCGGGGACAATTAAAATTCATCTTTCTGCCCATTTCTGCAGCACGGGGCTTGATCAATGGCATCGCCCTGCATCCCTCCGAGCCAAACCCGGGATGGGGCTGGACCTGGGGGGACCTGGGCACCGTCCAGCCCCAGCCCCGCGCTGGCTCTGGCCCCGCTGGGGGTGACACAGAGCGAAAGTCCCGCCAGCGGCCGGCCCCTTGGGCGAAGCGCAGCGATGGGCGGAGGCTTTTCGGTTCCAAAATGACTGTGTGGAAGGAGGAAGGATTGCAATGGCCCCGAAAAATGAGGCGGCTCTTTTCCTTGGAAAGACAGACGGACACACCAACCCTCGCTGGGGCCTGGGCCACATTTTTGGCTCAGCGTTGGCAATGCTGCCAGCAGCAGCCCCGGGTAGAAATGCTGTTCCTGCAGGGCTGGGCTGCCCCTCGCTGCAGCTGGGCATTAATACAGGAAATGATACTCGTTTGCTGTTGGAGGGTTCGCTGGGGCAGCCACAAGGTGCTGACAGCTCGCCTGAGCCCAGCCCCATGGGCCTCAGGGCTGCGTGGCTTACAAACCTGGTTTGCTCCTGGCAGTCCTGCTGCAAAGAGGAGGGAAATCCAAGGGTCTCAGATAGACTGATCCTCCCCCTGCTTCTGGATTTAAATGACCCCCGTTGTGGTTCAGCACGTCTGACTCTCCAGCCCTGCCGCTGCAGGGATACGTCCCACCGGGTGTAAGCAGGAATCCCTCTCCTTTGCCCTGTGCAAAGTTTTCTCAACCTGTTTTTCGTGCACACTGCTGCGCTTGGCACCAAGGTACCGTCAGTGCCCAAGACTTGGAGGCAAGCAGGAGGATTTGAACTCCTAAATCAAGCCTAGGGCCTGCGTCTGTGCCCCAAATCCCACACCCTGAGCTGCAAAGGCCTCCCCTCGACCTGTGTGGCTTGTCCAGCTGGCAGGGGGAACATGGCAAAGGGACGGGATCTGGCTCCCTTCCCAACAGGACCGGTACCCAGTGTCCCAAGGGATGTGCATGGACCGAGGGGACGCAGCCCATCGCCTTCCCCGGAGCACCTTCCGATCGAGGCAGGTCCCTGCCCTCCGGCTCACCTGCCAGCTGCCGAGTTAATTCATTACCCGCGAAACCCCATCTCCACAGCCAGCAGCTCTGGGAAACTTTCTCTCATTAAAAGAGTAAAGCCCTGGGGACGGGGACTTGCTGGCAGTCCGCTGCAGCGGGCAGGAGGACCCGGCAGAGGATCCACCTCGCTCGCCCCACGGGGACGTGCGATGGAGCGAGGCTCACGTGCTCTGGGACACGCTGGAAATGCCACGCGCTGGCAAGGAACAGCCATGCACGGGTGGCATCCCTGCTCGGGAGCAGCGAGGAAACCGAGCTACAATCCTGCCAGAGCCGTGCAACATCCCAGCAAGGCTACGGGGAGATCGGGCCCTGGTCCTGCGGCGGGGCCGGGGTGTCCCGGTGCTGTGCCCGCACCGAGCAGGCAGCCCGGCCGTGCCGTGCCTCAGTTTCCCCTCCGCACAGCGGGCTCGCTCCCACCACCCAAGGCCCGGCAGAAGGGTGCTGGCGGTGAGGTTTGTGCGGATGGCAGCGCCGGGGCAGGGCGGCTGCCCTCCAGCCTGCACTTTTGGGTTAAACCCAGGCGTTCCTCTCTGCGCAGACACGAGTAAAAATAACCGCCCCGAGCGCAGCGCAAACCGCAGGCTTTTTATAGCGCTCCATCCCTAGACGGCGGGGCGGGGGCCAGGGCTCCGCCGTGCCCAGGGCAGCCCGCAGGGCGCCGGCCCGGCCGCACCGGCACCCCCCGGCCAGCCGGAGCCGGCCCCGCTCCCCCGGCCCGTGCGTCCCGACGGGGCGGCCGCTGCGGGGCCGCCGCCGCCCGGGGCTGGGGAACGGGCACGGGGCTGGGGGCACACGGCTGGCATCCCCCCCCCACCCCCACCCCCAGCCCGGCACCCCTTGGTGCCCTCTGCCCCGGTGCCGCCCGGTACCGGCTTCCCCACCGGGGGTCGGGGGCTCTCCGCGTCCCGGTACGCACGGGACCCCCCCTCCCCGCCCGGGCCACGCACCTGGCCACCGGCTGCTTCTCCTCGGTGAGTCCCCACCGGCACGGCCGCGGGGGCCCGGCGCTGCAACGGAGCCGGCCCGGCCCCGGTGCGGCCCCGCCGCCGCCGTCCGGTGCCGGTGCCGGTGCCGGTCCGGTGCCGGTGCGAGTCCCGGGAGCCGCGCGCTGCCCGCCGCCTGCCCCAGCCGCGCCGGTTCATTTGCATAACCCCGCCCCCCTCCGTTCGTAAATTTGCATAGAGCAGCCGGGCTCCCTTCCCATTGGAGGATACGGTGCGGTGATTTGCATAACCCCGCCCCGAAGGGAAAAGGGGCGGGACGCGCGCTAAGGGTTGGGGTTTGGGGGGGCTGCGGGCAGGCACGGGGCGGGTTTGGGGTCCCGGGGGGGGGGGGGGCGGCATAAAGGGGGTGTTGGGGGGGGGATGTGGGGCTTTGGGGCTGGGGGGAGATTTGGGGGGTGTTATGGGGGAGGATGTGGGGCTGGGGGGGGTTGGGGTGAGATTTGGGGGGGGTCTTATGGAGGTGGATGTGGGGCTGGTGGGGATTTGGGGCTGGCATGAGATTAAGGGGGTGGCAGTGCCCTCACTGCAGGGGTATGGGTTTGGGCTGAGCAGAGGCTTCCCGGGGATGGGTTTAGGGCCAGGCTCTGGGTTTGACCCACACCAGATCCCCAGGACCCCCCGGCATCGTCAGCTCCCCGCACGTCCATCCGTTGTGGGGCTGGGGGTGCCCGAACCCCGTTCCCCAGGGTCAGAGGGGGCTCAGCAAAACCACGGTGAAAAAAACCTCACCTGCTCAGAAACGAAACAGTTAATGCACTCCCTCTCTTTTTTATCTTTTATGTTTATAAATGAAATGTTTTGCCCTGCGAGGGGCTTGTCCCCGGCCCCATGGACAGGCGGGACAGACACCAGCGGGACAGACACCAGCAGGGACAGACACCGTTTGGGACAGACACCGGCCGGGACAGACAGACACCGGCCGGGACAGACGCCAGCCGTGGCCGCCGCTGCATTTGCTCAGCTCGGCCATCCCCACCCTGCAGCGAGTGGTCCTGGAAACCAAAGCGGGGGCCGGTGAACCGCAGTGACATAACACGAGGGAGGCTGCGAGGAAGTGCCGGGGACGCTGAGCGAAACCTCAACACGCACCCCACAAGCTGCCGGGGACCTGCTTTGAAAAAAAAAAAATAAAAAGCAAGCCAGCGCCTGCAAGGCGAGCTGCAAATCCTGCGTGTCAGGCTGGGGCAGGGCCCGGTGGCACCTGGGACAAGCCAGCTGTGATTTCCTGGCACCGTCCCCAGCAGGGGCACGCGGCAGAAACCCGCTGCGCGCCGGGCCGCCTCAAGCAGGGCGAGGAGGACGCACGTGTTGGTGGATCCTGCAGCTCGAAACCGGCGCAGAGCGACCCGGCGTGCACTCTGCAGAGCGAAGCGAGCTGCTGCTCCGTCGCGTGGTGACAAACCCGTGGCCAATCTGGGCTTGGGGGGACACCGATGGACTCTGGCTCCGCGTCCAGGCCCCCAGATCAGCTCCGGAGAGGTCACCGCCTGCCACCGGGGTGGGGACGCCAAGGGCTGCCCGGGAGCTGCTCGTCCCACGGGGAGCGCCGTGTTTACAGCGGCGAGGGGGAACTGATGCAACTCCCCAGCTCTCGCCGCGTGAGCGGTGCTACCAGGGCAGCGGTGGGAAGGGGTTTACAAGGGCTCGCTGGAAATCAGCTCCCAGGCCAGCCCCGGGGCTGGGGGGGGGGCACACATCTTTCCACCCCAGCCACACAAGGGGTCCGGTCCCGGTCCCTGGGCAGAGGGGCCGGGGAGACGGGGGCTGCTGGCTGGATCAGGGTTCCTGCGCGGCTCGTGCAGGCAGAAAGGACATGACATCTTGCTCAGAGCTGCTTTTAAAGCTCATGATTTATAGAGGGCTTCAGAGTGCAATTAGCAGACTGTTAATTAGCCCTGCTCGTAATCTTAATTGATCCTGAAGAGGAGGAGGGAGGGAGCGCAGAATTACAAGGGAATCGGCAGAGCGGCATTCTGCCCGCAACGTGTCCAGGTGTCCCCTCCTGCCCGGGGGGGTTTGGGGACACACAGGATGGCCTCTTGTCCACCCAGACCATGGGACCTCCCCGGACCTTGCCCTTGTTTTAGGGTCCTCTGGGGTTCAGCTTGGCCCAGAGTGCTTCCATCCTGAGCAGCCAACCCCCCCTTTTTGGGTGCGGGGCTGCCCAGAGCCCCCCAGGTCAGGGGGTGCCCAGGCTCTGCCTGGCTGCTCCCTGCAAGCTCCGGGCTGGAGGTTCGAAAGCTTTGAGCTCCCTCTTGAGGCCCTTCCTGCCCCAAAGTCCTGGGGTTTTGGGGAGCCCGAGCTGCCGCTGGGTGCCCCAGGCTGAACCCCAAATCGAGCAGCCCATGGGGTGCGGCTGAGCCCCATCGCTCTCCCGGCCACGGCGAGGGGATGGAGACACCGGCACCGGGCGCTGGTTTGGGGACCCTGGGCCAAGCGCCAGCGACACGGGGCTGGGGACCAACATCCTGCACAGCCAAAAACGCAAGCGGGGCTGGAAATGAGCAGGGAGCCAAAGCCGTGCTGCCTGCCAAGGCCAACAACACCAGCGTCCAAAATAGCCCCGTGTCCCGTGCGGCTCTGGCCGGAGCAGAGGGTGCCAGCGGGAACCACCCACGCGAGACGCGCAGCCCTGACGGAAAGGTCGCCTGCCCAGATCCCACAGCCGGGCCCCCGCTGCCACCAGGCCGGAGGAGCCCCTGTCATACCTAGTCCCCATCCCCATCCGCCTGGCCCTGGCAGGGTGCCTGGGACGTGCATGGAAAGGCGCGACCCCGATGTCCCCCTTGTCCCGTACGTGCGGGAAATTGATGTTTTGAGGGCTGAGGGCTTGAGTGGGGAAGCCCTGCCTCAGTTTCCCCACTGCTCCCGAGGCACGGCATCTTCCCAGGATAACAGGGGACACGCAGAGTGAATTTTCCCAGAATAACGGGTAACCTTCCTGGCAGGGAGAAGGCAGAATGGGGCTGCGGGGGGCGCTCAGCACGAGCCCCCCGAGGGAGAGCACAGCAGAGGGCAATTCCCAGCCGCTCCCAGGGGACGATGTGCTTCTGCTTCCCAGGATATTTATAAGGCACGGGAAACTTGTGCTGACGGCAGGGCAGCGCTTCGCCGGCCCTTTCTCAGCCTCGCAAGAATGTATTTGGGGTGCCCCCCCCACCCCCCCAACCTGGCGAGGAGGCCTGCGCTGCAGGTGGAGGAACAACGCGCCTCCCGGGGGGGCAGGATCAGGCCCTGGCAGCACCCCCTTCCCCCGGCAGGATTTTCCCAGGGGCGTGGGAAATGGGAGAAGCGAGGGGGCTGCGGGGGGGGAGCAGAGGGGTGATGGTGGGGTCCCCCCCAGCACCCTCCTGCCCATCCGTCCCCGGAGCCCCCTCCCTTTTCCTGCCCCCTCCAAGCCCCCACCGGCCCCGGGGGTGGATGCGGGCGGAGCTGGGGGTCCCGGCCGGTGGGGGGCGGCCCGGCTGTGCACCCCCCTTGGCGAGGGGCCGGCCCGGGGGGCAGGACCGGCCCGCCCCGGCCCGCCCCGGCCGAGCAGCGGCGCACGGAGGGAGGCGCACGCCCGGCGGGGCCGCAGCTCGGTCCCGGGGCTCGGTGCCGGTGGGGCTGCGGGAATACCGGGGGTGCACGCAGCTCCCCCGGCACGGAGCGGCTCTGCCATCCCGGTGCCCTCCGGTTCCCGGCGCCCCCCGGTTCCCGGCGCCCCCCGGTTCCCGGTGTCCCCCGGTTCCCGGTGCCGGTGCCACCATGCCCTCCTCCTACCCGCAGCGGGCCCTGACGGTGCTCCTGCTCTTCGGCACGCTGTCCGCTGCCATGGCCCTGCTGGCCTCCAGCCTCATCTTCCAGCTGCCGGCGGGGCGGCCGGGTCCCGGTCCCGGTCCCGGTCCCGGTCCCGGTCGAGGGGCGCTGCCGGAGCCGGCGGCCGCCGCGCTGCTGCCGGTCTCGGCCGTGCTGGCCGCGCTCTGCCTGGTGCTCAACGTGAGCTGCCTCCTGCTCTGCCTCCTCCACGGCTACTTCAGCACCGAGCTGTGCCGGGGGCAGCCCGGGCCCGACCGGTGAGAGCGGGGGGGGCACCGGGGTTGGGGACGGGGGGGGGGGGCACCGGGATTTGGGGACGGGCACCAGGGATTTGGGGGTCGGGGGGATTTGGGGGTACCCACATCGTCTGGAGTCCTGGGGATGCTGGGGAGGCTTGGAGGGGTGTTGGCCCCCCCGTTATTGAATGTCCCTGGGGGGTGGGCAGTGGCTGGGGGGGGCTCTGGGGACTTTGACCACGGTGGCTTTGGGGAGCGGACGGCGCTGCTGGCACGCGCTGAGCGCTTCAGTATCACAAAGTTCTTCCATCGATGCTGTGCCAGCTTGGGAAGCGGGGTTGTCTCGGGCCGATAAGGCCGGGGGGTGGAAATACGGCCCTCGAATTCAGCGTGCAGCTGAGCTGAGCGACTGTGCTATTGCCAAGGGGAGAGTCTGCAGCCGCCCGTCCACCCGGCTGCACCGAGGCACCCGATTTAACTTCCCCGGTACCTTCCCGGTGCGAGCCCGGCCCTCGTGCTGGGGTCTGCGCTTGGGGGAGTGCGGGGGGTGCCCAGCGGCCACCCCAAACTTGTGCCTGTGCAGGGGCAGAGCCAGGCTCTTTGGGGCACTGCTGGCACGGCTGCACAGCACCCAAACGACCGTAGGCCCAGGTTCATTAACCACAAGACGCGCTAACTTACTTGTTACCAGCAGGTTTACACTTGCAAAACTCCCTCCACAGCAATTCCTCTCTCCTTCCTCGGGCACCAGCTGGGTTTTGGTGGTGGCCCCCCCCCCGCCAGTGCCCGGCACCAGCTCTGCTCCGGGTGCAGAGCAAAAAGCAGCTCGCAAATGATGGCAGTTAAACGCGTCTGGGTGGAAACTGGTCTGTGCGCGGGGGGTCCCTCGTGCGATGGTCCCCGCGGGATCGTTTTGGGACTGCTCTGGCTTGGGCAAGTCGAAACTCAGCTAGAGGAACGGAAAAAAGCTCAACAGCTCTGTCCCTGACCAGACACAGCTGGTAATGCCTAACGCCGCGCACGACGGCCCCAGCAAGTGAGCAACGTCTCCACTCGGTGCCTTGCAAGCGACGCTGACGTGTGCTCATTAGCGAAGGGGAGCAAAATATTTCTGCAAAACAGAGCTCCTGGAGGAAACCTCGCTTTCTGTGGGAGCTCAGCTCCTGCTGGAAAACTTAGAGCAGAAAACTCCCCACGGGCCGTGAATTTGTCCGAGGTTCTGTATGGATTTGGGCTGGAAAATGCTCGTTGTTGAAGCGGTGCCGTTCTTCTCTGGGAGCCCTGAGCGCGAGGCAGGACAGGCACTAATCAGGCAGCCAAATGCCAGCTCACAGCACGGGGAGGGAGCGTGCCGGCCGTGGCACAGCCCGTACTTCAGGGGGCAGCGGCTTGGCCAAGGGCTTCAGGTCAGAGCAACCCTCCCGCACAGCCGTGCACCCTGCTGGTGGGTCTGCCTGAGCAGGAGAGCTGTTCCCGGACAATTTGGCTTTAAATGATGCTTCCGTGCTCTCCTCCCCGCAAAGTAAGAGGCTGCTTTTGGCTCTGCTGCCGGCCACGAGAGGCTCGGACAGGCTGGAGCTTGCAAAGGGCAGGGCAGGAGCCTTGGATCCGCACCCTCCTGCCTGGCATCGAGCAGATCGCTTGGGCTGGCCGTGCCTCAGTTTCCCCAGCTGCGAGCTGAGGCTTACAGTCATGTTCGGGGGGGAAAAAAGGGACAGTTCCTGGGACGTGGGGGTGGTTGTTTGCAAGCTGCGCCCACAGCCTGGGGCAGGAGGCAGTGGTGGGACGCAGCCCCTCTCCCCCACGATGCCGGACGCCGTTTGGTGCCGTCCCCTCGTGGCCGAGCTGCCCCGGCCCCTCCGGCCGCCGGTTTCATTAGGGGACCCGCTCACGTCCCAGGGACCTTTCCCACGTTGGGGCTGTCACACTGAATTACCGCTCCGCTTCTCAGCGCCGCGCTCAATGCTCCGAGCCAGCTCCAAACAAAGTCCTTCTCCTCCCCGCTAATCCCCCCCCCCCCCGGCCCCGACTCAGGTAATTAATAAAACAAAGCGGCTGCTCTTCCCCGCCGGGCAGCGAGGAGCGGGTCCAGGCTCTATTAACGGCTCCTGGCTGCGACGGGCAATGCTCGACAGGGGCAGCAAGGCCGGGAGGAGGGGACGACGGGGTTGGGACACTCTGGGGGGAGACGGGGACAGGGCACGGCGTCCCTTGGCTGCTTCGTTCGTCCCACGGGGCGGCGGAGGAGCATCACAAGGGCTGGGGCTGCCAGGACCGTCGTGCTGCTGCCCGCTGAGCCGGTGCTTCCATGCCAGGGGGGTTTTTTGACCAGCTCCTGGGAGTTTTGGAGGCGTCGGCAGGAGCAGCAGTGCCCTGTGCACCCCCCAGCACGGCCGGATGGTTCGGGGGGCTCTTCATGGCTTTCCTGCAGCATGGTCCTGCCACATCTCTTGAAGCAGTTGTGTGTCTGAGCACCTGCATCACCCCCAGCCTGCGCCCCAGCCATGCTACGCCGTGCCTTTGTCCTGCTCGCTGGCAGAAGAGCCCTCTGGCGACTTCCAGCAGTGCTCTGCAGGGCCCAGAGAGAGAGGAGCGAGGTTTGGCACGGCGATCTGGCTCCAGGGATGCTCAAGCAGCAGGATGAGCTGGTGGTGGGCTGGGGCTGGCCCCGAGGCCGTGCCCACGGAGAGCGCGCGGCCTCGTCCGCAGCGCAGCGGGCGCAGGGGTCGGTGCTGCAAGCGGAACAAAGGCCCTGCTGGAAAGGAGCTGGTCTTTTCATGTGTTTTAGGCACAATTCAAATACCGAGCCCCCTCTGGACAAAAGGCTTGCAATCTGAGCTGAGCAAAGAAATCCAATCCCAAGGTTGAAGAGAAAACCTTGGCCTTGCTTAATTCAATGCGCCGGCACTTTGCTTTTCTCTCTTTCTTTCCGGGGGAAACGGGCTTGCTGCCTCACTTTTGTTCCCTGCTTGCTCTTCAGGGTTTGCTGAACAAGGACAAATCACCTGCAAAAAGCCCCGAGCCATTCGCATCTCTCTCTTCTCCCTGCCCCACCTGGTTTCTGAAGCACAGCTAGAACCAGACGGGGAAAGTTTGAAAATTCAACTCATCTCAAGATCTTCTGTTCCAGAGTGGGAACAACGCAGCCCAGCAGCCTGGGGGAAACCCCAATTCCGCAGAGCTCCTTGGGCTCATGACCTGCCCCTGAACCTTTTCTCTATGCAAAACCAGCGTTTCAGTTTCTCAGCAGGGGCCGCAGCATCGGCGCTTTTCCTGCGCTGAGACCAGCAAGGCGTTTTTCTCACCTGTTTTGCAGGGCAGACTGGTTCCTTCTGGACAGCCGGACGGTTCGCCACGCCGCCATCGGCTTGTTCTGCTGTGGGGTCTCGGTCTACCTAACAGGCAAGTGCTCATTTCCCACCAGCACAGCCCAGCGGGGGGGGGGAAAATTGACCCAGCAGGGCTCGTGCAGCTTCAGCCCAGCCCGTGCCTTCAGTGCTGGTCGCTGAGTGCTCGTGAGCTGCCGAGTTTCCATTCCAGCATCGGGTTTGCTTTGCAAATGGCACGGCCAGCTCATTCCCGTAGTGCGATCTCTCTGTTCTCAGTGACCAGCCCTCACGGGGCGCTTCTGGCCCGAACTTTTACAGGTCAGCTGCTTCCCTTGAGTCCTCACGGTTCGTTACGGTCTGCTGCACTCTCCCTTCCAGCTCTTGCCATCTACATGCTGCTGCTGTTCGAACTCGAGGCCGGTATTGCCAGCGCCTGCATCCTCTCCTCCGGCATCATCGTCCTGCTGGTCACGGTGACGCACGCCCTGGTGCGCGCTTCCCAGCTCTCCCGCCGCAGCTGCCCGAGATATCTCACACCCTGTACGAGAACGACTCTGCCCAGCACAGCGAAGCCCCCGCCGGCGACCTCAACAACAAGAACGTGGCCGCGCCCCGGCCCCGGCCCGAAATCCACCGAGAGTTTTCCTTCCCCCCTTTCCTGGAGCGCAAACCCCAGCTGGGATCCCCGGCCAGCAGCAACCTCACCTCGTCGGGCAGCCCCGGGGCTCGCTCCGAGCAGGAGAGCTACAACCTGCCCCGCACGCACAGGACGCTGTCGGCAGAGTCGGCCCTGCTGCAGGCACAGGGCAAGCCCTGGAACGGCGTCACCCGCGAGATGAGGAACGTGCTGGCGCGCAAACCTGGAGCCTCGGGCAAGGACTCGACGCTGGTGTGAGCGGAAGAGGGGCCTCTTTGTCTCGTCACGCGGCGGCTGCAGGCGCCAGGGCCAGGATTTGCATCTCTGTTTAGAGCTTAACGTAGGTCCCGTCTCAACCCCTGCGGCAAGGAGCCTCGTCGGACCAGGGGGTGGCTGATTTTCCACCCTCTGCCCTCCTGCAGACACCAAAAGACAGCTCCCAGTCCCTCGAAGACGTGAGGAGTGAGGGGACCAAGTCCAGGAGCAGACCTACCCTCCTTCCCCAGCAGATCCCAGCTTTCTTTGGCTGCCTGTACCTCTCTCCCTTTCCCCTCCCACTTTCCTCCTCCCTCCTCTATCCCCAGAAGCCAGCACTACACCAAGAGCTCACACGGCCAACCCGAGGGCTTCCCTGCAGCCAGGTTTAAGAAACCAGGCGAGGCGATGGAGGAGCAACAAGTGAGATGGAGCCAGGGGAGTCTGCAGGTTGCAGAGAGTGGGTTTGAGGTAGCAGAGAGGCCTCCTGCTCAGGCACCAGCACCTCGACCCTCTGAGCGGGACACAGCTCGCTGCCCAGGGCCCTGGCTCTGCTCAGCGGTGGGGAACCTCACGGGGGATCCCCTGGATGCCACCTTGAGAGCAGTGACAAGCGTCAGGGCCAAGACCTGAGGTCCAGGAATGGGTTTGCATCGACAGTGCAGCCCCGCACAGGACCAGAGCAGCAGCACGCTGGGTTCTTCCCCAAGTCCTCACCATCCAGCAGTCAGCAGAGTATTTCAGGGAGTAAAAGGAAGCCACTGATCCAAACAGATCCTCTCACCTGCCGTGTTACTGTCCTGAAAGACACCTGGTGCCCTGAGCACCACACAGAGCATTTCTTTGGGAACTGAGCCTGGCACTGCTTTGATCCCTGCGTCTTTGGGAAATTCTTCAGCAGAACAGAACTGCTGGTTCCAAGAGAGATTAACAGTGCTCGACAAGGGATGAAGAAAGTCCAATTTTGTTTGAAGAGCAGGACAGTTTCCTTTTCACTTGAAAGGCTCCAACTCTGCGTGTCTTTGTTTTGCTCCGTGCCCTTTGAAACAAGCAGAGCCAGCAGGCTCCAAGACCCCCCAGCCTGAGCGAGCAAGAGGGGAAGGTTTGAGACAGAACTTATTTGTTTTGCCTTTTTATTATTGTTCTCACTAAGACCAACTTCAGCACTTCCTGGCACACACACGAAAAACTCTCCTCGCAGAATGCCTCCTGAACAAAGCTGAAGTGTGCCTACATTAAGTCTTTACACAGCCGCCTACAAAATACTGAAAGCAAGACCTAGTTTTTTCTGAGATACTTCTGTGGCCAAGAGGTAGAGAGAAAAATGCCTCGTAGCAGTCTGCCATCAGAAAGAACTGGAAAGGACAAATGCGGAACCACCCCGTTTCCCTTTTGCAGAACAGTGTGGAAAGAGACTGCCCCACAAAGGCAGTCCTGACCCCAGGAGTAGGATTTGCCTGCTCAGGTGCAGCACCTCGTTACTGGGAACAGCGAGGCAGGCAGGCCTCTGTGCGGCTTCACAGACTGAGCGGAAGGTTTCTTATTCCTCCACGTGGTCGGTGAGCACGGAGCTGGGCTGGAGAAGAAGGCAGAGGGCAGCCAGTCTCGTCCGAGATCAGGAACTAGCTGGCGGATTCTTGGCTTGTGGGGCAACAGTGCTGTAAAAAGAAAGAGACAGTCATGTCCAGCAGGCAGGCAGGACGTCAGCAGCCATGGGAATGTGAAGAACCAGGGGAGCCCTAAAATAAAGCCTCACTGCTCGGAGCAGGAGAGCTGCTTAGACAAGCACACCTCTCAGCGTGCTGTGCAGGCTACGGAGCAGCACGCAGCAGCCCCCACGGGCGTCAAGACAGCAATCTTCAGAGCCACACCACCGCAAAAACAAACAAAAACAACTCTAAAAATGCTCTGTTAGGGCTGCGCAGTGTGACCCTGCTGCACGGGCAGCTGGGAAAACACAGAACCTGCACCAGAAATGTCTAAAGCAGGGCCATTCTGCAGAGACAGAGGCGCTTTGTCTGCTGGGGTGGTTTTATCAGGGACGGGCACCCTGTCCGTGGTGAGCATGGGCATTTGGGAGTCTTCTCACTCCTAAGCAATCAGACTCCAATCCCCAACGCAGTTCTCAGGAGAGACAAATACACTGGACTCAGACAGTCTGCTGGAAGATGTTTTAGTAGCTGTAGCTCAACTGCAGGCATACAGAAATGCATAATCTTTCTGCCACATCTGTCAGCACCACTAATCTCTAAGGGACTCTCCTCAGAAAATCCACATAGATGACAGAGTACCAAAGACAGCCTCTCACCTACTCCATCTCAGTAGCATCACCACACTCCAAATGCCTTTAACACAACAAATATTTAATGTATTACAGAACCAAACATCCCTTTTTAAATAAGGAAATAAATTATTTTCCAGTTACCCTTTTGTAAACAAGACTATTTGCTTCCCATGGCAAACAAAGCCAGAAAATCACTGGAAGGCAAGCGGCACGCTCTTATAAATAACAGCCTGGAACCACATTACTGAGATAACCGTTTGGCGTGTTTGTACTGGGCTGGGTTACATCACCAGAGCCTCTGTGAGCCAGAACGGGCGCCCAGATACACGGGCAGGTCGGCGCCAAGCCCCTCGCTACCTGCGGCCCTGAGCAGCGTTCAGCTGATCCTTCATGGCGATGGCGTGCTTGAGCAGGCTGTCGATGCTCTTGAAGTACACGCTGCTGTCCGTCATGTTCTTTATGGCACTGAAAGCAGAGAGGGGATGGAGGGAGGAGGACCGGTTAGTGTTGCCACACGTGGCATGGTTTTAGAGCCCCCTGCCTTGGCAGAGAGGACTGCGAGGAAGAAACCTCAGCTTTAGGCAGTGCTCTGCAGCTTCGGACACTAAATAGGTAGGGGGCGGATTTCCTGCAGGAGCCTGGCAGCTCTGCACTGCACACACAAGTGGGGAAGAGCGGGCACCTCGTCAAAGCGAAGCCCCCGAGGTTCGGAGAGCTCTGCCTGCACCCTGAGCCTGCCCCCCAACCGCTCCTTCCCGGCTCACACCAGGCAGGTGCCAGCCAAGCGCAGGCTGCTTCGTTTCCAGCCCCAAACCCGTGCCGCTGAGCACGGCCCCTCCTGCTTGGAGAGGTCTGCCGTACCTGCAGGCGTACTCCACCGTGTAGATGGCTCCTTGGCTTTGCTCCTCCCAGCTCTGCATGTCGGACTGCAAGAGAAGAGCAGGCAGCGGTGGGCACGCACGGGGTAGACGCAGCGGCGCGCTCTGCCAGCCCTGCCCTACCGAGGGCTTTGGCTGCTTTGCACTAGAAGCTGAGCTTGGATCCCATCTCCTGCCTGACAGCCTGTGACGCCTGGCTCCGGGTGCCAAGCCCCAGCATTTAAAAGAGACATTTATTGTGCGTATTTCTGGAAGGGCTACTGCTTCGGGCCAACGCTTTGCATGCTCTGGCCAAATTCCCCTTGTTTTCAGATGTGCCCGCGAGGCAGCGAAGAGGCACGGTAAGGCAGGCTGCAAGCAGCCAGCAGCTGCCCGAGTGCGCAGGACTGGCTGGAAGTGCCAGCGAAATCAGAGCTCCTGGTGGGCCTGCTCCAGGCTCTGAACTAACCCAGCTCCCTCCCCAAACCCCCATGCAAACCCAGATAAAACAGTTTATCCTGCAGCGCTGAAAGCTCTCCTTTCACCAGACCTGCTACTCAGTTCTCACAGCCACAAGCCTCCCAGTCCTGCAGTCTGCTCTGAATCTCTGCTGTCTGATCCCAAGCAGCACTCAGCACCGTGCCCTTCTTTTTACGAGCTCGGAAGAAGCCCCGGGAACTCCGCACGAGTCCAGGAGCTACAGGCAGTTCTGGCATGGCACGTAACCGCGTGCTGTAGCTCCAAGGAAAGGGAAAACCAAGCGAATACCCAAATTACAATGAAAGCGCAGCTCGATTCAGAGGTGTAGCTCAATAGATAACTATTTCCAAAGTCCTTGAGTAGCTTGGGCGCTCTTGAAAATATGTTCTCATGGGAGCTAATTCTCAAGCCTATTCTGTCGGGTCTAGTTACAAGGCAGAGGAAATCCAAGGGCCCCTTTCTGTGACTGAAGGAGGTCGGGTAGGAGCTTGGAGTGCGTCCAAAATCACTTCTGCTGTTCAAAGCCTGTCCTACATCAGGACGCTTGACCACATAGCTCCAAAGCACAAAAGAAACAAGCCTCTACATGCAGTGCTCTAGGCAGTTCTCCACAGGAGAGGGTACTTCGGCCCGGGACTCAAAACCCCACAAGCCGTCCCGCAGAGACCGCGCTTGCTCCACAGTCCGATCACGTTTTCACAGCCGTATCTTGTTGCTGAGAGCAGGGTTTGCGAGCAGAGGCAGCTGCAAAAGGCACAGCTATGTCCTGCAGCTCCTCAGCCTGTTCGCTCCGAGAGGTGCCAGACGATCTTCAACAACCATTTAGAGCCCAGCAGCGCGCTGGCTCAGCCGCACGTGGCACCAGAGCAGCGCCCTCGGCCTGCCCTCGTGAAAGGAGGCTCTGTCCCACAACGGGCAGGAGACCCCACGTAACAAATTGCCAGCACCATTTCTTCCACCTTTTCTGGACATTTTGAAGCACTGACTGTCAGCCTGCAAAGCCCAGCACAGGGTGAGGGCACAGGGACAGAACTGGAGCCAGAGATGGTGGCTACAAAGCTCCTATGAACAAGTGGGGACGATGCAGTCTGCTCCAACAGCAGCTTTTCCGTGGTCCTGCCACTTCTGGGCACCGGCAGATTTTAATCATTTCCCAGTATCAGAGCCAGCGATGTCCATTCCCAGCATCCCCACCTCTTCCCGGGAATGTGATGCCCTTAATTAGGAACAAAAAGCCTCTCCCTAGAGCTCCCGACTTCTTAATCTTTCCTTGACGTCCTTTCTCGAAATTCCCAGGATGTGCGCTCGGATGCAGTTTAAGAGCTAAAGCCAGCTATTAATACACAATCGCACTAATGGCATATCACTGCTGCTTGGCGGTAAATTAACGAGGAGATCTGAGTTCTCCAAAGACCGGGGGAAATCCAGACAGGCTACTTAGTGTGGAGCAGGGCTCAGCAGCGCAGCCACGGCACGCGGGGGCAGCGAGGGCCTCGCGTCGCGCTCCCTCTTATCAGCGAGGTGCTAAATCTGCCTGGAGAGTTTCAGATGGTGAGGGAGGTATTAAGATTATTTCCAACCAAATCAAAGAAAGTTGCTTGTTGTAAAGGCGTGGAGGTGACCTTCTCCTCGCCTAAACTTTTTTCCCGGCTCCCTCCCTCCCAGTTTTTTCCTAGGTTTAATCCCCTGGGAGTTTTAAAGGCCGTGTTTCAGGAGAACTCCGCCAGCCGGTGACAGAGCTGCTGCAAGGCTGAAGGAGGGCTGGAAACCACCAATAAATCCTGCTTCCTTCATGCATTACTTACACCTGGGGAATAAATTACACGAGAACGGATCCGCACAGACTGCTCCTTTTTCTTCTTTTCCGTTCCGAGGAATTAAAACCACCCCGCTCTAACGCCTTTGCTCTGAGGCAGATAAAACCTGACAGCGCTTTCACGGTGCGCAGCCCCGCTGACACCCTCCTGTTCCAGTGCCTTGCCGCAGAGCCGACGGACCCTGGCGGAGCGACCCAAAATATCCCCCGCCACCTAACTGAACGCTCTGCCGCGCCAACGGCCCCGTCAGGGCACCGAGCACGTCCCTCTCCCCGGGGGTTTGGCCGCCTGGGCTGAGGGGCTTGGCAGGCACAGCCTGTTTGCTGCAAGCTGCAGGGCCTGGAACTGGGATAAACTGGGAGCAGGATCAAGAACAGAGGGAATCTGACCACAAGGCCCGTACCAGCAGCCTGGCAGCGCAGGCTACCACCAAGAAGGAGAGCAAGCTCCCAACCACGATGCTGCAGTCTTTGAAAAAAAATGAATACGGGTGTGAATGAAGCTGGAGGAGATGTCACCACCAGCAGCTCTGCGTCCCGTTGTTCCAGCTGCAACAAATCACCTCCCTTCTTACTGTTTTCTTCCAGCCCTCGCCACATCGACGCACTAGTAAACACAACGGCAGGAACCAAAAAAAAATGGCTCAGAAGCTTTGCCCTGACCTGCGCCGCCACTGCAGGAAGCACGGCACGCTCCTCCTCATGCAGCGAGGCCACCACTGCCCCAGCCGGGAGGGCAGCCCAGGGCAGGAGGTGCTGGGAGGCCGAACGCGAAGGCAGCAAAGGCCAAAGGAGACACAAACGCTTGTGCCGGCTGCTGTCACACGGGGCCACGCGGCGTCCCGGTATTTGCTGCTGGCATCCACAGGACGGCACATGAAGAAGGTGGGGAACAGCAGCAATTTGGGCTAAAAAGGAGAAAACTCTGCAGCAAGCTGGTAACGGAGACGAGCGCGTCTAGCAGGGAAAACGAGAGCACCAAAGGTTGTCAGAGATCCTGCCCGGCACAAACCCCGCTGCCTAACAAGGCGCTCCGTGTCCAGCACGTCCGCCCGGCTGTCGCTTCCATTTGTGCTGCTGCGTGGCCCCTCGCCCCCGTCCCCGTTACGAACCGCGCCCGTGATGGAAACTGATCTCTTCCCTCTGCATGACTTGTCATACAATTTGCTCAATTTCCTTCTGTTCCGGACACATTCCCCGAAACCGGGACGGTCTTGATTAAATGAAAGCAAGTGACAGCTCAGGAATAACATTAGAAACCCGTCTCCTGCATCCCGGTGATGCCATCGTACCGGCGCGTGCTATACGTACGCATACATCTCTATATACCTACCGCCGCACGCAGACACGTATAGAAAATGTTAATAAATAATTGAATAATAAAGTGTCACAATCCAGGTTAATTTGGAAACTAGGGCTGTAAAGCAAAGGTGAAAAATGGGGCCTGACAGTGCATTAGCATAGACATGAAGCAGTAATCTATTCATGAGACATCACCCCTAATGAATCATGACTGGCAGAAGAGGGAGAAGGACAACAAGGCTGGCATTAAAGTGTCTCTGCTCCGTGCTCTGGAGGGAAGTAGGAACACAGCTGTGAGATGCGATTCATTATCCTGCCTTGCCTTGTGCGGGCTCCTCGCACTTGTTTCTTCCCGCTCCCCCTTCCCTCCTCTCGCCCTCCTCCTTGTTTTATGTAGGAAATAAAAATCTCGCAGTGTAGCCAGGGGTAATAAGATTTAACGTCTGCCTCCTCCCCCCTCCCCGTACAAGACAGGCCGCTCATTTTTCTTTGTCTCCGCACACAACTCCGGGGCTGGGAGCTCGGGGACGAGGTTGGCCTGGAAAGTTTCACCTGGGGTCTGCAGATGAACGTGCAAAACCCCCCTCAGCCCCCCCAGTTCGGGCTGAGCAGGGTCCCGCAGCACCTCACGCCCTCCCAGACAACGCCTGTGCCCCCGGGGCTGATTCCTTTCCTCCTTCCCCATCCCCGAGTGGAGGTGGGATAGGGACGATGTAGCCGCTCAGGAAAAGAGCTCGAGTCTGGCTATGTCTCGGGTCCGGAGGCTGAAGAGAAGCCCGGCTCACCTTGTGTTGAGCGAGCTCTGGAAGCGATCTCCTGACGTGCTCCTGGAGGCGGTAGAGCGCCACGGAGGGCTCGTTGGCCAGGACGTACATGCTCTCCGTGAATTTGTCTGTAACTGCAACGAGAGAAGCAACAGAGTTAGGGAAAGCGGGGAGCAGCGGGGAGGGCAGCGGGGTTGGAGGGGCTCCCTTGGAGCCTCTGAAGGCCGTGGGGGCTGGGGGTGCTCAGAGAGCCCCCGCTGCAGCCTCCCACACCCCAGCTGCTCAGCGCCCTGCGGGGACCGCTCCGGGGAAAGGCCCCGACTTCTGAAAGCGATGCTGTGACAGATGAAAAGAGATCAGAGCAAAAACCCTGAACATTTCGGATCGCCAGCCTGTTAACGAGGATGTGAAGGCAACGCCCTGGCAGACAGCAGCTCGTTTCCCACCCTTCACACCCCAGCAACGAGCCGGGCACCGGGTGGACCCAGATCGTCCTGGGACATTGCCGGCCCCAGCAGCTCTACGCCAGCACGGGTTTGTCCTGGTTTTGAGGACCGGGCCACAGTCGTGGGGCCCTTTCTGAGCAATCTGAGGCGGCCACAAGACAGCGGGGAGCAGCGGGGGGCTGGTGGCTTGGCCATCTCCTGCTCTGGGGGGCTCCGAGTCTCAGCCCGGCCCCAGCCCCCAAGGCGCTCCTGCACCCCAGCTGCTCCTGCTTTAGGGCTCTTCTCCTTCTCCCTCCAAGCACCCACCCCAAGGGACACCCCAAAAGCACCCACCAGCCGTCGCAGCGGCCAGGGGGGCTCGGGCAGGGCCGGTGCTGCCCCCAGCCCCCCAATCCCACCCCCCTGACCCCGTCCCACCCGCACCCACACCTTTCCCCAGGCTCCCACGCAGGAGCCCCTTTCGGGCGGCCGTTTCCACAGGCTGACGGCTGCGTAAACCTCTCGGGTTTACGAGGTCACCTCGCTTTGCACCACTTATTTTTATTTTATTTTATTTATTTATAACGACCCCGCCGCGTTACTGTCCGGTTTTCCACCCCGTCCCCCCCGGCTCAGGGCTTTTGTTCCGCCGACAGCTGCCGGAGCCGCGACAAGCGGCGGCCCCGGCGGCCTTCTGAAGGCGACCGCGACTCACCGCCAGCCTCTGCGTTGCCCGCAGCGCCCTGTCGCGACATGTCGTGCCCTGCCCTGTCACGGCCCCGTCACGGCCAACCCCACGGCGCCCCGTGTCGCGGGCTGCTTGTCCCTCCTCCCTCCCGCCCTCCGCAGGGCCCTATCGCGACACGCGCTGTCACCGCGGGGCCCTGTCGTAACCGGGCCTGTCGCGACTGGGCGACACCGGGCCGCGCCGGTACCCCCGTGCCGTGCAGCGGAGCCCCGCGGGGCCGCTCCCGCTGTCCCCCCCGCGCTGCCGGTGCCGCTCCGACCTTTCTTCACCTTCAGCTGCATCTCGGGCTCCTCCATGCCGCCGCCGCCGCCGCCGCTTCCTCTTCCGGCGGTGCCGCCGCTCCCCGGCCCGGCCGGGAACCGAGCCCCCGGCACAAGCGTTCCGCCTCGCTCCCCCCAACCCAAAACCCGGGGTTCCCCCCCCCCCAAAAAATAAAGCAAAAAACCCTGGGGTCCTCCCAGAAAAAACCCTGGGGTCTTTCCCCCAAAATCTGGATCCCCCCCCCAGCCCTTAGCGGAGCCCCGGACCGCGGCCCCGAGCAGGTAACCGCCTCCTTCCTCCGCCGGGCCTGGAGGCCTCGGGTGGGCGCAGGCCTCGCCCCCCCCCCCCCCGCTCCTCCTCCGGTGTCACCGTGGTGGGGACAGCACCGAGACCCCCCCCCCCCCCCCCGGGACCCCCGCGCCTCGCCAGGGCCCGAGGAAGGGGGAACCGCAGGGGTTCCTCACGGGGACGGGGGCTGGGGGTGAGGCCAGGCCTGTGGGGACAGCTGGGGGGCGGCCGGGGGGACGGGGGTGGCCCCTGGGTGCTGGGGGCAAAGAGGGGCCCAAAATTAAGGGGAGCGGTGGCCGCGTGTGGGGACGGGGCGGCCTTCACCCCACGATGTCCCTTTGTGTCCTGGGAGACGTCCCTGCTGTTTACCCTTCTTGATACGGTTGTGGGGCGGTTCCCCCATGGAAGGTTTTGACCCCTTCTTAACACGGTTGTGGGGCAGTTCCCCCATAGAAGGTTTTTTTCCCCTTCTTCACGCGATCGTGGGGCGGTTCCCCCGTAGAAGGTTTATTCCCCTTAACATGGTTGTGGGGCAGTTCCCCTGAGGAAGGTTTTCCCCCTTTTTAACACGTTTGTGTCGCAGTTCCCCTATGGAAGGCGAAGAAGCAGCCGCTCGTCTCATGGAGGCTCCCCTGAGTGATGAGGACGCCCAAGAGCTTCCAGAAGAGGGTGAGAATGGAGCTGAAGGAGCAGCGGCCGCGGAGGAGCTGACTGGGACTGGGGACACAGAGGATGGGGGTGTCCCCGTGGGGCTCCTGCGGCCAGACGGGGACATGTTGTGCTCCAGCTCTGTGGACGGTGAGTGCTGGGGGTGGCAGGGGGGTGACAGCTGACACAGGGCATACACAGAACCAAACCCTCCGGGGGAATTCAGACAGGGAAGGAGCCTGGTGAAAGCAGCTTTCCTGCACCCCCCTGCAGCAGTAGGGGTGGCCGTGAGGTGCTTGCTGTGTCAGTCAGGTCTCGCTGTGCCACATGTGGAGCCCGGTCTGCTCCCCAGGAAGTGGCACCAAGGTCCCTAACAATTATCCTTGTTCTGCAGGTGGAGCAGACACTCTTCTGAAGCCCTCAACTGCCTCGATGGACAGGCAGAGGAGCACTGAGCTCTCAGCCCTTGACAGTGAGTATTGCAGAGCCTGGTGTTCACAGATCCTGGTGCGCAGCCCCAGTGGGAGACGGGCGTGGGAGAGGTCATCTGCTTGCAAAGGGACCTCTCACCCCACAAAGGCAGCTGGAAAAAAGTCTTTTACCACTCTTGGTCCCTTCCATAATGCAGCAAGGCTAAGTCCAGATCTAAGCCTTGTTGATGACTTGTGTTGGCAGTGAGAGGTCGCTGCAGCTCCACACAGAGGAACTGGAGTTTGTAAAGTCTTTCTCTGTACTTTCCTAATTAAACTACCAATCGCTTGTTGAAAATACATCCAGGTTTCCAAGTGGAGCTCTTCACGCGTAGGAAATACGAGGATGAACTTGAGTGCATCCCCAGGCTGTCCTCTGCAGTATATCGTGTGCAATTATGCCATTAATGCCAGATCCCTGTCTCCCGTGGTGGCCCAGATGGACCGTGCCCCTCCTTGGGCAGCTGTTCGGGCTGTTTTATCTTCCCTGCTCAGCTGTTGGTCCCCGCACGCTGGTCAAACCTCGATCCCCAGGCTCTTCACTTGCAAGGGGATAATTCCTTTTGTGCAGAGCTCAGTTCTGACAGGAGGGAACAGCTTCGGATAAGTCACATTGGGCTGACAGGAGTTCTCATGAGGCACTTGGCCTCGAGTCAGCCTGGTTCCTCGCTGTGCACGGAGGAGATGTTCTGTGACTCTCTCCTCTCTCTGGAACAGGCTTCCCCCTGAAGCACTCGAACACGCTGACGAACAGGCAGCGCGGCAACGAGGTCTCGGCCCTCCCAGCCACGCTGGACAGTGAGTACAGCTGGGCACATCGCGCTGTGCGCCTCACACCGCAGACACGGGGATGCAGAGGGAGCAGCGGGACAGTAGGACTGGAGCCTCCCTCCATCTGCTGCTGTCCCTCTGTTCTCAGCGTCTGCAGAAAGGTGTTAATTGCCCACTGGGGTTTTGGGGGTTCAGATGGGGGCTGTTTGGTTATCACCTGCAGGCACTTGCAAGGCTCCCCCTTGCAGGCGATGGGCGCTGAGCTGGGAAACATTTTGTCCTGATGGTTGAATTCTCTCTCCCCTAGCGCTGTCCGTTCACCAGCTAGCTGCCCAAGGTGAGCTCAGCCAGCTGAAGGAGCATCTTCGGAAAGGTACGTGTCTTTGGGATCTCATCCCAGGTCGTGCAGAGTCCTGCCAGCTCACAGAGCGCCCTTTGATAAACCCTTGGCTTAGTTTTACAGCCTTTGCTGGGTTTACAGGGGGGAACAGGAAGCAGAGGGGCTTTGACCTTCCTATTTAAGATGTCTCCTCTGTTTTTGTGCAGGTGAGAACTTGGTAAATAAACGTGACGAGAGAGGTTTCACGCCACTGATCTGGGCTGCAGCCTTTGGAGAGATCGAAACGGTCCGTCACCTGCTGGAATGGGTAAGGTCACGCTTGTGCAGTGCCTTGTTAATGAGAAACTTCCCAACTCCAACCCCAGTGCCTGCCAAAACGTCCAGCATCGTCCTGGTGCCTCAGCCAGCCTTTCCCCCGGCACCAAACAGGACACGTTCGCAGAGCTAATGGCTCAGACGCTGCCAGATGCTCCCCGTCAGGCTGTGGGCTAAGTCAGGAGCATGATGAGCCTTATCTCACAGCTAGCAATAACTGTTTGTAATTAAATATCTGCTTATTGGCAATTTGAGATCAGACTTATCACTTGGGCCCTGTAATCTGCCCATAAATGCGCTCGCTGAGGTATCATCGCAGTTAATGAACTCATTGCTGCAGCGTCCTCAAGTGCTGGGCCTGCAGCCAGGGGCTGCGTGGGGGCGAGCAGGACCCAGGTCCTTGTGTGCTCTGGATGAAGGTGCTCCCCAAAGCTCTGTCCTCGTGTGTCTGCCCATCAGCACGTGCTCACGTTACATAAACGCTGGCCAAATGCTGGCTCCGTTAGCAGCAAAACTGCAGTTTGTTACCGGAAAGACAAACAGAACCCCAAATAAATGAGGGGATACGTTGCTAAAGGATATAATGAAATCCAGGAGAGGTTCCTGGCTAGCAGAGCTCAGAGGACAGGGCAGGTTTTCAGGTTGAGGACTAACAAAAGAGAGGGTGGATGTTGTCCAGGCACCTCTAGACAGAGCCAGTAATGCTGTTACTGGTGATGGGAGAAAGGACTGAGTAACAGAAGCCATCAGGCTTAGCTTAGTGACACTGGAGAAGGGCTTTTAAGTCCTCACCTGAGACATTTGTTGATTAGAATATGCCTGGTAAGGACTTTGGGAAGGAGAGGTCGCTGGGACTGGGGGACCTGGCTCCACAATCAGCCAGCCCAGGGCATTCAGCAAGGCCGTGCCAAGCTCCCAGGTTCTCAGCAGCGCTCCTTCACCCAGCGGGGCTAACATCTGTGCTGTCCCCCCAGGGTGCTGACCCCCACGCGCTGGCGAAGGAGCGGGAGAGCGCCCTGTCCCTGGCCAGCATGGGCGGCTACACCGACATCGTCATCATGCTGCTGGAGAGGAACGCGGACATCAACATCTACGACTGGGTGAGTGCTGCTGCGCGGGCTGTGCCGGCGCTGCGAGCGACACTAGGCCCCAGACGAGGCTCCGCAAAGCTCATTTTAAAAAACAGCAGCGAGTTCACATCGTTCCGGGCCGAGTCAGCAGCAGTGCGTTTCTCCTAGCTGCTTCCCAGGCTCGCAACGCTCGTTTACTTGCTCATGCAGTTGCTTCGAGAAATTAATCTAGATAATAATTTTAAATAGTTTCCTCGCTTGCTCACAGTGGTGATGTTACCAGCCACAAGGAAACTGCACTCAGAAATTAAGGTTGTCTTTGAAATTACAGTTATTTTATTGCATACAGAGAATAAAACCTGCGCAGAGCCGCTCTGCAAGAAAACACTCAGCCCGGAGCTGGGAGAGGGTAGAAAAGGGAGCCCAGCGGGTCAGGGATCGACCGCTCTGGGAGGAGCGGGAGCTGTGTGAGCACAGCCCTGTGCGAGGCCAGCAATGACACAGCCCCTTCCCTTTCCCTGCAGAACGGCGGCACTCCTCTGCTCTACGCCGTGCGCGGCAATCACGTCAAGTGTGTCGAGGCCCTACTAGGTAACGGGGAAGATCCGCGCTAAATCCTCGGCCTCGAGTTGCGGCTTGTTGGTAACCGCCATGGGGACAGAGCGTGACGTGCCTGGGGGGAAAGACTGAGCAGCCTGGGGGTGTCACGGGGCGCTGCCCGGCCAGGAGGGGTGCTTTTTGGGGGTCTCCTCACCCTGCACCGGCCCCGGAGGGGACACCGTGTCAGCAGGGGCACGCTGCGCCCTGACTGCCACTGCCTGCTTGCAGCTCGCGGTGCCGACCTGACGACAGAAGCAGATTCTGGCTACACCCCGATGGATCTGGCCGTGGCCCTGGGACACAAGAAAGGCAAGTGTCCCTTGCACACGTGGCAGGGAGACCTGACTTCCCTCTGCAGCAAGCCTACAGGCAGCTCCCAGCCCAGCTCAGGGCTTTCTTTGACCTTCCACCACAGCTGCCTGCTCTGCCATGCAGAGAAACTGAGCCAGAGAAGTCAAGCTAGGTCCTGTTCCCCTTGCTCCCCCTCCAAACCAGAGCTGTGCTGGCAGCGGGACTGGGACAGGGGAGATAGGCCCCTGCAGAAAGGGATTTTCCAGCTTCCCATTGGAAAACAGGAGCCAAACAGTGACCAAGTCCTGCCCACAGCAGACCTGGGTTCTAAGAGGCTTGGCTTCCCTGGGTTTCATCTCTCTCCCTTCTCTCCCCCTCATTAGTCCAACAGGTTATTGAAAATCACATCCTCAAGCTATTCCAGAACAAAGGCTTGGAGTGACAGCGGTTCACGCTGCACCGCTGCAGCACCAGCGCTTCTCTTGGCCGACGCAGGGCTCTCCCCTGGGACCAACATGGCCTGACCCAGCGGTCCCAAAACGGGCGGCAGCAGCACAATGCTTCGAGCAAGGAGCACGTGGAGGAAGCTGTGAACCAACCGCCTGGCCTCGGCGGGTTTATGCCACCCCTGGAAGGCGGCATGGCCTCGGTGCCTCGCACCCGGGGACACTCACTCCTCAGGGCAGCTGCATTTCTGCTCCCTCTGGGCTCGGCTGCTTCGTGCGTGCATCCAAGTATTGCATTTTTTTGGAAGTAAACTCTAAAAGCAGCCGTGTGGAGCCCTGTCTGTTACCTCAGTTGCATCCCCTTGGGTCTGTCACAGCAGCCAGCCCCCGATCCCAGCACCAGCTAATCGGGAACTGGGCCAACCAAGCTCTTTGAGGCTGGCACCCTCCCGGTGTCCCCATATTCCTCTCCAGAGCTGCCTCACTGAAGAGCGGTGGCCCCCTCTTGCACCTCCCTTCACGCAGCCCTGTAACCAGCCGGGGAAATACCCATGGGCAGGAGCAAGATCCTGCAGGAAATATCACCCTGCCAGCCAGGAACACGGCACGGCCCCGGCCGACAGCTGAGCCCGCGCTTTGTGAGCCCGCAAAGAGCCGCTCCGAGCAGCTCAGGGGCGGTTACCAAAGGGGGGAGACAGCCAGAGTCCCCAGCACGAGGAGTGAGCACCTTCTCCTCCTCTCCCCTGCCCAAACCAGGCACCAACATCACGGCAGCAGAACCAAAAACAGGGCCGGGGCAGGGCAAACCCCACAGGGCTCCGTCCTGGGGTGCCTCTGGCCCAAAGAGCAGCCGGGAAGGAGCTGGGGGTCGCCACCACCGTTTATTCAGCCGGCTGCACGGGCTGCGTTCCCTCCCCTCCCCCCAAAAAGGCACCAAAGGTGGCTTGCGAGTCCAGCACGTGGATCTCTGCTTGAGCGCCCCTCCTGCGCTGCCACGGGGTGGGGTCCCCTCTCCATCCGTCAGCACTTCGGGGCGGCGCACCCCTGCTGGCAGCGTTTGCTGTCCCGTTTCTCCCCATGCAGCAGAGCCCCGGGGGGGGGGGAATGAGGGCGCTGGGAGAGCAGCCCCCCCCCCACACACACACTGCTGCCCTACAGCCTCTCGCCCAGCACCCTGAGGTGGTACACCACGATGCGCCCAAAGAAGTCCGTGCTGTTCTCAAAGGTGATCTTCAGCTTATCCAGAGCCGTCTCCTCCACCTGGAATCTGTGCGGGGCCCGTAAAGGAAAAAAAAAACCACAAACACAAACAAAACCAGGCAGGGGGACACCCCAGCGTGGGGGAGACCTGTTTTAGCAGCAGCAAAGTGCCACCAGGCACCTGCGGGATTGTCACCTAAAGACCTCAACAGCAGCTCTGTCGCCGCGCCGCGGCAAAGGATATCTGCATGGCGTTAACGTCCTCGGGGTACAGCTCGGATATTTTCACCGGTTCTTCGCCCGTTCTGCAGCCTGCGGGGCGTAAGGGTGGAGGCAGCCGTGTGGAGGTGCTGGGGGAGCCCTAAATGCCTGCCGTGGGCTCAGCCGCCCCCAAAATCCTCCCTGCGTGGCTCTGCTGCAGGGCTGGGAGCAGCGCGTTTGCCACCTGGTGGGCGAGGTTCCCAAAGTGTCCCGGAGAACCCCGGGGTCCTCACTCCGCACCCCCTTCTGCCCCGGCCCACGGCCCCAAGCCCCTCTGGAGTTTCAGGAACAGCTAACAAACGGCTTTGGGCCCTACAGCAAAGCTCTGCGGGATCCAGGCGTGGATAAAGGGAACCGGAGGCACCCCACGAGCAGCTCCTCACCTTCCAGCGTGCACAGCCGGCTGGAGAACCCCCCCTGGAACTGGATGTGGAGCTGCGAGACCTTGACGGTGCGGGGGAAATCCAGGGCGACCCACTGGCGCGCGCCCTGGAGGCAGGAACGACACCGGGGCTCCGTCAGGGTGGGGACAGCGGGGTTTTTAAACGCGGGCACGGCTCCCACCCTCACCCCCTACCTGGTCCGAGTTCCAGCACGTCTCCTCGTTGGCATCAAACATGTGCTTCTTCCCAAACTGCTTCACGTCCCGGTTCAGCACGGAGCTCACCCTGCGGGGACACGCGTCACCACCCCGAGGACGCGATGGCGACAGCGTGGCCCCGGCACCCCCCCTGTCCCCTTGGGGACCAGGACTCACCGCGTGGCCGTGTCGGCGCAGATCAGGGGCTCCGTGGGCATCGCTGCGTGTGGGGAGACGGGATCGGGAACGGCTGCAGGGTATTGGGGGCACCTGGAGAAAATTGGGGGCACCTGGGCAGGGCTGCGGCACCTGAAGGGATGTCCCAAGCAGCAGTGGGGACGCCTGGGGGGCAACGGGGGCACCTGGGCAGCAGTGGGGGCAACCTGGCATCGCTTGGGACCCCTGAGCAGCACTGGGGACCCCCGGGAGAAATGTGAACCCCGAGCACATTGGGGACCCTATAGCAGCATTGGGGACCCCCAGTAGAAATGGGAACTCTAAGCAGCCTTGGGGACCCTATGGCACCTTTGGGGACCCCTAAGCAGTACTGGGGACCCCCAATCCGCAGGGGGACCCCCAATCAAAATGTGAACCCCGAGCACATTGGGGACCCTATGGCACCTTTGGGGACCCCTGAGCAGCGCTGGGGACACCTGGCCAGGCCTGGGGACCCCCGGAGAGCATTAGGGACCCCCGGACAGCTGAGGGACAGGGGGGGGCACCCAGTAGCAATGGTGACCCCCCCAAGCACCCCCACCGCGCCCTGCACCCCCATCCCTTGCCTCCCCAATGTCCCCCAGCCCCGCACTCACCCCATGGCCCCCCCCGTGCCCCCAGCCCTGCACATGCCCCGTGCCCCCCCGTGCCCCCCAGCCCCGCACTCACCCCATGCCCCCCCCATGTTCCGTGTCCCCCCGTGCCCCCCAGCCCCGCACTCACCCCATGCCCCCCCCATGCTCCGTGCCCCCCAGCCCCGCACTCACCCCATGCCCCCCCCATGCTCCGTGCCCCCCAGCCCCGCACTCACCCCATGCCCCCCCCATGCTCCGTGCCCCCCCCAGCCCCGCACTCACCCCATACCCCCCCATGCTCCGTGCCCCCCCAGCCCCGCACTCACCCCATGCCCCCCCCATGCTCCGTGCCCCCCCCCAGCCCCGCACTCACCCCATACCCCCCCATGCTCCGTGCCCCCCAGCCCCGCACTCACCCCGTGCTCCCCCCTCGTGCCCCCCCCGTGCAGGAAACGGCGCGGCCGCTTCCGTGGGGCCGGGCCCGCCTCCCCCCGCCCCCCCCCCGCGCTCCGCCCCCCCCGCGCCGCCAACCGGGGAGCGGCCTTGGAGGGGGGGGGCACTGGGGGGGCACGGGGGGAAAGCGGGGGGGGTCCCTGCAGCACCGCCGGGGGGGCCCCATGCGGCACCCCGGGGGCTGGTGCCGCACCCCCATGGGGGGGGGCCGAGCCTCCCCCCCCCCATTGAGGGCTTCAGTGGGGACCCCACGCTCCTGGGTTTGGGGGGGGGGATTTGCACCGCCCCCCCCCCCCCCAAGGGGCTGCACAAGGTGGGCAGGAGCCCCCCGCACTGAGCGCTCCGGGAGGGGGGGGGGGGGGCGTGCACCCCCCAGAGCCCCCCGGGGGGCTGCAGCCCGGCGCTGCCCCTGCGATGGCTTCGTGCCCCCCCCCCCTCCGGCATCGCCCCCCCCCCCCCCGGCCCCTGCTCGGGGTTTGGGCTCCGGGGGTGTCCCCGGCCGGTGCCCTGCTGGGCCAGCTCTGTAGGTGGCACTGGCGGAGCGCGGCTGAGGGGAGAGGCCCGGAGGCGCTGCGGGGGGGGGGGGGGGGGGGAACGGGTGCGGGTTGTGTGCGGGAATCCGGCGCCCCGGGCACCCCTGCGCGCCCCGGCATCGCTGCACGGGAGCAGCCCCATGGCGGAGCTACCCCGCACGCTCCGGCATCCTCACGCACCCGGCTGTGTGCGCCAGCATCCCTAAATGCGCCAGCATCAGTGCCAGCATCTCCATGTGCTCCAGCATCCCTAAATGCACCAGCATCTCCATGTGCTCCAGCATCCCCAAACGTTCAGCATCCATAAAGGATCCAGCACCACCACGTGCTCTGGCATCCCCGTGTGCCCCAGCATCCCCATGTGCTCCAGCACCCCGAAATGTTCCAGCACCCCGAAATGTTCCAGCACCCCTACATGTTCCAGCATCCATAAATGTTCCAGCATCCCCATGCGCTGCAACATCCCCGTATGCTCCAGCACCCCCGAATGTTCCAGCCCCCCTGTGTTCTCCAGCATCACCAAGGCCCCAGCATCCCTGTGTGCTCCAGCACCCATAAATCTTCCAGGATCCCTAAATGTTCCAGCATCCCCACGTGCTCCAGCACCCCTGTGTGCCCCAGCATCCCCGTGTGCCGCAGCATCCCCACGTGCTCCAGCACCCCCAAATGTTCCAGCCCCCCTGTGTTCTCCAGCACCCCTCCGTGCTCCAGCATCCCCGCTCAGGTGCGTCCCTACGTTGGAGCACCCCTGCGCACCCAAGGCAGCCCCCCTGCAGCCCCCCCCCGGCCGTGCTGGCAGGGGCCTGGCCGCTGTGCGGGGTTGAGCTGCGCACCCCGAGCCTCCGAGGGAGCAGTGGGGAGCCTGCAGCAGCTGTGCAGGGAGAAGCAGCCCCGCTCACACGCACGCACGCTCGCACTCACGACAGCTGCTTAAAATTATCCTTCGCAAGCATATGGTGCCGCTGCGCTTGCCCACGGCCCCGGGTCTTTGTGGGTGCTCGGCGAGGCTGCCAGCCCCAGCCCTGCGGTGTCCCGCGTCCCCTGTCAGCCCCCACTGCCACTTTACTGGGGGAGGTGACAAAAGCCAACGGCACAGCGGCGGTCTGCAGCCCTCCCGAGCCTCCCCGGGTGTTTGTCTGCCAGCATGAGTCACAGCGACCGCGCTGAGGCTGCCTCTGAGCTCAGGCAAAAGCAAAAATAAAACCAGGCGAGTGCTGCAAAGCCTTCACCTCCCCCCTGCAGCAAGGCTCTGCGCCGGCACGCGGGGCCTGGGGGTGCTTCGTCCTCCCAGCTATGCCCCCTGCCAGGGCTGCGCACGCGCGTGTGCACACTGGCACACGTGTGCACGTGGGTGCCACCGAGGACACGCACCTGCGTGCCCGTGCACGAGCACGCATGCGACGGCGCGTGCAGGCACACGCGTGCACGCGTGATGCGCGCTGCACCTTCCTCCTCCTCCCTCCCCGAGTTTTGCCTGAGAAATTGGGTCAGGAACACGGGAGCCTTAATTGTCACTCGGCTAATGGCACGGTGAGGGACAGGTCTGCTATTTCTGCCACCGCGGCCCACGCCTCCTCCCACCTGCATCTTCCCCGGCAGCGTCTCTGCTCCGAGCAGGGCAGACCGAGCCGCTCCCCGCCTCGCTGCAGCCCCCTTGCCCTGGGGGGCACCGGGATGGCGACTACCCCCCTGCCACCGCCCCTGTCCCCATCTCTGCCCGCTCAGCACCCCATGTCCCCTGGGTTCTTCATCCTTCTTCGCCCTCCTCGCTCTCGAGGAAAGGCCCGGGCGGGAAGCGCAGATATTTTGCCGTGGCCCAGAGCGGCTTGGCTCGCCCCAAGGGGGGACTTTGCCTTTTGTAAAAGCTCATAGAAAAGGCTGCTGGGATGAGAAACCAGGCACCGGCACGGAGCCAAGACCCCGCTCCCACCAGGCGAGACCCCCCCCCCGTGCCGCCCCGTAGGGTGCCGGCCCGGCGCAGGAAGCGGGTGCCGGCGCCTTTTGTGCGGCGGGGTGGCAGCGTGCGAGTTTTTTGCTGAGCAACCCCGGCTGGCGCGGGGAGCCGCTTCCGAAGAAGAAGCGGGTGTTGTGCCCTTTGCAGTTAATTACTTGCGGCGATTGATTTCCACTTCCGTGTAAACGCCGGGGATTACCGGTGAATGCGGCACAGGCGCTATTCAGCGCCGCGGCCGCCCTGCCCGCCACAGGGCCCTGCCTGTTCTCCCGGGGGATGCGATGCTGCCTTCATCCCCTCCGCCGTGCCGGGGGGGTGCTGGGGGCGAGGGGGCCGGGAAGGGCGAGGTTGGGCACCGCTGCCCGCTGCCGCGTGGCCGTGGGCTCGGTAATTGGTGCTGAGCAGCAGCGTGGTGGCATCCGCGCGCTGGGAAGGAGCCGTGCAGGGCAGCGGTGAGGGCACTGCTCCGGGGGGAGGCAGAGGAAGGGATGTAATTATAATTATCTCGTTACAACCAGCCACCAACCTCCCAGCGAGCACCCTGCCGGCCGGAGCCAAGGGTGCTGGGCGCCCATGGTGCTCCTCAGCACCACGGGGCTGCCGCCCTCTGGGCCGGAGAGGTGACACATCAGCCGGGAGCAGGTGTCGGGGATGAGGTGCCACTAACGAGCCTGGCGCCGTTAACGAGCCCGGCTCTGCTAACGGGCACGCTGCTCAGAGTACCCGCGCGGGCAGGGCCAGGGGGGGCAATTACCGCTAGGGCTAATAAAGCAGCGCCGCGTCCAGCCCTGCTGCTGGTTATTGCCGGTGCCAGAAAGGGGCTGAGGAGGGGTGAATGTCCCCTGCACCCGGGGGGGGCACACGTGCCCAGCGTGCCCAGCCCCGCTGGCTGCTCCCCCAAATCCCCCCCCCCGTGCTGCAGCCAGGGCAGAGGTGCAGGATTGGGCCCCCCTCTGCAGATTCTGAGCTGGTGGCGCTGCCACCCCGCGGAGTCCCCAGAGGAGGGGACCAGGCTGGGTCACGGCCCGTGTCCCTCGCGTCTCCTTTGGGGGCCGGGTGCTGGCCGGGGAGGGCGCAGGAGCGGGTCTGGGCTGCCGGCAGGCCGAAGGGGGAAGGGAAGGAGGCAGTTGCCATGGAAACAGAAAATAAAATCAATTCATCCTGCCGGCGGGTTCGCAGCGAAGTTGTGCTTGGCCAGGGCAGGGTACCCCGTCCCCGGGCATGGCACCCGTGGTGGCCCCCAGCCCGCGGTCCTCTCCGTGCCCTCGTCACCCTTGCCCGGGTCACGGCACGGGGCAGTTTGGGCCAAAAGCGGGGACGGTTCTGGGAGCAGCTGGGGCGAGCCGCAGGGCTTGGGGACAGCGTGGAGGTGGCTCCGTGGCACCAGCGTTGGGTCTCATCCAGATCAGCCCCCGGATCGGGGTGTCCTGCCCCGCTCCAGCCCCAGCACCAACATCACAGCGGCATTTTTACCAAGCCCAGGTACCGGCTGCGGCTCGCCCGGCGTTCCGGCCCCGCAGAGCCGTCCGTCCATCCATCCATCCATCCATCCATCCGTCCGTCCGTCCGTCCTGCCGCCTGTCCCCGTGCCAGCGCCCCGAGCGCTGGCCGCAGCTGCGGTGGCAGGGGCCTCATTACGGAGCCGCTCTCCCAGTGAATGTGGCAGCTCTCCTGGAACGGGCTTCATTAGCCGGAGGCGGACCTGAGCGGAATAACAAGCGGCTCGCCGGGGCGTGGGACGGGGTCCCCACGCGCACCCCGGGGGGACACGGCCGTGCTCCGGCTTGGCCACGTCCCCTCTCTTGCGGTCCTCAGCGGGAGGCACGCCTGGCTGAGACCTCCCAAACTCGTGCCACGTGTGGCTCCCGGTCCCTTTGCTGTCCTTGGGGGCTGTACCGGAGCGGAGCGGGAGGCTCTGCCGTGGGGTCGCCCCGACGCCGGTGCCGTGCCGGTGTCCCCAGGGGCAGCGACGGGTCCTGGCCTTTGGTGGCAGGAGCCCCTCGCCCCTGTCGTGCACCCGCACGCCCGCGGCCGCCTCCCCGGTGCCCTCCCCGCATCCCTGTCACAACAAAGGAAAACATCTTTGGATGGAAACTGCGGGAGGGTCGTCACGGCAACACTGCTGCAGGATTTCGCCAGAAACCCATCGTTCCAGCTCAAAAAGGCGCCCCTGGTCCCTGCTCTCTTCGTCGGTGCAAAACTGGACGGGGCTGGGGACGAAGCAGAGCGGGACCGAGGTGCAGAGTGACCTAAGTGCCACCAAGCCAGGGGGCACCCAGCCTGTCCCTGGTGTGGATGGGGACACGGGGGCGCAGGGGGGACCCCGTTGGACAGCCGGGAGCAGCTCGGGGCAGAGCTGCCGGTGCCCAGCCAGGCAGGACGTGCAGTGGGGGACAGGGCAGAGGATGAGGATGGGCTGGCGCTGCGGCTGGGGAACCCCAAATCCGACCCCAAATCCCTTTCCCCCAAAAACGATGGGGAATCAGGGCCATCCCTCCGTGCCACGTGGAGCTGCATCTCCCACCCCATCCTGCCAGGCCGGACAGGAGGGGATGGACACAAAGGGGCATCGGGGCTTGGCCGCAGGCCAGGGGAACCCTATGAATTCACCTCCTGCCCTTAGGGACCGGCTGGAGGGCGCAGCCCCGAGCCGGTGGGGGAGCCGGTCCACGCCGCCGTCCCGCCGTGGGCTGCGCTCCCCGGGCACGGAGCAGCTGCCAGCGCGGGGAGGAGCGCTGGGGGGAGCGGTGTCTATTAAATCCTCATCCATAAGCCGCGCTGGCTGGTGTCTGTTATGACATTTATCTCCACTCGAGAGGAGAGCTCCGATAACTCACTGCCGGCACCTTCGCTCAGCAAGACAAATGGCCGGCGGCGTTTCGGCCGCGCTGCCCGCGGGGCCGGGGCTGCCCACGGGGCTCGGTCCTCGCTGGGCTCCGGCACAACCATCCTGTGGGGCAGGGGGTGTTTTTGGGGAGAAATCCCCCCACTGGGGCGTGCTGCCGCTGTTAATTCCCAGCTGGGAGAGGGGAAGAAGTGGCGCTGTCCCTGGGCGTGCTGTGAAATGCAGAGGGGGGATGTAGGGCTTGCCGTGGGTGCGGGACCAAGAGCATCCTCACCCCGAATGGTGCTGAGCTGGTGCTGGGTCAGCATTTTGGAGCTGGCCTCATCCTGCTGAGCATGGCCAAAGGTGCGGCCTCGAGCATGACCATCCGTGCTCACCCACGTCCCCATGCTGGGCCACCCCGTGTCCCCGCTCTGGGGACATGGAGATGGAGCGAGACGGTGCACCCATGGGTGCCCTTTCTCCCAAGATGATGAATTGGAGACCTGTAGGGTGGCACCACCCGACACCTGGGTGCTCAGCAAGTGGGGGCAGCACGGGGACAGCACCGGGTCCTTCTCCCCAACCCCGCTTGGCAAACGGCACGGGGCCGTTAACCCCTGCCGCCTTCCCCCCGCACCCGGGCACCTTTTGGGGCCGGGGCCGCCAGCTGCAGCGGCAGAAAGGAGGGGAACAGAAGGGCTCTGTGGTAGGGGCTCACAAAAGGCAGGAAGCGGCGCCTGGGCCTCGAAGTCCCGCACAATGGAGTCGGAAATGAGAACTTTGCTCTCGGGTTTCCGTGGGCCCATCCTATAGACGCGGAAGAGAAAGGGCACCCGTCTCCGCCGGGGCGCTGCGCCGGCCGCTGCCAAGTCGCGGGAGACAGGGCGGCTTTCTCCATTCAGGCCGGCAGGTTTTGGGGGGGAAAAAAAGTGCCCCCCCCCCCAGCTCGGTGACAGTTTTCCCCTATGTTGGGGGTGACTTCTGGCATCGCAGCTTCCGAGCGTCTCTCCCGCTGTATCGAGGCTTTTCCCAGGCTTTGTCCGCCCTCAGCACCTTCCTTCCTGCATCCTCAGCATCCTCAGCATCTCCCACCCGACGTGGGGCCGTACAGGGGTGCGGGGGGGGCTGGAAGGTGCTGGATGCAGCCTGCACAGCTTGGCAGGGATTTAAGGGGGGGGGCAGGGAAAGTGCCCTTCATCTGGACCCCCCCCGAAAAAAATGCCCAGAGCCAGCCGGTCCCCGTGCAGGGCTGGGGTGGGGTGCGCCGCACGTGGGAAGGGGGCTTCGGGGCCGAGCAGCGATTTTGGGGTGCAGAGGGGCCCGAGGATGCCCCCCGCTTTACCACCACCCTAAAACCCACCGGGTGCCGGCACAGGGATGCCGGGGGTGCAGTGCCAGGGGGGCGAAACGGTGTGGGGGCGAGGGGGGGGGCAGAGGTCCAGGGGTGCTCCCCATCACTGGGACCCCCCCCCAAACCCTCTCCATCCTCGGCGGCGGGGGCTGCGCTGCGGCGCCGGGGGGGCGGCTCCGCTCTCGGGGGAGGGGGCGGCCCCTCGGGGGGGGGGTGGGGGGGCGGCCCCGGTTTGGGGGGGTGGGGGGGGGGAGGCGGAGACGCATGCGCGGCCGCCCCTCGCCCTGCGCCCGGCAGCGCGGCGGGGCGCGGAGCGGGCGCGGGGTTCGGCGCCGCTGCGGGCAGGTGCGGGCGGGCGGCACCGGCGGCACCGGCGGGGGGGCCGCGCCTGCCGCCAGCCGCGATTGGCCCGGCCCGGCCCGGCTCGGCCCCCTCCGGGGGACCCCGACCCGCTGCCCCCCCATCCCCCCCGCCCCCCACCTCCCTCTCCGCTCCCCGCTTTTAAGCCCCCGGTGCCGGCGGGGAGCTCGGTGCGAGGCTCCTCCGGCGGCGATGACCCCCTGCGCGCCGTGAGCACGGCCCCAGGTACGTGCGGCACCGGCACCGGCATCGGTACGGCACGGTACCGGCATCGGTATCGGTATCGGTACCGGTACCGGCACCGGCACCGCCCGCGCCGCGCCCCCGCTGCGGTGCCCGGTGCCGCGCGGTGGGAGCGCACCGGGATGGGGACGGGGACGGGGACGGTGGCACCGCTGGGGGGACGGGAGGGACGGATCCGGGCTGGGGACACGGGGGGGACAAGGCGGCTGTCACGGCTCGGGGGTGCGGGCACCGGGCTGGGGACAACGGGTTTGGGGTGGGGGGACACCGGGGTGGGAAGGGATGGGGGGTGCTGGAGAGGGGGCGCGGTGTGACAGGGGGTTGGGGACATTGGGGAGGGGGACACTGGGGAGGGGGACACTGGGGAGGGGGGGGACACCAGCTGGGGGGCAGCAGGAGTGGGGCTTGGGGGACAATAGGGCCGGCACCACTGGGATTGTGGGGACGCCACTGGGACACCAGCGTGGGGGGACGCTGGGGACAGCAGGACACGGGGACCAGGGCTCTGAGGCTGGGGACACCGGTGCTGACAGGGGCTTGGGGACACCAGGGCTGGGGGCCACCAGCACGGAGGCCAGTAGGACAGGCAGGGCTGGAGGATGCTGGCAGCGAGGTGGTGGCGGAGAGAGGAGACAAGGGACAACGGGGAGGGTGGCAGGTGCTGGCAGCTGGGGGTCCCCTCCCTGTGGTGCTGGACCCGGTGCGCCGTGGTCTCCTCCCCTGCCCGGTCCCTGTTGGTGCCACCGGGGTTTCCTCATCAGGGAGGGAGCCGGAAAGTTTCTGGACGCGGTGTCCCCAGTGTCCCCCCCCAAGCTGCTGGGGACCAGGCAGGGCTGGTGTCACAGCAGGGGCTCGGCACCGTGGGCAGGATGAGGCCCAGCCCGCATCCGCCAGCTGCACGGCGAGGCTGGGATGGCCAGCGGGATGCCGGGAAGGATGGATGCGTGCGTGGGGACCAGCGAGGGCTTTGGGGTGCTCGGGGGCTCCCCAGGAGCCCGGCACACCCGGTGTTCCGTGGGCAGGAAGGTGCTGGAGGCTCAGCTCTGGGCCAGGCCCGCTGGCCGCATCCTGCACCCTCCAGCCTCCCTGCTTTTGGGTGGGCTCTGGTGCCGCTTTTGGGGCCGCTTGCCGGTGTGCAGCCGAGCCCGCTATGGGGCCGGGGTTTGCCGTGACTCCACATGGGTTTTGGGGCTCCTGCTACGGGTGCTCAGCCTCCCAGGGAGAGACAAAAAGCCGGGGGGGGGGGGGGTGGGAAAAAAATAATAATAAAAATAAGAGCGAAATCTAAAATAAAGGCTGCAGACTGTCTGCCTAATAAAAATCGCACCCAGCAAAGGGCCCATATTGGCCAGGATCACAGTTTGCCGAGGTGCTAATTTATTCTCGCAGGCTGGGGGGGAGCGGGAGCATCACGTTGCCTGCGAGATGTGACGGCAGCGCGGTTTGCAGAATTCCTTTGTTGTGGGCAGAGAGGAGGGGACGCGGAGCCAGCCCCGCTGCCGGGCTCCTGCCGTGGCCGCGCAGCCCTGCGGGGGCCCTGGGTGCTCGCCCCCACCCCGCCAGGAGGGATGTGGGGACATGGGGGTGCAGGGGGCAGGATCGGCCCCGCGGTGTGGTGACGACCCGGGTGGCCGGGTGCCGAATGCTCCGTGGTGCCCTGATGGTGCTGGGGACCACGGTGACCCGTGGGGACAGCAGAGGTCACAGCGCCAGCACCCCGGCTGCAGGTGGCGCGGGGCTGGGGGCACCCCCAGGGCTGGGGGGTCCCCAAAGCTGGGGGCGCCCCCGTCCTGCTGCAGCCCATGGGGGTGGCAGTGTCCCTGAGCCCGTGTCCCCCCCAGCGTCCCCTCTGCTCCGCAGGGACCCCGAGGTCCGCAGACCCCCGGCTGCCCCCTGCCCAGCCCCGCGGCTCGGGGCGGGACGAGAAAATGCCCCAAAAGTGGCAGGGTCAGCCCGGCACCCGGTGGCCTGGGAGGAATTAAGCTAGGTTTCAGCTGAAGCTCATCACCAGCCCCGGCTTTGCATATTCATGAGGCGGATGAATTATTCATGTGGTGACAGCTAGTGACAGATGTGAAAATGTTCGCCCGGCTTGGGGGGGCGGCTTTGCACCGGCGTTATTTTAAATTTCTCTCATCTGCCGCTCCTTTGGCTTTTGCCCCGGTTTGCGGCAGGTGCCGGGCCGCGTAGGGCACGGGGACGCTTCCCTTGTCCCCGAGAGGGCCCAGCCACGTGGCGCCACGAGTGTCACCGTGCCATGAGCCCGTGGCATCGCCCCGACTGCGGCCACCCGCAGCGCCCGCACCGCTCAGCCCGCGGGGACGCGGTGGCACGGCCGCTGCTGCCTCTCGGTGCCACCCTCCGTGCCTTGGTGTCACCGCCAGCTGTGGCCGAGGACAGCGCGGTGACACCCAGCTGAACCCACGGCCCCCGGGCCAAATCCTGCCCCAGTGGCCGTGCTGGAGCTGGCTGGGGGTTAGTGGATCGGGAGGAGGTGGGAGGGAGGGAGACGGCCCCGTAATTGACGAGGTGCCGGGGATGCTGCCTGGATGCGGTCCCTGAGCTGGGGACATCATAATGGGGAGAAAATTAATTTGGGGAGGGGGAATGTTGGCTGTGCCCAGGCTCTGCTTTGTCCCCGGTGTCCCTGATGTCCCCTCTCCCGGGGGATCCCAGCAGGGCACGTGGTGGGGGCTGCGCACAGAGCTGGCACCGGCAGGGCTGGAGGCTGCGCTGCCTCTTCCCCTGACCTTGGGATCAACTTTTCGGGCTGGCGCTGGCTGAGAGCAGTGGCAGCCACGGGGCCTGGGGACACGGCGGGGTCCTCCCTTTGTCTTCCTGCTTGGAGCAGAGTCACAGTGCCAGCGGGACACGGTCCCCATGCGCTTGAAGGGCAGGGGTGGCAGCGGCCAGCTGGGGCCGTGCGCCCTGGCGGCGGGCTGGGGTCCCCAGGGAGGCAGCGGGTGCTGACGTCCACTCCCAGCACCGTGCCGCCACTGCTGCGAAAGCAAAACCTGCAGAAACGCTGATGTCAGGGCCGCTGACAGCCAGGCAGCCCCTTCGCCGCCGCGTGCACGGCGCCCTGCACCCGCTGCTGCCAGCCCGGGGACGGCCGCGGGAGCACGGTGCCATCCGTCTGCCCGTCCAGGCGCGGCGGGCGGCTGCGCATCCAAAGAGCAACTTCCATGTTTAACATTTAAATAAAATATTGAATGTTTACCCAGCGGCGTGGGCCGCGTTTGCTCAGCGAGGACCCGTCTCCAGCACAGCGGCTCTGGGTAAACAGCGCAGAGCTTAGCGGAGTATTTATACGATGGCACGTGGACGCCACTCGTCGGGCTCTCCCCCGGGTCCCTTCGGCTCCGGATCCGTGCGGCCACCCCGGCGTGGCCTGGAAGCTGCAGGGATGAGTGTCGAGGGAAGTGAAAAGGGAAAACAGGGGCGAAAAGACCAAAAAAATGGACTGTGGGGGATTCGAAGCCCAGGGATGTGTGTGAGTGCAGTGCTTGGGTTGGCACTTCTACCCCAGTGCTTCATCTCCTGGGCACCCCCAACCCTGCAGCCAGCACCCACGTCCTGCACCCACCGCTCCATCCCCACCCCGGGGTCCCCGTCCCGCACCCGGCACCGAGGGTTTGTGCTGGGAGAGCTGAGGAAGGCAGGATTTGCATTTCAATGGGGAGGAGCTGGAAACCCCAGCGCCTGGGCATGCCAAGTCACTTAGGTCTTTTTTTTTCTGTAGTGGGAAATCAGGGAAAAGTTGAGTGCCGGTTTCCATCGGGGCTGGGGAAGCGGCAGCGGGGCCGGGATTTCGCTGGGATTTCCTTCCCGGAGAGCGAAACCCCCCCCAGGCCTTAAGTCCCGCTGCTCTCTGAGCATCCCAGAGCATCTCGGGGGAGCCGCCGCTGTCCCCGACTTTGCAGCGAGCCGCAGAGGCCGTCCCCGGCCGCATCCTTCCCTCCTGCAGATACGTTAAGGCACGGTGCGGAGCCACGCTGGGGGCCAGGCGACCCCCTCGCCTTTTATTAGCTGCAGGTTTCGGAGGCAGAAAGACCCCCAGAGCTGTGCTAAAGGGAAGGGGCAGCTGCTGGGACTGCAAATGCTTTCTTCTGTAGAACAGGTGAAATAAAACCCAGCTCTGTGCCCCCCCAAAAGGCCGTTTTCCAGCGCTGAACGCGGGGGGTCTCCTTTTTTTCTTGCCGTTTCGCTCTTTATTTCTATTTTTGTCCCATAAAAGCAGAAGGGACAGGGGGAGGAATCAAGGGCTGGAAAATGGAGCATCGGGGAGCGGGGAAGCCGCGGGCTGAGCCGAAAGCCGCAGCTCAGGAGGGTCGAGGGGCCGTGTCCCCAAAACCAGGCGGTCCCCATCCCGGCCAGGGGACGGGGCAGGGCCGTGCCAGAGGTTGGTGTCAGAGCTGGGGGGGGGGGGTGCTGAGCATCCCTCCCAGACCAGGGACCGAATGATTTAGAAAACACTGATCGTTGCTGCAGTGAAGCAGATGGATGGGAGCTTTTCGGCGAGTGGCGTTGCTGGTTTTATGCTCCACACCGGCTCCGGCAGCCGGAGGCGTCCGCTGCATGTTAATGGGGCCGCATCCTGCACGGCCAGGCTGGGGGGAGCCTACAGGACCCCAGGGCTTACCCGTGCCCCCGTAGCGGAGGCGCAGCCATGTCACCGTGGGTGGCACCGGCAGCGAAACCAAACTCTCCCCAGGCTCATGCTCTCCTGCTAACGGAGCTCATCCTGCTCCTCCCCGCGCCTCCCGGGGGGCCGGTGTCACCGCGGCCCTGCGGCGGTTCAGGGACCGATGGCGTGCCGCCGGGCAAACAGGGGGAGCGGCGAGAATCCGACCCCGCTCTCGTTGCAGGTCAAGGATGGTCCAGGTGATGGGGGATGCCGGCTACTGGATCCTGCTCGGGCTCTCCCTGCTCCCCATCGCCGTGCTGGGTAAGTGGCACCCGGGGGACAGATCCTGTCCCCCCCCCCCTCCCAGCTGCGAGCAGGGGCAGCAGCTTGTGGGCGAAGAGCAAGGAGCTGTCGCCTGCCGGCGGCGCGAAGTAGCTGGGGATAATTAGCCAATAAGAGGAAACAGACACAAATAATGAACTACCAGCACTAATGAATAGTTAGGGCGAAGAACAACCGGCTCCAGGAGGGGGCTGGGTCTGCAAGCTCCGTCGGTGCCGCGCGATGCCCTGGCCCCGCAGTGGGATAAAACGCAGAAGCTGGAGGGGCCGGCAGGGGATTAGCGAGGGAAAAGCCCCCCCAGGCGGCCGTGATCCCCCCCTCGTGCCGAGCGAGACTTTAAACCCTTAATCCTGTTGGCTCAGCACCCCCCCTCCGCCGAGCTGTCCCCCACGGGTGGCTTTGCTGCGTCTCTGGGGCCGGATCCTTTCTGCCCACCCCGTGTCCCCATCCCGCATGGCAGGGGCACGGTGACGTCCTGCTCCTGGGGTGCTTTAGGACCCCTGGAACCCCTAAGGAGTGAGAGGCTCGGGGTGAAGCTCTGTGGCTGCGATGGAGTGGGAATAGGGTGGGGGAAGGCGCCCGGGGGGGTCCCGCACCGGGATTAGTGGCCGTCCCCAGCCAGCTTGGCTCTGCGGGGAGCATCCGCCACCGTCCCCGCTGCGGGCAGGGAGAGCAGCTCTTGGGGCTTTCCAAGAGTTATGGGATTTGTGGGAGAGTGCCCGGGGAGGGCAGGATTACTGCGGGAGGAGGAGGAGGAGGAGGTCTTCATCGCTGCCACACTTTATCCCAGCTCAGGGGTGGGTGGCTTTCTCCCAGTGGGGTCGGGTGCCACCGAATCGCAGGGCAGGGATGGGACAAGACCCTACAATGCCCTCCCGCCCCCTCAGTTCCCCCCACGCTATGGACAAACCCCCCAGCAGCCCCAGAGCCCTGCGGGAGCTCGTGCTGCCCATCCCCCTGGTATCTGGGCGCCTCTCCCCGCAGGCTCCCAGGACGATGGGAAGGTGATCCACATCAACCGGGTGCAGCACCAGGCTGTGCGCGCGGGGCTGGGGGAGCCCGTGGCCCTGCCCTGCCTCTTCCTGCTCCAGCCCTCCGCCTCGCTGGGGCCCAACGAGCCCCCAGACCCTCCCCGTGTCAAATGGAGCAAGGTGCGCTCGGCCACGGGCCAGAGGGAGGACGTCCCCATCCTGGTGGCCAAGGACAACGCGGTGAAGGTGGTGAAAGCCTACGAGGGCCGGGTGTCGCTGCCCGGCTACCCCCGCGACCGCTACAACGCCACGCTGCTGCTGCGCGCCGCCCGCGCCAGCGACGCGGGGCTGTACCGCTGCGAGGTGGTGGCCGGCATCGACGATGAGCAGGACCTGCTGCCCCTCGAGGTGACGGGTGAGCCGTGGGGCATCGTGCTTGTGCGAGCCGTGCGAGCCGTGCACACCACGTGCACCGTGCGCACCGTGCGCCCTGCACAAGCTGTGCACCCTGCGTCCCCTGTGCAAGCCATGCAAGCCAAGCACACCGTGCAAGCCCTGTGCCCCGTACAAGCCCCGTACCCCACACCCGTACCCTGTACACTCCGTGCCCCTCGTGTGAGCCATGCGTGCCATGCACCCTATGCAAGCTGTGCGCCCCATGTGCCCTACGCAAGCCCCGTACCCCACACAAACCCTGTACCCCACACAAGCCGTGCACACCCTACGAGCCGTGCACCCGCTATAAGCCATGCATCCCATCCAAGCCACGCAGCCCCTGTGCCCTGCACCCCTTCTGCAAGCTGTGCGCCTTATGCACCCAGTGCAAGCCACACACACCGTGCACCCTATACGAGCCGTGCCATCCGCTCTCCTTCCAGGCGTCGTCTTCCACTACCGCCCGGCGGGGGAGCGCTACGCGCTGACCTTTGCCGCTGCCCAGCGCGCCTGCCTGGACAACTCGGCCGTCATCGCCTCACCCCAGCACCTCCAGGCCGCCTTCGAGGACGGCTATGACAACTGCGACGCCGGCTGGCTGGCTGACCAGAGCGTGCGGTAAGCGCGTGGTGTGGGTACCCCTTGTCGTGGGCACCCACGGAGCTGAGCACCCCCCGCGCCCCTCTCCCGCAGGTATCCCATCACGCTGTCCCGGCCCGGCTGCTACGGGGACCGCAACAGCCTCCCCGGCGTCCGCAGCTACGGCCAGAGGGACCCTGGCGAAGCGTACGATGTCTACTGCTACGCACGGGAGCTGCAAGGCAAGCAGCACCGCGGCGGTGGGCACGCGCCGACGCCTGGGGACATCCCTTGGCGTGCTCGGTGCCACCCTTGGGGATGGTGACGGCTTTCCGACGAGCTCCGCTCTCTTGCAGGGAAGGTGTTTTACGCCACGGCGCCGGGGCGGTTCACCTTGCAGGGGGCCCGGAGGCACTGCCGGGCCCGGGGGGCTTCATTGGCCACCACTGGGCAGCTCTACCTGGCCTGGCGCGATGGCCTGGACCAGTGCGACCCCGGCTGGCTGGCGGACGGCAGCGTCCGCTACCCCATCAGGGTCCCGCGCAGGAAATGCGGCGGCGAGGCCTCGGGCGTCAGGACCCTCTACCAGTTCCCCAACCGCACCGGCTTCCCCCAGCCCGCCTCCAAGTTTGATGCTTACTGCTACAAAGGTAACGGAGACGGGCTGTGGTGCCACCACCGGGTCCCCACTCGTGTCCCAGGCACCCGGCCCACCCCCGGTCCTCCTCCCCACAGCGGACACGCTGGATGCCGGTGATTCCGCCGCAGCGCACGCGGGGCAGAAGGAGCAGGAGCTGCCCACGCCCGACCCGCCGGGCAGCGACAACGTGCTGGTGGAGCACGAGGAGGAGCGTGAGGACCCGGCCACGTCTGGGGACACCCCACGCGTCGGCCTCCTGCCGCAGCCGGGGGCTGCGGGGCCGGGGGAGGATGAGGATGAGCAGCTGCGGGCGGTGAGCAGCAGCGTGGCAGCGTGGCGCGGTGACATCCCCGGGGCCAACGGCACGGCCCTGCCGCCAGCCACCACCTCCTCGCCGGCGTGGCCCCACGAGGACGAAGCCCTCAACGTGGTGGACCAGGAGCCTGTGAGCACCCGGCAGGATCCGGCCAGCAGCAGCCCAGCACCGCCTGTGCAAGAAGCCCCCGGCCCTGAGGAGCCCCCGGTTGCCCTGCTGCCGCAGTCCCAAAGCCCAGCCCAGGAGGTCACCAGCTCACCGACAGCACCGCCTGGCTTGGGGACAGTCCCTGGCACGGCAGCAGAGACCCCCAGCACCCTGCTGGGCAGCTCACGTGCCCCCAAAAGGAGCAGCTATGCTGGGCTGAATGGGCGCTACTTCCAGCTGCAGCGGCAGAGCCGGGACCCCCCAGTGGCTGAGGACCCCCCGGTGACTGGGGACCCACCAGCGTCTGGAGACCCCCCAGTGTCTGGGGACCCCCCAGTGGCTGGGGACCCCACAGTGGCTGGGGATCCCACAGTGGCTGGGGATCCCACAGTGGCTGGGGACCCCACAGTGGCTGGGGATCCCCCAGTGGCTGGGGACCCCACAGTAGCTGGGGATCCCACAGTGGCTGGGGACCCCATGGTGTCTGGGGACCCTACGGTGGCCGGGGACCCAGTGGGGACAGTCACCCACGCCCCCTTCCTGGCCCTGGAGGTGAAGGGGGCTGCAGCCAACGCGGTGGAGACGTGGAGCATCGCCCACACCGGTGCTGAGAGTCCCCCTGGGGGGGGTCCCTACCCGCTCTCCAACGAGGTGGAGGATGAGATCGGCCACAGTAAGTGATGCTTGGGGTGGGGGGTGTGTGGTGGTGGTGGTAGCAGTGGCATTGGAGTGCTCCAGCCCAGGGGACCCCCACCTTGTGCCATCTCTTGCAGAGCTGCTGGCACCAGCCACTGCCCCGGTGCCCCCGTCACCGAGGGATTCTCCTCAGTGGAGCCCCCGCACGGCCCCGCGTGGTCCCGGGGGGGCTGCACGGCCGTCCCTGCCACCGTCACCACCCACCCCCGTGGCTCCCCATGGTGCTTCCGACCACCAGGATGTCATCGCAGTGGGGGCACCACCCCGTGGCCCCAGCGCCCGCGGTGACTCCCCCTGGCTGCCTGCGGATGCCACCGAGGACTTCTCTGGGGACACCCCTCCCAAGGAGGACGGCGACCCCGTCCCACCACGGCCCCCGCTGCCCCCAGCCCCGCTGGTGGCCGATTTCCCCGAAACGTCCCCGCAGCCCGGCGGTGATGGCAGCGGGGCCCTGGGGGAAGGCTCACTGGAGAGGCAGAGGAAGGCAGTGACCTTCCTCCACCTGCCCATGGGGGTCCCTGGCACCACGGTGGCGGCTTCTCCCCATCCCCATCAGGGTGGGCTGAGCCCCACAGCTCCCCAGGGGGCACCCGAAATGGGGGCTGAGCCTGGCCACGAGCACCCAGCCGGGTACGGGGATGCGGGGACAGGGACAGCTGAGCCGAGGGACGAAGCAGCCGTCACCCCCGTGGCACGGGACGTCCCCTCGCCTTCACCCACGGCCGGCGAGGTGACCCCACGGGCTGGCTCCGAGTGGCCGGCGGAGGGCACGGGGGAGGCAGAGGACGGCTCCACGGGTGCCCCACGACCTGTGAGCCCCACGGCGCCGGAGCTGGAGGGAGCCGAGCATCTCCTGCACCCCCCGGCCCCCCGGCAGCCCCCCAGCCCCAGCGAGGAGGACACCTCAGGGGAGGCGAAGAGGGAAGACCCCCCCACCCTGGCCAGCCGCCCCTCAGCTCCCACTGACGCACCCTGGCCGTCACCCACCGCCCCCCACCCGTGGGTGCCGGAGGTGCCCGGCTCCCCGAGCGCAGAGCCGCTCTTTGAGCCATCCACAACGGGGGGGCCCGGGGGAGCCCCGCTGCTGGATGCCGACAGCGGGAGCGGCGAGGAGCCCTTGCTGGAGGAGAGGGAGCTGCTGGCTTGGACGGGCACCGGCAACACCAGCCGGCACGGTGAGCGCGGTGCCACGGGGTTGGGGTGCTGGGGACGCTGGGCACGGTGCAGACCCGTGGGGTCGGGTTCAAAGCGGAGGTTTTATCCAAGGCAGAGGGCTCGTCGGGGACTTCGGTGCTCGCTTTGTGCCTGTGACAGGTTCAGCGCGTCGCCAGGGTTTCTCAAAGCGAGCCGAGCTATTAACGCGAGCCAGGAAAGCGTCCTCCTAAATATTTAATATTTGCAGTTGCTGATAATAATAATAGCTAGCGAGGCAGCTCCCAGCAGAGGGGGTTGAGCATACACAGACTTTTGGTGTCTGGGGAAAGAAAAAAAAAAGTAACAAATATACGTGAGATTTAGAGCCACTGAGAGGCAGAAAAGTCGCCATGGTCCTCGTGCCAAGGCCCTGGGGCAGGACCAGGACTGGGTTTGTGTTGTCCCCACGTTGCCAGCAAGGAGCTGGGGCTGGTGTCGGGGCTGGGTGGGCGTCCCAGTGCGTGGCGCAGCATGATGGGGGCAATGGGGTGGGTAGGGGCGAAGCACCGGGGTGCCCCCCGTGACGGCACCTGCTCCTGCCCCGCAGCCCCGGCCGACCCGTGCCAGAACAACCCGTGCCTGCACGGCGGGACCTGCCACGCCAACGGCTCCGTCTGCAGCTGCAGCTGCGCCCAGGGCTTCACCGGGGAGAACTGCGAGATCGGTGAGCACGCCCGCGTGCCGTGCCCATGCTGCCGGTGGGGCTGGCGTGGGCAGGAGGGTGCCAGGGGGGGTCTCGGCGCGCCCACAGCCCCCCGCCATCCCCGCAGACATCGACGACTGCCTGTCGAGCCCCTGCCAGAACGGCGGCACCTGCATCGACGAGGTCAACTCCTTCGTCTGCCTCTGCCTGCCCAGCTACGGGGGCAGCCGCTGCGAGAAAGGTGGGGAGAGAGGCACGGGGCAGCCCCCTTGTCCCCCCCGAGGGCAGCATCACTGGCCAAATCCAGCCTCTGCCCCTCCGGGGCAGGACCCGGGAGCCTCCCCCGCAGCGGGGAGCGTCTCCGTGCATCCCGGGGCGCTGGGGGCTGGCCCCAGTCCCCAGTGTCCCCATGTCCCCGCAGACACGGAGGGCTGCGACCACAACTGGCACAAGTTCCAGGGCCACTGCTACCGCTACTTCGCCCGCCGGCGCTCCTGGGAGGACGCGGAGCGGGACTGCCGCCGCCGCGCTGGGCACCTCACCAGCATCCACTCGCAGGAGGAGCACGGCTTCATCAACAGTACGGGCTTGGGGAGGGGGATGGGACGCGGGGGGGGTCCTCATGTCCCTCCTGCACTGGCAGGAGGATCCCATCACTCTCCAGCCACGAATCCTGCAGCCCAGAAGGCTCCTGCTCCTGGAGCTTTCCAGGCACCGGCACCCCTGGGTGCTCCTCACCTCCATGGATGCGGGTGTTGGTGGTTGGGGACCCCCCCCTCACCCCTCTCTCACCAGGTTTCGGGCACGAGAACACCTGGATCGGGCTCAATGACAGGATCGTGGAGCAGGACTTCCAGTGGACCGACAACACCGGCTTGGTGAGGCCCGCGGGGGTGGCTCCTGCTGGGGCGCAGGGTGCAGGGCGCGGGGTGCGGGTGCTCTCACCCCCCCCCCCCCCCCGCCTCGTTTCCCACCAGCAATACGAGAACTGGCGGGAGAACCAACCCGACAATTTCTTCGCGGGCGGCGAGGACTGCGTGGTGCTGGTGTCCCACGAGATCGGCAAGTGGAACGACGTGCCCTGCAACTACAACCTGCCCTACATCTGCAAGAAAGGCACAGGTACAAGAAAGGCGGGATGGGGACAGCCCCAGGGCCCACCCCCAGGGTCCCCCCATCCCCATCCCAGCATCCCCGTCCTTCATCCTCATCCCATGGCCCCCATCATCCCCATCCTTCATCCCCATCCCATGGCTCCCAGCATCCCCATCCCCATCCCCATCCAGCATCCCCATCCCAACATCCCCATCCCATGGCCCCCATCATCCCCATCCTTCATCCCCATCCCATGGCTCCCAGCATCCCCATCCCCATCCCCATCCCAACATCCCCATCCTTCATCCCCATCCCATGGCTCCCAGCATCCCCATCCCCATCCCAGCATCCCCATCCCACATCCCCATTCCACATCCTCATCCCATGGCGCCCATCATCCCCATCCTTCATCCCCACCCTGCAGCCTCCAGGCACCTCCTCATCCTCAGGAAACCTCTCCCAGCCCCTCACCAAGGAAAACTCGAGCAGCTCCCCTTAATCTCCATTATATCTTTTTTTTCCCCACGGTTAATTCTTCCCTCTCCACTTTAATTTGCTTAATTTGCCGCCATTAAAACTATTAAGTTCTCATTCCTTATCTTGAAAGTTATATTAACCTCCAGCTGTTCGTTGTGAGCCGGAGGAGCGCGCCTCCCTCTCCCGCCGGCCGCGCGTAACGATGTGCTCGCCCCGATAAGGCCGTTAATTACCTATGTAAATCCTCGGGAACACCTTGCTGCAAATCTGGCAGAGGAACCTCTCGATGGATGGGCTCTGTAACGAAGCCACCGCCGCCGCTCGGCCTCGCGGAACCGGCGGCGTGTGTAGGGTGCCCGCACGTCCCCTCCCGGTGCTGGGGTCCGGGTGGTGGCTGATGGGGTCTGTGTCCCCCCCCCCAGTGCTGTGCGGGCCCCCGCCGGAGGTGGAGAACGCCTTCGCCGTGGGGAAGAAGAAGGAGAAGTACAGCATCCACTCGAGCGTGCGCTACCAGTGCGAGGAGGGCTTCACCCAGCGCCACATCCCCACCATCAAGTGCCACAGCAACGGCAAGTGGGACCGGCCCAAAATCCTCTGCACAAAACGTTAGTGGGGACCTTGGGGGGGCGGGAGGGGGGGTCCGGGAACGGTGCGTGGGTCTGGGGGGCTCCCTGACCCCCCCGGACCCCCGCTCTTTGCCCCCCGTTAGCCAGGCGGTCGCACCGGGCGCGGCGGCACCACCGGCACCGCCACAGCCACCCCCACCACCAGCACCACCACCACAAACCCCGCAAGGAGCGGCGAAAACACCGCAAGCACCTCCGGCTGGACTGGATGGAGGAGGGCCACTACTTCTAGAGCCGGGGGGGGAGCAGCAAGCACAAGGGCCCCCGCGGGCGCCCCAGGACCAGCCGTCTCTGGGATGGGACGCGGTGACGTTTCCCGACCCCCTTCCCTCCCACCCACCCCTCTTTTATAACCCCCCTTTGCTTTAGCTCCTAGGATGCCCGGCCCCGTAGGGAATAGGATCGGGCGGGGGCGGCAGCGTGTGCGTCCCCAGCCCTCCCCGCATGCCCCACGCTCAGTCCTCGATCCCGTGGTGCCGTGCCCGCACCCCGGGGTCGAGCCCCCAGCCCCGCACGGGGACCCCCAAATCCCCGTGGAGCCCTGGGGGGGCTGTTCTGCAGCTGGCTGATTGCCCCTGCTGGGGTCTGGTCCCCTCCAGGTTTTGGGGGGGGTCACGCAGCAGCCCCCCACCCATCACCCCGACTGCCCTTGGCCATCGCATCCCCTTGGATGGCTCCAGTTTTTTAACAGCCTCCCCGTCTTCCTGCCCCAGCCGGTGTCCTCAGCGCCCCGGTCCTGCCCGCGGGGCGTCCCCAAACCCGGCACGGGGTCCCCGTTCCTGCCCTGCCCTGGCTCGTGGGGCTACCCCGCACCAGGGCCCTCCCGGCTGGTTTTGGGGTTGGATTTTCCCTTTTCCGTTCATTGTCGGTTCCCCGTTGGAGTTGGCGTGTGTGTGTGTACGGCGCTTTCTGATCTCTGCTGTTTGCGACGTGACTGCCGTGTCCCGTTCCCCTTCTCCCCCTCTCCTCCTCCGTGGCATTTCTGACTCTCTGCGTTTCTGTACTGCTGGACATTTTAATAAATTTTTTTAACAGTTCAGTGGCCCCAACCCTGCGCTTTCCTGGGCTCCCGGCGGAGCGGGGACCCGGGGACGGTCCCTCCGCAGAGGAGGCTTGACTTGGCCGGGACCCGGCGCACGGTAACGGCGCTCTCCATCTGGTTCCTTTTGCCACCCCTAAATTAATTTTAAGCAAACACAATCCTTTTCCGCCGGCTCCTTTTGCCAGCCCCGCTCATGAATCACGCCGGTGGTGAGCCTGATGAATTCATCGGGGCACTGCCTGCGTTAGCCACGGGTGCAGGGGCTGTGTCACCGCCCCGGCTGCCATCCGTCAGCGGGTGACAGCCATCACCTGGGGCTCCGGTGGCCCCCGGCCCCGTGCTCCCCTCCTGGGGGTCCCGGTGGCCAGGAGTGTCACCTCCCGGCAGCTATTTATTATCATCGGTGCTGGGAGGCCGTAAAGGTGATGGATGGACTGTGCTCAGCTGGGCCCGGCGCAGAGGAAGCCCCATGCGGCTGCTGAGCCCCCTCTGGCATGGGGGACCACAGGGTCCCCGTCCCCTGCCCGTGCCTTGCTGTCCCCGCAGGGGCTCACGGGTTGCTGCCGGCACCGTGGTGCCTTGAAACCGCTCCCCCTGCTCACCTGGGACTGGTCCCAATAAATCCGTAGGGATGCCACAGCTGGGACGCTCCTGGGGAAGCCCCAAAGCGTGCTCAGCTCCAGCTGGGAGGAGGGAGTGGTGGCGCCAGGGTCAGTGGGGCTTTGAATATGGACAGAAATCAGGAGCAGTGCCCGGCCAGGCAGGTGGGAGCGTGGGGTGAGCGCGGTCCCACGGCTCAGAGCATCCCAGGTTCCTCCTGCGCCCACGCTGCCCCTCCAGGCCCCTCTCCGGCAGCCACCAGCAGAAGGACACACGGGAGCCTGGCTCAGCTCTCGAAAGCAGCCGAAGCTTTTATTTCACCTAAGTCCAGCTCGCAGCACCGGGGCTGCACGAAACCTGGAGCCGGCGCCCGGCCGGGTCCGGGGCACGGGCCAGTGCCTGAGGGCATCTGCTGGCCACGGCCGCTTCTGCTCTAAGCCAAGCGCGAAGGCGAGAGGCTGCAGCGCCCAGCCCCGAGCAGGCGCTGCGGGTGCGTGGCTCAGCCTGCACCGGCGACACAATTTTGGGGGCTCGTTGCACACCTGCGGCGTCCCCAAGGCTGGGTTTGGTGCTGCGCAGCCCTGGTGGCAGCGCGGAGCTGGCGAGCCCGAGGACCGCGGGGGGCTCGGTCCCGCTTTGCTCCTGCCAGGCTTTTTGCACATGCAATGCGCTGATTTCTAAGCGATAACTGCAGGTGGGCTGGGGAGCTGGCACCGGCTCCGAGCGCAGGCCTCGTGCCCGGGTGGCTCAGCGCTTTCCCCTCCTGGTGCCTCAGTTTTTTCCCCCCGAGCATCGCTGGGCTTCGGTGACAGCGGAGCAGGCGCTGGCACTGCCCAGGCTCTTCCAGTTCAAAGTGCAGAGCCACAACCCCAGGGGGCTCCCAGCAGAGTCTGAGGATGCTCCGCAGCCACGCGAAGCTGGGTACCCCCCGCCTTGGGGAGCCCCAGGGCTGCATCACACGCGGTTGGGATGCCCCCCGCCCTGCTCCTTCTCGGGGGCAGCCTCGCCAGCCTTCTTGAAGCAGTACACCCCGAAAAGCTTGTACTTTTTGTCCGGGAAGCCCAGGTTGCGCACGCCGGGCTCCCGGCCGCCGCAGCGCGCCCGCGGGTTGACGATGGGGTAGCGGATGCTGCCGTCCTCCAGCCAGCCGGCCTCGCAGCGGTCCAGCAGCTGGATCTTCCAGGCGGCGTAGAGCTGCCCCACCTTGGCCACGGCCGCCCCGTTGTTCTTGCAGGCTTGCACCGCCTCGGCGTAGCTCAGCTTGCGGTACGTCTTCAGGAAGTAGACTTTGCCTGGGGGGGGGGGAATAAAAGGGGGGCTGTCCGGGGTGGGGACCAGGCTGGGGTGCAGCATCTGGTAGCCGGTGGATGGGAGACGGGGCAGGGATGCTCAGGGTGGACCGCTCAGCCCCACGTCCACCTCTATGGGGAGCCAGGACCCCCCCCTTTCTGCCCCCCCCCTCCCCCAGGTTGAAGGCGATGGAGGAGGCGAGCAGCCGGCACCTTGGCGGGGGCAGATTTATGGGGGCTGCGTGGCGGCGGCCGGCGCTGGCTCCTGGTGGCGATTACGCCCGCTATTTATCCTGCCTGCCACCATTAAATAAACATCCGCAGAGCCCCCCCTCCGTGCTGCCCTGCCAGCCAGGAGGAATTTACACAGCCCCAGAGCCCTCCTGGCTCCGATCTGTCTTGCACGGCCCCGGCCTCATCCATCACCCGGGCCATTTGCTGCTGCAATTACCTCCGTCCCCTGCTCCTGCCCGGGGAATACAGGAGCCTGGCTGGGACCGGGTGCCCCAGCCTGGCCGGTGACAGGGGCACGTGGATGGGTCCTGATCCCTGCTGAGGGTTCCCAGCACCAAACCCTTCTTGATGAGAAGGGGAGCCCTGGGCAGGGGCGTGCAGCCACCTCCTGCTCTCACCCGGGGCTGAGATGCTGGGCAGCACCCGGCAGGACCCCAGCACCACATTGGAAGGGGAATAAGAGGGGAACGGCCCCTCCTCTCCACGGAGAACCACCACCAGAGTGCTGCAGAAAGACATCCCCCCCCCCCCCATCCAGCTAAAAAGCAGAGCGGTGCCTCAGTTTCCCCTGCACAGCCCCGCCATTACCGTTGAGGTTGGAGGTGAAGCAGAAGGCGTCGTAGTGCTCGCTCTCCTTGTGCCGGTAGCCGTAGTTGCGCACCCCCACCGGCGTGTCCTTGCGGCCGCACTCCTCCCGCGGCCGGGAGATGGGGTACTGCACGGAGCCGTCCTCCAGCCAGCCCGCGTTGCACCAGTCCATGCCCTCCAGCCAGGCCTGGTGCAGCTGGTCGTGCGAGGCCAGGATGCCATCCTGCTGCAGGCACGCCTGCTGCGCCTCGTGGAAGTTCAGGGTGTAGCGGCCCAGGCGCGGGTGGTAGGGGAAGATCACACCTGGGGGGGGGGGGGGGCGGCGAGCAGGGCTGGGGCATGTGGGCATCGCCCCGGGGTCCCCCCCCCCTTGCACCCAACCAAGGGGGCAGCTGCATCAGGGCGGTGTGTTACGGAGCTGCCCCGCGCTGGGGGTCATGGGGGGCTTTGGTGGGGCCAAGCCCCGGTGTCCCTGCAGCGAGTGTGCACCAACCCGAGCAGCGTAGCCGTGCCTCCTGAACCCCCTAGAAAGGCTTTTGTCCTTTTCTCAGCGCCCCCAAAACATTTCAGCCCCTCCCGACAGGCAGCGAGGCCGCAGCTCAGCTCAGAGCCACGTGCGGCACCGACGCTGCCACGCGGCCCGGACCCCCGGTGCTTTACGAGGCCGTGCTGCTATCTGTCTCTGCCATTTACGAGCTGCCAGCGCGTAAACCTGGAGCAACAATAAAAGCCAATAACAGATGCAATAAAACACGGCACACGCTGGGAAAAACAAGCGGCCGTAAAGCTGAGCCCGGGGACGCAGCGCTGGGAGCGGTGTCCTGGCCATCCCATGGAGGATGCCATGGGGCCACCCGGGGTCCCCCCCTTGTCGCCGTGCCCCACAGGGCCAGCGCCGTGCCGCTACCTTCAAGGTCCAGCTTGACCATGCCGGTGTCGTCCTCGAGCTCGTTGGTGACCTCGCACTCGTAGCGGCCGTAGTCCTGCAGGGTGACGTTGCGGATGATGAGCGAGGCGTCCCCAAAGCCATCCTCCTGCAGGGCCGTGCGCCCGCGGTAGCTGCCAAACGCCCGCCGCGCCTTCCCCAGGGCCACGAAGACGTCCACGAAGGCCATCGGCTCCGTCACCTTGGTCCACTTGAGGCGGATCTCATCGGGGTCGTGGGCTGAGACGTCGTAGTGGTAGCGGCAGGGCAGGATGATGGTGCCGCCCCGGTGCGTCACCACCTTCCCCGGCGCCGTCTGCACCACCACGGCCCCGCTGTCCCCCTCTGCAAGGGACACCGAGCTCAGCGCTGTCCCCGTCCCCAAGCCTGCCCCGGAGCAGAGCTCAGCCCTGCAGGGTGGGAAGGAGCCACGGTGGGGACAACGGGGTCAGGGGGCACATGGAGGTGTGGGGAGCATCTTTTGGGGTGGAATTCCCCTCTTTTGGGGGACTTTCAGACCATGTGGGCAGCTCCATTGCGCTTTAATGAACACTATACCCAATGCCTCGAAGGCTGCAGGCTCCCAAGGAGGGGGGGGGCACCCTGGCACCCTGCTGCAGCCCCCCGCGTGGCCACTCACCCATGACGTGGACCACCTTCTTCCGTCCCCGGGGGCTGGGCGGCGTGTCGGAGGCAAGGACGCCGGCCAGGAGCAGCAGCGCGGCCGGGCCAGCGGCCCAGGACCCTCGGGGGCGCATCTGGGGGGGGGGGGGAGAGCCGAGCCCCTCAGCACCCCCCCCCAGCACCCCAGCTTGGGGGGAGAGGCCGGGAGAGCAGCGGATCAGAGCCCCCAGCCCCAGCCGGTCCCCACCCCACATCCCACATAGAAGAGCCCCAGGGACCCCCACCCACCCCAGGTGCCCAGACCCCTCATCGCCCCCCCCCCCCCCCCCCCCCGCCGAGCATCCCCCACCCCACGGGGCCCCCCCAGGGCTGCGTCGGCGCTGAACTCCGCTTCACCCGCTCAGTTACAGCCGGGATGAATATTTCATGGCACACGCTGCGGGCTGGATCTCTTTAGTTATTTATGGCAGCGCCGGCACATCTGGAAACTGAACTGATGGCGCGGGAGGGGGCAGCGGCTGCCCGAACCCCCCCCCCACTCCCCCTCCCCGCCACCCACCCGGCCCTGCACCCCCCCCTTTTTTGGGGGACAGCCCCAAATCCCGCTTGGGAAACGAGGACCCTGTCCCCACCGTGGGGTGCCCTGGGGGGTCCCCGCCGTGCCCCACATTTGCCCCCCACCCGCCCCGCCGAGGGGATGCGACCCCCGCGCAGGGGGCTGGGGAGGGTGCGCGGCTCTGGGGGGCGGCGGCACCGGGCCGTGTCCCCCCGTCCCCCCCCCGCGGGTCCCGGGGCCGGGCAGGGGTCGGGCATCCCCCGTCCCCCCCCCCCGGCGGCGGTCCCCGTGCAGTGTTGCAGTGCGGGGCACTGCGGCGGCAGCGCCGGGGCTGCGGGACACCGGGAACCGGGGGCGGGCAGCGCAGAGCTGGGGAGGGGAGGGGGGACACCGGTCCGACCCCCCCCCCCGCACCCCCCTGCACCCCGAACCCCGGTCCCCACCGGCAGAGGGGTCCCGGTACCGGGGGGTGGGGGCTTGGCGGGGGGGGGGAGGGGGTTATCCCGGCCCCCCCCGGCACTCACCGTGGCTCCGCGGCGCCCGTGCCCGGTGCCGGCCGCCGGGAGGGGCCCGGGAGAGCTCCGGTGCTGCCGGTGCTGCCGGTGCGGCTCCGCGCAGGGGGCGGCACCGGGAGCCCGGCCCGGCCCTGCCCCGGCTCCCGGCGCTGCGCAGGGCGGCCGGCTCGCCAAGGTCACCGGTACCGGCACCGGCACCCCGGGACGGCGGCTCCCGGGGCGCTGGAGTCTTGCGGGGTGACCCCGGCGCTGTCCCCGTCCCCTACAAGGGCAGAACCGGGGGGTGGCGTGGGGGGGGGGGGGAGGGGGGGCACGGGTGGGGACCCTCGGCTCGGCTGGGATGTGAGGGGGCACCCCCGAGACACCGCCAGCACCCCGCACACGTGTGCACGGACCCCCACGCGTGTATGGACCCCCACGAGCGTGCACGGACCCCCACGGGTGCACAAAACCCCATAAGTGTGCAAAAAAACCCCACGCGTGCGCACAGACCCCCACACGTGTGCACGGATCCCCACGCGTGCACAAAACTCTGTACAGAGTGCACGGATCCCCAAAAAACCCCATAAGTGTGCACAGACCCCCACACGTGTGCACGGATCCCCACAGCGTGCACAAAACCCCATAAGTGTGCAAAAAAACCCCATGCGTGTGCACAGACCCCCACACGTGTGCACGGATCCCCACGCGTGCACAAAACCCCCATAAGTGTGCACAAAAAATCCCCACGCGTGCGCACAGAGTGCCCCCCACACATGTGTGCACGGATCCCCACGCGTGCACAAAACCCCGTAAGCGTGCACAAAAACCCCGTAATTGTGCACAGACCCCCCCCCACGTGTGCACAGACCTCCACGCATGTGCACAGCCCCCCCCCCGATGTGCACACAGCTGTGCACGCACACACACGCGCACACGCGCTCGCACACCTCTGCCCACACGCGTGCATCCCTTGCACACGCGCTGAGCACCCCCAGCCCCATCCCGAGCACCAAGGGCGGGCAAGGGCAGCGCAGGCGGGGGGAGCCCCCCCCCCCCAACCCCTGCAGCCGGCACAGGGGGCACACGGGGGGACAAAGCCAAGGGCGCGGGGTGCAGGCAGCGGGGTTACAAAGCCGGACCCAAACTCCTTTATTTTGTAAACAGTTTTTTTCCTGGCGTGGTCCCGTCCTTCCCGGGAGCATCCGGGTGGGCCGGGGGCCTCGCGACACCCCCCCCCCAGACCACCCAGCTGCACCCCTGTCCCCGCAGGCTGCACCAGGTCCCCCGCAGCATCCCCAAGGGACATCGGGGTGCGGGGGGACGGGGACCGGAGCATCCCTGGGGACACCTCTGCCAGCTCGGTCCCACCGCAGGCTCCTCTTAGGGGGGGCAGCCCCCCCCCCTCACTGGTGCTTCTTGCCCAGGCTGGCGGGGGCGCTGGGCAGGAAGAACGCAGGGCGGCGCAGGCAGCGGAGGGCCAGGAGCTGCGGCCCCAGCGCGTAGAGGACGTTGGTGACGAGGAAGCTCCACCAGACGTCTTCGGGGGTCTGGTAGGGGAAGGGCGTGCGGGAGTGCAGCGAGGAGCCCAGGTGGGAGAACTGAGCCTGTGGGACACAGGGCAGGGGTGGCACGGCGTGCCCAGACCCAAAGCTGCCCCCCCCTGCGCCCCCGGCCGCGCGCCCTATCTCTGCATCCGCCGGCTCGCTCCAGCCTATTTCTGTCGAGCTAATCCCCCGCTCCATTAAGATCCGCCGAGGAAAAAAAGTAATTATCGGGCTCCGGCAGCGGCTCTGGGAGCTGCTCCAGATGCGGGTACGGCCCCGGCCCCCCCCCCTTCGCTCCCTCCTGGCTGGGACTGAAGCCCCCCACCTGTGCCACGGCTCCGGCGAACACCAGGCTCCAGTCGGGCACCCAGGAGCAGCCCGGGCGCAGCAGCCCGTAGATGCAGAGGCAGAAGAAGGGGAGGACGTAGAACAGGTAGAGCAGCATCTGCCAGCGCGGGGACAGAGAGGGTCACCGCGTCCCCCATGGCACAGGGGGACCCCATGGGCCCTGACCTCCCCCCGGCCACCCTCACCTGTACTTTGGGGTAGGCAACGGGGTCGCGCAGGTAGGGCTCGTGCTGGTAGATGTACTCGAAGCAGGAATCAGCAGGACAGTCCAAAATCACCTGCGGGTGCAAAGGGGGGATGCGGGGGGCCAAGGGGCAGATGCGCCCACCCCGTCCTCCCCATGGCACCTATGGGACCCCCGTGCAGGCGCCCAGCACTCACCATGCCCTGAAGAAGGTGAAGGCGGCCTCCAGGACCAAGAGCAGGACCAGCGCCACGTCCTGGGGCCGCTGGTGGAGCCACTTGCGCTGCTCCTCTGCAACCTGGGGGGGGGAGAAAACGCCGCGGGTTGGGCTCCGCTCCCCGCGGTCGCTGCCCCCCAGTCCCTGCCCCGTTTCGGCTCACCTGCTCCGCCGTGAGACACGGCAGGGCCCGGGGCTGCTGGAAGAGCCTCGCCCCAGCCCAGATGGGGATGAGGATGTAGGGCACGTTGAGCAGGAAGGCAGGGCTGATGTCGGAGCTGTACTTGCCTGGGGAGGAGAGCGCGGGGTGGGGACGGCGCCCGGCCCCGTGCCAGCACCCGCTGCCCCGGGAGCTGTGGGTGCTGGCGGAGCCGAGCGCTGGCAGCAGGCCCCCTCCGCGCCCCCGTACCTATCAGGTTCCCGAGCAGGAAGACCACGATGCTCATCATCAGAGAGCCCAGCCAGAAGAGCCCCAGGCTCCTGTAGCTCTTCCTGCAGAGACAGCGGGGATCGGACCCCTCTGCGAGGCTCAGAGCTGCCCTTCCCCAAAGCTCAGCACCCCTCCAGCCCCTCTGAGCCCCGGGAAGACGCCGCGTGGCAGCGGGACCCCCTCTCCTCCCTGCTGCCATCCTGCTCACCGCTGGCTCATGGCTGTGATCATGGCGAGGTAGAGCCCATAGTGGACGATGCCGTCCCAGTAACAGATCATGATGCCGTGCGCCGTGCGCAGGTACGGCTCGCCCTGCCCGGGGGAGAGACACCACAAGATTTCGGGGTGGGGGCAAGCACCTTCCCCGCGTTTCCCAGGGGACCTGGCTGCTCTGGGCGCACTCCAGCTCCAAGGATTTCCGGAGCAGGAGCTGCACCCATGCGCGGGCTGGGCACACGGAGCGGCTCGCCACGAGCCCCCGAGGTGGGACGAGGCCGTACCTCCCTCACGTAGACCTCTGCGAAGCCAGAAACGAAGCCATCCTCCTCCAGGGAGACGATCAGGTCAACGGCGGAGGTGAAGGAGAACGCCACGAACACTGCGGGGGGATGGCGGGGGGCGGCTCAGCGCGCAGCCCCCCCCTCCCCACCGCCTGGGCCAGGGGTGCTGTGCACCCTCCCGAGGGACTCACCGCAGAACAGGGGGTCCTGGAAGTAGCTCCCTGCTCTTAGGAAGCAGATGATGGAGACCAGGCCGGCGAGCACCAGCACCCCCGTCAGCACCAGCGGGCTGCTGTAGGACAGGTTGGGGGGTTCAGGCACCCCGCAGAGGGGTGGCACCCCCTGCACGAGCGCGTGCCCTATTTCATGCCCACCGCATTCCTATTTCCTATATGCCCCCCCGGTCCATGTGAACCCCCCCTTAGCACCCCCTGGTCCTGACAGATCTCCACAGCATCTCCAAGGCCTGAAATAACACTGGGGCAGGTGAAACCCAGGGGAATTCCAGGTTCAGTTCCACGGGAAGGGGCTGCCTGGACGAGGCTGCTGTGGCAGGGTGGGCAGGAGCCCTACACACACGCACCCCATCGTGGCCACAAGCTGGGCTTTCGCCCGAAATGCGTTTTGAGTTGGAATCGCTGAGATTTCCATCTCCCTTCTGAGGAGCAGAGCTGCCAGCCCACTTGAACACAGGCGGCTGCTCCCTGATGTACTGCTACAAGAGGCCGTGTAAACCGATTATAAAGCAAACCAGCAATGAGAAGACAAATATTGCAAATTTGTCCTAAGAGTGCAAACAAGTTGTAGGGAAATCTGTCCTGAGCTTGCTGCTTCTCTTCCAAGAAGCAATTGCATTAGCTGGAATAGCTACAGGTCTGGTCCGGCCAATTCTTCGGCTTCTCATGCTATCAAGCTGAAAACATCATGGCATTTTTCACTCAAGCCTTTAACGCTGTTACCAAAGAAAAGGAAAATGTAAAGCCCCGGCTAACTGTCTGCGGAGGCGCTGGTGTCAACAGCTTGCCCTGGAGAAACTCCAATTACCAGCCCCAGCAATCCCAGGCTCGTGTTCGCCTTCTGCGGGCAGAAGTGTTCTTGTAGGGAAAGGGGACAGGGATGGGATGCGACGTTGGGATGGGATGGGATGGGATGGGATGGGATGGGATGGGCATCACAAGCAGCTCTGGGTGGGGCTGGGTTGCTCCTCACCCCCCTGCACGCACTGGGCGCCCAAACCCAACAGACACTCAACAAAAACAAACACTCAATCAAATAATTGAACTGTTGCTGCGTAAGTGCATTATTACCAGCGTATAATTAATTACTACATAACTGCTCCCATGGAGTGATTAATTCAAAATTCAAACGCGCGTTGTGGCGGAGCAGCACAGCACAGGGCTCCACCAGACATCACCCTGTGTGCAACGGGTTTTGGGGCACACCAGGGTGTGCTGGCACTGGGGCCGCATCCCACATCCAGCAGCATTTTGGGATCCGTGCTTGGGGCGCCAAGGTCCCCCTGCAAAGGGTGAGGGGGGGGAGCTTTGGGGACAGCATCACTCAGCACCGCAGCCTGATCAAGAAATACAGCGTCATATCCCTGCCCCATCCACGCAATGCGAGGGCAGGGAAATAATATTGTTACAGGCTCCAATTCGGGCAGCACGCTGGAGGTGCTGGCGCTCCTAACGGTTACTGATGGGTTTCATCTGGTGCCACATTAAGCAGAAGAGCTCGGGGGGCTCAGAGGGACGGATCCAGGTGCCCCAGTGGCAGGGCTGCAGAGCCCTGGTGCTGCGCGAGCGCAAGGGATGAGCCGAGCCCAAGGGGTGGAAGGGAAAGCCCGAAAAACGCAAAGGAAAATCTGGAGATTTTGAAGTGAAGCTTCAGGTTGGGAAATGCTTGGTTCTGCCATGAGACGTTTGGCTGAAAGCCCTTCGCGCTCAGTGGGAAAGCCGAAGTAGAAATTAGCTGTGCAAAGAAATACGTAACGAAAGGGGAAAGGAGGAGGATGGGGTCCTGGTAGAAATGCGAGGATAGAAAGTACAGAAAATTGACAAAGAGGATAAGGGGAAAGCCCATAGCTCCTGAGCGTGGGACTGGAAATAAGAGAGGAGAAAGCAGCTGGGGGTGGCTTTACAAAGGGAAAGAAAACGAGCGAGCCGGGTGGTGGCAGGGCTCCGGGGAGCCACGCAGAAAGCTGACAGCAGCTGGTGGTGCGGCCACTTGGTACCAAATCCCCCAGGGCTGCTAAAAATGCCCAAGGAGAGCGTGACGGAGAGCCGGGGGAGCACCGACCGGCCAGGACACGGCTCTGTCGGGCTGCCCAGTCCCCGGGGGTTTGGGAACTGGCGACCCCGGCCACGCTGCGTGTTGTGCAACGAGCCTGAGCAGCCCTGCTGCATTTCTGTTCGCTGATAACAGGATTTAAGTCATAAACGCAGCCGTGAACCACGTCGGCACAGTCCCAGCCCGCAGTGGCCTTTCTATGGGCTCGGCTGGGGCAGGAGCGCCCCAGACCCGGCACTGTGCCTTGGGCTCCGGCAGGACCCCAGCTCCCTGCCCCGGACACCGCACCCCCCTCTCCAGGTCCGGATGGGACCCAGGGGTCTGTCCCAGGTGGGTCTGCTCCCACTGAGAGCTCCCTGACCCCACAGCCTTGTCCTGGGACAACCCAAGCACCCCCCTCACGCCCCCCAGCCTGGAGCCAGCATCCCGCACCAGTCCAGCACCGGACCTCGCCCCAGTTGCCCCCAGTTCAGATCACTGCCACCAGCACCCGGCCAAACCCGGCGCCCTGCCCCAGAAGCTTTATCCCAGGCCAGTCCCGGTCCCGCACTCACTCTGCCAGTGCCACCAAGCCGCTGACACCGAAAGCCAGGGGGAAGGCGAGCAGGGAAGGGGCGAGGGCGCCCGGCACGGCGGGGAGCTGCATCCCCGCCGCCACCGCCGCTGGGAGCCCGGACTTTGGCCCCAAGGCCGGGCCAAGAGGCAGCGCCCTTAAAGAGCCAGAGCCGCCCCCGGCAGGAGGGTGAAGCCCCCGGGGGGGGGTCTGCAAAAGGGTGAGGGGGTCCCAGGAGCCCCCCAGCCCCACCACAGGACCACAGGGTTGCAGCACTGGAGGGCTGCCTCGAGGCACAGCGTGGCCAGTGGCGGGGGATGGATAAACGCACTGCAGAAGAGGCTTTGAATGTTTGGGGATTGGGCTTTTTTCATATATTTTTTTTCTTTTTTTCTTTTTCAGTTCATTCCGGAACCCTTAAGCACTTAAAAGAGCCAAGAGGACACACCTCTTAAGATCTGTAAGAGGAAAAGAGAAGCGCACGAAAGGCAGCACTTCATCCACGCCTTCAGTAAGGAATTGAATGGAGCAGAAGGCAGGAGCTTGAAGGTCTCTGTGCCCGGCTGGGAGCCCGGCATTAACCTGACCTCCTCCTCTCCAACTCTTCTCCAGCACAAGCATTCACCTCCGCACCAGCCCGGGGAGAGAGAGGCTTACAAACTCCCACAGCATTTAGCAGACCCCAAACGTGGCCGCTCTCAACCTTTCACCTTCCCCACAAAGCCTCCACCGACGTGCCACTGTGTCACTCTTTTGCCCTGTTGCTTCAGAGTCCGGGGACTGAATTAACTGCCCTGCACTTTGCCCTGGGCTTGCTCATCACCGCTGGGTGCCGGAGGACTCCGAACACACCCGCGTGCCCCGTCAGCGCGGAGGCAGGCACGGCCGCGAGGAGCGGCGCGACCCGCGGGGAAGGAAGGGCACGAGCCTGACACCAAGGGGTCGGTCTCTGGGGCTCGGTAATGAGGCTTGATTTGGGGCTGAGAAGCCACCCAGAAGCACTACTTGTCCAAAAAGCAGCGTGACGGCCTGTAAAAGAAGAAAAGGGATGAAACCAGGTAATGAGGGGCAGCTTGAGTGATAACCTTCAGATCTTCCAAGCCACCGAAGGCTCCAGAAGCGTCACAGCAGGCTCCTTGCTCTTGCAAGGACAAACAAGCCCCAGCTCCTTTGCCTCTCCCCAGCCAGGCGATTGCAGCGGTGTCTCCTGTACTGCACTGCCACATAAACACGGTCAGCACGGGCACTTGTGCTCGGCCACGAGCACCAGGAATTCGTTCTTTGATCCAAAAGAGCCCAACTTCGGTGACCTTCCAGGCACGCCACGACAACCGTCCGTTTGATTAGGTTTCTGAAGATGAAATCCCTGCTTTGTCGGTAATGATGGAAAGGAGGAGGACTGCGCTAAGTGGCTCGCTGAGTTTCTGCAGAACTGACCCCTGCCTGCTGCTCTCAGGGGCACGGGGAATATTGCATTATTTACAATGACACAAGAAAAACAGAGCACAGAAAAGCACGTATTGATGAGCGCCGTCTGCACACGTTATCAAAACAGAAGGGGCTCAAGAAAACCAAGGCTGCTGTGTTGAAATAAAAGAATAAAACAACTTTTGCCAACATGACACCAGGCAAGAACACAGCAATCTCCGTAGTATCAGATTAGCTCTAAAGACTCAATCAGGAACAGCAGAAAGCCCGTCCACGAGCACTCACCCTGCCTTTAAGACCATGCTGTGACCAGGTCATTGTTGGTACTAAGAGAATGCGGTGCCACATATGCTTGGAATAAAAAGCAATTCAGAAAGAGTCTCCACTCTCCAACAGCCTCCCTGCACGCCCCTACCTGTACAGAAAACCCAGCAGAGTGAGAAATTGGCGCTGTGGTCCTCCAGGCTCTGGTAACCAAGCAAAATCAGCTCAGCAGCCCCAGCTCACTCCGGCCAAACCCCGGCAAGGTGAGCCAGGAACCAAGAGCTGAGCAGCACCACTCCAGGGAGGACCCACAGGGATTGTTTTCCTAACTTAGCAGGAAAGCACAGCTGTCACAGTGACCTTAATCATTTGAGAAGCGCTGCCAGCTTTCCTATCTTTGTTTCCCAATCTTCCATGCTTGGTGCCCATGCTGATTAGCCACACCGAGTGCAACCTCCCCATGCACGAAGCGTAAGGAGGGCACGTGGGGCCTCCCCAGCGGCCAGCCCAGCTCCATGCATTTCCGTTTCACACTTCCATTTTCCCCACAATGAACCCCTACCGAATGTATGGTTTCAAATGTTTTTATTGAAAGCCAAGCCCTTGACTCTACGATGTTAAGGAAAGTTAAGGAAGAGAGAACCACATGCCAAGTAGTTGGACTGAGGAAAAACAAACACCTCCCCCAACCCAAAACTTAATTTTTCCTCTAGGATGTTTGGAAGGAAAGAAATCTAGAATAGTCCTTAGCCTCCGAAAACCCAAGGCAAGACTGCTCTTTCCAGTAATTCAGTGATTAAAACTAAGGAACAAGTGAGTTTTATTTTATTTACAGATTGAATGAAGAAAATCTGTACTTGTAGAGGAGTTTCATAGGACAACAAAATGCAAATGGCCTTTGATAAGCTGCGTTCGAAGGCTTGGTTCTTCATCACCCACATCCACGCACAGTGTTAGCGAGTCTCTCGTTTTGCTAAGAAGCTGTGGGTGAACTTAGTGTTCAAGAAACCAAGAGGCTGTCGCCTCTGAAGTTGAATGAACATCCCCTGCGCTCCTCAACCCTTGCAGTCAATGCTCCGTGCACTGATCCACACCTCTTCTTCCACAGGACAGAGGTAAAACAACTAGGCACTGGTTTTGCAATGTCAGTTGGAGGTCAGACTGTACTTCAGGCTTCACGACACCATCAGAACCCAGTTTGTCAGGGAATAAAGACTGAACAATAGCCCCAAGAGTTGGGTTGGTTGTCATATTTGCAATAAAAAAAAACAAAAAAAAAGAGCAGCACAAGCTGCGTTATCTGAACAACAGAGGACCTGCCGTTAGGCAAAAAATGCATTCCTTGTAAGTAACATGGCACTCAACTATATACAAATGGAGTCCCTGAACTATTCCTATTGGTATCTTTGGTGCTACCCTTCCACTCAGCAGGGCACCGTGTAAAAATCTCCCTTCTCACCTGCTTTATTACCCTTCCTGAATCCCATCCAGGCCTTGTTACAACACGGTTGTCATGACACTCGAGTGTGCAGTGAGTGGGCTCGCAGGCTGTTCTTCTGGGTGAAAGATGGTATTGTGACTTCAATAAGTTTTACGATATTAGCAAATAAGAGAATGATAACGTAGTTTCATAACGTTTCACAGTAAAATTACAATTGTTTTGAAAATACATTGTCCCAAAAACATTCTCAGTAGTAAGGTCGTCGTGGATTGTTCTGCAGGGAGTAACAAGAGAAAATTAATCAAAATTGCTGTCTTCACAGAACAATGAGCATTTGAGCTTAATTATCTGAAAAAGCCACTGAAACGTGACATTTCTGACAGCGAAACCTCAGATTTCCCATCAAAAGTTACAAACGTAGTTTTCTAGGTGTGCTGGCATGCTGAAGTAAAGGCAAATGCAAACCTGAAAGCCTTCTCCAATCAGGAAAACAATTATTCAAAATAAGCCACGGATTCGTGGACGACCCATCTGCTTCCTTTGTGTGCAGCATCTATACTTAGTAGTACCAGAGAAAACTAAAGCCAGCAACTTTTGTATTAAAAAAAACACATAAGGAAAACTGTGCATCTGTGTATGTTTGGCTAACGACAAGTTGATTCAAAATGAGAATGAATCAAAGAAACTTTCACAGCATTTGCTCACTTGGTTACGTACTAGGAACACTCCCACCCTTATAAGATATGCACAATTCCTCAAAGGATTTGTCACTTTGGCTTGTCTGGGACACCTTACCAGTGGATTTGGTCGGAACCGGTAGGCAAGCATCATTCGTTTACGGAATGCCTCGTACTCATCATCCTCCTTGGTTAGCTCTGCAGGACGATCGATGCCAAAACCAGCTCCATCCACAGCAGTAGTCCCCCTGTTTGGAAAAAGGGAAGAAAGCTTCCGAGGTAATCAAACGTGATCACCTTCCCACTCACCGAAAATACCGTCTGCCTCCTGCTGTTGGAGCTCAGAGAACAAGCGTCAGGGAGCACTGGGCATCATCGCACAGAGCACCGCATCGAGACCGACAGGTAATACTGAGCAGATTATTGTATTTGCCACGTTTCTGCGTTGCCCTTCCAGATCAATGATGCTTGCTGTTGTTAGATGGAAGCAGTAGTGTCAACATGTATTTGCTTAAACTTTTAGAGCTGGAACAGAAATACTGTCTGTGCTTTGGATGCCTCCCTACTGAATGATGCCCTGACTGGCAGGCTAACCTTCGGCAACTGAAGGCGCTGGTTTTGTACCTCAGTGACTGGAGGTAGACAGAACTGTTAACAACGTGCCTGCCTCCCATTCCTTCACTCCAGAACAGTCCAAAATTGGAAACAGCCCATTTCCATCTCCATTCGAACCTTCTTGTCAGTCCTGTGAACATCAGAGATGGTAGAGCCCAAGCAAATCACCACCCTTGTTCAACCATGGTCAGGAGCTGCCTTCCTTCTGTTGTTTTAAAGCCTTGCTGTTTTGATCACAGTGATCTTTTATCACAGGTCTTCTCTGAACAAATAAGCATGCTGCCAGAGAGATCTTCTTGCAAAAGAGGAGCAGAAGCGCTTTGTAGAGTTACTTTATGTTGTGCAGTAAACAAACAACTGTTATTTATAAAAGGATCTAATGCTAAAAAATAATTCAGAGCATTTCCTGCCACTGGTTTTGAAGTTCAGCACATGCTACCAACAGACGATCCATCTAAAAAGACGTTCTAACCTATTTTTGGATGGAACTCTCCCAAAGATTTTTTTATATATAAAATGTGATCAAATCAGTAAACTTCTGTGCAAAAAAGTGACATCAAGAGAGATGCATGATCACACAGAAAGCTCTCTGCTATGGACTATGCTATTTTTCAAACGCAGGTCTATCAGTAGCATATATTGGTAAACGCCTTCCATCCACAGTACACCAGGGACTAGCTAGCAGGCATCAAGAGTGTTCAGATGCAAAAGGCATGTTCTTTAATATTTAAATTTATGACTTTAAAGACATGCCCTCTGAGAGGTGAGGTACAGACGGGTGTTATCTTCATTTTATAGATGGGGAAACTGAAGAGAAGGCAACTAAGAAAAACACACTATGCAAATTGAGATTTGAAACAAAACACTGGCTCAGATCAGACCTCCTGCCTGAGACACAGTAACAAACCCAGTCCTTGTGGGGAGGGAACCCCAAATAAATCAGAAACGATTTTTCTCCTTTGCTGTGAGGATTCCATATTCCGTTCAAGTGATGAATTGCAGTCACATTCACTGCAGCTGCTTCCAGTAGGCTAGGGTAGGAGCATCAATTATCAGCCTAAGAGGAAAGGACTAAATCAATAGTAGAAGAACTCTTACTTGCTGACTGGGTTTTTAATCCCCTGTCCATCTGAGCCAAGTCCCTCGCCTTCCTTCCAGCCCATCTTCATTAGCATTTGATAACCTATGTTTTCCACAGTCAGTTTGAACTCTTTGTATTCAGAATAATCTGGTTCACGTCCTTCCTGCAGAGAGACAAAACGCAGAGTTGGCTATTTTGTATATGCACGTATATGCCTATCTTTGTGGGTCAAAAGAGGGAGAAACCAGCTTCTGCTACTGGATGCTAGGGTGGTTCTGACAGTTAATAACTAGCATGATTTCTTGGGACTCCGTTTCTGTACCACCACAGAGAACAGGTAAATAATAAAGCACTGCACAGCCATGCATGCCCTACAACATAATCTGCAAGAAGCAGGGAATGCTACTGTGAGATTAAGCTGAGACACATTCAGCTCCTTGAATTTAAAGTTGCTCACTGGATCAAGTTTCAGATACGGTTCTTATATAAAACCAGGATCTCCAGGGAACGTCAGAACCCATGCCGGTTACAAGAAAACAGTATCACGGATACTAGCATCAAGAAGTTCTACTGTTTAGGAAGAATTGGCAGGTATGAAGTACTTTACATAAGCTTTTTGTGTGCTTTATGCTTTTGCTTTAGTACAATTGTCCGGATAAAAACTCAAATTTTCCTTGCTTGGTGTCAGCCACTTGGTGTCAGCTTATCTTAAACAGGAACGGCAGACAAATGGGGGGTAGTTGCAGAGGTTTGTCTCTAGTTTCGGCTACCTCCCAAATACTGTCCCAATAGTCTGTTCTCTACCACATCTGTTTCTCTGCAAAGAGCAAACAACTAACCCCTTGTTTCCTACAGAAATAACAGGGCTCCCAGTGAAGCACCTCGAAGCAGCAAGGTAGCTAACTGCTCTGACAAAGGGCTAAACATGCTCGAGTTCTCTCTTATTGCTGCAGGACAGATAGGAAGCATTGCCACTGCCCTGTGAAATCTCTGCTATTTCACCTTCAATGCCTTGAACGTCTCCATGAATTTCTCCAGCTCATCCGGTGGAAGAAAGTCTCCGATGAAATGCTTCCCTCTGCCCATCTGGGTCAGCTGCTCAGCCCACTCTGCCCGAGAAACAAAGAGAAAACAGCAGTAACGCGGCGTTCTTTGACTCGAAATTTCAGAGAGTTTGTGAAGCATAAAGCCTCACAGGAACAGACTGTTATTATCTCCACTCAACAGGGAGGGAAGCCACGGCATGGACCAGTGAAAAAGTGACCCCTGTAACTCCCATGCTAACAACATGATCTCAGACATCTCCCCCTGGAGGCCTCTGTACAACTGCAGAGCAAGCAAGGTGTTTGCCTGGCAGCTCCCCACACACCTCGCGTCTTGTCCATCTCCATGCGTCGAAGCTGATGCTCCCACGTTCCCAGCTCGCTGTCTACCTCTTCGTCGCTGTCGTAGCCATGCTGGTGCTGCTGAATCGCCTTCTCCCACATCATCTGCATTTCCTGCATGGCTTGCTTGTGCTTCATGATCATGTCGTACATCTGCTGCATCTAGGGGAAGAGAAACAGAGACAAACCGGTTTATAGGCAGCAAAGCCTGCCACAGAGGCACACAATTCGGGGGTAGAGCCCATGCCTGCCTCAGCTGCCATTCAGAACACAGGTTATGACAACTACAGGTCCCAACGGGCAGCGCTGCTGCTTGATCTGATCCGCTCGCTTCTCAGATCAAACAGGAGCACTACGTGCTGGGTCCTCCGAGAGGCACCTGGATATTAAAGCTGCCATCGTATCACCCCCCCAGTTTGAACACCCCCCTCATGTTCCAGCAAAAGCCAATTCTGCTCCCACTCTGCCCCAGCCTGCACATATCCCCTCACCTTCTCCCCAGTGCTAAAGCAATACATAACCAGCTGCAGACGTGACACACCAGACCTTATAGATTTTGGGTTTTAGTTTGGTAGCACAGCAATTGGCTGGCTTAATTCGTATTCCCCAAAGTCCTCTAAGATATTTCTGCTGACTGCAGCATCACATGACTCTTAGACGTTCAGCACAAATCCTAGAGATTTATTTGTGGGCCACTGGAAAACTTTCCTTGCTATCTCCACCTCCATCTTCCCATCTAACTCTGCCACGCTGCAGCACAATATGCAGGTACACGAACGATTTTGGAAGTATCTTCAGGGCATTACCTCCTGCTGCTCCTTCAGCTGTTTCTTCTGGGCCTCGGAGAGCTCTGTCACACCCACCAAGCCAACCGGTTTCCCTTTTTCATAACCAAGACCCTTGAGGTCCTGAACTGAAATAAGCACACGTAAAAAAGACTTTCAAAGATCTGAGACAGCCGCTGAGGCCAGTGAAACCATTCCTCGAGACCCCCTCGTGAAGTTCCAGACCCATTTCATGGTTCCTGCATTCAGACACTTCGCTGTAGAACAACCACCTGGAGGGACTTAAAAGAGGTAGGAAAGCCCCTGGCTCGCACTGCCCTCGCCAGCCAGCTCGGAGCAATCCCTTACCACAGCCCAGGGCTCACACCAGCAGGCTGGCAACCCACGTCTCACATCCCCAGAGGTCACGCTGCATGGCAATCTGCTATGACACGCTTTAAAAATTATTGCTCCTTTCATCTTAATTCTCCTCCTAAGGCTTCCTCATGAACCCAAGCCACGGCAAAGAGCGATACTTAATTATTCAGAATTGAGGCACGAGGAGATCTGAGCCTGTCACCATATTGTTCAATCTGCGCACGTAAGTGTCTGCTGATTACTATGTAAACAGCAACTTCATTCAAAATGAAAAGCAAAATGACCACATTAGAATAAAGACATGAGCATTATGCTGCTTTGGAAGTTACCATTCCCCAAGGAGATTTTAGTTTCTAATCTACAGGCTCAAGAAGAGTATTGCTAGGGATGTCGCCACTGGTTTCAAAGAGGGGACATTTTAAGTCTCTGCTCGACAATCCCACTGATGTATCCTCCTTTTCCTGCAGCATCCCATTTGGAAGCTCCTCCTTCGGAGTGACTTTTGCTGCTGTATCAGGTAAACCCTGAAATAAGATATTATGATTATCTGGGCAGGAAACCCGCTGATTTAAAATGACCACACGACACCAAGTTCAAAGCACAAGCTAAAGGAAAGAGAGGGGAGGGAACAGAAAGGAAGCCTATCTGTAATTGCTGCACCATGAAAAAGAGTAATATAAACATTGCTGGGGCTGCAAAAAAGAGATTTACAATGGAGATTGCCTTGCAATTGTGGTTCATATATATCTAGCAGAGCTGGCAGCTCCCCTCTAACGCACCTCAGAATTAAGATTCCAACGGTTAAATATTTAAGGGATTAAAAGAAGAGACACAACCACACTTGAAAGCACGTTGCATTTTTCAACACCAGGAAAAGAATTTCCTCCTAATGACTGCAAAAACCTCAATTTGAATGTAAGTCCAGACTACAGTTAAATGATGCTTCATTAATTATTCATTATCTATTAATTATGAAGCCCAATAATAATAGGATCATTGTTCATGACACCAAATGTCTACACAGCATGCTAATTAGGCCCCAGGGGTCGTCTTCTCCCTTCCTCTTATTCTCACCCAGGGCAATTGATCTGAGCACTCTCGTCCCCCTCCTTTCCTGCATGCTTTTGGCCGAGCGTGCCACAATTGGGAAGTGGCTTCCTTAACTCCAGCCTCCCAAGGAGAACATGAAACAGCACATCCAGCCTCCCTCGCACAGCCAGAGCCTCTGCACATTCGCACCAGCACCGGCAGTCAACTCTGCAGGAAGAGTTATGTAAAACACTGCAAGAGGTTTTCTGAGAGCAAGGAAGCAATAAGTGGTGTTGCACCAGGTTTGGTGCTAGGATAAGCACTTTCAGCTCCCAGGAAATAAGAGCAAATAGAAAAATAGACCTATCTACTACTGAAAAAGAGCCTGATTTCGGTCTCAGAGAGCAGCGACATTTAGAGACAGTTTTGATGAACACACTACGCTATTCCATGTAAAACCCACTACAAAGAAGAATCCATCCCCAAACGTTATGTGAGACTGGGGCACTTCAGCATCAGCCCTAGTCAGAGATTCACCTCCTGTCTCAGGGCATGGGAAAGCTTTCTCTGAATGCACCGAGGAAGACTCTGCCCTTCACAGAGGTCACCAGCTCTTTGGCTTCATTCTGAATTGCATAAACACTCAGGCTAAGAGCCAGGCATGGCTCTAGAGGCCCTACAAGCTGGTAGCTCGCCAGCATATATAACCACCTTAAAGGAGAGAGGTGAGACTGTAGCATCTTCTTTTACACCCCAGAAAGCATATGCCACTGCTGCTTCCTGTGCTAAAACTACATCTGGTTCGTCTGACTGCTCTGGTACCTTGCAGACTTTGTGCTGAGATGATGCTGAAAGAGTCACTGCAGAAATTTAGCTCTGGGGGATATTTTTGTAGTCTTGGCCCAGAGCATCACAATACAGGAAGAGTTGACGGAAAAAGCAAGGCTCTGCCTTGAGTCTACATTTGAAGATAAAAGAAGAAAAACTGTTTATAAATAAGATGTCAATGTATTTGCATAAAAATAGATAATGAGATTTATAAGTTCCTTACACCAGGCAACAATACGCAGAAGATACGAAGCTGCTTCTCAGCCTCCTGTTCAGCAGGTTTGGAAAAAGTATATTTTTCCCTTGAATGACATCAGCTTTGCCTACAGGGTTAATGGTGCAGTCTATCTGCAGCATTGGCAGAAGACTACCTGAAGGTTTATCCCTTTCCCACATGCCCAAAGAGGAGCCTGTTACAACTGAAGCAAATGTCCTTTAAGAACAGCAGAAGAAATTCCAATAAAAAAGTGCCTGAGTTGTTGTCCTACAGCTTAAAGATCTTAATTAAAAATAATCAGATGCAAATCAGTCCAATATTAAGTTTCAGAATATTCTAATGACAGCCTATAGTATCCCATTAGTCCACAGAATCCACTAATCACAATATCTGTGCTCTGTTCAGCTTTTTAGACATTATAGCCCCTGCAGCATATATGCAGTTAAGCGTTTTGATATCAATAAAAGAAGAGCCTTGTTTCTGTCCAAAAGGACTACATTTTCTCCTCTCCACGATACTGATCTATTACTAAGAGGATACGAGAGGAATCAGAACAGCCCTCCACTAAATCCAGAACAATTGCTAAGGATAAAGGACTAAGATGTAGATATTTAGGTACCAAAACGTATTGTGCAACTAACCTTCCAGAGGACTAGGGGTGCAATTTGGAATTCTCTTCACCTCTCAGGTTGAAGATGTTAATTCTAGAAAGGGATTAGCCCATCTGAACCAATAAAGAAAAATCCTTCCCCCTACAGAGCATTAACAGTGCATTAATGGTTGATTTGTTATGCCTGGCAAATTGTTTGCCGTCCTTTTCTCCTACTTGACACAGAGCCCTGTAGAAAGTGAGCACGAGCACAGCTAGCATGTCCCTGTCTAATTAAGAGAAGACTAAAAGAGCCAGGGGAGATTTCAGCAGGAAGCATGCTGGAACGAGCACACGGATACTCTTGCAGGCCCTCACTGCAGCAGGAGGCATTAAGATGGAATCTGATGCTTGTTTTGATAGCGCCTGCCCAGCTTCATCATCTAAGCTTCATTACTGTCTGCAAGAAAAAAGAAATTACTCTAGAGGTACGAAATAAGACTTTCATATCTGATTTCTGGATTACTACAAGCAGCAATTCAAGGTCAAATGAACGAGCTATCCAGGTCAGTATCTTGTCCTGTACATACAAGACGTATAGGTAAGAATTCTGCATAGGGCTATGATCAGAAAGCCAAATGATGTAGGAACTTCTCTTCATCTACATTTGAAGTGCTGGATGAGGAGATTGAGCGCTTCCTTCCTGACCTCTCTGCAGAGCCTACAGACTCCGTGGCATATACAGCCAACCCTACACCTTATCCAAGCCTAATAATCAAAGCTATTAAAAGGTTGAGAGACTATGCCCCCTATAACCCAGCCAAAGCAGAAGACCCACTGACTTGCTGGAGCAGTGAATTCTACAGACTGGCCACGTGTTGAAAACTGCGTGTGGTCTCACCCTGCAGCTCTGGAAATTATACCTTGTTTTCTATTACTTGCCCCACTTCATCCGTTCTGTGATTGCTCTTTGAAAAAGGTCCTTATTTAGACAGGTACTTATTATTTCTCCTGCGACTCTAATGCTGCGCTATTAATTCACTCAGTTTGCCAACACCGACTGCCTTATCTCGCATCTTTTCTTTCTCCTTCTCACATCCTTTCCCCATACCACGCTAATTGGGCAAAGGATTCAAAGGCACCGTCTTAAATGTCTGCACTCACCTGTTGTCCTTGGATGACTCAAGTTTTGTATGCATCTCTGTCTGCCTAATTACCTACCCGCACATGCACAGATGGGCCACAAGAGTTCAACCTCTGAGAGCTCGCTGCAAGTGCCTAGACTGGAAGAATTATCTTCCAGCACTTGAACAGGGCTGCACCCCCTGGGTGCACTTGGCAGGTGAAGCAACAGGGGCATCAGCCTCACCACTGGAAGAGGACTGTGAACCCTGCCTGTAATCAAATGAACTGAAATGGGTATAAATTGGAACGGGGAGTAAGACTCGTGTCTGCCAGCACTCAGGGAGCAGCTATTCCCATTTAGCCTTCTGATCAGTTAGAGCGAGATGGAAGTGCTGCCCAGGGGTTTTATCCTACCATGGGGAATAAGCACAGTTCAGCTTTGATATTTGTTTTCTGACAGACACTCTTCCTGAAGTGAAATAGCCCTAAATAGTGTAGAGGCTGAGGCTCTAATGAGCTATAGCACAGCAGGGTTTTACAGATAGCTGAAGAACGATAAGATCCAATCCCTGGTGTCAGAGAGATAAAGTGGTTTATCTGGGTTTCCACGCAGGGAGAGTTAGCTGCTGGACCCAGCTGAAAGATAGGGGGCTGGCGACCAAGGAGATTACAACAAGAGATAGACTCGCTGGATTTTCTGTTTACAAAGCCAGCTGGGCTAAGGCAGAACGCACCCCCCAGGAAAAACAGTTAATTAACCCAAGATACAGAGCCACTAACCTGAAAGAGGGGAGGGAGAATCCAGCTGCTGGATCAGCTGCGGGAGGGGCAACTCAACCTTGTCCTCCTCCGGCCCCCACCTGCTCTTCCGCTTCTTTTTCGTGGTGCCCGTAGCGGCGGCCGTAGCTGTCGGTGCAGCAGTGGTTGTAGCCGTCTCGTTAGGCAGAGTTGAGGAGGAGGATGGTGAAGGTGAGGGCAACGGCGAAGGCATGGGCAAGGGCACGGGCAGCGGTGGGGGCACTGGCAAGGGCAACGGGGACGGCACCGGCAAGGGCACTGGCAGGGGCAGAGGGGAGGGCACGGGCAAGGGTAAGGGCAGAGGTAAAGGCAAAGGGGAGGGCACAGGCAAAGGCAAGGATGATAAAGAGAGGGGTGACGGCGATGCCTCAGGACTGCTCTTCCTTTTCAGGCTGGACTCTGCAGGCACGGGGGCACTCGCAGTGCTGGTTTTGGCCTTACGGAACTCCTCCAGTTTCTGACGGTAATACTTGTAGCCTTTGCTGTTTGGCTCATATAAAAACCTACGGGGGGAAGAAAAAAAAAGGACATTTGGATGTAACGGTCATATCCAGGGGTTGGATGTGGCACAGTTAGGTCAGGGCTTCTCTTTCCTGCAATGTTCTTGCACAGCTAGCCCTCCCGCACCCTTCCTTGCTCTCCAGCACCATCCTGTGTGTGCGTGCACGTACTGCAGGGTCCCACGTGCTTTACAAGGTAGACTGCAAGCCTTTGGGATCCAGAAGCGTACTTCCCATTCGTGAGCAAACCACAGCTATTTATGGTGCCAAATAAACACATGGTACTGAAAAGGATCTCGGTATGCTTGTGGAAATGCGAGGTCCTCCCCCAGAACACACTGGCCTTCCAATACACGTCTGGAAAAACTGCAAGGGCACCACAACATGTTGGATTTCAGTTCACAGAAGAAAACAAACATTCATGTCTTGCCAAGAAGAATGCCAAACCACTGCCTGAAGAAACTGCTCCCAGCCCTCTATTCAGGCTAGAGGTGTAGACATTAACAGCCTGCTTAATTATACCATGACTGCTCCTTCTGTTCCCTCATACCCAGAAAAAAAAAAAACACTGCTTTAGTTGCTACCCCTTCCAGAAATAGGCATCTCTGACCTTTTGGGTAAAATAAAGCTCCTTAGTCTCTGTGGGAAGAACATGAACAATCTTCAGTCTAGCAGCAATGTAAAAAAAAAATAAATAAAAAATTCAATACACTCATGTTTATTACAAATATATATTTTTGGGCTCCCTTCAAACACTTCACGCGGAAACTTTGTCTATTCCTAACACCTCTGCAATCTTCTTTTTGGAGAGGACCAGTTTAATACTTGATACATCCTCTCCTCAGGACAGTGCCTGCTCCTACAAGAAGACGTAGGAGACAACAGGTCTCTCCATTTATCGCTGCACAACAGCTACAGGCAAACACAAGCAGAACTCTGACATTTTAAAATGCACTGAATTTGATCTTGCATCCCTCCATTTGAATAACAGCATTAGGGACTGATTCAGGACCAAGCAGAGGGCAAGACAGGGCGCTCTGCATGGCAAATCTGATGAGACCTTAGCAGAGGAGGTAGTGTTTAACTTGACCGTGCTCAGGTGGGATCGTGGTGGTGTTTTAAAGTAAATAATGATGCAGCTCAAATATTAGCACATCTGTCGGAGGTAATTCACAACACAAGGGGACTACCCAAGGGGGCCAGAAGGCAGCCAATAAAATGCCAAAATATCAGCAACAAAATAAGGCTTCCTGAGCCCCACTTCCCTCCCAGAGAACACACCAAATTGTTTGTAAGAGCAGAAAAATGAAACAAGGATGACACCAAAGGGAGCCATTAAACAGCTGCCAGTAAGCGCTGAAGGGAGCGATTCACATCTGATGTGGTAAAAACGATATTCCGAAGGGGGACCTAATGGTGAAGGACTACTACCTGCGCGTTGGTGAGGATGCTGCGTAAAGAGCAACCCAGGAGATTAATTGGGCAACAGCAGTAGGAGTGGTGGATGGGGGAACACAACAGAACCCACTTCTAGGGAACGGTTTAAAGGTTAGAATTATACCAGTACGTTGCAACAGCAAGCAGACTGGGAGGGGAGCAAGCCGTAAATTAACTGTGGAGAAAACAAACTGATTCCTCTCTCTCTGTGCCTTGCTTTAAATTGTGAAACTTCAGACTGCAAAAGTATCAAACTGCGTTGTCCTTGTAACTTCAGACTTCCAAGCTTGTCTATCATTTCCCCTTTGGAAAACAATAAAAAACCAACATCCAAGCCTACACACCACACTCAGCAGCAAGCTTCTTCCTTTACCTGAAAGCATGGTTCTCGCGGTTGTTCTGCAAGGCAATAGCTTCCACCTCGGGACCCCCGTCCGCTATGAACCTGGCCAGTTTCTCAGCACAGTTCTTTGTCTCTTCGTCCTCTGGGGGTGAAACTTTAAGCAGGCTGTCAGTACTGGGCCCAACTCACACAAGCAACAGTCAAAGCCTATCTGTTCTAAGAACCCCAAGAGCAGAATAAGGGCAAAAGGTCGAGTTTAATTTTTAGAAATATTAAACATAAACAGAGTTTATATCACAAGAACATGATAGTGCATTACGGTTGTACAATAAATCTGTAACCAGAGGAGTGCCCATTCACACATCACCGTCCTCTGTGCCAGGAGCTAGATGAGAGCAGATTAACAGACAAACCAGCTTTTGTCTCCAAAGATGGACACTCTTTTCTCTCTACTGCAGAGGAAGTTTGTTTCTTCCTCACGTCACGTACTTTTCCATAGTATTAAATCTCAGTACTAGCAATTATTTCTCATTAAAGGCTTTGCCACTGAAGTCCACAGGAGCAAATGGGAAGAAAAAGTGGCAAACTAATAACAAAAGTAATCCCATTTGCACCGACTGTCACTACACATCTGCTGGCCATTTTAGGGGAGGGCTGTAGGACAGAGGAAACTCCGTGAAACAGTCCCAATCCTCACCTGGAAGAGGTGACCACTGCAGCCTTAGCCCAAAGGCACAGAGAAGGCTCAGGCCGTTAATATTTCAAGCATATTTGATGTTTATAAGGAGCCAGGCAAATATGTTATTTAGCCTTGACAGCCTTATATGACATTTGCTACCTGCACAGTACCAGTGCCAGTACTCCAGTGTGCTGGCACAGGACCAGGAGGCAGAAGACATGATTATAAGCCACGGATAAGTCATAACTTTTCCTTGCTTCAATATTCCACACCTGTAAAGTATGGATAATACTGCTTAGCTTCTAAACTGTTGTATCAGCCAGTTGATATTGGTAACAAGCTCCTTCAGCCTACAGTCTATTACGCCAAGATTTGTTTGAGCCGTTAACTCATCAGCATGACAGCTAAATTGCATCAATGCTGCCTTCCACAGGAAAGGAAGCTGACACAGAGAGGCCGAGTGATTTGCCAGGGCCACATGGCAAGCCCAAAACAGAGGCTGGACTGGAAGCAATAAATGCCCAGCCCGCAGACCACGCTTCACCCACAACAGTTTTTGTCTCCTAACAGAGTTAACCTGGTTCCACTGCCCGCAACACCTGCCTGCTGGCAGATCACCCACAGCTGCTGTTTTCCCACCTGGAATCACAGTCCCTTATTTAAGGGTTTGTGTCTCAAGCAGAACATAAAAGCTTCAGATAGGGAAATGGCAGCAGAAGCGAGGATTACGTTCAAAGAAACCTTTTCATTGATAACAAGTCAAACAACATACAAGAATAAGCAGTTTTCCTTGGTGCATTTTTAGGACTGAAAGACTTTCCAGATCACACATAATGGTGAATCATTTTAGCTCACTTTAAGTATTTTGGAGAAATACAATGCAAATCTCTTTCAAGAGCCTTTCACACAGAACGTGGTATAGAATGCTGTGGGCGTGGGGAAAAAAAAACATCTTGGCAACAGAGTTTGATGCCATAGGTCACCATCTCCTTTGATTTTGAAATTTTATTTACAGGCAGGCAGCCAGCCAAATATCCATTCTCACTGTTTCCAGGACAGAGCTTACATGCAATTACAGAGAGAGCGAAGAAAACAAACATAACTTCTGTAATTCATAGAGTATTCTCCGGATCACAGTCTTAATTACCTTTCTGAGAAGAGGATGCCTGAGAACTTTGATTCTCTTTTCTTATCTCTGCCACTTTCTTTCTGTAGTAAAGGAATTCTCTGCTGTTCTTATCATGTAAAAACCTAAGGTGGAGATGAAGGAAAAACAGCAAAAAAACATGCATCAGCAATGACTGTAAAAAAAACAACACTGATACCCTAGGGATGCAAACACCTCAGAACTAGAGAGAACAAAATAAATTACTCAGAATGCGCTTAAACTGTGGGTTACAAAGTCTTTAGCACATATAAATATACATAGCTCTAACCTAAAGACTTGTACCCAAATGTTTTGTGTTACTTCACAAAGAAAAATAAGTAAGTCTCTCCTTTTCATGTAAGAGGGGACCCTCTGTCCTCAGCCACACAGCGTATCAGTGGCAGAGGAGACAGGATCAGTCCCAAGAACCAGACCGGTGTCCCCACAGGCTAGGTGCTGTGCATGCAGCCAGATCTCCGTGGCTATATCCTAACCGTCTGATCTGTGTCTGCAGCACCACCACAGCATCGCTTGCTGCCTCAGTTTCCCCCATCTATAAACCAGAAGCAATTACTTGCAACAGCGCTCAGATCCACCTAACGATAATTAAACCAGAAGCGCTCATGAGAGCTACGTGTACGAGGCTGATGTTCTTCCTCCTACAAAGAGGGAGCGTTCTGCTTTGGCAGACAGATTAGCACCACACTTACGAAAAAGCTGGGTTATCCTTGTAGTCTTCCATAGCGACCTTCTCTAACTCTGGTCCCCCTTCAGCCACGAACCTAGCCAGCTTTTCCACCACTTGGCGGGTCTCCGCATCCTCTGGGGGCAAAACTTTAAGCAGGCTGTCAGTACTGGGGTTCAACTCACACACCAAACAGGCAACAGGTACATTACTTCTAAGAACCACGGCGACAGACAAAAGTAGAACGGGAACGGGAAGAAAAAGGATGAAATGGGGGATCCGGTCTTACACAGCTGTACAAATCACAATCTTTAGGTTACAGTCAGCCTCTGCCCTCCCCTGCTAGGAAGCTAATATTCTGACTAAATCCTTCCTACAAGGAAAAGCCTAAAAATTGGCTCACCGCAGTTTAGGGCGCAACTTCAGTCGCAACGTAATTTGCTTCTGACAATTCTACTCCACACAAAACACACGGTGGGAAGGAATGGGGTTTTTTAAATACAAAACCCCAACCACATTACTGAAGATTACAAATTCCAGTTCCCAAGACATCGTTCTGTACCAAGACAGCAGGGACAGCTTGTGTAGCTGGAGCATATAGTTCTTCCTACTGGCACATGCCCATGTCCCAACCCTCACTTGGAGGGAATCCCATCGGAGATGAGAGCTCAGTCTCCAAGAAACTGTATTTTGGCTTCTGCGCCAAGAAAGGAACCCACCAGCACTGACAGTTATTACAGAGCTGATGTAGGACACATTTGATGGAAACTAAACACAGACATTCGTCTAGACAACAACGTTTTGGGTAGGCCACTGAACACAGAGCACATAGGAGCAGAGGTTTCTGCACTGCTCTAGACTACTTGGAACCCAGGGTCCGTGTTCTGCCTTCACCCTCTGCAGCCAGCAGCTATTTATCACGTTCCCGCAGTGCATTTTATGCTTGGGTTCAGACTCGCTAAGATTACGCTTTTATAAATCCCACCAGCAATAGCTAGACCTTACATGTAAACATGTAATGAAATGAATCGTGACACAAAGCTCAGTGTGACTTATTTAGCAGCTCCAATCTAATTTTATACTTGATTAATAAGTCCGTGTGAAATTCAGATTATTAACCAAATCTGCCTTCTGGCTTCCTAGCCTAGGTTATTCACAGACACACGGTTATTTAAGTGCTGTAATATTCAGCATTGATTTTATATCCTGCTTAAGATTCGAGACTTTTGAGGTGAGATTTTCTAGTGAGACTTTGGGAAGAGGCAGGAACTTTGATTTTAACCGATTGTACTTTTGTGCCTTTCATTTAGTATATGTGTTAGTATTTAGTACACTTAGTTTTATTCACTTATACATGCATTTTTCCCCTTACACAACCACTCCTAAACTCAGGACTTTTCATCTCATACCATTAAAAAAACTAAAATTTCATATTAAACACAAACATTACACTTACATCTTTTTCAAGGTAACTCAGCACTAGCCATTGATGAATTCAACTGTATAAAAAGCAGAATTCTTATCGAGCTCTGTAATAATTATCGAGCTCCATTAAGAGTAGAATATATTCTCTCACCTTATTTTCACAGAAGGTTACACGCTGTTTGACTTGGTAACTCAGAGAAAATGATCTCCCCAGGCACAAACCAGACCCAGCCTAACTATGGTGAGCGGCCTGTCTCCCACACCAAGCTCAGGCTGGATAAAAAACGAGGATAAAAAACCTTCTAAAACTCAACTGGTATCACTAGGGGAAGTGAACCTGAACCCCAAAACGAACAACGTAATACAAGGTGTTATTTACCTTTAATTTCCAACCACTGCTCATAATCTTCCTCCTCATCTTCATCTGGCGACTGAAACACACTGAGGCGGTTAACGACTGGGGTCTGTTTGGAATGGGAGTAGTTCTTCGCTTGCTGCAGCATGCTGCTCAGGACCTGACCGGGGCGCTTCCCAAACAGCATAGGTTTCTTCCCAACGTTTGGTGCAGAAGCGTTTGACGAGTTATTAGTAGAACTTTGGGGAGGTTCTTAGAAAAGAATGAGGGGGAAAATAATTCCTGGGCATTCTTACTGTTTTCATCTCAGCAGGTTACAAATAACAAGTCAAGCAGTGACACAGCTGCAACAGGCTGTTATTTTCAGAGTAAGTTAAAGACATTGACTGGGAAAAGCCGCATAACTAAGTGAAAGCTACGATGATTTCTACAAAGTAAGATTCAAGCTAGAAGATGCTCATCTTTACAGCACCTATAGGTTGAAAGAAATACAGACATCCCTATCACATCCCAAAGAAAGACTTCGATCCAAATTTAAAGGGGTCATTGTTGCTTTAGAACTTACTCATACTGGTAACAGCTCATAGCAGGATTTCTAAAGGAAACATACACGAAGGCAGCTCACACAAAGCTGGGATCATCACGAGAAGGAAGGCCTGTTGCTCAGAAGTCGACCTACCAGCACTCGACTTTTCCTTCTGCAGCTTGAGAAACTGCTGGAGGAAACTGCCATCATTAACAAACTTGTTGGAAACAGAGGCTTCGTTGTCAGCACCGTCATCTCTAAATAGAAAAAGAAAAGCAGGTGATGGTACACCCCAGTCCGCTTATACGCATTTATTTCAGACAGAAAATAAGATAAGTGCCAGCGATCCCTAATCTCTCTTATTTTGAGACCACACCTAGCTTTTCAAAAGCACCAGAAGTGTTCAGCTTGCTGCTCGGGGCATTTACCTCTGGTTCCCACCAGACTCCCTTGTTACCACATTGAAACAAGATTTCTACTTGCAGGGTTCTGCTGTTGTGCTTTCAGGAACTCTAGGTAGGCGTTTAACCATGGATTGTGCTAACTCTTAGGGAGTTACAATTGCAAACAAAGTAGCAATTCAGAAGCAGAGGGAAAACATAATAGCACTAGGTTAAAAATGTTTGTTGTCAGGGCTTGTCTGTTAACATCAGCACCTGAAAAACCTGGGGAGATCAGTTAAACCGAAGGAACCCGGTGAGGCCAATCCCAACGTTTAACCCTTCGATTATCAGCTTCATCCTCGTCAGTGCTTGCCTCCCAGCACACGATCTTTGCAGAACTGCCCTCCCGTTTTATCTGGCACCCGCCTTCTGCCGCCCCCCAGCCGCACCGCTCCCCTCACGCACTCTCCGAAGAGGGGCAGCTGCCGGATGCGCAGGGAGTTCTGCCTCTCCTGCTGCTCCAGGCGGGCCTCGATCTCCCTCTTCTTCTGCGCTATCAGCTCCTCCTGCTGCAGGATGTTCGCGGTCGTCTTGGCCGATTTGGACTGCGAGACGCCGAACCAGCGGCTGGCCTTCCCTGGAGAGGGGGGAAAAGGAGAAGAAGGGGGGCAATTAGCGCTGGGCGCGGCGCAATTAGCTCCCGGGAGGGGGCCGGGAGGGGGCCGGGAGGGGGCCTGAGGGCAGACCCCGGGCCTGAGGCGCTCCGGGGCGCGGATCCCTCAGGGGCACAGCGGGGCGCGGCCCCCCGAGGCCGGGGGGAGCCCCCAGGAGCGGCCCGGGCCCTACCCGGCGCCTCGCGGGGGTTGTCCATTTTGGAGCTCCCGGCCCACCATGCACCGCGGCCGGGAGCGGAGCGCCGCCGCCGCCGCCAAGGCTGCTGGGAGGTGTAGTCCGGCGAGGTTTCCGCCTCCCTCCCGGATCCCCGGGGCCGTGCGGAGGGCCGAACCGCTCCGCCGAGGCGGGAGGGCCGCGCCGCGCTCCTTCCTCCCCCGCCTCAGCACCCCTCTATGGCGGCGCGCGCCCAAACTACAACCCCCATGATGCCCCGCGCGGGCCTCCCGCCTCCCCCACCCTCCCCGCGTCCCCCCGCAGCAACGCGCGGCGGACTCCAACTCCCATGGTGCCCCGCGCGCACCGCCCCTTCCCCCTTCCTCCCTCCGCCTTCCCCCCCCCGCCCCCCCCCCCTCCCGCGGCCGTGTTGTCGCGGCGGCCCTGAGATGGCGGCGGTGGCGGCGGGCGCGGCGGCCGGGGCGGCCCCTCAGCAGCAGCCGCCTCCTCCTCAGCAGCAGCCGCAGCCGACGGCGGGAGGCCCCGGAGGCTCCGGGGAAGCGGGAGGAGGAGGCGGGGGGGGAGCTGGCGGCGGAGGAGGCGGCGGAGGTGGAGGGGGGGGAGCCGGGCCCGGCCCGGGGTCGGGGGCGGGCGGCGGAGGGGCCGGGCCCGGTGGCGGGGCCGGGGGGGAGTCGTGGTACCTGGCGCTGCTGGGCCTGGCCGAGCACTTCCGCACGTCCAGCCCGCCCAAGGTGCGGCTGTGCGTGCACTGCCTGCAGGCCGTGCTGCCCCGCAAGCCCCCGGCCCGCATGGAGGCCCGCACCCACCTGCAGCTCGGCTCCGTCCTCTACCACCACACCCGCAACGGCGACCAGGCCCGCGGGCACCTGGAGAAGGCGGTGAGCCCCCTGGGGAAGGGGACTTGGGGGTGTGTGGGGGGGTCGGGGTCCTGTCAGCCAGGCTCGCGGACTAACCCGCCGTCTTCTCTTGCAGTGGTTGATATCCCAGCAAGTATCCTTTTCCCGGCCTGCAGCGAGGGATCTGCTGGAAGACGTCCCCGCAGAGACAGCCCGGCCCTGGGGATGGGGATTTTTAGCTGCTTGTAATCTGCTTCTGGGCTCGCGGGCCGCTTTCTTGCTGCTTCTGGTGTGTTGAGGAGTTTTGGATGCTGTAGCGTTGCTGTTTTCCAGCCGGTGTTTAATGTTCGCTTAACTCTGGTGCTGCTAGATCCCGCAGTTCGAAGACGTTAAATTTGAGGCAGCCAGCCTGCTGTCAGAGCTCTATTGTCAGGAGGTGAGTGCGCTGGGACAGGGTCACTCGTGGATCGTTCTGGGGCTGCAGGGCTGTGTTTGACTTCAGCGTCTTTGCTCCTGGAATAGCCTATAACTGTTAATAAAGGGATTTATGAAGTTTTTAGAGGCCAGCTGCAGTATAAATACAACGTACTGTAGCATAAGCCTGAAAGATTTTGTCTGTCTCATTGTAAAAGTTGGTGCTGGAATTGCAACGTGGGTCTTCCACAGCAAAAGAAGTTTGCTTGGCCAAATTTTTTCTTTAGCCCTCATTGAGACAAAGACAGGGTGGAGGGGTGGAAATAGAAGGCTTTTATCAGGCTTCTGTTGTATTTATAGGCTTATTTTATTCTTTATCTTTGGAAAAGCCTTAACCGGTCTTTACTTTCCCTAAAGGAAATGTTTGGCTTTTCGTTCATATGCAGGAAAAAAAAAAAAAGGCACACTGGAATAGCAGCCAAAGGAGTTAAATGGCTACTACTTTTGAGCAGACTTCGAGTCAATTATTGTGTGATCCTGTGTGTTAAAACTTTGTTTGTGTTGCTTTTCGCGTTTTCAGGTTCCTAACCAGCCAGACTTTAATTGGGGATTGACACAGAATACGTCTTGTTTCAAAGTTACTGTTCCTAGCCATGGAAATTCCCAGTAGCCTGGTCTCTGGTTGACTCGGGTGTATGTTTCTGTTTCAGAATTCAGTGGACACAGCAAAACCTCTGTTACGCAAGGCCATTCAGATTTCACAGCAGACTCCGTACTGGCACTGTAGGCTGCTTTTCCAACTTGCAGTAAGTGATTTTGTGTTGCTAATCGTGTTGCCGTAGCTGGTAAAACGGCTAGGAAACGTTATGTATTCTTCCTTAAAAGATCTCAGACACCTCTTTATTTTCTCTAACGTTGGCGTTAGTGGAGAGACAGAAGTTATGCTATGAAGCAGTGATGTGTTTGTAGAGTACCGACTGGATCAAGGCCCGCTTTACCTGTTGATGACATGACAGATGGGAGGAGAAAGCTGGAAGGATCTTTCTGTGGGCTCTATCTGTTAGCACAAAACTTTAGAGAGGAAACAAAATAAAATATCACGGCTTGCGGTATGGGTAAATGTTCTCATGAAGCTGTTGGAATTGGAGCTTGCTAGCCTGAAGTGTTGGTTAGATTATTTTCAGCATAACCTAGTATCCAAGACTAGTATCTAGTATCTAGAGCAGAATTGGGGTGGGAAAAGCAGATGGTGCAAAGGCCTCCCAGCGATGTTCCTCTCCTGTAATACCTTCTAAGTGTGGCTTAGTGGCACAGCTCAGACCACTGTTGCTTCTAGGAAAAAACTGGCCCATTTCGGAGTTCAAAGCGTTTAATGTTTGCAGTAATCTTTATTTTAGCTGTGTAACTACCCTTTAAAACACTGCTTCCCCTGGGTGTTTAGATGTGTTAGGACAGGAGGCTTATCCAGAAAGTTACCTGATGGTGGGAGGAGCCGATTATTGCTGAAGAACTCCTTTTTTTTTTTTTTTTTTTTCCAGGTTATGCTTTTTCTCACCTCCTAAAGAACCTCAGGGTGTTTAACGCTAGAGTTGAGGGAGCTGATTGCTCTTTTATGGGTACTCTGTAGCAGAGATCTAGTTAGCAAGCAATTTTATCTTTGAAGACTGTCTTAATAGGCACCTGTACTTGTCTTTTACCCCTTCCCAATGAGCTTAAACAAGCAGACCAACTTCTTTGAAAAGGAATTGCGAGCTCCTTTGTGTAGTTTAGGAGCACTGAATTGTGCAGGGCCTTACTTTCCTATCGATTAAAGGACAAATGTTTACTTTGCGATGAGTTAATGCCTGAGTACTCACAAGAAGCTTAAGCATTTTTCTTGGTGCCTATGCTGAACAGGATCCTTCCTCGAAGCTTGACATTCTTTGCTGATTTCTTTTCTGTCTGGTATTTCCTTTCCATCTTTTGCTTGACCACAGGGGGCTGTGTGTCTCATTACCTTGGTGCACGTTTTTCTACAGTTGTCTGGCTTGCTACCTGAGTCTGGAAAATGTACAAGAGCTGGAGGGAGGGAGAGGTGCTCTGGAGGCTGTGCCGTCCTTTTCCCGTCACCTGCAACACACCTCGCAGACTTCCTCTGCTCCTCTTGCTACAGAACACGCTCTGTTGTGTAACTGTGCAATTTATGCTTGAGCTTTTCCTGTCTGATCTGCACAAGCTCTCAATAAATTATAACAGCTTTGTATTGTGTGAAACCTGGCTGAGAAATTTTCTTTGAAATGTTACAGGCTTTTTCTGGAAAATGTGAGGTGTTCCTGGAAAATGAATCTAAAATCGGATGATACATTTAACGTGCCAGTTTAGCAGTTGTCACTTGTAAAGCACAGAAGCGCTTTATTTGCAATTATATTTGGAAAAAAAAATAGCTAACCAGGCTCACTAAGAAAATCCTGACCCTTTTTGTCCTTTTTTCATTTCAGCAACTACATACTCTCGAAAAAGACTTGGTATCTGCGTGTGACCTTCTCGGCGTTGGAGCAGAATATGCTCGGGTGGTAGGATCAGAGTATACCAGGTGAGTTCCACTGATGGTTTTTTTTTTTTTCTCCTCCCATAAAAAATTGGTTTGTTTTGCTTTTATTTAGTGGTGTTGTCTGTGATTGCTACGTGGGTTTTACAGACAGTGTTTTTGAGTGTTCTCTTAGAACTGAGAGTTTCTCCAGCTCTTTAATTTTTTGGAAAACAAACAAACAAAAACAATTAAGTCTATTAAGACTCTGCAGTGTGTTTTTTTTCAAACCGAACTGTTTTCATTGTCTTTATCAGCGAAAGGTTTCCCAGTAGCCTGGCTTCGGCCTTAGAAACTGTTGTAACTGGAACTGTCCAAGGCTTAGAGAGACACCTCAAGGAGCTGGGATTTTGATTCCTGGTGCTGTGATTAGACTGTTCCATCATTTAAATATGCTTTCTGTGGCAGGTTCCTTAATACTGTTTTTACTATTGCCCTTGAGAGGGAGAGTGGCAGATTTTTTTTCCCCCAAAGGTTTTTATTTACAGTTGTTGTCTGGGTAACTTGTTTTTTTGGTTTGGATTGTTTTTTTTTTTTTTCTGGATTATGACATTGTTGTGTTTAATTTCAGAGCTCTGTTTCTGCTAAGCAAGGGAATGGTAAGTTGGATGTACTTTTAGAATTAACCACTTACTTGTTCAACTAGTGTAATACAAATTAGAGTGTAGCCTGCCTGAACATAAGCTGCTTGTTTTAAGGAGCAGGTAAACATGTAGAATACCTTATATATTCTGTTTTGTTCAGTGAGCAAGTGCAGAATTAAAATATTCCTGAAAAAAGCCTTAAGTCTGCAGGTTTCTTTTGAATTTCTTATGGCTACTTTCCCCCACTGCCCTTTATAAACATGACAAATAGATGGGTTCTGGAAGGAAAAAGAATAAGTGCAAGTTGTTGGTGCCCTTGTGATTAAGGATGAAAAATCTGATTGTGTGAGATGGTTGGTGTTCTTGCAAATAGATGTCTTTGAGTCTATTTTTAAAAAAAAGTAATGTGTCTACTTACCTGGGGCATAACTGTGGTTCTCTTAAGTGTTTAAACTGTTCAGCACAAAAGTTATTTTTATTTTAAATTACAGCTCCTTCTAATGGAACGGAAGCTGCAGGAGGTGCACCCTCTCCTTACCCTGTGTGGACAGATAGTTGAAAATTGGCAAGGAAACCCCATCCAGAAAGAGTCGTTACGCGTGTTCTTCTTAGTCCTGCAGGTCACGCATTACCTGGATGCTGGGCAGGTGCGTGCAGAGGGGGAGGACTGGACAGCGATGACCTCAGAAGCAGCAATACTTCTGATTCTGGGGGATTTTTGTTGCGACGCCTGAGTGGTGAAATGACATCCTTTCCTTCTTACCTGAGGAAAGGCTTACTTTGGCATGCTTGTAACCACGGTGGCCACAGTTCTTTCTCTGTGACATTAGTGGGGATAACAGGCTTTGGGTATTGTTTTGAAAGATGCTTTGAGCATCTGATTGTTGTTAATGCTGGAACTCCCCGTTTTGTCATGCGAGCGTAGTGATTTATGCAATAGCTCCGTTCACGAACGTGGAGGTTATTTATTGCCTGGCAAGTTTTCTCCACTAAGTAAATGTTCGTGCATCTGGGCTGCAGCAGCTCTGTCTGAAGTGAATCATCTTTTGCAGGTGAAAAGTGTGAAACCATGTCTGAAACAGCTCCAGCAGTGCATTCAGACCATATCCACGCTGCACGATGATGAAATTCTGCCCAGCAACCCCGCTGATCTCTTCCACTGGCTACCCAAGGAGCACATGTGTGTGCTTGTCTACTTGGTGAGCAGCTCTTTTTTACTTAATGTATTGCTAATTAATGGGAAATTGGTTAAAAATGGCCTAGAGCCAGCAGTGATAGATTCTGCAGACCATATGCTGCTTTACATAACACTGACAGTTTAATTCTGCCACAGCATCTGCGAGAATATTGCTTTCAGCGTTGTCAGGGTTTGAAGAGACTGTGCAAGAAGTCTGGAAGCTGGAATATAACTTTATTAATATCCAAGCCAAATAACTCTACTTCGTACAAGTTGATTTGATTCTTGACTTCACATTCCTGAAACTAATTACCCCACTTCTTGAATTTGAATTTATTCCTAATTGATGTCAAAATTCAGTTTAAAAAGACTGGTAGCAGAGGAGTTGTGTGAATGCCCAGACTTTTCCTCACTGCTAAGAAAACTTACTGTGATCTTTCCTGTGTTCTCCGGCAGGTGACAGTGATGCATTCCATGCAAGCAGGGTACCTGGAGAAGGCTCAGAAGTACACAGACAAAGCACTAATGCAGCTAGAGAAGCTAAAAAGTAAGGATAAGGGTTATAGTGTAGCTGATGTCTAAGATTCCTTTATTTGTTCCTAACTTAAATTTTAGAAAAGAATTCGGGAACCCTATTTAGCTCACTAGGACAGCCGGCTATTGGTCTGTTCATGCTGCATCTAAGAACTTTGTTGTGTTTTATATCTTTATTTATTTACTTTGATTTTTGAATACAAAAAGAGAATTTTGGGGTGGTTTATTCTTGTAAATTGAGCTGTAAACACGTGCATTTTCTTGCTGCATTTCTCATTGTCCCTATCTTTGGTTATCCAATTTTTTTGCTTCTCTAAACCGAGCACGTTTTCCTGATAAATTTTTCCTTAGCTGGTGTTCAGACTCCCATTCCTGACAGTTCAGGAATTGATGTGTTGTTGTTGTTGTTGTTAATTGGTTTGGTTAAACCTGTGCCATCCTTGCAATGGCACGTGGAAGACGAGGTGGGCGGTACGCTGACTCTTCTGACCCTAGAGGGTCCAGCCAAAGACGTTGCTCTAGATTTGCACAAACGAGTCTTTGTGCTGAAGCCTTGCTGAACCACCTGCGATTCAAGAAGCAGGCTAGGTGCAGTAGAGGCTGCGTGGTGAGGATAGGATGTTCGTATTGTCTTAACTTCACTTCCTGAGTTACCTTTGTTCCCTCTTCAGTGTTGGACTGCAGTCCTATCCTGTCATCCTTCCAAGTTATTTTGTTGGAACACATTATCATGTGTCGGCTTGTCACGGGACACAAAGCCACGGCATTGCAGGAGGTAAAAATGGGGTTTGACCGTTTTCCTAGTTGTGGATGTGTGCAGTGATAATTTAAAAATTTTAGTTTTGTGGAAGATTCTTGGGTTCAGATGGGGATTTCAGCAGTGCTGAGCTACTGACAGATATGGTCAGGCCTGATGGTACCATGGAATCAGCCTCCTCTTAAATTATTTGGTTTAAGAACATTTTGGAGTTGCTCGTGGAGTCAACAGGAATTGATGAGTGGCTAAAACTGGCACCTTCTTCCTGACTGTGGTTGGCAATCTGACCCTGGTATCTTTTCCCTTTCCCTCAGGTTCTTCACTGAGAGTGGCTCTGAACTCTTTCCCCTTTTATTTCCTCCTAGTGTTCCTGTCTTGTCCAAGTGTTTCTCTGCTTTTAAGGCTCCCTGACTTTCTGTCCTTCCTTCCTCGTGGGGGAAGGAAGGAGGGGTTCAGTGTTCTCTAATGTGAGAACAAATTGCATGGTTTTTTTCCTATTCTCCCAGGCATTTTTAATTCCTTTTTGTCCACCCCTTATTTATAGGATATATGGCTGCATCATCTCAACCTCTTTTGTCAGTCTTCACATGAATGTACTCTGGGGGGTAATTAGCCAGTTAAAGGAGTAGTCATTGGTTCTGGCTCATAAAACTCATCACGAGCACATAGCCTTCAGAAGATTTGGATTCTGGTTTTTCTGTTTCGTGCCAACTCAGATTCTGAGTGTTTCAGAACAGATCTGTTACTTCGTTTGCAGGTGGTGCCACCATATGGTAGAGCTGCTGCAAAGCAAATAATTCAAAACCAGTTCTAGCGTGCGTCTGTGTGGGAGGAACGTGCATGGAGCAGTGTGTGTTCGTCAGTTCGAAGCATGTCTAGCCTCTGCTTTTACCTAAGAGTGTGACTAACGATTCTGGAACCAATCACTGAAGCATGTTGAATGACATGTATGGTGCAGTCAGATGGATAGAGGGCAGAAATCAAAATGGAGAGAAGAAATCTTAAAGATGTATTATTCTTTTCCAACAGATTTCCCAAGTCTGTCAGCTCTGCCAGCAGTCTCCCAGATTGTTCTCTAATCACGCTGCCCAGCTGCACACTCTATTAGTAAGTGTCTATGATTAGTAGTAAACTCTTTGTAGGGCTGTACCCAGGACGTACTGAACAGTCACCAGTAGCTAACGAGATCGCAGTGATGCAGACAGCGAAATTTCCTGCGGAGCAATAGGGTCTGCTGTGCTGATTGCCTGTCCTGCTGTGGGGGCTCACAGCCAGCGTTGCTGTCAAAGTCTTGAATCCCCTTTAGAATAGGTGACCCGTGGCATGATAATTAGTACACAGCATAAACACGCAGGATTTATACTGTGTGTGTTTGAGAAAGTGTGTTTGGGTACTGGGGAAGGGGAAGAATTAAGCATTACTATTTGAGTATTACAAGAAATTAAGTTTTTATTTACATATACAGCAATGGGGCTTTTTTTTTTTTTTGTAACAGGATTATAGTGTTTGGAAGCAGTTTGTATGGAAATTGCTGTTTTTTTCCCAGAACCGAGCAAAACTAAGATTTATTGGTTAACTTTTTTTTCCTGCTAATATCCTAAGATTTCTGTGGTTTTGTGCATGCCTTCCTCCTTAGCATTCTGGGCTTGTTATAATTGTTATATATTATCTTAGAAATGTCATGTCTTCTACAGGGGCTCTACTGCATTTCTGTTAACTGCATGGACAATGCAGAAGCACAGTTTACTACAGCACTGAGGGTAAGATTTTCTTCCCAAAATATTTACTGTGGTGGTTCAGCATGAAGTTGGGCTTGTTGCAGTTTTGTGGGTCACTGAGTTGAGGTTGGAAGAGAAATCTGGAGACTGACTATATTAGTTGCATGAGTCCAGGTTTTAATTTGCTGAAGACAACTCAGATCGGGAGGATTTATTAATAGCCAAATATCAGACACTAAATCTGATTATTTTTTTTGTCTATGTGTATATATTAAAGGAGAAGATGGGGTGAACTAATTCTGGGTTAGATGCTGGAGGATTTTGACTGTACTATTGGTGTGTTGTTTATTTCAGCTCACTACACACCAAGAGTTGTGGGCGTTTATTGTGACAAACTTAGCCAGCGTGTACATCAGGGAAGGCAACCGGCATCAAGAGGTAAGCCGCTTGCTGGTTTCTGGCTGTAGTTTTAGAAGTCAGAACTCTCTCGGAGAGAGAGAGACACTACTGTGCTTGGGTTATTCTTTTTCTGGGCATTTTTGCAGAATAGTGCCTTGTCTGGCAGTCAAGCAACTCCATAATCAGGTTAGTGTCAAGTAATAGTAGAGAGCCGGTGGTATCGGCTGGAATAGCTGCAAACCACCAAAGCTGAGCATTCTGGATCGTACATGGAATTCTCTACAGCGCTGGGAAGGAAAGCTTCCAGTTCCCAATGCAGAGTGTGTGGTTAACGCTGTCATTTTGACTCATTCAGCCTCTTTGCTTCGGTTTCCATCTTAAGGGTTTTATTAGATTACATAAAACCAAGTAAGATTTAGCTAAACGTTTATCCAGAAATAGGTATATGCATCGTGTGTGTTCCTTTTTATTCAGCAGTGTGCCAGAAGCAATATTAATACAAAAATACAGCTGCCTGCAGTCTTCCAGGGATGTGTTTGATCGCTCTGTAGTAATTTTTTGGAGACGTGTTTGCAAGTCTCTTGTGAAGAAGCTATAAATGAACTTCTTCATCAAGCACGCAGCACTTACTATTATTTTTGCCTCTTAAGCTTTTTAACGAAGCTTTTTTGTTTGTTTTTTCCTTAGTTGATATCTGGTTTCGATTAAATAACTAATCTGTTACAACATTTGTATCTTGAGCGGCTCAGTTAAATGACCACTAAAAATTTTCATTACTATTTTATAGCAACTTCTGTGAAGTTTAAGAAAGTATATTTTGCATAAAACTATTTTAGGGCCAAAATGGACGTGATAACCTGTAGCGCTGGAATGTTTGTGCTATGATTTAACCAATTCAAGTAAACTTCAGTGCATTTGTAGTGACTTGGACCATTCTGATTAGATATGCACTTCTCATAAGAACACTTGCTGTCGATACCAGAAGCCTGTATATGTTAGAAGCACTGATTATCTTTCTTTCCCCTCTCATTTTGTAGCTTTACAGCTTATTGGAAAGGATAAATCCAGACCATAATTTTCCTGTGAGGTGAGAGTTCCAGAAACTGTTTGCATGCTGATGTCGCATTGGTGATGGCAATACTGGATTTGTCTCAGGCTTTTTACAAAGAAAACAAAATAATCAACTTCTTTTCAAGGCAGAAGTTCTGACCAGGCATTAAAAGTAATGTTTTGTGTGGAGATTTGATTATTAGGCAAATTCCTAGAAACCTGTGTGTAATGCATTTAATCGCTGTACAATGCCTGGATTTCAACGCGTTGCTTTGTTTGTAGCTCTCACTGTCTTCGAGCAGCAGCTTTCTACATCCGAGGTCTGTTCTCCTTCTTTCAAGGAAGATACAATGAGGCAAAGTGAGTATGAATTGGTGCACTCGGAAGGTGGGGAAAAAAAGGAGAAACTAAATCAAGCTTTTAAAATAAAAAGGAAAACCCAGAGGCCTTGCTTTCAAACCTCCTGGATCTCCCTGTGGATTTAGTCAACCTCCTGTTTCACTTAGGGCAAATACCACGAAACTGTTTGTTTTAGATCTCTTTGCCTCCGAATAATAATAATACTGGTGCGGTGTTCTGCAGTGGCACATCTGAAACAAAAGCTTTTCAGAGGAGGGTCTGTATTGTAGTCATTTTCGCTAAATGAAAGGTGAGGTTTGGGAATGAAGTGCTTTGTTTAAGGTCACCTGCAGCACACATTTATTCCTGAGCGCTAATATTTGCTGACTGGATTAACTTGGTTCTTAATGATGCTTCTTACGTATCGGAGGGAAAGTCGAGTTTTTAAAACACTTTATTTTTTGTTCTGTTTTGGTAGACGATTTTTGCGAGAGACACTGAAAATGTCAAATGCAGAAGATTTGAATCGATTAACAGCGTGTTCTCTAGTACTCCTGGGTCATATATTCTATGTGTTAGGGAATCACAGGGTAAGCGAGCCTTCACTGTGTCTGGTATTACTATGTAAGTGTTTGACTTGTGATTTGTCAAAGAAAATCAGGACTCTTCCTGAAATTAATCTCATTTCAAGAACGTGTGTGTATTGGTATCCCGTGGAAAGCTGGCAGCTTATTGACTTACATAATTCTGCAGCTGCAATTTGCACATTTAATAACACTTTTAAACAAAGTAGTAGTGTTTGGAGTCTATTGCAGAAGTGTGTGTTTCTATAATGCCTGAAATCACTTGAAAAAAGGAGCAGAATAAAAGACAAGTAGCATCATTCAACTGGATTGTTTGGAAGGAATTGTGGGTACAGACTCTTCTGAATTCTCATCATATGCCAGAACGGATGAAATATTTCTATTATCTTGCACAACGTCAAGACCATAATTCCTAGGACAGAGCAGAATTCCAGACAGATATAGATGATGTATTTGGGTTATTGTCCCATTAAGTGTTTCAACTAGTTTGCTGGAACATAGCAGCAGTTAAATTAGGTAAATTTTCTGTCACAAATTGCGCATCTCCTATGTATTATATATTTGCAAGGGGGAAAAGAAATACACGTTTTATGTTGATATCTGCTCTTCACCAGGAAAGTAATAATATGGTAGTGCCAGCCATGCAGCTTGCAAGCAAGATACCAGATATGTCTGTGCAGCTGTGGTCTTCAGCTCTGTTGAGAGGTAAGTTGGGAAAAGGTCTTGTACTTAAAATAAGTGGCAAAGAACCCGTTGCTACTAACTGGTGGTTCACTATGGGGATGTGTGCGAACTCCAGCGCTCACTGAGGACACTAAATGGTGCCTGGATTTGCGAAATACTGATAGAAGTGCAAGAAGCTTTTTGTTCTTCTTGAGTTATTGATCTTCAGCCCCAGCAGCATGCTGTTTGGTGCAGCGCTGGCGCTGCTGTGACGTACTCCAGTCGCTTTTTGCTGTGGGCTGTGAGGCTCCTGGGGCGAGAGGCCCTGCAGAGCTCCTGCGTCGCTGTGAGTGGCGTGGCGCAGCAGGCAGGTTTCCCCTGCTGTGGCTGTGTGGCAGCTTGCAATATCGAGACCTGAAGCGGTGACTGTTTGGAAAAGGTTTCCCATTCACGCCCGTGCAGTGTCCATTCTGCTGCTGCTGTGCTTTGCTCTGAATGCAGTTCCAGCTGTAGTAAACATTTGATTAGGTTTTGCTCCTGTGTGGGGGCTTTAATAAATACAAGAGGCTATTATACCGCTTTATATATAAATATTGTTTAATCTGACTTACATAGGCCCCAGGATGCTTTGTTCAAATATTGACTAGCTTCTTGGCAGACCGTCAACTTTAATGCTGCAATTGATTTGCTTTCGCTAGAAAATAAAGCAGTAACTCTACCCTTTTTCCAAGAACTTACCCCACAGCTTCAATTTATATTAAATTGTCACGTTTACTATAAGCATGGTGCCGTGCATTGAGTTCTGCTTTGCTGCTGCCTTTTGCTATAAAACTGCTTCTAGGCAATTGAAATAACTTTTCTCATTCATTTCAGTGCAGTAGTTCACATACAAAACATGCCAATAATACCATGAAGAACGTGCTGTAGATGAAACACTATCCCTTGTTCAGCTGTTGTCGCCTCCTCTCATACCCACTAGCCTGCAAAGAGTGAGAGAGAGGCCTCATTTCCATTCTGCTTTGATTTTTCTAAGGGTTTCTCTATAGAACCAGTTACCTTCTTTTTTGAAGAAAAGGTGCTTGATCAGAAATAACAAAATACCAACACATGTCCTTCGATAGGAGGTGCAGTGTCTCAACCCCTTCCACACTACACTGCTTATAATTTGTAGCTGAAATTGTGATGCTCAGCGGGTTACCGGTCTTAAATCTGATTGGGCTAATACCTCTGAGTAAACCTCGCAGAAAAAGAAAAGACACTAGGATCAGCTTTCAGTGTATGCAAAGTGGCAAGCTTCTGAATTCCCCCAAAAGAAAGGTTTCAATTTTAAAAAAAAAAAGTTCCTTGACCTCCGAAACCCATGTGGTCGCATCGCAGATCTGTGGTGAGAAACTCGTGGGTCTCTCTTGTTCCCACTAGATGGTGCTAGAAACTAAAAAGACAATGCGAACAGCTCAGGGGCTTTCATTGGAGTGAGAAGTTTTTTTCCTTTTAGAACTATTATGGTGTTATTTTTAAGGATTGGAAAGTAAAATAACACCAAATCCTGCAGTGTGTACTGCCAGTACTACTGGAATAAGGAAGGTTTCGTGTTCTCCATACGCTCCTGCTTCTCTTAAAAGGGAGTTTTTGTTCTGAAATGAGATGAGGTTGCTATATTGGCTGTTTAAATTCATTCATTAAATGTAGGGAACAGTCTTTTCAGATAAGAGAGCAGATCAGTTGAAAACAGGTATGAACAGTGCTTTCTGGTGAGCAGACGATGCTCTTGTCTTTCAGACCTGAACAAAGCCTGTGGAAATGCAATGGATGCACATGAGGCAGCGCAGATGCATCAAAACTTCTCACAGCAGCTCCTCCAGGACCACATCGAAGCATGCAGTCTTCCAGAACACAATTTAATCACGGTAAGGGATCTTCATCTTTCAATTAATGAGTGTTCTTAAGGCAAAACACTGTGCTTTGCTTTCCTTTACTATTCCTGTGAGGTCTTGTGTTTCCTGAAAGTATTTTGTTGGTACTCCAGAACTATGTATTTATTTTTTAGTGGCTTTTGTAGCAGGTAGCCACTTCATTTTGGTGACAACTGTTACTTTTGAAAGAAATTTACTATCTACTCAGGTTTAATTTTATTATTCAGATCACCCAATCAACCTTGTTTTGGGGAATGCTTTGTTGTACACTGCCAGAAGTACAGTTTCTATTGATATGTCAGCCTTTATGAGTTTTCTCCTTATCTATAAATCTAAATTTCCAGTTAATACGATATCTGATATCTGTATAGCTATTACATTAAGGTATAACTTTTTGTGGACTTCAAATATTGATGTTCTTCCTGTCAGAAACTTTCAACATTGTTTGAAAAATGCTGAATGCTTTTCTACACTGGAATCCAGCAAGGGTCTAAGATAACTTACTGTTTTAGAGTGAAATAACAGCCAAATGTGAATTCAAGATGCAAGGAAACTTGACATCTTTTTCCCAACATTTACTTTTTGGGAGAAGAAAGGGGAAAAGAAGGCCAACAGGAAGAAGCAAATTGCTGGCTTTGGTCACAAAGGGATCCTGAGACTCGTGGGTTTTTGTGCTGTGGCCCACGTTGGGAGATGCCCACGGCCAGATGCCTGGGGGCCAGGCACAGAAACCTGAGGCTCCAGCCTCCGCAGTCTTTGCTTGCCATTGCTGGTTACGCATAATCCACGCTAGATTAAATACACGGAGGGGGAAGAAGATTAAAAACAAACATTAAATCTGCCCATTTCAGAAGGTTTTGATAAATCTGAGAGGAAAATATTTTAGCGATGAAATAGGTGAGAACCAGAGGCTTTACTCCCTCTGGAAACACTGCGGCTGCAGTGTAGTCCCGGCTCACGCAGACACATCTAAATTTAGGTGCATCCTTTGTGCAAGTCACGGTTTCCCCTGTTGGGACTGTCAGACTTCACCTGTAAGAGCAGGAAATGCTTTCACTTGATTGCCGTTCACCCTGGATTCCTCATGGCAGTCAGCTAGGTTTGGAATGACGGGCATGTGGAGTGGCTGCAGTTCAAAAGAAATACCGTCCCAGGGAACTCCGCGTGTGCGAAACAAAGTCAAACCTGACCCTCAACTTCTTGTCCCGAAATCTTTAATTATCTCGAGGTAGTGAATGTCTGTATGGCGAGCTCCTTCCTCTGGCATCGCTGCCATTCCTCCTCTCCCCGGGTAGAGGCTGTAGGATTTTCATGCTGTTTGTTATCTTTCAGTGGACAGATGGACCACCTCCTGTACAGTTCCAGGCACAGAACGGACCCACCACCAGCCTGGCCAGTCTCCTGTGAAACAGAATAACTATCAGGACAGTGTGTTTAAAAAGAAACAAGCAAAAAAAAGCCAAAAAAAAGGAGAAAAATTCATTGCAAAATCTTTTCTTCAGAGAAAAGGCAGCAAATTCCTCTTCTAGTGAGGGCCTTGTAGGAAACGGATTGCATAAAGACAACGTACATTTCATAGACTTGCAAAGTGAGAAGGGCATTTTAAGCTGCTTTTACATAATATGTGTGAATATACAGCTAGTGTGTATATATCTACTGGTTTTAATCTGCTTTCCTCTTACCGAGAATTAAGGTTTAGTCCAAAGGACACTTGTTCCTTAAATTGTTAGATACTTGCTTTTTAAAAATTGTCACAGCAAATGAAGAGGACTTGAACAGTTTGGAATACCAATTGTATTCTAAATATTTAAACCTTCCCTGAAGTATGATGCATGCCAGTTTTAATGTTTTCTGTGCCCTTCCACTCCTGGGAACAATGGGATTAAATCATGATTGATTGTAGGGTGCCCTAAAGTTCTAAATTTAGCTTCTGAGGTAATATTCTTTCCTCTTCATTGTGTGCAAGTCATTGCCGGTGCTGTTTGTAGCCTTGCAGTGAAGGTAACGCTGAGGTCGGTGAGATCTGAGTTCTGACGGACGGGCTGTTTGCAGCCAGGGGTGAGTTACGTTCCTCGGGGTGGCCTCCAGGCTGAGCAGAGCAGGCTTGCGCTGTCACCAGAGGAGCCGATTCCATGGCCTGGATTCATGAGTCGGTGACAGTATGCGCCACCACTTTGTCCCCATGAGGGTCTCTTCCTTCTTTCTCCCTGCACTGTTGATGCCCAGTCCCCGCAGGGTAAGGCAGAACCACAGCTCTCTCCGTCTCTGCTACTTCGTAGTGATTTGTGCTAAAGGAGGAAATTTCTCCTCCTCCTGTCTAGGCCAAGCAACTGGGAAGCAGCGTTTTGCACCTGTACTGCAGCCTCACCAAGGCAAGGCGGCGTCTGTGCCTTAATGATTTTCACAAACAATTGAAGTGAGAGTTAAACTAGGTGGTTAAAAGCCAGATCCGATAGAAGCAAGAGGCTTACGATAAAAATTAAACTCTAGTCTTGCACTTGGCAAAACCGTACATTTCCAAAGTTTTTTTTTGCTAGTGTTCCTGGATTATCTCAGTTTTTTTGAACTCTTCGTCAGTTTAGGCTCCCTGGATTTGCCTGTGCTTCTGCAGCTGTCCTGAAACAGGAGGGGCACGGCCCAAATTTGTTCTGTAGAAAGCAGCACAGGAGTTGTTAATTCCGCAAAGCACCGGCAGCTTTATAGCAAGGATCTGTGCCGGTCCGTTGTAGTGTGATGTAAAGCTTGCAAGGCTCATGGGGTCAAATAAAGGTGTTTTGCTCTCTTCATAGCTCTGCATATTTATCTCCCAATTTTAAAAGGGAAGGGGGAAGGAATCTGCTAGACAAGTTCCTTTTGTAGGGCTTTGTGTGATTGCTTTTCTTTTTTTTTTGAGAGAGAGAGAAGGAGAATATTTTCAAGGAAATATTTGACCCCTCAAACATTCAGAATTTATGGTAGAAACAGTACTGTGAAACCTGTATTTAATGGTCATTCTTTTTGAAAGCCTTGTCAGTCACCTGTCTAACAACAGCTCACACAGACACCCGCATTTTATAATTTGAACCCCTCGGTTTTAACCACTGACTGATGTAAAAGGGACAAGTTCTTGTCCAAGTACCAAAACAAAATTTTATGCTTCCTCTATCGGACATGCGATGGTGGTTTAGCTCCTGTTCTCAGTTACTCTTGCAGAAGCCGTGTGTCCTTTAGGCCTTGGTAAATTTCCAACAGGGAAAACACGACCTCGGTATTGGCGTAGGGAGAGAATGTTGTTAGGGTTGCAAGAAGAAAGCTCAACGCCATTTTAAAGTCTCACGTATTCCCTAAAAACTGCCCCCAAAAAAGGGAAGCTGTGAGGTCTGTTACTGCCCAGGGTAGCTGGAGATAGCAGGTACAGGCAGAATCCACATGGATAGGATCTGTTTTGTGTCGCTTGCCGCAGCGTTTGTCGGGACGGAGCATCCCGTGTCTGCCAGACAGGCTGAGCACAGGTCCCGTGCCCTCGGACGCTGCCGGTGTGGCCCAGCTTGCAGGTGAGAGGAGGTCGATCCAGGCTCGCTCCACTGCCCGTCTGGGGCAGCTGCGCTGGGATGGAACACTTCCATAAGCTAACTGGCTGTCACGGGCTTGGATTTTGGTGGGGAATGGTCAGGTTAATTCCACCTTAGGAATATCGATGCCACATGGACTTTAGGTCTTTATTTTATTTGTGTGTGGGAAGTAGTACCTCTCTTTGGCTGTTCCCTCTACTGAATAGTCTCAGTAAGTCACTTGGGCTGCAAGAAGTCCGTGCCTGTTTTAAGCACCTAAATGCAGTGGTGGTTTTCTCAACAGTGCTCCTAGCAGCTGAGGAATGACTACTAACTGAAAAAGATAGTCGCCGTGTGCTTTAAAATTTGCCAGTCCCATCCAGATAGGTAATTTTTTTTTTGTCATCCAATCTGAGGCTGATGCTTAGCTGATACATATCGATGGCAACTATAATGAATTTCTTTACATGTTGGCCGAAAAAGCGCTGCTCCTATAAGGCGGTATTTAAAATTAAAAAAAAAACAACTAATAACTCTGGAGAGCTGTGGTTTGAGCTGAATTTAAGTAAAGCATTTGCAGCAAGCAAGATATCCACCAGTGCCTGTGCAGGCAGCTGCATCTCCTGAGCTTTCCTTCGAGCTCTGGGAGCTGCGTTGCCCAGGACTGTGTTATGGGAGAGTGTTTGCGGTGGCAATTTTCTGGCTCCTCGTTGCGCAAACTAGGCTGCTTTGTAGTTCAAATCCCTTGCCGGTCTGTTCTCAGGAGGGAAGGAAGTACTTGAGGGAAAGGCTGCCTGCTCGCTTCTGATGTAAGTACGCTCAGGTTTTCAACAGGAACCACTAGCCAAGTGTGGTAGCTGAACTCGGAATGTCAGGAAGAAGAACCTGGGCTTTCCCGGTGCGTGACGAGCCAGCTTCGCCTGGGCTTTCCTTCCGTGCAGCGTGGCACCCGGCCGCAGGGGCTGAGCCGAGGCATTGACCCACAGCCCTGCGGAGCTCAGAACTCGGCTCCACCTCCAAAGTCCTCTTCCCATCACAGAACTTCGAAAATCATGTAAATTTGAAAATAACTTGGTGATTTTCTATCTCTGAAATTCAATGTACATTTGTTACAATGTACAGTGCTTTTTAACTACACTTGTATATTAAATTATTTAATAGTTTTTGCTTTTCAGTATCTTTTGTATGTAGCAGAGATTTAAACAAGGACCTCATAACTGAAGTTCTTCCTAATTTTTGAATGCGTATGTAAAGTTGAACAGAAAACTAGAAGTTTACAGTTTACAATGTTCTGTTAAGTGCTTGGTCTGTCTAACTTGATTTGAACAACATATTTCTAATCTTTCTTGTCCGATCATTCTCTATGAAAACAAACATGAAGTCTTTTATGAACTTCTAAAAAAAAAATTATTCTTCTAAAGATGTAATTTAGAAAACTGTACAGTTTTTTCTCTAGTATTTTTAAATGAGTAGCGAGAACTTAAAACAGAAGCATCTAATCACTGTTTTGTAGATAGTGTAAAAACTTATATATGTATAGAGAATGCAGTCTGAAGAACAGTGTTTGCCTGTTGTGTTTCATTTCCTACAGTATGACCATCAGAAAGGCCCATGCACACAGGAAATTGGATCAGTTTGGGGGTTGGGGGATTTAAAAACAAAAAGGAAAAAAAAAACTTCATCTCCTGTCATCCCGTACGTGCACTCAGTGACACCATGAGCAGAACTTGACAAAATATTAGGGCCTTAAGTTGTTACGCTGCCTATAGACACATGGGGTACAACTTATTCCGTGTTGCTCCACCACTTTGATTTTTCTCAGTTTGCCAGTTTGCCAGAAAGTAAAATTATGATTGAAAGGGTACTGTGATATCCCGTTTTACTTTACTGACCTCTCCAAATCATGCCGAATGAACCTGTTTCCGTAGTGTATGGCAGTTCTGGCCACAGGGGTGAGAACTGCTGAGCGAGAGGAAGCCCAGCCGGTAGTTTAGGCTGTGCAGAACACTTGGAGAAATCAGGATGAAATAACACCTGTCTGTGCTCTTCTACTGTCTGTCTTAGCAAGTGTATTTAATTGTTTCCTGCAGTGAACTTTTAAATGTTATGTCAGGTTTGTACAATGTATTGTTAAGTGTTTGTAGTTCTCCATAAGTAGCAGGATGTGTACCTTCTGCCAGTGCTCCTTTCCGAAGCTGTAAATACAGTAACTCGTGTAATGGGATGGAAGCGGGGGCATTCGTTTCTGCCTTTGTTTCCTCTCGTTTTCTATATTAGAAGAATTTTTAAATAAAGTTTAATTTTACTTCTTCTAGCAGCTTGTAGAACGCTAATTCCTTAAGTTGATCTGCCGGCAGTCCTGCCTACGAAGGATGCGTTTCATGTGGCGGCGGGGACGTACCAAGGGCAAGTTCGAGGCGCTGCCGGCCGCGGAGGGCAGGAGGCCGCGGGCCGCGCGTGCTAGTCGGTGCACGACGAGCAGGCTACCTGGGGAGGTGGCGGGCAGGGAGCCACGGGGCCCGCAGCTGGCATGCCTGTGCCGTGGGCGAGGGCTCCTGCCCTGGAAGGAGAACCAGAATTTCCTGACTGGGAACGTCCGCCTGACTCCTCGCCTCAGCAGTGCCGGAGAAGCGGCTGAGGGTGGCGAGGAGCTTGCTTTTAGGGACTGCTGGGACCCTGGCACACGTCTAGTTTCAAACAAGACTCCTCTGGATTTGTTCAACACCTGGGATTATTATTTTTTATTTTTTTTTAATTTGGTGTAGGACAGAAGTATTTCTCACTGCAGTCAGGAAGGATACTGGCTACGCTTGATCTTCACAGATAGGATCTGGTTTACACTAAGATTGCTTTTTGTCTCTTTTTTTTTCCCAAATTTAAATGTTTCTGGCAGGTACTTTTACATTTAGAGGTTAAATTTAAAAGGAAGAAGATGCTGAACTGATTTGGCTGCAAGTGAAACTTTGAAGAAACTAAAAATTTTAGAACTTACTGCATACCGTCTCCAAAACATTATCGGAGCTGCTAACCTAGTGTCTTAATTTCATCCTAGGAGCAAGAGTAGGTTTTGTTCCAACAAGTTACTCTCTTTGTGAAAATTTCAACCCAAGTGACAGCCTTGGGGGAAAAAAAATATTGACAGGTTTCTGCAAATAACTTCACCTAGCTGCTGGGCGATAGAATCTGTCTTGTGCTAGACCTGCCCTAAAACTCTGCTGGTGACACAGCGAGGTAAATGGAGATACACATCTGTGTGTTACTGGTGGATTAAAGCATCGCTTCAGAAGGATCCCATCCTTAGTGCTTCATCAGAAAGTTTTGAATGGCCTGAGGTGAAGCCAGGAGCTGTTGGTGCTTTGTAAGTCATCAACCAGAGCAGGAACTGGTTGTGAGCTCTGCTGTTAACCCTTCACCATGTGTAACTAAAGAGGGTTGTAAAGGGTGGAGGAAGGTACTTTCTAACAAAAATTGTACTCAGGCTTTTAAAAAGGATATTGAACGCAAAGTTAATAGAAATCGTGAAGCTCTAGAGTGGAAAACAGCTAGAAAAAGCTGAGCACGTTGGAATTTTCCTACCATGGTGAATACAGGACGTGTTCCGGGAGCAGGTACTGGGTGAAGTGATGAGATGTGGATTCCAGTTCTGGTTCTGCTGCTCTTTTCTTGTAAAAGCCTTGATTGCTCGCCTTCTGCTTTCACTTCCCCACTTCAGTAAGTGGGAAGTATACTGACCTATGCTTATTAAATTTACAGATTATGAATGAAAATAAATAATTATTTTTTTTTACGCTTTTGAAACAAGCACCTAAATAACCTGACATAAAGACACATCCAGCCCTACTAGCTACCTCAGCTGTTTGTGGAAAATACCCGATGGAAAACTGGTGCTGGAATTACGAACAACGTGACAGGAACTGTGCTTTTATTTCCCCCTGGTTATAAGCTTGCTTCACCCAGGATTTTATTCTCCCTTTTTCGAAGCGCAAGCTGGCTTGCAGGTGTGTAGCAGCACCGAGTCACAAGTCCTGAAGGGTTAACAGGGCTCCTGTGAGGAGGGCTGCGGGGGCTGGCTAATTAACGCCCCTCTGAGGAGAGCCGCGGGGGTTAATTAGCGGCCCCGCCGGAGGTGTGGCGGCGGCGGGGAAACGCCGGAGCACCCCTGCCCTAGATCGGGGAAGGAAGCGGGGCTGAGTCACCGCGGGCCCCCGCCGCCCCTATCCGCGGCCCCAGCCCGGCCTGCGCGGGCGGATAAGGGCGGCCGCGGCCCCTCCCCTCCCCGCGGGCAGCCCGGCCCTCAGGCGGCCCCGCTCCCCGGGGGCGGCCGGCCCCGCGCCTCACGGCCCGGCCCCGCCCCCTCCGCGCTCATTGGCTCGCGTTCCCCACCCGCCGCGCTCCGCGTGAAGCCGATTGGTCCTCCCGCTCGCCAATCATCGCGCCGCCCCGCCTCTTTTCCTCACAGCTTAGAACGGGGGGGGGCGGGCCGAAAGCGGGCTCTAACTAACGATTGGCTGGCGGGCTCGGCAAGCGCCGCTTTTCATTGGGCGCCGAGTTAAAAAAAAAAAAAAAAGGAAAAAAACACCGCCCACTCCCCAGAGCCGGAGGCGGGGCGAGCGGAGCTTGGCCAAATCTGCCTAGCAACCGGCGGGTGGGCGGGAAGGGCGGCCGCCCCGGGAGTCCCGCGCCGCCGGCGGCGCGCGGCGGGGGGGGGCGGTGAGGGAGGAGGAGGAGGAGGAGGAGGAGGAAGAGGGAGGGAGGGAGGCGGGGTCTCCCTGCGCGCGCAGCCCCCTCCTCCCTCCCTCCCTCCCTCCCTCCTCCTGTCAGTGGCCACCTGAGGGAGCCGCCTCCCCTCCCCCCACGGCCCCAGTCCGGCCCGGGCCCCGCTGAGGAGGAGGAGGCGGCTCCGAGGGGGCTGAGGAGAGTGAGTGACAGCGGCCCCCCCCCCCCCCCCCCCCGCGGCACGGGGTGGGGGGGGGCGAGGAGGGAGCCCGGGGGGGGGGGGGGGGGGGTGATAAGGGGGGGGGAGCGCCCCGAGGGGACCCCGGGGGCTGAGGTGCTGAGGGGGAGGGGGGGGGGGGGGAGGGGAGGGGGGGGGGGGGGGGGGAGGGGAGCGCCCTGAGGGGGCGTGGGGGGGGGAGGGGAAGGGGGGGTGGTTGAAGGCCCCCCCCCCCCCCCCCGGGGTTGAGGGGGGAGGGGAGGGCCCGGAGGCCTCTGGGGGATTGGCCCCGGGGTTGGGGGTTGGGGGGGGGGAGGGGAAATTTAAAAAATAATAATAATAAAATAAAAGGGGGGCGGGGAGGAGCGCGGCCGGGGAGCTGCCCGCTGGTACTGGGGGGGGGAAGCAGCTCCTGGAGCCCCCCCGGGGCGGGAGCGGGGCCACTGGGGGCGGAGGGGAAGGGCAGGGCCGGCAGGGAGGGGAAGGGAAAGCGGGGAGGGGAAGGGAGAGAGCAGGGGAAGGGAGAAGAGGGCAAGGACCGGGGGGGGTGTGGGGGGGAAGGTGCCCGGAGCCCCCCTCAGGAGGAAAGTGGCGCCACGGGACGGGACGGGACGGAGCTGGGGGGGCCGCAGAGGCTGGGTGCCCCCTGAGGGGAGCGGCGCGAGGCGGCCCGCGGAGGGGACCTGCCGAGCGGGAACAAAAAGGCTGGCTGCTTGCTGGAGGGTGCCAGATGGGTTGAATTCGCGACAGGACTTAAGATGGAGGTGTTCGGTGGGGCCGCTGCCAAAGCCGAGCACTTCTGCCCGGCTTTCGGGATGTGCGGAGGTTACGGGTGCGGGGACGAGGCTCGTTTTCACGGCTCTGAAAGCCCCAGCGTCGCGTTCGCCTCCGTAACTCAATTACTTTCTTTTTCTGGCAGCGTTTCATCTCTGTACTACTTTGGGGGGGGGGGGGGGGATTTAGTTTGTACGCGAGACGAGCTCTATTCAAAATAAAGTTATATCCTGTCTGTGGTCTACCACCTTCTCCTCACCCCCAGCGATCTGCCATGTTTCACAGAACCTGTAGAGATGGCTTTTTAAAAATCTAATTCATTATTAATTTTCTATCCCCTTTGCCACTTTTTTCTGTCTTTGTGATAAGTGTGGTGAAAAGCTAGAGAGAGAAGAAGGAGCGTGCACAGGAGCTGCGTGCACTGTGGCAGTTGCTGTAGGTAAAATAATTGTCAGTTTAAGTATTGAGAAGTAACTAACTTCGCAAATTCTGACTCTTCAGAGCGTTTTAGCAGCGTATTCCAAGCAAGACAAAAATTGTAAGGCACGAAAAAGCTTTTCTCTCTGCTCTAATTTGAGAAGGACCCTGAAATATAATGACTAAACAACTTAGAAATTGGTGATATTTGTTTGAACTAGTGGAATACAAAGCACTAGTAGGTGCAAAGAAAATCATGCGAAGTGCTGCAGCGTTTCTCGTGACTGTCCCAAGCACAAAGTTTTAAGGAAGAAAACACGTATTTGTAGCAGGCAGGCTTCTTGTGGATTGAGCTTTTAGATGGAGCTTCTCCTCTCAGCCTGAGTGGTACAGATGATTTCTTGTTTTTCTGAAGACTTTTTCAAGAGTTTAATGACACGTGTTATACAAACCTGAGTACGCACACTGTTCAAACAGTGACTAAATCTCCCAGAGAGTAAAACAGATGATGTTATCACGCAAGCAGAACTGAAATTACGTCTGTGTGCCAGTGGTCCCTATATCCCGCTGTCCAATGGGCTACTCTCTGCAGCAAGCAAAATGCCGCAGGCTATTTCATGGCTCCCAGTTGGCTTCGTTTTAGACATCCTAATTTCCTGTTGCCGTGAGCAATTCCAGAGGGTCTTGCAGGAAGAAACTTGTCTATAAGCAATGAGTTGGGGACTACAAAACCCCAACTTTTGTTTAAAAAGAAAAGCACACGAACATACTAACTTTTGAAAGCTACTTCAAGAATGGGAACGAGCTTTCATCCCAGGTTAATTATCCGGTTTCCATCATAACAGGCTGAGTGCTTCAAGGATTGTGCACGAGAGGCAGCCCCATAGAATGTTAACCTCCTTATTGCAGCAAAAAGAATACAAAGTCATTACTAGATTAAGCTGTAACTGAATGTCTCTCGTCTCAATAGAGTTCAGCTGTTTGGACCAGAGAGAGATTGCCTGCTTGTGGCCCTAATATCTTCAGCTTGAATTTAAGGAGCCCGCTGAGCCTGGAGAAACTGGCTCGTGCGTTGTTGCAGTTTCCCAAAGGCAGGTAGGGAATTAAAAACAGTGGTGACTTTACTCAGCGGGTCACAGCCACATCTTTGTGAGCACTCCCAGGGGAACAGGAGACAACCCTCACACATTTCCCTGTAGGAGCCAAGCGCTGTGGGAGGAGGACGTGAAGCTTTTGTACTGCCAAGGCCCATACAAACCGGATTAAAATCATACAAAGTGAATTAAAAATGCCCACATATCAAAACTCCCGGCCTGCTCGCATCCCCTTGAGGAACTGAGGAACATGTCCCCTTGAGGAACTGAGCAGTGTCTGTGGGCCACTACTTTGGTGTGAAATATCTCTGTGGCTCTCTTGCTTAGAGAAAAAACACTTTGAGAAGATGTATGAAAAATATTTCTCTTGTCCGGCTTGTTGGTCGTGTCCTCCATTCCTTGCAGAATGCTAGGCTTCAATCTCATCTACATTTCTGGGCTGACTCAGAGTACCCAATTTCACAATTTTGGTCTGCAACCAAAAATATCAGTGGATGTTGCAGCCAAAGAACAATGAGGGAAGACACCCTAAAGAATACCCCTTTGCTGACTAATTCCCTTTTCTGCAGAGCAAGGTGGTGTGTGCATTTTTGGAAACCTGACCAGTGCTGTTTCTTGCCCAGGTTTGAAAACTGAAAGCATTTGAGCTGTTGTACCGTGTGCGCACAGGTAGGCTGGCTGTTGAGCATCTGAGTCTTAGATGCCGGGGGTCATAGCATAATAACTGTTGTATTTTTACCGAAGCAAAATAAATCACACCAACCAAGTCCATTGACCCATCTTAATCCCAGGAGAGCATACTCCTCTAGAGGAGAGAGCTCCAAAGTTGGCATTCAGAGAAAGACAAGACGTCCCATTGCAGGACAGAACCTTCCCTGCCTGCTCACTTGAGTCGTTACTTTTAATCAAATAGGTCTCTAGATTTGCAAAATAAGCAAATTATATTAGCTGTGGAGGGTACTCGCTTGGAACACGCCATTTCCCTAGAAGCAGATACTCGGACACACTTGCCACGTGTGAGTTGCCCCCTCTTTGTCAGAGTTTCATTGTCCAGCAATCTACTCACACGTTAGATTCTGTTGCTTAGCTCAGACCCAGTCCCTGCTAAAGTGAATAATCAGGGTGTTAGTAACAAGGTGAGATACTGGAATACCTGCAGCGTTTGCTTTTGGGTTGCCTGCCATTGTAAACCAGTGCCTTTATGCTCATGGAGCTACCAGAGCTATTTTCAGGGTTTATCCATCTTTTTACTGTTCTTTCTGCAGCCCATAGCAACTTTCTCTTTGCCAGAAAACTCTTTTATCTTCAAACCCACCAGCCCTTATTAATAGCCTCTTATTAGTTCTTTAATTTTCTGCCACTAGTTCTTTAATTTTCTGTCACTGAACCCATTTACCCAGCTGACGAGGGAGTTCCAAGGACGATGGAGGACGTGAGAGGCGGGTGGTCGGTGTTGGTGACAGACCCCAACCCACCAGCTTCATGCTGGGGACATTTTCTGACAGACCCAGGGCATGACTGCCAGTAGAAAATCAAGTTGTTGCTTTTTTCTAGCTATTAGCTTTCACATTTTTTCCCAGTGTACTCGCATGTAATTACTGATACATTATAAACATTGTATTCTTAATTTATAGAAAGCATCTCCCTAGCCCGTGGGGAGCCCAAGTGTAGTTGCCTTGGTTCCCCTGCGCAGAGCAGTTAAACTCTCCCTCAACAACTGATTTATATAACTGAAATAGCTAGGGAAGTGAGAAATTTCCTTCCTCTTAGGATACAATGCCAAGGATGTCAAATCTCTAGAGAGCCTGATGATAAGAATTGGGCTGTCCTTTTCTGCAGTTATTAAACAAGTAAATGATTATTCGTCAGAGCACTGAGACTGCGGGATGCGGCTGTGTGGCAGTCCCTCTCCTGCTCGGTTGCAGGCACCCCTGCAGGTCCCAGGCAAGGCTGGGGGAGTGGGTGATGGAGGAGAGGCTTCCTTCCCAAAGGGGAGCAAAGGGAGCTGCAGGTTTGGGTGAACTAGAAGCGATTTTTCCCGAGCCATCTCTTGGCAAAGCACTGGGAACGGCACGTAACCAGTAGGATCTTCTGGTGGCTGTGAGGGGTCTCCCCCTCGGTCTCTTCTCAGTACCTGGCTTTGTCATGCAGGACAAATTTCAGCTCGGAAGACAGCTTTACCAAAGCCCATTGACCCAGCCAAGCTTTCTCTGCTTTCTGAACTACTCTTGTTCCTGTTGAACAGCCTCTATGCTCTGACTTAAAGGCTGGGGGGGAAACTGCACGTGGAGTTTGTGGTGTATGCTTACACCGTGAGAGTCTGTTGGAAGAACCCCCGGTGTTGCCCTCCCAACACAAGCAGCACGTTAGCTTCCGTGAGGGTGGGCACAGCAAGCAAGGCAAAGGAGCGCGCTGACATTTCCAGTTGAGGACTTGGTAAACTCTAAGCAAGCACCAGGAACAGGAGCTGCTTTATGAATCCCTTTGCCTTGAAATCTACCTGAAAAAAAAATAAGACCAGTAATGACTGATCCCATCAATCCTAAATTTAGAAATGAATCTAATTTCTAAGCCTTGCTTTTCAGCAGGAAAGCAGGTTATGGAACTGACCTGGTACAGTTCTGTTGGGGGAAGAGAGGGAATTAGCAGTGGGTTAGGGGAAAAGACTGGCATTTTTTACACGCTGATAATAAACATCTTATTACCAGAAGGAGCAATGTTAATAAATGCTTACAGTAAACATAGTGTAAGACTCAGATAATCCTTCTGAAAATAGAGGGGTTTTCCTACTCCAATAACTATCCAGTCACCTTGATGGAGATCAGCAAAACCTTGCAAGGCTTTTTTAGACTTTGGCTTTACATCAATGTGCCCATGATTGCCTGTGACATAACTGGATGGTGAGGCTTTGCTGGCACCTTGCAAATACACATTGAGTCCTTGGCAGCAACAGGTAACAAAAGGCTCAAAGCATTCATCTTCACAAAATTACCACGAGTTACAGCAAACCAACAGCAGGTTGACCTGTCGAACTTCTGTTCACCTCTGAAAGGTTAAAAGAAAGTTTTTTGAGAGGCACAGATAACTTGCTTGTTTGGCCTTGACGTGCTACAAATTTTAATAAAGTTAATTATAATCAAGGTGATGATTTTGTAGCGGGATGGCACAGGTGGCTTTGCATGCAGTGCAGGTCTCGGTGCAATGCTGATCCCGGGCTGGGTCCCCTGAGAAGCCAGGAACAACCGAGCGCTCCCTTTCGCAGCCCTAAGGCAAATGCCTGCTTTATTGAAGGGACAAGATTCTGAAGGTGCTTTGCTCAAAGTTCCTAATTTTTGCTCTTTATCTACCTTTTGTTGCAATCACTGGCTGCATACTTGGAAGAAATCTAGAGTAAGAGTACCCTGACACGAGGGTCTTGTATCCCCTTCCATCAGAACCGTACCACGGGAGAAAAAGCCTTGCCTTGTCAGCACTTAGAGTTAAGAATGCTTTCTGTCAGCTCTTTATTTCTCAGTTGCCCCAACCGTGAGGATCTTTGGCCAGTACTCGTCTGTTAAACCACAGAGAAGTGTTGGTGTCGCGGCACCCATGCAGACAGATACCTGCCTGTGCTGGTGCTAATCTCCATGAGGAATCTAGTCTGATGCTGGACTGAGAGAATAACTGCTGGGAATTGCTCAAATCCATCTGTGGAATTTAGGTGGAGTTCTTCATGCCGCAACTACAAACCCACTGACCTTGGGAGAAACATTCCCTGTGAGCTCTGAAACCCTTAATTTGTAGGGTCTGCACTGTAAAGCTGAATCCGTCCTGAATCGGGTTTTTCTGTGCCCCGTGTACCAACTGGCCAGCTCTGACTGCGGAGTTTGTTCAAATCTGGTTAACAACGAACGATGCTTTGTTAACAATGACAACCCCAAACCTGCAGCTTCCAAGATGCTTTAGTGGATAAACACAAATCCTGCCAAAAAATCCTTCCAAACCATTTTTTAAGTTGATACCTTGCAAATTTACAGCTCAGCTGAGCCGCACAGTCTGGCTTTCGAACTCAGAACGAGAGCATCTTTGGTGCAGTTCCTGAAAACCGTCGCAGCCCTGTGCAGGAACGCCTCGAGTGTGTCAGAGGAAGGGTGAGAGCAAAGTTTTGAGCGTGGCATTTACAGTACTGTACAGCTGTAGATCTGCTCCTTATCTTCTGGAGAAATTAACCACTTCAGCACAAGTACACCAGTCAGCCCGACTGGTCCCCTCAAGGAAAAAAGCTGCTTTTCTAGGAAATGGGATAGCTACAAATAGAGCTTCGAGAATACAGTTCTCTACTAGAACTGGTAAAAGCTATTAGTTATCCAGGTCATGGTTGTATTTCCTCAATTACCTCTAATTTGGAGGGTGGTAAAGACCAAAATCTGAGAAGGATCAGACGCCCTCAGTGCTGGAGGAAATGTCTTACATGTTTTAATTCTAAGAGCACTTGCTGTTAGCAATGTATTAACATCAGCTCTCTTCTGCTTTCCCTGTCCAGGGTTTCAGAGTATACAGATATTGATACCAGTGTGAATTAGTAATTTAAATATTTTTGAATAAGGAGTCAACAAAAAAGTATAAAACTGAAAGTGTTCATTATTGTGCTCCGAAAGGAGGCAATTCATACTTAAAATTACTTTGTGAATAGCCCAGCGGTCCCGTTGCCCTCAGAGACTGCCCCAAAGAGTCAGGGGAGGCAAATGCAACGTGTGCGCAAGAGGGGAGGAAATCAGCAGATGACGATAAAATCACCTGATTGCAGATGTGGACTGTGGCACAGCCCAGAGTTTCATTTAGAAGGGAAAGTCAGCGAGCAGCAGTCCCGCTGGTGCGGAGCCGGGTGTGGGGTCCTGCTTCCCGTGGGACCGGGGCAGCTAGGGCTCACAGGGATCCGAGCCATTTAGGATCTCGTCAGAGTTTTCTCCGACTAGTTAATTCTTCTCCTAATCAGGGTCAAGTTCTGATGAGCCACGTGACAGTGATCAGTAAACAAGCAAGAGGTGCTTGTTTACAGCCATCCCTCGCCGGAATGGCTCTGTGGGTCTGACTCACTGTTTGCCAGCGAAACGTTTGTGTCCGAAGCTGCAGGTCACGAGCCTAACCGAAGCAATCTGCGCCGGGCTGCGGAGGACCAGTTTTGGGAGCTGGAGATGGTCTTTGGCAGATCTTTAAATAAAAGCAATGCCGGCTGAACTTTGTGCTCTCCCACTTCTGAGCAAAATCGATAGTCCATGAAGCGCTTGTTGAATTGGAGCAGAGCTCCTAATATATCCCCTTCCAGCCATAAAAGTGCTTATTAGGGACAGGGTCAGATAATATCACACTGAAGCACCATCTCTGGCTCGGCAGTATTTGCATATGTCTGCTGCTTTCCCCATTTCCTGAATAACTTACTGATCTTTTTTTTTTTTTTTTTTTTTCAGTTCAGAAAGATTAATTTTCATTTCTGTTTGGGGCTATTCACCTCAGTGCTTAGACCGTGGAATTTTGACCGTTTCCAATCTCGCATCCCGCTTTGCTGCAGAAAACCTTTAAGTGTTACTCCCTGCGGGTGGGAGATGGGCAGACAGACCCCATGGTACGGCTCATATAGGGACTGAAGGGCAGATTCTTCTTGTCAAAAAGCACCCTTTTACCTCCTCATCCTATTCCTGAACTATTTTCCAGAAATTCTGTCTTGAGCAGCTGGTGGTGACTGCAACTTGCGCTTGCAGGAACACAGTTTCAGCAGAAAATAAGTAAAGGAAGGTCTCTTGGTCCCAAATCTATGGAATTCCTTTCATTCTTAGCATAAGCCATCTTAAAATTGTATTCCTGTAATTTCTAGCACCGTCGTAGCACGATTACAGTTTTATCCTTTTTTCCCTTTAAATATTTAAATATATAGTCTGTTAATTTCAAACTCCTAGCCAGCAATGTAAAAGGTGGAACGATACATTCTCTACAAGGTCCTGGGGCTGTCTTTTTTTTTTTTTTTTTAAATGAAAGATTGCAGTCTGTCATCCTAGGACCGGACACCAGGTCAACACCCCCCCCCGTACAGCCCCTGGTGTACGGTGGAAACCAGGTGAGCCTAACAGATAGAGCCACCGGTCTGAAGCATTATTCCGAGCTATCTGTGCTTCTTGATCCTCTGGACCATCCAATGATGTTCTCTGCCCTAACTAAAGCACGTATCGGCTGCCGAGCTTCAGGACCTGCTTAGCCTGTTCTGTATGCCAATATTAGCATGTTCCCGTGCGTCTTGCATCTGCTGCTGGTTGCAGGAAGATGACCAAGTCTTCCAAATCGAGTTTTACTTCTTGTTCTTCTTTGACCTGTCATTCCGACGTGCGTTATCTTGAATTTGAGAAAAGGCCTAATCTCAGTTTTCCTTCTGGGATACTTGCGAATTTGGCACAAATTTTACATCTTATTTTTTTCTGGTCACATCCCAGTACCAAATTCTGCTCTTGTCGCAACAAAATTAACTTCCTAGTGTATGTTACGTTGGGTGGCGTTTTTATGAGGTGTGGTAGTAGGGTGTACAGGAAGGATGAAGTAGGATGAAGTATTTCATCCCTGATAACACCTATGGACTTTGCATTTGGAGTGAGGGAAATACCTTTGCAAGAACAACTTCATGTTGGACTTCATGGCTCCAGCCAAGTTTTACTCTCTTGACGAGGTGTTCGGCGTTAACGCCGAGTCTGGGCTACGTAATGTCAGTTTTGGCTACCAGAATCAATAGCGGTGCCGGTCCCTGGGCTTATGCCACATTCCTAAGTGAAAATCACACGCAAGTGAGTATTTGGGGGAACCTGCTGGGTCGGCTCCATGCCGAAATACGGGTGATAACTGATAGGACAGATGGAACCAACCGAGGTGCCCCTGGCCGGGCCGGCAGGCACCGCTCCCACCGTGGCCACCCGCAGGCTGCAGGCCCGGGGCCCGGGGAGAGGCATGGCCGTGGTGCGGCTGCTGCCTCCGCCGGCAGCGTCACCGTAACGACACGCCCAGGGCACGCCGACCGACTTCCAGCACTCCTTCTCCCACCTGACCATACCCTCTCTGCCTGACGCTTAATTGCGTGCGTGTAATCAAGGCCCAGGTGAGGAGCGGTGAGGTAACACTGCTGTGTGGCGCTCCTGTACCGTGCAGCATCCGACACGGAAAGGCTTGGCCAAAGTGGAGCTGTTGGCTTACTTAAACGGCTCCTGAACTATTGGATTTTAATTTGAACGCAGCACTTAATTTAGATTAAAATCCAATAATGTTAATAGTCTGATGTTGCCTATTTCAATAAAAGCGTCCCTCGGTGATGCATGGCGCTCAGGTATTTCGTTGGATAGTTCAGAGGCCCAAAAGGAGAGCATTTGGCTTAGAGGAGCGCTGACACTGAGCCGTGAAGATTTTAGGTGCTATTTTAGATAGGAGGGGACTGCTCTAATCGTGTTTCACCAGCTCTCTCTTACTCCACCTGGCAAAGATGTTGAGGTGATCTGTTTAACACAGGGGCAAGGCACCGGTGCTTGCCCTTTCAGGTGTCTGGTTTGGGTTGTTTGGACCCAAGTAGCATCAGCTTTATTTTTTTCTGAACCCAAGATACGTATTTACAGAACTTTTGAACTCCGAACTCTTTAAAGTCAGACTGACACAGGTAGATCAATTATTTTTTTCCTTAATTTGAGGTTTCACAGAACTTGCCTCCCAAAAGCACGTTAGGAATAGTCTCACTTCAGCCGTTTACACAAACGTGTTGCAGAGTTACTTCACCTGCATGCACTTCTGTGTTGCAGAGTTACTTCACCGTATGCAGGCACTTCTAGGAACGCACAGCTCTGTGGCAGCGGTGGTTCTCTCGCGGACAGAGCCAGCAAGCTGCCGCACTCGTTTCTCACTGAAAGAGCAGCAGCTCGCGTCTTTGTTAAGTCATTACAACACTGCCGCACCTTCCAGGTGACTTCGTTACGAGTCCCTCTGGATGCTACCGCGGTGCCGTCCCCCAGCAACGTGGTCCCCCAGGAGAAGGAGGTCTTTACCGAAATGAAAAAAATCAGCAGCTCCTCTTAATCCGCTCCTAAAATATTTCCTAAATAATCACTTGCTTTGATGTTTTAAGTAAGGGGATGAAAGAAAAGCGTAAGGCGGCGTGCTCTTCGGCCTGTGGTAGCGTTTCTGCGCATGGCGTTTGAAGGACTCGGTGGTTGGGTTGGTTTCCTAGGGTTAGGGTTACCTGACCTGCAACAGCGAAGGGCTAAGGCCAGCCGCCCGTGGGGGCCTCGCCACTCTGGCATTTTTTATGTAAAAAAAAGTAGTTGGCCAAATTTGGGATGATGTGCTGATCGTGAGACCGTTGCTGTCTGAAATCCTCTGTGCTCGAGTGCGGGGTATAAACAAGTGGTTGGAACCCACAGAGCCGGCTCCCCGTCTTTTCACAGGACCTACAAACTAATTTTCAGCCTCAGAATTAAGTCATCAAAATTCTAAAGAACTTTGCTAATTATTCTGCTTCCAAATCACTTTCAATCAGCATCACACTTGGAAACGCGTTGGCGGGGAGCATCGCACACAAGGTCTGGCAGAAAATTGCTTATCGGGCAACCTCCTCCCTAGGTCTCTGTGACATCCCTCCCGTTTCTAAATTCATGCTTCAACTAGGTTTTAGAAAACGTGGCGGAAACGTGACTGCAGAGCCAGAAACTTCATCCTGCCAGAGGAAGGAGGACCCCAGAGCACGGGGTATGGCCCTGCTGAGAATGATCAGCCTGAGACTTGGGGGGCACAGGGAATGCGATGCGCTCAGGCTGGCGACTTAGGAGCCAACAGACCCCGTCCAGGTGATACCCCGTGTCCTGAAATATGGAAAACGGGAGATACGAAGGGTTGTTGGCGTTCGTCTGGTACAGAAGCGGTATTTGTGGGGAGCTAGGCGAGCTCTGATAGTTGGGTGCCTTGCAAAGGCCATCCCGGCTGTTCCGATGGCACCCTGTGGGTGACACCGGGCAAGCAAAAGGCAGGGAGGGAGCGGCATGTGGCAAGGACGTGAGGAAGTCGGTAGCCAGCTGCAGAGCCGGTGGGCCCAAAGTGCGTCTCGGGGGGGGTCGCAAGTGTCTCGGTGGGGTCAGTTATATGAACTGTTCCGTTTTTCTCCTGTTAATTCAGCCCACCGTGGGTTACGTGCTGGGCTTGAGGTCTGGTGAACACGGCTTCAGAACCCCCCCCCCACAGTTAAGTTTCCTAGGAGCGCAGAGCTGCCGGTGGCTCTGCCCCGAGCTGGCATCCCGGGCTTTGCTCCGCATCTCGTACGTGCTCTGGCTGGGGGCTGTTTGGGGTCGTTTTCGGAAAACACGAGCTTTTGATTCTCCAGATACCGGAGGGGGGAGCAATGCCTTGGAGGGGGGGGGGAGAGCGGTGCCCCGGTGGGGGAGAGCGATGCCCCCGGTGAGGAGCAATGCCCGGGGGGGGCGGGAGAGCAATACCCAGATGGGGACCGATGCTCCCGGTGGGACACCGATGTCCCCGACGGGCGCGACGCCCCGGGGGTGCCCCCGCCGCCCCCGAGGGTGCCGCCGCTCCTCCACGTGGCCCGGGGCTCCTCGGCGCGCCCCGCGGCGGCGCCCCCCGCCCGCTCCTCAGCCAATCCCCGGGCGGCTTCCAACGCGCCGCGACCCCTCCGGCCAATGGTGCCCCGGGTCACAAACCTGCTCCACCATTGCCCGGAAGCGGCGCCGGGCCCCCGCGCGGTTGCTGTTGCTGCTGCCGCTACTGCCACTACTGCTGCCACTGCTACTACTGCTGCCACTGCTGCCACTACTGCTGCTGGTGCTGCTGCCGCTGCTCCGGCCCCGGCCCGTCCCCGCGGCCCAGGACGGGCCCGGCCCCGCGCATGCTCCGCCGGGTGACGCCGCGACTCCATGTGTGAGCGGCGCGTTAGTGGGCAAGGGGAAGCCGCTGCGGGGGGGGGGGGTGGGGTGGGCGGGGGGACCGGCCCGTGGGGGGGAGAGCCCCCGGCTGTGCGGGGGAAAAAAAAAATAATAATAATAATAATAAATTCGGGGGCGGCGAGGAGAGCACGGGGAGGAGGAGCGGGGGCGGCCGGATGCGAGGCGGCGTGAGAGTGAGTTCCCAGCCCCAAACTTCGGCTTGGGCTTCGGTGTCGGGGGGGGGGCTGGATTTTTTGGGGGGGTGGGAGCGGGCACCGGGGTGGTCCGGGAACCCCCCCCCCCAGCCCCCCGCCCCAGGGTGTGAGGGCACCGGGGGCAGCGCTCGGGGAGTGCAAAGTCCCGCGGGGGGGGGGGGGAAGGGTTCGTAGGGGGGGGAGCACCGGGGGGGGGGGGGGGGGGGGGGGGCCGGTCTCGGTCCCGGTCGTCCCGGGGCTCGCCGCCGGCTTTTGTTCGGCGTTCGGCCGGCAGCTGCGAGGCGTTCGGTGCGGAAAGTTGGTCCGGGCTTTCCGCCGTGCCTGCTTCCTCTTCCTCCTCCTCCTCCTCCTCCTCCCGTACCCCCGGGGCAGGGTGCGGGCTGGCAGCCCCCCCTGCACCCCCTTCTACCCCCCCCCCCCCCCGTCCCTCCCTATCCCTACCCCACCGCTCTCCCACCCCCCTCCCCCCCCCCCCCCCCCCTCCCCTCCCCACCCCCCCCCCGTCCCCCGGGGGCCCCGCACCGAGCGGCCGCCCCGGGCAGCCCCCGCCGTGGCACCGGCCGGGCCGAGGCCGTGTCACAATAAGAGTCCGTCCCCGCCTCAAGGTGCGCCGCGCCCGGCCGCCGCCACCGCTCCCCGCCCGTGGGGTCACCGCCCGTGGGGCCGGGGCACACGCCGAACCCCCGGGACCCTTCGCCGCCAGCCCCGGTTCGGCCCCGCCGGGAGCCGGGCTGCCCCGGTGGAGGGGGTCGAGCTGCCCGGTGGTCCCGGCGGCGACACCGGTGCCTCTGACCGGCACCACGAAGCCGTGAGTTGGGATGCGCCGACTTGCTGGCCCGCGGCGTCTGCTCGCGGTTTTATTTCAGCCCGTTCGCGTGCCTCGGGTTTTACTTTCGCTTGGCTCCTCGAGCTGCCCCTCGCTCTCCCAGGCTCGTGCGGGGCGGGAGGCTCCTTTCCCCCGGCACCAAGGCTCCCGAGCTGCCGGGCGCGATGCCGGCTGCCACCAAGGACCGGTTGGCAGGCATGGCCCCTAAATCTCATCTCCAGCTTCCTTCACAGGTGTCTGGCTTTCATGTTTCTTTCTCATCTGGCTGCGAAGGCAGCTGGAAGTAGAGGCAGCCGAGCTGCTAGCAGAGAGCGTTACACAGGAAGTGAAAAACGGAGAGGGGCCGTTGGGAATAAGAGACATGCTGGCAGGCTGGAAGCAGCCGCGCGTCGGCAGGAGGAGGCAGGGATCCCGCTGCTCTCCTGGACCAGCTATTGACCGCGTCTCGGGCAAAGGGAGGCCTGGGCAGGACGCAGAAGGAACCTAAGGGGCGCTCAGTTAGCCCAGGGCACGCGGTGACAGAGGACCAGAGGCGGGAGACAGGAGAAGAAAGTAAGAAACTGAACGCCGTTGGTTTCCTTGTCTGCCTAAATCATGCGGTGGCCTCCTGGGCACCCGTGTGCGGCCCTGGGCTGCTCCCACAAAAGCCCGGGCAGGTACCTGTGGGGTGGCGGTGGAGGTGACGTCGCAGTGACACCTGCTGGTGCTGGGGGCCACACGGAGCCGGTGGCACCCCCAAACCCGCTGGAGGCGGTGGGAGAGGCAGCGGGGACGGTGCCGCCAGGCCCCGGCGCCACCTCACAGCGCGAGGGGCTGTGACACGGGCGGAACGCCGTATGCTGTACGCCACGCTCCGCTGCTCCTCGCTGTTTGCCCGGCCCTCGGTGTGTCTGGATTGTCGAGCCCTGGACGAGAAAGGGGTGTGATATCCTGACGGCAGCGAGGCTCTGCGGTTAAGTATCTCAGGCAGGATCACAAAACAAGCTAGTTTCAGGGCTGAGGGAGCCGCTCGGTTTCTTTTTTCTTCCCCCCCCCCCCCCCAGCTACGTGGTCTCAAAAATCGGGAGGGCAGCGCGGCTTGGCACACGGCTTCCTGGCTGTAAAAGCTGACACCTGTATGCGCTGAGCTGATGTTCTGCTAACCTTTGTTGGGAAAAAGACCAAATATTAACAGTTAGCATGCTGTGGTTGAATTCTGTATTAGTGTGAAAAGGACCAAGTCCTGCTTTCGAAGGGAAAAGCACCCCGATGGGTTACGTTGGGAAGGAGGCGTTGTGGATCCGCGATCCCTCAGTAACTCGTAGAGCTGGGGGTAGCCAAAGATATTTCTCTTTCCTCAGAGGTGGAAGCAGCGAGGAGTCGCTGACGCCGTCCCCAGCAGCGTTACATAGTCATGAGGTTACGGCAGCGGGCGATGATGCAACAGAGTTGGCGTATGATGCAGTGTCAGTATGCTAATGCTGTAACTTAATATAGCTGTGTTATGACTTTTGGGGTAATTACAGGCTGGCAGTCATATGTGGAGCTGTTCAGAATTGGTGGTTTGAATTCAGATGGGGCTCACGCATTGTGCGGTAGTTCTGAGGCTTATGCAGGGCAAGGTGAAGGATGAGGGTCGCTTTCTCAGCTAGGTGGCCACACGTGCACATATGTACAACGTCTGTCCCCTTCAGGGACCCCTCTGCACGGCCTAAGGTTTGCCCTGGAGTTATCCCCTCGCGGTCAAAGGAACGACAGCGGAGGGAGGAACTCCGGGCTTACTGTCTTATGGTCTTACACTGCTATTTCTGGGTGTGCTCCTCGTTAGCCCTGCCCGCCTGCGTGGGCTCAGCGCTCCTGGTTCAGTCCTGCAGCGCTTGTGCCCTGCTGCTTTTCAGGAGGGAAAGGAGGAGGAAGGATGCTGGGGGTAAAACTACAGGGCGTCCACTTCCGATAGCTCGTGGATGGGGCTGGAAGGGATTTAAACGCGAAGCGGAAAGCTCCTTCGGGTGCGAGGGGGGCCACGTCTGAGATCATCTCGTGCTTTCGGTTGTGCCTCCTGAAATGGTGGCCGTGTCGTAGAGTCCCTGGCCGGCCGCCAGCCAGCCAGAGGTCCCGGCATCTGGCGCAGGCACTCGGGGAGGGCAGAGCCGGCGAGGTGCCGCGGTGCTCGGTGGAGCGCGGGTCCCTCGCCGGGCAGGGAGCGCTCCCTCTGAGCGGAAAACGCGGCTTTGCTGCCTAAATTTAGGTTGTTTTCATGGAGTGTGTTTTGAACCACAAACTTGTAGATGCGCTGCGTAGATGCTGGGCTCTGATAGCAGATATTAGGTGTTCTTACACATCTGAAAGCTGAAATCTTTGCACATCAGAGCCTGCTCTTTGATATTATGCACATGTGAGCTCTTCCCCGGGCTGAAGTTACCTTTAATAGTTATGTTTCTTACCACCGTGCTCTGGGGGGGGATACCTGTGTGCTTGTTTTGCTCCTGTTTCACAAAGCACCCTGTTTTAGAAGGTTGTGTCTCTGTACAGCGCTGGTGTGCGGTGACCTACCTGTGCCGGCAGGGGCTCTTCCTGGCCTGGGGAGGTGCAGCCCAAATAATTCACAACCAAAAACTTGGAAACAAAACGTACGGTGTGCCTGTTCCCCGATGAATTAAAATACACACACTGAGCTCTCGTTACAGCATAAAGGAAGAGCGGTGCTGCTGAGGAGCCCCCTTACAGGCACTTGTTGGCTTCCAGCTTCGTTCTTTTTCAATAACAATCTAAGTAACGTAGAACTGTTTTTATTTTTTTTGTTCCCCCTCCAAATGTTCCTGGAGACTGTGGCATCTGAAAATACGGCAGGCTTATTTTTAGACTTGGGGAAGTAGCGTTTGCTTTTGTGTAATGCTGCTCATGTTTGAGGTGTCGTAGCACGGGCTGAAGACCAGCATGCGAAGTGCAGCATAGTTTGGTACTAGGTACGTGTATTTTGTTGGGGGGAAAACGGGTAAAGAATGTGCTCTTAGGGACTAGGAAGTGCCGGGACAGCCTCATAAGGGTGTTCTTCTTTGAAAGTGTCTCCTTGTTTCCTCAGGCTGCCCCTGCTCTCCCTGTGCTGCTTGGGTTAGATTCATGCCCTTAAAACTTACAGGAAGTTCGGCACTTCATATAGAGATACTCTGCTTATTTATGCATCTATATTTTAAATAATTGGTTTAAATACTCACTTGGGGTCCTTTTTGGGTTGTTATTTTTGTTTTTTAAGGCTTTTCTATCCTTCTTCCCCCTCCCCTTGTCTCTGCATTTCTGTGGCATCCCTTTACATGAGGAACTGGACACTTGCTGAACATACTGTCCCTCATTCAGTTAGCAATTCCTGCTTTATTTCGTGCACGCTACCTGGAATTTAAGAGGTTATTAACTTCTTTGTGATACCTTCTCCCCAAGTAGCACCTCTCAGCCAGAATGCCCTGTGTACTGCGGCGAGCTGATGTCAGGTGAATCGGGCCCGTTTTCAGGTGGGGAACCCGGCAGCGAAACACCCGCAGCAAGCCCCGCAGGATAGCGACAGAGCAAAGGTTAAGGTTTATTAATACGCAGTTTCCTACGCTGCCTTTCTGTTGTTCAGCACTTTTCCTCTTCCTTCCCCCACCCTCCTCCAGACCACGCCGGGCGCTGGAGGTGCTGGCGCTGCTTCGTGGCCCGCCGGCGGTGTTTGGCTTTGTGGTGTGCCGGGGCTCGGGAGTCTGCGGCGGGGCACCCGGTACGCAGCTGCTGTTTGCCTTCGGATGCTTGTGTCTGTGCCCGTCCTGGTCCAGCATCACCTCGGGAGACTGCGGCCGAGACGGGGCAGGAAGGAATTCTCCCATAGAGCTTTCCTACGCCTTAATTATAGGCTGCCTCCTCGCCGTGCTGGGGCTTTTGAAGCTGTTGTCCGCTACGCTCCTCGTGCACGCTCCTCTCGGTTTCTAGAGCAGGTGTGGTTCTCGCTTCATGGGCACAGCTCGCCCTTTGAGGGTTTTGGGGGGGAAATATAAGTCTGATTAGGCCGTTTGGGTTCTGTGGGACATAATCAAAGTTTAGCAAGAAAGTTTTGCACATCCTTAGCTTTCGATGTGTTGACTCTTAAGCAAAAATGTTGGAATATACTGAAATAAGCTAGAAAATGGAAAGCCTTAGCTTCTTGCAGCTATAGCATGTCTCTTTCTTTCCTCCTTGCCTTCGTTGCCAGTAGGGTTTGAACACACCTCAGCGTCGCATCTTGAGCATGGGCTGGTACTGGCTGGCCATGGGTCGGTGTCCCATGGGTGCCTTCAGAGGTGTGGTGGGCAGATCGCAGGTGGTTCTCCTGGTTACTGCGTCTTGAAAAGCACACTGCTCAGGACCAGCTGATGTGAAGTAACATGTTCTTACTGCTGCCTGTGTTTTCCTGTCCTCTCTGGAGGAGAAGTTTTGTATTGCCTTGTGTAAATCACTTAAACCTCTCTGTGCCTTGGCCATCCCATCTGCGCAATGGGTATAAGCGTGTGTTACGAAGGAAGTATGCGAAATGTGGCTTATAGCAACAATTCCTTCCAGTCTTATTTTAATCTTCATCTTTGGCTTTTATCTCTGAAACAGTTTAACCCTGTGCCATCTCAGTTTCCAAATGAGAATTGCTGGTAGAACTGAAGATTAGAGCAGAAAAAAGTCCGTGGGTTTGCCCCACAATCTGTAAAGGCCAGTTGGTTGTATTAGGAAATGCAAACATTTGGAAGATCTAGGAGAGTAAAATTTAACAACCAGCCACGCATACTGAAGGCCAGACAAATAAGGGCTGGGATTATCACGTGTCTAACGAGGAGTTGGGTAAATCCCTTGGCCGAGGGAGCGATGAGTTTGCCCTGGTCTCTCATGCTCGTTAATTTAAGGCTCCGTGTCTTTGCAGGTGATGTGCTCGAGGCAGGTGAATTTCCGAGCTCTACGACATTTCTCTATAAATCCCATAGAAATGTTGGGGTGGAATGGCCAGTCTCTCAGTGACAGGGTCAGGTCTGTGAACCTAAAATGCCTCTGACTACGACTTTCAGAAGCTTGTTGTGGTCGCGTGTGGATATTTGGTGTTGTGAGGCGGCTCCGTTTTGGGAGCCTCTTTCTCCCATCACTGTCCTTGTGGAAGGAAGGATCTGGGAGGTGGGCAGCAGCCTCTTGCCAGCGGATAGGTTCCCAGGTCATCATGCTGGCCCTGCAAGGTGGCTTGTCAGGCGCTCCCTGCTCCCAGTTTGCATGCAAAACCAGTCCCATGCCAAGCTGGACCTGATGGGCATCATTCTCCGTGTAGAGCTCCTCTACAGCGTGCTCCCCGCCGCTCGCATTAGGCAGAGTGCATCATGAAAACAATTCATCTGAAAGAGCTCTGGGCATTCACACGAGCCAGTCTCATTTTGGGAGCACAGAGCTGCCCTTCTCATTCTGCACAGTCGGTATTCCTTCGTATTGACCACAGTGCTGCGGCCCATCCCTTTGGGGACGCTCACGAGTTCGATGTCGCAGACGTTGCGGCTCCCAGCGAGGGCTCTGCCGGGAGGGCTCTGCTCCTGCCGTGTTTGGAAGAAGAGTCACTCTCCAATTCCTTTAACAATTAGGGGGTGACTAACAACTTGAATGCAGTTTCTCTGCTAATTTACGGTGCCCTGTAGTGAACTCGGCCGTGGAATGAAAGGGATCAGTGTGCAAGTACGTCGTCTGCTGGTTTTGGTGTCGTATGCGTCACCTTCTGACTTGGGCTTACTCCTGTATAAACACGAACAGAGGCAATCAGAGCTGGGCGCAGTCTCGCCAGGCCCGATAGCTCAAGGCACGTGGGTCGAGGGCTGTTGGGACCCGTGTCGGGACGCGGTCGGCGGCACCTTGTAGTGCCACGGGTGACCAGCAATGTGCATGGGGGCGAGGAAATGGGAGGCGAGCCTCCCCTCTGCTTCCAGCATTGAAGCGGTGGTCAGGTACCTGGAGAGGTTTCCAAAACCTCGGTCGTGCAAGTGAGGCTGTGCAGTACTTCTGCTCATTTACCTACTGCTGTACGTAGGAGCGACTTCCTAGCCATGGGCTGTCAGCTGTGCCCGGTGTGTTCATTTGCTGAAGCAGCCATGTGATCGCGGGCTTTGAAATGCTTGCAAGCATTAGGGGAAGTAAACTGAAGGCATTCATATTTAATAGGATCTTAGAAAAATCCCGTCTCCAGCAGAATTAGGTACTGCAATTGTGTGTGTGTTTCTGTTGTGGCAGTATGTACAAACACATTGAACCACCTATTCAGGTTCAAACACAATACAGGTCTACAATTTTCTGGTTTTCATTGTACAATAGTAAAATTACTTAGGTGCCTATTGCAGGCACAGTAGTAGTGTGACGCTCTGTAGGAGGATGCTGTTGTGTTTGGACTTGCAATTTGGTTTTCTGGTAGTTTGTTGTTTTTTTTTTTTTTTTAAGGCTTATTAGATGTAGTCTCTGAAAGCGATTGTTTCATAAGGCAGCCTGTCATAAGTGGTGGAAGAACTTTGGTGTTTTAGGTGCTTGATATAAGGGTTCTTGAATCATAGACTATCCAAGTTGGAAGGGACCAACAAGGATCATCAAGTCCAACACCTCTTGCTTCTATTTGTTATCTCTGGAGGGCGTGCAGTGAATCTTCTCTCCATCAGGGGCTTGGGTTGTGCTCATGAAGAGCTGGGCATGGTCCGTGGGCAGAGTTCCCCATTTCTGGGCCACGCGTGCAGCAGGGAGAAGTGTACCGTGAATGCCTCAGTTAACTCTGTGAGTCACGCAACCACGACACGGCTGCAGTTGGAGGGGACCTCTGGAGGTCATCTTGTCCCACCCCCCTGCTCAAGCAGGGCCACCAGATGTGCCACGAACCCTCTTTGGCTTCTCTTCCCCCAACCACAAAAGTGAATTTGGATTAAAAGGGAGATGGCATTCCTAGCAGCTTTCCTGTCCCTGTTCCTGAAAACAGGTGATGCTGCAAGAAGGCTTCGGCTCGTGGTGTGGCTCCTTCAGAAAAGGAAGGTACCAATGGGCAGAGGACGTTCTGGATAAAACTCAACACGTAATCCTTGCGTAAGTTTGAGGCGCTCAGCTCTGGAATAATCCGGGCTGGCTCTGCGTGCCCGTTGCTGCATGCACTGAAGTCGCGCTCACAGGCAGTAGGAGCACTTGCAGTCACGGCTAACATCAGATGTGTGTCCTGCAGTTCATGAAAGGTTGCTTGTGCATTGGGCTGTTACTGCTCCGGGGGCCACGGCTGCATGCACGGCTAAAAGGGTTGAACAGGAAGATCACCCAGAGAAACTTTTTGACTTGTTGTGTCAATAGGCCTTAAGATATTTTGCAAATACTCCCTGTGGGAAGGCGTATGATTAATCAGTAACGTAGAATACGAGGTGGAAGGCAGCATGTCCTTAGGGGTGGTCTGGCGTGTGGCACGTGTGAAGTAGTTTGTGGCTGGCAAAGCTCTAAAATTCTCCTAAATTCTCTTAAATGATGGTGCGTTTCTCTGCGCTGGGGGAGTGCCCTTCCAGGCTTGTTGCCTGCAATCTTTATTCCATTAGTTTGTGTTGAAGGTATTTAGGATTATTCTGCTTTTTCGGCTTCCTTTAGCAAAGGTGTCCAGAGAGGGATGTATTAATTCCTTTTTGTTGCGCCAAAGCTGGTTTTTAAAGCTGGAGACAATGGCTTAACAAGCAGCCAGGAATTTAACTGATAGAAGTGGTTTGGGGAACAAAAGCATGCGAGTCCTGGCAGCTGAAGAACCGATCGGTGACTTCTAATCCCTACGTTGCCATGAGGTGCCTGAGAATTGCGACGATGAAGCCTATAGAAGTAATTAAATAAGACTCATTTTAATATTGCGCATGTTATTGATCCCTTAGGACATTTAGATACGCAAACTCGATAAGACTATTTCCTTTGCAAAACGCTGTTCGTTGTAGTTGTAACACCTCTGGTTGCTTTCTACCCAAAGCACCCTCGTGTTTTTGTGCAAGTTGGGTGTCGTTTTGCAAAAAGCAATTGAAGTAACTGAGCGCCCAAATTTTGCCTTGCTCATCTTCTGTGTCTGCTTACTTTGGGCTTGCTTTGGGTCGAGGGACCCTCGCGGGTTCGCTGCTAGTGGTTAGGCATGCTCGAGATAATCCCCCCTCGATCCCAGGGGTGATAAGGACAACTTGGGTTTCCTTTTGCCCTCTGGGTGTGGGACCACGGGCTGAACATCTGCCCCACAACCTTGCTTTTAGAACAGGAACGGCTGCGTGCGGTGCTCGGCGTGCAGCGCTCCCTTTTGATCTCAGGTGGGGGCTGCACTTTGCATCCAGATCAAGTTGTGTGTGCCGAGGCTTCTGAATTAATTAATGATGGTGGCTGTGCTCGGCTTCCCCTGTAAATAGGTGTGGCCCTGGGTGGCTGCCAAGCTGCCATTTCGTTCCCTTCTTTGGCTTTCTGAGCGGTGTCATTCTCTGCACACACCCTCGGCGAGGTTTTTAAATATCATCGGGGAAAACGAAGAATGCTGCTGCAAAATTATTAGCTTGTGGGTTATTAACGTACTCCTACAACTGAGATTGGGAACGCAGTACTAGCGGAGGGCGGCATCACGAGCTCCAAAAAATAAAAATAAAAAGTCTTTGTGCTGTATTTGCTGCTGAAGCCAGGTAGGCACAGACGGGATTATGCAGGAGGAGTTGAACGCTCACCCTGTTCAGTGCAGGAAGGTGACAAGACGCTGCCGTGTCCTGCTCGATCCCAGGTGGCCCAGTTAAAGTCACTGGCACTGGGTGGGCACGAGCTGCCTGCAGAGCCCAGCACAGCCTCGCGGGAGCACTGAGCATCGCCCAGCAGCCGAGAGAGAGCCCCCAGGTAGGGCATCCCAGGGCAAACGCGGTGAATGCAGAAGGCACGGCTTACTCGCTCGAAGTAGAACAGATTTTTTCCACCAGAGCTAGAAACAACAATTTGCCACCTGCTCTTTTTTTTTTTTTTAATCAAATGTTGCCACTCATTTTAGCCTCTGACCCCTAATGGGAGATCCAGGGCTTTCCCTTCTCCTGCCTTGGAGTTGGGCGCTTGGGGAAGGGGGCAATAAGGTCATGCACATATCCCTTTTCTCCATTTAATGCTCTGCGAATGCATTTCATAACGCTGCCTCTTTACGTAGAAAAGAGACGCCCTCCTTCTCTGTCCAAAACATTAAACATATCGAAAATAGTAATTCCAGTTCTTGAAAAACATGCTGGTGCAGCTATCCACGGAAACCTGCGCCGTTAGGTGATCAAATTGCCCTTTAATCAAAGCCAGCCCGCAGCTTCTCAGCACAGAGGATCGCGGTGCCGCTGTGGATGGATGGACGGCGGCGTCCCGCACGCATCCAGTCACTCTCAGTCCTGCATGAGGATCGATGTAATCGGCCAGAAACACAGAGTAACCAAAAATAGTGCAAACTGTCCTATATATTTAAAAAAAAAATAAATTGAAAAAGGGCCAAAGAACCCTCAACCTGAAGACATTTAATCCATTCTTCACTCTTCGTGGAGCTCTCTCCCTCTGCTTAACAGCAAATGTTGCAGTTCCTCTTCTGAAAACGGGCACTGCTTTGTTCACGTCTGCTGCCTGCCTGTTGTCTGACGTGCCGGGTGTTTTTTGTTGTGACTGCGAGTCAGCCTCTTGCAAAGATTTTGATTTAATGAGTCAGGTCTGCCCATGTAGTCGTTACGAAGATCCACTTGGGTAGATGTGAAGCAGATGTAGATCCCTGCTTGGACCTGGCTCTTCCAAAGGTCTGGTGCGGCTTCTTCATCAGTGGATGAGGTTTCATAGGATAACTATTAACTGTAAAATTAAGGACAAAAATATTTTCTGGCCGTTTCACGGGGAGGTGTATTCTGTACTCAACGACTCTCCTAATTCCTTATCGTAGCTCTTTGTTCCTTGGAGTGAGAACTTGAAATCGCTGAGATGTCTGTACAGGGGAACACGGCTCAGAACCAGAGCAGATCACAACTGGTTTATCCAAGCTGTTGCTTGAAGGTTGACTTTGTTTCGAAATGTCAGCGTTTTGTTGCTTATTTTATGACATATTGTTCTTAATTTTATGAAGCTTAAGTGTCCCAAGAGCAGTCCCCTGTGGACTTCTGGGGGAATAATTGCTTTTTCATAGATTTGCAGGGGAAGCTTCCCCCCCGTTCGAAGACATAAATCGCAATATGAGTGAAAAGCCGTATGAGCCGCATGCCTGTCTGCTAGAGCCCGTAGTGGTGCAACCCTAGACAATCGGGGGTGTTTCTATTCATGAGTAGCCAACCACGTCGTGATCTGGGTATTTTGAGCCTGCCCGATCTTCTGAATCAACCTGCAGAGAAACGCGCTCCATTTTGTGCCGGCCTGGGGCTCATTTCGTAAAGGTTTTCCGTGTGGCATCTGCGACGTTTCCATTGGCGTTTTCCATGTGGCATCTTCAGACCTCAAACCCCACGCGTTGGCTGCGTGCGCGTCAGCCCCGTGCCACCAAGCAGGCGAGCAGTAATGGGGCACCCCAGGCTCTGCTTACAGAACACCAGATTTTCAAGGTCTGGAGCAGTGTGCTGCCTGGAAGGAGAAATACTCCGCTCGGTACCGTTTTTTCTTTCTGACCTGCATTATTGGGGCCTCTTTATCTTTGCATCTTCCAGGCCCCCACACTTGAGTGACTTGTGGCTTATCTCGGGGAAAGCACAGGTAGATCGCTCCATGCGGGGCTTGTTCGGGGAGGGAGGAAGGAGCCTGGTAATGCGATTACCGCTGAGATGTTCCAGGCTAGGAACGAGAGAAGTCAAAATACGCGTTTGCACTTTGATCTGAAAACACCGAGTTTTGATTGCGAGAGATTAGATTGCACCCGTGGTTTTTCAGAAGGCTCAGCTTGGATTTTCTGGGGAGCACTCGCTCCCTGGTTCCCCATTTTCCTACACGCTGGTGCATGCTTGTGGTGGGGTTCGGGGGGCAGAATGGAGCTGGGCACCAGCAGGTGAGCAGCGAGATCTGTGCCGCTGTGAGCGGTCCCCCCAGCTCGCCCGGACCCCGAAGGAAGGGAAGGGTTTCTCCTTGAAGCCCCACGTGTGCTTCCACGGGATTTGACACCCCTTGACTTGGCATCCATTAGGAGAATAAATGCTGCAAAATAAGCCTCCCCCGAAGGACGGACGTGCCGGGGTGACATGTCTGAAGAGCAGCCGTTGCCTGTGAGTAGTTTTCCCGTTTCTGTCTCTGCTGCTCCTACCTCGAGCGATTCCCTGGCCGCTAGCGTGGCGCGATCCTGCTGCGGACCGGCTTCGCCCCAGGGTCACCGCGGCTCCCGGCGCCCGTGCCCCGCGAGCGCAGGCATTGATCTGAAGGGGGTAATTAGGAATGCTATTGACGGCCGGGGAGGGGAGCCGCCCGCTTTATCCCTGGCGCAGGAATTCAGGAGGGAGCCGGGGAGACTTTTAATTTGTAACAGGTTTTATTTGCCATCTGACTCGTGCACAATAAACTGGTAGCGGTGGTATTAGCGAGCATCTGAAAGGAGCTTTTCTGCCTCCCTGCGAGGTGGCACCTCGCTGCACAGAGGCTGAAACCGGAGGGTGTGCGGCCAGGGGGCTTCGGGAGCTTTCGCCGGGGTCTTCGGGCGTGCAGGAGAAGTTAGAAAGCAATTCTTGACTATTCGGTGAAACACTAACGTGCTCCAGGTACAGAGTGGATTGGCACATTCATAAAAAGCCAGAGAAGTGCTTTTCCACTCCACGATGATGGCTTTTGTATTAACACAAGTGCCGTGACTATTATTTCCATCCAGTGGCTCTTCCTAGAATTCTGTTGAGACGCCTGCAGGCAGGAGGCTGCATTTTTGGAGTGTACAGAAGTGCTTTCAGCTGAAATTCTGGTGCTTAAAACCCCCATTTGATACTTCTGTACGGCTTCGGGTTCTCTTTTCAGACCAATACTTGGAAGACTTCACTCCCATATTCAAAAATGTTTATGGAAGTAAAGCCTGAGCACCTGAGACAGAAGCTAGCCCCTCGTGTGTCAATATTTAAATTGAAACGTGACTCCTTTTTCTGCTGACCAGTTTGCTCAGCCTTCCAAAAAGTACAGAAGTTTTCTTATCTCGGTTGTTTGAGGAGGCATGTGTAGCAGCACTGCTGCACTGGGGTACCTGTGTCATAGTTTCCATGCCTTAATCTTCTTATAGAATCTGGAGCCTGTCTTATTCTGAAAATATTATATTTTTAAAGCCTTCTTTTGCACGGTAAATCTCTTGAATTTTAGCGGATCATAATTTTTCCAGATAGTGTTGCTGGAATTCAGCAATGTTGCTAAAAAATGCAATGCCTAGTGTTCCGATCTTCAACTTCCATCATCATTTTGTAGAGGAAAAACCTTCACCAAGTGACAAAGTCGGCTCTGAACAAGTAGATGTGATTTCTGCTCTGCTGGTGAAGTACCTTCGGTCCAGTGCCTGGTGGATTTCTTGTGTTTCACTTCGTACAGATGTAAAAAGTTGCTATATCAGAGTGAGATCTGTGATTCTCTTCAACTGACGCATCAAACCTTTGTAAGCAACGCTGGAGAATTGGGATATTTTTCAGAATATCAAATGCTGCTGGGTTGTGACCACCCTGCCACGCTCGGAGTTGGAATAGGAAAGTTTTGGGGGGCTGAAACGTGCAGCTTGCCCTGATTCAGAGGGTTTGGGGGATGTGGGCAGGGGTCAGCAGGGTAACACCGTGTCTGTTGGGTGGCTGGCTTTACAGCCAACATCTTGGCTCGGCCGCACGCTGCCTCCTCCTGCAGAGAGGTTTCTCTGATGGAAGCGCTGTCAAAACTTGGAGCTGCTGTTTAGACAGAGTTTCACTTCAGAGCCTTAACCGTTTAATCGCCCGCTTCCTACGAGAAGCCCTAAATAGATGCCTTAAAAATAACTCCTTCAACACGCTTTTATAAACATTTTCACCTTGGTTTTCTCGGCGCCGTGCGAGCAACCTTCCCGTGCTGGAGAGAGAAGCAGGAGGAGGCTGCGCCGCGGAGCGAGCCCGGCGCCTGGCACCCGGGGCCGACCGGGGAAACTTCCACGGCGTGGGTCAGCGCCGCCAGCATTTCATGGCAGTGAAGCGGTTAAAGTGCTCCTCTGGTGTCCTCGCAAGATGAAAACTATTTTAGTCCCATGACAGGAGCACTCTGGGAGCTGAGCGCTCCGGTTCGTTAAAAATGGAGGCCGGCCGGAGGCTCAGGAAGACGACTCGGCAGCTCAGACTTCCCATGTGCGGAGCACGTCGGAAGGAAGGATTCCTGCTTGTACCAGCCTCCCCCAAAATCCCTTAAAACCCTGCCACCAGCCCATTCGTGTCGCCCTATTCCTCTTTCTCGGGGAGGACTTGCAGATGTGCAGGCTGTCCCTGCGGCGTGGGCTCCATCCCTCAGCCTCCCCGGCCACCGCGACCTTCGCCGGTCCCGCCAGCACTATCCCCACCATACAAATAATGCTATTTTTTCCCCCTTTTTGTTTTTCCCTCCCCCCTTTTTCCCAGCAGCGTCACAACTTGTGGCTTCCTGCCTGCTGCAATAGTGTCGTAGCTGCCGATTAACGCGGCAGCTCCCGCCGCGACCCGGCGTCGTGTGGGTTGCGTTTCGGAGGTTTCGGTGATGGAGGAGCCTTGGTTCGCGTCCTGGCCGGGCACACGAGGAGCAGCATGGAAGTACCGTAGTGCCCCTCGCTTGTCGGACCCCTGTGAAGCCCCTGAAGTGGCTCTAGCAATGGTTTTCAGTGGGCTACTAATTAGAAAAGCGTTGGACTAATAGGATGAGCTATAATTAGCAAGACCTGCCCTCTAGATGGCTAATCAGGGCCCGCACACAGTTGCATATCCATTCATTAACTTTCCATATCTGCAATTTCGTAGCGATGCGTTGAACCTATTGGAACCTTTCGGGGTGCTGGAAATAGTAAAGCAGACGAGTTGTACGGGGCAGGATCTCCCAGCTTTTGGGACAAGATGACCTCCGAGCTCGCTGGAGCTCCTTTTGTGGAGGTGACCGACCGCAGGCGGAGCGTGCCGGGGACAGCGACCCTTCAGCATCTCCTCCCCATCCGGCAGGGGGGAGGAGGAGAAGTCGGTGAGCTGTTGTCCTGCCCGCTGGACAAAAGAAAATAGCTCTGCAACTTTCTGAGGAGGGAAATGACTCAGAGTTCTTGGTGGCTTAGCAGAAATAAGAGGCCGAGCTTCCAAGGAGTCGTCTTGGCAGCCGGCGTGCATCAATTACAGTGCTCCACCTCCAGCCCGGCGCTGCTGCCCCGTGCCAACACCAGCTTCGAGTTGGTGTGCGTGGTGTGGGGCTCGCTGCCGGCATCGCAGCTCTTGTCGTGGTGTCCACTTCGTGCTAGGTGAAAAGCAGAGCAGGCGGTGCCGAGGGAGCTCCTGCTGCAGGCACAGGCAGCTGCTGGCCCTCTTGTATGGTGAAATGAGTTGGTTGTACTGTGCTGGTGTGCACAGGCTCTGTTTCTTCCCTCTTGTTTCCTAGCGAGGGAAGAACAAGGTGTGAATGTCGTGTGCTGTATGTGCAGGGCGATAAAAGGGGTTTTGTAGGGCATAAGCAAGTGTGGGCCAGCAGGGCTTGTTCTGGAGTAAAAAAGCAGACAGCACGTGAGCATCGTCTATGAGGATGCTTTTTGTGTGCTCTCCTGTAGGAGCAAAACTTGGGTAAGAAGTCCTTTCCACTTTATTTCTCTGCTTTATGTTCAACTTCCTGGCAGCTTCTGCAGGGACCTGGGATGTGTCCTCAGGTGTGACCAGGAACAGGGGATAGCTGACTTGGTCCGCGTTACGGGGGACCCTAAAACCCCACCAAAACCTCCTTACTTACAAATCAATATGAAGGAGCCTTGCCTTTATGTAGTATCTTGGCTGTTCGCTGAATGATCTCACACAGCACAAACCAAGAATCGGCTTTGCCGTTGGGTGCTGGATGGAATAGGTGAGAGGAAAGCATCTCGAGGACAAGGAGGACCCGGAGCTGGGAGCTCGAGTACAGAGGCTCCTCAAGAAATTTGCTCAAGCTACAAGGCTCTCCTGCCATCAGCAGCTTCGTGGCATTGAGCCACGCTAGCCTAAACCGCTGGACAAATACTGCCTTGTTTGCCGCATCTCGCTGCGTCGCAGCTATTAAAATGCTGGTCCAGGGGCCTGCTGGCTTGTTGGGCAAATGAAAAGCTGAAAGCAGCTGAAAACCTTTATGAAATGAGACGTTTATTTTTGTCAGCATTTGTCTTTAAAGCAGCATGCCTTTTGAGGTCATGCCACAATTGGTTTGGGGAAGAGTAAATAAGTTTCCTTCGGGAGACGCGTCTTCAAGTGGTGCTCCCCTGCCCGCGTGCATGGCCCGGGGCTGCCTGGAGGCTCGCCCCATGGGACTGATGCTGGAGCAATATTTGGGGTTGGGGTGTCCTCACCCAGCCAGGGAAACGGTCACTTAGAACTGGGGATGTTGGTTCCAGTGGTGTTCGGGGCAAACCAGAGGTACCAAGAAGCAGTTGGCTTCCTCTGGGAAGAAGCAAAGAGTAAAGAAATAGAGAACAAGAAAAGTAGTAATGGAAATATTTCTGTGCGCGCTTTCTGTTTTTAAGCCCAAAGCACTGGAACACGAGCCTGACTTGCAATTCCTTTCCAGTTCAACTAATAGGATGTAAAAGATGTGGTCTTGTCACCTTTCACGTGGGCAGCGGAGCTTTAGGACTGTTGTCTGGTGATCGAGTGTGCTTTGGGCGAAGGCGGTGGGCATGCCACCGGGGAGACTAAAGGAGTACTAAACTACTTGTCTTTTCCTCAGGACCCTCTGCGCAGTCACTTTCAGCCGCTCGGCCTGGACAGGACCCCAGGTGGAACCCATGAACTTCGCTGACGGGTAAGAGTTGTGGGCGGGTGCTTTTTTTTTACACCTCTGCTCCTGCCTTGTCCAGGATGGCAGAGCTCAGATGCTAAACTCGGACCTGGATTTGGTCCCTGTGCCTTATCCAAACGTTGCCTTTCATTTAACGTTTAATCAGCGCTCCAAAGTATGTAAATCTCCACAGCTTGCTAATGGGCAAACAAAGAAGTTTCGCTTCCTTTTAGCTGGGCATTCACAACAGCTGCACGGTATTTTCAGTCTTGAACGAGAGGAGAAGCAAAAGCAAGTGCACTGAAATTCCTCCCTTGAGACTCCTGTAGATTTTGATCATTTGTGCAACCCCCAGAAGAAAAATGGTGAATGGAAATGAAATTTCTGCAGCTAGCTTGTAGCTGTGGCAGTGATCTAATGGTGTACTTGAAGTAACGCAGTTGAAAGCTCTCTGGAGCAACTGTCCTGTGATGGTGCTCACCCATCTCACCGTATTGTCAAAGGCAGCATTTTAGAAATAGTAATTTATAGGATTTGTCCAATGGTTGTCTTTGTTTTCTTTTTTCCCCCTCTAAAAGACACACTGCCAAGGCTCTGGTGATCAGTGTTAAGGATTTCTGGTCCTTGCTTCTGTTTTTCTTCTCTAGTGTAGGTGTTGATGTTTCTGCTGGTAGATTTACTAATTACTTCATTTATTATTTGTACATAGTCAGCTTCAGAACTGAGCCAGAGCCCAAACTTGTGCATGGTAGAGCCACCTTTCATGAGACCCACATGAAATCATAAAAACATCCTCCTTAATGACATCAGTCAGTGGTGAAGGAGTGGGAGTAGCAGTGAGAGTAGTTGTATTACTCTCACACTTCGACGTATCCACCACAGTTGTGGAAATTTCTTAATCTGCTCTCTTGATCAGTGACTTAAAGCACCTGAAATGCAGCTCTGTGAAGTTGTAGAGATGTGTGCCTAAATACTATCTTATTTTGCCAGTTCAACTTGTTACCCAAATACTGCTGTTCTGAACCCTAATCGAAACTCGTGTTAACTGCTGTTCTGCACTGAGGAATCTCGGTGATTTCTCTTTTTGTTGTTTTTTTTGTTGGTTTTTTTTTTGGTAATACAAAGCCCAGACATAGTCATTAGCAGACTTCCTGCCCAGTAGTTTCTAGACAAAAATAGATCCATAAAACTTGGGGGAGAATTCAGGTCAAACAAATCCCTCATGTAGTGGCTGCAAGTAGTACCCTCTAAATAAACGCCTTTACACCCAAAGCTGTGGCTTTAGAATTAATATAACATCCAAGGTCTTTTCAGAAGAATTAGGCTAGTGGTTGGAAAAGAAGAAAATTCTTTAAGTTGTTCAGATCTTTCTTTTGGTGCCCAGTCCTTTGTATTCATTTATACTAATTCCCTCTATGGTTGGGCTGCGGCCGTGTTAAATAATTAATATTGGGTTGAATGAATCCGGAGTGAGGCCCTGCTTGGGCAGGGTGATGCTGCAGCCCGTTGGGATGGTCTGAGTGCACAGAGCCTCTCTTCCTTTAAGTTTTTAAAACACAGAGGAGCGAGGAATCACCCGTGCTACAATATGCACAGCATGCAGTGCTGGAAAAGCTGATTGTTGTTGTGACGGGGTATTTAACGATGCTAATTTTGCTGTTCTTGCATAAAATAAATGAACCAACCTAGATCCCTTCTTTAATAAGAAGCATACGTGAACTTGGGGGGGGACTTGATTGCAATCTACAGTGCTACAGTGCTGTTACTTAATATTTAAATGAAATTTAAAATCGAGTTCTAGTCCTCTAAGCAGTAGGTTTTATTTCTGAGTCAAAATAAACACGGGATAAACAGTTCTTAATTATTAGCTAATAACTGTGAGGGGCTGACGTGACTGGAGAATCCACGCAGTAAAGGGAGGCAGCATCCTTCCTGCCAAGCTGCACCAGGCCACGTGCTCCTGCCTTTAAACAAAATGATTTTGATTCTGTCTTTTTCCTGCCGAATTCCCCCGGCGAGCTGGGGGTGACGATGAACCCCCCTCGTTGCTGAAAGCTGCAGCTCTGAATCGCGGTGGCAGAGCATGAGGAGAGGTGGCACCGTGCTGCCGGGGCGCCCGCGTCCCCACGGCGAGGCCAGGAAGTGGGGCTTGGAGCGCTGGGTGCTCTCAGGAGAGAACAGCACCGCCGGTAAGAGAGGTTTAGGAGAAACGTCTGTTCGCTTTATGCAAGATTTTTTTTAAAAAAATTAAGTTTTTTTTTTTTTTTTTTGAAGATCGCTCTGGCAGTGCTTCTCTGAGGTTCTTACAGAATTCTAGCGAATAAGATTGACTTTTACAGGCCACAGCTATTAGATGTTTAATATAACCTATATGGCACATTGAGCTTTCTGTTAGGAATTGTGACCACTTCTCCGATGCACACGGCGCTTAGATAATGATTAGAGTGCAGGTTTCCTTCACAAACGGAGCCAAACCTTGCCTTAATAGCGATTTTCTTTTTAAGGCGAGCTGACACAAAAGCGATGGAAGGCAGACTGGTGACTCCTCGTGCAGCGGGACTCCAGCTTCCAAAGTCTCCTTTCTGGCCAAAACCAGAGCTTAACGTTTGTGGTGCTCGGAGCTTCAGCATGCTCCTACAGATGTTTGTCTGTTAATTTCCGTAAATATTTAGTCAAACGAGGGCTGAGCTGCTTCCTACTGCGCTGCGGGCACGGCGCTGTGCCGGGGCTGCCTGGCGCCGCTGCTCCTTCGGGTGATAACAAAGCCGCTCCTGCAGGCCCAGGGTGTCGGTGGGATCCCTGGGATCCCCACACCCCGTGTCCCAGCTGTTCTCCCTCGATAATCCATCCGGCCAGTGCCCCCGAGATGCTTTTCTGCTGGAGCCTGCAGGCAGGCCGCTGCCGTGCCGCCGGCCCCTCGCCGGCCAGAACTGCTCCCCGCCACGCCGCGCGATGCCTCGCACCCCGGCACAGAGGAAACTTTTGTGGGCTCCTTCTCCTTTTAACCGCAAGTACTTAGCAGCCCTCAGCAAGGTCACTTATCTTCCCCTGCGCCCTCGCAGCGAGGGGAAACGATAATCATGACAGAAAAGGGGGGGGTCAGGGCTGCCGTGCCCGGGGAGGTGCTGCCGGGCCGGCGTGAGCACACACGCGGCTCAGCCGGCACGGGAAGGGTTAAGGGCTGCCATTTTGTTATGTAACACCCTTAATGGACATATCGGTGAATGGCACCAAAATGGCAGGGCTTAACCCTTGGTGGGCTGCCGTGCTCAGCCGGCCCCGGGGCTGGCAGCCGGCCCAGGGCGTGCTGTGGGCGCTCTCGGGGTGCTGGGCGCCCGCCTGCCCCTCGCCCCGTTTTGAGGGGGCCTGGGCAGCGGCAGCCCCGCTTGTGGGGCTCGTGGCATGGGGAGCATGGCGGGCACAGCCAGGGGATCCCCCCGCATCGCCTCGACTCCTTCAGGGAAGGGACAGGCCCTGTGGTGCCCAGGGGAGCTCAGGTGTGGGCCTTGTGTTATTGTTATTATTATTTTTTGACCCCCCTGTTACCGTCCTTCCCCCGTTGCATTAATTCTTTTTTCTAGGTCAGTTCTTAATTTGGATATCTGAAGTTTATTCCTCTAAAAATTCATACAACAAGGTCATGAGCTCCTGTGTGTGCACATGTACGCACATTAATACACATGCAGACATGAACACCTTCACACAGTGGTACACACACAATAATTTTTAACAACTCTGTCAGAGATCTCACTTCTAGCTTCGTTATCAATGAGTATGTAGGAAATAAAAGCGCTTATGACGTAATTAAGCTCAGTTGAAACAACTTCTTACAGAAACTTTCCTGCGTGCTGCTACGAGAAATTAATTGGGGTAGGCATGGTGGGGAGGGGGCGTGCGGGTGGTCCGGGCGGCCGTGCTTGCCGGAGGCAGGTCTGGTGTGTGCAGGGGCTGTGCTGGGTCCGAGCGACTGCTGAGCCAGAAACTTTGTGATCAGCTGCATTTAGGGAATATCCAAAGCCATCCCTGACTTCTTTTCACTCAGGGGCATTGACTTGGATGCGTCTTAACCTCCCCGTTTCCTCTTCTGTAACCTTGCTTTTTTTTTTTTTTTTCCCTTTCACTGTAAAAGTTTCCAGATCATGCTGGGAAAGAGGGCTGTTGATCTTTGTTTTTGGCTACCGAAAAGGGTGAATATCACGTAGCCGGACGGGTTTGTGTGTGGCTGCAGTGGGATCCGAGGCCGTCTGCAAATGGTCTGCGCTGAGCCCGTATCTGCTGCCGGTGCTCACCAGCAGTGTTGATTCTAGCAAAGCCTCAGGATGTAATTTTAACTTCAGCCCTTTTTATTTCATGCTACCAAGTTGAGCTAAATAGTAGGGGAAAAAAAAGTGAGCATAAGTGCTTTCCTGTGAAGGAATTACTTGAAGTTTGTATGAGGAAGTTATAAATCATGAATGGGAGTGGAGAGAGGAGGCGATACGGATAACTGAGTGTGATGCAGGGAAAAGTGGAAGTGTACATTACAAACAGCAAGCAAAGCGTGCTTTTTCTTTCCTCTTTTTTTTTTTAATTGTGGTTTTGTCTCCATGCACAGTGTCAGCATTCCCTGTGTGTGCTTGTGCTCCAAACCTGTTCCGGCTGCTCCCTGGTTGCCTGGAGGTGCCCTGATGGGGCAGAGCCGGGTGAGCCAGGCACGGCTTCTGCAGCTGTTTAGGTTTATTCTGGGCTGGATTGCACATCTGGAAAAATCAGCACAGAGTAATTAATTTCCCAAGTCCCAAACTGGAACTTTCTGACTTTTTCCCTGTTCTGTAACTTTTCCAGCAGAGGCAAAAGTGAGCGAGCAGGTGACGGTGCAGGAGCTCCCTGCCTCTGGCACCGAGCGCGATGCTCACCAGGCTGGCAGACCCAGGCTGTGAACTCCAAGGAGGAGGTTTGGGTTTTTCCTGTTGGCAACGTGCTCGGGGGGCAGGGGAACAGCACGGAGGACTTCCTTCTTGATGAGACTTTGGGCTGACCAGGTGTAATCCTGTGGCCTGCAGTCCGAGGAGTTTACAGTGTTTTATGTTGGGCGCTAAACTGCCTTTTGAATTGATCATAGTGGTTAATCTGTTACAGCGATGGCACTTAAAGCTGAGTATTTGCTACTTAGTTCCCAGGCGCTCCGCCCCAAGCTATGCTGTTCCTTGTAATAAAAGGCAGAACCATCCATAAAAACTTAAAATTTACTGCATAGCCCTTACTTACTCATCCTTCTTTAAAATAAAGGTACAGTCGAGTTGAACCGAAGCTGTTTACACTTCACGTTGGTCCTGTTGCTGTTAGTGGTGGAGGAGCAAGAATGGGGATTTAGAGAATAGCTTCAAAACTGCTATGTTATCCTTGAAAGAGCCTGGGTGTTTTTGAAACATCCAGCTGATTTATTCCCATCTGGTGGAATCAATTGGTGAAGATGTGATCTCAATAAATTCAGTGGACTTGCTGGAACATGGCAGAGAATACAGGCTTTGAGTGTACAGATCCATTCCTTTTTTTTTTTTTTTTTTTTCTCGGTTAAAGTTGTGAAATCTAAACACAAACTCTGTTGTGTTTCGGGACTTGCCCTTTTTGTCTGTGGGAGTTAGGAGGGGCTCTGCATCCTCCCCCACCCCAACAGATAGTTTCCTTCTGGGAGTGGAGAGAGGAATCTGCAGGAGCCAAGGTACTGGGGGTACTTGTAAGGTGCTGTTCTGCCGTGGTGGTACAGGCTCATCTGATGGCAGGTGTGCCATCGTACCTGCTGGGGATGATGCCAGATCTGCCATCAGGAGGGAACTTTCTCCCCACCTCAGCTGGGGTTTCTCTTAACCTCTTGTGTCATACAAGGAGCAGCTCACGTCCTTTCGGGATGTCTCTGCTGGTGCCAGTGCCCTCTTCCTCCTCCTCTTCTCCCAGGGCAGGCTTCTGGTTTCAGTCTTCTCCTACGGGTCTTGAGTTTAGGCAGGTTTGGGAAACGCTTTGTATGGTTGGCCACCATGTGAAACCCATCCTGCAGAAGACTTGCTGAGCTGTGCTCCTACTTCGTGATGCCCTTGGAGGTGCAGGAGATGAGGCCCAGTAACACAGGTGCTTCCCATAAAAGCCTCTGACACTACCAATTTCCCTCTCTTTCCCTGAAAAAGGAGAGAGAACGACCTTTTTAAGAAATCCTCCTCATTATTTTTGTCCTTTTTCTCCTCTCCTTCTCTCAATGCTACATTTATTTTCCTTTAGGTCTCTCTGCGTGTGCATCCATATCAGCAAACTTTCCTTGTACCATTTCCCGAAAGGGTTAAAACAACTATTTTAGGGCTCATCTACAATAAATACGACTTAATCAGTATTGCAGTGGTAGGGGAGCCATGGAACCAGATCTCCCTATGACAGCGTGTATAAACCTTGAGCCTGCACCTGCATTCTTCAGGTTTAGCTGTAAAATCTTGGTGTAATCTAGTCCCAAGGTCTCTCTGGTAACGCAGGTCTGCACAACGTGCTGTTTCCCTTGTGCTACAAATACTCTTCTCCCTAGCAATTGCTGTTCCAGTTGCTGCCTTCCAGCCCACGTCGTTGTGACAAAATGCTGTGCTGTTAACAAAAACTTGGGCTGAGTTTTGGTTTGCAGAAAAGTTACCGTAGCAGCAGCACAGCATCGCTCCAAGGAGAAGTGACCCTGCGAGCTTCTTGACAGCGAGTACTGAACGCACGAGGAGGATGAAACCATTTCCAGCTAAAAGTTTGGGTTAAGTATCTGGTAAGGGAGCGATGATGTTACAAGAACAAGTGGCTGCTTCTCGTTTGGGAAGGAATTGCAGGGTGCCAGTAGTGCCGTAAATATAAATGGATTTAATTAACTGCTCACAGGTGATGCAGAGTTTCCAGTGTCTGGCCTTGTGTTGGCTCTCCTAGAGCTGGAGATGGGAGAGCCCTGAGCCAGTGGAAGCTGCAGGGCTTGGCCATCAGAAAGGCTGTTTGCCACCGGCCTGCGTCATGTCCTGGAGAATCCGTAGTAGGAAAGGGTTTGTTGAAGAGGTGCATCCTGCATTTTCATCAAGGCTGTGACAAGGCTGACCTGTGGAGGGTTTGCACCTGGAAAATGTTGAGTGGGGTGCCCAGCGTCTGCCTCTCCATTGCAACTGTTCATTACCTGGTTTTCTGCTACTGGTATGATTTTGGCTGTGTAATATTTCTTACATAAACTCACTGCAAATGCAAGATTTAGATTGTTTCCATTGCCTATGAAGTTAATGCAGGTAAGAGAGATTGAACCGTGAGGGTGCAGAGTTCTGCCTGGCAGCTCTGCCTGTAATCTGCTATGAAACATCCCACTATAGCCCAAAGTACTGCTTTTCCCCATCCCTATCAAAAATGGGGATAATGAAGTAGCAGCAATTACGTCTTACAAATGCCTTTAAAATTTGGGGCCCGAGTCCCTGAAGCACGGAGGCACAGGCAGCCGTAGCCATCGGATCAGCGCAGGCTTTGGGAGCGGTGCTGCTCGTCCATGCAAGACTGCAGAATATGAAGGTGCTGAAAATGAACCCAGGTCGGGCATCTTTTTATTTTTTATTTTTAGAGGAGGTTTCCTACTGACCAAGCAGTCCTGCTCCTGGAGAGTCTCTGCAGTCGGTGGCAAATCTCGGTGTATGTGAGCTGGCTGCTAGCAGGCTGGGCAGCACTTTGCTTTAGCTCTGGGGTCGGGTACGTTCGCAGCGAGTTAATGGGAGTAATTTCTGTGATTCCTGGTCGGGTTGTTGGGTAGCTCGTTCCGAGCGAGGAGCAATCGCCTTGCTGCCTTATTGTCAGCAGAGACGCTTAAAGCACGGGGCTGGCTGCACTTAGAGCTGTGCTCTCGAGGTGCTGAGCCCCAGGTGGGGTTTGGGACCCCTGGGTGCTGCTGGCTGCCTCTGTGTGCTGCGTTTGCTTCTCTCAAACGCCAAAATCACCTCGGCCTCAGCAGAGCACACCTTCCTTTCCCTGCTGTGAGTTCAGGCATGGTCAGGCTGGCACAGCAGATGAGCTGAGCGGAGCCGCTCCGTGCATTGACTGATTGTCATTTTTTCTTTTTTCTCTAAAAATAAAAAAAAAATTCTTTGTACAACACCGCACGGAGAAACTTGCGGTCACTTGCACAGGGCTTACACCACCAAAACCGCGATTTCACGTAACGCTTATGTGACATTGTTGAATAAGGGGGGGCTGGAAGTGGGGGGGGGTGAGCGGAGGTTAATTACGTTGCATAATTATGTTAATCGCTTCAGCGCTAAAAACGTTTCAAAGACTTTGTCCAACTATTGTGCGTCGGCCTTGCTCTTGAAATCTAGTTTAAGGGGAGGGGGGGGGTGATCTGGGATGGGAGGAATCCTTAAAATTAATTAATTGGGAATGCAAGGCTGGGGGGGGGGGTGTGCTCCCCTTTTTCCCTCGTGCCGCCCCCTCGGCGCTTTGAGCGGAGGAGGAAGAGGAGGAGGAGGAGGAGCGGGGATGCTGCGGGCGCCGGCGGGTGCCGGCCGGGCGGCGGGGTTAACCCCGCTGCGGGTTGCCTGCCGCCGGCTCAGACTGGTTTCTGGAAAGTGCTTTGTCTCGCAGGCTGCATCCTGGGAAGGGTCATGTGGAGCCCAGTGATGTCATGGGATCAAAGCCTGACTCAGCTCCGCGTCCGAGGGGTGTCCGCAGGTACCGAAGTGCCGGCTGCCATGGCGCAGCTCGCCCGGAGCCGGGCTCCCCGCGCCGCTGGCAGGCGAGGAGTTAAGCGTGGTCCCCCCCCCGGCCCAGCCTTCCCCTCGCCAGGAGGGGAGAAAGTCTCAACTTGAGCGGTTTTATTACAATGGCAGTGCCGTAGCGCCTGGTGGCAGGCTGTCAAGAAACATGGAAGCCTCTCTCCACGCAGGGTGTGGTGGTCCCGTCTCCCCGTAACGCCCGCTTCCCGAAACTCGCAGCCGGGCTTAGGTCCTAGGAGAGACGTGGCAGCGGTCCCAGGGAGATCCTAATCTCGAATTTTGTAATTACGGTTATTTGCATGTGAGGCAAATACATTCGTTCTTCCTGCTTTTTGGTAGCGGTCCAAACTTTTTTAATCGGGGGGGGGGGGGGGGCGGTTGTGTATTCTCCCATGCTCTGGTGCAGGCTTTTTTTATTATTATTATTCTTCCTGCTTCTAGTTTATACTCGGAGGGGTCTCTGTGTGTTTTCTTGTTTGGCTTTTTTTGTTTGTTTGTTTTTGCTTAACATGAAAAGCTTAAGTACGGTGATGCTGGGTGCTTAATAGCTTCAGCCTGAGATGTATGTTGAAGATAGGGTAAGTGAGCGTACCAGCAGAACTTTTATTGCTCTTTCTGAACTTCTTTTGCAGTAACCGATGTACTTTGCCCTGTTTTGAAGTTAAGGTGTTTTGTCCAACTTACTTTTTTTCCAATGTGCTTAACTCGTTGTGTCTCCTCTCTCCCCAGAGCCTCACAATGACAGAGGAAGCATGCAGGACACGAAGTCAGAAACGAGCCTTAGAACGTGAGATAACGCATAACGATGTGGACAGTAAAAAACTAAAAATGGAGAAAGGACTATTAGGAACTGATATAACTGCTGAAGGCGACATGAAAATAAAAACGGATCCCGGAGCTGGAAAAGTGCAAGGATTATTAAAAAGTGGAGAGGTGAAGGCAACCATTAAAGTGGAGGTTCAGACGGGAGATGAGCCTGTGGACATGAGTACTTCAAAAAGGTGAGTTGTGACCTACGTGCTGCGCTTGCGCAGTAGCACTGGGGATACCTGCACAGGAAAACGTGGTCAGATGGCACTGGGAAGAAGTTCTTCGTGTCTAAGAGGTAGCAGGAATCAAAATCTTCAGTGTAAGTCGCAGCTCCGGTTCTTGGTGTGACATTCAACAGCTACTTCAGTGTAACTTCCCTACTGATTTTCTAACACGAGCTCTGACGGCAGTGGCAGCTGTGATGAGCAGCTGAGTAAAGAAATGCAGTCTTGAATAGAAAAATGTACAGGTTAGAAAGAGAACACATTTTCAGCTACTGATTGAGATTTAGGTGAGGAAGAAGGTCGGTTTTTTTAATTGAGCTGTGATATAGGGAAAAATAATAGATGGTAATTGCCCAAACAGAGGAGTTTTAATTGCAACTTGATTCTTCCTGACAGAGTATGTATGGATAAGTCTGACTTTCTTTTTAGAGTAATTGGTGGATTTTGACACTGGAAGCGCTGTGAAAAGACATCACCCGTCTGCAGCAGTTCTTTGTAGGACAGATTCTTAGTACTCTTTTGAAAGTCCAGCCTCCTTAAGATGTCTGAATTCTGACATCTGAAAGCATGAATTCAAAGTTGCTGATCACTTTGGAGAATCTTATTACGAAAATGTAAGATGTTTCCTTGGACTTGTATTTGAGATGTACAAATGAATCGCGTGGTTCTGACACGCAGATGAAAGGGCATCGCTTTAAAGGCAGATTCCAAATCTTCCACCGTATTTCTAACCCAGATTCCATCTGTACCAGGATAAAAACTCTGCCACCCTGAAGACCTTACTTTATTTTTAGTGCAGAAAGATCCAGCATGTTGGAGGGGAAGTCAGAAGCCTCATTTATTCCCCATTCTGCCACTGGCTGATGTTGGAGTAGTAATATGTAAGAACTGAGGCTTGTCTGTGCGAAATGGGTTAAACAGTTCTCAGGGTGATAAATCTGTATCTGCTTGGATGTGAGCTATTACAGCAGTGCAGATTTGAGGTGAGAAACTGAAAACATGAGATTCTTATCAACTGCACAGGAGTTATTGGGAGGAGGGGTGCTTATGAGTGCTACTGGGAAAATTGGTATCTTTGATGTTTAATGGCAGTTCATCTGTGAACTTTTCCCGACTTCTGATGCTTGAGAAGGAACATAGATCGCAAGAGCCTGGTAGCTTTATTCAAATACTGCTTCGGTATTTGTAAAACAAGACCTCTCCCATCAGCTTAATTGAGGCAAAGTGAGGGTTTTCAGCTTTCTGCATAAACCTTCTGCAAAAGGGACAATTCTGCGAGCTGCTGAAGTTGATGGCTAGGGGGTGCTTGTGTCTTGTGCAGGAAAAGTTGACGGGGATATGTGATGACTTCCATGTCAAGCAGTTGCGTTGTGCTGGCCAGGAGTAAATCTCTTCAGGTATCTTTTGGCATAATCACTAACTGCTCATTAACACAAGTATGCATACTGTGATTTCTGAAGAATACCTAAAAAGATTGCTCATACCAAAAAGCTAATAAATTGGAATCAGGTATCCTTACTCTTTTGTTGTAGTACTTGCCCCCGCATGCATATGCTCTTTGTGATTTTCTGTTTTTGAAATGCGTGCCAGTGTTTATGCTCTGTTTGTGCACTGCAAGGCGCACAAACAGGATGGTGAACGAGGAGCTGTACACTTAACTTCCCAGAGAGCATCTGGAACAATAACACCTATTTAGATGAGATGAGAGAACATCCTCTTTCCGTACAGCCTTCTCATTTCAGGTGGTAATAGGATATTGTTGTATTTAGTTTCGGCAAGAAGGGAGAGGAGGCTTCCCCATACAAAAAATATGCTCGCGTAAGGAGGCAGTCTGATCCCAAGTCCACTGAAGTTAATCATAATCAATATAATTAAGAATTTGGTGAGGTTTCAGGTAAGCCCCTTGGATGCAGTTTATAAGTTGGAACACCTTTCAAAACCTGTGTTCATACAGTGCTCTTAATAGAGAGGGGTTAAACCTTGGGTCTTCCCAAGTGGCAAAGAGCGAGCCTGAACGGTTCTGTGAACTTCTGGAAGCGGCACAGCAGCTCCTGAGCCTCTGGGCTCGGCTCCTGCATCGTGGTGATGCCGTGCTCCGCGCCGGGAGCGCTGCCGACCAGCCTCAGGATGCAAACACCTCCCCGGGAATGCAATCCGAGTCTGAAGATGCCTTTGATATAGAGGAAACTTGTCTCTGGATGAATCTGATCCCTTGCATATATAAGAGTACAGTTGGCAATTGTGGGGAAGGGAAAAAAAAAAAAAATCCCTTCTGAAATTAAGTGAGGGACTTACCTTCCAGACCTTTGATCTTCAGAGGAATTCAGCTTGCAGCTTTCATAATACCCGTGTTTTTAAAGCAACTGAGCTGGTTTTCTGAGGAGATGAATAAAAGCCGTTGCTTAAAATGACTGAACTACTACAGACTTCTTGGTTGGGTAAATTCATGCTTCGTGATGTATGGTGTTTTGGCTTTTAAACTTCCTTAATGCTTTTAGAACTGAAAACATAATATTTTCCTTGGAAAAGGTGGCCCGGCAGTAATCACAGTTTAGCTGAAGTAAAGCTGATTGAATGGATTGTCTTTCTGAAATCAGTTGATTTTTCAAAATTTGAAATATAGGCCTGGCAAAAATCTCTGCGTTAAACTTGAAAAATGCGTTTCTCTTAATATTTTTTTTTCCTAAACATTGAAGTTAAATTTAAAAATAGGATCTGGTTTGAGCACATTTTCTGATGCCAGAAGAAACAGAAGAAAGTCTGTAGTGGTAGAAGTCTTTGATGAGAGGTCACCCAAGGCCAAACCAAAATCTTGCTCCTCTGCACGGCGTTTTTGCAGCGCTGGGAGCTAGCTACGCTGGTGTGTAATTATGCTGGACCTACTGCAGAGGAGGAATGGGAGGAAGGAGGTGGCCCCTCTTGATAAGAACACGTACCCTTTGCAGTGGGATGGTAAAATAGTGTCATGTGTAAATCGCTTTGCTTTTGAATACACTGATGTACGTCAGTACGGGTGCTAGAGGGAACATTTATCTAAGCTGGTTGAATTCTGCCCTCTTACCACTCCTCCGAGCTCTGCTTCCCCTTTCCTCTCTTCATCACTTTGTTCTTTCCTTCCCCCTAAGCGCAGAAGTCTCCTACCAACACTTGCCCTGCATTCAGCATCAGTCGTTTCCAGCCGAGGCTGGCACCTTCTCCTGGAGCCGGTCTTGGATCGTCCTGCCTGCTGCATCACGTTGCGTTTGTTGTGCTCCAGGTTCAGTTCCCTTCGTCTGTGCTGCGTGCTCTGGCACTTTGCTATGGTGGTGGTTTTGGTGGTTTTTTAGTGGTGTTTCCTGAACCAGACAAAACAAACTAGTTGTGTGTGCAGGCCTGGTTAAGCTCACGACTTCTGGTCTGCTCATAGAAAGCTTGGGTAGAGACCTCGAGAGGTGTTCCTGGGCGCAATCTTACCACCAGCTACCTGGCCAGGAGCTGCTGTCCTCAGACATGTCCCCGGGGACAAACTGTCCTCTGTGCTGGAGGAGAAGCATCAGAATCCCTCAGGAGCAGCATCATGTTATCCTAAAACATTGGGATAACGTCTAGCAAAACCTTGTTCATGAGCTGGGATGGGACAGACAAGAACACAGCTTGGCCCCGTGAGCAGCTCTGTTGGATTTGGTTGTGCTATCTTAAACCAAATCTTCAAAATGACAGTAAATCTCCAAATAGGTGACCTCAAAATGGATTTCATTTCGGAATTGTCAAAGCCGAGACTTCTCAGTGGTACGGGAAGAGGGAGGAGGCAGGACGGTGGTGGTGTTAGAGCGTACAAGCACGATGCCAGCAGTGATGGTGATATTTTTAATAAAATGTAAATAGAAGAGTTGGCTTCTGGCTTGACCACCGTGAGCTGTACTTCTGCTACGGTGGTTGCGAGGCTGTTTATATCGTTCGCTTCTTTCACGGGAGCACCCAAAAACTGCACGGTGTTGTTAAATACCTATCCCCAGTTCTTACTTTGTCTTGTCGGTAATCTCGGGGTGAAAGTGTCCTGTGTAAAGAAAACTGGAAGACTTTTTAGGCAGTTGAACGTCTTGCTGTTTTTCCTCTATTTATTTGCCAAGAGTGGTGAATTAGCATATTAACTATCTCGTCTGCGTTAATTGCGGCTTGATCAAAACCAATTTAAAACTGGATGATAAAAAATATTTTTACAGATTCTGTATCAGATGGGGTCTCAGTTGTTTAAAAAAAAATCATCCACAAATTACTCTATTCGTTGTGTTGTATTACTCACGTCAAGCTAGAGTCTGGATTTTCCTTCCAGTAGAAACAGAAGTCTGGCTAAGCCAAAGAGTCTGCATTTGATACGTTTGCTTTATATTCCCCCAAAATTGCTTGCACCCTTCTGTTGTCTCCTGATGTGTGTTACACACAAGTATGAGATACACCCACAGCTTTAAGCTCTTGCTGCTTGAAATTACATGTGAGCTGGCTTGACTTAAGCCACGGCTTGTTTGCTTAAATGAAAACTGCCAGGAGAGATGAGAATGAAGAGTTTGTAGGCATCCCTACAGTTGGTGCTTTCAAGGCAATCTGTCTGAACTCTTTATTTCCTTTAATTTTGGGTCTTGCTGGTTATGATTTGTGTGCTTGGGGAATGCTGCTCTGGAACCTCAGAATAATCGCGTTCTCCCTTCGTTGTATGGTATAATTAAAATAACATCGAATAGAAATTGTTTTGAGATTGCATGAAAGTTGGCCTGGTCGCTGTGCCCTGAATTTTCGTGTTAGGGTTTGGATGCTGAACGTTGGTGCTTTGAAGGGTTTTGAGTTTGGGATTTGTTACTTGTTTTGTTTTTAAGCTGGCCAAATCACATTTAAAACTTCCTAAATGGATGGATTTGACTCTGAAATTTTACTATGCGTTTAAGCACATCAGAATGCAGTGTGGGTCGGCTGATCAAACTCCCCACTTTACTGGAATTAACTGGGATCGGTGCTAGTGCAGCACCAGTGATGGGCTCCTCTCTACCCATTAATGGGACTGGAAATAAGGCACGGCCCCGTCCTTCACATCTCCTTCTCAGTGTATGTGTCTTCTAATTCCTCGTGGTATGTGTTCTACCAAGGGATGCTGTAAAAAATTTGATGCCAAAGTTTCTTGGGGAACTTTAATGTTTTATTTTAAATGCAGAGAGAGTTTGATTAAAATTTAATTTATGTTCAGAGGAAGGGCAGATAAGGAGTGAAGTTTGTTTTGCTTCAGTTTCACACCGCAATTGCTAGATCCATCACAACTGCTTTGATTCGTGTAGATATTATATCTCCAGAAAAAAAATCTCTCTTTTCCCTACTGCATTGCTTGTTCTTTCCTTGTTTGTCTTCCCTCCCTGCCAAGTATTTTTGGATGAGTGTATACAAGAGATTGCCGAATGGACTGAGGCAAAACTGCTGCATATTTGCTAATGTAGATTAAACTTCAGTCTAAGTAATAGTTGTGGTGCTTCCGTCAGTTACCTACAGACAGACAGAGTATGTTGGCATGCCACAGGATGAGGCTTTGTAGGTCTCTTGCTCTGCAGTGGGGAATTTCATGATTCAGGTCAGTAGTTCTGTAACTTTAACAACTGAGCATCGCATTGATTTTTTGTTTATTTATTTATTTGTTTGGAAGAGGGATTGAAAGGGCATTTTAGAGCATGGATGAGATCTGGTCTGTAAAAGGCAGCTTATTTTGGTGTAATGCTTCTGGATCGGTACGAACAAACGCACAGGCTGCTTCTTGTGATAGGGGAGTTCTTCCATTAACTGGGCTGCAGTGAGCATCCTCCGAGATGAAACTTCTGCCAGAGCCGGTGGGCCCTGGGCATCTCTTCTTCTCTTACTGGCATTAAGTTTATAACTTTATTTTCCTTGGTCATGTATCGCTGAGGCTTCCATCTCAAGGAAGGGGAATCTGTCAGAGAAGTCGAATCCGTGTCAAGATACCTTAGCCCTCAGGTGTATCGTCCTCAAACAGCAGTTGAATTCATCTTCTTCTGCCCCAGCTACGTGGAATCAGACCTGCGAGGTTGGATTCAGCCACCTGACCCCCTTTCCTTCAGATTACCAACTAAATATACAGCATCCCTGTGGGAAAGCGGCTTTTTTTTGTTTGGTTTGGGTTTTGTTTGTTTGTTTTTTTCCTGGAGTAGTTGTGCTCTGAATTGCTGGAGGATGCAACAGGATCGAAATGAGAACTCTTGAATAGCGTGATGCATCTGTCCTTGTGCTCTAAGGTTTTACAAGAGGGTATTAGAGGAAGCGTGGCCTTTTTCCTAGGGCACTTAGTGACTTAGGAGGTCTTTGTTTGATTCTTTACACCAACTTTCTTCAAGGTCTCTGTTAAATTGTGTTTTATTGCTGTGGATGCTTAAATAGATGTATGTAGCCGGGCAGTAGTGCTGTTTTCATCTTCTCGCGTACAGCCCAAGTGATTGAGACAGCAACACTTATGAAAGCTGAAGTGAGAATAATAGAACTATGCCTTTATTTAGCTAAAGGATATGCCTGATGGCTTCAGAGGATAAAGGTCACAGTATCAGGGCAGCTATCCCAAATTATTAACTGCTGGTGGCAGTATTTTTCTGAAAGTGGTGATATTTCCATTGTCTTTCTTATTTTGAAACATCTGTTTTAAATTTTTTGCTTTACACACAGGCTAACAAAAGAGTAGAGCAAACTCCTTTATAAAGGAAGATTGTTTTGCAGAGTTCTGGTCTACATTTCTGGAGTTCAGTCTTGTGCCAGCTCATCCGCTATAAAATCGGTCATGCCGCTGAGGATATAAATCCAGTGATACTGAATATGAATAGTTTTGTTGCTGGGGTCAGGATGTCTCGCCTTTAAAAGGCAGACGGTGTCTCCCCTCTGCAGAAAGGACTTCCCTCTGAGAGGTCTCGCATCAGCAGGCTCAGCTCGCCCATTGGTGTAGGTAGGTGGGAGATGCTCCGAAATGTGGCTCTGATGCTGTAAGGATTTTATGGGAGCGTAATAGGCTCCGTACCATGTTCATCTCTGCCAGCGAATGGGTAGGTAGTACTGGCTTCGTAGGCTCAGTAGCAGAATTGGAGAGTCAAAGCGAACATCCTCTGTTCTTTGCTTTCTTTGCAGAGGATCTCAGGAGTGATAGTCTTACTGTTGTTATATATAAACTCTGAATGTGGTAGTTTCTAATCCAGGTGCTGTTAGACCAGCATCTTAGAATGGAGCTGTCGGGCATATCATAATGTGTCTAGCAAAGAGAAATCCTATGGCTTCAGGGAAGCCTTTAGATGAGGCGAGTGATGGAGGTCCTGGTCTCATCTCCTTCTGTTCTGCAGCTGGAGAGTAAAGGATGGTTTTTAATACAGAGCTGTTACAGCTAAGGTGTTAGTTGCTAGTTCCAGATTTCATGTCGTGGTCCTACAAGACGCTTTTTTTTTTTTTATTATTATTACTTCTTGGTGCGAAGCAGTGGTATCTTGCCATAGAGCACTTTCTTGGAGCATTATTTTCTCCTGAGTACAAGTAATGAACAGGCACACAGCCCCGTGCAGCTCAGAGGGCTGCTTCTCGAAGCTCTGGTTGCTCCTTTACGTGGAGGTGCCATCGCCCAGTCCCTCAGAGGGACCTGGGGGACAGCGCACGCGGTGTCAGAGCTTCCCAAGGAGCTGTCTTGGCTGGGCAGGTTGCTCTCCATCCCGGTGCAATCGGCTGCAGGGGATGCCTTGGGAGCTCCCAGGTGGCCCAAGCTCGCCCCGCTTTCCTCGCTGCTCCTCCTGCCCGACCTAGGCACCAGGTAATTATTTTATATATCTTTATTTTTTTTCTCAGACACGGTATGCTAATTGCTGATGAACTCAAACCTCCTGATGACATTCCACTTGAGGTGTTTCATCACCTATCAGCACATGTTGTTTAACCAGTTTGGGATTAAGCTCTTTTTTTTTCTTTTTTTTTTTTTTTTTCTTCTCCCATCCTTGTGGTATCTTGAGAAACGGAGGCGCGGGGGTCCGGCGAGCGTCGTCTTTAACCTCGCTGAAAACAAAACGAGGAGGGATCCGTGCGGCAAGCGAGTGACTCTGTCAGGGCTCATTTTGTGGTTTTCTCCCTTTTTTTTTTTTTTTTTTTTCCTCTCCTCAAACACCGCCAGGTGACCCTCGGCGTGGGCGCCCCGGGGCGGGCAGCGGGCCCCCAGGCGCGCCGTGGCCCCGCGGGCCGGACCCGCTCCATTTTCTCTGCCGGCACCTGAGGCCCGACCTCACCTCACAAAATGAAGGCCGGGCAGCACCGGCTGGGACCGGCCGTTGCCATGGTTTTCGCCGTGGCAGGTCACGTGCCCGCCGCCTCACGTGACCCGCCGGTGGCCCCGCTCCCCGCAGGACGGAGCCCGCCCGCGGCGCCCGCCGGGGGTCCCGGGGGTGCTGGGTGCCCCCGGAGCGGGTTCGGACCCCGCGGCGGGGAGCACGGCGAGGCCGGGGCCTCCCCACGAGCTGGGCTGAGCGCCAGCCCCGCCGAGGCAGGGGGTTGTTTGTAAAATAAATAAATAAAAAATAAAAATAGGTCCGTAGTTGACAGCCCCGACACCAGAGCGGCCACGTTGGCATCTGCGAGGTGTCGCCAAGTGGCCCGGGTGACACGGTGACATGAGTGGCGTGGGGAGACCCCGGCTCGGTCACTGCTTCTTGGCTGAGGGTGCGAGGAGCCTCCAAAAAGCGTCGCTTGGTGTCGTGTCTGCAGCAGAATGAAGTCCTCCAGCGCTGTGTTTGCGTTGCGATCCTGCAGCTTCCCTCCGTGCGGGCTGGTCAAAGCGGGGAGCATGCGGAAAGGTCCCTTGGGGTTTGGAGACGGGCACGATTTGGGGTGCAGAGCCGTCCATCCGCTCAAATCCCGCACGTACGGGGGTCTCGGCTTGCTGCGTGACTCCTGCTTCACTTGAGGGACTGAGCCTTAAAGCTGGAGCAGCGAAGGCGGGCGCCGCTGCTCCAGTTCCATCCCAGCCCCTCGCTCACACTGAGCCCCAGCTGTCGTCTGAGAAGGGCTCAGCAGCGAGAGGCTCCCCGAGCCGGTGCCATCCCCGTCCCGGTGCCGTCCCCGCTCGCCACTGCCAGGAGAAGCTTGCTGTGCCGGCTGCAGCTGGGCCCGGGCCAGTTACGGCCCTGCCGAGAGCCACGGGAACCAGTTTGGTGCATGGAGATGCAGGAAAAAGCTGGAAATGTTTCACCTGTGCCACTGCTACTTTTGAAACCGCCTCAGAGTTTAAATGATTCGGGTTTACTGGCTCGCTGTGCCCTCTAGAGGACACTTCTACCTTCTCTTGTGTTTCACCGAGATAGAAATTGCATTTAAAAAGCTGCTTTTTTTTTTCTTTCCAGTGTTCTGAACTGTTTTTGTTTTATCCAAAGTACTGTTTGATGTGCCATGAGTGTTTACTGGAGGTGTGTTTTACAGGGCTTATGGGGATACACGGCTTTTTGGTGATGTTAGTGTGAATACCCTTTGCATCATTAATAAGGATTAACTTAATTATTTGTTTTTGTGGGTATCAGTTAAGTCTAGAAATTGTTGTTTGATCTGAGGAGTAATCATCTGATATTTCAAAGTAGAAAGCTTGTGTGCCGCATCTCTTGTTAGTGAGCAGTACGAGCCACGCTTAAATATTTGCTTAGTCTTGCTTGATGCGAGCTCTTTATGCGTTTCTTCTAAAGCATAACTCGCTGCAAGTTAGAAGGTTCTCAGTGTAAACTTTATTGTTCCTACTTCTGGTTTTGGGTTACAAGAAAAACAAAACAATGCCATGTGTTACGTTCTCCTGCTATTCTTGCTGTCAGACCTTTTGCAAGCACTGTCATTGTTTCCTGGGCGGTGCAGAGGGCTGTGCTGTCCTGTTTCCGTACCGCTCCTGCCAAACCTCTCGGCTCTCACGTGCCACAAACCTTGCTCTGAAACACTTGTGCTTTACGGTTTGAAATCCCAAATCCCGGTATTGAAGGTATTCTGCTCCTCCCTTCAACTTCCACTTAAAATTTCCTTGGACAGGGACCCTGCCGCGTGTCCGAAGCCAGTACAGCTCTTCTCGTATGATAATCAAGTGTGGTGGGGCTGGGAGGTGATGGATTGTCAGGAGTTCAGCTGTGAGGTCCACACACTAAAGCACTAAAACCAAATAAAAAGTTAAAAGCGACATCCATCTTGATGTATTTCAGGAGTTTTTGATAAAGCTTTGCAGGTGTGTGTGTGTTGAGACCGTTAGGGGTTTCTGCTGAACAAAAGAGTTCAGCGGTGTTGATGGATGAAGAAGGCTATGCCATAAAGTGCCCAAACTTAGGTAAGTGAAGGTGTGTGAGCTGAGTCGTGTTTCCTCAGGATTCAGGCAACTAGCTCGGGTGGGGAAGGTCACAACGTAAAAACCCTTGCGCTAGGAAAGGGAAAAAGAGAAGGGGGGGCTGGTTTTGCCTTGCAGCACGTTAAATAAGCGCTAAGTGACCTGGTGGCTTTGGACCAGGGGAGGGTAGGTGGTCCTCCCCGTGCAAGCAGAGCCTTCGCCCTCCAAGGTTGGCAGGGCTTGCCTCTGGCAGGGAGGGAATGGCTGGTGGAAAAGCTCCTGGTTTGAGGGAATTCTCCTTTTCCTGTCTGTTGTGGCCGCGTTTTGCCTCGTGAAGCTTACCAGTACAAAAATGTGTCATATTTAGGAGGAGAACAGAAATGGATGGAACTCGTCTGTGCTGGGTTTATTTGGAATTTTGAGAGATTTGGGAATAATCTATCAGGAGGTCATAAATAATGCTATGCAGTGTGAAGTGGTCGTTTTTGTTAGTTTCATTAACTCATTCTCTGTGTTTTCCTTCTGATTTGCAGTGAAATAAAGAGAGAAAAGAGAGTCCCCTCACCGGACGTTATAGTGTTATCGGACAATGAACCTTCTAGCCCTAGAATGAATGGTTTAACAAAAATAGCATTAAAAGAGACCAACACGGAGGCGCTCATGGTGAGTCTGCTTGTCTTGACGCACTTCAAGTTTTGCCATCTAGATGTAAGAAAACATTCCTCTTGTTCCTGCAGAGACACCTGCAGTCACAGGGTCAGGTAGATACCTGGTTTCCTGAAGATTGATTTGCAGGCTGGCAGTCTTGGAGCTGTTAAAGGCTGATGTGTGCCTTTTATTATCGTTATTATTTATCTTTATTTGCTTATTTTTTACATGCTTCTAAAGTATGCTTTTTTAGGAATTGTTTTTTTTAGTGAAATTTGTCTTTGTGGGCATAATATCCCTTATTCAGCATGGCGTAACATAGATTTGTTGTCTGACTTCTCTTTTTCCGTGCTCAGTTTGTGTCTTCATATTGCAGACATGTCAGTGATATTGAGACATACATGACAATTATAATGCTGGAAGTTCTTGTCGTAACTTGTATGGTATCTGTCCTTACCCTCTCCCCCCTCCCTCTTCTCCCATCCTCGATTGCCTTACCTGGCCCTGCAGAAAAGCAGTCCTGAGGAACGTGAGAGGATGATTAAACAACTAAAAGAAGAGTTACGGTTAGAAGAAGCAAAACTTGTTTTATTGAAAAAGCTACGGCAAAGTCAAATCCAGAAGGAGACCACTACTCAGAAGGTATTTATTTTCCTACGGATACGTGTCTTGTCTTCTAGAGTGGAGGAAAAAATTAAGTAACTGTGGCAGCTGCCATAACCTGTAGAACAGAAGAGAGTTCTCAAATAAAGCATGTCTCGCTTCTCATAAAACCTTCCTGAAGTTTGTAGTGGTGTATCCCATTAACCATTCCTTCTTTTTTTGGTGTCGCCAAGACCAAAAGACTAGACAGTTTTCCTGTCAACCATATGCAAAAGCTGAACATCTTTTTAGTAAACTCGGACGTTTTTGAGTGGAATGCACTCCAAATTACTAAGCACTGTCCGGCGTAGAGATAGCTGGCACGAGCGTGCATTTGGAGGAGATTCTCGTACATAACTTCACCTGTCAGCACGTCTGTTGAAGCATTTCCATCTCCACCGCTGGGAGCTGTGACCGAGGGCCGAGCTCTGCTGTGTGGCACAGATCTGGATTCCAGCTCCTACCGGGTGCAGCCAGCCTGTAGTTATGTCAAGAAACCCAGGCGGCCTAAAAGGAGAGGCTCAGCCCTCCCACCCTGGCCCCCTTCCCTTCCTCCCCGCCCCTCGTATCACACATTTGCTTCCCAAAGTGCTGGGAGGACTGTTTTCGTTGGAAACAAACCCAGCAAAAAAAAATCTATTTTTTTTTGTCAGAGGAGCTGCCTTCTGCATGTGCTGTTCACGCTGCCACCGAGGGGTAGAGGTGGAGGCAGGCAGGAGAGGAGCAGAGGGGGCGTGCAAACACCCCACGCGAGGCGCCGAGTGACTTGAGCACCTGTAACAATGGCAACTGAACTATTTTATTTTACAGCCCGTGTGATGCTGACTTGGTGGGTTTTGTGTTGGGAGGGCACTGTGTAGGTTTAAGTGTGCTTCGTGCTGCAGATGGATATTAACACCTCTCTGTCGGCTGGTTTGGGTTGTTTTATGGGTGTCTGTCTCCTGGACGTCTGAGTGCCTCAGTAGATGGAATCAAAACCAATGCGACAAGTACCCACATCGCGCAATTCGCTGCTGAGCGATGAACTCTGGATGTTTGACCTAAGTAGGGCAAAATGGCATATTATAAACTTAGTATCTGAAGTCTTTTTCCCTAACTTTTCTCACTTCATGTTATGCTTGAACCGAATTTGTTGAGACCAGCAGTAACGGTGAATAAGGCTGAAGCAGGCTGCAAGCCGAGACTACTAAAATAGATTTCTACGTTGCTGTGCTTTTGGTGTGGAGGCTCTTTTCTTTTTTTTTCTGGTATAATCTTATCTGTACTTGCCTAATAACTTCTTCATTTAAATACGCATGTTGAGGTGCTCAGAGGAAGAAAGGGCTGGGGGAGGGGGAAAACCACAAGCCTTGAAGATTCCCTTACTAAGGCGCAAGGAGGTAAACGCTTTTATTCCCTTAGCTTCTGTGATTCTGCTTTACACCCTTACACTCCTCTGCTTTCTTTCTGGTTTTTTCCTCTTCCAGCCTGCTGGTTCCTCTGGGAGTGCTGTGGCCACCCCTCCGCCCTTGGTGCGGGGCACGCAGAGTGTTCCTGCTGGCAAGCCGTCCCTGCAGGTCAGTGGGAAGGGCCAGGCTGCCAGGTCTAGGGCCCGGAGCGGAGAAGGGTGCGCAGTGCAGGAGAGGCAGCCCCAGCACCTTGACGACTTGCATCCGGGTGGAATTTCTCCCTAAACAGATCCGGTGCTAACTCCCGCCAACCCCACTCTAAGCTTTTTTTTTAAGAATGATTGGGGTGGGAGACGGAGGTAGGATGTCACACGCAGGTGACTCTCGAGAGCTCGTTTTTCAGTGGCTGAGCATCCCGAAGGGCCTCATCCGCTCTGCTGTGACATACACTCAGGTTACCGGTGCTAATGACCTTTGGCAAATGAGGCTGCCATAGAGTCCTGTCCTAGAAATGCTGTGGCAACCTGTTGTCAAACCCTCCAGATACCCAGCTGTGTCCTTAGTGTGATTAGCTGTAAGAACTGAGTGAGCAGTAAGGTTTTCTTTTTTGGCTCTGTGGCTGAATGGCACACGATGGTAAGAAAGGTCTTGGTTCAGGCTAAATTAAGTGTAATGCTGGAAGGCCTTGGGGAGGGGAAAAAAAAAAGCAGAGGGGATTGACATCTGTCAGCCTAATCTGCCTCTCGAGTCTAGTATCTTGTTTCGCTTTTGGATTTGAGACATTTCTGGTTATTTACCTTGGCCTGATTTGCAACAAATTTCAGAACGGTTTCAGCACATAATGCTTTAATTTGGAAAATGCCAGCTCGTGTGAAAAACCCCGAGCATGCTCTACCTGAGGGTTGGGGTAAATTTGCTCTCCATTTAGGAAACATTCCCAAAACTTACAGCAGTCTGTCAGTTTGAGTAATCTCTTCCTTGAGGCGAGTTGCCTTCACTGAAGACAGCACTTTCAGAGGAACTGGACCACAAGTTAAATCTGCAGCGAACAGGCAGTGAAACTCCGCTCATCTGTGCCGTTTGGCAGAGCGGAGAGCTGGGAGCCAATAATCCAGAATTCCAGTTATTCTGTCTAATTCGTGGCGTTTGGGCAAATTAACCTAACCTCCGTCTGCTTTGGCTTGACTGTGAAAACTCTATTAATTCCTGCGTGTAGGAGTTGAGGTAACATTTGGTCTTCAGTTGAAAGGCGTAACAGAAGGGGATCAAGCTCCCCCCGTGCCTAAATATGCATGTGTGCGCGCACATAACTCATGAAAGTGGGAGCCTCAGTGTTTTCAGAAGTCTTAATTCGTGGGTGACGGTCAGTTTGGGGCTGGAGTAAGGGAAGTGGCAAGCTGTGCAAAGCCACATGAACAGGACGGAGAGGTTCGGTGCTCTTTGAGCAGTGCCTCTCTGGCGAGGCTGCGTAGCCCTAGTGGTCTGCAGGAATGTAAATGGTGCATGGAGCTGTGTCACCTTTTATTGCGTTTTGAGAAACTTTCAGGGTTTGATGCAGTCTGCAGCCCCAAAAACAAGGGCGGCAGTGTTTCAAACCCCTTTCGCTTGACTCCTTTTCTTTTTCATATTTTTTTTTTTAACGCTTTTCTCCCTTTCCTGCCTCCTCTTTCCTTCCTGCACACATGCACACGCCCAGTCTGCTCGCCTTCCCAGGTTCCTGCATCTCCAGCTTCTGTCTGCCCGTGCTTCTCCTTGAAGCCAGCCGTGTGTATTTCCCTGTTCTCTTCCTCCCCACAAAAAAAAACGAAGTTTTTGTTTGTTGTTTGCTTGGTTTTGTTTGCTTGCCGTGGAACACTAGCTGCACTGAAGCCAGCCTGGCCATCTCTTGTCCCTACAGTCTTTGCAATCCTGATGCTCCAGACAGATGTTGCATTCATCACATCAGCCAGAGAGGAAAGCTGCTCGTGTTTACCCCATGCTTCATACTCCTGTTATGGCATGCCTCTTTGGTGTCTTTCAGTACAGCAGTGCTGGAGCTATTGAATTTTGTGGGGGTGGCAGAAGAAAATGTTGTTGAGGGCTGCGCTTTACCTTTTGAATTCTGTGCAGGATGTGAGAGAACAATTCCCGAGCACGCAGCCTGACTACCATCGTGTCCTTACCTATGTCTGTATTGCTGCGTAAGATTTCAGATAGTGCTTTATTGGCACTCTAAGCGACGGAAGAGAGCATGCATATAAATGCACCAGGATGAAAAAATGCAACTAAAATGTCCTCTGTTTTGCAGACCTCTTCTACACGTATACCGGGCACTGTTATTCCTCCTCCGTTGGTCCGTGGTGGGCAGCAGACTTCTTCAAAACTAGGAACCCAGCAAAACACACAGATAGTAATGCCACCTCTTGTCAGAGGAGCGCAGGTATTTGCTTCATGGTGGACCTACTCTGTTTTTCTGGAATGCATCTTTATTAACTATTGTCTTAATTATCCTTCTCCTTGTCTGGAGGGATCTTGCGAAGTTTTTGCTGGAATTTCTTGATATGATTAGAGATATTGCCACTGAAAGATTCTACATCGTTGTAGCTCATGCTTCTGTGCTGTCCCATAACACTTGCAGTGAACCATGAGAAAATCCCTTGGTGATGTGGGATGCTGCCTTACCTGCATAGCTTCCTCCCTCAGCTGCACCAGAGAATTTTGTGTGCCTTTATTGTGAAAGCTAACTTAGGGGCTTCCAGCTTCACCTGCTGCTTAGGAGAGCAGAGGAAATGAAACACAGTCCCTTACTCTTCCTTTTTTTTAACATTATTCTTTCTGTCATATCAATTTCACCTTTTCAAGTGCTAAAACTCACTTTTTTTCCCTCATTGTGTCTGTCTTCAGATTGAATAAGAGCTGCTGAAATGAGATAGTCAACTGGAAATCTGAAAGTGCCGCTTCGCAGGGTCTTTATCACCTGTAACAGAAAACAGCGGTGTCACTAGAGGAGTAGGAAAGCAATGTTCAATTTGATATGGTCTTCTAGAACTATGGCTTCTGTGGAGGACCACGAAAAAGTATATTTCCTTGTTAAATGAGGATTTATTTTGCAGTGAAAGGTCTACTTTTATCTATTGCATAGCCAGCACTAAAGAGGAAGGTAGAGCATTTGGTATTTCATTTTCTTTCTGTTCTGATTATGGAGAGAACCTCATTCTGAGAAATAGCTTTCCTAATGCCTTTAAAATGAAACAGGCTTAACAACTGCACATTTGAAATGAAAGAAATTTGACTTGGAAACTTGGATTTTTGGCACACCTCTTTAGGCCCTCACGTACGAGCATCTCTTTTGATGCTGTGTTCTTCTTGTTTCATTTTGACGGAGGGAAAGGGAAAAACATCGCATTTTGACACAAATGTTAATCGTCACGCTTTCTTTGCGTTCCCTGCCTTGCCTCATTTTCCACTGGATCATGTCATCCCATTTGACTCCCACCACTTATTTCCCGCTGTCTAATCCTCCCCATCGTTCATGGCACCATTGCATCAGCCCATTTCTGTGTCTTCCCAGCAAATCCACAACATCCGACAGCACTCCAGCACGGGGCCACCTCCGCTGCTGCTGGCGCCACGGGCATCGGTCCCCAGCGTACAAATTCAGGGGCAGAGAATTATCCAGCAGGGTCTGATCCGTGTCGCCAACGTTCCCAATACCAGCCTGCTTGTCAATATCCCGCAGGTGAGTTTTTATAACGTACTTTGTGCCAAACTTAACTTTAACCCCAGAGAAACAGAGCTGGAACAGTTGTGATTACTGATCGTCCGGTTACTGCATCTAATTGGCCCAGCCTGCTATCATCGAATGGGTGCAGGTGCTTATTACTACAGCTGTCTTGCTCCGTTTTCTTCCCATTCTCTGGTTGCATTCGCCTCCTGTACGTGGGAATGAAGAAAACCATTACAGATTATTGGGAAGAAATACATATTTCAGTGAACTGAATGTCATGCTTCATTTTGCATTGGGTATTTCAACATGAAGCTGTCCATTAGAAGGTTTTTTTCCTCTGTAGAAGTGTAAACAGTGTTCTAGTAATAAACGGAGCTCAAAATGGGCTAGTGCTTCTGTTTTGAAACACCGGGAGATAATAAAGGAGCAACTTTGCTTCTAACTCAGATACTGGCATACAAACAGCGTAGGTAAAGATAGGAGGTACAATATTGCTATAAACATAAATGTTGCGACCTGTTTCATCACCTGCAGAGATCAGCTTTAGGGGCAGGTGGCTCCCAGGCACCCTGCCTCCCATCGCACACCCCGGCAGCCCCGCGCAGCCCTAAAGCAAACCCCAGTTACCCTCCCTTGGGCCACCTCGGTGGAACGAGGGAGCCCTGAACCATTTGGCCCCTTGTCTCTAAGCCGTGTCCTGTTTCCTCCCAGGCCTCTCCGACTTCAATCAAAGGTACAACTGTGACGTCTGCTCAGGCGAACGCTACTACGACCAGCGCTGCTTCTATCGTCAACTCCAACGACTCGCCAGCCAGCCGGCAAGCCGCCGCCAAGCTCGCCTTGCGGAAGCAGCTGGAGAAGACGCTGCTGGAGATCCCTCCTCCCAAGCCGCCTGCGCCAGAGATGAACTTCCTGCCGAGCGCAGCTAATAACGAATTTATTTACTTAGTTGGGTTGGAAGAAGTTGTGCAGAATTTGCTGGAAACTCAAGGTGAGATGGCGTTAAAAATGTGCCTCAAAGGTGAGGAGAGAACCTTTTCCATTTGGACTTTATCAAAACAGCAAGCAGCAAAGAGTGACAGGCTTTCCTGGATTAAATTTCCATAGACTGACTAATATGGGATTAACTTCTGTTAACAGTTGTCAAATTGCTTTATTTAACTGTGAAATTCCAGGATTTCACGATTTCTCACAGGCTAGACACCATTTGTAAAGATTTCTCTAAAATACATCAAGGACAGGTGATTTCCTATCACTCACTTGTGTGTCCATCACCACAGAATTCTCTCTGAATATTGTTTTCAGCAGTTATCTTTTAAGGATGTTCCTAGGGAGAAATGAGGTTGATATGGACGGATAACCTGGGGAAACCGCCTCCAAACACATGAAAATCAGCTCTGTTGCCAAGTTCATGTAGAAGGCAAGAGGAGAAATGTAGTTGACTGAAGATTGACTTCTTACCTTCTGGATTCCAGACCTCCTTTCTAGTTAATCAGCTGTATTGTATCTATGAAGTATATAGTTGAGCAGATTTTGCCTTTACAAGTAGTGTCACATCTCTTACCATATTCACCGTTTTTTAGAAATCACCTTTGTGGCAGCACTTGACATAGTAATAATGCTCGTTTGTGGCATTTGAAGTGATTTGAGAAGGGTGAGGAAATAAATACCTGCTGGGTGCAAGTGCACGCACTAACAGAAACAGAGTTTAAAGGACATCTAGTAATGAAAAAGGCTTTAGAATGAGGAGAGTTAAGGGTGGGAGGGTTGTTTTTATTTTTTTATATTTTTTATGCTGGAATATTCTTGAGGGTTGTTAAACGTAATTCATTTGTCAAAGCCAAAGATGAGCAGGACTAACCTGGCTGTGTTTCTGCAGGTAAAGTTTCAGTTCCCGTATCATCTCGCGAGCCCTACATGTGTGCTCAGTGTAAGACTGACTTCACCTGCCGTTGGAGGGAGGAGAAGAATGGAACCATTATGTGTGAAACCTGTATGACATCAAATCAGAAAAAGGCCTTGAAAGCTGAGCACACTAACCGACTGAAGGCTGCCTTCGTAAAAGCGCTGCAGCAAGAGCAGGAGATTGAGCAGAGGATACTGCAACAGACTGCGTCTCCCGTACAGACCAAGTCAGACCCCATAGTGCAGCACCACTCGCTCAAGCAGGTGAGGCTCTGTCTGCAAGCAGTCCCATCGTGGTGGTGATGGAGCAGGGGTCCCGTGGCTCCACGTGCGCTGGTGTTCAGTGTGCAGGCATGGAGCTTGTGCATGAACCTGTTTTATTTGAGCTCCGCAGCGTGTGCTTGGGTGTAAGGTTAAAACTGGGCTGGTTAAAGCCCTATTCTGTCATACGGGGACTTGATGCGTAATTTATTTTCTCTACATGAAGAACAGAGGTAATGTTTTTCTGAAGAGTCATCGTAATTATCCTGGGGTGTTGAGTTCACATGCTGCAAAGTCTGTTCCTCAACTTTTTTTAGGATGTACCAAATGAAAAAACTTGCTCCGATGCCAAATACCCAGGAATAAATTTACCTCAGGTAGGAAAAAAAAAAAGAGTCTGGTTGTGAGCCAGGAGCACGTAATGTTGCTTGTGAAGTTTCAAGGTAATGGGCAACGATCATCTATGACGGAGACTGGATCTCATACACCTTGTAAAACCTTTCAGTTGAGAGAAGATGGAAACTGCTTAAGTGCTGCCTTGAGTTGAAATAATCAAGGTACTGATTATTTAGGTCAGGGAAGTGGAGCGTTTCTGGTGTATGGAGGTGCTTACACAGCACGTTTTTGTTGCTGCTTTGCATTTGATTATAATTCCACGTTCTTACAGGTGCTTTCAGAAGCACAAAGCTGATTCTTATTCTTACCTAGAGATGACTTGTAAGTTTTAAGCCCTGCAACTAATAACACATTCTGGGTTTGGCAGAAGAAGCCAAGAAATGAGAGAGAAAAATAGGCAGTAAATATTGGTCAGAGCTATTGTATTTGAAGGAGAGACACGTGCTGTGCCTGTCTTACCATCTGCTCTCTTGCCAGACTTCTAGCCAGATGTCTCGAGGCCCTGGAGCTCCACGGGGAGTGTTGCATGCATTTAGCCAGTCACCCAAGTTGCAGAATGCATCGTCTGCAGCAGCACTTGGGAGTAGGCCAGGTAAGCATGCTGAGAGACCTGTCAGCAAGGGCAGCGCTGCCGCCTGGAAGAAGACTCCCATCAATACAGGTAGATTTTTTTCTAAAGTTTCTTTTCTTTCTACTTACTAGCTGCACTCTGTCCAACAATCATAGTTCTTTGGGTAAGGATGCTTTCTCTTTGACACTTCCTGCATGAAGGCCTGGTGATTTCACGGCTCTGTTCTCCGTGTGGTTGTTGGCACTTGCTTTTGGTATGGTTTGTGCTCCTCAAAAGAGGCAGTCAAGTGCTACCTAATAGAAAGTGCTGCTTTACAGGGTTGTAAATAGGCTAAATAAATGTAATATCAGACTGTTTATCATTGACTCCATATGCACAGTCAGAACCACGCTGCAGGAGTTGAATTCAGTCGTTTAATTCTGACTGTGTTTATTACTCTTTGCTGAAAGCCACATACAATAAATGAATATTTTTGCTTTAGGTAAGGTTACAGTACATATTCCCAGCATTCCTACGGTTTGGAACCAACTAAAGTTGTTGCTTTGAACAAATTGAAATGTTAAAGTCTAATTTAATCTTTTCTGTATGTTAAGAATCTGACTTGAGAAGAGCCACTTGTTTTCTTACGTGATCATTAGGATCTCTAGGAAGGAAACTCCGTAGCAACTAGCTCTTTTGTGATCTACTTTCTTGCCCGATATTGAATGGATTTTTTTTTCTCTTGACATCTTAATTTATCACGCAAGCATAATTTCATTGCAGAGAGCCCTAGTCTGCTCAAGTCTTCATTTCTGGTGCAAAATCTTGCTCCTGTTTGCTTAGATGATTAGGGAAATTTTCATTTTCTGAAGGTGTCTGACCTTCCGTGGCCAATAGTGACTCATGCTTACTTAGCTTATCTGTTTTCATGTGGGCGAAATGTGAGTAGTGCTTTTTTGTCACTGCTTCGTCTCCTGCTTTTGCCATACTGTGACACTCGTTCTTCTTTTTTGTATCTCCTCAGGTGGGGCTTTACCTTTTGTTAATCCTAGTTTAGCTGTGCACAAGTCGTCTTCAGCAGTAGACCGCCAGCGTGAATATCTCCTGGATATGATTCCCCCACGGTCCATCCCACAGTCCGCCACGTGGAAGTAATGCAGAGGAATACCCAAGAGGAAGACTTTCCTGTTTCTGCCATCCTTTTTATACCACATGACAGTGGAATCTGCTTTAATCCCAGCTGGATATGCCCCAGGCTTTGTAGGATGCAAGAAGACCACTCCTCATCCCATCGAGTGCTGCTGTCCCTGCTAAGAGAAAATGACACCACGTGGGTGGGAAAGACTTGAGCTCATTTGGTTATCAGATTCTTGTGATTGACTGATGATGAAGGCTGTCAGGGAAGGGGAAGAATTCTTTTTTTTTTTTTTTTGGCTTTATGTATTTAGTTTGGATTTTTTTGTCACCAGCACAAAAGGAGGACTAAATGACTCTCTGCCTTTGGTTTCTTTTATTAATAACTACCCATTCACCACGAACGCGGTGTTCGTTCGCCGTCAAGCATGGATGTCAGCTCAAGGAGAGAGGAATTTCAGCCCGATCTTGCAGACGCATTTAGTGAGCCGAGTTCATGTTTGCTTTTCTTCCCTGCCCCTCCTCCAGCCAGGAAGGCAGTCTACAGATTATAATGTTTTAATGATGAGCTAATGATAAATAAGTGCAAACTCAAATTCCAGTTGAGTATGTTTTTTCTAAGGGACTGGCTACCACCAAAACTTGTCTGGTAGGTGGGAACCAGTGCAGGAGTCTCTCACTTTTGTTGGATTCTGTTTTGAATAGACTTTGAACTGTTGGTAGCCTAAAATCTAATTTACTGAATAGACAAACACCTTTGTTCAGTCTTTCTAATTCAGCGAAGAGCAGTTGGGCCTTTCATACGTTCCCAGAGACTTAAAAGCGAAACTGTTTTTTGATTATTTTCATTTTGGAGAGGTTTATCGTTTTGAGCAATTTTACTCAAAAAAAAAAAAAAAAAAACCAACTAGGAATTCCGGAAGCTGCACGCAATCAGAAGGGGCGAGCGGAGGGCGCGGAGGAGCGGGAGGCCGCGGTCAGGCAGCGGGCTCCATCCTCCGGTGGCCGTCGCTCCTGGTCGTGCTTGGTGGCCGGGCACGCGTGGGGCAGGACCGCCCGATCCCTCCCGAGTTCCGTTCTTCCAGGCGTACCAAGCATGCTCTTCTGTCCGTCACCGCAGTATTTCATTTTTGATAGAGCTTTAGGTAACCCTGCTTTAAGGACAGGTTTCTACGTGGTTTTAATACGTGTCGGGGATTCCACAGGTTTCAGCCCAAATCCATCAGGTCCAGTTGTTTCTCTTCTCGTCATCCTCTCTCCTTCTTCCCTGTGCTTCTCCCAAATTAAAGTTGAATTTAAGCGGCAGAAATACATGCCTTACTACTTATGTTGCATATCAGTACTAGAAGTAGTGCTGATGAGAATTATTTGCAAAATTATATATATATCTATATATCTATATATAAAAGAAAAGGGGGGAGGGGGTACTACTCAGTCTCTATGCTGAATCTATTTTCTTAGCAGTTGCCGTTAGATCGAACTAAACCGATAACTGTGTAGGGTTGTCCCTCTTCGGATCTAACTATTGCATAGTGAAAACGAAAACTCATTCATTTTAGCCCCTGTTCTGTTGTGTGAATATCAATATTAGATACTTTGGAAACTGTTCGGTAGTCTAGAAGACCTAGTTTTGCAAAATGGTATTTGTTGCTGTATAAAGCCCTAGAATTTCAATTTGACTTCTTTTTTTTTTGGTTTGTTTTACAAATGTATATTAAGAGCTAATCGGGGATGAGAGGAATTGTTTTGGGTTTTTAATTTTTCTTTTCATTCCAAGATATTTTGGACTGGGAGATGTGGAGAGAGAAATTGAGTGCATTTTATTTTTGCACTTTGAAATATTAACGAAATTGTTTCAGTTCCTTACACGTGTGGAGTTTCCTTGTTTTTTTTTTTTCTCTCTTCTGACAAATGGCTGCGTTATCTCATCACTGCTACAGATGTCCAGTACTGTTCAATGACCTGGGAAGAGTGCATTTGTTTCAAAAGAAAAAGCAAAACTTCTCAAAGTAAAATTCAAATGCCTTTTGGGGAAGGCTGGGAAATTTCTTAGTTTTGGGTTTTTTTTCCGGTGTTGGGGTGTAGCTTCAGCTGACGCTGATGCTGGAAAAGGGGGAATGGAAAGAGGGGCGGAAGTATTAAAAGAGCCTGTTTTAAAAGGTATGTCAAAACCTGTTTGGATACTGCCAGTTCAGCGCAGCAGCGTGTAAATCGGAATTTCAGCACAGTGGCTGAAAGAGGGGAGGCTGGAAATTGGTCTTAAAATGATGAGAGAGACTTGGGGTAAGGTACAGAACTGAGAACAAAAACGAGCCTGCACATACAGTCTTACAAACGTTGCTCCCTCAGCAGTGCTAGACCGCAATTAGCTTCCACATAACAGACTACAAAGCCCCCCAGGTCCTATTTTATGCATCGGGGCAGAATTGTTTCAAAGGCTTTCAAAGCGAGCAGAAAACATTACCCGGATATTAGGCCGTTGGGATCCAGACCAGTTTTGACATCGTTTTTAATCTGTGGTTCTTGGAGTGTTGCAGGTAACGTAGAGTAAATATTTATTGCATATGTGTTTCTGCAAAGTTCTAGATAAGTACACCGGGAAGACTTGAGTGGTATTCATGTGTTAAATGCCAGAAGAGTTGCTTCTTCCTTTATAGTCAGAATTGCGTATTCAGTTGAGTAGTGTTTAACCGGGCTAGTTAAGGTATCATGCTAGGTTTAGGTAGTTGTTAAAACACTTGCTGCAGTCTTTCCAGATCTTCTCCTCTTCCCCATCTGTATGTTACCCTTCCTGCGGGGAAAAAATAAAAATAAAAAAAAAAAAGGAAAGGAAAGGAAAAAAAAAAAGTCAGGAAAGCTCAATCAGATTGAATATTCAAAATAATGGTGTTATGGCCTGAAGGTTGAATTGTTTGGGAATGGTGGAGGAGGGGAGTTGAGACACTTTAAAGAACAAACCCTTGGTTTCTTTGTACTGCTGTCACGTCTGGGATTCCCGCCACCCTAAGGGCTACTCGTTCCTCTGCAGAGCTGCCCGCGCAGCGTGCGGGCTCTCGAAGAAAAGCCGCGTCACCAGCCCGCTCCTGGAAAACACCGTTTTACTTAAAGCTCCCTCAGAACAAGAGACCGACCGTGCTGCTCGACGGCCTGCGTGTACGGCGGCGGCGTTCGGGCGGAACAGGCGGCAGCGCGCCCCGGCTCCTGCTTCCCCGACCTTCCACTGCTTCGCTGCAAAACTGCTGCATGAGCTGGTTTGACATTGCTCAGATGCTGCTTGCTTCCCCCCTCTCCTGGGGAGAGGGTTAGAGCAGCGTTGGTTCTTGCAAGCCATATAACCTTTCTTTGAGACGTTGCAACTACAAGATTTTATAATACAGTAATAATGAGAAATGACTATTGTACTTAGATTTTAGCAACTTGTGAAATAAACCCCTGATTTTCATTTGAACCAGTGTTGCGATGTGGGAGCTGTGTGGTTTTTTAATTTTTTTTTTTTTTTATATATAACCTAATTTATTATCTGTTGGATTTCTGAGCGCTGGCTAGGTGGCAGAGCTCCGCTCAGAAACACGACGAGTGGCCTGGTTGATTTATTTTTGTAGTGCAGCCGACTCGGACAGCTTTTCCAGTTCGTGTAAAGGGTGACTCTGCTGATTTTTGTACTTGGGATTCCTGTAAATGGCATTCCAGCTGTGATACCGAGGAAGATTTTGGTTAATCTTAAATTCCGGATAGGTGGTCGTGTTTTTTTTTTTCTATAGGTGTTTTTTATCATCATTTTAGGAACCATTCATCTGAATTGTCAGACCTAATTATCACATTTTTTGCTTACTAAGAAGAAAAAAAAAATTACCAAAGTACAGTTAAGAATTGAAAATGGGGGACTTAGGCTGTAGAAGTGAGCAGAACAGAGAAGGCTTAGGCAGGTCTTACCAGAAACCCTATTTGGCTCATTTGTCACTTTCTCCTTTTGGAAGGAGGGGGCACAGAAGGCATTTTTTTTAATAATAAAATATATAAATATATAAATATATATATATAATGCAAAAAGACCTCAAGGAACCGCAGTAGTGTTTGTCTGCTTAAGGCAGAGTTACGCTGTATATTGCATTTAGGGAAATAACTTGCATTGTGCTTTTTTTAAAAAAAGAAAAATAAGAAAAGAAAAGAATTTATAATCATCTAACAAAGGAGTGTAACAGAGTAACGTTACGCCAGCGCAGGGTATGTTTTTGTCACTCGTATTTATTGTGACTCTAAATCTTTGATAATAAAATGAAAACTTAAAAAAAAAAAAAAAAATCCCACTAAAACCTGATAGTCAGTCTCAATGGAGGAAGAATCTGAACTCGATAACTGTACGTTGTATTGTGAGGGATTTTTAGTATTTGAATGACAATAAACAAATGGACAAACGCTCGTGTCCGCCTCTTCTTTCGGGTGGGTTGCCGGAGCGCGGGCGCGCGCCTCGCTCCCTGCAGGTCGCCTCCAGGGGATGGTGCTGGGCAGGGAGGCAGGCGGCCGTGGGTCGTCATCGTGGCTCCTTTGGTCATCGTGCGATCACTTGCCCCAAAACGGATGAGGAGGACAATAGGAAAGGAAGGAAGGGGACGAGGAGGTGAAGCCGATGCTTCGAAACTAAAATCTGCGAGTGGATCCGTGCCTTCTGTGCGATCGCTGCTCTGTGCCTGGCCCCCTGTTCCCCCGCCTCGTACGTGACCCATGGCAGAGCCTGACCCCAAATGAGCGAGCAGAAGATGCAGGAAATTCTCCTCCGGTGGTGTCTGTGCCCTGCTGGAGAAGCGGACGGGAGCTGGAGAGCAGCGACGGTGGTTTGGTGCTTCCCGACTCCAAGACCTGCACGCGTCGCACGTTGCTCCTGCGCTGCCTGAGCAGATGAACAAGCTTGCCTAAACGCTCCGCCATAACTCAGCCAACCTGGGGAAGACACCAGCGGATCCCTGCCCTCCTGGCGGTGAGCAGAGATTTACATCGTGAATTTAACAGGATCATTGCCATCTGTCCCATCAGCACGTGCCGTGGTGTAAGGAGGAAGGTGCTGTCTGGCTGCACCCTCGCCAGCCTTCCTGCTGGAAATGCCTCAAATCACCGAGGGACGAAAAGCAGCTTGGTTTGGGTGAAAGCAGGAACAGCTTTTGGCGCCGTAGAAGCTGGTTTTGGAAGGGCAAGAGGCGATGTGATGGGAGCAGCGCCCAGGTCCCGCGGGATGCGGGCAGACCCCACGCGCCCATCGCAGGGAAGCCGGGCTGCACCGGGACAGCCCCAGGACACCTCTGCATCGCTACCAGCTGAGCCCTGGAGACGTTTGCTGCTCGTTTGGGGTGGGAGGTGGTGGTTTGGGTCCTTTACAGGCTCCTTCTGACCTTCCAGAACTGGAAAACCTCCAGTTCTCCAAAAATGCTGGTCCAGGAGCCAGTTGAATTCAAGCTATTTCGCGTTCCTCTGAGCTGTTTAATTGCTGTGCTGCTGGAGGCTCGTACCAAGTCTTTTTATGCAAAAGTGCTGAAGTGCAGGCTATTGGTGCCGGGCTATTTTGGTACCAGAAGCACGGAGCTGCTGGGGATTAAAGCAGAAGAAGATGGCACCAGCTGAGCCTGGCATGCTCGAGGGGGCGGCAGGAGCACGGTGCCATCAGCGAGAGCGCTGCAGCGAGGTCCTGTGCCCCGGCTTGTCGTCTCGTGCATTTTGCCTCTGCTAATTTAGGCATTGCTGGCATCCAAGGTCCACTCCAATCCACCCTGAAAAACTCCAAATTCAGGCTCCTCGTTAGGAAATGCTGCCCCCCAGCCCACCCCACCACCCTCCACCACTGCTTTTAGGGGCAGCATCCTGCCCATACCACAGTGCCTGGCGTAAAATCCCCCAGCGAGGGTCGGTGCTGGCCTCCCGTCGGGCACAAAGAGCTGACACTGCTCGCTCCCATCCTACAACAGCTTGGCCCGGTCCCAAAAGCCCTGGCGCGATGCGGTGGCTGCGTACGAGTGGGGCAGGATTGCATCAGCTCCCGCCACGCTCCCCGGGCCGGGGACGGCCACCAGTGCGCGGCTTCCTCCTGCTCTGGGATGCGGTGGCTGCTCCGTGTCTTCCTGCGCTGCCCTCGGCCACAGGAAGGACGGTAAAAGCTGGAGCCAGAGCAGGTGAAGATGGGAAAACCCGGCGCTTCAAATACAGTCCTTGCTTTTAAATACAAGCACTAAGCGAGGGAGCCCCTCTTGTCCATCACTGCAGCCACAATTAGTTTAGGGTGTACCAGCAAGAGAATGACAAACGCCCTCTAAAATACTAGTAAAATCTTAAAAGCCTGATTTTCCTGTTATTTACCCTTCTCCAGCACCTGGACCTGATGCAGAACAGCAGCATCAGTGCCTTTGGGGCCATCCGATATGGGGAAGGGGTGGGTGGCCGGCCCCTGGTGTGCCTTTTCCTTTTCCTCCTCCTTGCTCCCGGGCTCCTTTGGGAGTCTGAGCTGCTCCCTCCGGGCAAATCGGGTGGGAATGGTGAGCAATTGCTCGGCAAAGGCCTTAATAGGTGCTTGCATTAATAATTATTTGAACGAGGAATTCCACTCCTAAGGATAAGGGCTGTTTGCGTAAAAAGGGAATTTGTCGGCCAAGACGAGCCGTGCAATAATTACTTCGGAAAAACAAAATTTGTTGGCTCTTTTGCAGTAATAAAGCCGTGCGGTGCATCCACCGCAGGGTGCTCTGCCTGGTGGCTGTCATCTGGCAGAAAAAATCCCAGCTCCTTGAGGTCTGGCGCTCGATTTGGAGCGAGCTGCGAACCTCCTGCTTGCCTAATTTCAGGTCTGCGACAGAAACACGCGGGCTGCTGCGAGCTGTGTTTGATCCGTGCTTCAGCGCAGCTGGATGGAGCAAAGGCAGCGAGGAGCAGCGGCCCCGGCCGTGCTTTTAGGGTACCCAACCCCAAACACGGCTCCCAGCACGGCTCCCAGCCTGCGTGCCACAGGAGTGAGGCCCCTGGGTGCTGTCGCCTCTCGCAGTCCTCGTTCTGCCGCCCCGAAGGCTGCCCCCATCTATCAGCCCGGCTGCTCCCGGAGCATCCTCAACGGGATGGTTGTGGGACTGCAGGGGGGTGGGCGCTGGGGGGCCGGGAATGCTGCTCAAAATGCACTGGGGTTTCGTGTGCATTGGGATGGGATGGGATGGGATGGGATGGGATGGGATGGGATGGGATGGGATGGGGGCTTGGAAAGCTGGAGCCTGGTGCTGCTCCCTTGCAGCTGGGCTCGGAGACGCGGCTCATTGCAGCAGAAAGACATGCATGGGGTGCTCGGATGGGGATGTAACGCCTGTACAGGATGCACGCTCTTTTATCCCCTGAGCATAGGGAGCTCCCCTCTGCTTTTGGGCTGCAGGCAGGCGTGCTGGTGGTGCTGGAGGCCAGAACAGGCGGCTCCTGGGGCCGTCACGGTGCCATCGGTCCGGGGGTGGCGTGGAGTCGCCTCTGCAGGGACGTTGCCCAGGCGCTCTCGTCTCGAGTCTTCAACATCAACTGCAAGGAAACGGCCGAGCACTGGGGAAGCTGAGCGTGTCGGTCGCTGCTGCTCAAAGCCTGGTAGCCACAGGGGCTGCAGATCCCCCGGGATGACCCTGGACAAGGAGCACAAGGCTGTCCTGTACCCGGGGCGCACCCACGCACCCTCGCCCCTGCTGCACGGCCGCCACCTCTTGCACGCTCGCCTCGAGCTCGCCTTGCACGCCCTGGTGACCGCGGCCAAGCCTTCGCCTCCCCCACTTTTCCCAGCACTCCCAGTCCCTGCCCGCGGGCATCGCTTGGCTCCGGCGCCGCGCACCCCTGCCAAGCGCCGCCGGGGAGGGCGGCTCTGCCCACGCCGCCCGGCTCTGCCCCAGCCGCGGGCAGGGGCTGCGGGGGCTCCGGGGGCTCTGCTCGACGCTGCCTCGACCCCGGGACGCTGCGGCCTCCCCAGCAGCTCGGAGGCCCCTGCCCGGCGGCCTCGGCCAGGCCAGCTGCAAAGTTATTAAGTCCCCGCGGCCGCCGAGGGATTACAGGAGCGATTAGAGCTTAAGACAAGGGTGACCTCGATCTGGAACGCGGGGTGGCTGCAGAGCCGGGGGGGGGGGGGGGGACAAAGCGGCAAAGCCCAGCGCCCTGGGACACCGTGCACCAGCCCCGGCCGCCACAGTGGCACGGAGGCGTTGGCACAGCCAAGGTCACGGATGTTCACCGGGGGCCTCCGGGCCACGAGGGCAGGATCTGGCCCCCCTGAAGCAGTCGGGGCCCAGGCTGGGGGTGCCGGGGGGGGGGGTCGGAGCACAGCTGGGGCTGCCCACTGGGGATGCAGGCTGCATGCAGAGCTTCTTGGTGCACTCCGCCACTGCGCGCTTGCTGGCAGGCGCACATGTTTTAGCGCACGCTTGTCAGTGGGTGCACACTTGCTGGTGCACGCTTGCTGGTGCACACTTGCTGGTGCACGCTTGCTGGTGGTGCACACTTGCTGCTGGTGCACACACTTGCCCATTGCTGGTGTATTTTTACCAGTGGCTGAATGCTTTTTGGTGCAGCTTGCCAGCGGGGGCACGCTTTCAGGGAGATGCACGCACCCTGGCTCACGCTTGCCGGTGGGTGAACGCTTTTCGGTGCACGCCTGCTTGTGGGTGCGCAATGCCGGTGCACAATTTCGGTGCAAGCTTCCTCGTGGGTGCACGCTTTCGGTGCATGATTTTTGGCGCACAATTTCGGTGCAAGCTTCCTCGTGGGTGCACGCTTTGTGGTGCCCCCGGCGGCCGCGCACCTTGCAGCTGGGCGCCAGGCTGGGGGCGCGCGGGGCGCTGGGGGCGGGCGCAGGATCCATCCCTGCCCTGTGGGCCCCACGCGTTCCCTGCAGCGCCATCGCCCCTTTAAGGGCTCCACGCGCGCGCGCGGGTGGGGCGGGGCGGGGCGAGGCTCCGCCCTCCCGGTGCCGCCGCCGCCGGTGGCTTCCGGGCAGCGCGGCGGAAGTGACGCGGGGCGCGGCGGCCGGGATGGCGGCGCCGAAGGTGAAGCAGGACATGGCGCCGCCCGGCGGCTACGGGCCCGTGGACTACAAGCGGCACCTCCCGCGCCGCGGCCTCTCAGGTGAGCGCGGGCGGGACCGGGGGAGCGGTGCTCCCCGGTGCCCCCCCCGGTGCCCGCTGACCGCCGCCCCGCAGGTTACAGCCTCTTCGCGATCGGCGTCGGCAGCCTCCTGCTGGGCTACTACACCATCGTCAAGTGGAACCGGGAGCGCAGGTGGCGTGCGGTGACCCCCGGTGCCCCCCCGGTTTCCTCCCGGTACCTCCCAGTCCCCCCTCGGTCCCCGCCCGGGGTTTCCCCGCTCCCTCCCTGCGCTCCCGTTCTCCATACCTTGGGGCTCCCACCCCCGGTTCCCCCATTCCTGCCCGGTTCTCTTGGTCCCCCTCCCCGGTTCCCCCCCGGTTCTGCCCCCCCTGGTTCTCCCCTCGTTCCCGGTTCCGCCCCCCCCCGGTTCTACCCCCCACTTGGTTCCCCCCCCTTCCCGGTTCTCTTCCCGGTTTCCCCCCGGTCCTCTCCCGGTGTTTCCCCGCTCCCTCCCCGTGCTCCCTTCCTCCTTGCGTGGGCCTCCCCCCCCCGGTTCCCCCGTTCCCCCCCGGTTCCCCCCCCGCCCCCGACCACCCCCGGTGCCCCCCCGGTTCCCCGAGCCCACCCCCATCCCGTGCCCCCCCCCCCCCCCCGCAGGCGGCTGCTGATCGAGGACATGGAGGCGCGGATCGCGCTGATGCCGCTGCTGCAGGCCGAGGCCGACCGCAGGTAGGGCAGCACCGGGGGGGTCCCGGGGGGGGTGGCTCCGGTGTGGCCCCCCCCCGGGCACGGCCGTCGCCTCTCTTGCAGGACCCTCCGTATGCTGCGGCAGAACCTGGACGAGGAGGCCAAAATCATGAAGGACGTTCCCGGCTGGAAGGTTCGGCACCGGGGGGGACGGGGATGGGGGGGGATGGGGACTGGGGGGGGGGGGGCGCGGCGCTGGGGCTGTGCCCCGGGGCGGGGGGGTCCTGGGGTCCCCTTGGGATGGGCACAGCGGTGACATAAATTTGGGGGGGGGGACACACCGATTTTCCCCAAGGTGGCTGCTTGTGGGGCTCGGGTGCGGGCTCTGCCCCCATGCTCCGTCCCCCCCGGTGTCCCCCCATGTCCCCACGCCACCCCCGTGTCCCCTCGCCACCCCCCACCCCCCCCGGTGTCCCCCCCGCGCCCCCCTCCCGCGCTCTCTCCCATTCCCAGGTCGGCGAATCCGTGTTCCACACCGACCGCTGGGTGCCGCCGACGCTGGACGAGCTGTACTACCTGCGCTCCCCCGCCGAGATGGAGACCGAGAAGTTTGGGCTGCAGTGCTACGTCTGAGCCCCCCCCCGCCCCCCCCCCCGCCACCTGGGGGGGGTCCCCTAGGCCCCCCGGGGGTCCCCTGTGCCCCCCGAGGGCCCTCTGTGCCCCCCGGGGGTCCCCCTGCTCGAACACCCCGCATTAAACCCGTGTGGATAGGCGGCCGTTTCTGTGTCACCATCGATTTTTTACGCACCCCCCCCCCGGGAAATCTCACCCCATTTATGGGGCGCTCGCTCCTCCTGCGGCCCCGCAGCACCCAGAGGGGCCGGGCCGGTGTCGGGGCGCTGATGCCCGTCTCCCATCCTGGGGGTGCTGAGCGGTGCTGGGAGCGGGGCAGGGGCTGCAGCCCCCCGCAGCGTGCTTTGGGGGGGGGGGGGGTACCAGCAGCGGGGGCTCGGCGCCCCCCCATCCCCAAGTCCCGCACGTGGGGGACTCGTCCTCGGTGTCATGGTTGGGAGCGGGGTGGCCCTGAGGGTCCTGAGCTCGCCCTGAGGGTCCTGAGCTTGTCGCCCTTCGTGCTCGCCGGTGCAGTAGCCGCAGGGAGAATGGGGTTAAACCCCCCGCTTTTGGGTTTTTTGCTGCTTCCCGTCACTTGAAGGGGGAAAGGGGGAAAGGGGGGGCGCGTTGCGGGGGATTTGGGGTGCCCCCGTCACCGCCACTGCCTGCAGAGCTCGGGGGGGGGGGGTACCCTGCTGCTGCCCCCCCCCCCCCCCAAAAAGCACCGCCCGCGGGGGCTCGGGGGCTGCTCCCGACGGCGGGGGGGGGGGGGGGGAGAGCCCGGGTGGGGCGGGGGCAACCGGAGCCGCCTCCCCCGGGCGGCACCGCGCAGCTCCGGGGGGGGCCGCGCCGCTGCCACCGCTCCCGCAGGGCTCCGCCGGTGCCCCCGGTCCCGGTGCCCCTGATCCCGGTGCCCCCGGTCCCGGTATGAGCTCCGCGCCCGGCCCCTCCCGGGAGCCCCCCCGGTATCTCAGGTGAGTCCCAGCCGGTCCCGCGGTGCCCCCCCCCCCCCGGCACCGGCCGGTCCCGGGGAGGTTTTTTTGGGGGGGGGGGGGGGGAGTTACGGGAGTGCTGCCGGGCCGGTGCCCAGCACCGTGCCGCCGGACCCTGCCCGCTGGTGCGGAGCCCCCAACCCCACCGGGACGCGCTGCGGGGGGGGGCGCAGCCCCCGGTGTGCCCCCACCGGGCGGGGGGCAGCCCCCGGAGCTACCGGGACCCCCCCCCCCAAACCCCCCCGGGGCCGGTCCCAGGGGATGGGAGCGTGGCCCCGGGTGGGCTCCGGTGCTCTGCCCCCCCCCCCCCAAGCTCCGGGATGCTGCAGGTGGCGGTGGGGGGGTCGGGCCCCCCGCCCCCCCCCCGGCTGCTCTGAGACCCCCCCCGGGAATCCTCCGGTCCCCTCCGGTGCTCCCGAACCCCCCCGGGGTGGGGACGCGGCACCTCGGGGCCCCCCCGCGTGTCCCCCCCGGGGGCACCCGGGGGTGATGCCGGCCCGGCCCCGACCCCCCCCCCACCCCTCCGAGCCCCCCCCCCCCCCCCCAAACGGGGAGCGGCGGGGGCCGGTACCCGAACCCCGCGGTTGCCAAAGCAACAGCATCCCCATCCCGGGTCGCCATGGCTGCGGCACGGAGGGCTCCGGCAGCCGCAGCCCCGAAACGGGGGGACCCCGGGGGGGGGGGGGGGGCGAGGGGGGGGCTGAACGGGCCCCCCCCCCCCCCCCCCGACGGGACGGAGGCTGGGGTTACGGGGTGGGGATGCGGATTCGGGGCCCCGCAGGGTTCCAGGGGGAGCGCGCAGGGAGGTGACGGCGGGGGGGATGCTCGCGTCCGTCCTCTCCCTCCTGCTCCCCCCCCCCCCGCCAAGGCTTTGCCCCCCCCCAGTTCCTGGAGGCTGGGTTAAACTGGGCCGGACTGGGTTTCTCTGGGGGTCCGAGCAGGGGCTCGGAGCCGCGTTTGCACCCCCAGGACATCCCTGGGGGGGTCCCACGGGTCCCATAGGGGAGGCAAAGCGCAGAGCTGGGGGGGGTGCTCTTAGGGGGGGGGGGGGCGCGGCTCCCAGCTGGGCGCTGCTCCAGGGACACGGCAGCCCAGTGATGTCCCCCCCCCCCGCCCCGGGGACGATGCAAGGACACCGGGAGCGAGGCTGGGCCGGGGCCCAGGTTTCCCTGCCAGCAGCAATTAGGGGCAATGTTCCCCCCCCCGCATCCCCAGCGGGGATTTTGGTCGGAATCGCGCCTTTTGTTCGGGGAGCGACAACACAGCTGCCGTGGGGCCGGCCCCCAGCTGCTGCTGCCAACGCTGGGGGGGGACCCCGGGGCTGGATCTGTCCCGTGTCCCCCCCCCAGTTTGCCCACAGGACCCTGCTGTGGAGCTGGGGCCGGGCTGGGACTCACTAGAGGGCACCAAAGGATTGGGAACTGGGATGGGATGGGATGGGATGGGGTTGGACTGCATGGCCAGCACCTGGGGACCTGTGGGATCTGCCAGGGTATTCAGGGGCTGCGTGGGGGGGTCAGTGGGGTCAGCCAGCACATCAGGGGTCAATGGGATCTCTCGGGATGGCCAGGCAATGGGGTCTGCGGGGTCTGCTAGAATGGCCGTGGCATGTCACATCTATGGGGTCTCGCAGAGGGTCCAAGGGGTGGCACGGTACAGGATCTGCTGGGACAGGGGGTCTGTGGGGTCAGCCTGGGCTGCGTGAGGCCCCCCTGCAGCCAGGTGCCCCCCAGGACCCCGTCCCTGTCCCCCTCCAGCTCCCGGGGCCGGTAGCACCACACCAGTGTCCCCTCCCACGACCGGGACCGAGTGAGGCGTGCACCCCAAAATCGGGGCCCCGGGTCCCATTGCAGACCTGCTTACACCTGACACCTCTGGAGCCCCGTGGTCCTGCGGCACCCGTGGGTGCTGGCACCAGCACCGTGCCAGGGCTCCCCTGGGACCAGAGTTTTTCATCCCAGCGCCTCGGGGAGCTGATGCTGGCTCCTCCCGGGGGGGGGTCAGATTTCCCCGTCCTTCCCATAACAATCGCGGCGGCGGCGTCCTGGAAGCGGCACATGTTGTTCCCATCCGCGGCGCAGGTGAGCCAACAGATGTGAGCAATTATTGTCCGATCCCGAGGCTCCCCGGCCCTGCCAGCTCCCGGGCTCGGCAGCGGGTGAACAACCGCGGCATTGTTCAGCTTTATGTAACAGCACGAGCCCGGCGAGCCCGGGGACGCTGCCAGGGCCGTGCCTCGCACGAAAGGCGGCCGCGACCCCGCGCCGCGCCGCTGCCAGCGCTGCCTGCCCCGGAGCTGGGTGCGCTGAGAGCCCAGGACTCTCTTTCCACGCTCACCTGGTCCCCAATTCCCCTCCAAGCCACACGTGTCCCCTGCCCTGACCCGCTGGTGGGTGTCCCCAGGGGATGCCCGTGCCCCTGGGGATGGAGCGGGGTCCCCAGGGGCTCGGTGAGCGTCCCAGGGACGTCCCAGTCCTCACCGCTGCCCGATTCCCCGCAGCAAGGCGGAGGCGGAGGCCATCGAGAAGGAGCTGCTGGAGGATTACCGCTTCGGGCGGCAGCAGCTGATCGAGATCTGGGGACACGCCTGTGCCATGGCTGTGACCAAGGTGAGGGAGCCGCCAGGGCTGGGGACACCCCGCCAGGGACAGGGGCTTCGCTGCCAGCTGCTCTGCTGGCCCTGTCCCGTCCCGTCCCATCTCATCCCATCCCACCCCAGGGAAGGTGCCTCCAAGGGAGGTGCTGAGCCCTTCCCATGGTGCTGGCACTGCTGGGCACCGCCTGCCCTCGCTGCGTGCAGGCAGGAGGGTGCTGGGGGGCAGCCGGGGGCCTCCCAATGCCCTGGCACCACTCATGCTGGGATTCTGGATGCTCGAGCTGGGTGTGAGGAGGAGGAGGAGGAGGCAGCGATGCTCTGCGCAGTGGAGGTGCAGCACCAAGGGCAGCTTCGTGCCTCGCCAGGGCGGCGAGCTCCGCTGCCTGGCTCAGCTTTTCCATTCGAGGCGTCGGGGCCGCTCTGTGCCCTCCCCTTGTTTAAGGGCACAGACTTCGCCAGAGGAGCAGAAATATTTGGGTGTCGGAGCTTCAGCGCAGCCCGTGGTCAGCGGGGCTGGCTCGGCCCCACACCTCTCCCCTGGGGCACCCACAGGTCGCAGCATCCCCAGCTCCACCGTGAGCACCCTCCTTGCAGGGCTGAGCATCCTCCTCCTCACGGGTACCACGAGGGGAGAGCATCCCCCGACGCCAGCTTGGGCATCCCCAGGGACCCCCAGCATCGTCTCCTCCCCGGGCTCCCCCCCAGCGCATCCCCAGGAGCCCCAAGGCAGCTGGAAGCGTGGTCGGGGCCGCAGCCAAAGGCAGGGCCAGGGCTGGGCAAGCGGGGCTTTGTCCAGCGCAGCAGCGGCTGCGAACTGGCCGTGCCGCTTGGGGCTCCGGTGTTTGGATTGAACCGGGAGCCAGGCTCGGCGAGCAGGAAAAAATCTGTCAATGGATAAACACAGCCTCCCTGGGCAGGCTGCTGGTATGTGGAGCGCCGCCGCCTCCCAGCAGGCTGGCGGGGAGCCCCGTCCCGCTGCGGGCACCATCCCTGTCCCACCATGGGCACCATCCCTGTCCCACCATGGGCTCCATCCCCGTCCCACTGCAGGCACCGTCCCCGTCCCACTGCGGGCACCATCCCCATCCCGTTGTGGGAATCATCGCTATCCGACCACGGCACCATCCCCATCCCAGCACCTGCACCATCCCATTATGGGAATCATCTCTCCAACCACGGCACCATCCCCGTCCCACCGTGGCACCACCCCCGTCCCACCACGGTCACCGTCCCCGTCCCACCACTTGCCTTTTTCCACCCAAGCCCTGCTCCCCCTTCCCCTGTTCCCCGCCACCTCCCCGGCACCGGGTGCCATCCCAGGGCCACCCCCGGGGGCTGGGTGCCACGGTGCCACCCCCGGCTCCTCTCGCCCAGGCCTTCCCGCTGCCGTCCCTCCCGCGGAAGCAGCCCACGGTGCTGGTGGTGTGCGGCCCGGCGCAGAATGGTGCCATCGGGCTGGTGTGCGCGCGGCACCTGCGGATCTTTGTAGGTATCTTCCTCCCCTCCTCATCCTCCTCCTCCTCCTCCCCGAGCGGCCGCGGGCCCCAACGCTGCCTCTCCGCCGCGCAGGACTACGAGCCCACCATCTTCTACCCCAAGCGCTCCCCGGACCCCCTGTACCGGGACTTCACCACGCAGTGCGAGAAGATGGACATCCCCTTCCTCTCCTACCTCCCCACCGAGGTGAGCCCCCAGCAGGAGCTGCCCCCGCTCACTGCCTTACGTGCTTCACGTTATTAGCATTACTTTTATTGTTGTTATTTCCACCACCCCCCCCCCCGGCTCTGCTGGGAGCCCGGGGATGCCATGAAATCCAGCGGGCGGCCGCCGCGCCCCGCCGCCGGCCCTGCCTCCCCGAGCCCCCGGCTCTGTTGTTGTTGGACGCGCCGGCCTCCCTCGGAGGAATGTGACCTGAAATCGCTGTCCTGGCCGGGCTGCGCGCTGCGTTTCCAGCCCGTTGCATCCCCCTCCCTTTAGCTGGGGGGGAGATTTTTTTTTTTTTTGTTTTGCTCCAGTCGCTGCGCACATCCAGTGATGGGGGGGAAAGGGATGCCCCCGTTGGCACGGTTCCTATGCTCCAGGGGTGGGTGGGGGGCTTGGGGGACCCCTCAGCTGCCCACTGTCTGTCCCCCCCCCCCCAGGTGCAGCTGATCAACGACGCCTACAACGCCGTGGTGGACGCGGTGCTGGGCGCCGAGGCGGAGCTGGGCGAGGGGAGGGGGCCCTGCGCCGGCATCCTCGCCACCCTGAAGCACGTCCGCATCCCCATCGTCAGCCTGGACGTGCCCTCAGGTCCGGCCTCGCGCTCGGGACGGGGTCCCCCCAGCCCGGGTTTGTCACCCTGCCCACCCCCGGTGTCACCCCCAGCGCGGGGACAGCCCCAGGGACCCCCCGCTGCCCCCGGCTTGGCAGCGTCCCCGCGGCTTGCCAGGAGCGAGGGCTGGCGGCGGCTCTCTGAGGATGCATTCAGGGCATCTCCAATAAATAACAAACTCCCCGAACTGAGACATGATGTAATTTGAAAACACCCGGGTGTCTGGTGGCCAGGCCTGGAATTGCCATCACACCCCCTCCACCCCCCCCCTTCTCCGCCGCAGCCGCTGCCGGAGGAGCAAACAGAAGCCCTCGACACGGCAGCCGGTGAATCCTCACCAAGAAAAACCCCGCACCGTGCCAGGGCTGCTCGCAGGGATGGTGCAGAGGCAGGATGAGGCCGGAGCCATGCAGGGCAGCGATGGTGCTGGGTGCTGGGGGGGGGGCTCCACATCCCCCAGCCCCACATCTCTGCCACCCCGCGGCATCCTCCGCCAGCGCGCGGGCTCGCTGCCCCCTCGGCCACCCCCTGACCCCCTCCCCGCATCTCTCTTGCCGTGACAGGGTGGGACGTGGAGGCCGGCAGCAGCAGCGGGATCAGCCCCGACGTCCTGGTGTCGCTGACGGCGCCCAAGCAGTGCGCCCGCCGCTTCCTGGGCCGCCAGCACTTCGTGGCCGGCCGCTTCGTGCCCTATGACATGCAGAAGAAGTTCGAGCTCAACCCGCCCGAGTACCCCGGCACAGAGTGCGTGGTGCCCCTGTGAGCCCCGGCAATAAAGCGCTGGCAGCTCCTCGCCGTGCTCAGTGTCTGCCTGGGGACGTGGGACGAGTGTCATTGGGCTCCCACGGGGGGGGGGCGTGGGGTCCCTGGCGCAGCCGCGTTGTCCCCATGGTGTGGCACCGTGATGGGGAAGGACCCGGTCCCTGTCCCAGACACCCCATTGTGCCAGGCTGAGCAACCCCAGGGTTTAATTAATGGGGAGGGCAGTGACGAGCCAGCACTGGGACTGTCCCCGTGTGTCCCAACAGCTGGGGGAGAGGGTGTCCTCGTCCCCAAAGTGGCACCGTGGACCTGGATCCCCAACAGTGCCGGGAGCCCTGTGCCCTGCAGCAGCCTGGGTTTTGGGGAGCACATCCTCAGGGATGGGGGCCAGCACAGCTGCGGGGCCAAACCACGGCTGGCCACATTTTGGGGGCAGCGCTGGGCTCCCCGCTCAGCACCTCGCTGGGTGCTTCCCTCCTGTGAGCAAGAGCCCGACGGGGCCACGGGTGCGGCGAGCTCCGCGCGGTCTCGGCTCGCTGGCGGGGCGCACACGCGTGGCCCAGGTCACGGCGCGGGCGCCCACCGGCCGTGCCCAGGAGCGACGGTGCCAGGGGAGCGTTGGCACCCCGGCGCCGACCGCATGAGCTCAGAGGAAGGGCTTTCTCGGCTTTTTCCCTTCCCTCCCAGCCGCATTCCCAAGTGCATCCAATTTTAGCAGCTTTGCAAAACAAGCCCTCGAGTTTACCGGGCTGGAGCGGCGAGTGGCAGCGCGCGGCCGGCTCGCGGGGAGGGCTCCTTCCCGCTTCCCTCTTGACACCGGGCCAGCCCCGGCGGAGCTGCCGGCCCCGAGTGCCAGGATCCGATTTCTGCTGTCTGCTGGCGCGAGGGGGAAAGCCCTCCTATATAGACCTGCGGGGCGGCCGCGCTCGCAGTCGCGAGCGGAGCAGCTGCGGCGTGGGCAGCCATGGGGGAGCTGCCGCTGGCTCTCCTGGCTCTCGCCGCCCTTCGCTGCGCCGGGGCGCCAGGTAAGATTTCGGCATTTTTAACGACATCTCAGGGACCCCTCCAGGAAAACTGCTCATCCCCATCGCCCTGCGGCACGGGGCTGGGGGCTGCCGGCAGCGCTGTGGGGCAGGACGGCGGCGCTGGGGATTGCCAGGTGTTTGCTGGGGCCAGATGTTTGTGACAGCAGCTGGGGAATGTCGCTCCTGCATCTGCTTGGAGGATGCTCGGGGCCCCTCTGCCCCCGCTCCGGAGCTTTGCCTTCCCCGGGGCTGTGACACCGGCGGGATGGGGACGTGCCCCGTGCTGTGTCCCCACCAGCACTGCCTGATCCAGTGCTGGTGGCCAAACCTGTGTGGGAAATCCCGTCTGGAATTGCCCCCCCAGCTCCTCCATGGGGGTCCCCCAACCCTGCGTGAGTTCTGCAGGGTGCCAAGGACAGCATCTGCGCGAGGAAGCCGGGAACATCCCCGGTCCTGGGGGAAAATCCATCCACCTTGCAGGGCGCCGCAGGGTTCCCGCTGCCTGGCTGCTCCCTTCCACCCGGCTCTGCCGTGTCGCCCGGGGACAGGGACAGGGGTGGCATTGCTGCCGGCAGGGGGACGCTGTATGTTTGTAGTGTGCCCATGGGTACCCACTGCATGCTCATGGGGTGCTCCGTGCTGCATGGCAGCGTCTGGGGGGCTCGGACACATCTTGCCCTGCGTGACAGACACCCGTGGGACCCATCAGCTCACCGCAAACCTCCCTGGGCTGCTCTGGGGCCATCGGCTCTTCCATCAGCTCCTTGCCCCACGGGCATCGCAGCACAGCCCTGGGCACCCCGCTTTCTCTCCGGGGATCATCCTTTTGTCCGTCCCACCGCCGTGTGCTCATTGCACGGCTGAAACCCTGCTCACCACACCCGGGATCGGGGCAGGGCTGCCCCCAGAAAACCCCGGTGTCCTGGGGTGAACTCCCTGGGGGAGCTGGGGTGGGGGGGACCATGGGCAGCGAGCCCCCCCCCCCCCCCCCCCCGCCCTTGCTGGCTGCTTCCGTGCAGCACCTGCGATGCCCAGCTCAGCCTGCCCCGGGGGCTTTGCAGCCCAATTTCCTGCCGTGTCCCAGTTTGGTTGCTGGGGGCTGATCGTGCCGCAGCTCCTCACCCCCTGCGTCTCCCCCCGGGGCAGCGGGGAGCTGGCAGGCAGCATTTGCAGGCAGGCAGCCTGTGCTCCACCGCCACCAAACCATGCCCCGAGCCCAGCACCTGCCCCGTGCCCAGCCAGGGGTGTCACTCGCAGCGTGACATCGGTGTCCAGGGCTTGGGGAGGGTCCTGGGGATGGGGGCGAGCCGGTGCCGGGGGCTTTCACCCTGTGCCTCCCCCAGAGTCTCTGGAGAACGACTCGGAGCCGGGCAAGAGCGGCGCACCGGGGAAGCCCTGGAAAGCAGCCCCCAGCCTGGCGGACCTCGACCTGGACACGGCAGGTACGGCCACCCGGCCCTGGGGGGCTGTCCCCGAGCCCCCGCGGGACGCCACACCGCTGGGGACCCACAGGACACGGTGGTGCTGGGGACACACAGCTGGAGCCGCACTGGGACACCTCTCCCTTGTAGTCCAAAGGGGCTACACGGCGCAGTGTCCCCCAGTGCCAGCCTGCTAGATGACATCTTCCCCTGGGGACAGCGGGGACAGCAGGCTCCCACGGCAGTGTCCCCTGGGGCTCTCGCAGCAGGGATATGGTGGTCTCCCCGTGCACCCCACGCTTCCCATGCCAGCACCCAGTGCTCTCAAGTCCGTGTGCTTTGGTCCCCTTGTCCTCTGCACTCGCAGCCCACCAGCTGTCCCCACAGAGCTGTCCCCAGGGTGCCCCTTCCCCAGCCCCGGTGGCACCTGGGGGCACACCGGTGCTTTTAGGGGCAGAGGCTGCGCCCCAGCCACGTGCTCACGGGTGGCTCTGTCCCAGGTGGAGGGGCCGAGTGGACGTCCTGGTTCAACATCGACCACCCCGGGGGGGACGGGGACTACGAGAGCCTGGAGGCCATTCGCTTCTACTACCGCGGGCGCGTGTGCGAGCGGCCCGTGGCCATCCAGGCCCGCACCACCGAGTGGGAGCTGCCCGAGGACGTGGGTGAAGTCGTGCACTTCAGCCCCAAGAAGGGCTTTCGGTGCGTCAACAAGGAGCAGCCGCAGGGCAAGACCTGCTCCAACTACCACATCCGCTTCCTCTGCCCGCTGGGTGAGTGCCCGTCCCCAAAACCCACTGGCACCTCTGGGGGGGGGGGGGTCCGTGCCCACTGTCCCCAGCTAGAGATGGCGAGGGACACCACCCTGGGGGAAATAACGATGGAGCTGGGCACGGGTTTGTCCCACGGTGGTGGGTTCCCAAGAGCCTCCCCCTTCACCTACCGCCTCTGCCCTCCCAGAGCACATCTACTGGTCGCACTGGTCCTCCTGGAGCCCCTGCTCGCGGAGCGCCTGCGGCAGCAGCGGCACCCAGACCCGCCAGCGCCGCTGCGTCAACGCGCAGGTGGTGGCCGCGCTGAAGGAGCTCAAGTGCAAGGGCAAGGCGGTGGAGCGGCGGGCGTGCAGCGCTGGCCCCTGCCCAGGTAGGGACCCCCCCCCCCGCGCCCTCTGGCTCCCACCTGCAGCCTCCCCACCCTGTTCCTAAAGAGACGGAGAGGAGACGGCGGCGGAGCCAAGCGCCGGCCCTTCCCCGGCCGCAGGAATGTCGGCGCTGGGCTGCGGTCTCCCGTGCTGGCTTTGCTGGCGAAGGTTTTTGCGCTTCGCTGTGCTCGCCGGCCGGCTCCGGCTCAGCTCCGAGCCCCCGCGCGGGGGCACGGGCTGTCCCGTGGGGCCGCAGCCGTGCAGCGGCTGCCCCCGCACCGACGCGGCAGCTCCCCGGGCAATGTGCCCCCGCCTGCACATCGTCAGCTTAATTGCAATAACAGAAGCTGCGCTTGTAAAAATAGCTTGGCAGGGGCGTGCAGGGCCGAGCCGGGGGCTGGATGGGGCATGAGCGGCTGGATGGAGACTTGTGGGGTGGGGACCCCATTGTGCCTGTGTCCCCCATCCTGTGTGCTACAGCTCTGCAGCGTTATCCCCTGCGTCGTGCGCCCTCCTGGGTGGGGGAGCGCGGTGCCCGATGCCCACCCGGCATCTCCCTGCAGAGCCGACGTGGACGGAGTGGGGCGCGTGGGGGCCCTGCTCCCGCAGCTGCGGCAGCGCCGGGACACGTGTCCGCCGCCGGAGCTGCAAGAACGCCAAGAAGCTGCTGTGCGCCGGGCGCCCCGCCGAGGTGCAGAAGTGCCCCCCCTCGCCCTGCCCAGGTACCTGTCCTTTTGGGGACACGGGGGCGCTGACCCCACTGGTGGCGGTGGCCCCGGGGTCTCAGCGCCGTGCCGTCCCGCAGCCTGCCCTGAGCACACCCTGCAGGGCACCGTCGTCTCCGCCACCGGCGCAGCGCTGCCCGGTGCCCGCATCTACCTGGAGGGCCGCCCGCCGGTGCTGGTGGCCCGCAGTGACACGCGTGGCAGCTTCCACGTGGCTGGGGTGTGTGAGGGCACCGCCGCCAACGTCAGCGCCCACCGTGACGGCTTCGTCCCGGGACTGGCACCCATCACCTCCAACGGCTCCGGCGTGTCGGTGGCACACGTGACGCTGCAGAAGCTGGGTGAGCACCGTGGCACCGGAGGCTGCACCGTGCGCCCCTCAGGGTCCTGTACCCCAGTGGGTGCCTAATGGGGGGGTGTAAGGAGCGGGGAGGGGGTCATCACAGCTGGCTGCACCCTCTGGTCCCTTCTCCTGCAGAGAAGCCCTACATGGTGCTGCACCCCAAGCCGAAGGTGCGGGTGGCCGGGCAGGAGGTGACCTTCTGCTGCAAAGCCTCGGGCACCCCCGTGCCCAAGAAGTACTACTGGTGAGTGGGTGTGGGCGGGGGGACAGGGGGCCACCCACCGTGTCCCTGCTCACCATGTCCCTGTCCCTGCAGGTACCACAACGGGACGCTGCTGGACAGGAAGGCGCACAAGTACGGCAGCCGCCTGGAGCTGCGGGCGCTGGTGCCAGCGCAGGCTGGCACCTACCACTGCAAGGCCAGCACTGAGGCAGGCGCCATCAGGTCGGCACCGGCGCAGCTCACCGTGCTGGGTGAGTGGGGACGGGGTCTTTGTGGGGAGGGTGGCGGTGCTGGGGCATTGCACCATCCCTGGGAGAGTGGGACAGGCATTTTTAGTGGCATCTCCAAGGGATGGGGTCCCTAAACCTGTCTGTCTCCCCCAGCCCAGGGCCAGCAGAGCTGCAACCCAAAGCCAGAGCCCAGCCTCATCGAGCTGCCCGCCGAGTGCCGGCAGGACGCCAAGGGCTCCCGGTACTACGACGTGGGGCACTGCCCGCCGGCACCGTGCGCCGGCAGCCCGGCTGATGGGAAGCAATGCGGGGCGGGCGCGCGGCGCTGCTGCGGCGTGCGGCGCATGGAGGTGCGGGAGATCCAGTGCGGCGGCTCTGTCCTGCCCATCAAGGTGGTGGCCAAGTGCGGCTGCGGGCCCTGCGCCCAGCCCCGCGTTCTGGTGCAGGGACGGGTGACGGCGGCCGACACCAGCGAGCCCCTGCGCTTCGGGCAGATCTTCCTGGGGAGGAAGAAGATCGGCTTCACCGGCTACCAGGGCTCCTTCACCATCGAGGTGCCGCCGGACACGCAGCGCCTGGTGGCCCGCTTCGTGGACCGGCAGCAGCGCTTCGTGGACGCCATCAAGGTCCTGCCCTTCAACAGCCGGGGCGGTGCGGTCTACCAGGAGGTCAAGATGATGCGGAAGAAGGAGCCGGTGGAGCTGGACGCCGGCCGGACCAACGCCATCCCTCTGGGCGAGGTGAGGGGCCAGGAGCCCGTTGGGGAGCTCATCATCCCTGCCGGCACCTTCCTCCGTCCCTCCGGGGAGGTTTTCAGCGGCACCGTCAAAGCCAGCGTCACCTTCCTGGACCCCAGGGACGTCGCCACGGCAGGCGCCGCCTCCAGCGACCTGAGCTTCGCCAACGCCGAGGGGGAGATCGTCCCCCTGCGGACCTACGGCATGTTCGCCGTGGACTTTCGGGAAGGGGATTCGGGCGAGGCGCTGCAGACGGGGCCGGTGGAGGTGCGGATGGACGCGGGGCAGATCCGGATGCCGGAGCACCTGAAGAAGATGAAGCTGTGGTCCTTGAACCCCGAGACCGGCTTGTGGGAGGAGGAGGGCGTCTTCCGCCCGGCCAAGGAGAGGCGCGGGAAGAGGGAGGAGAGGACCTTCCTCGTGGGGAACATGGAGATCCGCGAGCGGCGCCTCTTCAACCTGGACGTGCCGGAGGACCGCCGCTGCTTCGTCAAGGTCAGGGCTTACAGCAACGAGAAGTTCAACCCCTACGAGCAGCTGGAGGGGGTGGTCATCAGCCTCATCAACCTGGAGCCCCAGCCCGGCTTCCCCGCCAACCCGCGGGCCTGGGGCCGCTTCGACAGCGTGGTCACTGGCCCCAACGGCGCCTGCCTGCCCGCCTTCTGCGATGCCCGGCGCCCCGACGCCTACTCGGCGTATCTCACCGCCACGCTGGGCGGTGAGGAGCTGGAGGCCGTGGCCTCCAGCCCCAGGCTCAACCCCAGCGCCGTGGGGGTGTCCCAGCCCTACCTGAACAAGCTGGGCTACCGCCGGCTGGACCACGATGACCCCAGCTTCAAGAAGACGGCCTTCCAGATCAACGTGGCCAAGCCCGACCCCAACAACATCGACGAGACCAACGGCCCCGTCTACCCCTACCGCAGCCTCAAGGAGTGCGAGGAGGCGCCGGTGAGCGCCAACCACTTCCGATTCTACCGCGTGGAGGTGGACAAGTACGAGTACAATGTAGTGCCCTTCAAGGAGAGCGACCTGACCTCCTGGACCGGCGACTACCTGGCGTGGTGGCCCAACCCGCAGGAGTTCAGGGCGTGCTTCATCAAGGTGCGGATCGAGGGGCCGCAGGAGTACATGGTGAGGTCCCGCAACGTGGGGGGCAGCCACCCCCGCACCCGGGGGCAGCTCTACGGGCTGCGCGACACCCGCAGCGTGCGGGACGCCCTGCTGGAGAACAGCTCGGGAGCCTGCGTGGAGTTCAAGTGCAGCGGGATGCTCTACGACCAGAGCCTGGTGGACCGCACCTTGGTCTCCATCATCCCCCAGGGCAGCTGCCGCCGCACGGCCGTCAACGGCCTCCTGAGGGACTACCTGGCCCGGCACCCGCCGGTGGCCGACACCAACAACACGGCCGCCTTCACCATGCTGGCGCCGGTCGACCCGCTGGGGCACAACTACGGCATCTACACGGTGACGGACCAGAACCCGCGCCTGGCCAAGGAGATCGCCATCGGCCGCTGCTTCGACGGCACCTCGGACGGCTTCTCGAGGGAGATGAAGTCAGACGCGGGCGTTGCCGTCACCTTCACCTGCCAGGAGCGGCCGGCGGGGCGCGAGAGCTTCTTCCAGCGCCTGCTCACTTCGCCGGCCGAGGCGCTGGATGAGATCCGGCGCGAGATGGGGACCGGCGAGATGCGCCGGGCCCCCCCCGAGGTGCTGGACTTTGCCTCCGGCGTGCGAGCCCTGAGCCCCACGCCGACCCGCCGGACCCCCAGCAGCCGGCGGAGGATGGGCCGGACCCGGGCGCAGCAGTGAGCGCCGCGGCGTCCCCGCGCCCCCCCCGCCAGCCCTCCACTCTCCCCCTCGCTTTTACCCGCGCTCATTTATAACGACCGATGGGGGGGGGGGGGAGGAGGATAGGGGGGACGCGGAGGTGCAAAGGGACAAAGGGACACGTCTGGTGGGGACTGTGCTGTGTCCCCCCACCCTGACCAAGGGACACTTTTTCCAAGGGGGAGGCACCCCCGTGTCTGAGCCCAGCTTCCCCCCTCCCCCCTCCCCGGGTGCTGTCCCCTGCCCTCACCCCCCAGCCCCGTGCGGGGCAGCTCGTGGTGCTCACCCCCGGCCCCGGCCGCAGGATGCGGCCCCTCGGGGGTTATTTAAAAATAAAGTGAAAAAATGCGGGGGGGGAAGCAAATAGGGGAGAGGGCTCGTTGGGGAAGGGGTACCGCGTACCGGGGATTGGTGACTGGGTGGCACCTGGGGGTCCTCCTGCCATCACGGGGGCCGGGGGAAGTCTTGGTCCTGGTTAGATGCAGCAGCCCTTTGGGGCAGGATAACGAAATATGGGGTTTCTTTTTGGGGAAAAAAAAGCAAGGGTTTGGATAAAAAAAGCCCTTTTCTCCCTCCCACACCAGGTGGTAGAGGCTTGGGTGCAGGCAGCATGCTGGGGACCCCGGGCTCAGACCCCGCAGCTTCCACCCAAGCTCAGCACAGAGCCTGCCTGGGCCTGATCCTGCACTCGACAAACCCGGATCCTTTGCCCTCAGGGTGTGCATTTCGCCCCAAATTCCTTTTCCCCAGGCAAAACCAAAGCCCCTTCTTCCAACCCCCACCTTCCTTGCCGCCAGCCCCCGCGGGCAGAGCCGGGGCTGCTCAGCACACGGTGGAGGGGGGGGGGGGGGGCGAGGAGATGACGACAGGATGCGGCCCCGGGCACGCCAACAATTTGTACATTATTTATTATGAAATATACGGTTGTGTTTACACCCACGTGGCTGCTGGGTTTCTCTGGGCTGCCCAGAACTTGGCGACAAGGTTGGGGGACGCGGGGACGTTCCCAAACCCCCCCCCCTTGGTGTACCCAGGATGGGGTGGGGGATTTTTTTGGGGGGGCGGGGGTCCCATCCCATCGCTGTGCTCCACGCAGGGCTGGCCCCGTACCCCCTCCCACCACCCCGCACGGTAGCACCGTCCCGGCAGCTCCTGTTTGCCTTGGGCCCGGTTCAGGCGGCTGGCGGCCGTGCAGCGGCACGGGGCGGGGGGGGCCCCATCCAGCCCCGCAGCTGGGGGACGTGGCAGCCGGGGGGGCCCCATCCCGCCCCGCGGCCCCCGGCACACGGGGATGAGCCCAGCTCCATTAAGCGAGGCGGGAGCTGGGGGTCTGTCTGTCCATCCAAAATGGGGGGGGGGGGTCCTGTAGGATGCTGGGGGGAGGGGGGGGGGGCTCGTGCACGTGGACCCCGCTCTGGGCTGAGGTCCCGTACCCCCCCCCCCCCAGCCCGGCGGATGCCGTAATGGAACAGGCTCCGTGTCCGGGTCCAAAACATCCCCTCCTGCTCGCAGGACAATGTTTCCCTTTTAAAACACGGTTTGGCCAAATCCAGGCATTTTTTCGCCCTTATACTGGATGCTGCCGCTGGCGAGATCAAAGGGGATGGGGCAGCCGGGGGGGGGGGGATGACGACGAGGGGCGTTCGCCAAAACCACTCCTGGGTGCTGCGGCAGCCAAAACCCGTCCCTCTCCTGCTCCTGCCTGGAAGGAAAAATGCTGAGGATGGATGCAACGGGTGGAGGGTGCTGCTGCGGGGGGGGGCACCTGGCCCCCCGCTCCACGTGCCCCCAGAAGGCCGGCTGCGGGTCCCCGTCCCCATTCCCAGGGGGGGGCTCAGAGCCCTGACCCCATCACAGGGGGACATCGGTGGGTGCTCCCCTAAGGGCATCGCTGGTGGCAGTGTCCCGGGGGGGGGGGGGTAGGAGGGGGGCAGGATTTTTTTTCCACCGTCTGCTCATCTTGGTTGGAGGCAGCTGCTAAGGCAGGGCAGATGGAAGCAGCTCCTGCTGCTATTTCAGACATCGAGGGAAAAAAAATGGGGTGAAAAATGGCAAAAATTAATGCACACACACAAAAAAAATGGATGGCTCCCCCAGCTCTCATTCTCCACCAGCAGCTTTGAACCCCCCCAGAAAGCCTCAGGGAGATGTGTCCCATCCTGTCCCCCCTCCACAGGGAGCAGGGCTGGAGGGGGGCTCCCAAATTCTCCCATCCCTCCTTCCCCCATTCTAGCCACCCCACGGAGCACCCCCACACCCCTACGCTGCCCCGCTCCCACCCTGGGGTGCTGGGGACCAGGAGATGGGTGCAAGGGGGTGGCCAGGGTGAGATGGGTGCGGGAGGTCCGTGCTGGGTGTCCGACCCAGCCCCACATTCCCGAGGGCTGGAAACCTGCCCGGGGTCAGGGGTTGGGCTGGGGGCTGCAGCCAAATCCTCCTGCTGCCCCCCCCCCCTCCATGGGGCCGGAGGGTGCGGGACCCTCCGATGCCCCCAGCCCCAGGGACCTGGCGGCATCCTGGCTGGATCCGCACCCCACCCGCGTTGTGCAGCCCTGAGCTCACCCCAAAGAGCATCATCGGGGACCAAAATAACCCCCCCGCCCCCCCCCCCACCCCAGGGGGGTGCTGGGCGCTGCCGGGCCCTGGTGCTGGAGGGGGGAATTCCCTGGGGAGCCCGCGCTGCACCCACAGATGGAGCAGGAGGGGTTACGCAATGAAACGGCTTTGGGGTCAAAACCCCAAAGGTCAAAACCCTCAAAGGGCAAAACCCTAAAAATCAAAACCCCAAAGGTCAAAACCCCAAAGGTCAAAACCCCAAAGGTCAAAACCCCAAAGGTCAAACCCCCCCCCCCCCGAGGCGCAGGTGCGGCGCTGTCCCTGAGTGTGGGACGCCGGCACAGCGAGCGCCCCAGCCCCGTGCAGGATGTGTCCCCGTGGTGCGAAGCGGTGCTCAGCCGGGCTCGGCTGCTTCTCGTTACCTCCAAACCCCGTCCGAGCTGGAGCTGCAAAGTGGGGAAGGGGAAAAGAGGAGGGGGGGCAAGCAGGGAGAACGGTGGCTGACCCCTCGCGGGGCGCACGGGCACGTCCTTGGGTGCCACCGGTCCCCGCAACAGGGACGGGGACGCTGCTTGCCCCCCCCGGATGGGTGCAGCCCCCCCAAATCTCCATGGGGGTGCCTCCGCGAGCGCTGCTGCTCCCCGCGAGCACGTCCCGGCGCTGGCCGAGAACAAAGGCTGCTCTGAGCACCAGCCACGAGCTGGAAAGCTACTTGGGAAGCAGCTCTCGCTCGCTTTCCCTTTTTTTTTTTTTTTTTTTCCTGCCTTTTAAATAATGGAAAATATAATGACAGTGCCTAAATTAAAATAATAAAAGAAACCAGCCGAGAAGCCAACCCGAAATAGGAGAGAAACCCACGTTTCAGGCTGAAAGGGAACACGCACAGGCAAGGGATGAAAGGGAAAAGCAGACGTGTGCACGCTGTGCTCGGCCCCGCTCCGAAGCCGCCCCTCACTCCTCCCCGAGTGCGGGCAGCCCCCCCCGGGGCCCCCCCTGTTATTTTGCAGCTGTGTCCCCGTGCACCCCATCCCCACCGGCTCCTCTCTTTGCATCACGCTCAGCACCCTCAGGGGCCCGATCCTGCCCGGGGAGAGCTGGGGGGGCACAGCGGCTTCTCCTGCCCCCGATGCGTCCCCGGGGGGGGCAGCGGGGGACACGGGAGGTGCCAGCTCCCCATCCCTGCTGCCATGGCGGGGCCGGGTCCAGCTGCCGAATTCCTGGCCGTCTGGCCAAGAGGCACTCGCTCCGCTCCTGCCGCTCCCTCCGGACAAGCGGAGGAGGAAAACAAACGGTGCTTGCACTTGGATGTGTGTGTGGGGGGGGTTCCCCGTGCCCCCCCTCCCCAGCTGGGGACATGGAGGGCTCTTGCCATCCTTCCCCCATGGAAGGGGTCATTCAAAGCCAGGATTTGGGGGAAAACAGCGGGAATCGGTGAGGCAGGTGGAGAGGGGATGCCCGCAGCGGGGACCCCGCCACAGGTGCGAGGTGAGGCCCCAATTTCTGCCTTGGTCCCGAGGTGAACCCGGCACGGCCCCAGGAGGCAGCGCCTCACGGCACGCATTCCTCTCCCAGTTGCTTTTTAGATATATTTGAAGAGTTACATCTCAATATCTCACTGTTCAAAGCGAGGTGGTTCTGGAAAAAACATCCATTCCCGTTTTTCAAGCTATTTTTGAAACCTTTGGCCTTTGTTCATCCTCAGGATCCAGACCATAAATAATAATAACAACATACTTAAACCCTTTATGATGACAGCTCACCGAATCTGCCAGAGCATTTTAATTCTCCAGATGTCGAAAATCTGACTCAAAACTCGAAGTTTGGTAAATATTTTGTGTGTTTTTCATTTCACAGCCACTGTTTCTTTTTTTTTTTTTTTTTTTTTATCACATGAACCAGCGGAAGAAAAACACAAACTGGAGCGGCTATTTCTGGAGCTGGTTGGAGAAAAGGTGAGCTGGGGGGCCGCTGTCTCCCATCTCCTGCATCCCCCATTCCCCCATCCTGCATCCCACATCCCATAGCCCATACGCCGCATCTCGCATCCCGTATCCTATGTCCCACACCCCATATCCTATATCCCACATCCCATATCCTGCATCCTTTATCCCATATCCCCTATCCTACATCCCATAGCCCCCATCCCATATCCCACATCCCACGTCCCGCGTCCCTTATCCCATACCCATATCCCATATCCCACATCCCATATCCACCATTCCATACCCGCATCCCATACCCAGCATCCTGCACCCCTTCTCCCGTATCCAAAGATCCCATATCCCCATATTGCACACCTCCCATCCCAGATCCTGCATCCTACATCCCGTATCCATCTGCTGTGTATCCCGTACCCAAGCACCGCACCCCGTACCCCACAACCACCTCCCACAACCCGTACCCCATACCCACCTCCCTCATCCCATGCCCCATACCCGCTCCCAGCCCCACAAGGCCACAGGGAGGTTCCCGTTCCCTCCCCTTCACCCCCACCCGCCCCAATTCTTCGGGGTGCTTCGAGGGAGCGAAACACCGGCCGCTATTGACTTTGGTCAGGGGACGCTTCCCTTCTTTCCACTGCATGCCGAAAAACGTCAGCAGGAAAAAAAAAAATGAAAAAAAAATAATAAAAAAAAGCAGACTTTTAGCACAAGTCCTGGAAAAAGCGAGTTTCGGGTTTCGCCACCGCAGAAGCAAACAGGGCGCGTGGCCGCCCTGCCGACGGCAAGCCAGCGCATGCGGTGGCTGGACCGCGATGCTCTCCTCCTCCCCGAGACGGGGGAGCCTCCTCCTGGCTTCGCCAGCCCCCCCCCCCGGGCCCCCCCGCAGCCCTCCTGAACAGCAGCCGAGGGCGTTTTTTTTTGGACGGGGACGTCCCGTGAAAGGTTGGCGCGGAGCTGGCCTCCGCCCCGCGTGCCGGCAGGGACGTCACGGGTCGGATCCTGGCCCCGACGCGCGCCCCTGTGCTGGGTGGTTTGGGGTGGGGGGGGGGGGGGGGGGGGGGCTGGCACCCCTGCGCTGGCACCCCCAGAGCTGGGGACACCTCCAAGCCCCAGGTACCCCATAACCAGCCTCTGCCCACACTCCAGCAGGTCACATACCCGGTTACTTTATGCCCTGGGTACCCCATATCCCGGGTACCCCATACCCTGGGTACACCATATCGGGGGTACCCCATAACGGAGGTACCCTATACCCCCATTTCCCTATACCCCAGGCACCCTGTACCCCGAGTGCCTCGTACCCTGAGTACTTCATACCCCAAGTTTCTCCACACCCCAGGTGCCCCACAATCTCGTTACCCCACACCCCTAATTCTCCTACTTCCATTTGTCCGTATCCCAGGCACCCTATAATCCGTGTACCCCACACTTCAGTCCCCCCATATACCAGGTACCCCATATTCCAAATACACCACACCCCAGTTTCTCCATACCCCACAGTCTGGGTACCCTGTACCCCAATTACTCCATCCCCACGCATCCCATACGCCAAGTGCCCCACACCCCAGCTTTTCCAGACCCCAGGGACCCCCAACCCAAATACCCCACATTGTTTCTCCATACCCCGTCCCCCCCCTTGCCCTGGGGGATTCCCTGCCCTGTGGCCCCGGTCCCGCTCACAGAGCGCACGGGGCTCCCCGCACACTCACAGCCCCCCCAGCTCTGCCCCCAACCCTAGGACATGGGACTGGGGCACAGGGGGGGGGGGGTGGTCCCTGCAGCGTCCCCCCCCCCAAACCATCCCAGGCACGGGGTGCCGGGACGGCCCCGCTGGGCACCCTGCTGCCGTCCCACCCCCTGCCCCCGTATCCACGGGAAGGCCACCGACCGGCCACCCCGCGCGTCCCTCCCACGTGCCCCTCCGTGCGCTGCGCTTGCAAAACCCGCAGGATTTCCTGGAAATTCCCGTTATTGGAGAAACGAAACCAGGGCCCGAAGGTCCCTCCCAGCGCGCTCGGGTGGGCTCTGGCAGTGCAGGGCGGCGCGGGCAGGATGGAGGGCTGCTGCCTGCGCTGCCGCCTCTGGCACAGGCAGTCCTGGAGGATGTGCGTGGCCCTGGCCATCGGGGTGGCCGTGGTGGTCCTGGTGACAGCCCTCCCCTCCTCGGAGGAGCCACCGAGGGGCTTGGAAGGGCTGGAGCAGCTGGGGACGGCGCAGCGGGAGCTGCAGGCGCAGGTGGCCGCGCTGGGGCAGGCGCTGGCCGTCACCAACCAGTCCCTCGCCGAGGCGCTGGCCGTCACCAACCGGTCCCTCGCCGAGGCGCTGGCCGTCACCAGCAGGTCCCTCACCGAGGTGCGGGGGCAGTGGGAGAGCTGCAGAAACGAGCTGGTAGGTGGCGGGGTAAGGGGGGGGGGGGGGAAAATGTCCCTTACTGGGACCCCCTGGCCCAGGGGTGCGTGCGTGGTTTGCTTTGCGCTGCTCCCAGCCTGGGGAGGGGAAGAGCTGGCGCCTGAGGCTGTGTCCCCTGTCCCTTTCTGTCCCTGCGCTCAGGACGCGCTGAAGAGCACCGTCTCGGAGCTGACACAGCGTTTAGCCCAGCTGCAGCACCACAGGGACGAGCAGGAGGCCAACGTGGTGCAGCTGCAAGGTGAGCACTGGGGACACCCCGTTCCCTGCCCCCTGGGACACCTTGGTTCCTGTCCTCGCCCCCCCCCCACCAGCCACCCTGCTCCCTGACCCCCACCTGCTGTCACCCCCCCTTTAGAGAACAACAGGGAGCTCCAGGAGAGGCTGGAACGGCAAGAGCATCAGCTGAAGGAGGCTCAGAGGAGCAGGTGAGACCCCCGCTCCCCCCGCTCCCCCCCGTGGCGGCCCTGGTCCCGTGCGCTGTCACCGACTCTCGCTGTCCCCCGCCAGGAGCAACCTCCAGTCGCAGATCTGGAACGCGTTGTCAGAGATCCAGTCCATACGGAGCTGGCGTTCGAGTGGGACCAGCGTGACATTCCCTGGCGTGGCTGTGCCCCTCGTCCTCCTGGCTCTGCTCTTCGCAGGGACGCTGCTGCTTTGAGCACGGAGCTGGGAGAGCATGGACCTGGCTTGTCGCCGTCCCCTTCCGCCCCCGCGGGGCAAGGAGGGACGGTTCCCATCCTGCTGGGATGGGGCTGGTGCTGGCAGCTCACGCAGTGCCTGGGTCGGGAGCTCCCACCATGAGGACGTCGCGTGGGGACATCCTGGGGGGACATTCTGCAAAATGCTGGCCCCTGAGCTATGGCCAGGGCGAGACGGGGATGGGGCAAAGGCAGGGGACAGAGACCTGTCACTGCCCCGGGGCTGCCTTTAAGCAAAGGGTTCGCAGCTACTGCGCAGTTAGGTGGGTTTGAGCCATTTTCCAATAAAACTGCATGAAAACCCAAAGTGTTTTGTTGCTCCAGCATCAGGACAGCCTCCCCGGCACGGCTTGGGTTTGTCCCGGCCGATTTTACCCACGGCCGGGGCCGAGCATCCTCCCACGCGCTGCACAAACCAAGCCTGCTATGGGCTGTGACCTGCAAGAAACCACAGCCCAAAGCGGCGCTGGGCGAGAAAACCCGCAGGCAGCACCCAGAGCAACCCGGGCACACCCCGGGCAGCCACGAGCGTCCCCGTCCCCCTCCCCGGCATGGACCCCGCGGTGCCCAAAGCCACGCTGAAGGTGCTGGGGCTGTGCGTGGCGCTGCTGGTGCTGGTGGCGGCGGTGACAGTCTCGGTGGCCGTGCTGCTGTGGCGCTCGGAGGCTCTGGGGATGCTGCGGGGCTGCCGGGAGCGGGCGGCCAACGAGAGCCGGGTGCTGGAGCTGCGCCTGGCCGAGCTGGAGCAGGATCGTGCCCGGCTGCAGCGCGCCGCGGCCGAGAGCGCGCGGGCAGAGGATGCTCGGCGCCGGGAGCTGGCCCAAGCACGCGAGGAGGGCGAGAAGCTCAATTCCAGCTTGGCGTCCTGCCGGGAGCGGGCGGTAGGTGCTGCGGGGATGGGGGGGGGGGGGTTACCGGCCCCTCAGACCCCGCTATGGGGCTGCATGCATGTGGGGAGAGCAACGCTGCCCAGAAAGGTTGGGGAGGTGGCTCCTGGGGCGGCGCAATGGCTAAGACCGTGTCGATGCTCCGTCTCTGGGGGGATTGGGGGCAGGCTCGTGGAAAATCCCAGCAGCAGTTGGGGTGTGGAAAGCCCCCCTCCGGTTCCTCGTGCCTGGCTGGGGGGGGGGACGGCTATTCTTAGCAGCGCCCAAACCGAGGCACTCCACACGTATAATTAACCCATCCCAAAGCAGCCGCGGAGGCTGGAGGCCGGTGCAGAGCTGCCTCTCCTCTTCTCTCCTCTCCTCTCCTCCGAGGTATTTTTAGCTGTGGACCCAGCTGGGAAAGGGCCTGGCCCCAGCGCTGCGGCCGCGGCCGGAGGAAGAGCGGGGCCCACCTCCCCTCCGCCATCCGGCCGAACAATGGCCTGGAGGGGCTGGAAAAGTGCTCCGGCATCCCGGGGCTGGCGCCGGCCGGGGGGACCCGGCTGGGGCGAGCTCATGGAGAGTGGGAGCCCCCAGCCCCCACGAGGCACCCATAGGGGCTGAGCAGGTTGGGGCTCCCGCCGTGCCCCCCATGCATCCTCACCAAGTCTGGGCTCAGGCTGTCCCTTTGCTCCAGGGGAAGAGTTTTTTTTTTTTCCCCCAAAACCACATCCCTACCTCTTGGAGAAACCTTCCCAGCGTGACAAGGGGGACACAAAGTCACCAGGAGCACGGGGGTTGCTCCGGGGACACCGGTGAGGACAGGCAGCCCTCCGGCAGCAGTTGAGGAGCTGGGACGATGCTGCCCCCCCCGTTCCCACGCCGCCGTGTCCCCTCTCCCCAGGCCAGGCTGGAGGCCAACGCGACGGCGCTGCGGGACGAGGCGCTGGCGCTGCGGCGCGAGCGGGCTGAGCTGGCCCGCAGGAACGCGGCTCTGCAAGGTGCGTCCGTCTGTCCGGCCCCTGGGACCCCAGCCTGGGCTGGTGACTCAGCCACGCACGCCCTGGGGGCGACTGCCCGGCCGGGTGGCTCAGGTTTTGGGGTGCCCCTTCGCCCCGCAGAGGAGCTGGCACAGGGCGCAGAGCAGGCGAAGGGGCTGCGGCAGCGGCTGGAGGAGGCGGAGGAGCAGCGGCGAGCGCTGCGGGCACGCGGGGAGAAGTGTGAGGCTCGGCAGAAAGAGCTCGAGAAAACCCTGTGAGGGTCCCGTCCCTTTGCTGTGTCCCCCTGTCCCCCTCTGGGTGCCCCCCAGGGACGCGGTGTCCCCTAACACGGCTCTGCTCTGCCCGCAGGAGGGACTACGCGGCCGAGGCGGAGGCGCTGCGACGGCGGCGGGTGGGGTCCCGCACGGCCAGGCGCAGGTGCTCCCCTTCCCGGTACATTTTGTGGGGGCTGCCCTCCTGCTTTGGCGGGTCGGGGGCTGGACACCTTGGGGAGGGGGCTTCTCCAGCACAACCATTTGTGGGTGCAGCTTTGCACATGCTATCCTTTGTCACCGGTGTCCCCACTCACTCGTGGCCGTCCCCTCTCTTGCAGGAAGGGCTGAAGCCCCCGCAGCATCCTTCCTGCCCCCCCCTTTTACCAGCACACCGACCACGCTTGGGTACGGCACCGCCACCGCGCCAGCACGGCTGCGGCCCCCCCCCCCCCCCCCCTGCACCCACCTGGGCTCAGCCGAAGCGGGGTGCTGGGGGTGCCGGGGCCGAGCCCATCATTCCCAGTCCCACAGCGCCCCTTAGCACTGGGACCCAGCAGCAGCTCAGCCCCGCAGCGCCGGGCAGCATCAGAGCGGAGCCGTCGCAGCGAGACCACCGGCGCTGCCCTCGCCCGCGTCCCACCGCCCCGCGGGCACCCAGGGACCGGGCTCGGGCAGTTTCGGGTGCTGGAAGCCTTTGCCGGCCACCACCCGCTTGTCGCAGCTGATTTATTGAAACAGCTTCACGTCCCGAGGTTATCCAAAAGGATTTATTAATCATTAACTCTATTTATCCGTGGATTAAACAGAAGTGGTGGTCAAGCACCTGCTACGGTTAACCTGCAGCCAACCCCCCCCCTGCTTACTACACACCTAAGGATTAAGCCGGCTTCACGTGTACAAAATAATGCTAAAGCTTGACGTGTATAAAATATTGCTCAAGCTTGGTCCGTAAACATCCCATACGTACAGAGACGTCGCTTACCTCGCTGCAAGCACCGGACGTGGGGTCAGGGCTCTCGGCCTCGAGCACCAGCCCTGCGCAGGGGGATTTGGCACAGCGGGGGGGGCTCCGCACACCCCAGTGCCTGCAGACACCCCTAGCGTGAAGCCGTTGACCTGCAGCCGAAGCCTGGCACGGCTTAGGGGTGTGCACAATCAGGCAACTCCAATTAGGCCTGCTAATCAGCAGCACCCCAAGTGTGGGAGGCAGGAGGCAGAGGGAGGGTGCCCGGCACCCCCCGGGCACCCCCAAGGGGGCTGGCAGGGGCTGCGGGGCCGAGCTGGAGGGGGTGGGAGGGTGGGGGGACAGGGACGAGCAGCTGCTGCCGTTTCGCAGCCACTTCCCAGCTCCTTTGATCTTCTCTAAAGACGGTTTCCAGGAAAGTTGCCGATTTTCCTGCCGCTGCCACAGCGATATCCTGTGCAGAGGGCAGGGCGGCTGCGAGAGGCCGAGCGCAGGCATCCGGCCCCCCCCCCCCCCAACCAAGCCCAGAGGGGGGGGAATCGCCCCCAGCGACCCCCATGGTGGGCAGCCGGGCGAGGCTGAGACAAAGGGGGGGGCTGCGATAGGGTCCCAAACCCAGCGGTCCCCAAGCACGGTCCCACACCCAACGGTCCGGGATGGGCAGGACCCGTTCCCATGGCCCGACCTCGATGCAGCGCCAGCCCTTGGCACAGGAAGGATTAATTATAGACGGGCGGCTAATTGGAAAATGGGACAAAGAGGCAGGGTGTGCACGTGGCAGGGGGGCTGAGCCGCCTGGGGATGCCCCATGGGGACCCCCCGGGCGCCCCAATGGATGCAGGGAGCCCTCGGGGACCGCGTGGCCGCGGCGAGCATCCCATCGGCGAAGGCAGCGCCGCGCCGGGGTCCGGAGCCAGCAACGGGGTCAGGGGCCAGCAGAGCCCAGACAGCGTCCCCACGGCGGGGCCTGGTGCCGGGGGGGAGCGGAGGGGGTGACTCACCGTTATTTGCAGCTCAGGAAGGAAACGCGGTAGCTGAGAATGGATTTGGGACCGACACCGTCCCCAGCACCGCAGACACTCGCGGGCCCCAGGGAGCGTGGCGCAGCGAGAAGGCAGGAAACAGCGAGCGGCTCAGCCGTGGCGGGGTCAGCGCCAGCACCTCAGCACCCCCCTGCTGAGCCCCCCCCGCCCCGTTCCGGGCATCCTGCGGCGCCGGCTGGGGAACGGCACCACGGAGCGGGGATGGGGACGCACGCGGTGGTTGGGATCCGAACGTGGCCCCGTTCAGCCCAGAGCCGGGATCTGGTCCCGCAGCCCGGCTGTGGTCACTGGTGGAGATGCTCCGTGTCCCAGCCTGTCCCCAAGCTGGACTTCGTGTCGTCCCCCCCGGGCTCACCGCTCTGCCCAGGGGACCCCAAACCTGCAGCGGGACAGGGGAGGTGGCCGCAGACCCGCACCCCCATGGCACAGGATGGCAAAGCCCCCGAGGGCCCATCCTGCACGTGCTTGGCATCCTCAGCAGCCCTGCGGATCGGTGCTGACGCAGGCAACGGGGTCGAGGCCACCTTCGATGGGGGGGGTTGAGGCCACCTTCAATGCTCTCCGTGGGCCAGGGCACCCATCCTGGCCTCTGGGCTCCCAGCACCGTCCCTCAGCATCCCTCAGCCGGCCGCATCCTTCCCCCCGCCGGCTGGAGCATCGGTCCCTGCGTGCTGCAGCTCCCAGCAGCGACACGAGCACCGGCGTGGGGGGGTTCCTCCTCCATCCCCCCCCCAGCTGCGCCCACCCTCACCCATTCCCCACCCCAGCACCCTCCGGAGCCCGCGGCCGTCGCCGCACGGAGCCGATTTCCTCGCGTGCGGGGTGAGGCCGGGGAGCGGGTCCCGGGGGAGAGCCGATCCCCAGCATCGGCACCGGGGAGGGGGGGGGGGGGGAGCGGCTGCGCTTTGCCCCCCGTCCGTCAGCAGCCGGGAACAATAGCCCTCCTGCAAACAGAAGCTGCGCTGTGATAACCCGGCAAGTCCGAGGCATCCGGAGAGGCAGGAAGGAGCCCAGCAGAAGGAAATATTAAATAGAGCAATATAAACACGGCCCGGGGAGCAAGCTCCACCCCGGCGCGGCCCCATTGAAAGGGGCTGCCGTGGGGTGGGGTGAGCAGAGCAGGGGGGAGCATGCAGAAGAGCAGCTACGCCATGGCCAAGTTCGGCTTGGAGGCCAAGGAGGCGATGCCCAAGCGGGACTGCGGCTTCTACATGAAGTACGTCTTCCTCTTCACGTCCCTCATCCAGTTCCTCATCATCCTGGGGCTGGTGCTCTTCATGGTGTACGGCAACGCGCACGCGGGCACCGACACGCACCTCCGGCTGCTGGAGGAGCAGATGCAGGACCGCTACAACAAGATCATCACCCTCAGCGGGAGGAACGCCAACCTGACCCGCACCCTCAACAACACCCTGAAGGAGAAGCAGGGGCTGCAGGGCACGCTGCAGAAGGTGCAGCGCGAGCTGGACAAGTGCAACAGCAGCCAGCTCCCCAATGCCACCCCCAAGGTGAGAGCCGGGATGGGATGGGGGGGGGGAACCCCATTTAACCCTCCCCCCCAAAGGGATGGATGAGGGGGTGCGGGGTGGGGGCAGACCCTGCTGATGTGCCCCCCCCAAGCCCTGGAAGCGCCCATCAATGGGATTCCCACCTCCTTGGCCCTGCCGGATGAGCCCCCGGGGCTGCCGCTGCCGAAGCGGGGTGGTGCCGAGGGGGGTGGGATGGGGGGGGGGGAGGGGGTGTCCTACGAACTGCGCTGACCCCCTCCCCTTCCCGCCCCCAGCTGCAGGAAATGATGAGGATCATGATCTACCAGAAGATGATGCTGGAGGATTACCACATGACCATCGACCTCATCAATGCCAACTGCAGCGGTAAGGGGGCCCCTACCCACCCGCCCCCACCCTCAGCATCCCCCCCCTTCCCGACCCAGCCTTCCCCCCCCAGCCCTCCGGGGACCCCCAGCACCCCCAGGGCACCCCCCCGAAGCACACCTCTCCCCCGGGGCTGGGCAGGGACATCACCCCGCGATGCCACGTGGGGTTGGGAGAGGGTGCGGGCGGCGGCGGGGCACCGTGCACCCCAACCTTCTGCCCCCCCCACCCCGTGCAGCCGAAAAGGCGCAGCTGCGGAGCCAGCTGGACAAGACGGCCCTGGCGAGGAAGGAGCTGGAGGACAACTGCGCCAAGGCGAGCGCGGCGCTGGCCAAGGCCAACCAGGAGCGCGAGGGCTGCCAGCAGGAGCTGCTCAGCACCCAGACCCTGTGCGAATCCACCAAGTCCCACCTGGAGCTGCTGAAGCGCGAGTGCAACATCCTGCGCCCAGACATCAGCATCTCCCTCCAGCGCATCAGGGAGACGATAAGCCCCTACAGCTGCAACTCGGTGCACGAGGAGCTCAGGAGGCTGACGCAGCGCACCGAGGGGCTCTTCCTCCAGCAGCAGGAGCGCGACACCATGTACAGGGAGAAGAGCGCCTGCGACGTGAACCTGCTGCAGTGCCGCTTCAACTGCTCCCGGGAGAAGCAGGAGCTGGAGAAGCGGCTGCAGGAGGCCGACAAGCAGCTGAAGGGCGGCCAGGAGGAGAAGAAGAAGCTGCTGGCGGAGAAGGAGCAGCTCAGCAAGGAGGTGGGGGAGAAGAGCAAAGCCGCCGTGCAAGCCAACTACTTGAAGCAGCGGCTCAGCATCTGCGAGGGCGCCAAGGTGAGGGGGCAGCTGGGGCACGGGGACAGCCCCGGGTGTCTTCCACGGCCGCTTCGGGAGAGTGCGAGGCTGGGCACACGCAGCCTTCTGTTGCACAGGCACTTTTCAGCCTTGCATTTTTACCTCTCGGTATTCAGACCCGCACTTTCGCCCGTGCACTTTTGCACAGCCACTTCTGCATGTGCATTTTTTTTTTTCAGCCTGGCATTTTTACCCCTGCATTTTCAGACCTGCACTTTTGCCCGTGCACTTTTGCCCGTGCACTTTTGCGCACG